>NC_050097.1:211691533-212941533 GCF_902167145.1 Zea mays
CTGCATTTTATGGTTTTATATTTAAAGATATTGATGATTTGGTCTGTAGTTCTATAATTTCAGGTGGGGTTTGAAACCAAATGTTTAGCTGTTATGAATGCTTGTTTGGTTTCTTATCTCAAATTGGCTCTTTATCACGTATTAAAAGCATATGGCATTATTAGGATGTTGGGTGTTTGATTGGTTCCGCTGTGAGGATCTGTACATGCTTTCGACGCATAATTTTCTCTCTTTTTTCTACTTTTTGTTATTTTCTCTGGTTCTTTTTTCCATTTTACTTTGTTGGATCTTATTCTTTTCTCTAAGTTCAGAACCGTTACATCTCCTAGCAGGCTACACCCACAAAGCTCGGAGGGGGTTGGAGGAAAGCCTGGAGTCCGGAGAGGTCGCCGCCTAGAGGTCTCGACCGCTGCCGCCTGGAGCTTCTCTCACCGTCTGTGATGCCCAGGATCCCCTCCCTTGCCGCTGCCGTGGGCACGCGGCCACAAGCCCAGACTTAGCAGGCGGGCGACAGGACGACACAGAGTAGCAGGTCACCGCGGTCGCGTGCCCTCGAGCCCGGACTCAAAACAGACGTCTGCGACATTCACTCTAACATGTGAACTGAGGGCGTCGTCGCGGGGGTGGGGTCGACGTTGCAACTGCTGCTGCGCAGACAACCTTTCCTCTCTTCGCCTTATCTCATCCCGACGGAGGCAGCTTGGGGCGCATCCAACCCTGTTCAGATTCATATATCATTTTCTAAACATTTAAAATCCACTGCCGATGACGATTAAGTTTATGGTTATTTGTTGCAGGTTCATTTGGGAGGGGTAAGATGCAGAAGCCTTTTGAGAAGGCTGTGTTTGCTCTGAAGGTTGGGGAGATCAGCGATGTGGTTGATACAGAGAGCGGGGTGCGCATCATCAAGAGGACTGGCTGACTGCACCTGCGGCAGTATCCATATACGGTGGATGCCTTGGAGAGGCTGTATGGTTTCTTGCTTCATTGGTGAATTTGTGTGTGGTTTTTTTTCTTCTCTTAGACGGTTGTTTGGATGCTCATCTCTTCACCTCAACGCACAGGGTTGAGTGGTTTGAATCCACACCAAACTACTACAACCCTATATGGATTGAATTGAAATATATACACGTGCATCCAAACAATCCCTATGCCCTTAGGAAATGGGATGTTTGACTTCCTTTTGTAAACTTCGCTGGAGACCTCTGGTTTGGAACTGTGTTCACGGCTACGATGAGATCAGATTATTTTGAGTATTGATGACATGAGTATATGTCGATTGTTTTTCTGTCATCTTTGCCTCCGTGAATTTTGCATACTCTCCCCAGAATGCCCCTGAATTCATTGGCCAACTAATCCTGAATTTGCTGTTGTGAGTCTTGAGTGCAGACAACAATTTAGAGGTACCCGTACGGGTATGATGCTGCTGTGCGCTCGCTACAGGCTGCAGATTCTTTCGAAAGGCCGCAGTCGTGAAACTTTGGGCAAGTGTTTGGATGCATGGTTAATATTGAGTTTTATGGTTAGTTGTAGTAACCTATTAAACCACATATTATTCCTAGATTTATCTTGATCAATACTTGTGACATTTAGAAAAAGCAATATGTTTGTGCTCGTACCAGCTTTACATTACTACCATTTTTCATATGAATTGATCGATTCTTTGATGTGTTGTTTGTTTAGCATGTTTGTGGTGGTACAAAGATTTCTTAACTGTCAAAACTTCCATACCAGGCTTATGGTAGTGTTATTAATGAAATCCCTTTTTTTGCCACACATTTGTTCATAAGTTATCATGATATTATATGTTTCCGTTGCAACGCACGGGCACTCACCTAGTATATATATATATATATATATATATATATATATATATATATATATATATATATATATATATATATATATATATATATATATATATATATATATATAAAATCAGGGATGCATGGTGTGTTCAATTCCCCTTCCTTTTGTGGCCGGTAACACACCTGTGATCGATCTATGTATGCATCGGATATACAATACAAGGAGTGCACACGCCAAATGGGCCCGGAATGAGTGAACTACGTACTTGTCTCACATGCCATGTATGGATCTAACTAATGTTGGAAGCTAGTTTAACACACGTACGAGCCATCTGCCGTCTTTAATTTATTAGTTTACACTCTCTCTGCTGTCTGTACACTATACTTACTTGTATATGCATGGCCTAGTTTATTATATCCGATCCAATAATCTGCACCTAACTAGCTCCATGGCTCGCTCGGAACTTGTTGCTACTAGAACAATCGGCTGCTAGCTGCAGATTATTAGGAATATATGCATGATGGTCGTTTAGTCTCAGCCGTACGTTCATATACTTGGCCTCAGCTTTTTCTCTCTTTTTTTTTCCTTTTTTTCTCCACCCAACCCTTCTCGGTTCATATTTCTATATATTAAAGCTGGAAGCAAAGGAGCCCTCCCAGCGTATCCACGTCACCTTTTTTATATGAACCGGTGAATATGTCATCAACGGCCATGCAATGAAATGAAATTTCTATATATTAAAGCTGGAAGCAAAGGAGCCCTCCCAGCGTATCCACGTCACCTTTTTTATATGAACCGGTGGATATGTCATCAACGGCCATGCAATGAAATGAAATTTCTATATATTAAAGATGGGAGCAAAGGAGCCCTCCCAGCGTATCCACGTCACCTTTTTTATATGAACCGGTGGATATGTCATCAACGGCCATGCAAAGAAATGAAATATATTAAAGCTGGGAGCAAAGGAGCCCTCCCA
Organism: Zea mays; assembly: GCF_902167145.1. NCBI lineage: Eukaryota > Viridiplantae > Streptophyta > Magnoliopsida > Poales > Poaceae > Zea > Zea mays. The sequence continues at coordinate 211,694,319 of NC_050097.1, forward strand.
GCGTATCCACGTCACCTTTTTTATATGAACCGGTGGATATGTCATATCAACGGCCATGCAATGAATAGCTTAGGATACCTTTCGTATTCTCATGCAGACGCCAGAATCTTCTAGAGGAAAGCGGCCATGCAACGAATAACTTACTATCTTTCTTATTCTCAGGCAGACGTCGGAATCTTCTGGAGGAAAGCGAATGGGAGTTAATAAAAGCAAGGATGGCGTAGCCGGCCAACATGAGCGCGGCGCGTCATGATGCGCGGCTCCACGAGTGCCGCGGTTGGCACGCTCAACGGCGCCCAACGATGTTGACCTCGATCGCCTGCCGCTCGACGGCCACCTCTCCGCCGGTAGGGTCCGCCGCGTCGCCTCCACCTCTGGCCCCATGTGAATCTGTCGTGCTCTAATGTATGAAGAGGAGCAGTGTTCTCCATAAGCAATCTTCAGTTTGCTGCACAGTTGCTAATTAACATCAAAAACTTATTTTTTATAGCCTGCACATCATTGTGCTAATTAATGTCTACTTTTTATGAACAAAATTTCAGAAGTCTCCAGTTGAAGAAGCACCGGAGGAATTTGACCACATAATCTTCCTTGTCAATCATAACCATTCCATTTGTCTAGCAGAAGGCTTGGCCCTCAACTTACTGGGGGTGGCGTAAAGGTAATCAACCACAACCATTTGAAAACTATGTTCATTACCTGTAAACTTCCCTGTGACGATAATAGTGCTATTTGTTTGAAACCGTCGAAATATGTTGGAGTTCAAAATTTTCCTTACCGATTCTTTTGTTCTTACTGTCTTCAAGAGAATATCATTACAAGCAGGAAACCTTTTGTATTTGAATATTAGTGATACCTGTATGGATACTAATCTCACCACATCCCATGAACTAAAGTATCATTGATTGGAAGGAGCTGAACAAGATGGAATCCTGAATCGACTGCCCGATCAACAAGACGTTTAAGATTTAGAAATTCTCCAACGCCAAGGTGATCGTCTGATCTGATTGAAAACATGGGTACAATGAAGCGTCCCCAATCCTCTGGGACTCAAATGTGATACAATTACTAGTCCCAGGAGGCTAGTAAACACATTTATACATCAGATGATACCAAATCTGCTTAAACGAGACAAACCTACAAAGGTGGCGAACAACTTTAAGAGTTGGTCCACAACTCGGGACATATCATCAGAGTGGGGCTGAAGCAGCCCGATATATGCAGTGAAGCAAATCAGCGGTCCAACAGCCACAGGCAAGGTTGGGAACAGTCGTAACTCTTACCCGATCTCCTTTTTCTGAAAAACAACAAATAAGCAAGGGTGAGTACAAACGTACTCAGCAGCCCACCTTCACCCGCGGAATGGGGAAATCAAATATAATGCATGGAATATGTAGAGCTCAGGATATTTTGCAGAATCAGCAATATTTTATGCAGAGTTATTTTGAAAAACATTTTGTATTTTTGCAAAGCGCATCCTCTCCAAGAGGAGCAGGAAGTTTTTCAGTATTATAACAAAATCCCCTGGACTAAACCATCCAGGTATCTCAGCAGTTTCCCACTGGTTTTCCTTTTCAAAAACAGCTACTGGACTTCCCGTCCACCATAGCTCACGACTCAACCGCCGAACCTTTTAAAAACCACTTTTCAAAAGCATCTCTTTTTTTGGAAAGCAAAACATTAATTGCCATACCATACCAGACTCGTCCATTCCTGTGGACACAGACTATTCGAATAGGTTTTCAAACTCTGCGCAGAGGTGTACACTTTACCCACTAGTCCGGCTCTGCGATCTCATAGCTAGTGAGACCCGAATCCGACTCTCTTTCTTTCCCCGCACGTCCTAACCTTAACGGTTATCCGGAAGGAGTTAGGCCACCACCATGTCCAAACCGGACAAAACTTTCCCCCTCCTTATCCTCCCGGTGCTCCCCAGCCTTCATAACCCTGGGGTTGGACCGTACGAGTTCAGATTGAGTGACTGCCCACACAGTCTCGAGTGGTTGTACTATTAAAGAGTACAGGTAGTGAAGATGACAAACCGGTCCTTATATGAGGGGACAATCCTTCTGCTCACGCCTAAACCAGCTGAGCCAACACCTTAGGCCCTCCCCTAAACCAGGGAGTCCCTGATTATCCCAGTCACAAGGTGATAAGGGTGAAAACCCTTCATCATACACATTTTGAAAATCATTTTCTTTTGAAAACTCACACCTTTTCTCAAATCATTTGGAACATATATATCAGGGATTGATTGCGGCAAGCGGCTGGGTGGCCATAATAACTTGTCTCAAAATCATATCATGCATAAAATAACAGGATGAGGGTTGTGGCTGAAAAATCATAGGTAATTTATGCATCAAAGGGATCCAGTGAGCTTGCCGTGCTTATTCGGCGAAGGGGGAAGGGGAGCTCGCGGAACTGGCTTCTGGCTCCACCGCCTAGCGTAGACTTACAGATCTGGCCTCCACGAGACGACACGAACGCTCTGATAACTATGCAACATGAACAAGCAAACATACAAACCAGCAAGTATACCAACAAATATTTAGTATAGTGGTCAAAAAAGCGATATATGGATGGGTAGAGTCTTGAGTAGAATCTGTGTCATGTGGTGTTGTGATATTACTGGTGGTGGAGCGGAGGTGCTTACCAGGAGGGTGGACTGGAGGCGAAGCGACACTATGCGTGTAGCCGGCAGAGCAGAGTAACTGAGTGGGTGGGGTGTTTGCCTTGGCTGAGGGTGTTGAGTGTGTGTGGAGAGGGAGAGGGTAGCTGGGTGTATTTATAGCTGGGTGTATGTGGTGTAGCACAGTGAAATTCACTGTTGGTGAGAATAGTGACGAATGAACCGTCTGACTTAGTATGAACAGGAGAGTTATAGGCAGAATATGGGACAAGAGTATTTTGGGAGTTTTCTGGAATATGGACCATGCTTAAGGGATGACATGGTTGGATAGGGAATAGTTTGATAAGAATTTAGAAACAAGAATTATTATAATCTGAGTTTGGAAGCCTGGTTCAAAGGAATCTCAAAGTTAAGCATGCTCAACTTGGAGAAACCTAGGATGGGTGACCAGATGGGAAGTTCCCACTGGAAGGAAAATCACAGTCACCGGAGTTCGTATGATTGGAACATGGGTCTGGCTCGTCTTAGGTGGACTGGACAGCATGATGGATGAGTAGTTAAAATTTGGGATGACTAGATGACCGATGAATAGTAACGATGATTAGTAACGATGAATAGTGGCGATGGAAAAGTAATTATAGATATCATCGATGAATAGTAACGATGATGAATAGTAATGATAAATAGTAACGATGATGAATAGTGTATGTGAATAGTAACGATGAATAGTAATGGTGAATAGTGATAGTGAATAGTTCGTATGAACGAACGATGAACGATGAATAGGAACTATGAACGAACGGACGAACGATCGAATGATCGTACGAACGAACGATCGGAATTTCGGCAGCATAACGGCAGGACAAAGATTATCTGGAAGAACGATGAATAGGGACTATGAACGAACGATGAACGATGAATAGGAACTATGAACGAACGATGAACGATCGAATGATCGAACGAATGAACGATCGGAATTTCGGCAGCATAACGGCAGGACAAAGATTATCTGGAAGAACGATGAATAGGGACTATGAACGAATGATGAACGATGAATAGGAACTATGAACGAACGATGAACGATCGAATGATCGAATGAACGAACGATCGGAATTTCGGCAGCATAACGGTAGAAAAAAGATTATTTGGACGAACGAACGGACGAACGATCGAACGATCGGACGAACGGACGAACGAACCATGAACGATCGGACGAACGATCGAACGATCGGACGAACGAACGAACAAACTAAGAACAGGGGACGAATGATCGAAGAACGATCGAACGATCCTTGTGCTAGTATGTGCTTGTGTGGAACACGGAGTGGGTGTGTGGGGGGGGGAGAGAGTTGCCATGAAATGGCTTGGGGTGGGAAGAGAGGAGGCCCTTGCCCCTCTATTTATAGCCATGGTGGGGGGATTAGGGGGAGGGATGAGAGGATTAGTGGGAGGATGAGATGATTAGTGGGAGGTTAGCATGTATTTGCCTTGTATAAGTGAGATTTGCTTGTAGAGCTCACCGTATGACACTGGAGGCATACGTATACGTATGAGCATGAGAAAAGTTATGAAGAAAATATTTGTAGGGACTTGAAAAATGATTCAGAAGGTATTTCTTAGGAAGAAAATACCTGGAGATATATCGGTGGAATATTTGGGCAGTATTTCTGGAAAGAACTTGAAGAGGATCACTAGGGAAATATCTGGGCAGTATTTCTGTAAACAATTTGAGGGGGATCACTGGGGAAATATTTGTAGGATATTTTGAGGAGGATTTTGGAGAGAATATAGACCACTATATTTTATTTGCTGTTATCAACTCGCAAACAAACATTTTGAAATGAAATTTGAAATTCATTTTGAATTTAGAGCGAGTTTGAGAAAATTTCAGGATTTGAGTTTTTGGGATGCTACAAATCTACCCCACTTAAAAGGAATCTCGTCCTCGAGATTCGGCTTAGAAGGGTTATGGGTATAGCTTTACTTCAGCTACATATCTTCACTTTGCAGACTCTTCGAGGAGATGGAACTTCAACAAAATTTGGCCTTTGCGGAGCATCTGGTTGCCGATTGCAAACGCTGATTCTGGCTACTCAAAGATCATCTTCAGGCTTCAGCTTTCGCTTGACAGCTAGCTTATTGAGGAAGCATCGATGCCAACACGCAAACCTTTCTCTTGCGAACTTCCACATGGATTCCTTCCTTGATTGGTCTTCTGGTGCTTCATCAACAAAACTTGGGTGACCACTTCTCATCCAGAAACTTATATGCTTTGATTATCTGGTCCTCCACAAGCTTGCTACAAGCCTTCTTCTTTTTCTCCATAGCAGGAACCTTACTGGAATACTACCCCACTTAAAAAGAATGAGGGTAGAACTCTTGAATCTTGGGGATTTGAACTCCTTGAAGTACCTCATAACAAGGGTGTTACGGGACCTTCTTCTGTTGTTGCTGCTTGAGTAGGCTGCGGAGAAATGACTGACACAGGGTTGATTTTAGGAGAACCTTCTTCTCATCTTCTCTTCACTATCTTCTTTTCTCTTCTCACTTTTCACTTTTCACTGCCTCTTTCTTTCTCTTTGCTCTTCCCACTCGAGGATTCTATCAAAGAGTATTACTATCATACACTGGAGGAAACCAAAGACTATGAACCATGTGCAACAGTCTTCAACCCAAGAATCACCAAGCATTGTGATCTTAGGGGCGAGGGAGTGGAAAATGGAGTTGCTTGTGATTTGGCAGAGGGGATTTATCTGGAGTGTGCTTTGAGCGAGTTGGGAGTTGAGGGAGCTGGTGGGCGGGATTTATAGGCGAGCGGGGGTGCTCGGGGGGGTGTGGAGTGGTAGTGATGGAGCAGGTGACACGAGGCAGCAGGCGCGACATGGGGAGGGGGGCTGTTGCCGGCGACGATGGCGGCGGTAGTGCGCTGCAAAGGGGGCGTGGGCGGCGGTGCTAGTGCGCATGGAGGCGCGCACGCATGCGGGGGGCACGGGTGAGTGGTGGGGTCGATGACCCTGATGTTTGTGGTCTCTGGTTCCAAGAATCTTTGCCTCTCCGTATGGTAATAACTTCTTCTGTCCTCTTTTCCTGTTTGCTTTGACTCAGGGGCAGTGCTTTGATTCTCACGGTCGGTCCTTTTGACTGAGCAGCTGGACAGGTTCCTTTTGTAGCTTATTCCAGGCTTCAAGGGTAAGCTTCCCGGTATCTTCTTGGGTAAGACACTTTTCTCTTCAGATGGGTTAAGATGAGAATGGAAGCATAAGGTAAGGATTAGCTCTAATTTGTTATCTATGTTTTTAGAGAAAACCTTTTTAAGAAAAACGAAAAGAAAACACACAAGCTCAGCAATGATAAGCACAAACAAATCAAATGTTTTGAATAAGGGAAGAATAGAGTTTTTCCAAAGCACGAACTACTCAGATTCGGGGGCTAAGCATAACTACTATTGCTTGGCTCCTGAATTGAGAACTATGCTAAATGCAACTTATGAGCACTAACGTTAAAGCATCACATATGCACTCAAAAGGGAGGAAAACATCAAGCGAAATTCATTTTGAAATGCCCTAGGGGGCAACACAAATAGAGTTTTTCAAAGCACGGGACTACACGATTAACTCTCATACATGCAGGGCTCTAGCCAAAGTGAAGAAAAACTTCACTACCCAATGCATGCTGAGGACTGGGCATACTAACTCAGATCTGGCAGCTTCTCTTCTGGCAAGGCTGGCTCACAGCTTCAATCTGAGACATCTCCTGGATGGGTCAACAGGGAGCTGATGTTGATGACTTCTTCTGGCAGCGACTGAGATGGCAGCACGGGGTCGAACTCTTCTTCAAGCGGGACTGGCTCTTGTAGCTCCTCAGAGGGCGGTGGTGCTGGCAGCTTCTTCCTTGACCTCAAGGGATGGTGCTGGAATCTTCTTCATGGTGAGGGGCTCAAACAACTCTGGCGGGGGATCTTGGGAGGATTCAGGGTGCTCTTGCTTATCCATAGCCTGAGAAGACTGGAATTCCTTCCAAGACTATGGCTCCTTCCGGGAGTTCCCAAGCCTTCTTCTCTCCTCTGATAGAGACCGGGTGACCTTCAAGAATCTGGGGGTCTTCAGCTCTCCTGGGTTGAACTGGGTTGGATGGAGCGGGCTCTTGGATCCGCAGGGCTCTACGTTGGTTATGGGTTACCAAGTAGGCCTCCATTATCTTCTGGACATGCTCATCCTTGGCTTGCTTCAGGGCTTCAACAGCAATGACTTCACGACTTTCTAAGGCAGCTACACGGGCTTGAGCTGTGGTGAGATCCACATGGAGCTTACGGTTGAGCTTCTCTTCATCTTCTGCTCGAGCAATCATCTGACGGTGGTGCCGAGCCAAGAAATCATACTGGGCATCAAGGGTGAGCAGGTATGCAGTGAGGTACATAACTGTGGGGTCGTCCTCAAGCAGCTGCTGCTCTTCCAATGCACGCATCCTAGCCATCCAAGTGGGACGGTCTCTCTGAAAGGGCGGAAAGAATCTGAGCGGGGTGTCGGCCACTTCTTCTTCATAGATCTGACACAGGGCCCTCAATGCCTTGCGAGCGACGACTTGGCAGGTGTCTTTGAATCTGTGCCCAGCAGCAGTGACACTCCATTCCACATGGTGTGGACTGGATCCAATGTATACAGTCACGACACACTTCTCTGTGCCATGCTCGACGAACTCACGACCATCATACTCTGGCTGGCTCCTGATTCCGAGGCGGACTGTGCATGCTCTCAGCAACTTGGGGAAACCATCTTCATTCTGGCAGAAGCTGGTTTGGCACTGAACCTCCATCTGACTTCTGAGAGAAGGAAAGGGGGAAAACATTTTTGAAATGAAGGGATGAGAGCAAGAAATTTTTTTTAGAAAATAATTTGGACTCAAAAACTTTTGATCAGGCTAAGGGTTACGTCCTGCGGCCAACCTAACAGCTCTGATACCACCTGAAGCGTCCCCAATCCTCTGGGACTCAAATGTGATACAATTACTAGTCCCAGGAGGCTAGTAAACACATTTATACATCATATGATACCAAATCTGCTTAAACGAGACAAACCTACAAAGGTGGCGAACAACTTTAAGAGTTGGTCCACAACTCGGGACATATCATCAGAGTGGGGCTGAAGCAGCCCGATATACGCAGTGAAGCAAATCAGCGGTCCAACAGCCACAGGCAAGGTTGGGAACAGTCGTAACTCTTACCCGATCTCCTTTTTCTGAAAAACAACAAATAAGCAAGGGTGAGTACAAACGTACTCAGCAGCCCACCTTCACCCGCGGAATGGGGAAATCAAATATAATGCATGGAATATGTGGAGCTCAGGATATTTTGCAGAATCAGCAATATTTTATGCAGAGTTATTTTGAAAAACATTTTGTATTTTTGCAAAGCGCATCCTCTCCAAAAGGAGCAGGAAGTTTTTCAGTATTATAACAAAATCCCCTGGACTAAACCATCCAGGTATCTCAGCAGTTTCCCACTGGTTTTCCTTTTCAAAAACAGCTACTGGACTTCCCGTCCACCATAGCTCACGACTCAACCGCCGAACCTTTTAAAAACCACTTTTCAAAAGCATCTCTTTTTTTGGAAAGCAAAACATTAATTGCCATACCATACCAGACTCGTCCATTCCTGTGGACACAGACTATTCGAATAGGTTTTCAAACTCTGCGCAGAGGTGTACACTTTACCCACTAGTCCGGCTCTACGATCTCATAGCTAGTGAGACCCGAATCCGACTCTCTTTCTTTCCCCGCACGTCCTAACCTTAACGGTTATCCGGAAGGAGTTAGGCCACCACCATGTCCAAACCGGACAAAACTTTCCCCCTCCTTATCCTCCCGGTGCTCCCCAGCCTTCATAACCCTGGGGTTGGACCGTACGAGTTCAGATTGAGTGACTGCCCACACAGTCTCGAGTGGTTGTACTATTAAAGAGTACAGGTAGTGAAGATGACAAACCGGTCCTTATATGAGGGGACAATCCTTCTGCTCACGCCTAAACCAGCTGAGCCAACACCTTAGGCCCTCCCCTAAACCAGGGAGTCCCTGATTATCCCAGTCACAAGGTGATAAGGGTGAAAACCCTTCATCATACACATTTTGAAAATCATTTTCTTTTGAAAACTCACACCTTTTCTCAAATCATTTGGAACATATATATCAGGGATTGATTGCGGCAAGCGGCTGGGTGGCCATAATAACTTGTCTCAAAATCATATCATGCATAAAATAATAGGATGAGGGTTGTGGCTGAAAAATCATAGGTAATTTATGCATCAAAGGGATCCAGTGAGCTTGTCGTGCTTATTCGGCGAAGGGGGAAGGGGAGCTCGCGGAACTGGCTTCTGGCTCCACCGCCTAGCGTAGACTTACAGATCTGGCCTCCACGAGACGACACGAACGCTCTGATAACTATGCAACATGAACAAGCAAACATACAAACCAGCAAGTATACCAACAAATATTTAGTATAGTGGTCAAAAAAGCGATATATGGATGGGTAGAGTCTTGAGTAGAATCTGTGTCATGTGGTGTTGTGATATTACTGGTGGTGGAGCGGAGGTGCTTACCAGGAGGGTGGACTGGAGGCGAAGCGACACTATGCGTGTAGCCGGCAGAGCAGAGTAACTGAGTGGGTGGGGTGTTTGCCTTGGCTGAGGGTGTTGAGTGTGTGTGGAGAGGGAGAGGGTAGCTGGGTGTATTTATAGCTGGGTGTATGTGGTGTAGCACAGTGAAATTCACTATTGGTGAGAATAGTGACGAATGAATCGTCTGACTTATTATGAACAGGAGAGTTATAGGCAGAATATGGGACAAGAGTATTTTGGGAGTTTTCTGGAATATGGACCATGCTTAAGGGATGACATGGTTGGATAGGGAATAGTTTGATAAGAATTTAGAAACAAGAATTATTATAATCTGAGTTTGGAAGCCTGGTTCAAAGGAATCTCAAAGTTAAGCATGCTCAACTTGGAGAAACCTAGGATGGGTGACCAGATGGGAAGTTCCCACTGGAAGGAAAATCACAGTCACCGGAGTTCGTATGATTGGAACATGGGTCTGGCTCGTCTTAGGTGGACTGGACAGCATGATGGATGAGTAGTTAAAATTTGGGATGACTAGATGACCGATGAATAGTAACGATGATTAGTAACGATGAATAGTGGCGATGGAAAAGTAATTATAGATATCATCGATGAATAATAACGATGATGAATAGTAATGATAAATAGTAACGATGATGAATAGTGTATGTGAATAGTAACGATGAATAGTAATGGAGAATAGTGATAGTGAATAGTTCGTATGAACGAACGATGAATAGGAATTATGAACGAACGGACGAACGATCGAATGATCGTACGAACGAACGATCGGAATTTCGGCAGCATAACGGCAGGACAAAGATTATCTGGAAGAACGATGAATAGGGACTATGAACGAACGATGAACGATGAATAGGAACTATGAACGAACGATGAACGATCGAATGATCGAACGAATGAACGATCGGAATTTCGGCAGCATAACGGCAGGACAAAGATTATCTGGAAGAACGATGAATAGGGACTATGAACGAACGATGAACGATGAATAGGAACTATGAACGAACGATGAACGATCGAATGATCGAATGAACGAACGATCGGAATTTCGGCAGCATAACGGTAGAAAAAAGATTATTTGGACGAACGAACGGACGAACGATCGAACGATCGGACGAACGGACGAACGAACCATGAACGATCGGACGAACGAACGAACAAACTAAGAATAGGGGACGAACGATCGAAGAACGATCGAACGATCCTTGTGCTAGTATTTGCCTTGTATAAGTGAGATGAGAGGATTAGGGGGAGGGATGAGAGGATTAGTGGGAGGATGAGATGATTAGTGGGAGGTTAGCATGTATTTGCCTTGTATAAGTGAGATTTGCTTGTAGAGCTCACCGTATGACACTGGAGGCATACGTATACGTATGAGCATGAGAAAAGTTATGAAGAAAATATTTGTAGGGACTTGAAAAATGATTCAGAAGGTATTTCTTAGGAAGAAAATACCTGGAGATATATCGGTGGAATATTTGGGCAGTATTTCTGGAAAGAACTTGAAGAGGATCACTAGGGAAATATCTGGGCAGTATTTCTGTAAACAATTTGAGGGGGATCACTGGGGAAATATTTGTAGGATATTTTGAGGAGGATTTTGGAGAGAATATAGACCACTATATTTTATTTGCTGTTATCAACTCGCAAACAAACATTTTGAAATGAAATTTGAAATTCATTTTGAATTTAGAGCGAGTTTGAGAAAATTTCAGGATTTGAGTTTTTGGGATGCTACATACAACAACACCTGCAGTCCTGCACCCCTCCATGATGCATCTTGGTAAATACAGATGAAGTATTATTTGGTTGTGTATGATGCATTGATGCATATTGATACTCTGGTTTGTTAGCCGGAGTATGGAGTTCCATGGTTCTGTTGTTTTGAGCACATGTTTATGCGTTCTGCGTAGAGTTATAATGCATCATAGCATATGTTGTTATATTTGCATACTTAACTACTCTGCTATTGTAAACAATTGACTTTTTGAATAATTTTATCCTTAATATGTATATATATTTGCATATGTTGCTGCTCCTATATGTTTAAACAACACCCTTTATTGTTATATTTGCATACTTAACTACTCTACTATTATAAACAATTGTCGCTTCGAATAATTTTATCCCTTATATGTGTATATATTTGCATATATTGCTGCTTCTACATGTTTAAAACAACAATCTTTGAACTATAAAAAATAGATTGATGAAAGACTCGCGCAGGGCGCGAGTAATTTACTAGTATATATATATATATATGATCATGTGGCTAGCTAGCTAGCTAGGGCGCTGGAGGGAGGTATACGTGTACGCCGATGAGGTGTACGTCCCGCGTTAGCAGCAACAACCTTTTGAAGAAACCGCACACACGACGACCAACCTGTTCCCTCCATCGATCGAGATCTGTGCCTTCGTCGCTGTTGCTGCTGGCATCACGTACGCGAACTTAACCCTAAGAAAACAATGCGGAGCCAATGCAACCTGTGGCTGTATTCGGCTGTGCCCTGGAATAATCCTGTGGATATGATCCGAGATGATCCTAATTCTTGGTATGCATACCGGCCCGTAGCAGTTAATTATAGGGTTGAACAGGATCGAGTAGATAGATGGCTGGCGGCAAGCCATGCGCGTTATGACCGCCCTCGCGAGTGAGATTGAGATCGAGACTCGAGGAGAGTGCATGCCCCATGCACACACGCCAGCCCATTTGTTTATGTTCATGGCTCGAAATGGCAACAGCCAATAACAGGGATATATGGGTGCGTATATATTAGGTACGTAGTGTGTATATGTTCTATATATGCGGCATTATTGACTGACGACACCTGGATCAGACGGCCGATGGCGCACTGGTTGCCCATGTTCCTGCTCCATCGGTCCCGGCGGCGTCTTCAGAGAAGCTTCACGATGCTGAGCAACCTTTGGTCGGATGGGCCAACAAGACAATAATGCCGTGATAACTCATCAATTGTATATTCAGCCGTTTGACGTATGTTTTTCAGATGTTCAGACTCCGGCCATTTTGTTAGCCGTCGTGCGCTGAAAAGCTGGAGGAGCTAGCTTAATTACACGGTGGTTAATAAGGCTGCGCGCGCTCCATGACAACTCTCGCTTTGACAGCTACTGGATTACACATATCAGGGTTTTTTTTTTTTTTGTAACTGCGTCTTGGGAAGAAAGGACTGCTTTGTCCCATTTCTCTGCTATCTATAAAGCACTAATTTTCATATTTCTATAGACGGTAAAATTATATAAAAGTCAGGATTTGAAACTTGGTTGCTGACTCCACGTTCGCATACACCTAACCAAAAATATACATATATCTTTATGTTTTATTAAAGCAAAGTTTACCCAAATGATGGACGTACATCTGACTAGTATCTGGAACACTACTGTATCCGCTGGAGCTAGCAAAGGTGGAGATAACAAGCGACATGATGCATGCACCCAGCAGCAGCGACAACTCAGTCTCAGCGAATTTTTCACCGTTCGTGCCTACAGTTACTACATGTGCAAGAATTGTCCTGAACGATTCTTCCAGACGTTATTAACACGCATGCGGCAAGCGCGACTTCTCCAGCAGGAAGAGGAGGAAGAGCGCCCGAAAGCTCCGAGCCCGGCGCTTCTTATGCCGCCCCGGCCGGGGACAAAAGACAAGAAGTTAAGCCAACCGGCCGTAAGCCGTCGTCACTACTGGAATTTGGCTCTTTACCGAATATCAAATATTTTACCGAGTGTTTTTTCGACACTCAATAAAAAAGCTCTTTACCGAGTACCATACAAAAAAATCCTCGGTAAAAGAAAACACTCGGCGTAGAAGCTATTTGCCGAGTGTTTTTTTGACACTCGACAAAGAGCTTCTTTGCCGAGTGTCAAAAATACAACACTCGGCAAAGAGCTCTTTGCCAAGTGCTTTTTTTCAACACTAGACAAAGACAATTTAAAAATCATATTTTAAACCAGTAAATTAATTCAAATGGAAAAAATTTCAACTATAATTTTGTATAACTCATTATGATGTACAATTTATATTTTGAACATTTCTTCGTATGACAAAATAAAAATAAATTTATTCATAAAACCTATATCTCTCTCGTAGTTTATGAAACTACCAGAGAGATATATAAAATTTGTGTATATTGTTAGAACCATCATGTGTACTGAACAAATGACCAAACAACCAAAATAAATTTTGTAGACCTTGAGAAGTAAAGAGTTTTGTAGTTAGCAAGTTTTCATCTAAGTCATCTTGTCAACGAAAACTACGTCTGAATTTATAAAATTTAAAATTCGAATTTTGAAAACGACCTCGAAAGAAAAAAAAAAACCACCAACATGAAAGTTGTAGGTATTGAAGAGTTATGAAACTTTGTAGTTGACAATGTTTTGGTTTGAAATCATCTTGTCATGCAAAATTATGTTTGACTGTTAAAATTTGAATTTTTCAAACTACCTCGAATGGAAAAAACCATCAAAATAAAAGTTGTAGGTGTTGAAATGTAATGAAACTTTGTAATTGACAATTTTTTGATTTGAAATCATCTTATCATTGAAAAATTCCTGTGAAGTTTCAAATTTGAAATTCAAATTTTGTAAACGGTCTTGGATGTAGAAACTATCAAAATATAACTTATAGAACTCGAAAATTTATGCAACTTTATAATTGATCACATTTTCAAATGAATTCATTTAGTGCTTTAAATAATCAAATCACTCTCGGTTTGTTATACTACATGAGGAATGAAAACGTAGTATAGACATAATTGGTGTGGTAGTGTTGTGTTAGAGGAGGTTTTGCGCGACAGAGAGGTTGCGAGTTTGAATCTCATTATTCACAAAACATGTAAATTTGATTCAAAATAATAATAAAAATGATAGAGTGATGTGTATGGTAATAGTGATTGGAGAGTCGTTTCTATAATTTTAAAAAATGTTTTGCTTTTTTTTATTTTTTTCGATTCTTAATTTACCGAGTGCTTTTGTTTGTCGAGTGCTTTTCGACACTCGGCAAAATCTTTGGCGAGTATCCAAAAAAAGTACTCGACAAAGAACCCTTTGCCGATAAAATGTTTGCCAAGTGTTCTAACACTCGGCTTTGCCGAGTGTAAAAGACACTCGATAAAAGACACGATTCCGGTAGTGCATCTACTGAACCCTTCGTTCGTAGTAGAATCCTGACCGACGTGCCCAGAGATTTGGGCAGTGTCCTCTCTAGTTGTGTGCTGACCAGGGTTTACAATTTTGGACATAAATTTCTGAAATTTCATTGATTTCAGTGGGTTTGAAAAAAATATTTTTTCAAAATTGCTAAATTGATATTTTTAATATAATTATATCATTTTTTGTTTTAAAAATATTAAATCTAGTTGATTTTGATCTAAAATTTTAGAAATTTCATGTTTTTTGCCAGGCGTCGAAAATTTTCTTTTCCGAAATCGTAAACCTGGTGCTGACCAACCAAGGATCAATCGATCCTGTGTTAGAGCATCTCCATCTGATACGTAAAAAGGTTTATAAATCTCAGTTTAAAGAGTTATTAGAAAAAATACGTTTTCAATGGTACCCCTAACGATGTTGCTAAATTTAAAAGTTGTTATTTTATCCTTTCTTGTCTCCACATTTGGCAACCCAAGAGAGACTCCTCAAAGCACTTTTTCGCGTGAAATTAGTGTTGTATACGTTCCGTTTTTATTCTCTTTTATTTTTTATTAATAAACTTCAGACTACTATATGGAAAAGAATTTTGTTGCACGTTACAATTTTTATTTCTGCAGTTTACAATTTATGTCATATTAAAAAACAATGAATTATAGAGATTGTTTCTGTTTTGTACGTAGAATTTAGAACCATTGCAAGACCAATATCATGTTTGATGAAAAAAAAATATAAAACTTTCTAGAACGTGAGAGCGATAGAAGTTTCTAGCTGGCATACTTTAAAATATTTGGCAGCTAAAATTAGAGAACACATATTTTTTACTCTTTACTATCATTTAGCAACTCACGTCTGTTTTAGGAACCTGCATCATGCATCAGGTCGGTCCGTACCATGCGAGGCATGATGGAGCCGTGGATGCAGTCGTCCTTTCCGCGTCTTTTTTTTTTCTTCGGTTTGAATTGGTGACCAAACTAAACATCAAAGGCCCAACCTTTCTCCCTGTTATTTTCATTTTTGTTTGCAGGATTCAGGTGTGCGTGCGTGGGCGTCGTATGGCCATAGAGACTAGAGCATCAGGGCTGCACAACAGATTCACACATTGTGAAGGCAAAAGGTTCTGGAAAATTTTGTGAAATTTTTTGGAAAACCAGAAGGTCACCTTCGCTCGCATGTATTGCTTCAGAATGAAGCTGCTTAAGCAATAGTCGTCCATCACGTTACTGCAAGGAAACACAGTCAAACAGTATGTGTTTTCATGCATGTAATGTAACTGTGGCTGTGGCAATGGAAACCATCTGAACATGTTTGTGGTCTCTCTGCTCAATATCAAGACCCAATACAATTTCATGGGGGTTGGGGTGGGGGTTAAATAAGGTAAAATGATTCAATTTCAAAAAAAAAAAACATCGTGTGTTGGCATGCGAACCTATGCAGTTAGCTACATGTAATTTGCTGAGACCATTTCGACAAGCTTGTCATGCAGCACACTACCATTTGTCACCAGAACACCACCCGAACTAAGGGCATATGATTATGCGCGATGTTAGGCCAGCTGTGAGATCCAACGGTTTTCCGCCCCAATCACTTCACTGGTTGGTCTGTCAGTTTCAGAAACTTGCAAGATCACCGCGCGCGTGTTGTAGTTGCTAAGAGATCTGATGGAACAGAGCTGAAGTTTGTCTGTCTTAGCAAGCAACGTACATACCTGACGTACCACCGGGCACCGGCTCCCAGGACTATGCAAACAGTCTGAAAACAAAGGGTGATCAGTGCACCGGTTAACTAAGTCAACAAGTTGTTTAACTTGTCATGCAGGACAACAGAAATTGTGAGCAACATGGCACCTTGATCTGAGTTGCCGGCCGTGCTACTTGAAGGACAAAAACCGAGGTTCTCCTGCAAGCTACAGTGAGATACTCGCACAGGCTATAGACTAGCACATCATATCATCATGAACTCATGTGCTCCCGAACAATCGATAATCACTAATCGATCTAGTATACTCAGGCCCTGTTTCAATCTTAAGAGATAAACTTTAGCAGCTTTTTTAGCTACTTTTAGCCATTTGGTGATTTAAACAGGAGAGCTAATAGTGGTGTGATAAAATTTAGTAGCTATTATCTTATAAGCTGCTCAAGGGATGCTAAAAGAAGCTAAAGGTGGGCCAGGGAACCCAATTTTCCACCAATACCCTCTAACCCCATTCTCTCTCACTCCGCATTAGGGGCATGTGTGTCTTTTTATTTCAATATGCTAAACTTTATTAGAGTAGTCTAAACACCTCAAGGAGCTAAACTTTAGCACTTCAGTTTATATGGCTAAAGTTTAGCAGGAAGCTAAAGTTTATCTCATGACATTGAAACGGGGCCTTATTATCAACCTCAGCCAGATACTTTTGTAGGAAATCCAAAAGTAGTATGATAGCAATTAGCAAGACAGCACAAGAATAGGGAAAGACATTTGGCATTTTTGGATTGCTCTGAAAATCTACAAGTATATATAGTATCCTGAGCTAACTTAAGGATGAGGAGAAAATATCAACCATTCCTTTAAATGCCTTCCACTCAGCGTGAACACAATATGTTAGAGAAAATCAATCATTGCGCAAAATGTCTTGCTTGCTTGCTAGCATTCCCTCTCTGTCCCAAAATATAGTTCTTTCTAGTCCACCTTTTCTGTTCACATTCATTTAATTGATAATTAATATAGACGCACATGCAAACTACATTACTTAATGGATGTGTAATTAGTCTAAAACGAATTATATTTTGAGACGGAGGGAGTATATATATATCAACTGACTAGTGGCATGAACTAATGCGCAAAGTATCAAACATCTAATCCTAGAAATGAGAATGGAATTGTGAATCAACTCCACAGATCTCGATTTTCGATACATAGAACACAGCAGCTTACTTCGTACCCAATAAGTAGCTGTAGCAGGGTTTGATTCAAATGAGACAGCATCCTTGCCTCCTCTATCAATTGCTCTCAAGACATAGGTGAACCGTTGTTGCTAACTTTGTCTGCAACTGCGCTAAAAATTGACTCAACAGGTATATCACTGCTATTATCATCAGCTTTGGATGACCTTAGAGAAGCTGAATCCTCTTTGGCCACTAGAGGTATTGATGGGAACAATCTCTGGAGCTCTTTCAATGGCAACACGGCAAAAGATGGCTTTAGACAAAGTCACAAATCTGAACTTTGAACTTTTGTTATGGATTACCCAAACTAAATAAGGCCCTGCATTTGTAACAGGAGTTTGGTCTTTATTTTCAAGAATACTGCTGCCACCTGAAAACATTGATCTTTTCACCTGAAAACAAAATAAATTATCTAAATGTCTTCTAAAGACTTACATCTCCAGCTCCATGATTTTTTAGAGCATCTAATGATCTACTCCTCCAATTCTACCAAATTTTGTAGAGCGGGGCTGTCCCAAATAGAGCCTATATTATTTATAAAAATATATTTCAAATAAACGATATGATATAGGATAGGATAGATAAACTACTGGAGACAACTTTAGGGTTGTTATTCGTAAGTTGGTTCACCTCACGGAGAGGCAGATGTAATTGGCAGACGATGGGAAGACCAAACCACATACAGTGTGGTACGGTTCACACCATAAATATGGTTAGTAGGGTCTTACAAGATTACAACCTCCTGCGATTATAACAATAGTGTGCACAATCACAGAGTGATAAGAAATATACAAAACCTCACTAAACACTAGACTTAAGCCTAGATTAAGCGCATAAATGGTGGTTTAACTGCTTTAAGCACTTTGTAAAGCACATACACTAATCATTCATGTGTATCACTAAGCTCTATGCAAGTGGAAAGCACTAGGATGGAGCGCCAAGTACAAGATAGGCGATGCCAAAAGCTGTTGTAATCCATGTATGCAGCACATGACATCACGTTGTACTTCTAATATTTCAACTTTTGAAAATTATTGTTATGATGCTTTTCTAGGAGCACCAGATATATGCCCCGGTTAAGAGCACCGAACATATCCAATGCTTTAATCGGGTCCATTCTTAGTGTCTTAGAATGTTTTACAGGTCTTAATAACATGGCATCTAATACATTGCTTGAGGTGTTAATCATTTATACCATCAATTTGCCAGAGTTTAAATCCACATTACATCCATTCAAACTATACCTTATATACAAACAGCACTATTAATGGTTATATTATTCATCAAGCACTAAAATCCAAACATAATGGACCATAGGATCCATTTTACTTAAAATATTCCCATTTTTGGTGCTTACATACGTTCAATGATCGGATGGAATCTGACTTTAGGCCGGTTTAGTTGGGATTATAATCTTTGAACAAACTATAATCTCAAACAAACAGACCCTTCAAAATGTGTTAGGATGTCGCAGCGTTCTTCGTTTGGACATATTTCTTTGTATTATTTGATAAACGATTGACTCAAAAACTTTCATCCTCACCTTGGTGCGTCTTATATCCTCGGTCACCTCAAGATGGATGTGTACAAGTGAATGCATTTATTCATCACTGGTTCATATATTACAAATCACCAAATCCGAGCGGTAGCTCTCCTAATTAACGAGACGTAAGCACGACGGGTTGATCAATCTTGTCCCATACCCTCTCTCCCATTCATCACAAAATGAAACAACGCACGACGGGTTGATCCATCTCCAGGCTCATAGAGATCTATCATAGTTAATTCAAGACCACGTTTCGATCGATGGACGGAGCGGATCAATGGCGGGCTTAAGAGGATCCTCCGAACGTGTCGAAGATGGTGGTATGGAGTGGGTCGCTAAGGTGGGTGGCCCAGTTGTTGAGTGGCCCCTTGCCGGTGGCGGCGGCCTGCACGGCGAAGCCGAGGAAGGCGACCATGGCGAGGCGCGCGTGCTTGATCTCCGCCAGCTGCAGCCGCTCCTTCTTCTCGGGGTCGGCCGCCAAGGCGAGCGGGTCAAAGTAGGAGCCGCCGGGGTACAGCCTCTTCTCCGGGTCGAGCTCGGCGTTGCGCTGGAACTCGATGTAGCCGATCACAAGCACCTCGATCCAGATGAGCGTCGAGATGGTGAACGGCAGCGGCTGGCCCAGGTAGGAGGACCCATCCACCAGCTCCACCTGCACGCAGTTACATTCACAGGTTGGTTAATCTCTCTTGCCGTCGATCGTTCAAGCGCAGAGAACGAACTCCATGCATGGATATGGATACATGCATGTCACAGGTCAGCAATGTTCACGTACCTTGCCAGCATCCTGCCAGGTGACGCCGGTGAGCCACTCGACGGTGAGGGCGCCGAGGGTGGCGAGCATGGCCCATCGGCCGTGGATGAGCTCGCACTCGCGGAACCGCTGGAGGCCGAACACCTCGCTGTAGGGCTGGAGCGGGGTGGACTTGACGTCGGAGGACTCGAACCGGGTGCCGATGATGCCGCCGGCCTCGTTCTTGGCCAGGTTCTGGTCCAGCGAGTCCAGTTCGAACTGCAGGTACTCCACGGGCTTCCCGAGCCCGAACGGGTCGAACCCGTAGTCGCCGACCAGCGAGCCGTCGAGGTAGTCGGGCGCCACGGCGCCGGGGAACCACAGCGGCCGGTCAGAGGAGATCGACGTCTTCGCCACCTTCTTCGGGACGGCAGCCTTGGGCTTTCCGCCGCCGAACCCAAACCGGGCCACGATGCGCCCGTTCTGCGGCGCCGGGTCCGCCAGGCGGGTGCCCAGGAATGTGCTCGCCGCGGCGGCCACCGACGAAGCCATGGCCACTCCTCCTCTCCTCGATGTGCTGAGGTTGGTGGTCAGCTAGCGTCCGGTGGTGGTGTGTGGCGTGGGGGTGGGGCTCGTCACGGGCTACAAATAGGATAGTGCTTGTAGGAAATTCCGGTGTTATCTCTGGGTGGCAAATCGGACGGCCATAGAACGGACGTGATCTATTTGACGGCCACGATCTGCCTTATCCGGTTCTTATCTGTATGGTCCAATGGATGGGATGCTCGTGAAGGACCATGGGACACTTGGAGGGATACAATTGGGAGGAAGGCATTTGGATTTTGGAGTGCCGCCTCCGACTGGAAAATATCGTCCAAAATACTCTTGGAGATCATGTGGTTTTGGACCCAAAACGCGTGCGAAGCTCAGTTTCTGTCGCTCACTGTAACCATCATGTCTCGCAGTATAACTGACAGCTTGTTCGCTGCGGCTTGCTGCGGCTGCAATCCGGCTGCGGCTGCGGCTTCTACAGTATTTTTCTCTCTATGGATTGCAGCTGCAGCAGTCCAAACAGCTGCAACAGTGTCGGCTTGCAGCCAGCCGAACACGCCCTGAATTCTCAGTTTAGAGGCAACCAAAGGAACCTTTTTTTTTGAAAGATAAGCGAAGGAATTCTCAGTTTCTCCGATGTTGCTTTGCTCCTTTTTAAAAGAAACTGGAGGGGCCGTCTCTACAGAATATATATATATATATATATATATATATATATATATATATATATATATATATATATATATATATATATATATATATATATATATAACAAGAAAGGGAGAAAAGTTGAAAAGGCTATCAATGAAAGTAAACTGATACATACGTTCAATCTGTAGAGTACAAGAAACAAGGGAAGAGTTACAGACTATATACTACAGCAAGGGGAAGAACAAGCTTAGAAAACAAAGAAAATGAGCAAAGAAAGAACAAAACAAACACTTTAGATCCATCGATCAAACAAAGAACTTAAGCAAGGCTTCACTCCATGGCACCATTAAGGTCTCCTTGTTGAAGAACATTCTGTAATCTTGGCTACTCATCTGCAGTTGTTCAAATATTGTTTTACTCCTTACTGTTCAAATTTCCCAACTCATAAGAATCGTTGCCACCATAAAAATTTCAGATTGTAGCTGCTCCTTAAACAAGGAAACAATTTCTCAGAAGCTTGTGTCAGTGGGTATATATATATCTAGGCAAAGAATCCCCCAGCACTGCCTTGCAAAAGGACAGAAGAGAAATAGGTGCTCTCTAGTCTCTTCCACTGCCAGACTACAGAGTGCACTATACGAATCAAGATTCATATTTCTCCTTCTTAGCATATTCCTAGAGCTCAGTCTGTCTTTAATTTGCAGCCAAGAGAAAGCCCTGTGCTTTGTTTGACAGCAACTCTTCCATAACCACTTGAAAGTAGGATCCACCTCAATGTGTCCAATCAAAGCTTTATAATAAGGGGGTGTTTGGTTTCTAGGGACTAATGTTTAGTCCCTTCATTTTATTCCGTTTTAGTCTATAAATTGTTAAATATAGAAACTAAAATAGAGTTTTAGTTTCCATATTTGGTAATTTTGGAACTAAAATGGAATAAAATGTAGGGACTAAAAATTAGTCCCTAGAAACCAAACACCCCTTAAGTTCGTTGAAGAAAAGGGGTTGGATTCCCATCTGTAACCCCATACATCATCTTCAGTTACCAATAGCCTTTGCTCCAAAGCCTGCACTTGCTGGAAGGCCACTTGTGACAATGACAGATTGAACGTATGTATCAGATTACTTTCACCCAAAATGTGAAAAAGGTTACAGTTCACGTCTTCCTGAAGCGTGAATCCAGCACAGAATTGTCTGGTTCCTTGATCTTTTCCACCACAGATATTTTCCCAGTACTGAGCCCGGTACATACAAATTCAGATAAAGAACCCATCAACTGATTTCATGGTTGCAAAAACATGTAAGTGAACACAGGCTCGTAAAGTATCTCCACAAAGTACAAAAGAGAAAACTATATTTCTCTGCTTATGAGTAACATTAACCCTACACACCGCTTCATATACTTTCAGACTGACAGAAAATAAATACATTTGATTTGAAGACTCATGAGAAAATACAAATATCTGTCCAATAGTAAGAATGATCTGGATCCTTTTGTACCGCAAGAATGCTACACCACAAGACGAGCAGCAAAAGATGTCTGTGGTGAAAGGAGATCATTTGGTAGTTTCTCAACACGTAATTCTGTTATACTGGGAAACTCTCCTCTGCAAAGGGTTGATCTAATGCCTTATGGAATAAAGATTTCCATCAAATTTTGTGACAGCTTCATTTGGCTTTGGGGTTTCTGATCTTTCTTCTCTCTTCTTCTTTTCCCTGCAAATATTGTTACATTGAACAAGTTTTATGTCACTGGAATGACAATAAAAAACAGTATATTTATTGACAGTCCTTACTAAAAAAAGGAGTGATTTAAGTGGCCAAAAGGGTACTCCATCCGTTCCAAATTATAAGTCTTTGTGAATTTTCTAGACAGAGTTTTTACTGTATATCTAGACATTATATATATTTAGGTGTATATCTAGACATTATATATATTTAGGTGCATAGATAAAAGCATGCATCTCGGAAAAAACATAACTGACAATTTCGAAAGGAGGGAGTAAAATTTACTGATTAAGTCATGCATTTGAAGCATTTAATTCAAAATAGAAATGTCTCAAATTGCTTAGCAGAGAATCATTTACTGAACGCGTTAAGACTGAAATGGCAGTAAAGGTGACAAAAAAAGTGGTCCTGGGATATGGCATTACCTATCCACGTATTCCTTGAGAAGTTCCTTGGCTTGAACCAGCTTTGAGAGTATGTTGCGGTAAACATCAAGGTCCCTATCCACACTTCTTTTATTGATGTTTAGCGCAGCGCAAAGCTATCAATCGAGAAATAAAGTCAGTGTCTGTTGCCAATGCTAGCGTTGTAACGGTTAAAGAGCATTTAATTTTGATGTCAACACCAAGCACTACCTTCACTGCTCAAATGTTTTGCCGAAATATTTGTTATACTTTGCAAAAAAATGACTTTATACAAATGTGCTGAAATATTGAGCACAGTTTTTTTGTTATTAAACCCTAATTCGAAGTTCTTAATTGAATAGTGCAGAAAGAGTTACCAACCCATATTAATTCATTTAGGGGTGTTTGGTTTGTTAAATAAGGTAGTCCATCTTATGCGTTAGTCTTTTGTTTGGTTTAGGGAATGGAATGAGATGATCCATCACCACATCATTCCTCACAAACTAATAATAAGTACTAGTATGAGCCTATGAGGAATGAAGTCATTCCACTAAATTTGAATAATGGAGTCATGATGCATACTTCATCTAGAATGGGTTGATTCACCAAACCAAGCATTCCATAGATACTAAAGCTGTTCTAACATTCCATAGATACTAAAGCTGTTCTTTCCTCGGGTTATCCAAAGATACACCAACATAATCATATGTTCAGTGGCAGCATATAATTGAATGGTGATCTATCATATTCCCAAGCACCAGACAGAAACATTGCGAGTAAAAAAAAAGTAAATGCAATGAGTTACAAGGCTACTGTACTGGATAGAAGGGCAGACCAGGTCACCAGACCATGTCTAGGTCAAAAGTCAAATGAAACTTCAAGAAGGAAACCTAACTTTCATGAGTCTGCCGACACACATATCTAAATAAGTCCCAGAGAAAGCTACCAAGCAGACTTATTTGAATCCTAATTTTAATTTTTTGATTTGTTAGAAACATCACAAAATTCAGTTCTATTTCATACTGACAATCCCATGACATAATGGTCAGTATATTTGCAATCTCAATCATGGGAGAACAATATTGAACAGAGCAGTGTACAAATGAAAGCTATGCAAATGCAATGACAACAAGATGTCACAAATGAATTCAAATTATACGTTGGTCTATGTTTTCTACCTAAAAAAGTTGCCAATACTAAATATTACATTAATTTTCAGCAACTGATCTGATTTAGGCTAAATTGTCTCGAGAAAAAAAGGGGGGGGGGGGGGGGGGGGCTAAATTGTGCGTTCTTGAAGCAAAAGGCAAACACAGGTCCTTTCTGTAAAAAAAATAGGAACTAAAACTATAGGTGAAATAGGAAGCATAATTGAGAACACACAATAAACAAGAAATGCAAAAACAAAAAACTTGACCACATGACAAGAAAAATTAATAGTGAGAGGAACAACCTTGTCTAGTACTGTTGGTTCTGTTGCATTTGCAAGCTCAAGCAAACGGAACAAGCCAACTGCAAAGAATCGGCTGTAGCTGAAGTTTCCCTTACCCTTGGCCCTTTCTGATATATCTTTCAGAATGGATTCAATTTCACCATCTCTAGAAGAAAAATCAACTAAGGAACTGCCATTCTGGGAACGTGCCCACCCTTCCATCTTTAGTGCATCAGCTCTGTACGGAAAACACAAAAAGACACTTAATAAGATAGTTTTAAATAGAAATAATACTTTCTGACAAAGAAACTTTCTAATGCCTTTTTTTAACTAGTGACCCAAAAAATACATAACCTTTAATTAATGCCAAAAATAGCATCTAGTGACACCCAAAAAATATAGCATTAACAAGCTTGAGTCAGAAATATAAAGGATGCAAAGCAAATAAGTTAGTAAGAAACATCTAGGTTTCAGCAAAAATTGAGACGTAAAATATGTTTCATGCAGAAACATTGACCACTTAGAATTACAGCTTCACGTTAAAGTAACTAGAGATTTCAATTGCACTCCCTCTGTTCTAGATTGTAAGTTGTTATGGTTTTTCTAGATACATAGCATTTATTATGTATGTAGACATTATGTATACTTTTTTCTCGAACGGGCAGGAGAGCTACGGATCATTATATTAAGAAGAAAAAAGGTGGGGTCCAAAATAGACCAAGATTAAAATAGACATAATGTATATCTAGATGTGTAGCACAAGCTATGTACCTACAAGAGTCAAAATGATTTGCAATTTGGAATGGAGGGAGAAGATGACAAAGTGACTCAAAAAGTCAGATACATGATCCATGAAATGAACCTGTATTGATTAGGATCTTCATTTAATGCTGTTATATATGCCTTGAAGATGGAATCCCTGTCCTCGATGCTGGGGTACCCTTCCATGAGCTGATCATAGACAGTGACGAATCCAAGAGCAAACACAGCATCATACTGATAGGTTCTTTTGTATCTCATCAGGTGTTGCTGCACCAGAAGTTCTTGTAAGACCGTACTGTAAATGCTTGGGATTGGGCGTTTGTATGACTTAAGGAAGTTCAACTTTGTTTCTCCAACAGTAGGTGGGACATCTGTACGACATTATGAATGCATTAGAAAGATGCACCAATAACTTTCTGTATCTGTACTATGCTAGTAATGCAAACAGTATGTTCTACATCGATCCAGGCATCCGACTGTTTTTAATCAAAACTTACTGAATTTCGATGTACCATGAACTGTTAGCAAATAGTTGAGGGTAGACATCAAGAAATTTTAGAACAAAGAGAAGCCACAAAACAACACGAGAACTTATGGAAGGTGATTATTGTGTGAAAAATGTTGAAGTTTTGCAGAGAGAAGCATTTGGCAGTTCTTTTTCATCTGCCCCAAAACTTCTAATGGGAATAGCATGTTCCTGTACGCTAGCTCACCTCTTAAGCATCAAACCAAATTATGTTCCTTCAAAAAATGAATTATATGCGAAGAGAGTGATACCAGAAACCAATTCACAAAGAAAAGTATGAATAGTAGCTCATCTCCAAAAATATATTGGGTTTGTTATTTCATAGATCTTCTACACATGATAACAAATACTAAAAAAATAACAACTCACCATTGTATTTTACACAATTGGGCTACTTTGGGTGACATACACTCGTCCTGTTTACGTGGAATGCAACACATCAAAGTTCTGTGTACTGCATTTTCTGAGCAGTAGCAGGTGAAGTGCATTAAGATTTTGATTAAGCCTAGTTAACAAAAAAAAAACATTTCAGCCTTTCAGGAGGTCACGTTCAAAGCTCATTATTCCCATCCGCTGGAACAAAACTATCGCAACAATCATCCAAACAAGCTAGAATTTCTTGCCAACAAAAGCCAGTTTATTGCAAAGACTACGACGGAAGATTATGAGGTGGCGCGATTCGGCAGCATAAGGTATCACAGATGGCGAGGCCGGGATCGCACATTGGTAGGCAGATTTGGTATGAGGAGTTCTGCGGTGAACCGCACGGCATAGTGATTCGGATTCACTTGTTTGAGGTAGCGCTGAAGCTACACACTCGATAGGATAGATAGAGGTAGCTCACCACTCGCCGTGGCGACGCAGCGCACCACCGAGCCCGAGCCCCGCCGAGACCTCGCGCTGAGCACGACGGCGCCGGAGACGGCCGGCGCCGTCGACGACGGCCTCCACTCGGCGGCTCCGCGCAGCGGCGCAAAGGGAAGCGACGATATGGACGCCATGGGGAACTATTTTGGACCTAGCGGCCGGTTGTTTTGCTGGACGCGGCGGCAGCTGGTCGGCGCCGCCGACGAGGGCAATGTGGTAAATGCAGAGGGGCGAGTGCGAGGAAAGGCTCTTGCAGTCTTGCTCGTCTTGGTAGCGGAAGGTTGGGATCTTCCTTATCTAGTAGGCCTACGCAGGTTTCTCGGCCACTATTGCGTTGCCACGTGGCATGCGGTTCTTTTGACCGGAGATTTGATTTTGTTTTGACATTTTTCTTAGGTTCCTTTTTGTAATTTTTATGGGCACAAGAGGTTGGATTTGCTTGCGGTTTTGAAATGTTTGGCTTATGTTCCTTTCTTAAAGGTGTGTACGCAACAAAGACATGTGGTTGGCAATATTTTCTGAATAGTTTGTTTTCTTTGTGTATGTTGAATATGTCTAAAACGTGTTTGTTTAAAATGGCCATGAATCAAGATAATCATGAAGGGGGTCTAGGACATGAATGATGGAGCAACAGGGACATGGAAATGTGCCTTTTCAAGCTAATAGCTGATTAGCTATGAGTCATGGAGCAACAAGAATATGTGGATATGTGTTCTCTACCTATAAATCCGTGTTGTGAATATGATAAACCTCTTTGAGTATATCTGATATACTCTTTTCATTGCAAATTACAAGTTGTTTTTTTAAACACATAGCTTGGAATGGAGTGAGACAGTGAGTAATACCTGAAATATCTATATAAAACAATTCTTAATTCGTACATATCACAAATATGAGCAGGGATAGCAAATATGCTTCCTTGAACCTAAAATATTTATAGAAAACAATTATTATTTCGTACATAGCACAAATATGAGCAGGGATAGCAAATATGCTTCCTTGACTTGTATCTCTCTATGAACGTGATTTGAAAGGTTTACATAAAACAAAAAATTTCTATTTATCCTTCATACATAATATTATTCAGGACCTAGTATTTGTTTGCCTAACCCATGCATGCCAGTCCAGCTCCTCCAGTTTCCCTTGTCTAATCCCTGGTTCTCCCCTTCGGTCCGGCCCGCATGCTGCTCAAAGCAGCTCTCAGCCAGGCCGCCCAGGAACAAAATTGGATTTCGTTTTTTCGGGACCAGGCTAACTATGCGCTCGAACGAGATGCGAGCCAACTGCTACGTCTTGCAGTACGGGACATGGATGCACATGGCGTCCTAGCCCTAGGGATGAAAACGGTTAGTAAGGATCGGGAAAACTCTCTAACCATTTTTAAATCCATTTTTAATTCGAAATCGGGATTGGTAAAAGGATCGTCGGTCGGGAAAACAGAAACGGGAGTAATGGAATGACGGTAAACGGTGCAGTCGACCAAGAACACATCGATGACCGTCGGGAACCGGTAAGTAAAATGTAAAATCGGAACAACGATGTAAGCTTGCTCTTTGCTGACAAATTACGAACATGTGCTCTATTATCTTAGCTAGTTGTTTAATATAGCATTCCTATTTCAAGTTTTTAAGCACATAACGTTATTAGCAAGACTATGCTATGAAACTAGAACATGCAGATATCTCACGAAGTCACAATTCAGTTTTAAAGTAAGGACCAATTTTTCAAAATTCAGTTTATACATACCTCACGATTCAGTGTTCATGCGGATAATACTCGTACCACTTACACCCATAACTGATAGGGTCGACCACCTTTTTCTATGGGCGGTCAACTCAACGACTACGGAGAAACTTTCATCAGGTATAATCTATACTACTCTATTAAGACTTCATCGTCAGCGTCCACACCCAACGCCCCCGCCTCTGCCTCCCTCCAACGCCCGCGCACAGGCACCAGACATTGTGGAATTCACCAGAGCCTACGTACAGGACATGGTACGGTTCACGCATGCTGCGTACGGAAGGTAGAGGGTCATAACCGCCATTTCACCTCCTTAGGCCTAGGAAGCCACTGCACGCAAATATTTCCTCTCTGTGATAATCCCTAATTATAATTATATTATTTTATTATAATTATAATTATATAATAATAATAATAATATAATCTCTACTACTCTGTATGTTGATACCGAGCGCGTCCACCGGCTTCACCACGGCTCCGCTCTCGCCCTCCCCCACAAAGCGCGTATACGGAGTCTCCGCAATCCCAGCCACGAGAAACCGCGTCCGCTTCTGCGCCCATTCCCTGCTCTCTCCATCCGCGAATCGCGTCCGCTTCCTCCTGGTGCAATCCTTTTCATCCGCGTCCGCTTCTCTGCTCTCTCCTGGCGCAATCCTCTCCGTCCGCGAATCGCGTCCGCTTCCATGCTCTCTCATGGCACATTAGATCTAGATCACGCATGCCGTTTCCTGGGGCACCAACCAGAGCCCACCGGCTATGGCGCTGCGTGGGAGAGGAGCAGGGCGGTTAAGCGGGCCATGAGGAGGACGCAGACGAGGAGTACGATGGCCTCGTCATTCGCGCCAAGCGGACGAGGATGGGCGGGGACGAGGATAAGGTATGGTACCATCGATCCATTGCAGGGACATTGCAAGCGGCTGGGTCCGGCGACGGAGACGAAGCCGAGGAAGAGAAGGCCTTCTTGATGACGAGCGCCGCGGCCTTCCCCCACGGCATGTCCATCGCTGTCGCGGGCCGGTCGATGGCTGTGGCCAAGAAAGAGGAGTTCAGCAAGTCGCCGTCCAACTCGTCGGCAAAATTCTAAAAAAATTACGAAAAATCCCGAGACAAAATTCCGGAAAATACCGAGACATAAATCCGGTAATTTCCGACAAAAACCGGTAACCGAAGGAAACAGCGGTAAAACAGCACGCCGATTCCGATAGAAAATTCCGAAAACCGATTCCGTTTTTGAAAAATACCGTTACCGGTGAATCCGATCGAAAAATTTCGAAATCGATTTCCGGAATTCCGAAACCGTTTTCATCCCTACTCACGCTGCACATGGTGCGCATGTGGCCCAGCCGAGATCTGGTCATTAGATTCAATAGTTGTGGTACTGGTAGCATGTGGCCCAGCTGAGATCTGACAGTTCTTAGAAAAATTCAGCTTTCATTTCCAATCGTTACAGCTTTAAACTATTATGATCGTTAGTTTTTCCTTGGCATTATTACTTGGAGAAACTATTTAAAGCATCCACTTTGCTTTTGATAACCATGAATTTCTAGGTTCATGCAAAAGCATTTGAGTTTGCTAAGTTGCATTCTAAGAACATATATCAATAACGATTGGAAATGAAAGCTGAATTTTTTACCGGCGAGGGGCCACTGAGTTTGCATCTGGTGGTGTGAGCTGCGCACCACCTCCTTCAGAAGCAGATGTCTTGTATATGGAAGCGGCAGGAGATGGAAGCACTATATATGACACATCTATCGCTCTTGTTGATTGCTGGGTCAGCGTGTGCCACTGCTGCACTTGGTGGGCCTAGGGAATTCTAGGACTATGGGCTGGTTTGGTGGACAGGAAAATTTCCTGTCCACCAAACCAGCCTTAAGATTTGTTCTGTCTGGATAGCACAAAAATTGTTCATCTCGCTTGCACCCATAACACTGCCCTGAACAGAAGATGCATGATTACCTGCATGCATTGAACGACATACCAGATAAGTGCCACCAGTACCACAAACTTACATCTTGTAGACACCTTACTATATAATTTATGTTGTCACAACACACGGGTATTATACTCACTTCTTAGAGTTGTTTTTTATATTTGTATTGTAGTATAATTTGATTTATATTAGTTTAGTTCTGTATTGGTTATTTCTAATAAATCGTTAGATTATATCGATAATATATGTTGTATTCGTTTTTACGTAATCATTGTGCACTCACATTTTGTTGAATATATTATATACCGTTGCAACGCACGGGCACCCAACTAGTACTACACCTTAAGGCTGGAGCGAGGGCGTCCACCACCCTCACCATGCCCCCGCTCCAGCCCCCGCCCGCACCGTCTTCCTCCCTGCAATCCCGCCCCCGCCCGCGCCATCCCTTCCCTGCAATCCCGCTCCCGCCAGCGCCGTGTCCCCTCCCCCATCTCCCGAAGCCGTCCGCGACCGCTGCCCTGCTTCCCTCGCCCCGCGCCGAAGCCGTCCGCGACCGCTGCCCTGCGCCGTGTCCGCCGTGACAGGGATCCGGGATTCGAGGCCTCCCCCCCGACGATGCCCGGATCCACGATCGCCGCAGTCCAACACTGTCCTCCGTCCGTGACCGCTCCATGGTGGCACAGGCGCTAGAGGCATCTGGGGACACCGTGACCCCACCCTCGTTCGACATCGGCACCACTCCCCCAGACCACTGCCGGATTCCATCGTAGGAGCTCCTCGCTGGGGGGGGGGGGGGGGGGGGGGTTCGACACGACTGGCGGCCGAACAGATTGAACGGAGATACATGCAGCCGGAGCGCCATTGAGTTGGGAAGGTTTACCTCGGAACGATCGGCTGGAGCGATGCGGTGCGGAGGTCGCCGGCGTCGCGGCCGGGGTACTGTGGCGGTGCGAAGTGGGGAGCTCGCTTTGGGGGACCCCGTGACCCCGCCCTTGTTCGACATCGGCACCCCCTTCCCCAGACCACTGTCGGATTCCATCGTAGGAGCTCCTCGCTCGTGCCCGCTTCTTCACCGGCGATTCAGGGAGGCCATGCCCCCTTCGTCGTGTCCTGCCTTTTGGCCGCCGAGCCACCCCCTCGTCGCCTCTTCGACCCGGTCGCGTCTCGCCTCAGCTGATGGATGGGTGGGACGGCGAGGCCATGGTGTACGCTCACCACGTGCAAGAGCTGGTGCTGCAATTAGCTCCTTGACAGTTCCGCCCACACCTGCGTGTGCTCCGCCTCGCCGCATCCTGCCGCTCTACACCGACATCGACACCAACAAGGCATGTGGCCTCGGCCTCGGCGACCGCATCGGCAGTGTACCGAGGCACCTCCCATTGGTGTCGCGGTGGAGGGAGTGAACAACACAGGTGTAGGTTTGTTGCGAATCTCATTCCCTTTCTTTGAATCCTGCTCCACCAGACGTGCTCCCACAGTGAGCACCGCTCGTCATTTTATTATAGATCTTCGTGATTCTTAACCATCTAATCTTTATAATCTTACCAGCTGCTGGTGGGGTTGGGACAGTGAGGCAGCAAGACTCAAGGTCCAGGATGATGAACAACAATAGTGGCGACGACGCAAGAGGCCCTGGTTCAGGCATGGGTCCGGGAGTGCCGGATGTGCCATTGGGGTCAATAGTAATTCATGATAATGCAGGGTGCTGTCAGCAAGAACATGGAGAGCCTTGTCGTCTCGGCCTTCCAATATTTTATGAATTTGGTGATTGGATAAAGGAACAATCTTTTCCTTTTGCAGATTAAGTCAAAAGGGGTCACAATGACAGCGCTGTTGGCTAAGGCGACAGGAACGGCTCTGCTTCAGCATCCTATGGTGAACTTGCAGCTGCAGGGATGGAAAGAGCTTCACATACAACAGTAGTATCAACATTGCTATAGCAGTGGCCATAGATGGTGGGTTGATTACATCGGTTCTTCAAGATGCTGGTAAGGTCAAACACTTTACCTTGCACAATGAATGTTGATTTTTTATGATTTATTTAAATGAGTGGTTACTTGTTTGTTTATGCGTCTTGACATTTATTCATTGTCAAGGAAACAGAAGGAGTTAGTTGATAAGGCGCGAGCAAAGCAGTTGCAGCCCCATGAGTACAACTCTGATTTTTTTTGCCTCATACACAAATATGAATATGTAGCACATTGTTGTATATCTTTTCTAATGCTCTGAATAAGTGAGAGCACCTAGAGGGGGGGGTGAATAGGTGATCCTGTAAAAACTTAACTTATAGCCACAAAAAGTTGTTAGAGGTTAGCACAATAATTGCCAAGTGGCTAAAGAGAAGATCTTGCACAATACGACAATCACAGAGAATTCAACACAGAGGAGACACGGTGATTTATCTCGTGGTTCGGCCAAGTACAAAACTTGCCTACTCCACGTTGTGGCGTCCCAACGGACGAGGGTTGCAATCAACCCCTCTCAAGCGGTCCAAAGACCCACTTGAATACCACAGTATTTTGCCTTGCTTATCTTTATCCCACTTGCGAGGAATCTCCACAAATTGGAGTCTCTCGCCCTTACACTTAAGATTCACAAAGAAGCACAGAGTAAGGGAGGGAAGCAACACACACAAATCTACAGCGAAATGCGCACACACACGGCCAAGAATCAAGCTCAAAGACTATCTCACAGTTTCTCACAAGAACAGAGCTCGAATCACTTAGAATCACAAACGGATGCGCAAAGACTGAGTGTGGATGATCAAGAATGCTCAAGAGTTGCTTGGTGTCCTCCTCCATGCGCCTAGGGGTCCCTTTTATAGCCCCAAGGCAGCTAGGAGCCGTTGAGAACAAATCTGGAAGGCCATCTTTGCCTTCTGTCGTCGGGCGCACCGGACAGTCCGGTGCACACCGGACAGTGTCCGGTGCCCGATTCCTTTCCTTAAATGGCGAAGCCGACCGTTGCAGATGCGGGAGCCGTTGGCGCACCGGACATGTCCGGTGCACACCGGACAGTCCGGTGCCCCCTCCCGACCGTTGGCTCGGCCACGTGTCCCGCGCGGATCGCGCGGCCGACCGTTGGCCCTGGCCGACCGTTGGCTCACCGGACAGTCCGGTGCACACCGGACAGTCCAGTGAATTTTAGTCGTACGCCGTCAGCAAATTCCCGAGAGCGGCCTCTTCGGCCGAGATAGCCTGGCGCACCGGACACTGTCCGGTGCACCACCGGACACTGTCCGGTGCACCACCGGACAGTCCGGTGCCCCAGACCGAAACAGCCTGTTGGCTGTACACAGCCAACTTTCTTCTCTTCTTCTTCTTCCTGTTTCTAATACTTAGACAAGTATATTAGTACACAAAACCAATGTACTAAGACTTAGAAACATACCTTTGCTCTAGATTTGCACTTTGTTCATCCATGGGTATTGATTCACATTTAAGCACTTGTGTTGACACTCAATCACCAAAATACTTAGAAATGGCCCAAGGGCACATTTCCCTTTCAATTTCCCCCTTTTTGGTGATTTATGCCAACACAACATAAAGCAACTAGAACAAGTGCAAAATCACTTCAAATTGGTTTTGATTCAATTTTGGCATATATGGATTACCCTTTGCCACCACTTGGTTTGTTTTTGCAAATCAAACTCAAATCTCTATTTCTATGTCAAACACACATGTTGAGGCATAAAGAGAGTCATTCCAAAAGAGATTGATCAAAGATTTCAAAAACTCCCCCTATTTCCCATAATCAACACTTCTCCCCACAAGAAGCCAACTTTTGACAATAGAGACAATACGAGAAAATAAAAGCCTTTTGACACAACAAAAACTCTATTCTATTATTTTCAAAATCTCTCAAGTGGTAGCTGATCCATTTATCACTTTGGCCTTTATTTTCTCCCCCTTTGGCATCAAGCACCAAAACGGGATCAATCTTGGCCTCTTAACCCCATTGCCTCACCAAAGTCTTCAATTAAGAGCAAATGGCAATAAGATTTCATGAGATGAACTTGGAATTAGTTACCCTCTCATCGGAGTGCAGTGGAAGTCTTTCATGGTCCAAGTCCACCTTTTCCCTTTCAATCCTCCTTCGAGACTAAATTATCAAACTCAAGCACATGGTTAGTCGCAAAGGGTCAAGTTGTAACACATCTCCCCCTAAACATGTGCATCACTTTGCAACGGACTTGTGCGGTCCAGGGAGTGTTTGTACAACTTGAGCACCATAATAAGCAACAAAATGCAAAAAGGAACATGATCAAAAACATAAGTACATGTATGCTACAATTCAATCCAGGTTCCGCGAATCTATGACATTTAGCTCACTACGCAACCTGCAAAAGGTCTTCTCATCTAGAGGCTTAGTGAAGATATCGGCTAGCTGGTTCTCGGTGCTAACATGAAACACTTCGATATCTCCCTTTTGCTGGTGGTCTCTCAAAAAGTGATGCCGGATGTCTATGTGCTTTGTGCGGCTGTGCTCAACAGGATTTTCCGCCATGCGGATAGCACTCTCATTGTCACATAGGAGTGGGACTTTGCTCAGATTGTAGCCAAAGTCCCGGAGGGTTTGCCTCATCCAAAGTAGTTGCGCGCAACACTGACCTGCGGCAACGTACTCGGCCTCAGCGGTGGATAGGGCAACGGAGGTTTGTTTCTTAGAGTTCCATGACACCAGGGACCTTCCTAAGAATTGGCACGTCCCTGATGTACTCTTCCTATCGACCTTACATCCAGCATAGTCAGAATCTGAGTATCCAACTAAGTCAAAGGTAGACCCCTTTGGATACCAGAGTCCGAAGCAAGGCGTAGCAACCAAATATCTAAGAATTCGCTTCACTGCCACTAAGTGACACTCCTTAGGATCGGATTGAAATCTAGCACACATGCATACGCTAAGCATAATATCCGGTCTACTAGCACATAAGTAAAGCAAAGAACCTATCATTGACCGGTATGCTTTTTGATCAACGGACTTACCTCCTTTGTTGAGGTCGGTGTGTCCGTCGGTCCCCATCGGAGTCTTTGCGGGCTTGGCGTCCTTCATTCCAAACCGCTTTAGCAGATCTTGCGTGTACTTCGTTTGGGAGATGAAGGTGCCGTCCTTGAGTTGCTTCACTTGGAACCCAAGGAAGTAGTTCAACTCGCCCATCATCGACATCTCGAATTTCTGCGTCATCACCCTGCTAAACTCTTCACAAGACTTTTGGTTAGTAGAACCAAATATTATGTCATCGACATAAATTTGGCACACAAACATGTCTTTGTAAAAAGAGTTGGATCGGCTTTCCCAACCTTGAAAGCATTAGCAATTAAAAAGTCTCTGAGGCATTCATACCATGCTCTTGGGGCTTGCTTAAGTCCATAGAGCGCCTTAGAGAGCTTACACACGTGGTCGGGGTACCGTTCATCCTCGAAGCCAGGGGGTTGCTCCACGTACACTTCCTCCTTGATTGGCCCGTTGAGGAAAGCGCTCTTCACATCCATTTGGAACAGCCTGAAAGAATGGTGAGCGGCATATGCTAGCAGGATACGAATAGACTCTAGCCTAGCCACAGGAGCAAAAGTCTCCTCGAAATCCAAACCTGCGACTTGGGCATAACCTTTTGCCACAAGTCGAGCCTTGTTTCTTGTCACCACCCCGTGTTCGTCCTGTTTGTTGCGGAACACCCACTTGGTTCCCACAACATTTTGCTTCGGACGAGGCACCAGCGTCCAAACTTCATTTCTCTTAAAGTTGTTGAGCTCCTCCTGCATGGCCAACACCCAGTCCGGATCTAGCAAGGCCTCCTCTACCCTGAAAGGCTCAATAGAAGAGACAAAGGAGTAATGCTCACAAAAATTAACTAATCGAGATCGAGTAGTTACTCCCTTGCTAATGTCACCCAGAATTTGGTCGACGGGATGATCCCTTTGAATCATCGCTCGAACTTGGGTTGGAGGTGCTGGTTGCGCATCTTCCTCCATCACACGATCATCTTGTGCTCCCCCTTGATCACACGCCTCCTGTTGATGAACCTGTTCATCGTCATGAGTTGGGGGTAGCACCATAGTTGAGGAAGATGGTTGATCTCGTTCATCTTGTTCCTGTGGTCGCACTTCTCCAATCGCCATGGTTCGTATAGCGGCCGTCGGAACATCTTCTTCATCTATACAATCAACAACTTGCTCTCTTGGAGAGCCATTAGTCTCATCAAATACAACGTCGCTAGAGACTTCAACCAAACCCGATGATTTGTTGAAGACTCTATACGCCTTTGTATTTGAGTCATAACCTAATAAAAACCCTTCTACAGCTTTGGGAGCAAACTTAGAATTTCTACCCTTCTTCACTAGAATGTAGCACTTGCTCCCAAATACACGAAAGTAAGATACATTGGGTTTGTTACCGGTTAGAAGCTCATATGACGTCTTCTTGAGGAGGCGGTGAAGGTAGACCCTGTTGATGGCGTGGCACGCCGTGTTCACGGCTTCCGACCAAAAACGCTCGGGGGTCTTGAACTCTCCAAGCATAGTCCTCGCCATGTCGATTAGCGTCCTGTTCTTCCTCTCTACCACACCATTTTGCTGTGGTGTGTAGGGAGCAGAGAACTCATGCTTGATCCCTTCCTCCTCAAGGAACTCCTCCACTTGAAGGTTCTTGAACTCGGACCCGTTGTCGCTCCTTATCTTCTTCACCTTGAGCTCAAACTCATTTTGAGCTCTCCTGAGGAAGCGCTTGAGGGTCCCTTGGGTTTCAGACTTATCCTGCAAAAAGAACACCCAAGTGAAGCGGGAAAAATCATCAACAATAACTAAACCATACTTATTCCCTCCTATGCTCAGATAGGCGACAGGTCCGAAGAGGTCCATATGCAGCAGCTCCAGGGGTCTTGAAGTGGTCATCACGTTCTTGCTGTGATGCGCTCCTCCCACTTGTTTACCTGCTTGACAAGCTGCACAAGGTCTATCTTTTTCGAAATGCACGTTAGTCAAACCTATCACGTGTTCTCCCTTTAGAAGCTTGTGAAGGTTCTTCATCCCCACATGTGCTAAGCGGCGATGCCACAGCCAGCCCATGCTAGTCTTAGCTATTAAGCATGCATCTAGACCGGCCTCTTCTTTTGCAAAATCAACTAAATAAAGTTTGCCGTCTAATACACCCTTAAAAGCTAGTGAACCATCACTTCTTCTAAAGACAGACACATCTACATTTGTAAATAGACAGTTATACCCCATGTGACATAATTGACTAACAGATAGCAAATTATATCCAAGACTCTCTACTAAAAATACATTAGAGATAGAATGCTCATTAGAAATCGCAATTTTACCTAACCCTTTTACCTTGCCTTGATTCCCATCACCGAATATAATTGAATCTTGGGAATCCTTATTCTTGACGTAGGAGGTGAACATCTTCTTCTCCCCCGTCATATGGTTTGTGCATCCGCTATCAATAATCCAGCTTGAACCCCCGGATGCATAAACCTGCAAGGCAAATTTAGGCTTGGGACTTAGGTACCCAACTCATGTTGGGTCCTACAAGGTTAGCACAAATATTCTTAGGGACCCAAATGCAAGTTTTATCTCCCTTGCATCTTGCCCCTAACTTTCTAGCAACAATTTTCTTATCCTTTCTACAAATAGCAAAGGAAGCATTTAGAGCACAATAAATTTCGGAAGGTTCATTCACTACTTTCCTAGGAGCATTATGAACTACATTTCTCCTAGGCATTTGGTGAACAACATTTCTTCTAAACACATTTCTACCATGCATAATATGAGAACTAGAAGCAGTCATAGCATAAGAGTCATAAGCATGTGAATCAAAAACATCATTACTTCTAAAAGCATTTCTAGAGTATCTTCTATCATAGTACATGAAAGCATGATTCTTCTTAACACTATTAGCCATAGGAGCCTTCCCTTTCTTCTTGGTGGAGATAGGAGTCTTATGGCTTGTTAAGTTCTTGGCTTCTCTCTTGAAGCCAAGACCATCCTTAATTGAGGGGTGTCTACCCACTGTGTAGGCATCCCTTGCAAATTTTATTTTATCAACTTCACTCTTGCTAGTCTTAAGTTGAGCATTAAGACTAGCCACTTCATCATTTAGTTTTGAAATTGAAACTAAGTGTTCACTACAAGCATCAAAATCCTTACACCTAGTGCAAATTGTAATATTTTCTACATACGAGTTACTTGCTACTTCTAGTTTAGCAGTTAAATCGTTAATTTCACCTTTTAAAGAAGAAATGATTTCATTACAAGTAGAAAGTTCACAAGAAAGTATTCCATTTCTTTTAACTTCTAGAGCAAGTGAATTTTGTGCACTAACAAATTTATCATGTTCTTCATATAAGAGGTCTTCTTGTTTCTCTAAGGTTCTATCCTTTTCATTTAGGGCATCGATCAACTCATTAATCTTAGCTATCTTAGTTCTATCCAATCCCTTGAATAAACTAGAGTAATCAATTTCATCCTCACTAGATTCATCATCACTAGAAGAATCATAAGTATTAGCATTACGAGTGATTACCTTCTTTTCCCTTGCCATGAGGCAAGTGTGATGCTCATTGGGGAAGAGAGCCGATTTGTTGAAGGCAGTGGCGGCGAGTCCTTCGTCGTCGGAGTCGGACGAAGAGCAATCCGAATCCCACTCCTTTCCAAGGTGTGCTTCGCCTTTGGCCTTCTTGTAAGCCTTCTTGTTCTCTCTCTTCCCATTTTTCCCTTGCTCCTGGTCACTATCATTTTCGGGACAGTTAGCAATAAAATGACCAAGCTTACCGCATTTGAAGCATGATCGCTTTCCCTTGGTCTTGGCCTTGCTTGGCTGTCCCTTTCGACCTTTTAGCGCCGTCTTGAATCTCTTGATGATGAGAGCCATCTCTTCATCATTGAGCCCGGCCGCCTCAACTTGCGCCACCTTGCTAGGAAGCGACTCCTTGCTCCTCGTTGCCTTTAGAGCAATGGGTTGAGGCTCATGGAGTGGACCGTTCAATGCGTCGTCGACGTATCTTGCCTCCTTGATCATCATCCGCCCGCTCACGAATTTTCCAAGTACTTCCTCGGGCGTCATCATCGTGTACCTGGGATTCTCACGAATATTGTTCACGAGATGAGGATCAAGAACGGTAAAGGACCTGAGCATTAGGCGGACGACGTCGTGATCCGTCCAACGTGTGCTTCCGTAGCTCCTTATTTTGTTGATAAGAGTCTTGAGCCGGTTGTAAGTTTGAGTTGGCTCCTCTCCCCTTATCATGGCGAATCGTCCAAGCTCGCCCTCCACCAACTCCATCTTGGTGAGCATGGTGATGTCGTTCCCCTCGTGAGAGATCTTGAGGGTGTCCCATATCTGCTTGGCATTGTCCAAGCCACTCACCTTATTGTACTCTTCCCTGCACAAAGACGCTAAGAGAACAGTAGTAGCTTGTGCATTTCTATGAATTTGTTCATTTATAAGCATAGGGCTATCCGAGCTATCAAATTTCATTCCATTCTCCACAATCTCCCATATGCTTGGATGGAGAGAGAATAAGTGACTACGCATTTTGTGACTCCAAAATCCGTAGTCCTCCCCATCGAAGTGTGGAGGTTTGCCAAGAGGAATGGAAAGCAAATGCGAATTCGAACTATGTTGAATACGAGAATAATCAAATGAAAAGTTCGAATTGACCGTCTTTTTGTAGTCGTTGTCATTATCCTTTTGGGAAGAAGTAGACTCATCACTATCGTCGTAGTAGATGATCTCCTTGATGCGCCTTGTCTTCTTCTTCTTCCCTTCCTTCCGTCTATGCCCCGAGCCGGAGTCGGTAGGCTTGTCGTCCTTCGGCTCGTTGACGAAGGATTCCTTCTCTTTGTCGTTGATCACGATTCCCTTCCCCTTAGGATCCATCTCTTCGGGCGGTAAGTCCCTTTGTGAAGAGAACGGCTCCGATACCAATTGAGAGCACCTAGAGGGGGGGGGGGTGAATAGGTGATCCTGTAAAAACTTAACTTATAGCCACAAAAAGTTGTTAG
Organism: Zea mays; assembly: GCF_902167145.1. Classification (NCBI taxonomy): domain Eukaryota; kingdom Viridiplantae; phylum Streptophyta; class Magnoliopsida; order Poales; family Poaceae; genus Zea; species Zea mays. Next base: position 211,734,536 of record NC_050097.1, read on the forward strand.
AGGTTAGCACAATAATTGCCAAGTGGCTAAAGAGAAGATCTTGCACAATACGACAATCACAGAGAATTCAACACAGAGGAGACACGGTGATTTATCCCGTGGTTCGGCCAAGTACAAAACTTGCCTACTCCACGTTGTGGCGTCCCAACGGACGAGGGTTGCAATCAACCCCTCTCAAGCGGTCCAAAGACCCACTTGAATACCACAGTATTTTGCCTTGCTTATCTTTATCCCACTTGCGAGGAATCTCCACAAATTGGAGTCTCTCGCCCTTACACTTAAGATTCACAAAGAAGCACGGAGTAAGGGAGGGAAGCAACACACACAAATCTACAGCGAAATGCGCACACACACGGCCAAGAATCGAGCTCAAAGACTATCTCACAGTTTCTCACAAGAACAGAGCTCGAATCACTTAGAATCACAAACGGATGCGCAAAGACTGAGTGTGGATGATCAAGAATGCTCAAGAGTTGCTTGGTGTCCTCCTCCATGCGCCTAGGGGTCCCTTTTATAGCCCCAAGGCAGCTAGGAGCCGTTGAGAACAAATCTGGAAGGCCATCTTTGCCTTCTGTCGTCGGGCGCACCGGACAGTCCGGTGCACACCGGACAGTGTCCGGTGCCCGATTCCTTTCCTTAAATGGCGAAGCCGACCGTTGCAGATGCGGGAGCCGTTGGCGCACCGGACATGTCCGGTGCACACCGGACAGTCCGGTGCCCCCTCCCGACCGTTGGCTCGGCCACGTGTCCCGCGCGGATCGCGCGGCCGACCGTTGGCTCACCGGACAGTCCGGTGCACACCGGACAATCCGGTGAATTTTAGCCGTACGCCGTCAGCAAATTCCCGAGAGCGGCCTCTTCGGCCGAGATAGCCTGGCGCACCGGACACTGTCCGGTGCACCACCGGACACTGTCCGGTGCACCACCGGACAGTCCGGTGCCCCAGACCGAAATAGCCTGTTGGCTGTACACAGCCAACTTTCTTCTCTTCTTCTTCTTCCTGTTTCTAATACTTAGACAAGTATATTAGTACACAAAACCAATGTACTAAGACTTAGAAACATACCTTTGCTCTAGATTTGCACTTTGTTCATCCATGGGTATTGATTCACATTTAAGCACTTGTGTTGATACTCAATCACCAAAATACTTAGAAATGGCCCAAGGGCACATTTCCCTTTCAATAAGATGTGGTGGTACAGTGCAGAATAATATGTTCTGTTTTTTTATTCAACTATTCAAATCTTATTTTTTATTCAGCTATTCAAATCATATTTTTTTGATTAGCTGATTGCCGGAGAGATTAAAATCAAAGGGGTTGAGCTGCAGGAGAGTTGCAGTTTGTCGTTCTTTTCCATGTTGAATATTTGTTTTAAAAAAGAATTTAGTGACAAACATCTTTGTTATTGGTATGAGTAATAACAAAACACTTTTCAATTTTAATTATATCTTCCAAAAGTTTAATGAAAAGTAATATATATTATGTTTCTTTTAATTTTCAATTAAATTATATGCACAGGATTCTACCTGTGGTCCATCTCTAGCAAAAGTTATCTCTACTACTTATTAAAGGGAAGAGGAGATGCGGGAGCGGGGCCGAGGTATAGAGGACTTTGATCTATACCACGGCCTCCGCTCAACGCCAAGTAAATGTATTGGTGGGCCTTCTTCTTCAGCATCCTCATTTGGTTTCTGTGTCTCGTGAAAATGACTTGGATTCCAACATCACAAGAAGGTTGGTGCCATGAATGCACTTGTGAGTGGCTAAATACGAAGAATTTAAGAATGTATCTTGCTAACTTTAGTTACTTGGATGTAATGGAGGTTTAATGTTTTATATGCAGGTTTGTGTAACAGCTCTCCTTACTACTGGGCAATCCCTATTAAGCGTGGTTTATTTATGCGGGAACCTGTGACCTGAGTGCATTATTTATGCCATGCTTCTATTCCATCGTTTACTGATGTTTGATCCTGTTAACCAGGTAGTACCAATATTTTTGTATTGAAATTGAAGTATCAATTTTATGGTGCCTTTCTTAAGATTATGCACCCCAGCTCTCTCCGTAGTGTTTTTAGTCCTCAACATGTACTTAGCAGTGGTAACACATCACAATCCAAATGTTTCTTCACAATGGAGTAGTTCTGAATTTTTTAGCTTGTTTGATGGGATGATGAAATGAGGAAAAACTGTCTAAACTGTCTACTATACTGTATACCAAGATCCTCACCTTTTAAATGGCTTGTAGGTCTGTCACCAAGAGCAGGAGTTCAATTCTGCATTTTGCTGCATTTTAGATGGCCTGTAAGTCCTAATTCACCACGCACAGGTCTAAGACCACAAATTCAGTCATATGCTGCATTTTGCATTCTCGATATCTAGCACTATCTGAAATCATTATTTACCTAGCATAGGCTGATGTTGCTATTCTTCTTAGGAAGGTACTAACTTTTTAAACTCATCATTGTCGTCGTTGTCGCGCACAAGAAGTTTTCGCTCTCCTGCCTAGGTCGAGGCATCGAGCGCGTCATTGTCTTCCTCGACCTCTACAACTAGGGATCTACGTGAGTACCACTGCTCCCCCATAGCACCCCACCGCAGATGTGATTTTCTGCTTGTGTATTCTGTCGATCTGTCTCTTTTTTGGGAGATTCGAACGCACCATCAGTAGCTTGGACCTGAGTCAGGCGCCTTCAGTGACGCGAGATTTCCTTCTTAAACTTTAGCATAAGTACTTATTTTACCGTTATATATTCAAAAATTAATCTTCTCAAGAAAGGTAGGGGACTGATTGTGTCTTCGATTGAGACAGACCCACAAACATGACAATGGAGCTGTTTTGAACAATCTGTGTCCATAACCATACCATTTAGAGATACACAGTAATTCTCATGTAGATGAACTCATGACCCAAGATGCAAATATTTGTGATTCAAGTGCACACAAGACCATCAAATAAAAACCATGCTAAAAACACAATAGGCAATAGAGAAGTCCATGTGTTTATTTAATTCCCCAAGCTAGAATATTCATCATCTGTATGAATTGATTACTAAGAAACATTAGGGGAAAAAGTATACAGTTTTGATAGAAAGTCGTTGCGCCTGCGCCGCCGGCTTCGACGATCTACCGAACCTCCCCGAGCTTGGTCCCTAGGTTTGAAGATGATACTTTCTTTGTATGCTAATTTTCTCAAAGATTTTTCTTCTCTTCTGTGTCTGCAACAAAGGTGTGGAGAGGTATGAACATGAATCTGTAACACTATTTTCTTTCCAGTGCTTAATTTTTTAATGCTTTGTACAATTATTGTGTGCATTGCAATCTTGTTAATATATATATCTTTAGTCATCATGGATTTTCAATGTCTGTATTTATTCAGCATACATTTTTGTAACGTCTGTGTAAAAACAATGAAGGATCATATGTACTTTCTATTTCTTTCTACAGGATCAAGCTTACTTCCCATATCTAACATTGTTCTCCATCAACTGGAAGGGAAATCCAGCAAAGGTCATTTTTATGTTATTGCAGGCCATTCCATTGAAATATATAAATCCAGTTTTCTTGTTTATTTATAGCATATTTACCATATTTATGTGAATGGTGGGGGAGACCCCTACATGTATTTCTAGCAATCAAGCAGTTTCCTAATTTTTTTAGACTTTTTCAGCCTCCTCTACTGCTCATGTTGCTGGCTTGTAACTGGTGGGCTAGGGGTTATCTAGAGATGACAAGGCCCTCAAGTTGGCTTTCCAGCACTGGATCGAAGCGATGAGTACAAACGGGCAGTGGGGATTGGTGGGTTTTACTGCCCATTCTTGCTCTTTTCATGGTACAATTATCATGTTTTTTTCCTACAGTGATGTTTTATTTTGTGGCAACATCTTTCGACCATAAACAGATACACTCACTTTGACGAATGTTGATATACTTTCAGCATTCAATTGTAGATAGAATTCTTGCTTTCGTGTAGATCTAGGTCATCGCGTCGCTGTCTTTGTTTGGCTGGTTGTAGAGCCTGCGCCTTAGGTTTGTTTAGCTCCTCGGTTCTTCTAGCTCCGGTATGGTTTCCTTTTTGCGCATAGTGGCGGCATCTGATGCATAGTTCGACGGTCCCTCGCGTTGCTCCGGTATGTCGTGTTCCTCTCATATTGCTTCGTCTATTTTTTGGCCTATTGTAGAATTGTTTTGTTTGTTTCCCGTTTTCTTTGAAATATGAACTGTTGATTTTCCTGTAGACTCCAACTGACAAAGTTAAAGCAAAGATGAAGCTTCACCTTATAGAGACAGGTGATGACTCTTTCAGTTCATGGAATCAACATGGCACAAAGAAGTTTTCGGCCTGTCATTGTCAATATCATTTTGAGACCCAGCTTCTTGAGATGCTATCAATGAGCTAAGATCAGCAACTGCACATGCCTTACCCTCAGCAACTCCAGGAGATACCGCACTCTCTTCTGAAGGAACTATTTTTGCATTGCGAACTGGAGCTGTTTTAACCTCCATCATATCGACCCCTTTGACATCAACATCCTGCACCACAGGTACCTTAGGAGAAACAATGAGCTCCCCCGGTTCTTTTATCATATCAAATGTATCACATATATCGGCACTTCCAGAACCTTTGATGTCCCACTAGAAGGTGACAGATTTTCTTTATGTGTCACCCCTGTGGGAGAACTTTCAAGAGTAGTTACAACCTCAGTATTCATAGATTTAAGTTCGCCTTCCAATGGATCAATCTGGAGTTCAGTCTTTTCAATCTCCTTGGAGATGCTTTCCTTCGGTTGGAGTAGCTTACATGTACTGGTGGGGCCATTTGAATCCCCAGAACAAGAATCATTATGTTGCATAAGTTCAACAAGAATGTTTGTATGGCCATTAATAGGATCATCACCGAGCTTTCCTATTTTTGATTTCCAAGCTCAAAAATTGGAGCTTTGCCTGGCCCCTCTTTCAATTTGACATCTAACTGATCTCCATTTCCAGCACATGTTGTTCTTCCAGAATGTATGTTGCTTGAATCCGAATCACAATGCCTAAAATTGCAATTCTAGCTCATAAATTCTGGATCTTTTTCCCCACCGACTAGGACTACGACTAGGGACTCCTCATAACTAATCATCGTTTCTTAATTCAGTACCATAAATTATTTTATTTACTCGTCTAAATAAATGCTTTATTAGCCGTGTAGTTTGGTACATAAATCTATACTACTATATTAAGGTTGCAACTACCTCCCCTGGTTCTGTCATCCATGAATCTACACCATCCATCTATATCATCAAATCTACACCATCCGCTACCAGCCCCATCCGACACACCCTGCCCCCAAACCCCAGTCGCATCAGCGCCACCAGCCTCATTCGTCCTCCTCACCCCATCTGCAGTCACCGCCAGCACCCGAATGTCGCGTTGTTCACTCTTTAGTTTTGATCCTGCATTTTAAATATTCTCTAGATACATACTAGATATTATTTACTAATGTTATTTAAGCAATGTTCTATCTCTTAGCTTTATTTGAACTCGATGCTGCATTGCTACTCAGACACACAAGTCATCCATTTGCTGGTGGATGAGGGAAAAGATTACCTTCGAATTTCCACATTGTTTACCAGCTAATTTCTTATTCCATTTGGCAAACTAGCTCCCAGAAATAAAATTTAAATATATTTTGTTGAGCTTCTCATTTGCACATATAATTTTACAGTTTTACTGAGTTTAGTAAAAACACCGTGTACCAGCACATAATATCAATACGAAGTTGTTACTTAAACTCAATAAGAGAGCATCATAGTGTTGCATAAATAAGTGTGCTTATGATTCATATTTGCTCATTGCAAATTGGAGTTATTCGTGTTGTTTCTTGGTATACTCAACAAAGAGATGTTAACCACTTGGGTTTATCTCATTGCCACACTCAATTATGTCACGTAACTTCATTTTCATGTTTTATTTTGTTCCAGCAATGTAGTTTATCTTTGTTTTAATAGCTTTTTCTTTGCAAAACAACATTTTGTTGCGGTTATTACGCGGATAAGAGAACCTAAAACTATAGCACTGATGTTTGTGTGACATAAGAGAACCTAAAACACATTGATGACATTTGCGGCCAAGAGCTACAGTGGGGTGGTTGATGTGCTTGGAGAATGAGAAGTTAAAGAATGGACTTAAGTTATTTCAACGACTTCATTACCTGGCGCGCACATGAGTATTGTATAATGTATTATCATTTTATGGAATCAATGTGTTTTATTTGAGATGTTTTAATATTCGCTACAATATTGTTTATTTTTTTTATAAATGACAAAGCACATGTAAACCTTGTATGTCTTGTAAACATGCACTTTTAGTGATGCTAATAAAAGTACAAAATTAAAAATAACAATTACTGTTTTTGCATATCAATGTATTTTATCATATATTGATTTCGTAGCAACGTAAGGGTATATTTATATATAAGTTATCATGGTATCATGTGTTCCCGTTGCAACGCACGGGCACTCACCTAGTATATAATACAATCTCCGGATGATGTAGTAGTAGTAGCCAACCTAACCTAACCCAACAATCCCCTCACTACGGAGAAACTTTTTCATGCACATAACGTTATTAGCAAGACTATGCTATGAAATTAGAACATGCAGATAGCTCACAAAGTCACAATTCAGTTTTAAAGCAAGGACCAATTTTCAAAATTCAGTTTATACATACCTCTCATAATTCAGTGCTGATAAGGACAATACCCGTACCATTTACACCCCTAATTGATAGGGTCCACCTTTTTCTATGGATAGGGTCAACTCAACGACTACGGAGAAACTTCATAAAGTTAATATATAATATAATCTCCGGATGATGTAGTAGTAACCAACCTAACCTAACCCAACATCGGTCTTCCAGAAAACCGGAACATCTTTTAAGCATTGACATTCCAAGGAGGACAGAACTCAACTGCCTTTGGAGTAGGAGACACCTCGCACATCACAGGGACCAATACAATGCCGCTGGGCAGCTGACGGCGGCGTGAGCGTGACCGATCTTGTAAGGTTGGTTGGCCGGCCGGTGGTTGGACTTTGTAGATCAAGCAGGGATGATCTGATCGTTGGACACCTGTTTCCGTGGGGGCGCACTGCCCAGTGAATTGCTGCTGGAAAAAGGCAGCTCGGCCTCGCCTGACCTGACTGACTGGCGAGTGGCGACCGGGGAACAAACCGCTGTGCGGAGCTTCCAACCCCGTCGAAAAGAAACTGGTCCTGGTCTCAAGAAGCAATGCTGCCGTGTTTCCGGATGCAGTGTCGCGCCCCGTCTTCTTCAGCCACCCTCAGGCTCTCTCCACAGCGAGTCTTTAGCATCAGCATCAGCCTTCAGCAACTGAAGTGCGCACGCCGGCGGGAAGGAGGAGCGGCGGTTCCTGGAACAGGTTTACACGCCGGGAAGAAACGTCACTGCTGGTCTAGTGTTTCAGGGTCAGCCATTTCCCGCAACTGAACAACTCAAAGTACAGTACTTGTGAGGAACGCTCTTCAGGGACCGTGGTTCTGCATCCACCATCAATGTTACAGATCCACCAGGAACCTGACAGGGAAATTCATTGCCCTGCTTTGACTGGAGAGTACTGTACAATCTTCAGACGAGAACGCCCGAAAAAGCTGCAGCACCACGCGAGACGCACGCACAGTTTCACGAATCGAGTGCGTCAGAGAAGAAGACGGGGCCATTAGATCCCACTGCGAGATCGGGAAAGCCACAAGCCATTTTCCTGCCGAACGGTTCATCACAGCAACGACCCACGCGGCCCTCCGTTTGTGTCAGAGATGAATATGCTCTGGGCTGTGGGGCGGGCATTGGGCAAGCACGAGAGGGGATCATTCGCATGCACTGTGTAAAAAAAATAAAAGCTGATGCTGATGCGGCCACTGCATGTTTGGATGGGTTTTGTTGCTGAAAAGGGACCTGCACTTTTATTTGACAGAGACGAGTGGTATACGCAGTGGGGCAAATCACTGGGTGACTCATTCTTTGATTCCTTCACAGTAACAAAAGATGCAAGGAACAATAGTACTGTATGTGTTAGCCAGAGACACTACTACTGCCGTACTGCGTGCTTGACTGCTTGTCTTGCCTCCAAGGGTTACAATACAACAGAACATTACAGGCTCCAAATGCCATGGAAAATGCTCCTCAGCCTGCTCCCGCCAAGCCTCTTCACGATCCGTTTGGCGTCTGGGACATCGGCCTCCGCAAGCTTCTCGAGATTCCTGCCACAAGAACACAAGCATTTGTTTTTTTTTCAAAAAAAAACTGAGAGCAGCGATAATTGATGAGCACATGATGATTGGCTACTGATAAGTGTGCGTGTTGTTCGTATCGCACTGTATTACCTGACGTGCTCCGAGGACATGATCTTCCTCCGGCCGGAGCTGCTGTCCGTGAGGTGCGCCACCGTCGACAGCAGGAACCGCCTCGCCGGCGCGGGCTTCTCCTTCTCCTCGTCGGGGCCCAGCAGCTGCAGCACCCGCGCCACGTCGCGGTCCTCCTGGACGAACCGCTTCCGGTTGCGGGGCACGGTCACCAGGGCGCACAGCGACTCGCCCGCCATCTCCCGCGCCTCGGGGGGCTTACTGGACGCGCCGAGGACGCCCACCAGCTCCGGCATGAACCCGGCGTCGCCCATCGCCTTCTTGACATCCTCCGACACCTGGCACAGGCGGTGCGCGGCCTTCAGCGCGCAGTGCTGCAGCAGCGTGTTGTCGCCGTTGCGGAGGAGGGAGAGGACGCGGTCGAGGAACCCGGCGGCGAGGAGACGCCCGGTGGAGTTGGGCGGCGACAGGCACAGCGCGTCGATGGCGCGGAGGGCCACCTCCCGCACCTTCGACGACGAGGAGGAGGAGGAGGAGGAGGGGTCGAGCGCCCGGACGAGGCACTCGACGGCGCCTTCTTGTACCACTGCGTCCCTGGCTGAGGTATCCCCGGAGCCGATGGCGGCGAGGAGCTCCATCGCCTGGATTCGCGCCGCGTCGTGCGTGGCCCTCTGCGAGAGCGTCACGAGCACGGGGACGGCCCCGGCGTCGGCCACCATGTACTTCCTGATCTCGTCGACCCCCGCGAGGCTCCGCAGCACCCGGCACGCCGCGCACACGAGCTCGCCGCCTCCGCTCGCTCCGTGGCCCGCCGCGCACAGGCCCAGCAGCGCCGTGACGCCGCCGTGCGCGGCGACGGCCCACGCGTTGTCCGAGTTCTCGGTGAGCCTGCAGAGCACCCGCGCCGCGCTCTCCCTGGCCGCCTCGCTGCCGGCGCCCCCCGCGTCCAGGACGCGGACCACGGGCGCGATGACGCCGCCCACGACCAGGTCCCCCCTGTGCGCGTCGGACCGGGCGATCGCCGAGACCGCCTCCAGGGCCTCCTCCTGGACGCGCGCGTCGGGGCACTCGAGCAGCGCGACGAGGGCGCCGACGCCGTCCGCGACGTCGGACGCCACCACGCGGGCGCACCTCTCGTCGTCGCGCAGCGCCTCGCTGAGCGCGGCCGCGGCCTCCCTCCGCATCTCGCCGCCGCCGACCCTCAGCCTGGCGAAGAGGTCGCGCACGTAGAACCGCACGTCGTCGCGGCTGGCCCCGGCGCCGGGCCGCGGCACCACCAGCGCCCGCGCCCGCGTCAGCGCGCCCGACGCGTACACCTCGTCCAGCCGCGCCACGTGCGCGTCGAGGGCCGCGCCCAGGACGTCCAGGTCGCTGCGCAGCCGCAGCTTGCCGCCGCCGTAGTGCCGCCCCTGGCTCCGCGGCACCAGCTCCATCGCCTCCCGGGCGGCCGCCGCGACGTCCCGCAGGAGGTTCGCCAACGCGTCGCACCTGTTCTCGTCGCCCGCGGAGACGGTGATGTCGGCGAGGCCCGCGTGGAGCCGGTTGAGCCGGTCCCTGATGAGCTGCCACTTGAGCGGGAACAGCGTCGCGGACAAGGAGGCAGATACCAACGAATTGATGGCCTGCAGCGCCTCCGCCAGGCACCGCTGCTCATCCAGCTCCGCTTGCCGGCTCACCTCCGCCGGCGCGGCCGAGGATTCTTCCTCACCAGCTGCTTCCCCCATCCTCTGTAACCACAGCTCTCACAGCCTCAGCTGCATCGGTTAGCTCTTCTCCGAACAAGGCTCACATGCACCGATTCTTGCCGCGCTCGCGTCGAGCAAGGAAGCGAGGAAGAGGAGAGAGGTGGAAGTGGCGGTGCGTGTAGTGTGATAACTGTAACTGCACGGTGGTGCTGAACTGGAAGGCGACCGACCGCTTTGCCGTCTTCAAGGTAGTTAGTTAATGGAGGTGGAGGCGGGTGGGTCCAACAGTGGGCGGCGGACCCACCGTGCAACTGTTGATGCATGCGCTGGGCTCTCGGGAGAAGGCGACGACGAGGCCCCCTTGTCCTGGGGATCGGCGAGCTTTGGGGCGGAGCGGCGAGCGCAGGTCGAGGGGAATGGAATAGCGGCACGACGACACAAGTGACCGCACCAGACTACCAAAGCCTACGATACGAGTTAGGATCGCGTGACATACTGACATGCCCAAATGCTAGGCGCACAAAAATGGAGAAGCATGGAACCACCCTCTTCAACTGTAAGAGCACTTTTATCAGCAAATAATCTTGTTGAGTCCATGATTCTCTTCAACTGTAAGAGCACCTTTCTTCTGATTATCAAAAAAAAAGTTGATCAAACTGTCGGATCATGCATGTAGCCTCCATGTATACTTGTGGAGCCTTTGTGGAGCCTCTGCGAGTCAGATCACAAACCAAAATACAATAAAATTATTAAATAAACTTAGATCAAAAGTACCGAACCACAACGAATTAGGAGATAGAAAGATATATTATAATTATTGAGTTTAGTAGCGTATAACATAATGTTGATATGGCTTGGTCTTGGTGTATAAATCTATTGGAAGTGGGGATTGTAAGTTAAGGAAATAAATAATTAAAATTTAATTTCTAAGTATAAATGAGTAAATAAGAGATCAATGGAGAGAATATGCCGATTCGGTCAAAAGATTGACCGAACCAGACTCAACTCACGTGTCATGATCGTCATCAGGGCTACAACAACCTTATAGTTGGCCCGGACCATTTCACACAACCCATATTAACAGGGAGAGGGCTAACACGTGAACCGACGTTTATCGTAACCTCTTCTCCTATATATAAATTATGATAAGACTTGGTCTGTCTCTACATACTCGGTTAGCGAAGGAAAGACCACCGTCTAGCTTGTCGTCGTTGAGCCGATCTAGCTTGATCGCCCTAATGATGTCGTCATTGTTTAGCACCAAACATGTAAGCCCTATTTTAACATATCTTGTGGCTAGAGTTTATGAGCAATTTTCTAGCAAACCTAATATATAAATTGACTCTACCAGATAACGAGCCACCAGCCACCAATCTTTTCATCGCCTAGGAAAGAGTCCATTTCAGCTAGGCCTAGGCTGGCTTTGTCCGCGCGCCGCCCACTGTCTTGCAGACTTCCACTGCACCTTCTTCCTCCATGCATGTGAGCCCTTCCTAGATTTGGCTGCACCTCGATCCAATGGGGGGCAATAGCTAGCTTATGGCTGTGCTGTGCGCTTGTGCCTCACGGGAGAGCTGAGGCTTGCTTTTGCGGGCTGGTGTGGATGTGAAGGAACAAAGGGCGGAAGGAGCACGGGAAAAGATGCAATGCACGTATAAAAAAGATCTGCATGGCAAGGATCTCATCTCACAGGAGTCTTGTTGCCCTTATATGCCCTCATGTCGTACGTTAGTCCTGTGATGAGAGTGTGCTAGAGCCTAGAGGCAAAGTTTGTTACTGTGTGGTCATCTGTGTTGCCCCGTGTGCCCCCGTGGTACGTAAAGAGATAGTACAGAGTGGAAACATGTGATTCGTACAAGCATTTCCATTGTTCGGCAGCAAGGACGAGAACAATTTAGCATGGATTTTGCCATGCATTTCTTAACTTATTAGCTAATAACACGGGCTCATCCGTCGGCCGGGTTCTTCTCTTCTCGCCGGATGCGCCCATGCCTGCATGGGATCGAGCTGCTGGGGCTCAGAGGCAGCACATGTGGCCGGGAACTGTTCATGGACCGCCCGCCGCCGCCACTCTATATATTGCCAATATCACTGCTGAAATCAATGAACGTTAGTTCTCGCAAAAATGCAGCAGCTAGCTAGCGGTGGGTCACGGATGCATGGCCGAATCGTCTACTGTTTGCCGTCAGCACTCCGCCGGGCATGAGACTATTATCTCCTCCATATCTTGTGGCCGATTATACGCCACTCATCTCCAGTGATTAGACCCATTTTCCATAGGTGTGTGTGTATGTGTGTGGAAAAGGGCCAGATCTCTGACCTGGACCCATGATTGCTCTTTCAAGGTCACATCATGGGTTGTGGCTCCCAAAGTTTTGGTCCCATGGAAAGTGGTTGTGGGTGACAAAGTACATGTGCTATAGAGGCCATAGGATGATACAGTAGCAAAAGCTTCTGTTTTCCCCCCGTGTGGACAGGAAAAGCCAGCTCCACTTTCTTGAGAAGAAAAAAGTTTGCAAGCCACACCTTTTGCTGCAATGTTTAAGCAGCCATTGACTCGAACCATCGCAGCAGATTTGGCCCGATGTTTGTCAAACCTAGGGCGTGCTGCTGATAGATCCTCTCTAGTCTAGCTAGGTGCTTTGAGTGGCTCAAGGATTTTGTCATGTCGTCCCAGCAAGAAATGCTTCTCTGGGTGCAGAGCGTGCGGTTAATGCTGAAGAAACAGACATGATTAGAAGGGACAAGATCAGACTTGGCAGTTTTAGTGGCGTATGCTCCGGTATACAGTTCATCGTTATTAGACAGTGTCATCTGAAAATGTATGGTATGGCTTGTAATCCAGAGTAGAACCAAGATCATGTGGTGGAGCGGTTGCTTTTTCGAGCTTTGAAGAGACAGACAAATGGATAGCTCATAGCTAGACACGGACCAGATCGAGTTGCTTGGGACAGTACTGTACTGTTCCATCTTAGCTAAGGGTTACTGGAAACCTAGTGGAGAGCGTTTGCTACATCCGTTTAGCCAGATGAAAGCAAAATGCCACCAAAAACCATTGAAGTGCCATCCACCCGATCCGGGCTTCGTTGTCATAAATTGTCATGGGCTTCATGATGCAACGAACCACATGTCACATGCTTCTCCTACCACAAAAGTTTTTCTTTACTAGTAGTACGTTGACAGGGAATGCTAGCACTTTCTTGCCATACCGATTGCTGTTTTGTTACATGAAAATGCAGTATATACATTGAAGCAGGACCGTAGAAACATAACAGTCCAAGGTCTGGATTTGAGCAAATCTAGGCTGAACATGTCTTGGAACAATTACAGATTGCAGCATTTTGGGGATCCAAAACGTGTTGCTGTAGAATGTGAGCAGGAGAGCAGGTTTTTTATATCGACCTGTGGCTTGTCGTTTTGCCGATTCCTTCGGTAGGCGCGCGCTTCATAGAGATTCGCGAGTTCAATCAAATCAAGTGAGAAGTGGTGTAGTTTTTTTTTTAACAAGGAAACAAAACAACGAACAGGTATACCAGCTCTGAACCACCACCCCACACATGCTCTGCATTCTCTCCGCCACAAGACAAATCCGAAGGCAAGAACAGCTATAGGGGCTGATGAATAAGGCATCTAACAAGGAGGATTACATTTTTTTTAAAAAAACTCCATTCAGGTGTCGCGATGCAACTGCTTTGCCGCACAAGAAACAAAGACAGACGCACATGTGAGAGAAGTAAAGCGCAGATGGATGAAGGGAACATCACGAATGAAACAGATGAACAAGGACAGATGCAGAAACTTTGTCAAGAACTTCTGGGTTCGACGCAGACGACACCTGTAACTGTAAGTAGATGGATGGATACCTTTTTCATGTACAAGCCACTGCCAAAACATGACCCTTACACTGCATAGAATTTCCCCGGATGTAGTTTCGACCAGTAGTAAGGGTAAGGCACATGGGCCAAAACCTAAGCTGGGAGACAGAGGGACTGGACAAGCATTCAGCCTTGTCTCTGAACTATCGGCCCATGAACACACTGCTCTTTCCCTTAACTAAACTGAAGTCACTGATCACTGACCTGACCTCGTCCGCGGCCCGTGGGTCCGGACCACCGAACATCCAATGCTCGTGCCGGGCTCCGTAGTGTCCTGCACCGGACTACTGCTCTCCAATCTCCAACCAACCTATGCTAGCCTCTCTGTTCTCGAATCTCCAACGGATCGAGTCACGGAGCGGGGATCGTTTTGACAGTTTTGAGGTTGACAGGAGGTGAGGCCCCTAGAAAACGCGAGTTAGTGAGATCGATGCATGGATTGTGGTCCACGACTTTAATGAACAGGTAACATCAACTCGTGTAGATGTAGCCACAAGTCTTGGTCCCTCGGCTCTAGATATACTCTCATCGCTGATGTTATGAAATCCAGTTTTTCTTTTTGTAACGCACGTATAGTTTTGTCGGCGTTTCGAGACCGGGGGTCCCCGAGCCGACGAGTGAGTGTGCTGCGTGCCCCAGCCCAGATGGGTCGAGCGCGTGGGCGAGCGCGAAGGGGGAAGAGGCGAGGTGGCCGGAGACGGGCGTGAGAGAGGTGGAGATCCCGCGGCCTTCGTGTTCGTCCCGCGCCCAGGTCGGGTGCGCTTGCAGTAGGGGGGTTACAAGCGTCCACGCGGGTGAGGGAAGCGAGCGGCCCCAAGAGAGCGTCTGTCTCGTCCTCGTCCCCGCGCGGCCAACCCTTTCTAAGAAGGCCCTGGTCCTTCCTTTTATAGTCGTAAGGAGAGGATCCAGGTGTACAATGGGGGTGTAGCAGAGTGCTACGTGTCTAGCGGAGAGAGAGCTAGCGCCCTAGGTACATGCCAATGTGGCAGCCGGAGAGGTCTTGGCACCTTGCTGGCGTGATGTCGTGGCTGTCGGAGGAGCGACGGAGCCTGGCGGAGGGACAGCTGTTGGAGCGGTCGAGTCCTTGCTGACGTCGCCCTGCTTCCGTAAGAGAGCTGAGAGCCGCCGTCGTCACAGAGCTTGTGGGGCGCCATCATTGTCCATCTGGCGGAGCTGGCCAGATGGGACGCCGGTCTTGTTCTCCGTGACCCGAGTCGGCTCGGGGTAGGATGATGATGGCGCTTCTTGTTGACGTGGCGGGCCTGTGCCCTAGGTCGGGCGACGTGGGGGCTCCTCCGAAGCCGAGGTTGAGTCTGTCTTCTGTTGCCGAGGCCGAGTCCGAGCCATCGGGTCGGGCGAGGCGGAGGTCGTTCGGCCGAGGCCAGGGCGGAGTCCGAGCCCTGGGTCGGGCGAGGCGGAGTTTCGTCGTCTTCTGGGGCTGAGCCCGAGTCCGAGCCATCGGGTCGGGCGAGGCGGAGGTCGTTCGGCCGAGGCCAGGGTGGAGTCCGAGCCCTGGGTCGGGCGAGGCGGAGTTTCGCCGTCTTCTGGGGCTTAGCCCGAGTCCGAGCCCTGGGGTCGGGCGGAGCGGAGTTCACCGTCTTCCGGGTCTTAGCCCGAGTCCGAGCCCTGGGGTCGGGCGGAGCGGAGTTCGTCGTCTTCCGGGTCTTAGCCCGAGTCCGAGCCCTGGGGTCGGGCGGAGCGGAGTTCGCCGTCTTCCGGGTCTTAGCCCGAGTCCGAGCCCTGGGGTCGGGCGGAGCGGAGTTCGCCGTCTTCCGGGTCTTAGCCCGAGTCCGAGCCCTGGGGTCGGGCGGAGCGGAGTTCGCCGTCTTCCGGGTCTTAGCCCGAGTCCGAGCCCTGGGGTCGGGCGGAGCGGAGTTCGCTATGGCGCCTTTGGCAAGGCCTGGCTGCCTGTCAGACTCACTCTGTCGAGTGGCACTGCAGTCGGAGTGGCGCAGGCGGCGCTGTCCTTCTGTCAGACTGGTCAGTAGAGCGGTGGAGTGACGGCGGTCACTTCGGCTCTGCCGGGGGGCGCGTGTCAGGATAAAGGTGTCAGGCCACCTTTGCGTTAAATGCTCCTGCAACCTAGTCAGTCGGCACGGCGATTTAGTCAGGGTTGCTTCTAAGCGAAGCCAGGGCCTCGGGCGAGCCGGAGGTGTGTCCGCCGTTAAAAAGGGGGGCCTCGGGCGAGACGGAAGTCTCTCGAGGTCGGCTGCCCTTGGCCGAGGCTAGGCTCGGGCGAAGCGTGATCGAGTCACTCGTGTGGACTGATCCCTGACTTAATCGTACCCATCAGGCCTTTGCAGCTTTATGCTGATGGGGGTTACCAGCTGAGAATTAGGCGTCTTGAGGGTACCCCTAATTATGGTCCCCGACAGTAGCCCCCGAGCCTCGAAGGGAGTGTTAGCACTCGCTTGGAGGCTTTCGTCGCACTTTTTTGCAAGGGGACCAGCCTTTCTCGGTTGCATTTTGTTCCGGTGGGTGCGCGCGAGCGCACCCGCCGGGTGTAGCCCCCGAGGCCTCGGAGGAGTGGTTACACTCATTCGAGGTCTTAATGCCTTGCGTAATGCTTCGGCTGGTCTGGTCGTTCCCTCATGCGAACTGGCCGTAGCCCGGGTGCACGGTCGGGGCCCAAGCTCTCGGGCTGGTATGTTGACGCTGTCAACGGTTTGGCCGGAGCCGGGTTTGCGAGAGCAGCCCCCGAGCCTCTGCACAGGGCGAGAGGACGATCAGGGACAGACTCGGCTTTTTTACATACGCCCCTACGTCGCCTTTCCGCAAGGAGGAGGGGGGAGAGCGCCATGTTACCCTCGATGGGCACCGAACATGGTGTCTCCGGTGAGCTGCAAGCGGGTAATCCGAGTGGACGTCCGTGCCCCGTTCGTTGGGGGTCGGCTAGGGGCCCAGAGGCACGCCCAAAAGTACCTGCGGGTGATTTGCCGGACCCGGTCCCCTGGCGACGGGGTCCGAGGGCTCGATGCCTCCCTCCGATGGGATTCCGTTACAAGATCGTTCCCGCTGGTCTCGGAAATGTCCTAGGGTACCTCGGGAGCGCAGCCCGAGCCTCGGTTATGTATCGAACGTACCCCTGGTCATCCCTCGCTCGACGTCTGAGGCGACTGTGAACCCTTCGGGGGCCAGCCTTCGAACCCCTAATCAGTAATGGGCACGGAGCCCGAGGAGCCTGAGGCGGCCATGGAGCCCTTCGGGGGGCTGGCCTTCGAACCCCTGACCAGTAGTGGGTGTCGGGCCCACGCGATCTGAGGCGACTGTCGAAACCCCTCGGGGGGCCAGTCTTCGAACCTCTGATCAGTAGGGGGGGCTCGGAGCCCGGTTCCTTCACAGAGAAGGATCCTTTTCGGGGTATCCCCCTTTCCCGGTCCCTGTTGCAAGAGATAGAGAAAGAGGAAAAAAGGAAAAGTATACGAAATCGAACGACGTGGCGTACCTTTTTTGACGCGGTCATTACGGCGAAGGCGAAGCGTCGTCCGCTTCTCCTGCCAGAGGCGCCGCCTGTCCCGCCGCGGAGTTAATGCGACGGGGCGAGTGGTTGGCGGGGCGGCCGTTACGCGTGCGCGAGCCGTTCGAGGAACGGATCACGGGTGCACCGTCTTCACGCCGTGGGAGGAGGCTCTCTCGCTGTCCCAGGATGGGACGTGAACCTGGCTGACGACGTGACTGCTGCGCCCGCCCGCCTGCCACGCCATTACTGCCGGCCCACTTTCAGCCGCTTTGACCAACGCGCCAGGCTGGCGCTGCTGGGTCGTGCGCTGGGTCGCCTCGAGTCGCAGCATAGGCTCCGCAACCGAAGAGGTGCGACGATGGCACAAGTGGCGGTGCGGTTGCTTGCATGCAGCAACTGGCGCGCTGGTTGTGCGACGCGTGGGCCTGGGCCTCCAAGCCGGCGCGTCAGAAGTCGGAGAAGCGCGTCCACCTGGCGTGGTTGCATGCCGCCTGCATGGCTGCCCGCCCCTCCCGCCCGTTGGTCTGGGCGAAAGTGGGGAATCGCCTGTAACCGCTGGGCGGTTGTGTGCACCGCGCGCGGCGGTTTGGCTTCTTCTGCTTCTGAGTCGGTTTGCATGACATGCGGGACCCAGCCCCCGCGCCGCAGGGGAGGGCCTTGGAGCGTGTTGGAGAAGACTCGGCCCGTGGCGTTTGGGGGCGCACGTAGGGAGAGTCGCCTTTAAAAGGAGGGCGACCCCTTTCGGAAGGCAACCATGTCTTCTCCCTCCCTTATGCGTCGCGTCTTTCCATCTTCCAAGCCCCCGGATGGGGGTACCCGCCGTCTTTCCGCCTCCTCGTCGGAGGAACGCAACTCCGTGGGAGCTGGTACCTTTCAGCCATCGTTCGGCTTCAAGGATTTTCATCACACAGCCTGGTTGCTCCCCTCCGCCGGCGGTCACCCAAGACGGTGACCTCCAGCTCCTGGATGGGGAGAGGCAAACCAGGCTGTGATCCCGCCCCAGCATCGGGGGTGTTCGTCATCCTCGCTGGGGCGGGGCGCGAGGCGAGCCGGGGCTCTACCTCCTGCGCGGGTCGGCGGACCACCTCCTCTTCAAGCTTCTGGTGGTGGCAATCGCCCTCCCGTGCTGCGACGGAGACGTCCTCCAGTCATGCCGGGGAAGGCGAACTGTTGCTGCCCAGCTAGGATGCAACATTCCGTCCTTCCCCTCGCATTCGCGGCGAGGACGACAGCGAGGATCTGCCGGAGCGCTTGGGAGCGGCCTGCTCTTTGGCTTTGATGGCCGGTTCGCGTCCCTTGAGCGGGACCGCGAACAAGAGCCCCCTGGTGGCCGCGTCCGCCCGGGACCATGGCTGCTGCCGCAGAGGTCACTGGCGAGCCTCCCGATGATCGTCGCCCCGCAGGCCCGAGGCCGCTCGTACCCGCGGGGACGGAACCGGAGTTCCGTTTGTGATGGCACCTTGAATGCCAGTGTTTCTTGTTCATTGTGGCTGTCGAGGCCTGAACATGTATGTAATTTCGGCACGGAGCCGTGTTTTTTTCCTCATTTTCGAGCACTAAGTCTCGCCTGTTGATTATTTGAACCGCTTCACCAAGCATGAGTCGCCCCGTGTCAAGGTGACGAGTGAGGTATCCGTATCCCGGAGGCGTAGAAAACCCTCGGCTCGATCGGCCTTGTTGTCTGAGGCTTCTCTAGCTTAGTTAAAGGGACCCCTTGGCCGCTCTTCGACGAGCCGAGGCCAGGGGTAGCGATATCAGTACAAACAGAGGCGGAGTTGGCTCGAAAATGGGAACCTGGTTGGCCGGAGCCTGGTCGGGTTGCCCGTCAGCGTGGCCCGACGTCAGAGTCGATGACCCGAGGCCTCGGGTCGGGCTGGCGCCCTTGGAAGATGCTTGGTCGAGGCCCCAGGGGTAACCGGCCGAGCCGCCTGCTCGGGCCGGATTCCCGGAGAAGTCCCCGGACCGCGTCGCCGTCCGAGGCTGGGTCGGACCTTGCTGAAGGCGTCGTCGATGCCGAGGGTGGTGCGGCCCCCTTAATTCGGCGTGAAGACCCGAGCCTGCAGGATCAGATTGTCTTGTAGCGTGTGCCTTTTGCGGCTGCCGAGGCCAGAAAACACACCCTCGCTTCGTTGTAAAGCCGTGTCTCCTTTTCCTCTTATTTCGAGCATCTGGACCTTCCGTCGGTAACAGGGATGTTTGTGTGGGCGAGAGTTGCTTCTCGCGGAAGGTGACGAGTGAGGTATCCGTATCCCAGAGGCGTGGGAGTCCCTCGGCTCGGTCGGCCTTGCCGCTTACGCGTACTTTCGCCCGTCCATGAGGCCCTGTCACCGATTCAGTCGAGAAGGCTTGAAGGACCGTCTCGGCAGAAGAGCTTCCGAACGTGAAGACTTGTTCGGTCCGCGGAATCACTTTATCCGAACGCGAGTTACTTATCACAGAAGGTGATGAGTGAGGTATCCGTATCCCGGAGGCGTAGGAGTCCCTCGGCTTGGTCGGCCTTGGCTGCTTACGTGTACTCCGTCGTTTCCAGGATCCGCTTTTCGAAGCAGTCGAAAAGCACGAAAGAAGTTCTGCTAAAAAGAGATCCTTTTTCGAGGAAAAATTCGACGCAGAGGGGGTCTCCCCCCTTTTAGCCCCCGAGGGAGGGTCGGGCTTTGCCGAGGCTAGGCCGACCCTTCCTTGACGACTAAACTTTGCGTAGGTGCGAGGTATATGAACAACTTGAAAACATCTTAAGGGTAGAAGCGACGTAGCTGTTTGATGTTCCAAGCGTTGCCGTAGATCTCGCCTTGGTTGTTGGCCAGCTTGTATGTTCCGGGCTTCAGAACTTTGGCGATGACGAATGGCCCCTCCCAGGGGGGCATGAGTTTGTGCCTTCCCCGGGCGTCTTGCCGTAGCCGAAGCACCAGGTCGCCCACCTGGAAGTCTCGGGGTCGGACCCCTCGGGCGTGGTAGCGTCGCAGGGACTACTGGTACCGCGCCGAGTGTAGTAAGGCCCTGTCCCGAGCCTCCTCCAGCTGGTGCAGCGAGTCTTCTCGGCTAGCTTGGTTGCTTTGGTCGGCGTAGGCCCTCGTCCTAGGGGAGCCGTATTCCAGGTCAGTGGGCAAGATAGCTTCGGCCCCGTAGACCAGGAAAAACGGCGTGAAACCCGTGGCACGACTCGGTGTCATCCTTAGGCTCCAGACCACCGAGGGGAGTTCCTTCATCCATCGCTTGCCGAACTTGTTGAGGTCGTTGTAGATCCGAGGCTTGAGCCCTTGTAGAATCATGCCGTTGGCACGCTCTACTTGCCCATTCGACATGGGATGAGCCACGGCGGCCCAGTCCACCCGGATATGGTGATCCTCGCAAAAATCCAAGATTTTTTTGCCGGTGAACTGGGTACCGTTGTCGGTGATGATGGAGTTTGGGACCCCGAAGCGATGGATGATGTTGGTGAAGAACGCCACCGCCTGCTCGAACCTGATGCTGTTCAGGGGTCGGACCTCGATCCACTTGGAGAATTTATCGATGGCGACCAGCAGGTGCGTGTAGCCCCCGGGTGCCTTCTGCAATGGACCGACGAGGTCCAGACCCCATACAGCAAAGGGCCAGGTGATGGGTATCGTCTGCAGAGCCTGAGCGGGCAGGTGGGTCTGCTTCGCATAGAATTGGCACCCTTCGCAGGTGCGGACAATTCGAGTGGCGTCAGCCACCGCCGTTGGCCGGTAGAAGCCTTGCCGGAAAGCATTCCCGACAAGGGCTCGAGGCGCTGCATGATGGCCACAAGCCCCCGAGTGTATTTCTCGCAGGAGTTCCTGACCTTCGGCGATGGAGACGCATCGCTGGAGGATGCCCGGGGGGCTCCGGTGGTAGAGCTCCTCCTCGTCGCCCAGCAAGACGAACGACTTGGCGCGTCGTGCTACCCGCCGAGCCTCGGCTTGGTCGAGGGGTAGCTCTCCCTGGCGGAGATATCGCAGGTACGGGGCCTGCCAATTTCGATCAGGCGTGGCCCCGCTCTGCTCCTCCTCGATGTTCAGTACCTCGGCCTCGGGGGCCGAGGGTACCTCGGGCTGAGCCGAGGGTGCCTCGGGCTAAGCCGAGGGTACCTCGGGCTGAGCCGAGGGTGCCTCGGGCTGAGACGAGGGTGCCTCGGGCCGAGCCGAGGGCGCCTCGGCCTGAGCCGAGGGCGCCTCGGCCTGAGCCGAGGGCGCCTCGGCCTGAGCCGAGGGTGCCTCGGGCTCGGGCGCGTCGTCGATCTTGACAGAGGGTCGATGCAGATCCCGGGAGAAGACGTCCGGGGGGACCGTCGTTCGCCCCGAGGCTATTTTAGCCAGCTCGTCTGCGGTTTCGTTGTAGCGCCGAGCGATGTGGTTGAGCTCGAGCCCGAAGAACTTGTCTTCCAGGCGCCGAACCTCATCGCAGTAGGCCTCCATCTTCGGGTCGCGACAGTGGGAGTTCTTCATGACTTGGTCGATGACGAGCTGCGAATCACCGCGGGCATCGAGGCGTCTGACCCCTAGCTCGATGGCGATCCGCAACCCGTTGACCAGAGCTTCGTACTCGGCCACATTGTTGGACGCCGGGAAATGGAGGCGCATCACGTAGCGCAGGTGCTTTCCAAGGGGCGAGATGAAGAGCAGGCCCGCGCCGGCTCCTGTCTTCATCAGCGACCCGTCGAAAAACATGGTCCAGAGCTCCGGTTGGATCGGAGCTGTCGGCAGCTGGGTGTCGACCCACTCGGCCACGAAGTCTGCCAACACCTGGGACTTGATGGCTTTCCGAGGGGCGAACGAGATCGTTTCGCCCATGATTTCCACCGCCCACTTTGCGATCCTGCCCGAGGCCTCTCGGCACTGGATGATCTCCCCCAGGGGGAAGGATGACACCACAGTTACCGGATGAGACTCGAAGTAATGTCGTAACTTCCGCCTCGTCAGGATCACAGCATACAGCAGCTTCTGAACTTGTGGGTAGCGGATCTTGGTCTCGGATAGTACCTCGCTGACGAAGTAGACTGGCCTCTGAACGGGCAGTGCATGCCCCTCCTCTTGCCTCTCGACCACAATCGCGGCGCTAACCACCTGGGTGGTGACAGCGACGTAGACCAAGAGGGCTTCTCCATCAGCTGGGGGCACCAAGACAGGTGCCTTCGTAAGGAGCGCCTTCAGGTTCTCGAGGGCTTCCTCGGCTTCAGGGGTCCAAGCGAAACACTCAGTCTTCCTTAAGAGGCGGTACAGAGGCAGACCTCTTTCGCCGAGGCGTGAGATGAAGCGGCTCAGGGCCGCGAGGCATCCCATGACCCTCTGCACGCCCTTTAAGTCCTTGATGGGTCCCATGCTGGTGATGGCTGCAATCTTCTCCGGGTTGGCTTCGATGCCTCGCTCGGAGACGATGAACCCCAGGAGCATGCCCCGGGGCACCCCGAAGACACACTTCTCAGGATTGAGCTTGACTCCTTTCGCCTTGAGACATCGGAATGTCACTTCAAGGTCGGAGAGGAGGTCGGAAGCCTTTCTTGTCTTGACTACGATGTCATCGACGTAGGCCTCGACTGTGCGACCGATGTGTTCGCCGAACACATGGTTCATGCACCGCTGGTACGTCGCGCCCGCATTCCTCAAACCGAACGGCATGGTGACATAGCAGTACATGCCGAACGGCGTGATGAAAGAAGTCGCGAGCTGGTCGGACTCTTTCATCCGGATCTGGTGATACCCTGAGTAGGCATCGAGGAAGGACAGGGTTTCGCACCCAGCGGTGGAATCCACGATTTGATCGATGCGAGGCAGAGGGTAGGGAACCTTCGGACATGCTTTGTTGAGACCAGTGTAGTCTACACACATCCGCCATTTCCCCCCTTTCTTCCTCACAAGCACAGGGTTGGCAAGCCATTCGGGATGGAATACCTCTTTGATGAACCCTGCTGCCAATAGCTTGTGGATCTCCTCGCCTATCACTCTGCGCTTCTCCTCGTCGAATCGGCGCAGAGGCTGCCTGACGGGTCGGGCTCCGGCCCGAATATCCAGCGAGTGCTCGGCGACATCCCTCGGTATGTCGGGCATGTCCGAGGGACTCCACGCAAAGACGTCGGCGTTTGCGCGGAGAAAGTCGACGAGCACTGCTTCCTATTTGGGGTCGAGCCCGGACCCAATCCGGATCTGCTTGGAGGTGTCCCCGCTGGGGTCAAGAGGGACAGCCTTAACCGTCTCCGCTGGATCGAAGTTGCCGGTGTGACGCTTCACGTCTGGCACCTCCTTGGAGAGGTTCTCCAGGTCGGCGATGAGGGCCTCGGACTCGGCGAGGGCCTCGGCGTACTCCACGCACTCCACGTTGCATTCGAACGCGTGTTTGTACGTGGGGCCGACGGTGATGACCCCGTTGGGGCCCGGCATCTTGAGCTTCAAGTAGGTGTAGTTGGGGACGGCCATGAACTTCGCGTAGCATGGCCTCCCCAGTACAGCGTGGTAGGTTCCTCGGAACCCAATCACCTCGAACGTCAGGGTCTCCCTTCGGAAGTTGGAGGGCGTTCCGAAGCAGACGGGGAGGTCGAGTCGCCCGAGGGGCTCGACGCGCTTCCCAGGGACGATCCCGTGGAAGGGCGCAGCGCCTGCCCGGACGGAGGATAGATCGACGCGTAGGAGCTTGAGGGTCTCGGCGTAGATGATGTTGAGGCAGCTGCCCCCATCCATCAGGACCTTGGTGAGCCTGACGTTGCCGATGACGGGGTCGACGACGAGCGGGTATTTCCCCGGGCTCGGCACATGGTCGGGGTGGTCAACCTGGTCGAAGGTGACGGGCTTGTCGGACCAGTCTAGGTAGACTGGCGCCGCCACCTTCACCGAGCAGACCTCCCGACGCTCTTGCTTGCGATGCCGAGCCGAGGCATTCGCCGCATGCCCTCCATAGATCATGAAGCAGTCGCGGACCTCGGGGAACTCTCCTGCTTGGCGATCCTCGTTCTTGTCGTCGTCGCGGGCCCTGCCACCCTCGGCGGGTGGCCCGGCCCTGTGGAAATGACGCCGAAGCATGATGCACTCCTCGAGGGTGTGCTTGACGGGCCCCTGATGGTAGGGGCACGGCTCCTTGAGCATCTTGTCGAAGAGGTTAGCACCTCCGGGGGGCTTCCGAGGGTTCTTGTACTCGGCGGCGGCGACAAGGTCCGCGTCAGCGGCGTCGCGTTT
The DNA here is from genome assembly GCF_902167145.1 of Zea mays. Classification (NCBI taxonomy): domain Eukaryota; kingdom Viridiplantae; phylum Streptophyta; class Magnoliopsida; order Poales; family Poaceae; genus Zea; species Zea mays. Next base: position 211,759,080 of record NC_050097.1, read on the forward strand.
CGATTGCGACTTCTTCTTGCCTTTCTTCTTGGCGCCGCGCGGAGTAGACGCCTCGGGAGCCTCTTCCGACGGGCGGCCCTGGGGCTGCTTGTCCTTTCGGAAGATAGCCTCGACTGCCTCCTGGCCAGAGGCGAACTTGGTGGCGATGTCCATCAGCTCGCTCGCCCTGGTGGGGGTCTTGCGACCCAGCTTGCTCACCAGGTCGCGGCAAGTGGTGCCGGCGAGGAACGCGCCGATGACATCCGAGTCGGTGATGTTGGGCAGCTCGGTGCGCTGCTTCGAGAATCGCCGGATGTAGTCCCGGAGAGACTCTCCCGGCTGTTGCCGGCAGCTTCGAAGGTCCCAGGAATTCCCGGGGCGCACGTATGTGCCTTGGAAATTGCCGGCGAAGGCTTGGACCAAGTCGTCCCAGTTGGAGATCTGCCCCGGAGGCAGGTGCTCCAACCAGGCGCGAGCAGTGTCGGAGAGGAACAGGGGGAGGTTACGGATGATGAGGTTGTCGTCGTCCGTCCCACCTAGTTGGCAGGCCAGGCGGTAGTCCACGAGCCACAGTTCCGGTCTCGTTTCCCCCGAGTACTTCGTGATAGTAGTCGGGGGTCGGAACCGGGTCGGGAACGGCGCCCGTCGGATGGCCCGACTGAAGGCCTGCGGACCGGGTGGTTCGGGCGAGGGACTCCGATCCTCCCCGCTGTCGTAGCGTCCCCCACGCCTGGGGTGGTAGCCTCGGCGCACCCTTTCGTCGAGGTGGGCCCGACGGTCGCGTCGATGGTGCTCGTTGCCGAGGTGGCCCGGGGCCGCAGGCGTGGTGTTACGCGTGCGTCCGGTGTAGACCGAGGCTTCCCGCATGAATTGGGAAGTCGCGGCATGAGGTTCCGAGGGATATCCCTGCCTTCGGGAGGCAGTGCTCTCGGCCCGTCGGGCCGCAGCGCCTTCCAGAAGATTCTTGAGCTCTCCCTGGATTCGCTGACCCTCGGTGGTTGATGGCCCCGACATCGCGCGGAGGAGCATCGCTGCGGCTGCCAGGTTCTGACCAACCCCGCTGGATGCGGGCGGCGGCCTGACCCTGACATCGTCGGCGACGCGGCGCTGGAGACCTTGGGGCAGGTGACGTATTTCTCCGGCCGGGGGTTGGCCCGCCCATGCCTGCCCGGCGTCCCGACGGATCGGCTCAAGCGCTTCTGTTCCCTCGTTGAGCCTGGCCTGCGCCTCGCGGACTTGCTCGAGTTGTGGGTCGTAACCCCCCACCGGAACGGGGACCACAGCTAGCTCCCGCGGGATGTCGGCGCGAGGCACCGACCTAGGAAGATCACCGTCCTCCGGCATGCCGAGATGGTTGCCTTCGGAGGGATCCCCTAGCTAGATGTGGAAACATTCGCGGCTTGGGCCGCAGCCCTCGTCGTCAAGGCTGCGGCTTCCGTCGGAACAGTCGGAGAGGCAATGGTCACATGCGGTCATGAAGTCCCGCATGGCACCGGGGTTGCCAAGTCCAGAGAAATCCCAACAGGTGCTGGGATCGTCATCTTCCTCGGACCCAGAGGGCCCGTAGGTTGAGACGTCCGTCAACCGGTCCCAAGGCGACCGCATTCGAAACCCCAGTGGGGTTGCACTCGCCTCAATGAGAGCGCCCGCCAAAGCGAGGTCGCTTGGCGGGTCGAGGCCGAGTCGAAACGACATAAGATGGGAGTTAGTCGGTACCTTTTGGTCGACGAGGAGCGACGTCCTGCAGGCTTTCCGCGAGCGCGCTGGCGTCGTCTTCTTGCTCGGGATCAGTGTGTCGCGGGGGGACGTCGCCTGCCTCCGTCTCGAACGCGAGGTCGACGCCCGGCGTGCCTTCCGTCGGGGCGCTGGGGACGTCGATTCGCTCGACAGCCGACAAAGCGCGGCCTCCCGCTTGGCCTTGGTTGCCTCGCCTCCTCCTCCGTTGGCGGGGGAGAGGACGGAGCGAGCTCGAATGTTGTTCTTCCGCCACGCGGGGAAGATGTCGCCGATTCCGCCGCCGGCGGGCGGGTTGTCGGCCGCCATAGTCGTTGTCGCACGGCGGAGGAAGGAGTATCATGTCGTAGGTGCCGTCGAAGGACATGAACTCAAGGCTCCCGAAACGGAGCACCGTCCCGGGCCAGAGAGGTTGCTGGAGACTGCCCATCTAGAGCTTGACGGGAAGCTGTTCGTCAGCACGCAGCAGGCCCCTACCTGGCGCGCCAACTGTCGGCGTTTCGAGACCGGGGGGTCCCCGAGCCGACGAGTGAGTGTGCTGCGTGCCCCAGCCCAGATGGGTCGAGCGCGTGGGCGAGCGCGAAGGGGGGAAGAGGCGAGGTGGCCGGAGACGGGCGTGAGAGAGGTGGAGATCCCGCGGCCTTCGTGTTCGTCCCGCGCCCAGGTCGGGTGCGCTTGCAGTAGGGGGGTTACAAGCGTCCACGCGGGTGAGGGAAGCGAGCGGCCCCAAGAGAGCGCCTGTCTCGTCCTCGTCCCCATGCGGCCAACCCTTTCTAAGAAGGCCCTGGTCCTTCCTTTTATAGTCGTAAGGAGAGGATCCAGGTGTACAATGGGGGGTGTAGCAGAGTGCTACGTGTCTAGCGGAGAGAGAGCTAGCGCCCTAGGTACATGCCAATGTGGCAGCCGGAGAGGTCTTGGCACCTTGCTGGCGTGATGTCGTGGCTGTCGGAGGAGCGACGGAGCCTGGTGGAGGGACAGCTGTTGGAGCGGTCGAGTCCTTGCTGACGTCGCCCTGCTTCCGTAAGAGAGCTGAGAGCCGCCGTCGTCACAGAGCTTGTGGGGCGCCATCATTGTCCATCTGGCGGAGCTGGCCAGATGGGACGCCGGTCTTGTTCTCCGTGACCCGAGTCGGCTCGGGGTAGGATGATGATGGCGCTTCTTGTTGACGTGGCGGGCATGTGCCCTAGGTCGGGCGACGTGGGGGCTCCTCCGAAGCCGAGGTTGAGTCTGTCTTCTGTTGCCGAGGCCGAGTCCGAGCCATCGGGTCGGGCGAGGCGGAGGTCGTTCGGCCGAGGCCAGGGCGGAGTCCGAGCCCTGGGTCGGGCGAGGCGGAGTTTCGTCGTCTTCTGGGGCTGAGCCCGAGTCCGAGCCATCGGGTCGGGCGAGGCGGAGGTCGTTCGGCCGAGGCCAGGGTGGAGTCCGAGCCCTGGGTCGGGCGAGGCGGAGTTTCGCCGTCTTCTGGGGCTTAGCCCGAGTCCGAGCCCTGGGGTCGGGCGGAGCGGAGTTCGCCGTCTTCCGAGTCTTAGCCCGAGTCCGAGCCCTGGGGTCGGGCGGAGCGGAGTTCGCCGTCTTCCGGGTCTTAGCCCGAGTCCGAGCCCTGGGGTCGGGCGGAGCGGAGTTCGCCGTCTTCCGGGTCTTAGCCCGAGTCCGAGCCCTGGGGTCGGGCGGAGCGGAGTTCGCCGTCTTCCGGGTCTTAGCCCGAGTCCGAGCCCTGGGGTCGGGCGGAGCGGAGTTCGCTATGGCGCCTTTGGCAAGGCCTGACTGCCTGTCAGACTCACTCTGTCGAGTGGCACTGCAGTCGGAGTGGCGCAGGCGGCGCTGTCCTTCTGTCAGACTGGTCAGTAGAGCGGTGGAGTGACGGCGGTCACTTCGGCTCTGCCGGGGGGCGCGTGTCAGGATAAAGGTGTCAGGCCACCTTTGCGTTAAATGCTCCTGCAACCTAGTCAGTCGGCACGGCGATTTAGTCAGGGTTGCTTCTAAGCGAAGCCAGGGCCTCGGGCGAGCCGGAGGTGTGTCCGCCGTTAAAAAGGGGGGCCTCGGGCGAGACGGAAGTCTCTCGAGGTCGGCTGCCCTTGGCCGAGGCTAGGCTCGGGCGAAGCGTGATCGAGTCACTCGTGTGGACTGATCCCTGACTTAATCGTACCCATCAGGCCTTTGCAGCTTTATGCTGATTGGGGTTACCAGCTGAGAATTAGGCGTCTTGAGGGTACCCCTAATTATGGTCCTCGACAAGTTTGGTATGTTATTTCTATACTAAATTAAACATATAAAAAAACTGGAAACAAAGTTTGCTGTGCGGCCGCGGTAGGATACGATTACGACGTGGTAACGGTAGCCCGAACCTGAGCCGATGTTCTCGGTTCCATGAACCACTCGCAAGGCAACAAGCAACGAAACAAGCTAGCACTGTTGACGTGGCCGGTGACTGGGATCAAACTAAAACTTTATCTTAATTTCCGTATTTAGAAGACTAAATAAACTTCATGTTGAGAGCACTGCAGTCCTGTTGGTATGGTATGGTATACTGCGAATTTTCTGCAGCAACCACACACACGGAACTAGAGATGTTAATGGGTACCCGCTATCCGAAACCCGATATATTTTTTGCTCTATTAGTATATGAGTTTGGGTTTGTTAATGGGTTCAAATAAAAACCCAACGGGTACAAGGGTATGAGTTTGTTCTTTCACTACCCATACACGCAAACCTATAGGTTTTTTAAAAATACCTTAAAATCAACATTCTTTAAAAATATGTCTCATATTATTATTAATTCAATATGTTCTAATTGAATTAAACCTTATGTAACAAAGTTTAATCTAAAATTAGTTACCACTTGGTCCTTTTATCCTGGTTTATTGATGTATTGACGGTCATTTACATGATAAATTATTTTTTATGTTGATGTTACCTGTTGGGTACCTGAAATCCGCATGAGCATGAGTTTGAGCAAAATTTTACACCCGTCATGGGTATATATTTTTTTAGCAGGCTTATTTTTTTTCGTGTGTATGAGTTTATGACGCAACGAGTTTTTACTCATTGCTATCTCTAGACAGAACTGTGGCCTGCAGCCTAAAAAAAGCAGTGCCACGTGAGGAAAACGTGACCTATACAGAAAAACATGAGTAGTATCTTTTCATTGTTATGATATGATACGATTTTCAAAGCGCAATCGCTATAACAACCTTTTGCATGTTGAGGAATCCGGCGATTTTTTAAAGGCGAAAAATATGCGGATCTGGTGGGAGTCCAAAGATACGAAAACGCCGTAGGATGATGCCCTGTGTGGCTGCGCCTAGAGATTGTGATCCGTCTCATCCTCCATGACCTTCCGGTGTGCCAAAGGCGAGCACAGCCAGGTAGCCGACTGAGAGGGTATTTGGTTTAATCTTTAGTCCTTATACTTCCTTCAATTTTTTTATTTGATGTTTGTTAGTGTAAAGTTTCACTGTTCAGCATCATATAAAAGAAAATGGGTAGCATTTTATTCTATTTTAGTCTATAAATTATGAAATACAAAAACTAATAGGATGTTTTGTTTCAGTAATGAGCTAGTCCGTCATCTTCTCATTTCTCTTTTTTTTTTGATTGGTTTATAGAATATAATAAATTGATTCATCAGCACCTCATTCCTCAGTTATTTAATTAGTGCTAATACAAGGAATACTTTACTTTCATTCGGTACCAAGTTAACTGACGGTACGGTACATGTACCGCTGTAAACTATGGCAAAGAGCCTAGCGGGCTGTAGCCTGTACGCGCGACAAGTGTAACCCCGCTGATGGACAGGGCCGTTTGTTAATCGAAGTTAACAAGTATTCTACTCGTACGTTCTCGTAGCAAGGGCAAGTTAAAAGATGGCAGAAGGAATCCGCATGTGGCTTTGCCAGTTGCGATGAAATAAAGATGGGCCCAAGTCTGAATTTCTGGACCAGTGTTCTGAAGAACAGAGAGCAATAGGTGCCAGCCACTTGTTCAGACTTTAAAGCAGAAGAAGCATCCAGCATCAGTAGTATACAAAAGATCATAGACTTAAGAGCATACACATAAGAGAGGAGACATCTCTTCGATGCCAAATAACTTACAGATCGGAGAAGACGACATATGGCGTGTGTTCTTCAACCAAAGCATTGAAAATCTTTATACATTATACTTAACTTAGGACTAGTAATGACGCATACGAGTATACTGTTTCTCACTACCTAATCTCTATGGCGTGCGCTACAAGAGGCACTTAAAACCTTCTAACCTGAAGCTACTGATTACACGCGCGCCAACAGAAGCGCGAACTGAAAACCTGTGGCGCCATATATATATATATATATATATATATATATATATATATATATATATATATATATATATATATATATATATATATATATATATATATATATATATATATATATATATATATATATATATATATATATATATATATATATATATATATATATATATATATATATATATATATATATACTTTACATCTGCTCGAACGACGCCGACAGGTTGACGGCGATGCTCGACAGGTTCGTGTCCCCCAGGCGCGACCTCGCAACCCTGTGTTGCTTGGGCGCGCCGGGGCCCTCGTCGTCGTCGTCGCCGCCGCCGGTTTCCTCGTCTCTAAAACCGGACTTCGCCGGCGGCGTCGAGAACTTGAAATGCTGCTCCCTAGCAAGGATGGTCTGCGAAGAAGGAATCGAACAATCAAATGTCGGGCTTCGACACGAGTCAGGAGGAGGGAGGTAGTTTGGGTCAGAAGATGAGAGTGCGTACCGCTTCTTTGACCGATTTCGATGTCAGGAGGAGGTTCCTCAGATCACTGTGGTTCACCTTGCAAAAGATCATAACCTGCGAGATTTTTTTTTTACCAAACTGAGATAAGCAACACGCGCACGGCACAAGAGAACCCAATTCTGAATTGAATCGCAATACGCCGCAGTGACAGTCAGATCAGATCATTTCTTTTTTTTCTTTTTTCTTTTCTTGGAATCATGGAATGGGACGTTGGAACGGAGAGGAAGGAATAGATGGAACTGGGCCTAAGAAACAGAAGATCCAACCAAGAGCAATTACCAGTACATCTAGCGACAGCTGGTTGAAGAGGTTGACGCCGTCGTCCTCCATGTGGAACCGGACGCTGCGCTGCTTGCGCAGGGTGCGCGTCGGCGAGTGCGGGCTCCGGGAGCCCGGAGTCGGCGAGACGGCGACTCTCTTCCGCCCAAAAATTATTGCGCCGCTCCCGCAGTTTGAGCAGCTCAAGCTCCTGGCAAGGGAGCCCTTCTTCTCGTCGCCCTGTCCAATTGCCATTTCACCTGTTGCTCTCCGCTCTCCGCGTCTGGCGATTCAAAAAAAAGGATCACTTATCCAGCCGGAAGTCGGATTACCTGCATGGGATTGGAGATAAGAGTCAGCACCCGGAAAATCAAAACGAAAAGCGAAAGGATAGGCGGAGGCAAACAGAGCCAGCGGCGAAAGCGAAACATGCCGATGCAGAAACCGCAACCGAGAATCAGCAGCAAGATGACGAATCATTCAGCTGTAATCCAACCCCCAACACCTCTCAGCAAAGCATCCCCATCCAAAAAAAGAAAACCCAGACAGGAAACGGAGAGCGAAACAGCACCATGAACAAAGTTGGACGGGTATACGAAGAAACGAACGCCAAATCGAAACAGGGTTTGGAGATCGGGAGAGGAGAACCTACCTATTCTACCGCTCTCAACCCAAAACTCCGCCTCCTCCTCCTCCTCCTCTTCCTCTCGATAGTGTTCAAACAAAACAACAACCTGCGATGTTTCCCCCTGATGCTAAGCAACCAAACCTGCGGCCAATGCGGGAAGAAGACCCAAACTTTCGAGGTAAAAAAAAATTGGAAAGAGCTGAACTCCTATTCTCCGCTTTTATAATAACCTCCCTGTATTTTTTGCTTCTCTGCTGCGCGGAACCTGCCTAGTAGACCCGCCTCCCCTTGCGCGGAGGGCCTTTCCAGAAAGTTACGGGAACCGCCAGAATCCAAGGCGGGTTCGTGCACGGGATATGTTTCACCTCCCGTGCCCCACGCGGCTTTGACGCTGCGACGGTTGGCTGAGATGCGGGACCGCGAGTGCTTGAACCCAGCTGTCGGTGTCCGCGGGTCTGTGAGGAGATCGTGGTGTGCAGCCGGGTTTAAGGGAGTTAGTTTTTTGAAATGGAAGCACCCAGCTCGTGCGCAGCAAGGAACTCGTGGGATCGGACGGCGAGGGGAGCTGGGGGTGGAGGTACGTGGCACGATCTCACGTGTCTGGAAACTAGCCGTTGGGGCGGGTGGTGGTCTGGTGGGCGTGGGACGTGGCCCGGCGGCTTGACCGGCGGAGATTGGAGCGCCACGCATAACAAAAAAAAAGGGAAAGAAAGAAAGAAACGACGCCCATGCGAGTCGGTGGAGGTCGGTGTGTCGCGAGCCGCCTCGCCGCCCACCGGTCGGTTTCTCGCCGCGTGTATTTCGTTGGACAATCGGTCCCATTGCATGCGGTGCACCGTTATTTCGGGACTGGTTTCTACTCTGGCGCTGGCGGCGGTAAAACGGCGAGCAAAGCGCAAACGCGGCGGCGTTTGATTAGGGGGGCGCAAGTAGAGTGGAGTATCCTCTGCGTCTCTCTGTCCACACCTCGTTTAGCTTTTGCATGTTGGATTAATGAGGAGGATGAGCATGCATCGTTTCTCGTTATCCATGTGTTTGACTTTGATTTAACGAGGGCTTGATGCATTTATATCAATTACTTCTGCCTGCATAACAAAATCCAGTTATATCAAAGCGATTATACTTTCGGAAAGAAACTCTTCAGGCCTTGTTCGTTTGTCCAGGAATGGACCAGGAATTATTTCAGCTGATCAAAACTTATATAAATTAGAGAAACAAATCGGCTAGGAATTATTCCGTGCCTCCGTTCCGGATAAAACGAACGGCCCCTCAGTCTTCGTGCCTTCACGTTTTAGGCCATGTTTGTTTCATCTCTCCTGATTATATAGTCCAGCTCATAGATTATATAACCGCCCACCAGCCTTATTAATTATCACAATCTAGATAAATGTTTGTTTGGGCTTTTTCAGCTTCTAGCCACCAAAAGCTGCTACAGATCGTCAAACAGCCAGTTTTTCGGCCAGCTTTCATAAGAATCAATTTGATAAAAACCGTCTAAAATCAACATGAATACAAAATCGACCGAGTCGTCACGATAGTAGGAATCCATCTAGAGATGGCAATGGGTAAATACCCACCGGGTATTACTACCCCATACCCATACCCACGACAAAAAAATAACTCCATCGGGTCACCCATATACACTTGTGGGTATGGATTTACCCCCATACTCATACCCATGTGGGTATGGGTCACCCATCGGGTCACCCGTACCCAAAAAATTAAATATATATCAAAATATTATATTATACAAATGTCAAATATATCCATCTAAATATCATTACAAAATTTCTAGCATCATTTAACCATCCATTCAACACACCAAATATAATTGGATAAAGTAGTAACACTAGTACATTACTACATAGCACATTACATTTTCCATTACATAGTCATTAAATTGTCGTTGAGCCTTCTATGACATTATGGTCTAAAAGGTTGTTAAATAGGTTGGGCTAAGTTTATATTGGGTATTTTATACCCACGGGTTAACGGGTATAGGTGAAGGTGGAAAGTTCTAATATCCGTTTACGGTGAAGATTTTTGCCCATTAACAGACTCATGGGTAGAATATTTAGCCCACATATATACTCTAATGGAGTAAATACACATCGGGTATAGGGTCGCGGGTACCCATTGCCATCTCTAAATCCGTCGTTTTCTAGATCCTGAATCATTTAGATCACTTTATATTTCTCAGCACGTAATCTCCGTGATACTTAAATTCTCCTCGTAGCCAGATACAGAAAAACTGGTAAAAAATGCTAAACCAAACAGCCAATTTAGGTCGTCGTTGGGCACTCACGTTGACACCGAGATTTTTTTTTGGCACGTCGCATTTTGGCCACGTCCGCGGTGGGAGTGGGAGAGTCAATGACAGCCTGAGGAGTGACGACTGCGTCAAATAAAAACTACTCCAGCAGGGGTGGTGTATCGGGCCGTTCAGGCGTCTCGGTAGTGCGGTTCCGTTCGGTGCCGCGGTTGGCTTCGAGTCTTCGACCAATGTTCCATTGCGCACGGCACCGTGGTTCTAGGGCCGGCGCTGCCGCCCTGAGCAAGTGAGCAGCCCAAGAAGCATCTCGGTGTTTTCCTCTCCCAACTTTTGGCAACGGGACGTGGGAGTGCGTGCACACATAATCACGATGGCTACACGAAGCAGCCCGCGCGCCCGTGATGTGGGACACGGCCTGGCTGCGAGCCTGCAAGGAAGGATGTCGGGGGGCGTGGCGGCAGCTATCTCTCTAGGAATACCAAACTTATACTAAAAACGTTATAAGGCAACACATACAATAAGATCATATGATATTTTAAAAAGCAAAAATTATATATGACACAAGGATTTAAAGATACATCATATATCAAATATAAATAAGTAAATAACAAGTTAATTGTATCACACATATAGTTCACATAATCAAAGAGCCAAATTTCAGAATTGATGAAGTATGGTATTCGGATTTTTTGGTAGTTTTGTTCGATATACTGTAAAAACCGATTACGACTTCTTAGATGTAAAAACTGAAATCGAACCGAAATACCAAAAAATCAAAATTTTGGTTCGGTTTTTTTTATCTACGGTACAAAACGTGCCACGTCTAGCACCAAACCCTCCGCCTAGCGCCTAATACAAGTCCAACATCGACACCACCGCCTATCGCCTAATACGAGTCCAACACCGACAGATCCTATGCCACGCCACCAGAAGGTGACGCGCGTCAAGTTGGCATTTCCGGACCCAACCCGAAGTACGCCATGACTGCGGCGACATCCGCCTCGGCATCCAACCCGAAGCTCGGTCTGCTCTTCGCAAACCCAACTAGCATAACACGATGCAGGAAGAATACGACGCGCTCTAGCGCCTTCCTCCATGAACACATAGGTCCTGTTTGTTTCAACTTTTTTCAGCTTCTCGCAACCAAAAAATGTTGTAGACTACCAAACATCCATCTTTTCAGCCCGCTTCTATGACAAACACTTTAGTCAAAACCGTCCAAAATCAACAAGAATACAGAATCGTTGCGATAGTAGAAAATCGTCACTTTATACATCATAAACCTTATGGACTCTTATATTTTCTTCCACATGTAATCTACCTACTGCACGTTCATTGTATGGGCTCTGCCAAACACCAATAGCGTGGTTCACCTGCTTCACCGAGCTCATCAAGTCATTGGGCACTCACGCTGACACAGTCTGACTCTTCATTGTTCATGCTTCGGACGTCAACAGACATGGCGTGTCTCTTGCTCTACGTCGATGACATGATTCTAACTGCTTCGACCCACCCACAACCTACTGCAGTAGCACATCGTCAACCAGTTAAAAGATGAGTTCGTGCAAAAAAAAAGGGCCATGGCATTGTGTCCTACTTCCTTGGCATTGACGTCCAACGCACGAGCGAAGGTTTCTTCCTCTCCCAATGTCAAGGATCATGGTTTGGTATGGGCCTTGGGTCTTGGCCTGGTTGAGTAGTGCTTAGAGCACTAGATGTGCTACAAGAGGCAGAAGCAACAGTGGGGAAGGCCATCGAAAGATTCAGAAGAAACACATCAGTTCCTCTCCAAGTCTCCATATGTAGGACTCGGTCTCTCATCCTTCCATGTTCTAGGCTCCACTCCTCCGTATTGATTACTTTGTTGGCTTCAATCCTCCCTTCCCTAAGGTCTTGTACTCTGATTTATATTTGAATCGAGCTATTCTCTAAGCCAGTTGAGGGGTGTGCTAATAGAGATGGCAACGGGTACAAACCCGCTGGGTTTTGCCGTCCCAAACCCGTACCCGTGAAAAATATCTATGCCCATTAAAAAACCCGTACCCATGACGGGTTTGAGATTTTGCCCAAACCCGTACCCATCGGGTTAGCGGGCACCCATGGGTTACCCGCGGGTTTCATCTCAAATATACTTGTTCTTCTCATAATCAATAAGTATCGTAATGATTAATGAGATCATGACCCAAAATCTATGTAATGAACAACGAGTTCATGATTTGGTATAAAAATTATTAGTAGAGAGAATGAAATACAAATAATAAGTTGTATAATTAAGTGACCTTGCACTAAGTTATCCATCCACCACATATATAACGCTAGTAAAAACTATAATAGCAAGCAAGCAACACTCTCACCGACTATTGATACATTCACCAATTGATAAAAAATATGAAGTAAATAAGGAATAACAATTTTGTTGGTCGTTTATAAAATAAAATGACAATATGCACTAGGTTTGGTCGGGTTTAAAAACCCACCGGTTCACGGGTTTGGGTACTATAGGAACAAACCCATACCCATAAACCCGCTGGGTATAGATTTATGCCCATTAACAAACCCATGGGTATGAAAATTGACCCAAACCCGTACCCTAATAGAGTAAAAACCCATCGGGTTTCGGGTTTCGGGTACCCATTGCCATCTCTATGTGCTAACATTTGGTATTCAGAGACTTCAATCCTAGATTCTATAACTCAATTTTCGTGTCGTTCCCGATCAACCACCATGGGAAACTCCGGTCCGGTCTTCTCAAAGCTGCTTGAAGAGTTCCAGCATATGGAGGCGCGCTTGACGAGCACGATTGAGGGGCGTTGTCAGGGCATGAAGCACGCCTTCGACGATAGCTGCATCAGCCATGAATCTGTGCACGAGTCCGACCTCGCCTACCTAGAGCAGCTCATCATAGACGTTGCAGCGTTCGCGTGCACAACCAATGACGCTGCTCAAGTCGCCGACATCTCCATCAAGCTCATCATACCTCCTCACCTCACCATGGAGCTCGTCCAGCGTGACCCCGTCGACATTGAGGCGAACAGCTAAATCCCCACCTCGGTCACGACCGCGCCCACACCTCCCTCCGCTACCATTCGTGAGACGAGCCACTTCCTCAACACGGACGACACAAAGCCACTGAAAGGGAAATGTGCCCTTGGGCCATTTCTAAGTGTTTTGGTGATTTAGTGTCCAACACAAGTGCTTAAGTGTTAATACATGCAAGGTGGTGGACAAAGTGCAAATCAAGTCAAAAGGTATGTTTCTCAGACTTAGTACATTGTTTTAAAGACTAATGTATTGTGTCTAAGTGCTGGAAACAGGAGAAAACAAATTGGAGAGAGATAGCTTTGTTTCAGCCAAAGCCAGCGCTGTCTGGTGCACCGGACTGTCCGGTGGTGCACCGGACTGTGTCCGGTGTGCCAGGCTGGCTCAGGCGAACTTGGCGCTCTTGGGAATAAATTAACGGCGTACGGCTATAATTCACCGGACTGTCCGGTGTGCACCGGACTGTCCGGTGAGCCAACGGTCGGCCGGGCCAACGGTCGGCTGCGCGATCTGCGCGAGACACGTGGCCGAGCCAACGGTCGGGAGGGGGCATCGGACTGTCCGGTGTGCACCGGACAGTGTTCGGTGCGCCAACGGCTCCCAGGCGCCAACGGTCGGCTACGCCACAGAAGGAAAGAAATCCGCACCGGACAGTGTCCGGTGGTGCACCGGACTGTCCGGTGTGCCAGGCGACAGAAGGCAAGAATTGCCTTCCTGGAATGCTCTCAACGGCTCCTAGCTGCCTTGGGGCTATAAAAGGGACCCCTAGGCGCATGGAGGAGCACACCAAGTATTCTCTAAGCATTCCTAAGCACTAAGACATCGATTTCGCGCTTTTGATTCCTTGCGATAGCAATTAGAGCTCTAGTTGAGTTGTGAACTCATTGAGTTGTGTTGTGAGCTCTTGTTGCGACTTGTGTGCGTGGTGTTGCTGTGATTTCTTGTCTTGAGTGTGTTGCTTATCCCTCCCTTACTCCGTGCTTCTTTGTGATCATCTAAGTGTAAGGGCGAGAGGCTCTAAAGTGTGGAGATTCCTCGCAAACGGGATATAGTAAAGCAAGCAAAACATCGTGGTATTCAAGGGGGTCTTTGGACCGCTTGAGAGGGGTTGATTGCAACCCTCGTCCGTTGGGACGCCACAACGTGGAGTAGGCAAGCGTTGGTCTTGGCCGAACCACGGGATAAACCACTGTGCCATCTCTGTGATTGATATCTTGTGGTTATTGTGTTTTGTTGAGACTCCTCTCTAAGCCACTTGGCATTATTGAGCTAACGCCTAATCAAGTTTTTGTGGATTAAGTTTCAAGTTTCACAGGATCACCTATTCACCCCCCCCTTCTAGGTGCTCTCAATTGGTATCAGAGGCGTTGTCTTCAAGAAAGGGACTAACCGCCCGAAGAGATGGATCCTAAGGGCAAGGGGATTGTGATCAATGATAAGGAGAAGGAGTACTTCGTCAACGAGCCCAAGGATGACAAGCCTACCGACTCGGGCTCGGGCCACAAACGCAAAGATGGGAAGAAGAAGAAGACAAGACGCATCAAGGAGATTGTCTACTACGACGACAGCGATGAGTCCACTTCTTCCCAAAAGGACAACGACTACGACAAAAGAAAGACGGTTAATTCGAACTTTTCTTTTGACTACTCTCGTATTCCGCAAAGTACAAATGCTCATTTGCTCTCCATTCCACTTGGCAAACCTCCTCACTTTGATGGAGAGGACTACGGATTTTGGAGCCACAAAATGCATAGTCACCTGTTCTCTCTCCATCCGAGCATATGGGAGATTGTGGAAAGTGGAATGAAATTTGATAGCTCGGATAGTCCTATGTTTATCAATGAATAGATTCATAGAAATGCACAAGCTACTACTGTGTTGTTAGCCTCTTTGTGCAGGGACGAGTATCATAAGGTGAGCGGCTTAGACAATGCCAAGCAGATCTGGGACACCCTCAGGATATCACATGAGGGGAACGACGTCACCTTACTCACCAAAATGGAGTTGGTGGAGGGCGAGCTTGGAAGATTCGCAATGATCAGGGGAGAGGAGCCAACCCAAACATACAACCGACTCAAGACCCTCATCAACAAGATAAGGAGCTACGGAAGCACACGATGGACGGACCACGACGTCGTTCGTCTAATGCTAAGGTCCTTTACTGTACTTGATCCACATTTGGTGAACAATATCCGTGAAAATCCTAGGTACACCAAGATGTCGCCCGAAGAAGTTCTTGGGAAATTTGTAAGCGGGCGAATGATGATCAAGGAGGCGAGATATGTCGACGACGTGTTGAACGGTCCAATCCATGAGCCTCAACCCATTGCTCTCAAGGCAACGAGGAGCAAGGAGGCGTTACCTAGCAAGGTGGCGCAAGTCGAGGCGGCTGGGCTCAATGATGAAGAGATGGCCCTCATCATCAAACGCTTCAAGACGGCGCTAAAGGGTCGCAAGGGGCAGCCAAGCAAGACCAAGACAAAGGGGAAGTGTTCATGCTTCAAATGTGGTAAGATTGGTCATTTTATTGCTAAATGTCCTGACAATGATAGTGACCAGGAACAAGGGAACAAGAGGGAGAAGAAGAAGAACTATAAGAAGGCAAAAGGCGAGGCACATCTTGGCAAGGAGTGTGACTCGGATTGTTCGTCATCCGACTCCGACAATGAAGGACTCGCCGCCACTGCCTTCAACAAGTCATCCCTCTTCCCAATGAGCGTCACACATGCCTCATGGCAAAGGAGAAGAAGGTATGTACTCGAGACAGTACTTATGATTCTTCTAGTGATGATGAATCTAGTGATGTAGAAATAGATTACTCTAGTTTGTTCAAGGGATTGGATAGAACTAAAGTAGATAAGATTAATGAATTGATTGATGCCTTGAATGAAAAGGATAGACTCTTAGAAAAACAAGAGGACCTTTTATATGAAGAGCATGACAAATTTGTAGAGGCACAAAAATCTTATGCTTTAGAAGTTAAAAGAAATGAAATGCTTTCTTGTGAACTATCTTCTTGCCATGAGACAATTTTTAGCTTAAGGAGCATGAATGATGATTTGAATGCTAAGTTAGAGATAGCTAGTAAATCTAACTCTTGTGTAGAACATGTTATGATTTGCAAGAGGTGTAAAGATTTTGACATTGATGCTTGTAGTGAACACCTAGTGTCAATTTCTAAATTGAATGATGAAGTGGCTAGTCTTAGTGCCCAACTTAAGACTAGCAAAAGCGAATTTGATAAGTTAAAATTTGCAAGGGATGCCTACACAATTGGTAGACACCCCTCAATTAAGGATGGACTTGGTTTCAAGAGAGAAGCCAAGAACTTAACAAGCCATAAGGCTCCCATCCCCGCCAAGGAGAAAGAGAAGGCCCCTATGGCTAGTAGTGATAAAAAGAACCATGCTTTTATGTACCATGGTAGAAGACAGTCTTATAGGAGTTGTAATGCTTATGATGCCTTTGACTCTCATGCCATGTTTGCTTCTGGTTCTTCCTATATGCATGGTAGAGATATGCCTAGGAAAAATATTTATCATGTGCCTAGAAAGAATATTGTTCATGTTCCCAGGAAGGTTATGAATGGACCTTCTACAATATATCATGCTTTAAATGCTTCCTTTGCTATTTGTAGAAAGGATAGAAAGATAGTTGCTAGAAAATTAGGGGCAAAATGCAAGGGAGACAAAACTTGCATTTGGGTCCCTAAGGATATTTGTACTAACCTTGTAGGACCCAACATGAGTTGGGTACCTAAGACCCAAGCCTAAATTTGCCTTGCAGGTTTATGCATCCGGGGGTTCAAGCTGGATTATCGACAGCGGATGCACAAACCATATGACGAGGGAGAAGAAGATGTTCACCTCCTACGTCAAAAACAACGATTCCCAAGACTCAATAATATTCGGTGATGGGAATTAAGGCAAGGTAAAAGGGTTAGGTAAAATTGCTATTTCATCCGAGCACTATATATCTAATGTGTTTTTAGTTGAGTCTCTTGGAAATAATTTGTTATCTGTTAGTCAATTATGCAATATGGGATATAATTGTCTATTCACAAATGTAGATGTGTCTGTCTTTAGAAGAAGTGATGGTTCATTAGCTTTTAAGGGTGTATTAGACGGCAAACTTTATTTAGTTGATTTTGCAAAAGAGGAGGCCGGTCTAGATGCATGCTTAATTGCTAAGACTAGCATGGGCTGGCTGTGGCATCGCCGCTTAGCACATGTGGAGATGAAGAACCTTCACAAGCTTCTAAAGGGAGAACATGTGATAGGTTTAACTAATGTGCAATTCGAAAAAGATAGACCTTGTGCAGCTTGTCAAGCAGGGAAACAGGTGGGAGGCTCTCATCACACCAAAAATGTGATGACCACATCAAGACCCTTGGAGATGCTTCATATGGACCTCTTCGGACCCGTCGCCTATCTAAGTATAGGAGGAAGTAAGTATGGTCTTGTTATAGTTGATGATTTTTCCCGCTTCACTTGGGTATTCTTTTTGCAGGATAAATCCGAAACCCAGGGGACCCTCAAGCGCTTCCTCAGGAGAGCTCAAAATGAGTTTGAGCTCAAGGTGAAAAAGATAAGGAGCGACAACGGGTCCGAGTTCAAGAACCTTCAAGTGGAGGAGTTCCTTGAGGAGGAAGGGATCAAGCACGAGTTCTCCGCTCCCTACACACCACAACAAAATGGTGTGGTAGAGAGGAAGAACAGGACGCTCATTGATATGGCGAGGACGATGCTTGGAGAGTTCAAGACCCCCGAGCGATTTTGGTCGGAAGCCGTGAACACGGCTTGCCACGCCATCAACAGGGTCTACCTTCACCGCCTCCTCAAGAAGACGTCATATGAGCTGCTAACTGGTAACAAACCCAATGTGTCTTATTTTCGTGTATTTGGGAGCAAGTGTTATATTCTTGTGAAGAAAGGTAGAACTTCTAAATTTGCTCCCAAAGCTGTAGAAGGGTTTTTATTAGGTTATGACTAAAATACAAAGGCATATAGAGTCTTCAACAAATCATCGGGTTTGGTTGAAGTCTCTAGCGACGTTGTATTTGATGAGACTAATGGCTCTCCAAGAGAGCAAGTTGTTGATCTTGATGATGTAGATGAAGAAGACGTTCCAACGGCCGCTATGCGCACCATGGCGATTGGCGATGTGCGACCACAGGAACATTTGGAACAAGATCAACCTCCTTCCTCAACAATGGTGCATCCCCCAACCCAAGATGACGAACAGGTACCTCAAGTGGAGGCGCATGATCAAGGGGGAGCACAGGATGTTCAAGTTGAAGAGGAAGAAGCACCTCAGG
This sequence comes from Zea mays, assembly GCF_902167145.1. Taxonomy (NCBI): domain Eukaryota; kingdom Viridiplantae; phylum Streptophyta; class Magnoliopsida; order Poales; family Poaceae; genus Zea; species Zea mays. The sequence goes on from NC_050097.1 coordinate 211,777,110, forward strand.
CACCTCCAACCCAAGTTCGAGCGACGATACAAAGGAATCATCCCGTCGACCAAATTTTGGGTGATATTAGCAAGGGAGTAACTACTCGCTCTAGATTGGTGAATTTTTGTGAGCATTACTCTTTTGTCTCTTCTATTGAGCCTTTCAGGGTAGAAGAGGCCTTGCTAGATCCAGACTGGGTGTTGGCCATGCAGGAAGAGCTCAACAACTTCAAGCGCAATGAAGTTTGGACACTGGTGCCTCGTCCCAAGCAAAACGTTGTGGGAACCAAGTGGGTGTTCCGCAACAAACAGGACGAGCACGGGGTGGTGACGAGGAACAAGGCTCGACTTGTGGCAAAAGGTTATGCCCAAGTCATAGGTTTGGACTTTGAGGAGACTTTCGCTCCTGTAGCTAGGCTAGAATCAATTCGTATCTTGCTAGCATATGCCGCTCACCATTCTTTCAGGTTGTACCAAATGGATGTGAAGAGCGCTTTCCTCAACGGGCCGATCAAGGAGGAGGTGTACGTGGAGCAACCCCCTAGCTTCGAGGATGAACGGTACCCCGACCACGTGTGTAAGCTCTCTAAGGCGCTCTATGGACTTAAGCAAGCCCCAAGAGCATGGTATGAATGCCTTAGAGACTTTTAATTGCTAATGCTTTCAAGGTTGGAAAAGCCGATCCAACTCTTTTCACTAAGACTTGCGATGGTGATCTCTTTGTGTGCCAAATTTATGTCGATGACATAATATTTGGTTCTACTAATCAAAAGTCTTTTGAAGAGTTTAGCAGGGTGATGACGCAGAAATTCGAGATGTCGATGATGGGAGAGTTGAACTACTTCCTTGGGTTCCAAGTGAAGCAACTCAAGGATGACACCTTCATCTCCCAAACGAAGTACACGCAAGACTTGCTAAAGCGGTTTGGGATGAAGGACGCCAAGCCCGCAAAGACTCCGATGGGAACCGACGGACACACCGACCTCAACAAAGGAGGTAAGTCCGTTGATCAAAAGGCATACCGGTCTATGATAGGGTCCTTACTTTATTTATGTGCTAGTAGACCGGATATTATGCTTAGCGCATGCATGTGTGCAAGATTTTAATCCGATCCAAGGGAATGTCACTTGGTGGCCGTAAAGCGAATTCTTAGATATTTAGTCGCTACGCCTTGCTTCGGGATCTGGTATCCAAAGGGGTCTAACTTTGACTTGATTGGATATTCAGATTCCGACTATGCTAGATGTAAGGTCGATAGGAAGAGTACATCAGGGACGTGCCAATTCTTAGGAAGGTCCCTGGTGTCGTGGAACTCTAAGAAACAAACTTCCGTTGCCCTATCCACCGCTGAGGCCGAGTACGTTGCCGCAGGACAGTGTTGCGCGCAACTACTTTGGATGAGGCAAACCCTCAGGGACTTTGGCTACAATCTGAGCAAAGTCCCACTCCTATGTGATAATGAGAGTGCTATCCGAATAGCAGAAAATCCTGTTGAGCACAGCCGCACAAAGCACATTGACATCCGGCATCACTTTTTGAGAGACCACCAGCAAAAGGGAGATATCGAAGTGTTTCATGTTAGCACCGAGAACCAGCTAGCCGATATCTTTACCAAGCCTTTAGATGAGAAGACCTTTTGCAGGCTGCGTAGTGAGCTCAATGTCCTAGATTCGCGGAACTTGGATTGAATTATCGCATATATGTGTTTATGCCTTTGATCATGTTCCTTATGCATTGTGTTGTTTATTTATGGTGCTCAAGTTGTACATGCACTCCCCGGACCTCACAAGTCCTTTGCAAGTGATGCACAAATGTAGGGGGAGATGTGCTACAACTTGACCCTTTGAGACTAACTGTGTGCTTGAGTTTGCTTAATTTAGTCTCAAAGGAGGATTGAAAGGGAAAAGCTGAACTTGGACCATGCAAGACTTCCACTGCACTCCGATGAACGAGTAACCTCCTCCAAGTTCATCTTAGTACTCTTATTGCCTTTTACTCTTAGTTGAAGATTTTGGTGAGGCAATGGGGTTAAAGGGCCAAAATTGATCCCGTTTTGGTGCTTGATGCCAAAGGGGGAGAAAATAAGGCCAAAGCAATAAATGGATCAGCTACCACTTGTGAATTTTGAAAATAATAAGAGTTAGAGTTTTTGTATGTCAAAATACTCTTATTTGCTCTTATTGTCAAAAGTGGGTCTCTTGAGGGGAGAAGGTTTAATTATGGCAAAAAGGGGGAGTTTTTGAATACTTGATCAATTTCTCGTGAAATATCTCTCTTTATGTTTCAACATGTGTGTTTGACTTGGAGATAGGAAATTGAGTTTGATTTGCAAAAATAAACCAAGTGGTGGCAAAGAATGATCCATATATGCCAAATTTGATTCAAAACAAATTTGAGTTCTTATTTGAATTGATTTTGTACTTGTTCTACTTGTTTTATGTTGTGTTGGCATTAATCACCAAAAAGGGGGAGATTGAAAGGGAAATGTGCCCTTGGGCCATTTCTAAGTGTTTTGGTGATTTAGTGTCCAACACAAGTGCTTAAGTGTTAATACATGCAAGGTGGTGGTCAAAGTGCAAATCAAATCAAAAGGTATGTTTCTCAGACTTAGTACATTGTTTTAAATACTAATGTATTGTGTCTAAGTGCTGGAAACAGGAGAAAACAAATTGGAGAGAGATAGCTTTGTTTCAGCCAAAGCCAGCGCTGTCTGGTGCACCGGACAGTGTCCGGTGTGCCAGGCTGGCTCAGGCGAACTTGGCGCTCTCGGGAATAAATTAACGGCATACGGCTATAATTCACCGGACTGTCCGGTGAGCCAACGGTCGGCCGGGCCAACGGTCAGCTGCGCGATCTGCGCGAGACATGTGGCCGAGCCAACGGTCGGGAGGGGGCACCGGACTGTCCGGTGTGCACCGGACAGTGTCCGGTGTGCCAACGGCTCCCAGGCGCCAACGGTCGGCTACGCCACAGAAGGAAAAAAAATCCGCACCGGACAGTGTCCGGTGGTGCACCGAACTGTCCGGTGCGCCAGGCGACAGAAGGCAAGAATTGCCTTCCTGGAATGCTCTCAACGGCTCCTAGCTGCCTTGGGGCTATAAAAGGGACCCCTAGGCGCATGGAGGAGCACACCAAACATTCTCTAAGCATTCCTAAGCACTAAGACATCGATTCCGCGCTTTTGATTCCTTGCGATAGCAATTAGAGCTCTAGTTGAGTTGTGAACTCATTGAGTTGTGTTGTGAGCTCTTGTTGCGACTTGTGTGCGTGGTGTTGCTGTGATTTCTTGTCTTGAGTGTGTTGCTTATCCCTCCCTTACTCTGTGCTTCTTTGTGATCATCTAAGTGTAAGGGCAAGAGGCTCCAAAGTGTGGAGATTCCTCGCAAACGGGATATAGTAAAGCAAGCAAAACACCGTGGTATTCAAGGGGGTCTTTGGACCGCTTGAGAGGGGTTGATTGCAACCCTCGTCTGTTGGGACGCCACAACGTGGAGTAGGCAAGCGTTGGTCTTGGCCGAACCACGGGATAAACCACTGTTCCATCTCTGTGATTGATATCTTGTGGTTATTGTGTTTTGTTGAGACTCCTCTCTAAGCCACTTGGCATTATTGTGCTAACGCCTAATCAAGTTTTTGTGGATTAAGTTTCAAGTTTCACAGGATCACCTATTCACCCCCCTCTAGGTGCTCTCAGCCACAGCAGCACGTGCAATACTATGTGGAACACATCTTCCCTATGCTCGACTCGGATGGCGAGGTGCGCATGCAGGACCCCATATGTTCCTGCTAAACCACTGTCGATGAAGTTTGCTGGTTTAGTGAATTTCAAGTAGGGTCACATATGGCGAGTGGAAGGACTTGCCTATTAGATTTATTGCAGTCCACAATATATAGTTGTTTTCCTTTTGCATCACCTTACCGTTAGAAGAGTCAAGATGCTGATTATGAGCAGGCGTGTAACTCTACGACTTGAATGCATGTGCAACATAATGATTCAGTCTATGCAATTGCATGATGACATGTTTTTCATGATACGTTGGCTTGACAGTTATGCAAGCGGCATGTACAAGACTGTGCCTGGTTAAAGGTTAATTGGCAAATTCTTGCATGGGTGATCCCAACATACTCTATACAGCGGGAGCTTGGTGGGCTCGCATGGTTGGCTTCTAAAAGGGAATTAGGCTTACACCTATTCCCTAAATGATTTTGGTGGTTGAATTGCCCAACACAAATAATTGGACTAACTAGTTTGCTCTAGTGTATAAGTTATACAGGTGCCAAAGGTTCACACTTAGCCAATAAAAAGACCAAGTGTTGGGTTCAACAAAAGAGCCAAGGGACAACCGAAGGCACCTCTGGTCTGGCGCACCGGACTGTCCGGTGTGCCACCGGACAGTGTCCGGTGCACCAGAGGACTCCAACTCAAACTGGTCACCTTCGGAAAAATCCAGAGGCGCTCCGCTATAATTCACCGGACTGTCCGGTGTACACCGGACAGTGTCCGGTGCTCCAAGGAACGGCGCCTCAGGAACTCGCCAGCTTCGGGAATTTGCAACGGCTGCTCCGCTATAATTCACCGGACATGTCCGGTGTGCACCGGACTGTCCGGTGTGACAACGGAGCAACGGATATTTCGGCGCCAACGGCTACCTGCAGCGCATTGAATGCGCGCCAGCGCGCGCAGAAGTCAGGCACGCCCATGCTGGCGCACCGGACACTCTACAGTGCATGTCCGGTGCGCCACCGGACATCCAGGCGGGTCCAGAAGTCAGAGCTCCAAAGGTCAGAACCCAACGACATTGGTGACGTGGCTGGCGCACCGGACATGTCCGGTGCACCATACGACAGTCAGCCCCACCAAACGGCTAGTTTGGTAGTTGGGGCTATAAATACCCCCAACCACCCACCATTCATTGCATCCAAGTTTTCACACTCCCAACCACTTACAAGAGCTAGGCATTCAATTCTAGACACACTCAAGAGATCAAATCCTCTCCCAAATTCCACACAAAGCTTTAGTGACTAGTGAGAGAGATTTGCTTGTGTTCTTTCGAGCTCTTGCGCTTGGATTGCTTTCTTCTTTCTTGATTCTTTATTGCGATCAAACTCACTTGTAATTGAGGCAAGAGACACCAATCTTGTGGTGGTCCTTATAGGAACTTTGTGTTCCAAGTGATTGAGAAGAGAAAGCTCACTCGATCCGAGGGACCGTTTGAGAGAGGGAAAGGGTTGAAAGAGACCCGGTCTTTGTGACCACCTCAACGGGGAGTAGGTTTGCAAGAACCGAACCTCGGTAAAACAAATCCACGTGTCTCACTCCTTATTCGCTTGCGATTTGTTTTGCATCCTCTCTCGCGGACTCGATTATATTTCTAACGCTAACCCGGCTTGTAGTTGTGATTATTTTTGAGAATTTCAGTTTCGCCCTATTCACCCCCCTCTCTAGGCGACTTTCAGCTTCTCACTCTCTATTTCATGAGTTTGGCATTAGTTGTTGGGGACTACTTGTAGAGATGAGGCCTATCAGTTCTATGGATTTCCTTGGAAATGGTAAGAGCAATTTGGCTGCACTGGTGGGGTGTTTGATGTTCTAGTCTAGTGTGACGGCGGACTGCTATTCAACATTACGGACTTGCACATTCTATGGAATATGATCCTGGTGGTACTAAAATTCTTCATTGTCTTAGGGGCAAGCCACAGTTCAAGAAGGGAGGAATGTCAGAGATCATGGTTGGACCGTCGTATGGGCCTTGGATCTTAGCCTGGTCGAGCATTGCTTGGACCACTGGATGTCTTCTACAATAGGCAGAAGCAACGGTGGGGAAGGCCATCGAAAGGTTCAGAAGAAACACATCTCTATCTTTGTCGTTCTGAGGACTATGTTTCTTCCTCTCCAAGTCTCCATCTATAAGACTCGATCTCTCATCCTTGTATGTTATAGGCTCCACTCCTCCGTCCATATTACTTTGCTGGCTTCAATTCTTCCCTCCCTGAGGTCATGTACTGCAATCTATATCTGAATCGAGCTATTCTGAGGGGTGTGCCAACACCCAAGCTCATTATGTTGAAGACCTACTCGAGCTTGGAGGAATGATGAACTACAAGCCTGTTATGACTCTGCATATGGAATTCAACATCAAGATGAACACAAAGATCATATCTCTTTCTACATAGGCAGCCATCAATGTTGTCCGAGGTGGCAGCGACGCAGCACCAGAATACAGTGTCGCACCCCGATTGGGCGGAGGCAAATCCAGACATCTCCGCCCCACATCTGCCGCTCCAATCCTCGCGCCACCCTAGCTCGCTTCTACCCCAGCAAGCGAGGAGAAAACACATTGTGCTACAAATACGTCCACGTAACCTAGAGATGTCTAGACGGGCCAGGCTTGCCAGGCGGCACGAATCTGGCACGACACGTAGTGAACCGGGCCCATGCCGGCCCGGCCCAGTCACCGGGTCGTGCCTAGGCCAAAGGCGTGGCACGACGGACTAGGCTCGGCACGGCCCTGTTTTATTTTTTTATTTTTTCGTATAAATTCATATATTATACTTGAATATAGAGTATAAAACACAAGAAACATGTGTTTTTGTTGATTATGTGGGTATAAATAAATGTTTAGAGCTAATAAATATAGTTCAAACCCTCAAATATGCATACTTTTAGAATATTTTTATTATTTAAACGCCATATGTTGTTATGGGCCGTTCGTCGTGCCGTGGGCCAGCCCGGCACGATTATTAACCTAGTGGACTGTTCCTAGCCCTCACTTGGAGCCCGTGGGCCGACACGACACGACCTGCTAGCTAATCCGTATGGGACCTAGTCGTGCTCAGGCTGGGTTGGCACGGACCGCCCATTTGAACATCTATAATGTAACCCCTCTCCAAGCCTTAGCACTCCAGACTCCGCTCACTGCGACAAACCAGAGCCGCGCGCAGCAGATGGCGTCGACGATCATGGCCGCCACCACCTCCCGCGTCGTCGCGGCCGCACCGCCGCCAATGGCAGCCCCCTCCACGACGTCGCCGCCGCGGCCGCCAGCGGCCGGATCACCATGGTACGTAACGTACGCCTGGTCGGTTTCAACCAGTCCGGTGATCAACTAATATAACGAGAGCGCTCGCTTCCGCTTCCATTGCAGGGCAACGAGCTGTGGTACGGCCCGGACCGAGACCAGACGCCCTCGTACCTCACGGGCGAGTTCCCCGGCGACTACGGCTGGGACACCGCGGGGCTGTCCGCGGACCCGGAGGCGTTCGCCGTTCGCGTCGCGCGGAACAGGGCGCTGGAGGTGATCCACGGGCGGTGGGCGATGCTGGGGGCGCTGGGCTGCGTCACCCCGGAGGTGCTCCAGAGCTGGGTGCGCGTGGACTTCAGGGAGCCAGTGTGGTAAGTTCAAGGCCGGCGCACAGATCTTCTCCGAGGGTGGGCTGGACTACCTGGGCAACCCCAACCTGGTGCACGCGCAGAGCATCCTCGCCGTGCTCGGTTCCCAGGTCGTCCTCATGGGGCTCGTCGAGGGCTTCCGCGTCAACGGCCACGACGGCGACGGCGACGGCCTCTACCCCGGCGGCCAGTACTTCGACCCCCTCGGCCTCGCCGACGATCCCGTCACCTTCGCCGAGCTCAAGGTCAAGGAGATCAAGAACGGCCGCCTTGCCATGTTCTCTATGTTCGGCTTCTTCGTCCAGGCCATCGTCACCGGCAAGGGACCCCTCGAGAACCTGCTCGACCACCTTGACGACCCCGTGGCCAACAACGCTTGGGTCTACGCCACCAAGTTCGCGCCACGGTCTTGAGCTAGCGGGCCACGTACGGCGTGCCCACATTTTAGACTAGTCGTTTGTGTTGTGACATTACATTCGTACGATGAAAGAATGCAAATATTCGTGTGCTTCTCTCAGAACTCAGGACGTACTGGACTAGTTTTGATCTTCATTCCATGCATGTATGCTCCGTTTCAGTTGCTAACAGATTTGTGTACATACATGTAGTTGTGTTGTGTCTACTTTTTTTTTTTTTTGAAACACAAGCTATCCGACAGCACAGCAGTGCAGAATTCAGAGCCTGACAATTACAATAGGACATTATGTCCAAACTCAGGATTCAACTGCTGTGCAGTGTATGTACCTCAAATGATTTGTACATAATACTGCGAGATGCAAACAAAGTTTCAGAGTAAAATGCCTTGCACATTTCAACAATTTCCTTACTGTATGTACACATATTACAATACTGCTTTTTTGCATCTCTATTCGCTCATGGTGGATAATCTGTATCTAGTTACCCTTCCACATCTCAGATTTATCACTCTACATACATACACGATAGCATACATACACTGTCAACTGAAAACTCAGAACTAATTTAATTGATATACATGTACAGAACTCTTGCTTCACCTATTGGCTAATTTGATCTGTTTGACACTCTGGACGAGTAACAGCGCCGCCACCCACCGGCGATGGAGCTCATCATTATCTTGCCAGGCTTCTGCAGTGCGAGAACCAAGGCGGGTTCTTCATGTCTGCCCTGGCATTCTTGGCCGCTTTCCTTGGCCCGGGGCAGTAGAAAAATGATCTGGGGCACCTCTCACACGTTTCACTTGGAGCTCTTCTTTCCCCACCATCTTTTCCGCGATTTATCATCATGGGTGCCAGTGCCAACCTTATTAAGGTTTACCTTCGTATCCTTCAGCCGAGATTTGTAGTCTTTTTTCCATGTTTCAAAGCGGTCCTTGAGCTTCCGGAGTTCCTCGTCTGGGTTCGTATTTGAACCAACTTGGCCGGACCTGACTGCGACAAGGAAGCCCGCGTCGTCTTCGAACACCTGCCGTCTGTCTTCAAACTCCTTCGCTAGGTGGTTCACAGCGTTTACTCGCCTATCCGAGTTTCCTGCTGAAACTTTAGCTTCAGGGTTGTGGTTGTGGTTGCGGTGCCTCGACTCTGTCACTTCGGGTGTATGGGTCCCAGTGGACAACGTGTCTTCAGAGTCGTATTGGGCATGTGTTGGAGTAAAATCAGTCTGAGCAGTTCTAGTAGCCACATCGGCAGCAGCTAGGCTCTTCTTAGCAGCAACAAGGCTCAGCTGAAAGGAACAAACAGGATCACATCCAAAGGAACACGTCTTCTGAAGAATAATGAACTGAAGCCACATAATTATATACCACTATCTTCTAGCAAAATATTTATTTTTTCTTTCTTTTCCCTTTTTGCTTATGCCTCATTTTGGTTTTTAACTCTAGCCTATCCTAACTTGTCTGGGTCTAAAAGGCTATTGCTGTTGTTCTGTGTTTTTTAACGAATCGGCTTATCTGGCTTCTGCACTAGATAGGTACAGTAAAACTCAATATCAGAGCAATTTTCTTTACTTCATATAACACATCAAGAAAAAATATTGAATATTTTCGTATGTCATCCCATGATAAGGTTATGTTGCAGCCTGTCATTCCTCAACAGATGAATTCATGTTGCAAGAATATCTTGACCCATTCTTCAAACTTACAAGCATACATAAATATAATAAACATAATTACCTGCAGAGAAGAGAGCTGTCTCTTCCATGCCTCTTCCATAGATTTCATTTTGGCCTCATATTCTGACCATTTACTCTCATACTGTTCCAATTGCTGTTTCAGCATCACATTTTCTTCTTCCTTGTCCCTCAATACAGCCTCAGCTTTCGTAATCCGACCCTGAAGTTCAGTGATGACTGGTTCATGAGGATAATGCCCATTCATTCCCTGCCAATGGATGCCAATGTTAGGGACTACTTGCCTTTTACAACTATGTATTTGACAGTTAAACAGATTCTATACCTTGTACAGGAAAAACTTCTCAAGTTCTTCAGAATATAGTAGGATATAACGATAACAGAAATTTCAGTAAACTTAGTAACCATGATTATGCAAAATCAAGATGAAGATTGCCTAGTAGCAGTAGCAAATCGGTTTAGATTATATTTACTTCTCATTCAGTACTGGATGAAATCAACATGCAGCTACCGCATTAGAAGATTGGAACAGATAAAACTGTAGATATCTTTTGATATAAAACTCACATGGCATATTCTTGACTCAGCATTATTCTTCCTTGTTTCCCCTTGAACTATGTTGTGACTGGCCTTTAACTCCTTTTCATTCTGCAGGCACTTGTATTTCCTTCTAGCCAGGCACCCACGCATCACTGCAGTAACATATGACAACACATGATTACATAGATCCAGTACTCTAGGGTAATGTTAATATGCCCACTTTTATCATATTAATTACCAGACTGAAGAAGAATGATATGATTCAGTTGATCATTAAACATGTTAGCTGCAAGTCGACGCCTAGTGTACTTCTGTATTAGAACAGCTGCCCTCCATCTCTTGACAAGATTATCAAAGTGTATTCTTGCTCTTTCACCACGTATAACTGCAGTTTGGAAAGTCAAGAGAATAAGATAAAATAAACAGCATTTGTCAGCCGATAACTAAAACAGGAAGAGTAATTGATAGATGTTCATAGTATTAGAATTCAGGAATGTTTTGAACAAAAAGAAAATGAAGTATATTACATGATTGCAAATTCATTGCCACTTTCTTGAGTCGTTGATATCCCTGACGAGAATGCATACCCCGGAAGTGTTTCTGAATACGGAGGGTTCCGTGAAGCATCTGTATTTTAGTATTTTCCAGTGCAGCAACCTACAGAATAATCAAGATTAGAAACCACACATAAAATATAGCAGCTGTGATCGCAAATTAAACCAAACTATTAAAGCATTTTGTATGCTAGTGCAGCTGGTCGTTGCATTGTACCTGTCCTGTACGGAAAAACAATTTTGTGTAGCCAACTTGATACATTTCAGGGGGAATGTTCAACTGTTGCAAAACAGCAACTGAAACACTAAGTGGGTCTTGAGATGCAATCGAACGCAAGAGAAGCAACCCGTATCTGTGTATTATTGAACAAATAGCAAGTCAAGTGACGCACAGTATCAAACAAAATAAAACAAATAAATTTTTGAAGTCAGATTCTATGAATTAGCAACCTTTCAGCAAACTGTTGGTGAGTGATCCTAGTTGGATAGCATGTTCTTGATATCCGGACAACTTCAAGCACCCCACAGCATTTAAGCTGGTGCAAGATAAGATCATGCTCGAATAACCTGGGAAGTTGTTTGCTATTTGGTTGAATGCATCGAATAAAATGTGGGGTTGTACTCTCCAACTGCTGCATCAGCTTGAACAGTTGAGCCTGAATACACAGCAGAGCATTGGGATGGCTAAATGTAATACAACTTTATATAAGAATGACAAGGCATTAAGGTATTATTATGAATAAAGAACCAAAAGAACTACCAAGAAACTGTATACAACTTATATAGACCAAAAGCATACAGATCTAGAGAACCATTTTTGACAATATTTACTGTGAAGATGAAAGAATGGAAGATTTGAATCAGTACCTTAAATTTCGTGACAACACTTTGTTTCTGTGTATCCATTACTGAATGCCATGACAGACTTGATTTATTTTGAGAATCAGCAACCATGACAGAGGCAAAATGTTTTGGAAGTTCACATTTACATGATGATAGTAGTTGGATTGATTCAGAGTGCAGTGGATCTCTGTTCTTCTCCAGGAACCCAGCTGTATCATATGTCACCTGGAATGAAAGTCAGCCAATCAGGACCACTATCATGTTGCATATAAAAGAGCTACAACAGCAAATTAGTATATAATCAACTATTGAATGGGCAAACTTGCAGATCTGGGGGATGTTGAAGATTAGAAATAGCTTAAAGATAAAACAAGACAGAGAATTCACCAACCTCCCCTGCATAATGGCAAATCTTAAATGTGCCTTCTTTTTCACCTTTGAAGCAAGAGTTACCACTTAATTGCTGCCTAAGCTTGTTAGCAAAGGAAAAGTCTGTTGCCCTTGGGAAAGTAGACTCTTCATCCAATAATGACAATAGCCCTAGAGGTTTCTGCAATACAACAAAAAGGTGAGTACAGTGGTACATATACAGATCTTACAAATTTATACAGTAAAGCTTATTATACTATTAATATGACATAATATCATGATAATGGCACATTTTTCTTCAGTGATTCCACTTAAACATTAATAATTACATCTGATCTATAGAACTCCACTTAAGGACATTTTGTTAGAGTGGACGCATTAACCAGTTCAATCCAAAAGCTTAAATTGTTGGGAGAAGGTAGAAAATCCACTTATACACTTTAACACCCCCATTCACATGGGGCTAGAGACGAAAGCACAAACATGTAAATAAAGGGGTGAAGGCACATGCACTTCAATACATTTCCATCTGTTCCAACTTTTGTTTCTCGTTTTATATAGGGAGGGTGCTTGTTTCCACAAATAGCTCCAAAACTAAGGCATTCTAGTAACTTGGGCATAACTGAAATGGAAAAGCACAACACATATGCAGATCAAGGTAATTATAAGGGCAATAAACTGCATATACAATAAAGGAATTGGAACCAGAAAGCGTATGAGAAATGAGTCCAAACAGCCATATAAGCTTAAAATGCAAGCATTGCTTCTTCAGCTCATGCCAGGTAAGTAATTAACTAATTACAATACATATGTTTATCAATATCAGGCTCAAAAACTATTTAAACTACATAGAAACAGTGAATATATGAATATCCACATGTAACAGGGTTGCATGAAAAAACTGCTGCATACCTTTTCAAAAAGAGATAAGCAATTAGTGTTATCCACAAATTCCATGGGGGTCCAATCAATTCCGTCTTCCAAGTATTCCTGGAAGTGGAACAAAACCAGCATGAGCATATTGATATACTGACACATAAGGTCCAAGGAAAATATAGCAGGAGAAGAAATATGGAAACAAGGGAAGCCAGCCACTCTACAATTTTATGAAAAGAAAGTGATGCTGGCTAATGGATACAAAAGCAAATGAGCAGGGCATGTGCACAGTGGACCAGAACAAATAATCATAACCAGAGGTAAAACAGAATTGGAACTAATATCGGGGCCTTGCCGGCACATCATAAACTAGTTGCTTCCTGTGGTTTTCTAGGTTTTTGTGTTTTCTAGAATAACTATTTTCTTCTCAAAGGTTGACTAGTTTTCATAACCATAAGTTGGGTAGGTGGTCATAGCTGACAACCACATAGATTGTGAATCCTAGTGCCAAGTGCCAACTACAAGACATCCTAGTGGGTTTTGTCCTCAGAAGCAAGGTCTAAGGTCCAGACGTGATCGTTCATTCGTTCTCACATGAACTACGGTATCGTTGTGTATGAGTGGGGTAGGAGTTCGAGGGTTTTCAAGACCAGCATGAGCCATGAGGTCTTCTTAATGCAATACCCGGGGCTGTCTTATCTCCCACAGGCCGAGAGGTTATTTTGGGGCCCCAGACGCATAGAATCACACGAAAGGCAAACCACAAAATAAATAATATTCAGATCAAATCAAACCGTTCATATCTGACTCAAGTTAGACAGATCAACTTCAGCATGTGACCACATCCATCGGCTAGTTATGACATGTGGCAAAGTTTTTACAGGTCGTTTACATCCTTAGGCTGGGCTCAGCAGAGCCAGAGCGTGCATATAGTCGTGCAAAACATTATTTTTTGCACTGTAGACTGTATTGTTTACAGAGTGAGGTTTGAACTAATGAGTGAGATAGGGGGTGAGATAGGAAAACTGCTGAAGATAGCCTTAGTATGCAATGATGCAGCATGATACAATTCACATTTATTCTATCTTCGATAACATAAATAATGCAAGAAATTGTTAGAATCATACCTCCTGTTGTAGTTTGAAAAGATGTCGGTTGAAGTGCTGCTGCAGCCTCTCATTGGCATAATTTATACAAAATTGCTCAAAACCATTCTTCTGTAATGGTTTAATCAAATGTTACAACTGAGGAAATGCCAATTGCCAAGTAAATCAGTACTAAATGAAATGAAAATATTCCATACATTGAAACACTCAAACCCATAAATATCCAAGATACTTATGGATCTCCATGTAAATTGCCTCCCCGTTCCAAGTGTGTGGTTAATTTGCTCAACGGTCCAGTCAAATAAATTGGCGTATATTGACTTTGCTAGTGCATCTCTTGCGTCAATGGCCTACAGGAATTAGAAATCTTGAATAAAATTCTAAAAGATCAAAACAATAGATCCATGCAGATAATTTTTAAGGACACTACATACCTGAGTTAATGTCAGCTTTTTAATAATACTGTCATTTCCAGCTCGAATCTTACGAGTGGACACGGCAGACACTAGTTGATTTGCAGTGCAGCCTAATAGCTTTGCAGCAGTAGCCAACCCTGTGAATACAATACACAATCAAATGTCTGCATGTTGGGGACATTTTCTACTGGATAAGGCAAAGAAATAAATGCAAATTATGGGAAAAGAAAATTAATATATTTTATTTTAATGAGTTCCCTTTTTCAATTTTATTATTACCAATTCCATTCATTTATTTTGTAGAATAGTTTTTTTCTATATAAATAATTTTATTCTATATCTATAAAACATAGTATTCTATAAAAACCCCTTTATTTGTAAACTAAAAAATACAACAGTCGATACCTTCGTTTGAGACAACTTCCACATGGTTTTCATTATCAATCACAGAGAATGATATGTTTCCCAGCCACAAGACAGCTGCAAGCATAGAAAATAATTTCATTTGGTCTTCCTTAGATATTTGAATTGTATCCAATGCATCCTGCATATGAAACAGAGGATAAATAACAAATAAGATAAAAATAAAATACTATCACAGCTTTGGTTGGTGAAATTATTTGGATTTTCCAGTAACATTACCACTAGCACTGTGAATTTTTTTGAATCGTCAACACCATTGATTTTCAAGCAATTACTCTGCTTCAAGTAATTGTAGTCACTTGCGCTTTTTAGAGACAACTTTTCTGCAGTAGCATGTGCATGCAACGGAATTAGAAAGCGAGAAAAAGAGAGGGACATATAGATGTAGTAATACAGACAGAATGTGGCACACAATTTTCTTGACAGAAGCACCATTTAAAACACTTAAATTGTAGGTATGATTACTTTTGAGAAGTGGAGGAGCTCCAGAACATAGTTGATAGAAAATATGGTAAGATCTCTCTCCTTGTGCCCTTTGAACCACCCTCGACTACAGTGGAAGACAGAGCATATTAAACAATGCCGAAATAACAAAATATGGATTTGTTAGCGCATGAATTCCCTTACCTTCTCAAGCAGGACTGACCCATGGGATTCAGTAAAAAGCACATGCACAGCCAAGGAAATAAGTTAACAGGGACTTCAAAGATATCATGACTAGCCATTCAAACGGTAAATGGTAGAGAAGGCTTACAGGTCTGGATTTTAGCACCACACATTTTCCCTGTTTCAGAGAAGTGTATTTCAATAAGCTTGCCCTGCATCAAAATCATCACAACACCATAAGAATAACACCAGAAAGCTAGCAGAGGGCAGTAGGGCAACGATACAGGAAGATAAACTCACAAATCGGCTCGAGTTATGGTTTCGTGATGTTTTTGCATTCCCCAATGCTTCCAGAATAACATTGGTCTGAAGAACCTCAGACTCCGTACCACTAGCACCCCCGAGATCAGACAAATATTGCATTGCAATTTTAGCTGTCTCGGTTTTTCCTGCTCCACTTTCACCACTGAAATGTGACAAGGGGCACATATAGCATATTTAAATTTGGTAATCCAGACCCACAGGGCTTAAGAGAAAGAAGATAAGACATACTAACCTTATTATTATAGATTGGTTTATGCCATCTACAGTGCAGAGTATCAGGAGTTGCATTAAAAACAGTTCTTGCAAAATATTATAAATCATAACTGTTCTCTTTAGCACCTACCTCGCAGCATCTCATTAAATGCCAAATCAGCAACTGCATACACATGTGGGTCATCGTTGGTCTTTTGCTTGTATTGCATGATTGCAGACTTCCCATAGAGTGCAACTTCTTTTAATGGATTGACAGCAATCAGAACAGGTCCTGCCTTTGTCTACAAAGTGAAGTTTATACAAGTGAGGATACCTAGACTAAACCAACCTATTGGTGCAAACCATGCAAACCAACACAAGAATGAAGGTGGAGCTTTTTTTCAAAAATATCCAAGGGAAGGTGGAAGGGTTGATTTTTTTTTCTCGAATACTCAGGAGAGCTGCGTATCATTATATTAAAAGGAGAGGAAAAGGCACCTGACCTAAAACAAAACACACCCACAACAAACCCAGCACACATACACCCACAGTCACCCAAGGACACTAAACACCACAAACCCAAACAAAAACCCAGCAAACACCCATACACAGATATTTTTAAAAAGGTCCTCTCACCTCCATTCTTGTATTGGTTCTCACCTATGTTCTCATATTTAGCATGATGAAGCTATTGCATAGTGCTTACATAGATAAGATCGCGAGAATATCGCAATTGCAGATTGTAAAGAACTGAAGGTTCATTCAAGTAACTCATCTGGATTAAATCATCCACTCCATCGAGGATATCAGGGTTGGCAGGCAAGAGTTGTTCTGGTGACACCGTCAAAACCTACGCGAATAAACATTGAGTAAGAATTGTACAGGAGTGTCCCCATGTGACTATACCACCGTGAGAATATAAGACACTCACTTTTCCATTAGCCAGGAGTATTTCAGCATCATCTCCAGATATTGATTGGATCTGTCCAAGTTCCCACTTTGCATTTGATGAAGAACACCAAACTCGTAGCTTCTGAAAATCGATAAAAAAAATTATTATCTCGGACGGTTCTTCCAATCACAATATAAACCTATAAACATCAAAGTTGAACCATCAAGTGATAAGAGAACTAGTTCCATGAGACCTATACTGCTGTAAGAAACAACACTTTCTGAATATCCAGTATCCATATATCCTAAGGTTAAAAAAACAGGTTCTTTCATCCGATACTCATACTTATAAGGTTTAAACTTTAAAGTAACATGACATGCAGCTATTTGTGGATGTAACAAACAAACTGGCCAAAACAAATCTGAAGTGTGAGACCAGGAAAAAATCATTAAGCGATCACTAACTGTATCTTCTGGTAAATGTGAAACACAGTAAGCTAAGCATAACCCAAACATAACCACGTTCTCACATGAAAGTCTTATTCACATATACCATATAGAAATAATCTTTAAAAAAAGGGGGTCTATTAATTCAGCATATAACAAACACATGTAAGGGACAATTTGATCAACATTTCCTGTTTTGACTCATGAATGAAATGTTGCAATCAGGTTAGACAATGTAGTCAGATTACTTCCATTTCTTCACATTGCAAATTTACAATAATAGAAATAATTCTTACAAACTCCACAATGAACAAGCCTCTCACCTTCTGGAGAACATAGTCCATGATATCTGTACATGCTGGCTTCCCGTTCATATTTATTGTTGCCGGGGAAATAGAAGGGGGCTCTTTACAAACTGTTGTACGCTTCCTCTCCTCATGAAGTTCATCAACATATGGCGACTCCTCCAGCACTTGTGTGCTAGGGAACTTCCTCTTAGTCCCAAAGATGCATCCTTTCACTGCCTTTTCCTCCTTGACCTCCAACCCAGTAATCTCCTTGGCATCTGCCTTCTTGTCAACCGCTGCAGCTTCTGTGGCAGGAACTGTTACCATGCCATTCTCGAGCTTAAAGCCAGCAGGCAGTGATGGCCGCCTGGTGGTGGGCAGACGGCCACGGCACATGGGCCGGGCTGGCAATGTTGGAGGCGCATCCTTGGGCTGCTCATCGCGCTTCTTTAGCGTCTCAAGCAAGACCTCAAGGGAGCTCTTCTGCGTGGCTGCTGCCGGCGCCATCACAGCGGCGGCAGAGAGCATCACCACCGGGAAATCAAAAGGCCACCAGCACAGACCGGTGATTTATACCAGGGCTCAAACACCAGCTCGCCAAATCCAATAGCCGAACAGCACAGGGACCAGAAATTTCCCCAATTCGCATCAAAACAGGCGATAACTTCAGAGGCAATAGCCTCTAACTCGCCAAGGGCTGAAAACTGGCAACCCGCCAAACCCCAAATTCCACGACAAGAGTCAAAATTCCTCCAGAAATCTCTCAAAAATAATCAGGTTCTGAAGCTCAACTAAGCGACAATCGAACGCCCGAGGAAAAATTTCTGCGCTGCCCGCAGCAAGGGGCCGAGTAAAACCCCCACCCTATGCGCGATTTTGAAGGGGGGATAGCCGGGCCAAGGCTGGAATCGGCCGAGGAGAAAAGGCTGCGGCTGCTAAAGCTGAAATCTTGGGCGAAAGAAACCAAAACCGAAGCAACGCCTCCGCCGAATCAAAGCGCTCCGCGTACTAGCAGCAGCACATGCAGGTAGCCACGACGAAATCATCGTCGGAGAAAACGCATCAGGACGCGAGCACTGAAGGAACAGGATAATTCCTAGCACGGCCGCACAACACACCTCTCTGCCGCGCCGCTGCAAGAACCCACTCCAAACTGCCGCTCACCCCAAATCGTAAACGGAAGACGCAAAACAAAACCGATATTATTTTTTATCTGGGCTTTTGCTTCTCCCTCACATTTCAAACCTCCGCTCCCCTCGTCCCCATATCTCCATGTCCTTTTCCCCCCTGGCCCCATTGATCCGTTACTAGGCAGTGGAAAAAAACTGGTCAGGACAAAGCAAGCAAAATGACGCCTGTACCCTCGCGCCCCCTCGCTAATTACGCCGCGCGGCGAGTGGCGTTAACCCGCGCTGCATGTTTGTTATAATTAGCCATGTGACTAAGGAGGTATTTGGTTTCTACAAACTAATAATTTTTAGTTCCTATATTTTATTTTAGTTTACTCCCTAAGTATAGAAATTATTTAGTTTCGTGTTTCCGTATTTAAGGACTACAATTAAATAATATGCAGAGACTAAAATTAGTCCTTAGAAACCAAACATCGTATAAGTATTGTGAGTCTATCTGTGTCTATAAAATATGGATCTAATGGTAATTTTACGAACGTGTTTTATGGTGTTAGTAAATATCAGATTCTCTCGGTTGATGAACGGGCATCTTGGGTTGGCGACGCTGGGCATCCTGGGTTGGCGAGGCTCACTTCACACCATTGGAGCAAGCCGATGTCGACTTCAGCTAAAGTTAAAAGTTGGGTCGTGTCATACCGGCACGGTCCAGACCCGTCATGCTCTAGGCTAACTTTTATGGGCCAGCACGACACAAAGTTATTTTAAGCTGAGTCGTGTCATGTCTAGATACTAAAAGCAAGGCTCGGTCTGAAGCATGGCGAATCCATGGTCGTGCCGTGCGGCCCAAGCACGCCACGAACAAAAAACTTGTATATATCTAAAAAATAAATCTTCAAAATATTTATAACTTTGCTATATATCTAAAAATCAATAATTTCTATATCTTTTTTAAGAGATAAAACATATTGGAGCATGACAACCATTTAAAACACTAGTTTTCTAATTTATGCCTCAAATTGTGTTGTGCCAACTCGAACACGGCCCATTTAGTCATGTCGTGCAGTGTCATCCATTATACATAAGTTTGATGCACGGCACGGCCCGTCATTCTGATGTGCCGGCCCCACCCATTTTCCTTCATAACGGTGTTGGCCCTAAATGGCCCGGCCCAAAGTTTCACGTCTAGCTGCGACTGCCGCTAGCGCTAGAAGAATTGAGTTGGGGGCAGAAGTTATGCAACTACCCCGGAGGATAGTGCACTGGCATGTCGCCAATTGGGCTCTTTGTAAGCCAATCTCCAGCAGACTCTTTGTCTCACTTTCTATCTCACTCCTTAATTCAAACTTCACTCTATAAACAGTGTAATCTACAGTGTGAAATTGTGCTTTATATGACCGTTTATATAGCCCGCTGAAGATGGCCAAAGCAAGTCTGTTTGGTATGTTGTTAATATTGTTTTGTTGTGAGAAAAGAAAGAGGTGATGAAGGTTATATATGGAAGGATGAAAATCTTTGTACGGGGCAGGCAAGGAAGATCCACGTATGACGGAGTATAAGACTTTTCGTCAAGCTCATGTAAGTCTCATGTTTGGTTTATCTAGCGGACGACAACGTCCGTTACCGTTCTAGCAGCAAGTGCTAAACTAAACGCTAAAATATATTGGACGTTGCTTAGCTACTATATTTGGCGGATGCTCTATCGCTCTAAACCACAAGACAAAGGTGGAGTGGTACGAGGTTGTAGGCTCTGAACGAATGGAAGTATGGGACCCGTGGAGGGGACGTTGAAATAGTTATTTTAATTGATTATTTAATATAGAGGATATTGCTGAAGAGAGTGAAGATATAGAAAACGAAATCTTTTAGAATGATCTGTAAATGATAGAGAATATTTTCTTTAGAGGAAGAAATTTAGAGGACATTGTTGGTGACAGCCTAAGGATCCTTTGCGAATAAATAAATCATATTGAAATCATGCACTACGATCTTTTAAGAAACGAATCAATTTTACATAAAAATAGAAAACATACTCATGCTCTAAATAGGACCTATAGATTTATTTATATAATTAAACTCTCGAATTATATAAGTGGTTTTCCAGGCTCTTCTCTGGCTTCGGTTTCCCCAGATGAACCCTATCAAACGTTTAGCACGAGAAGTTGTTTGAAGCTATTTTTTCTGTGAAAAAAAAAATTGTGGCTCCTAAAAAATGTTTCTGGCTTGTCGGGAGAGCGTTTTAGGAGGAGCACTCATAAACAAGGCTTGAAAAGTACTATCTCTCTCTCATCCAAAAAAAAACAATACAATTGTCTTTTTCAGGAACCAAATGATTTAAATTTTAGCTAAAGTTATAAAAAATACCAACAATTGTAATACAATATAAGACTATTAGATTATGTGTATCCATAGTAAATTTATTTGGAGATATTAGGGCTCCTTTGCCGCATTTGATTCTCTGTCGAATCATTAGTTAAGCTATTCATCTGAAATAACTATTAGTATAGCTTAATTAATTTTACATAGAATAAAGAATAAATTGGATTGCGGTTTCCGTGGATTAAAATAGAAACACCTGAAACTTCGAGTCGGATGCGAGTTGCGCCCGCCAGTCAAAATCTTTCACGAGCAACTGCATAAGTCGGGTCCGCGGGTTACGGAGGCGGAGCGCGTGACGGCTAGAAACGGAACGGATAAAGTGGTAACGCCGCGACGCTGCGAGCGTGCTGCCAACATTTTCCTTTTTCTTTTTTTTTTTTAAATGATAACAACCACTACCCCTGCACTGGAAGTCTGGAACGGCACCGGACGAAGGATAAAAAAGGAGACGAAAAAGGCCGAAACAAACCTGCCGGCTGCCGTAACGATGACGCCGAGATGCCTACGGGTTGCAGTACATGTTTTTTTTTGTGTGTTCTTTGGTTTACTTTATATACTGTAATGTAGTACTGTACCTGCTCTCATGGAATGTGAAAGGTAGCTACCCCTCGTGGCCAGGTCTGGTTGGTTCCCCCCTCCCCGGTGCAGAGTACTGGTAGTGAGCAGTAACTCGTGACAGCCAATGGGAGGTCGTATGCCGCGAGGATTGGCGCGCGCTGCGCACCAGACAATGCAAAGGCACAGGGCACGTGGGTTTGGCGGAGCCGCAGAGGCCGCACCCCCCCTGTTGCTTGCTGTTGGAACGGAAACGTGGTTGGTTGCCGGAGACCATGGTTAGGCAGGCCTTCTTTATCTTTGCGCCGCGTACGTCTCTGCAGCTTTGCTTTTGTTGACGACGAAATCTAAAACGAGATCATGGAGTAGACCGTAGTAACGGGGGGCTCTGGCTGGCTGGCTGGTAGTCGCAGGCAGGGGTGCGTGCAGCCGGGCCCTGCACCGCACATGAGTAGTATTCATTCAGTTCACTGCTTCAGGTAACAGTCCCCGGCCCCCTGGTCGCGGCAGGGGGGCTTTTCGATTGGCTGGCTGCTGGGCGACGGGGAAACACACGAGCGCGGATCTCCTGGCCGCCGCGCGCTGTCTTTCATTCATGTCGAGGCCCCAGCATCCCATTGCATGATGATGCGTGCGTGACCCGCGGTCTTCGGTCGCGGATCTCGAGGCAGGGGTTGGCAGCCAAAGCCAAAAAAAAAAAAAAGAGGAGGGCTTGCAAGGTGAGCGGTGTGTCTGGCTGTCTCGGTCGGCGAACGCATCTCATTCCTTCCATGCATGGTGACTGTCTCCCAGTTGGGATGCTGGATATAATAGGGTACGCTACGCTGGTCCAAGGCCGGCCTCCGAAACCAACACGAGCAAACGACCACAGATCCAGCGCCTTTTGTTCGAAGCTTTGCTGCGAGTATTAGCAGTAGGTGAATGAAGACTTTTAGATCGACCGATCTACAGCCAGTAGAGATTAACAGTAAGTATGTACGTACGTGCAGAGGATCTGAGCCGCCACTAGCTATCTAGCTAGCTGCTGAATGACGCAGAGCCACGATGAGCAATCTGCATGCCGCTGCACTGTACCTCGTGTCGTGTGTGTGCGGGCACGCGCAATGCCGCGCGCGGTGGAAACGCACGAGCTCCATTGCCGCCTAGCTTCTCCGTGGGATGATTAGGTGTGGCAAAGCTGGGTCATGATCGATCATGAGGGACGTGGCAATCGTTTCAGGGCCTTGCTTGCAAGCGAGGGCGCACCGGGCCGGGACTACGGCGAGGGCAGGGCAGCCAACCAACCCATCTGACCGACGCATCCAATGCACGCTCTAGTATAATCCCTGCTTCTTCCGTTCCACTCAATAATTTCGGTCGGGACCACGCGTCGTATCCGTTACTCCGCAACTCCACTTTGCACGGTTCCGCTTTTGCTGTCATCATACTAGCTAGGGAAAGATAGATGTACCATCGTCATAGCTGCCAGACTACTGTTAGGGTTTAGGAGGTTTCTTTTCGTGCACTGTTAGATGCGGCGTTTAAAAGATGACTGTGCCTAGAAAACTTATTTACATATACATAGGGCTGACAATGAGCTATAAATTTTGCACTATAAGATTTAAGGATCGAATCAGGTTAGGATCGGTCTCTATTTCTATTCATTTTTTGAACTATAATTTATTTAGGGCCTTAATATTTTATGAAGAACCATTTGGATCACAATTAATCCATTACCACTCCTACATATACACCAACTTTATTAGTTACATGTACTCCAAAATAAAACAATGTTATCCTATTACATATATGTACCCGTAGGTCAAAAAAAAAGAGAGAAAAGATTACAATTAATATATTAAACATCAAAGTTCAACAAGATCTAGTGGCCTCCACAAGCTTCAAACACGAAGACCATAAGACTAGAATTTATCGCCGTCTTCGTGAGCATACACTCATATATACACCACCTCTAGCTGAGCAACATTGTATATTGTATAAGGTTGAGTACTTTTGGCACTCGACAGGTGTGGAAAAAGATGTTATGCAGACAATTGTCAAGGAAGGATAAAACTGGTTCATTTGCTATTTTTTTGTTTCAAAATTACATGTAAGATAAATTATTATTTATATGATTCTGAACTCATAACTTTTTCGTAAACAAGAATCATCATACCAATCCATAACCATCAACCAAAACGTATCTCATATAGTCGTGTGAGCGTCCATCACTAGTAGAAAAAAGCTCAAATCCTAAAGTGCGATATATTTTTACGGACAGATTCGGTTATCAACCGTATATGCTTATTTTTAGTGGCGGTTCCTTAATAAAATCATCACTAAAAATCGTATTTCTACGGACGGTTTCTTACGAAAATCGACTGTAAAAATCCATGATTTCTAGTGACGGTTTTCTTAAAGAACCGCCACTAGAAATCATTTTTATCCTTAATTTTGAGTTTTCCAAACGATCTCGTATGATGAAACCACCAAAATAAAAGTTGTAGATCTCGAAAAGTTATGAAACTTTGTAGTTAACAACTTTTTATTTGAACTCATTTCGGTTCTCAAAAATTAAATCTGAGTATGTCAAAAATTTGAGTCTTCACGGCTATTTGAACTCAAGATTCGTCCAAAAACAAAGCTCGCTAGTCCACGTAATGTGTCTTGGGCTCACCAGCGTTTATCTACAATAGTAAAATGACAATGCGTTTAGTTAAAGATCTAGAAATGTATGAGTTTAAAAGGAGCTTAACCCCGTTTTTATAGCCCACTCGTTTGCTCATTCTCCTTTTACTAGTGGGGTGGTACTATGTAGAAACGTTACGCTGTATTCAATTTTCTGTCGCATGTTGAGTTTGGTTGGTTAACTCACTAACAGAGATTGGTTGATTGTCACGACATACCTATGGGGCTTGTGTGATTTTTACGACCTATTTAAAGCTTGTTCGTTTTGCTCTCAATACATGTGGATTGAGTGAGTTTTAATCCTAAATAAGTCAAAATCTTTCATAATTTTTTTTTTCAATCTCATATAATCCACATAGAATAGAAATAACTGAATAAGACCTTATATGGTTATGACCCACCACTGGTAAGAAAAGAACAATACACCTATACACTTCGTGTATGATACAGGACGACCATTTTAAAACTTGTGATAGTAGCCGTGAAGACAAGAAACATAGAAGAGATATCCAGATATATCCCGCATGTATCCAAGAAACATCCTCGTCCTACCTTCATACATGCTTTCGACACATTGCATAATTGTACGTTGTTTTTATTCATGGGTGCAAGGTTGTCATCCAAGTTTTTTTTTTTTTTGAGGATGGGATTCATCCTATCCATTTGTTTGGTTGAAGAGGTCAAAGTCATCCCTTTTTCGCTTCCTTCTCTTTCGTTGTCACCACAATCAATCGGCCACACTGCGGCCACCTCCGCTAGCCTGCTCACACAACTCAACGGATGCAGAGGTGCAACGTGGTGTCTGTGTGTGGATATATGGGAGGGAGAGTATTGAAGAACTATTGATTGCCTTCTACTCACTCCATCTATAGGTGAACTGATCCATGTGTTGTATTATTATGCAACAAGCAAAATATCTCATTCCATGATGACCCATCCATCCATAACCATAACGACGACAGAGAAACGACACGAGGCGAGCTCCCCCATCACCGCGCCCTGCCGCGCGCGGTATTCTCTGCGTGGCCGCTCGGACGACACGACGGCCGGCCTGGGCCGTGTCCCGTGTGCACGCTTGCTTCGCTTTGCTTTGCCGTTTACGCTTGTCGTTGCCGGCCGGCCAGCCAGTGGCGCCGCCCCTGAAAGCGCACCACGTTGCGTGCTATCTGCCCATCCTCCTCGCCGCCGCACGCAGCCTTTAGGTTTGGTGAGCCGGGCCAATCGCGACGCGCCAGTCCCATCGCAGCGAAAGCGACGCTGCGTGCGTGCTCCGTTTGGGGACTGGAGATGCATGGGAGCCTGGGACTCGGTGTGCAGCGGCGCCGGCGCACTCGCTGGGCCAGAGGGAGAAAGCGACGGCAGGCGGTCGAATTCGTCCGGCGTCCGTCATGTGCAGGCGGCCCGGATCCCTGAATGACCGCACTGGATCACACCAAATGGATGCACCCACCGCCACCGGATGGGAGCTCTGAGCTCTCAGTTGATGGAGCCCCACGCCCCATGCACGCCCGCCTGACGCCGCCGTACGTGCTGTGCATGAGTGCATCAGTGCGTGGTTGCGATTTCCGACGGGGCAGGTGGTGGTGGTGCCGGCGAGGGTGATTAGGATTGCCAACCGTCAGATCCATAGGACCTCGTCGTCGTCGATGGGCACCTTTATTTGGTTTTTGTTTCTGGCGACGACGCTGTGACGGCCGCTCTGCGTCGCGACGTCTGGAGCGCTGGAAATTCAGCAGGGGCGATTTTCGATCGCTGTGACGTGGGTTGGAGCTCGGACGTGGCGGACAGGCAGCCGTGCAGCCAGCACGTTTGACTTCAGAATGGTAGGCTAACGGACCTACACTTGTCAGAGGTCCATACAACAGTACGTATAGCAGAAGAAAGTTCGCCCACCAACTGTCAATTCTTTTCATACGTTCCCAGTCAAATCGTGTGGTGAGCCATTGCATGCGTGGCAGTGGATGGATGGTTCTTGATTTCACGTGCCTTATAACAGCGAGCTTCGGTTCCACCGACTTGATACACGATGATGGTAAAGGACTAAAATAGTGGATTCATTCTCGACGAGGATTGCAAATTCAAGACATCCGTAGACGTGAGCCTTTTTTTTTTCTTCTCGTCGCAATGAAATAAAAATAAGACCATGTACTGTACATTGCCGAGACGTTTGATTTGAAAGCAGCTCCGTATTTAATTAAGAAAAGAAAACAGGTGAACATCAAACAAAAGAGAAGGCAAAAAAAAAGGAAAACCAAACGGTTGTGTTCATAATTGTATTTGGCCCAGATATGAAATGTAGCAACGGCCCATCAAAACGGGCCTAGCCCAAATTGTCGTGTGTATTTCCGGCTTCCAGGTTGCATCCAACACTTCCCACATCCCCGTGGTCAGCACCACCGAAAGCCCCGAGAAACCCTAGGCACCAGGGCCAGGAGGGCGCGCCGCGCAGCCATGGCGAAGAACCGGAACAAGAAGAACAGGGCCAAGAGCGGCGGCCTCGCCGCCATGGACACCTCTGAGGGCGGCCCCGCCACATCCACTGCCGCGGACGTCCCACAACGTACTTTCCCCCTTCCAATTTCTTTTATTTCTTACGGGTGTTTTTTGTGTTCGCCGCCTTTTGGCTTATACGATGGCTCGGTTCATGATTTTTTGTTCTTTGTCTGGCAGCAATGGACACGTCCGAGGGAAAGCAGCCATCGTCGGCCACAGCGGCGCTCGGTTCGATCAACAAGTAAGCTAAACAAACTGCAGCACAACAATTACTTTTACCTTTATAATTGTACATGTGTGCACAGAGGTTCGTTCTGTCAATTATAATTGCGGGCCTTCAACATTCCGCCGTATTATTGTGATACAATTCTTGATATGCCGTCCATGGGCCGCATCATGTGTAAACACATTAGGGGCAGTTAGGGGCAGGAGTTCACTGCCACAGAGCGACGCCAACCATGGGTGGAGTATAGATCTATGAGAAAGCAATGTTGGAGTGCTCACTGGAGTGTGCCAACCAGGAAATGGGTGGGCACAGCCACCTTGCACCGGAAACACAATGCCCATAGTGTGCTTGCGGTAACTGCTGGCACAAAAGCATCAGGGTCACACACACCCACATACACAACACAACATGAGTTCGCCAGCACAATACCAGTGATCCGCTGGAGCTTCTGCCGCACAGCCCAAAGGAGCACAGCTATGTTGCCCTGATACGGGGATACAGATACGCGATACGCCGATACCCCGATACGCTATTTCTCAAAAAAACACTGATACTGTGATACACAATATATATTATAAATAAAATTAAATGCTGAAATGGACCACAGCCGATCAGTTCAATTTAAGGGCATTAAAAGTTAATGTTTAACAACTTTGACTACAGTAAACATATGAGAATGGAACAAGTAGCCATGTGATCTAACATGAACAGAGAATGGAACAAGTAGCAGTCAGAGTTAGACGGCCACAGAAGTACAGAACTCGCCGCCGGCCATGGGATCTGAGAAGAACAGAGAAGAACGGGAGGAGTTTGAGTCTTTGAGAAGCAAGAAGGGCAGGACAGACGGCAGATCACGGCCACAAACCTCGCGACGGCAGACGGGCTGAGAAGTGACAACAGAACACGACCACAGACCTCGTGGCGGCAGACGAGCTGACGACCACAGATCAGCGGCGGCGGTTCCAATCGACGGCGGCGGCGGCTCCAATCGGTGGGGTCTCCAATCGGCAGCGGCTGGCGGCACACATACAGGAGACGTGGAGGCTTCCGCTGCGGGCCTTTGGCTGCCCTACAGTATCACGTGCACTGTATACGGAGGTAGGGATATACTGTATCTTGCAGGTGTTGGAGAGGTGTCACAGGAGTATGTCTTTTTTTATCAGAAATTTCCGATACGTCCTGGATATGTATCCGGATATATCCGAGAATTATCCCTATCCGATACTGTATCCTACACCGGTACGTGAGTTTTGTGAAGTATCCGCGCATCATAGGAGCACATGGACTGAGGGACAGCAACGGAGCTGGACGACTGGGAGATGTGGAGATCTGGTGGAGAGTTGTGTGTTCTGATGGAGAAGGGAGACTCTGCTCTCTGTTTGAAGCCTCTTTGATAGGGTTTCACAGCCAGCTGATCCGTGCCCATTGTGGAGATATGCTGCGGAAGGTGGAGGCAGGAGCTGCAGCTGCTGCTGCCTTCCTTCACGAGGTATGTCATGAGTGGAGCAGGCAGCCAGCCTTCTAACTTGACCCTAACATTGAAGTGGTCCAGCTACAGCCACTCCCCCTATTACCATTTTCTTTTTCTGGAAATTTTCTTGTAATCCAAATTTGACTTTACATTTATAAATTTGAATTCCTTCTGATTTTCCAACGTGAGATACCTTATCAATTTTATGTCGAGTACACTTTAGCCACGAATAGTTTCTCAATGTGTCAATACCTTGATTTATATACCAAATTGTATGTGCGCTCCATGAATGCTGTTCCAAACGACTAGGAAATTGTTTGTGTGATGCTCCTTTGTTTGTGAGGATTGTGGATTTTTTCAAACATATTTCTATGATTTAGCTCGTTAAATGTGTTAGCATAATATGCTCCATTGATTGACATAAAGCAGCAGCATCTGGTTTGGCATTGTCACAACCATCTAAGGAAAATCTTTTATTGTGTGAGTTACGTGGTTTTTGGATATCATTCATTCATTCTTATGTTTTATGTGTATTATTAAACAAAAAAATCAACCGATTGAAAGTTGATGAGAAAAAGTCAAAGTTTTCAGAAGTCAACAAATGGAAAATAATCGGCATCCATAGTTGTGTACTCCCTCCGTTCATAAATATATGACATCGTTGACTTTTTAAAAAACTTTGACCACTTGTCTTATTAAAAAAAATAGAGTTAGTCATTTGTTTTTTTGGTGATTTGTTTTATCACTTAAGATAGTTTGTGATTGACTTAAAATTTTACATTTTTGAATAAGACGAGTGCCAAAGTTTTCGAAAAAGTCAACGGTGTCATATATTTGTGAACGGAGGTAGTACTTGTTAGGCTGTCCTCACCAGTAGGTCTAAATGATTGCAAAACAATGTTTCGGCACTGTAGACAGAGTGAAGTTGGAAATATGGAGCCTTAGGTTGTTAGATGTGTTAGCATAATATGCTCCATTGATTGACAAGACATAAAGCAGCAGCATCTGGTTTGGCATTGTCATAACCATCTATGGAAAATCTTTTATTGTGTGGGTTACATGGTTTTTGGATATCATTCTTATGTGTTATGTGGATTTATTAAACAAAAAAAAAATCAACTGATTGGAGTTGATGAGAAAAATCAAAGTTTTCAGAAGTCAACAAATGGAAAATAATTGGCATCCATAGTAGTTGTGTATTTGTTAGTCTACCCTCACCAGTAGGCTCCGCTTAAATGATTGCAAAACAATGTTTCCGCACTGTAGACAGCGAAGTTGGAAATATAGAGTCTTAGGTAGTTATGACTCTGAGATCTTAACTATAAGCAAACTGTACACATGTGGGTACACCTCTTTTCAGTTCATAGATCTTCACCGTAGAAGCAAAACTGGTTGTATCTTCCCACCAATGTTCATTTGCCCAAATAGCCCAAATCTGCTGGGTCTACCAAATACTTATCAGCGTCTCATGAACCTTCGCCCAGTTTTTTTTTGTAGTATGGTTAGGGGTGGTAATGGATTGCGATCCAAATGTTTATTCACAAAATTAGGGCCCTTAATTAATTTAAGTTAAAAAATGAATAGGAATAGAGCCCGACCTTTTAGAGCCCATTACCACCCCTGGTAGTTTCTAGTCAAATTGGGTTAACTTGACTTTATGTTTCGACCTAATTAGCATTTATAGTTCACCAGTAGACTCCTGAGGATCAACAAATCTCTCTTCTATGGCCATGTAAGGTTGAGCTGTAGTCAACTGCCTAAACGTGTCTGATCTTAGTGAGATATCTCTTCATACATTAGATATTAGGCCACTAAGAGTGAACTATTGAAGTTACTGCTCTCCTATCCCCTCCAGTAAGTACATTTGCAAGTTTTATTACAGGATACTAAAGTGAATATGTAACAAATTCCCTAAAAAGTTTGTCCCTTTCTGCTATATGCTCCAGCCGTGTTCCCTGAAATCTGCATTGTTATGGACTAGACACGTGTCCTCAGTTTGTTCTCTGTCTCTTCAACCAGGAAAATAAAGAAGGGGGTGCATATGAAAAGGTCACAGAATGCTAGGAAAATGAAAGCAATTGCTAGGGCTGTATCGAAGAATGAGAAGTCCGAGGAGAAGATCCAGAAAGCAAAAGGCAAGAAGACAAGAATCCAGTCGGCCAAGTCTTTGTACGACTGAATATTTAGCACTGAGCAGAATTTTGTGTACCAGTATATTTCTAGATTGTAGAGCAACCGAATCTGTGCTTGCGACGAAGAAATGAAAGCTTGCTTTGCTTACAAATCTTCATGTCAGCTTCTTTACAAGATCTCGGGAATCTGCTTTCGCGCTACCTGGTGTCTCGTGATACTTCGATGTTTTGATGCCTTGATGGTTTGGTACTTCGATATTGACTTCAGGATATGGTGACCAAGTGCTTGGTCTGTTCTACAATTCCGGTGCCTTTTTGCTGAATCGGCAACATATTTTCACTCAGTACTGTTAAAAATACTTCCAGTGTTCAATGTTCTTTCTTATATGTACCCCCCTTCAGCAATTTCTTTGAGCCTGGACGGTTACTGGACCCAAGCAATCGTTTTTTTTTGCTATGAAAAAAGGTAAAGCGAATCTCCTCTTCCTGGAATGCCTTTTCTTTTGGCGATAAAAAGGTAAGCAACTCTGATTTTGTTCCCTTTTTCTTTTGGACCAAGAACCCAAACAAATTCCAAAGGCATTTTCTTGAAGCCTTGGAAGATTTGTATCTGCATCTGGGATGTTCATAGGGCGTGGGTGGAATACTGTTGCTGCCTTGTGCCATACTGTAATTTGGTACAGTAGCTAGCACTCATTTGTTACGCCACGTGCTATTATTGGCTTTGGCTACGTCATTTGTATGTGTTGTATTTAATGTGGCCCTTTTCTTATGTGTCCTTCTCGGTGTGCCAATCATAGGCCTCGTAGAGTCAAAGCGTCGCAAGGAAGGAACTGTACAAGGCTAGAGGGATTCGTGGAGCAAGCAAAAGGTCTTCCAACGTTTGCTCGCCCATGCCGTTGTTATCACACCGGGGATCGCGTCGCGTATCGATCTGCCGGCGTATCCGAGACGCACCGTCGTCTCCTTGGCTCCCTTGCGGTTCGGGACCGCACGTCGTCCTCGTGTTCACCAGGTGCCGTTTTCGTTTGCGTCAGGGAAAGCTGCGGGGGACATCGCCGCGTCCCTATGGGCTATGGATGAAATCGACTCTGGTCATCAAATTCAAATAATTGGTTGTTTCGGTGAACTGTGACACTGAATTTATTTATTTTTATGCTTATATAAAACATCTTTGTTGTCGTGCGTCATGCGTTTAGCGCCTATGTTTGTTTTTTCCCCCTATCATCCCTCCCCTTCCCGTTTTATAGTTATGGGCTTCATATTCACACACACGTAACTAAACTGAGTACACATATTTTGGGAGTTTATATTTTATAAACAAACAATATATAGAATAAAGTCTATCTATATAGTATATAGAAACTATAACAATATACAAGCATCTAACTAGTATTTATTTATTCACTTGATAACCACCATCTTGACGTCTCAGTTCTCCGTTTAGCATATGCACTGCACAACAGTCATTAGTTAGAGCAGCTATTTTATTTTATAGGATATCAGTGAGGTATGCATCTTGGTTTGTTACGCCAGTTTTTTTTTTCTCAATCGAAAACAAATCTCCAGTAGAATGCTACTTTCTATGGTCACAGCTTATATGAGGAAGAAATGGTGGAAGAGAGGGAAGGGGAAGATGACGAAGGCGTTTTTTTTATATTTTTTATTTTTTAAAGTTTTTATATTATATTTTTTATGAGTTTTGTAATTTTTATTTGCTTAATTATGTGCTTAAATAAATATAAATTTTAATAAATATATCTTATTTTAAATAAAAGGCTATAAAAATAAAACTGACATGATATTAAGGTGTCTATAAGCTTGACGTTAAAAATTGTGTATTAGAGTATAAAGGCTGATGATGAGTAGGGTGATGGCCATCTTCAGAAGACCGTGTAAAGGGCCGTGTAAAGTACTGTTTTATATTATAGATTGCACTGTTTATAGAGTAAAGTTTGAAATATTAAGTAAGAGAGTAAAATAGGGAGTCTAATAGAGATAATGAGGTTTTATATGGTTTTTGAGATGTTGGATAATGCATAAAATCTAATACAAATTTTATCATCAACTTGTGTTAAGATTATAAGATTTTGGTATAGAATCTAATATACAATTTAGAAGCTGTTTAACTAATAATAAGATTTTAGAATAAGATTCTAAAAATAAGAATGAACCAAACGGAACCTAGGTTCATATATGCGCTCCCACCAGCCTGATACTCCTATAGACCCGAGTACCCGACCGGCAAGCCGCCAACCAACATATATTAACCGCGCACCTTTTGTCCTCTCCTTGTTCCCAAACCTCTGCTAGCTTCGCTTCCAACCCCATCGATACTTCCCAGCAAGCTACACTACAAGCTCATCCGCCTAGTCCTTCCATGGCCGATCACCAGCCTCAGGTCGAGGTCCTGACCGAGTCAGTGCGGGTCAACGGCACCAAGGCGGAGGCCACGCTCGTGGGCGGCGAGCTGGCGTGGCGCCCCGCCGCCGGCGGCAACGGAGAGGGGCAGGAGCGGCGGCTGGAGCTGGAGTCGGAGGTGCTCGGGTTCCAGATGGACGGGAGGCAGCTCAAATTCGCGACCTTTGCCGCCAGCGGTGGCGGTAATGGGAAAGGGGGAGGAGGGGATGGGAATCGGAGGAGAGGGGAGGTGGTGGTGGAGATGGAGAACGAGGCCACCGCGGTGCGGTGGGGGGACGTAATCAGTGATCGCCTAGCCTCGCTCGGTAATCAATATCAACTGTTACTCTGCTAGCTGCAATTCGATTATTTCAATTCTCCTGCATCCTACTATTTCTTTAAAATTTCTCTCTGCATCTTGGGAATTGTGCTTGGCTCGTGATGTGATCGATGTGCTCACGCAACGCAACTATTGTTTTTTAACAATCCGTGGCTGGAGTTTTGGCATTGCCTGGACGCCTTGTTCTTGATCGGGTAGGCGGCGGCCATGGTGGTTGCGTGGCGGAGTTGAGGAGTTCGTTGACTTCGATTGGACAGCTGGGAGAGGCAAAAAAAAAAAACCCTGCTCCTGATAGTAAGGGGAACCAGAAGAGAATGGCCAGTCGCTTTGATTTAATTCAACAATAATAGTTTGAAGCAATTGGTTCTAGATTATAATTGTTCTAGCCTCCTAGGCGTGCGCAGATCTTTCTTATGCGTGAAACCGTGCGTTTGAATAGCTGTTCTTCTGGGCATGATCTGGTCATAGCGTCAAATGTACAGATGTAGCAGCATGCAAGGTGCCAACTAGTTGAGTGCTACAGAGTTTGAAATTCTCCATGGATTCTTCTACAGTACCTGGTCCACTCAATTTCCACGGTTGACTTCAAATTGGCATGTCGATGATGGTGCATACCGCACATAGCTTGCGTTTAAATAATTATCACCCTGAGCAAGACAG
Organism: Zea mays; assembly: GCF_902167145.1. NCBI lineage: Eukaryota > Viridiplantae > Streptophyta > Magnoliopsida > Poales > Poaceae > Zea > Zea mays. The sequence goes on from NC_050097.1 coordinate 211,810,911, forward strand.
AATCATGTATGTCTGTCTAAACGATGCCTGTTCATTTGGCACAATGCAGCAGTGATACTTGGCAGTAGTAATGTTATACATATCTTTTACAGCCTTTTATTGTTGTTTTGTGAGATTTGGTTGAATTTTCCTCTCATTGTCACCCATTTTCATATTAACATCACCCTTGAATGTTGCATTAGCTATCATACTCGTAGGATGCAAGTAGGTAATCAACGGTGTTTTGTGTGTCAACTAACTTAGTTCATTTCTCCCCTTAAATTAATTACATGACATGCCATTTTACTTCATTTTATCAAGTTCTGGGTCAATCCAATGACTCAGAACATGACATACTTGCATCCCTATAGCTATCAATGCAAAATGTCGGAGCTGACTTTTTTTTGTTCAGTTCATTATTGATGGTGTTGATCCAGTGCTCTTTTCTCCTGCATATTTCTGTTCCATTTCTGGTTGGTTCAGGCTTCTATAACTCCTTCAGAAAAGCATAGTAGATTAACAACTGTATTAGAACACTAGTTTTACCAACTCATGGTCCCTTTGTTATTCCTCCTGCAATATTGCCACAGGCCGGCCAAAGAAATTGTTCATTATAGTGAACCCTTATGGTGGAAAGAGAAGTGGACCGAGTATTTTCCAGAATGAAGTCCTCCCCCTCATTGAAGCTTCTGGCGTGCTTTATACGATGCAAGGTCAGGTGGTCTATATTTATTAATCGTATTTTTGGGATTATAATTGTGATGCCTGTTACTCTGTGTCTAATCTTCAAATTGTGAAACATGTTTAGAAACCAAGCATCGCCTTCATGCTCAAGAGATTGCACATTCACTTGATCTTAGGAAGTATGACGGCATCATTTGTGTCAGTGGAGATGGTGTGATGGTAGAGGTTAGCAAAGAACAACATTCTCTGTATGCGAATGCAATTCTGTGCAATTTATTAGGCTCTGAAAATTCTCATGTTTTCAGATATTTAACACTGTTTGATTATATTTGCTTGCTTGCTATGTTTTGTTTCTTTCTCTTATTGTTATTTTATTTTGTTTTTAGGTTGTCAATGGTCTCCTGCAAAGGGAGGATTGGGAAACAGCAATAAAAGTGCCCCTTGGGATCATTCCAGCAGGTACATTATCATAGCAGCTCCTTTATTATATGGATATAATGATGCACATTAGTTCGTAGTATTGTGTCTTAGTTTAATTTACATAAGCAAACACTACAGAAGCTGTTTAACCAAGATTAGTTGTATCTGGTAGCTTTTTTCAGTTTTTTGTTGGGCAGACTTTTCACACATTACAATGTGCAACAGGTACTGGAAATGGAATGGCACGATCTCTACTGCATGCTGCTGGTGAACCATTCTGTATATCTAATGCTGTGTTCGCAATCATCAGAGGTCACTGTCTTTGTCCTTATCTTTGTCACCTTTATCTAGCAGCCACATCATCTTATCTCGTCCATTTATGTGTTTGAATAATTGCTGATGCGGCTTCTATCTATTACACAGGTCATAAACGTGCCCTTGATGTTACTTCTGTTGTGCAGGGAAAGGCAAGGTTCTTTAGTGTCCTGATGCTTACATGGGGTATGCAACATATAACCTCTGTTTCGAAACAACAGCTGAGAACATAGGCCACCTTCCTCAGAGATTGCTCTGTCATTTTCTCTTTTGCTGCAGTGAAATTTAATTGACAAAACTGAAAATGGTCTACGAACTGCAGGTCTGGTGGCTGATGTTGATATTGAATCTGAGAAGTATAGGTGGATGGGAAGTGCTCGCCTTGATTTTTATGTATACTCTCTACACTAAAAGCTTATATCAAGTAGTTGATTTTATTTTTCATATCTGTAAGTTTCTCTCTCTTTTTATATAATGGAGTTAACAGAGAGATATTGGCTGATCTTGCACCAGCTTGGGGCTTGGCAGGGTCGACTCTTGCTTTACTACTTAGTTGCAAGCCCCAACTGCAGGAAATGGCTTTTTGGTTATTGTAAATGGTGTATAGCTTTACTTAGATGTGCATTCATGCATTGTAACAGCCCTAGAAGAAAAGATCATAGTTATCATACCTGAAAAAAATGAATCTTCTACGGTATTCTGGTTGTTAGTTCAAAATAACTTAGATTATATAATCTGGACAGATTATAATCCAAAATAAACATGCCCTTAGTGTTCATAAATCATAATAGATGCAGAGTATAAAGAAAACATATTTCATAAATCGCTCTGGCACCTTTTGTGGCTTTATGTTACTCTTTCTCAGGGTATTTTGGATCTATAGTAGGTTAAGTTGACACTGTGCCATGCCTGCCATGTGCAACGCAACTTCTTTTCAGCTTCTACTCCGCATTCTGAACCTGCGACGGTACAATGGGCGTATCCTTTTTGTTCCAGCACCAGGATACGAAGAAGTTGGTGATCCAGTGGACCAAACTACCGGTTACGAAACAAACGGGTTTAGCACGGGATTTCAAGACGACGGAAGAACCGGCAGTAATGGTGAGACGTGTGGCTATGTGGGCCCGTCGTCGATCAAAGAAGCTGGTCTTAGATGGAGATCACTGGATGGGCCATTCGTTTCAGTCTGGCTCGGCAATGTTCCTTTCGCTAGCGAAGATGCCATGGCAGCACCAAAAGCTGAGGCCAGTCTCTCGCCGTTTTCCGTGCATATATATTGGCCGGGCATCGTGGATGCATGATGGCCACTGTGCTCCATAGCTTGATTCTTTTTTGTTTGTTTGTTTGTTGACATGCAGTTTGCGGATGGCTACTTGGATGCTGCTATAATCAAGGATTGTCCTCGGTGGGATGTCCTCGGGCTCGTGTTCCAGATGAAGGACGGCAGCTACGTGAACTCGCCATGCGTGGAGTACTTCAAGGTGCGTTTGCTTACTCCATGCATGCGTTCTACTTCTACCCTACCCACCCCGTCCCTGAACTCTCGATCGTCGAAATATATAACTCTGTCGAACGACGTACAGGTGAAGGCGATCCGGATCGAGCCGGGCCTGCGCGTGGGCAGCAGCACCGAGGGCGGTATCATCGACTCGGACGGGGAGGTGATCGCGAGGGGCGACGAGTCCGATTCCCGCGCCGGCGACGACGAGCCGGGGCACCTGATGGCGTACGGCCCGCCCATCCAGCTGACGGTGGACCAGGGGCTGGCCACCATCTTCTCCCCGAGATGACGATCCTTCTCTCAGTTCTCCTCCACCGCCTGCGAGTAATTTGCTTCGTCTAGCCCACCCTGCCATTCTCTCGCGTAGGATCATGTGCTTCTGTATGTAAATATTGCTCACAGCCCACCCCGGCCCAGTTGGATGAGCGATGAGCCAAGAGGGACGGATACTGGCTGGATCTCCGTCTATAGATTGTTTTATTTATTTCCCTGCCCACCGCATGGCTGCCGCTTTTAGTGCTAGCGTGAGAAATGATGAGAGCTGGGCAGTTCATAAGCTTCTTTTTCGTGTGTTTGTGATTAATGTTACTTATTTATACGAGAAGTGTTTAAAGAACGCAGAGACGACAATGAGTCGTCTCTTCTCGCTAGCTCGACTTACAAGAGGTGTATATATGACGAACGGACCGTAGTTCAATACAAAATTAAATATACTAATTGACATAATCCGAACCACCAGCCCTCCAGACATCAGCCGACTTACATTGGAACTAGGATCGTATTCCAACAGAATTGGCTCTCTGTGAATGAATATCTCAGGATTTAACGGTGTTGTGTTCAGTTTATAGTGAGACGTCTGTGGTGATTTCGTCAATCTCGAAGATTCGCTGGTCCACTTTAAAATCATATTGTGATGATTTTGATCAAGCTGAAGATTTACCGATCCAGACTTCAGGGATAGGATTTACATATGTACATACGTATGCAGTATGCTTATAGAAGAGACTACGTGTATTATGAGCGTCATGCTGTAAAAAACACAAGCACCCTTCTTCATCTCCAAACAGATTCCCAGCCAAGGTGCCTTCTGTTCTGTGGCTCGCCGTCTCGCTTTTTCTTTTGATTTGGCAAAAAAAAAAAAGTTAGCGCCGTTTTCCGAACGAACAGAAGATAATGTATATAGGTAAACGAGTGATGGCGTGAGCAGCGCGGGTGGAGTGGGCCCAGGGCAGTGTAGCCAACCAAAGCAGCTACGAAAGCTGGAGGGGTCTCCGAGTTCCCGTTCGCACGATGACAATCGCATGGCCACGGCAAACCCTAGCCGCCGGGCCGGTCAGCACCTCCGCGCGGGGGCGGCGGCGCGTGGCGCGCGCTATGCCATGCCGCTATATAGCCAGCCAATCATGAGCCCACCTCGATTCCCTCCCAACCCTGTCGGTTTTCTCCTGTTGACTTCCGGTCCCTCATCGAGGTAAGGCGCTACTACTAGCTCGATTCCATGCTCCGTCCTCCGATCCGGGCGGGGTGAAGTTGATTTGTTATCATTCACGGTTCTGATTCAATTGTTACTGCTGCGTACTGGTTCGGTATTGTCTCAACTCTTTTGGTTCTTGTTTCATTTACTACTCTTCAATTTTCTCTGAATTGTCCCTTAGCCTTTGTCCTCCACGCATATACTACTACTAGCAAATAATATGATACTTCCTAAAATCTTATGTGATGGCCGATCGCTTCTATATACTACGTCCGTTTTTGAATATTTGTCGTTAGTTAGTTTATTTTCGAACTAAACCACGACAAATAAAAAAGAATTTTCGAGGGCCACTCGCTTACTGCGGCAAGTGGCAGCCATGTCTAGAGAGGCCATTGCTTGAGTATTTTCAGCTTTAAGTTGTGGTTTATGTGATGGTGTCGTAGGGGTGTGTTCCTTGCCCAGGGCTGTGTGTGTGAGCATGTAGTGAGCGGGGAAGTTGGGTTGCCCCCTTTCAAACCCGTACTTTGTATTGCTTTCCCTCTTGATGATTGGCAGAGCTCCTTTGTAAAAGACAGGGCGGTATAGGTTCGAACACTATTGGCTGCTTCAATTATAGAGTAGTTTCAGCATCTCAAGTTTAATTTGCTCCACAGTCAGCAAGCACTCACTATTAAATCTAATTTTAAAACTCAAATTGTAGTATATCTTAACTGTTGTTTTGCGTGACTGCGTGCTATATAAATATATATCCTTTCTGCTGTTTCTTGTGAATCAGCTGCACCACCCGTTGCCATGGGGAAGGAGAAGGTTCACATCAACATTGTGGTCATTGGCCATGTCGACTCCGGCAAGTCCACCACCACCGGCCACCTCATCTACAAGCTTGGAGGCATCGACAAGCGTGTCATCGAGAGGTTCGAGAAGGAGGCGGCCGAGATGAACAAGAGGTCCTTCAAGTACGCCTGGGTGCTCGACAAGCTCAAGGCCGAGCGGGAGAGGGGCATCACCATTGACATTGCCCTGTGGAAGTTTGAGACCAACAAGTACTACTGCACTGTGATTGACGCTCCTGGGCACCGTGACTTCATCAAGAACATGATCACCGGCACCTCCCAGGCTGATTGTGCGGTGCTCATCATCGACTCCACCACTGGTGGCTTTGAGGCTGGTATCTCCAAGGACGGCCAGACCCGTGAGCACGCACTCCTTGCTTTCACTCTTGGTGTGAGGCAGATGATCTGCTGCTGCAACAAGGTACATAAAGCTAATAATAACCATCTGTTTGTCTGCAATATCATCTGTTAGTAATGATCTGTACATGCTGCAAATTCAACGAACTACTGCTAAACCAGATGGACGCCACCACCCCCAAGTACTCCAAGGCTCGGTATGACGAGATCGTGAAGGAAGTAGGTTCCTACCTGAAGAAGGTGGGGTACAACCCGGACAAGATCCCGTTCGTGCCCATCTCTGGGTTCGAGGGTGACAATATGATCGAGAGGTCGACGAACCTGGACTGGTACAAGGGTCCCACCCTTCTCGAGGCGCTGGACCAGATCAACGAGCCCAAGCGGCCCTCGGACAAGCCCTTGCGCCTTCCCCTGCAGGACGTGTACAAGATCGGCGGCATCGGCACCGTCCCGGTGGGCCGTGTGGAGACTGGCCTCCTGAAGCCCGGCATGGTGGTCACCTTTGGGCCCACGGGGCTGACGACGGAGGTCAAGTCGGTGGAGATGCACCACGAGACGATGCAGGAGGCGCTGCCCGGCGACAACGTCGGCTTCAACGTCAAGAACGTGGCTGTGAAGGACCTGAAGCGCGGCTACGTGGCCTCCAACTCCAAGGACGACCCCGCCAAGGAGGCTGCCAGCTTCACCGCGCAGGTGATCATCATGAACCACCCGGGGCAGATCGGCAACGGCTACGCCCCCGTGCTGGACTGCCACACGTCCCACATCGCCGTCAAGTTCTCGGAGCTGCTCACCAAGATCGACCGGCGGTCGGGGAAGGAGCTGGAGAGCGGGCCCAAGTTCCTCAAGAACGGTGACGCCGGCTTCGTCAAGATGATCCCCACAAAGCCCATGGTGGTGGAGACCTTCTCGGAGTATCCTCCGCTGGGGCGCTTCGCGGTCCGCGACATGAGGCAGACGGTCGCGGTCGGCGTGATAAAGAGCGTGGAGAAGAAGGACCCGACGGGAGCCAAGGTGACCAAGGCGGCTGCCAAGAAGAAATGATGATGATGATACTGCATGTATGTATGGTTCCTGGTTTCTTTGCTGGTTAGACTTGGAGTATATCATTTGTATATGCTAAATAAGTACTGTTTTGTTGGGTGGTGTTAGTGTTGGTTACAATTTTGATGGTTTCAGTCTGTTTACAGTATGTGTCGACGGTTGTTTCGGTGATTGTGTATACCATAATATAGGCTATGTATTGGATTTTTGCTTCTATACTAGTATTATCACATTCACGGATTAGTATACCTATTCATCTCGAGTATGTGTCGTCATGAATATCTATCATTCTATCTGCTGCCGCAGCCCTGCTACTGCCCTCTCCTGTGTTGTGCGGCGTCTCACTCTTCAGCAGTTCAGCTTCACCACATAACCCGAATGGATTGGCCAAACAAACATCTTTGTTTATTGCAAGCGGCTTTGCTTTGGCCCTGACTAAGGGCCTGTTTGTTTCAGCTTATAGATTATATAATCTGGATTATAATCTAAATTATATAATCTATATTATAATCTAGATATATTATAATCTATATGTAGTTGTTTGTTAGTTTAGATTATACAAATATAGATTATTCACAAAGACAATAATACCCTTATTGTTTATTTGAGGTGGGGAAAAAAGGATGGCATATATTGTAATTTCTATTTACATAACCATGGGTAGTGGGTCTTTTGCCAAAATAATCTCAAATAAGCTAGTCTTGAGGAGATTATGAGATTATCATAATTTGAGGTTTAGATTATATAATATGAACCCATAATCTAGGTGTTTGTTTAACTATTGAATTATTTACGCTGGATTATATAATCTAGAGAGATTATAATCTGAAACAAACAGGGCCTAAATGAATTCACTCATGATTCATTATAGAAAAAAAGGCGGCGGCAGCAGCCTCACTGACTAAATGAATTCACTTCATTATTTGTTTAGCTGACTCCAGACGCACGGCACAGGCAGTGTTCAACTGTTCATGGAGATTAAGGAATAAGGATGTCTTCCATAGACCCTCTTTGGCAGGACTCTTTAAAGGCTCCTCTAATAACCCTTTTACAAAATCTACCAAATGGAGGGCTTCTCTACTGGTTTTCTCTGCCTCCAGGACACCAAGCAAAGCCAAGAACCTAAAAATTAGACTTCGTTTCTGTCTCCATTCATCTCTCGTGAAAATAATAAGAGCTAGAGCTGGGTTGTTGATGCAACAGCCATACCAAAGAGTACCTAATTAGTTGTAATACAGTTACTACCGATCGTTCAGATTGTTAGTAAAGCCTCTAATCGCTTGGCCGAACCAACCGTGGTTGCTAATTAATTTGTTACTCCTATGGTCGATACTGATAATAAAACAGGAGTCAGTACCGATTCGTATTATACAGAAAAGGGCCGCCTCGATTGCCGTATACTACTCCGTAGTGGCCAGCGGCGGTGCCCTCCGCCCTCCGCAACGTACATGCGGGGCGCCATTATTGCTATATTTTTCCGGCAAGCGAAAGATGAGTGCGGGGCTGCGGGTACGGGCTTTAATTTCCTTCGGTGGGCGTGTCGGCGCAGATCATTGCCACGCCAGATCATTTTTCATACTAACCCTTGTAGATTTAGGGGGTGTTTGGTTACACACCGCTAAAATTTAGCCTCTGTCCAATCGAATGTTTGAACCTCCGTTCCGAGTATTAAATGTAGTCGGATTATAAAACTAATTTGTCAGCCGAAGATTAAAAGACGAGACGAATCTATTCCAGTTGGTTGGGTCTATATTTCATACTCCTATTTAAAAGTTAAAGACTTGATGTGACCCGAGCTAAACTTTAGCGGGAGCAACCAAACACCCCTTTATTCTGTATGTGTTGCAGAGGCTTATACAATATAGTATAACATACTCGTATATTTGAAGAAGAGTAAAGTGTGTTGGCGACTTGGCGGTCCCTAAAATTATCTAGGTGTGTCAAGCCGGTCCCTAACCTCTCAAAACAGCTGATTAGGTTTTTAAATATTGTTCTGATATCATTTTAGTCCAATCGTCTATGAACAGGATCTTGTTAGCTGATGTGGTTTTATCACCGTGTTGTTCACATAGCACAAGCTCCGACAATGACATGCCACGTGGACGACACCATGGCAACCATATCAGCTAACCAAGTTATATTCATAACCGATTGGACTAAAATGATGCGGGAACACTGTTTAGGGACCTAGTTGGCTGTTTTGAGAGTTTAGGGACCTATTTTTTATTAATATTAGTGTCTTCGCTAAAACTCTAGAATCCTTTTTTATTTTAGGAGTGGATGGAGAAGATTTTCTGTCTCTCTATATATATATATACCAACTCCTCCGTGCTTCTTTTATAGTACAAGTTGTTGTGCCATGTCCGTCGATCACACGCAAGAAAAAAACGGATAGCGATTCTGTTTTATTTTCTTGTACGTTGTACCCACGGCTGGCCACATGAAACGCATGGTCGCATAGAGTGATGGGAGAGGCCGTGGTACTTCTGCTGTATGCCTGTAGGCAGCGAGCCAGCGACAATAGACTATGATATGCATGGTACCAGTACTAGTACAGTAGTACGCGAGGGCACATGCATGCCTCGTTTTAAAAGGGGGGCCTGCGTGCCATGCATGCACATGCACCATGCATCATGCATGAGGAAGAGCTGCCGTGGCAGGGTCCTCCTCCTCTGTGTGTGTGACTGTGTGTAGCATAGCAACGTCTCAGACAGTCAGACTCAGCTCCGACCTCCCTCCGGGGGAGGGGACTGCCCGGACGGGGACCGCGATCGGTGATGATGGATAGACGTCTGGTTACCCGATGGAAGATGGATGCCCAAGTGCCGATCGATGCGTTCCAGCTCCAGCCCCTATCTATTTGCTTGTCCAGCTGGTCGATCCATCCGTTCCTCTCTCTCTCTCTCTCTCTCTCTCTCTCTCTCTCTCTCTCTCTCTCTCTCTCTCTCTCTCTCTCTCTCTCTCTCTCTCTCTCTCTCTCTCTCTCTCTCTCTCTCTCTCTCTCTCTCTCTCTCTCTCTCTCTCTCTCTCTCTCTCTCTCTCTCTCTCTCTCTCTCTCTCTCTCTCTCTCTCTCTCTCTCTCTCTCTCTCTCTCTCTCTCTCTCTCTCTCTCTCTCTCTCGCTCGCTCGCTCGCTCGCTCTCGTACTTTTATCTATTAGAGGCTGAGCCTCGCGGACTGCAGAGAGACGACCGACCGACCGTGATATAGTATTCTTTGCATATCAGCGACGAGAGCTGGCGGGAAAATGGGCTGATTGAACGCGTCCTGCGGATTGAATGAATACTCGTCCACGTCATCATCATACTTCGCAGGAGGATAAGGCTATCTGCACTCATTCTGCTCTAAATTTTTACTCTAAAAGGAATATTCTATCTTAGTCATCAATATTTTAAAATACAGTAGCCAAACTTCCGCATCCACAACTACTCTATATCTCAACCCTATACAAACTACCATATTTTTTTATAAAAAATACCCACTGTGGGCCCCACCACCCATCTCCTTTGCGTCTGCAGCAAACCCACCGTGGGCCTCACCACCCATGCTCTACACAGCGTCACAGTGAATAGAGTTGCGGGCAGCAAACGCCAGGAATAGAGTTGCGGGCAGCAAACGCTAAAATAGAGTACGCCATCCAGTCAATCGCTGCAGCCATCCACTTCACTGTAAATTTTTAGAGTTGGCTTCACAGTCCGCGACTGCGGGCAGCCTAAGCTAAAACTGGATCATGTCTCTGTTAGGATACCGGGATCCCAAGGACATGGATCCAAAACTGAAGGAGGTCTACGCTAGTGCACTACCGGAATCAGCTCCTTTGCCGTGTGTCCGAGACACACGGCAAAGGCTATTTTACACTCGGCAAAGGGCAAAGGCTTTGCCGAGTGTAACACTCGGCAAAGAACGCTCGGCGAACTGTACATCGGCAACAGTCTCTTTGCCGAGTACTTTTTGTCGGGCACTCGGCAAAGACTTTGCCGAGTGTCATTTGACACTCGGCAAAGAAAAGTCACTGTCACGGCCCTATATATAAACTAATGCAACCTCTTCTTGTGGCTATTTTTGGAACTTAAATTTATGACTATATTAAAAAAAATTATACCCGACACTGAAACACTTGTTTTGTGCAATAGTAACTGTATCAGCAACATATAACTGCCGCCAGCCCTCCAGTAGATCTCCGTTCCCATCCGACGACGAAATCCCTTTTTATAAAAGACATGCTTTTTGAAATTCCTTTCTCTTCATCCAACAGGTCCGGCGGCCACGGGTGCGACAGGTACTTCTGATTGAGCCAAGTCGTCGCTGCCCACTAAGGCTACACAATAAAAAAAACGGAAATCAGTTTCTTTGTGATGGCAATAAGTAGGCAGCCCAAGCCAGTCACGCACACACACAGTCACGGCAACAGACACTCTGGCCGTAGAACATCCTCTGGCTCTAGCGCACACGCATGCATGCACCGATCCAATTCCACGCACAGGCATGGCATGGCACCCGCCGTCCTATTTTCCCCCCCTTTTGTTTAAGAGCTATGTGCGTTTCATTAATTAACTTTTATTCATATATCATACGATTCCTTTTGGCGTATGTGACGATGACAAGTAAACAGGCTGCCATTTCTTTCGATAAAATAATTGGACGCGCGAATCTGATGGCCGTCCGCAGCAGTGGGCATTCTATAACCTGCCATGTCACTGCCAGCTGATCTATAGAAAGCATAAAATAGGTCCCGCATAAAAAGTACTCCCTCTCCCGGCCCTCGTTCTTTCTAATTTATCATGGTTTAGTTAAAAATAAATTAGCTTCGAAAACAAAAATAATATTTTATGGGGTCAAATTCCATCTCTGTCCGTCGTCATCGTCTACCTCACTTCTCTTCTCCTGCAAAACACGCCGGTCTCCTCTCTCCTCCACGCTTCGGACGGGCTCGTCCTCTCCGTTGCGGGCACGCAAGTGCCCGGTCGCCAGTCTGCACCTTAGAGGATAGGTGGCCGTGGCCGTGCTCCGGCCAGACTGCGCCTGCGTGCCGCATCGTCGACAGAGCACGTGCTGGCCCGAGCAGGGGCTCGCTCGCGCTCTCCCGCGCGGGGCGTCACCAGATCGGTGGCGGTCGCATATTCGGATCCAGACTTGCCCGGCGCGGGCCTCCTCGACCGTCGCCACTAGCTGCATCCGACCTCGATCTCGCTCGTCTGCGGCGTCCGCACTCCTTCCAGGCCCGTCCACGGCGGCGGCTAGGCTCCTCCATGCTCGCTGCTCAGTGCTCAGTACCATGCTAGGCTTGGTTGGGACGTGGGTATGGCCGTACGTATATGGGCGAGGAGGTCCGGCGAGCCTATCGCCTGCGGGGCTCTACGGCGATCCGGGCGTCAGCTCGCGTCTGACGGACAGGGTGAGGCAGTGACCCCGCGCGTGGCCAGGTGGCCTCTCCACGGCCGCGCCGCGACGAGGTCCGCATGACGTGTCCGCTGTTTTTTTTTTCTAGAGCACGGCGCCGATCGAGCCTCGGCGACGCGAACCAGCAGGCAGCAGGCACCAGCCCGTCCGCGCGCGAGGGCCGAGCGGGCGGGTGCCGCCCGGCTAGGGATGTCAATGGGTACCCGAAACCCGAAACCCAATGGGTAAAAACCCTATTAGGGCACGGGTATGGCGGATTTTGATATCCATGGGTATTTTATTGGGTCATTTGTTATGCCCATCGGGTACGGTGGGCGTTGGGTATGTTCTCTATTGCCCCATACCCGCTACCCGATGGGGAACCCGCTAATATATGACACGTGGGTCTCGATTCAAATATTAAGTATTGTGTATTGAACAATTAGATTTGAAGGCATGATTTTGTCCATAGTTTTGTAGAATCAATGCTATGTTTTGTGTGATTTGAAGGCATAATGTTGCCATTTAATGTTGAATATTGTTGAACCTGTGATAAAATTATGTTGGGTTCGATACATTTGTTATGCTGGTACTTATTTTTGTGATTCAAATGATCATGTCTATCATAATGTTAGTGGGTATGGGTACCCGATGGGTACCCGCTACCCATGGTGGGTATGAGTATGACGTAATTTTGTACCCATGATGGGTAGTGGGTATGGGTATGGGTCAATTTTTTCCTAGTGGGTATGGGTATGGCTTCGTGTGCCCACTGGGTACCTTACCCACTGCCATCCGTACGCCGGGCGACCGCGCCGCGCACCGGTGCGTTTCGCTGCGTTTCCGTACGTCCTGTCCGACTCTGCCCTGTTGCTCGATTGGACGCCGGACCACTCGTGCTAGGTCCGGAACGGTTCAAAAATAGAAGTTTAAAGTACGATTCGGTATATATAATACAGGTTAGTATGATCGAAGATAGGTCTAGATCGAGTCTTAAATTCTAGCCGGTCGGTGGACTCTCGACATATTTAATATCTTTTATTTAGTAAGATATAGATTTATGTGATTATAATATTTGAATTTTATGTGGTTAAAATATATAGGTTGGGTTTGGGCCGGCACAACCCAATAAAAATGTTACAGAGCCAAGCTAGTCAATTATTTTTACTTTTTGGTCTGCACAGTATGGGCCAAAAAAATTTTAAACTTTCTTGGCTCGAGCCCATTTAGCCCAAAACATGATGGGCTTAGGCAGACCTAGCCCAATTTCCAACACTACTCTTATGACGATGTTTGTTTTATCTTTTTTTAGCTTTTGGCCACCAACAGTTATTATAAACTGCTAAACGACCAGTATTTTAGCTCGCTTTTATGAGAATCAATTTAGTCAAAATCGTCCAAAATTAATATGCGCAAAATCGACTGAGTCCTTGTGACTATAGGAAACCGTCACTTTCTACATCCTGAACCCTATAGACACTTTTATCTTTTCCTATACATAATCACTACGATACTCAGATAATATTCCTATAGCCAGATTCTCCATAACATAAAAAACGGAAGCAAGCAGGTCCTACGTGTTCGGCGTACCGTGGCTCTTGCCTCGCTGCGATTTAGGTGCTGTTTGGTTCATATATTTATAATGTAATGTGTAACAGATAACGTTAAATCATGTTTGTTTAAATCTAGTCGTAATAGAATATTATACTAGGAATTGATATCAGGATATTCAAATTTATTACCGCTTGTGAACTATTACCGTTATCATTTACATTTTAGGAACAAGCGGCCTTGGTTAGAGCCTGATCGCCACGGCCACGCCACGGGCCCCCGGGTCGGGCTCCGTTGTTGCGTTGTAGGCTAGCCGCTAGCGTAACTACGTACGTTCTCTACATCATGATTGTGGCGTACTAGTACTGTTTATTCATCCACCAGTGCTACGTCCATTATCAGCTAGCATTCAACAACTTTATTAAATATATACTCTAGCTATCACGTCGTTATTGTTCGATGCGGGTTGCATTGCATTGAGGCTATTATATATACAACGGCGTCTGTCCTTTTCGCTAGTTTATTTTACAGCCGCATGCAGCCGTGCTAGAAGGGGCCGGGGACGGGGGCGGGATTGGGGATCGAACGTGCACGCGTGGATCGAGCACGTTTTCCTCCGTTTCCGTTTGACTTTGCCGTTGCAGGCTGGGATTGAAATTGAATACTCTAGCCAGAAGAATTGCTGATTGACGAGTGGTATTTGGAGGGCATTGTCAACAAATCCCCCCTTTTTTAATTTTCGGTATTTCGGAGATTTTATTTTGTTGACTGGACGAAGGTGATAATAATATCTCTATGCATGCACGATTCTCGCGGGACGTACGGGAGAAGGTGCAAAAGGTCGCTACCACGACCCAGACAGTTCGCCTACGAGCTGTGGGATAACAGGACTACAGGAGGAGAGAAGTGGTTGGATTTATCGGTTGCTCTCGGCGCACAACGCCGTCACGTTGATGATTTAATTAGGTTAGTGATAATGAACCTAGAAGGAAACAGTCTAGGTTTAGTGAACAGGGTGCAGACTCGGCTTAGGGGAGGGAAATAATTCAAAAGGAACCTTCTTTTCCTCAGCCATTTCATTTCGAGTTAAGAAGATGAGAAAACACCTTTCTCTCTATAAGAATAAGAACAGTGCGTTCTAAGGTGTGAAGTGGGAGAGAGAGGATGATTGAAGTTTTAAATAAGACGACCTTTGCGTTTTGGATTTGGATCTTTTTCGTATTTCAAAATAGTGAAAAGGATAAAATTACTGTACTGTCTATATCTGTAGGCTGTAGTGATGTACTACTATATTGTTTACTGAGTACAAAATTAAAAATAGAAGATAAACTGGTTACATTAGACTTAGAGGGTGTTTGTTTAGTATTATGATATGTCAAAATTTGTTGTATTATATAATGGCGGTATATTATAATCTCAAACACTTGCTAGCCTAACGAAGATATACGCAGTGATGTGGTGACAGACCTATATACTACGAGGCAGTGTACACGTAGCAGCAGCAGACGGTAGCACTACTGCCGCTGCTTTAAAAGCCTCACCTCCTCCGTCTCGTCCTCTGCCCATCGTCGTCTTATTCCTATCGCCTCCACGATTCTCACGCCCCCCCTCCCCCAACCCCCTCGCCTCACAGCGCGGCCGCCGGCTCGGTGTGGCGCTCGGCCATGTCGTCCCCGGCGACCCAGCAGGCGCCGCCGGTGCAGCCTCCCCCGCCGCCAGCCGCCGCGGCCCCCACTGCCGCGCCCGCAACGGTCTCCGCGACCCCCATCTCGGTGCAGCTGCCATCTATCCAGCCGCAGCCGCAGCCGCCGGGCCCCGCTTCCGGCCCGCAACTGCCGATGCCGGCGCAGCTCTTGAATCTGGGCACGCAGCCGCCGCTGTACCGGGGCCCGATCTGCTGGAACTCCTACTGCAAGGACCCCGACCCCAATTCCTTCGGCCGCCGCGGGTGGAAGGTCCGCTCGGGCCCGCCCTACTCCGTGTACGCCGACCTCTGCGGGAGATGCTAGTACGTGCCGCCCCTCCCTTAACCACCTTCCTCTCCCTCTCCGCTCAAAACGCGCCGTCTGCGAGCTGTCGCGCATGCTCGAATCGTGTCCAGGAAGCTCGCGCCGTCGAGGGCGGATTCGCCTATGGCGCCCACCGGATCTACGTGGAGTGATCGCCACGTCGTTGCGATTTCGCGGTATACGCGGGGGTTTTATGTAAAGTTGGTGTGGCTTGTTTGGGTGTTTTGACTTGCGTGCGACTCTTTATTCGTGAATCGTGATGCATGCATGCATGCCGCTTACTGCTGCTACCCTCGCTCTGTGCTCTGTGGCCAGTTCTCAGTTTGAACAGGGGATATACTGCGAAACGTTCCATTCCGAAGAGGGCGGCTGGAGGAACTGTGAATCCTGCGGGAGGGTACCTGCTTCTGCATGCTGATTACGCCTACTGGTGACCATTATTCGGCTTTTCTAATTGTTGGTTGATCGGCGTGTGCGTTTGTGTTCTTATTGAGCAGAGGGTACATTGTGGCTGCATCGTGTCCATCCACAAGTATCAGCTTCGTGACGCTGGTGGGGTTGACTGCGCCAAGTGTGCTCGGAGCACCCGTGCTGCCATGGTATGTCGTGAATTTTTTTCAATTGTCAGAGAATTTACTATTACTGGGGACGATGGGATGGGGGTGCTAAGTGCATGCAACATGAGCCACTTGTACCCATGGCTGCTTGCTGGCTATTAAGTTTTTGAAGGAGCGCATTTCAGTGTTCAGTATGTCACTTGCGTTTTAGACTTCAGTTATGCTATTTGTTTGACAGCATTAGTTAGGTGGATACCATGTTGCTAATATCTCTTCTACATGCTAGTACCATTAATTAACTTAGTTATGCCAAGGATGTCACACATTTATTGAGACCATGCTAATGCTATTTACTGAAGCAGACAACTATTTACTTAGAGGATGTTGATTTTTTCATATTGAAGAGATTTCCATTTATATGAACTGAATAGTGGGTGTTTAATATTCTGTTCTCCTCAAATTTTGTTCATGTTTTGATCCCTGATTAACACCTTGGCTCTTGTGCTTCGTAGGCACCACCAAGTCCGGTATGGACCAACCCTATTCATAGTTCTCAAAATGTATCTGACAGAAAAGACATTCCTGTAAAGAGTTGGAGACCTCCTGCTGGGCAAATTTCAAGTCAGTGGAGACAGACTAATCTGTGGAGCATGTCCAGTATACAGTCAGATTTGCAGCAGCGTCTAGCTTTTGAGTTTGATAGGCCTAGTGGTAGTGAAAAGTTACTTCCTGGGCGCACTTTTATTCATGCCCAGGAAAGGAAATCTGATGACATGCATGACAGACCAATAACTCCTGCGGGCATGATCCACATTATGAGGGAGAGAGATCCCAATGGGCATGGTCAGCCCACCAATATGGATCCAGCATACTCTTATACCCTCTATCACAGAGATGGATCACATCCAAATAATCTTCATGATTCTAGTCACCATGGCGGAGAAAATGACTCTTCGTCTTCTAGGAAAGTGGCGATGCCCGAAGCTTCTACAAGTGTGGATGCTGGCTTCAAGCTTGATTCACATCATCCGTCTAATTTAAAGGATGATCCACCATCTCTTTCAGTTGCACTGGCTTCTAATTTTCCATCACAGAATGGACCGAAAGACCATATCAGAATTGCACCAACTCAGCAGCAAGCACAAATGGCTTCCTCCCCATTGCAGAAACAATTCTATTCTCACACTGTAACTGGTTATAATGAATTCCAAGCACAAATGCGCAATGGAAGACCCAGAATGGATTCAAAGGCGAGATCACAGTTACTTCCCCGCTATTGGCCTAGAATAACAGATCAAGAGCTACAACACTTATCAAGCGAGTATCCGACATATTCTACTTACGTTAATGAGTATTTTTTCTTAAAGACATTACTTTCTATAGCCATAATTCTCAACTTCCATAGATATGCTATTTATATGAACTATAGAGTTTTCCCTTAACTTTCAAAACAGTTCAAATTCTGTTATTACTCCTTTGTTTGAAAAAATGTTAAGTGCTAGTGATGCTGGGCGGATTGGTCGTTTAGTTTTGCCAAAGAAGTGTGCTGAGGTGAGTTATTAATTTGATTGCAATTTTTTGTTTTGTAAATTCCCTGTAATTATATTATCCTAGGGCATATTGTTATTGAACATGGAAAATTGGCTTCTTTTGCTACCAGTTTCTTTGTATATCGATGTGTTTTCTTTTCCCTTTTTCCAATTAGATTTACCGCTTATCTTGGACCATGTCAGAAAGTTTATTTTTATGAAATTGTGATCTAAAATTGATCTATGTTATCCTGGGCCATGTCATAAATTATTAATAGTTCTTGAATTAAATTTGATCAGATGCATGGCTAAATTGCATAGTATCTATAGAAATCGCTGCTTTTTTAAGATAACTTTGAGAGTTCTTTTTGTGCGGTACAATCATACCAGTTAATTAAAAATCGAAGATAGTTATTTTATATTTTTTAGTGACTTATCTGGAAAAAATATTCCTAACGGGAACGAACATTTTGGACAGGCATACTTCCCTCCGATCTCCCAACCTGAAGGGCTCCCTTTAAAAGTTCAGGATGCCGGTGGTAAAGAATGGATATTCCAATTCCGTTTCTGGCCAAATAATAATAGCAGGATGTATGTATTGGAGGGTGTCACACCTTGCATTCAGTCAATGCAGTTACAAGCAGGCGACACAGGTACATACCTTTTCTTAGGGTCTGTTCTGAAAATCTTATTCTAGTTGTGAGTTGTGACTGTGAGCTGTGAGAAAGCTGTTGCTTGCTTATAGTTGACAGTTGCGGGAAAGCTAAAATATGTTTGATCGAAAGAAATGCCAACTATAGATTTTGTAATGGTATGATAGCTTGGTAGCATGGATGATAGGAATTTGGAAAATCCGGGGTAAGAGGTGATTCTGAATTAAATTAGAGGAATATGTAAATTTTCAGGAATTTATTCTGCTGTTGTACTTGTTTGGTTGAGATTCTAGATTTTTGGCAGCGAATATTGTTTAGAAAGCTGAACCAAACGCACCCTTAGACATATAGATTCTGTAGTATATAGTGTTTGCATAGCAAAACAATACATAAACAAAATATTTTACTTTCCGATATTACTTGGGGTTCATCTCGCCCAGTTTGTTTAAGTTATGTATCCCATCACGCTACATGTCTTAAATATAACTACATGACTTGACTGATCTTTTGTTGCAATGCTAATCTTATGACTTTATGATCTTCCAAATATGTTTCGCTTTCTCTTTCCGTACTTTTTTCGTTATCCTTGTAGTTAACATGTTTTTCTAGTTTTAAGCCTACACTAATTTTTTTCTGTAGTAACCTTCAGTCGAATAGATCCTGAAGGGAAATTGATCATGGGCTTTCGGAAGGCAACTAATAATTCTTTTGAACAGGTATGCACATTGAAGTACTCCCTCTATTCCAAACTATAAGACGTTTTGGCTTTTCTATATATGTTGCTTTTATTATGCATCTAAACACAGGGGGTGTTTAGATACAATTTACTAAATTTAGTCCCATCCGTTTGATGCTAGTTAAAAGTAATATAACCTAATTACAAAACTAATTACACAGATTAGTACTAAACGGTAAGACAAACCTATTAAGCCTAATTAGTCCATGGTTCACCCATGTGATTCTATAGTAAGCATTTGCTAATCATGAATTAATTAGTATTGATAAATTTCTCTCGTCCTTTAATCTTCATTTGTGTAATTAGCTTGTAATTAAACTTTGTTTAATACTCGTAACATTCAAACATCCGATGTGATACGCACTAAACTTTATTAAGGGGAACCAAACACCCCTGTAGTGTATATCTAAGTACATAGTAAAAGTTATCAATCTAGAAAAGCTAAAATAGCGAAAGGGCCTCTAGCTGAGTTGGTTAGGTGGTCTGAGTAGTACTCCTTAGGTCCTGATTTGAATCCCAGTAGGAGCGAATTTCAGGCTGAGGTTAAAAAACGTCACTCGCTGGTTCCCTTGGTTGTGTGCACATGAGATGGACTGACCTATAAAGGGCGGATCCTCGTGTAGGGGCTGTGAGGGCTTAAAGCACGAGTAAAGATCCGGCCTATAGGGGGCGGACCCTTATAACGCACGGTGGGCCAGCTTTCGTGACCTTTCTCGGTCGGGGCTCCGATTGAGCTTCTTCTTAATATAATACCGTGACGGCGGTGAAAGTTCCCTATGCCCGGGAACAGGATCTGGATGTCGCCTAGAGGGGGGAGGGTGAATATGCGAATAATAATTATTACTTTATAACTGGAAATTCTTACTCTACTCGAAGGCTGAATCACAGTGGAATGAAAGACCCTTCGAGTAGGTTGCAGTAGAATTAAAGTTTCTGTCTTAAAATACCCTGCACTTCGAAGACAGCTTGTACCACATATAAATATTGAAGTGCAAGTATAAACAACAAAAAAGACAGAGAAACAACACACATCACAGAGTAGAGCACACAGACACAGGGATTTATCCCGAGGTTCGGCCAAGCCTGAAATGCTTGCCTAGTCCTCGTTGGAGTTAGCCACACCTTGGCTTGGAGTCTATTTCAACTCCTTCCTCCGTTTGCTCAGATCTGTCAGTGCGACAGATAGAGCCTTCCACTATGTTGATATCAGTTACAACGATGCCGTGGATGCTTACAATCTTCTCGACAGCACTCCGGCAGAGTAACAATGCGCTCAAGATATTGCCCTAGCTCTCAGCAGCACTTCCCCTCTCTCTAAAAGCTTATAACTTCGCCTCTACACAAACTAGAGAGATACACAAGAGAGGGAGAGAGAGAATTGATCCAAATGATGTATGCACTTGTTGGCTGCACTTGTGTACTTGTTTGAGGCGCCTAGGGGTCCCTTTTATAGTCCCAAAGGGCCTAGGAGCCGTTGGAGCTTCATTTGGAAGCTCCCAGCCTTCCCTGGTCGCGGGTGCACCGGACTGTTCGGTGGCGCACCGGACAGTGAACAGTAACGGATCTTATTGACACTTTCCTTCTCTGGAACAGCTAGCCGCTGGCGCACCGGACAGGTTACTATTCACTGTCCTGTGCACTGAACAGGTCACTATTCACTGTCCTGTGCACCGGACACTGCTACTATTTACTGTCCTGTGCAACGGACACAGCTACTATTCACTGTCCTGTGCACCGGACCGAATTTTTTGCATTTTGGTCCTTCATCGGAAAAAAATTCACGTTTAGACCATAGAAAATTTTAATGTCATTTTTGGACCCTTTACTCGGCGCCGTAGCCTGTGGCGCCGAGGTAACACAGCTCGGCGCCATAGGCTATGGCGCCGAGGTACGTGCTGCGTTGGCACAAACGGACGTCGTGGCACCGACGTGGTGCCGAGCTCGGCGCCATAGATCTTGGCGCCGAGCTCCGTTTTGTAAAAAAAACTTGTCTAGCTCAGTTGGTAAAATACAAGGCTCTTAACCTTGTGGTCGTGGGTTCGAGCTCCACGGTGGACGTTTTTAATACTTTTTGTCTTTGTCGCTTATTTGTTTTTTTTGTTGTCCATATTTTTCGTTTATGTCGCTGATTTGTCTGTCTTGATTTATTTCTCATCCAGTTTTATTTTTGTGACTGATTTGTTTATTCGTCCATATTTTTTTATCCGGCGAGCACAGCAGCTGTGTGCCACAGTGCTCACAAGCCGTCAACTTCTCCCCTTGTTTGCTCAGCTAACCACAATAAAAATCAAATGAGAACACTCTTACTTCAATCGTGATCAAATAAAATATTATATTTTCATTGAGTTATTTTGAACATAAATTTTAAATACATAATAACATATTCCCAGTAAAAGAAGCACATATATTCATCTTTTTTTCTTCTGCACTAAATAAAAGTATACTCCATTATATACTTGTCTCATGGATGATATATTTTAGAATTTACTGCATATACAGCTGATGTGCTCGCCGGATAAAAAAAATCTGGACGAATAAACAAATCAGTCACAAAAATAAAACTGGATGAGAAATAAATCAGGACGGACAAATCAGCGACATAAACAAAAAATATGGACAACAAAAAAAATAAATAAGTGACAAAGGCAAAAAGTATTAAAAAACACCCACTATGGGGCTCGAACTCACGGCTACAAGGTTAAGAGCCTAGTATTTTACCAACTAAGCTAGACAAGTTTTCTGTACAGAATGGAGCTCGGCGCCACGACGTCCGTTTGTGCCAACGCAGCACGTACCTCGGCGCCATAGCCTATGGCGCCGAGCTGTGTTACCTCGGCGCCACAGGCTACGGCGCCGAGTAAAGGGTCCAAAAATGACATTAAAATTTTATAGGGTCCAAACGTGAATTTTTTTCCGATGAAGGACCAAAATGCAAAAAATTCGGTGCACCGGACAGGTCACTATTCATTGTCCTGTGCACCGGACAACTACTATTCACTGTCCTGTGCACCAGCCAACAACACACTAAGTGATTTTTCCTCCGTTCTTTCTCCGTTTGACTTCAACTTTCGGGAGGATTTTCCTGAGACTTAAAAAACACATTTAGAGGATAATCCAATTGATTTAGTCCTAGAAACTTACATCTTTTTTGTTCTTCTCCTAGTTTTTTGTTTCTCTTCCAGCAGAGCTCAGAATGGTACTTTCTCTACAGAAAGAGTTAGAGAGCAAACCAAAGCACCAAACTTGTAGTAAGAGGTGTATGCAACATGGTTAAACCGTTGAACACTCAAACCTTACATACTTAATCTTTTTCATCGTTTTACCCAATTTGGCATATTTGAGGTCGATGTTGGACTCTAAACCATTAAGTCAACTTGACTTGATCTAGATTGACATATCTGAGCTCTAACTCCCTTGTTCATTTCTCGAGCTTGATCGTGAGCCTTATGACTTACACCACATAACCGTAGATGTTACCTCATTGGTTGTAAGTCATATCCTTATATAGTGATCCTTGATGCACCATAACTCTTAACTCGATCAACCTTGACTTTGCAAGTCTTCTTCTTCACCCCTGGCTTTGGGTTCCTGGTCTCCTTGACCTTCTCCCGTGCACTCGGTACCTCGAAGCTCTTCTTGCCTCCATCCTTGGCTTGATCGGTTGTCTCTGAGTTACGCACACCGAGTCTCACTTAAGCAGTGTTCATTATCTATAGATAATTCAGTCTTTGGACCATCACACTTGTTCACTTGTGTTGAACCCTATTAGCTTTGCATTAAGTACCTGTTCAACACTTAGCACACTTGTTAGTCCTTTAATTGGGTTGTCATCCAAACACCAAAACCCACAAGAGAGCTTTCAGGCGGTCTTTCCCCTACCGTCCGAGTTTAGAAAAGACATTGATACGGTTCTTGAACTGATAAGTCAGATGCATCTAACTCTATTATTGTTTGCTTGTGCCTGATGAAATGTTATTTTATTATCCATACCCCTTTAATCTTTGCTTCTAATTTCAAGATTCAAGCCCCCCCTGCCCCCCCGGGCGGTGATTCCAGTTTTTTATATCAATTGAAAACAGATAGTAATACGAACATATGGTTTTCTAACCAAACTTATACCCTACAATAAGGTGGTTATACTTATGCATTCCCGTCTACTAAACCTATCGTTTTTTAAATATTCTTGTGCGGTTCGTTTTTCTCAATAGAAAGGCAGATCCGGCGTAGTAGTGAGAGTTTTTTCACTGAGATCACCAGGTTGTGGGTTCGAAGTGGCCTCTCCACAGTTGTGGGAGGGAGGCTTGACTCAGTTTATTCCTTCCTTAGACTCCACTCATGTGGGAGCCTCCTGTACTGGGTCTGCCTTATTAGTTCTTTTCCCCTCAATGATGGTTATACATTCTTGATTACTAAATTTATTATTTCCGTAATATCCTTGAACGGTTCTTTTCCCTTCAATTTCTAATACATGCTGTATTACAATGGCAGCTTTTTTTTAAAGAACTGACCCTTTCAACATTATTAATTGACTACATAGACTGTTAAAGTTTTAATCTAAAAATAATCTTCGTCCATTGTCTCATTTAACAGGAGCAAGCTACAAAGCCTGTCAATGGTGCACCAGCAACTTCAGAAGTAAATGGTAAAGTTTCTGCCCCAGATTCCAGTCCAAATGCTGCAGTTTCCCGTCAGAACATGGTCAAGACAGAGACCAAAAGTTCTAGCCCTGTGGAACAAGCCACTGTATCAAAAATGGATAAGGACAGATTAACACAGAAGGAAGGACCTGGAATTGCTAGTTCTTCCCCAGGTTCTTTAAAGAGAAAAACAACTAATCTTGGCCAAAAGAATAAAAGATTACGGATGGATAATGAGGAATCGATGGAGTTGAAGATAACATGGGAGGAAGCTCAAGAATTGCTTCGCCCTCCTCCTAAGGTCCCATCCATTGTTATTGTTGATGGCCATGAGTTTGAGGAATATGAGGTATAACAATCCTTTCAACACTTTACTTACTGGGGAATTGCATTCTGAAATTGGCACTTGTTTCTGAGAATGTCTCGACTCTCGAGGACAATTTTTTGCATTCTTGGTTTCTTTTGCTGTTTATTTTTACTGCTTAATACAGAAGAATAAAGGACACATGTTTCTGTATTGAACTTCTGCGATTTCAGGAGCCACCTATACTTGGAAGGAAGACTTATTTTGTAGCAGATAAATCAGGGTAATTTTTTTTGAACTAGCTTCTAAGTGTGCCTTTTCTATTAATCTGAAATGGGTACGCTGCACGTTAACTGCTTTTCTTGATGTTCATGTAATACCAATTGTTTTCCTCACCATAAGTATCAAACTATCTTCTACTTGTTTGTGTTGTTTACATAGAAGTGGTTCAAATTCAATGTGTAGTGCTCCCTCCGTCCCAAAATGTTTGCCGTTCTCACTTTTTGAGGAGTCAACTATTTTTAAATTTGACCAAATGTATATAAGAAAATGTTAATATTTATAGTATATGATTAGTATCATTAGATATATATTTCAATCTATTTTTGAAGTAAAATTAGTTGGAGATACAAATGTTACTAATATTGCTTATAAATCTAGTCAAACTCGAGAAAGTTTGACCGGCACGAATACCATGCGACAAACATTTTGGGACGGAGGGATACTAGATATGAGTTATGAAGTGAATCAGTGCCACTAATCTAAATTAACAACACTTTAACAGTTTGAACCATCAATGGGTCCAGTGTGAAGATTGTTCCAAATGGAGAAAAGTTCCAATAGATGCCCTGTTGCCCTCCAAATGGACCTGCTTTGACAATAAATGGGATTCAGAAAGGTGATCTTGTCTCATTGTCTCTTTAATTCAATTTATGCCCATTTTATTTTCTGTGTCATATGAAAACATGATGAATCATCTTTGGATCCATCATCCATGGGTTCCACAAGGCAACAAAATATATTTTGTTGAAAGCTTTCATTCAAAGTGGTGTTTGGATAGAAATGCTTGGAAAGAAACTATCAACGTGGCCGAACCGTGATTAGGCATTTTTCCTTTTAGTGCTCTCAAAAGCTTTTTCCCTCCCTTTCTCTCTCTTTCTCTTTTTTGTGACATCTTGTTGGGTTTCAACTCTAGTCTACCCCAACTTGTTTGGGACTAAAAGACTATGTTGATGTTGATGTTTCATTCAAAGTGGTGTACTTGGAAATAAATTTTAACCCAAAAGCTAGTCTGGTGATCTGGTCTTTACGTATTCAGTTAAACACAACTATTTTTTTTTTCTATCTGGTCTTTACGTATTCAGTTAAACACAACTATTTTTTTTCTATCTAGGTCTTCTTGCGAACCTGCACAGGAAATAAGTTTGGAGGAGCTTGCAGAACTCATTCCTATAAAACCTGGTATAGTACACATGCCCTCTGTAGTTTTTATATGTTTCTGTAGAATTTGTATTTTCATTAGTGATCATTTCCAAATAAAAATGTCAGAAGGGTACACATGCCCTCTGTAGTTTATATATATATGCTTCTGTAGAATTTGCATTTTTATTAATCATTAGTGGTTCTTTTCAAATAAAAATGCCAAAGATGCATTTCAGACAGAAAGAAGTGGATAACCATGAAAGATGGCTGGTCGCGCTACTTGTAAGTAGGCATGCCACAGTCCCAGTGCATGCTATAGGTACTTAGCTGCATTAAAAGGAAATCCAAGCTCATCTAGTGTTTTCAGAAAAATGCATGGTGGAGCTTGCCCAACCCTTTACATAATGGGCTACATTTGTTTTCGTTATGTTGGGCCCTTTTGTTGGTTGCAATATCAGGATTTCTTGCAATGGCGAAAGGGCCTCTAGCTGAGTTGGTTAGGTGGTCTGAGTAGCACTCCTCAGGTCCTGGGTTCGACTCCCCGTGGGAGCGAATTTCAGGCTGTGGTTAAAAAAATCCCCTCGTCTGTCCCACGCCAAAGCACAGGTCTAAGGCTCAGCCCCGGTCGCGGTCGTTCTCACATGGGCTTCGATGCCGCTGTGTATGGGTGGGGCAAGGGTTCGGGGGTTTTCTTGACCTGCGTGAGAAGGTCTTCTTCTTATTAAAATGCCCGGGGGCTGTCTTACCCCCCGCAGGTCAAGTTTTTTTTTTTTTTTTTTTTAGGATTTCTTGCAATGTACTTCTTTATATATGATGTTTAGGACAAGCTAGCTAGTCAAAAAATGAACTAATTAGCTGGCCCTAAAGGTCAACATATTTAGAGATGGAGGGAGGGGTCGTGCATTTTAGAGGTAGGCGCTTTGTCTAATATCTACTACTACCAGATAAATTCCTCACTCGCCTTTTAGAGATAGTTTGTGTAATGTCTACTACTCCCTCCGTTCCAAATTACAAGTCATTATGGCTTTTACATAGCTTTTGTTCATGGATATAGATTATACCTAGATATACATTATGTCAATATACATAGCACTCTCTCTGTTCTAAATCGTCTTCGTCCGAAATTGTAGATTGTTGTAGCTTTTTTTAGTACATGGCTCTTACTATGTATCTGGATATACACCAAGTCTAGATAGTAAAAGGCTAAAAGCTATGAAAATGCCAAAACGACTGATGATTTGGAACTTCGAAGTTTTATTTACTTGTATGATGAACTATAACTGTATTTAATGGTTTGTTGTAGGAAAAAAGCCCAGATTGAAGATAGAATCTGATGCTATTGATGCTTCAGATGGGCTGGACACGCTTGCAAACCTTGCAATTCTTGGTGAAGGTGAAGCGCTCCCTTCGCAGCCAACAACAAAACATCCCCGCCACCGTCCCGGCTGCTCATGCATCGTCTGCATCCAACCACCAAGTGGGAAGGGTCCAAAGCACAAGCAGACATGCACCTGTAACGTTTGTATGACGGTTCGCCGCCGTTTTAGGACACTCATGCTTCGACGCGAGAAGAAGGTGACAAGAGATTCCTCTCGCAAGAAAGAGACGGGCCAATCCAGTGAGAAGGTCACACAACAAGCCGTGTCCGGTCCGCCAGGAGCCAATGGCAGTGCAACCAGCTCCCCCCAGAAAGCAGATGGAAATGCTGATGCGCCCGAAGACATGGCCGTCGATCACAAGGTGACATCCTCTCCCGTCAAGAACCACATTGACCTGAACATTCAACCTGAACGGGACGACGAGCAGTCACCAAAATCTGGTGCGGCTGGTTTGTTGAGCCGAGACCATCCAACTTAGACATTGTTTGGTTATTTATATCCCATATAAATTGGATAGAATTGTAAAACATTACGAAAGATTTTGATTTATTTGGAATTTAAACCCACTCAATTCCACCCAATCCGCATGGATTACAAGCAAAACGAACAAGCAGCCCTTAGAGAGTGGATCGCGTGGATTGCTTGATCATACCGTTGAGTGGACATAGAAACCGATTGAACACTTCCGAATGTATATACCCCCTTTTTAAAAGAAAGATGTGGCGTGAGCCGTGAGGTGTAGTGTAGCTGTTAGTCTGTTACATGTTACCTTCCCAATACCATGGAGCCGGTTTCCTTTTTCCCTGGGACTCCATCCTGTGGTAATGTTATCGTGTATACCGTAGGGCAGGATACCCCGTAGGTGTTGAGCGGGGTACCGGAGAATGGCAAAGAATACGCTACAAGTTGCATGCAGTAAAAAGAAGCTACATGAGACACCTTATTTGCTACTGTAAATTTAGAGTGAACACAAAAAACCTTACTCTATCCGCACATATAGAACTCTAAATTTCTATTCGAAAAGAAACATTATTTTCTTGTCAGCAAAACTTTTTACCCTATATTATAAGTCTCCGCAGTCATATTTATTTTATATCTTAACTTTATATTAATTATCTTTATACTACCTTTGTTCTTAATATTTATATAGTTTAATTTTAACTAAACGGGACAATAAAAAACGGCGGGAGTGTCATTTATTTTCTATACTATTCACGTTGTTGCGTGTGCTGCTGTCGAATGGTGCCGCCGCGGCATGCACTAGCTGTCACATGCACGGAGAGGAGAGGGAGATGCAGTAAAGGCAACGAAACTCTATATATGGCGTTTTTTGAGCCTGCCCCTGTTAAATAGCGTGGCCGGACAGGGTGGCCGCTGCAGCAAAATGTCCACCGGCTCTGGAACATGTAAAAGCTCATATTCGAGGTTTATTAGATTCTTTATTCCTCTAACAAAAAACTCTAAAATGTCCTCTAAAATTTAGAGGGTAGTATAGAGGCCTAGAGGGTGTACGGTGGTCCTCTATACAATATGCTGATTCATGTGTCTGTGCGTTCACGTGCCGACGAACGGTAAAAAATAATATAGAATGTCAAATCTGGTAACACTTTTGATATAGATGATAAAATTTAGAGGATATTACTGGAGATGAATAAGATATAGAGTACAAAATCTTTTAGAGGGTGCTTTAAAACAAAGAGAATATTCTTTTAGAAGATGAAATAGGCTACCTGCAGCGGCAACCGCGTGGTGCCCCCTCCTCTTCCACTGTGCATGCGTAGGGGGCATCTACGCGCGTAGCGGCGGACTCCAAATAGCCCCCTACGCGCTATGACATAAGGGGAGGCAGCGACCGTCTCCCAGATCAAGGGGAGCACTGTAGCGCACTCTTGCACAATGATCCTCTATTTAATAGTTGAAAAAATAGTAATAAATGATGAATAATGTTAGATAATAATATTTTATAGTTGTAGTGGGGTATAGGGGTAGAATATAGGGGAAACCGCTGTGGGAGATAAAAAAGTAGCTGATGAAATGTTGGTGATATGACACAAAAAGTAATATAGGAAAACATTTAGAGTAACTATTGCAGACAGTCTTATTGACAAAGTTCTCTCTCCTACTCGAGTAGGAGGCTGTACAACGCTGGCATCGATGGTATGAGTGGGTGAGTGTAGAATATAATTGAAAAAATAATATACCACGTGGTAATTGGTATAGAGTTGAGTAGTGATGGGCATTCCGTCTATTAATGTAATTCGGTTCGGTCTATTCAGATTTGTGAGTGAAATTTTGGGTTTTGAAAATGAGAATTGAAATTTTTAAAATAATTTTAGGAACCGAACCCGAATAGACTCATAATTTCGGTTCGGTCTATTCGGTCCACCAAATTGACCCGAATAGTAGAGAGTCTAGTATCTTTTGTTAAAATATATACAATGAATAATTAATTGGAAGTACTATTATTACAACAAGTGACTATAAAAAATAGCAAACACAAATATATATACTATCGTTAAGATGATATCATAATGTTTAGCTAATAAGTTCATAAATCATATAATAATAGCATCACATATTAAGAGCTTTTTTATATTTTGGGTTATTTAGTCTATTCGGGTTTGAAAGGTTAGGAACCGAATTTGAACTCATACATCAGCATATAGCACGTATAGGAATCGAACCTGAACTTGAAACCCGAATAAACCGACAATTCGTTCTATTGGGGTTCGGTTCGGATACGGGTTTCGGTTTTAAAATGTCCATCTCTAGAGTTGAGATATAAAGTAAACATGACTGTAGAGTCTTGCGGTGACAAAAGGACATAATATTTTTTAAGATAGAAATTTAGAGTAGTATACGGATAGTCATTGCAAGACGCTGAATCTAAACCATAAGTTGCTAAGGCTGGCCGCAGTGATGAACTGCACGCCATACACTACAAGTATCCAGTTGTGTATGAAATAAAAAAATGCCGCAGCCACATACCTTATATGGTACTCTAAATTTAGAGTGTGCAATAAAACCCCATTTACAGAGTTTACTCTCTCCTACTCTATTGTGCAGTCATGTTTGGTGGGAAAGAGGTGGGTGGTGGGGTCCGTAGTGGGTGCATTTGATAAATATTGATAAAAAATATGGTAGTTTATATAGGTTTGAGATATAGAGTAGTAGTGGATGCCGAAGTTTGACTACTGTATTTCAAAATATTGATTACTAGAATAAAATATTATTTTTAGAGTGAATAAGTGCGGATACTATCCTGCTCATAATTCTCCCGGAGTTTGCAGGGATTGCCATATTCGTATGTGTATTCATCTTTGTCCAACTAGTTTGCTCTTCTGTTTATGTAAAAACTATTTTTGACAGAGAATACCATTGGCTGGCTGGCTGTAAATATAGGCGTCTAAGTAGCCTAACGAACACCGTTACGCATGTTGTCGGTCAGCCGAGTAGACTGGGATACCGCCACGGCAATCGTGTTTGTGTCGAGGGTCTCTGGCCATGCATGGCAAACCAACTCAGATGGCCTCATCCTCCAATGCTGCTGGGCAGGAGGAGGTCCGCACCGATTGGAGGAAGTGTAAGAACGGAACTGAAGACTGTTTCGTTATATACTTCAGTTGTTAAAAATTAGGAACAATTGGATCTATACCATTAAAAGATCCAAACTTTAGATATATATCATGGACCCCACATGTCATTGACTCATGTGGACCCACATGTAAGTGAGATAGTAATGGTATGAATCTAAAGTGGTGATCTTTTAATGGTATGAATCCAAATTTCCCTAAAAATTATCATATATTTTAAACCATACATGTCTAAGGTTAAACCTTTAAATTCTGTGCCAGTTTGCCACATATAAGAACTTGCCACACTTTTATGTCATTGATAAGTAGAATCTATATAGTTAGAGAAATCTTTTGTCATAGCTATAGTTACACAAACTAAAAATATATCTAACTTGATTAAACCTAACTAACAAATCGTGGCAAGAGGCAGCGAACCAAAACCCCTCACTGGATGAGTTAAAGACAGCGGAATCAGGATGGGATGTGGCGAGCATCACCTACCAAAGAAGTTTTCATACTATCGCCATTACCCTGTGTCACACTTCCTATATTACTTGCTATTTCAAACTTCACTATATAAACAGTACAATCTACAATGTAAAATAATATTTTACACGATCAGATAGTAGACTCTATGGGGCTGATTGGTTGCCTGTGTGCGCTCGCGCAGGGACCGTTGGATACAAGTTTTAGATACACCGGTGTGTTTGGTTGCTTGAACAAATGTCTGGGCCAGGCCATGCTCGTGCAAAGTACCCATCTCATCCAGGCCCATCAGAGGCCAGAATCTCCGTTCCTGAAGAGCCAGGCTCCGCTCGTTCCTTGGTCCTCTTGCAACTCTGTCCTCGCGTGGCGCTCGCGCTAGGGTTGCAGCCGCCTCGCCTGGAGCTCGCGCAGCCGCCTCGCCTAGAGCTCGCGCTAGGGCCAGGGTCGCCCTCTCGCTGTTGCTGCTCGCCGTCGAGGTCGCGGCCTACCTCCAGGGCTGGCACCTCGAGGTGGATGTGGGCGCGGGGATCCTCGCCGTCGACGCCCTCTTTGTTGCCGCCTACGCGGCCTGGATGCGTGCCCCTTCGACTACCTCGCGCCGCCGCTGCAGTTCTTCACCAACGCCTGTGTCGTCCTCTTCCTTGTCCACGGCGTCGACCGCCTCGTGATCTGCCTGGTCTGCTTCTGGATCAGGCTCAAGGGCGTCAGACCCGTGTCGCCGCTGCGAGCCGACAAGGAGGACGACCCGTGATCTGCCTGGTCTGCTTTCTGGTCTCAAGGGCGTCAGGCCCGTGCCTCGTGATCTGCCGACCGCCTCGTGAGAGAGAGGTACTAAGCTCCAAGCAACTTCCAGTCATCCTTCCCTCAATCTCCTTCCGTAGTTGCTTTGTTTCTTGTTTATGCTTACTTTGGAATTTTGAAATCAAAAGATTCGCTTCTTCAGCTGCAATTCGGGCCGTCCTGTAAACTACAATTTTGTAAAGTATTCTTGTACCTCAGTATCAATATTATAATTGTAATTTATAATTTTGTAAAGCATATGTAAAGGATAAGTTATTGTAATTTATAATTGTATAAATTTGGATTTGTGTAAATTATGGCGTTGTAATTTTAGAAATGTAGTTGAGTCGTATAACTTAGAGCTAAATCCATGCAACTTACTAAAACAGCAAACCAAACAGGGGTTGTACTGATCCTGGCTAATTGGGGACAAACAACCAAACAAGAGAACTTATTTTGGTTTGCATCAATGCATACAGGCTAAGCCCAGCCTGCATCTAGGCTTTAACCAGGATCTGCTGATCCTAACAACCAATCACATGGTATATCACATTTCATATCTCACTTTCTATTTTAAACTTCAGTTTGCAAACAGTACAATCTATACCGTAAAACAGTATTTTACACGGCAGTTTATGTTGCCTGCTGAAGATAGCCAGGGCATCAGTAACCAGCACCTGTCACTGCTACCAATTAGTACGATCGAACTTGTCCTCGTTACTTGATAAAACCATTTACACAAAACCATATCTTACAGAGACCAAGAACCAAAATCGAGAAATATCACGGAACAAAAAAGCAGAATCCTTCTTGCGGAGCCGCAGCTATTTGCAGCAAGACTTCCCACTAACGGCTGCCCCTGCCCCTGCCAATCATGTCGTTGTAGTGCTTGAGCGACTCCTGCCGCTGCAGCCGCATCTCCATGTTGAACTTGTGGATGAACGCCTCCACGCGGCGGTTCAGCTCGTCCTGCCCCAGCGACGGCTCCCGCCGCACCAGCGCAGCGGGAGCAGGTCTGCTCCTTCCGGCGCCACCGTCGTTGAAAGTCTCGGCCTTCCGCATCGTCCCCGCCGGTGCCGCGGCCGCTGGATCGACCTCCCCGCTGCTGCCGCCGCCGGACGGGCGGCGCCCGGGACGGGTGTCCCAGGTGTCGGACTTCTTGAGGTGCCGAGCTAGCGTCGGCCCCCGGCCCTCCGTGATGGCCTTCCACGTGCTCTCCAGCGTCTCCTCCTTCCGCGGCCGCGCCACCCGCAGAGCCCTGCTACCTGCAATGTCAAAATCCGCGTTGGTGACCAAACAAACAAACAAACAAACATTTGTGTCTATATCTTCGTTAAATTCGACAGAACGGCGTATAGTTCCTGTGGGAAACAGAATTGCCAAATCTTTTTGGAGATTTCCAATTTCCAAACCGCGCTGAGGCGCTGAGGGCCTGATGAGGATTGGAACTCGGAAGAGTAAGTAAGTAGCGTTGTTACCTTCGGGGCTTGGTTTGGTCGCCTTCCTGCTGAACCTCGCCGACACGAGCGGCTTCTTCCTGGAGTTGGTCAGGTCCGCGAACGGCGGCACCTCCGCCGCCACCTCCGGCTCCGCGCCCCTCCGACGCGGCGTCCATGTCGACCTCGAAACCGAATAGTCCTCGTCCACCTCGCCCTCCGGCGCCACCGCTACAGTGTGGATCTCCACCACCACTGGCTCCTCGACGACAGCAGCAACCTCCGCGGCCTTCGCTGCCACCACGGGCACCGCCGCAGGCACCTGCAACGACGCAACCGCCGGCTGGATCCCATCCTGCTGCTGCTCCATCTCCTCGCCCGCTCCTTCTCCTCCGATGGCGTCGGCGTCGGGGTCCGCGGCGGGCGCATACGACGGGGCTGACGGACGTCCGCCGGCGCCGCCGCTCGACTGGAAGCGGGACGACGCGGCGATGGAGATGATGATGGCGTTGATGACGAGGTACAGGTACGGCGGCGTGAGCCAGGTGGCGGCCACCGCGCGGGCGCGCGGCAGCTCTTCCTCCACGAACGCCGCCGCCGCGGGGCCCAGGAACCGCACGCCCACGGCCATCAGCAGCGCAGAGGCGGCCGCCGCCATCACGGTGCGCGCGTAGGCCATCGATACCGTCTCTTGTCCTCGCCCGGCGGTCCAGCTCCCCCGAGCCCAGTGCCGCGCGGCAGCTGTCGTCTCCTCGACCGTGTGCGGCGTGTCCGCGGCAGCGAGCGAAACGGAAGGAAGGGAGCGAAGCGCGAACGAGCGAGCGAGCGCCGAGCAGACAAGCAGGGAGGTGGTGGGCGCGGAATTTATAACGAGGGGACCGGGCCGATGCCTACTAGGCTACTATTAACTAGATGCAGGTCCTGCCTGGGCGTCGTGGCTTGCTTCGTTAGGAAGGGCCAGCACCAGCAGGTGAGGTCGAGATCAGCCAGCGGCAGTGGAGAGAGTGTGACCGCGGCGGGGTCGATGGCCGGTGGCGACAGACAAGGAGGGCGACCTTCAGCTTCACGGGGAGGCTCGAACGATGCCCACGGGAATTCGGCGAGAGTTTTCTGCATCAGACGGGCGTCTGTCCGGAAAATGTTCGCAGCCCTCACAAAAAAAGAGGATAGGCCCCACCTACAAACCAATAATATAACTAAAATGTTATCTGATTGACCTACAGGTGGGACCTATCCTCCTTTTTGTGAGTGACGGTAAACAGCCTGGTTTGCAGCCGGCCTGCAACAAATTTTTTTCCGTCTGTCCACCGGCCACGCACTGATCAGACGGCTGTCACGTCGCTGGAGCGTGTCATGGCCATTGCATTCGCACAGTTTTTGGGCCATGCATGTGGGGTTCACGTTCATCCATTCTAGCAAATCAGCAGCAAGCCAGCAACCTGTGCGTGTCCCCCCAGGCCCTGCTGATATGAAGGGAAACTGACGCGGGGAGCCGAGGAGGCCGCCGAGCCTCAAACGGTCAGAAAAATGACCGTTGGGTGCGGTGCGGTGCGGTGCGGGTGCGGTGGAGAGAACGGGCGCGCGGGCCCCGCCGCAGGCTGCCACGTTTGTGGTAGGAGTATAGGACTGTCGCGCAGCCACCTATGCAGGGCCCCCTCACCGAACCAAAGGTGGCCTCCGTTCTTCTCTGACTTCCGGGCCGCCGGCCCGCAGCCTCGCTAGGGAGTAGGGACCAGTTGTATGATTTTAGTCTTTTATTTAAGTACAAAAATTAAGGGGTGTTTCATTTGACGACTCTAGAGCAGAACTCCAAAAGTACAGGGTTGTAAGGCTATCCGCACTCACACTACTCTAAATCCGTACTCTAAAAAAAATATTCTATCCTCGTCAGTGGCGGAGCCAGCAACCGAGTGAAAGGGGGGCCAATCAAAGCTTTTGGACACAAAACAAAGCTAATTACAGTGGAAGAAAAGGCAAAAATTCTGTTGTAATAATATAATATTGATAATGAGTGTATCAGTACATAGTAAAGCATTTTACTTGAATATACTAAAATACAAGCATGTCATTATACTAGCTTAAACACATGTTAGAACACCACTTTTCTCTCCTTAAGATCCTTAAAATCATTAATTATATCATCATAGCTGTAGTTTCCCACAATTCCTCCTTCTATATGTACTAGTAAACTATTAGCAAGATACTCATCTTCCATCTTATTCCGCAACCTTGTCTTGGTTATCTTCAAGCTAGAAAAAGCACGCTCAGCACTAGCAGTTGAAACAGGAAGAGTAACAAGTAAGCGAACCAATCTATCAATCAAGTTGAAAACCCTATGACGTCCTGAGGAAACAAGGCATCGACAAAGGTCAGCTAAGGTTGCAATATTTTCCATATCTTCACTGTTAGAAGCTTCAGCAACAAAATGATTCAATTGGCACTCTAATCCAATCCTCTCTTGTTGGGTGAAATCTGCTGGGTAGTACTTCTCCACCATGCTGCACACATCACTTGCCTGAAAAGAGGTAAATCCATTTTTTGGTACCAATTTGACACTAATAGATAAAAGATCCATCACCTTCTCATTAAATTTTAGATTCAGTTCAGTCAGTTGAGTATCAATTGTTGCCCGAAAAACTTCAACTCTGAAATAATGATCATTGGTAAAATGATCAGGCTGACGACGAGCACGACCACCGCGCAATATATATATTTCATCAAAGTTTGGTATGCTAATTCCATGATTCATACAGAAGTCAACAACTTTGCAAATAAACGTTTCCCAACCATTGACTGATCTCATTTGTTCAAGAAGGATTTTTGTTGAATGCACAAGACGGATAGCATTTACTATGTCTTGTGTTTTCTTCTGTAAAGCTTGACCAAGATATTCAGTGATATCTAATATATCCCTCATCATACATAGAACAAATACAAAATCAAATGATATTAGATAGTTGAAAGAAGTATCTCCATCGGCCCGGTTTGCACCAGCAGATGAATCTGCAGCTAAGTTTTGTAGAACTGAACTGACAGCATTGAACATGTCAATAAGGGATGAAATAGAGCCTAAGTGTGAACCCCACCTTGTCTCTCCTGGACGTTTCAATGAGCGGATCTGATTCACTCCTTTACCGGTCTCAAGCTCGTCAATAGCTAACAAGCGTGCAAGTTCAACCATTTGAGCATCATGAAGCTCATCGTGACGCTTGGATGATGAGTCAACTGTGTTCACGATAAACAACAGCTTCTGAAAAAATTGGCTAACAGGCACCACATCTTTTGCTGCAGCAACAAGAGCAAGTTGTAAACGATGGGCATAGCAATGAACGTAGTATGCATACGGACATTCTCTAAGAAAAAGTGCCTGCAGACCATTCAATTCTCCCTTCATGTTGCTAGCACCATCATATCCTTGGCCTCGAAGGTTTTGTATATCAAAGGAATGGATTGCCAATACATGAGACAATTCTTGTTTCAGTGTTAGTGCTCTAGTGTTTGTTACATGAACACAATCAAAGAACCTTTCTTGTAAAACACCATCTTTATCAACAAATCTGAGAACAAGAGCCATTTGCTCTCTTTTGGATACATCACATGTTTCATCTACAAGAATTGAGAACTTCGCATCCCCAACTTCATCACGAATATGTTTTCTAATTTTCATTGCAATAACACTCAAGATCTCCTTTTGAATATCAGGTGATGTATATTTGGCATTGAGTGGAGCATTCTCCAAAACGACACCTGCAATCTCAGGATTAAATTCTGCAAGAAGTTTTACCATTTCAATGAAATTGCCTCTGTTTTTTGATCCTGTTGTCTCATCATGACCTCTCAAAGCAAAAGACTGAAATGTCAACCACTTAACAGCCGCAATTGATGTCTTGAGCCTTAGACGATTTCTTTCTTTCTCCTGGTCACTTGTCACCAAAAACAGATTTGCTATGTGATTTGGTTGATTCAACAAGGTTTGACATTCTTTCACTGCATTATTGTGAACTGAGCAAGGATCAGATCCTATATGAGCCAGGAATGCACATTTTTCCCATCATGAACCTTTTTCCAACTATCAAAACCTTGTGATGTGAAGACATCAAAACCACTCCTTTTATTTATGTTTTTGCTACAAACAAAGCAATAAAGACAATAAGCACGTTCAATGCTCTCTGAATATTCCAACCAAGAGGGAAATTGACTAAACCAATGGTACTGAAAACGCCGCTGATGACCTGTTGGCCCTGATGGCTTATAACTTTGAAGTTTTGGTTGCATTGGACCTAAAATCAAGTATGCTCGTCGTACTTCATCTTGTTGGTTGCTTGGATACTCCCAAATTTGTGGGCGTTTGGCCGGATCTCGCTCTAAAAATTCGATACCCCGAAAAATAACAGCTTCATCTTGCCTCTGAAAATTGGCACCAGCAGCAACAACTATAGGTTGCTCAACAACTGGTTCTGGTTCATCCCTTCTTCTTTTGCAAAATGATTGGATGGATTTTTGAACCATTGCTATAAGTAAAAGAAATTACTCAGTATCTAAACTGGTAACTAGGGTTCAGGTTAGAGATATAGACTACCGTACTGAGCAAAATCGAATCAAAATAAGAAGGAGAAGAGAAATTAGAGCATGCCTAACCTGAATAATGCCGGGGTGTTTGAATTGACAGCGTGCGCGAGGTGGTGACTGCTGAGTGCTGAGACTGAGAGCGACGATTCGACGGCGGCACGGTCGCACACTCGCACGGACGGAAAACGGCTTGGAGCCTTGGAGTTTGGCGGAGAAGAGAGAGTGCGCGATGCTGTTGCCTGGAAGGCTAGAACTGAAGTGCCAGCCGCCAGCGGCGAGGCCGTAAGGCCCGTAAAGCCAACAGCTTGGCATCGGACATCCTCGGCCCGTGGGCCATGTAGTTTATACTTCGATTTTTTTATACCTACCTGGGGTTTTTTTTTGCGGCAAGGGGGGGCCAGAGCCCAGGTTGGTCTACACCTGGCTCCGCCCGTGATCCTCGTCAGCAAAACTATCTACTCTATACCACAATCATCTGCGATCATATTTACTCTATATTTTAACTCTATACTAAATACCATATATTATATTATTTTTTCCACTTCACTTGCTTCGATGTACGCACTTCACTTGCTCATCTGTGCATGCGTGGAGCACTCCGGCGTCCGGTATGCAGTCGTTGACAGAGTGCAGTCCACGCCATATTTGAGGTAGGAGGCTGCCTCGGTGACAGTGCAGTCGGGTTTGCAGTCGTCCGCTGCAGCGTCGCGATGACTCTAAAGGCTTTACAGTCTGACGACTGCGGATAGCCTAAACTCTATAGAGTAATATTTTAGAGTACCTATTTTTGCTACTCTGAAATTGAAATCCTTAAAAACAACATCATTGTCAGCGTTTTGGACCCGCGAGGACCCTCAACCGACTAGTGAATTTGACGCTGTGTGTCCCTGCCCAGATGGGTTGATGCAAGATGAAACACAAGATGGGGGATGAGGCTTATATTATCTTGCACCGGGGTGCTCGTAGTAGGGGTTACAACCGTTGAGAGAGAGAGAGAGTGTGCCCTTGAGGTGAGCCGTCTGGGTTAGCCTTCTCTGCGTTTTCTCTCCTCCTCCACCCTTGGGAAGGCCCTGGACATCCCCTTGTATAGATACAAGGAGATGATCCAGCTGTACATACGGATGTGTAGCTGTGCGCTAACGTGGCGTTGCGGCCCGGGGTCCTGCTGACGTTTCTTTGCCTTCATAGAGAGTTGAGAACAATCGACGTCATGGATGCATGCAGGGAACCATCATTACCTTTTGCCGGAGTAATCTAGATGGGACACCGGTCTTGTTCCTTCGTAGCCAGAGGCAGCTAGCTAGGGGTAGGGTAATGATGTATCCCCTGTGGCGTAGTCGGTCCGAGGCCGAGGTCGGGCGAGGCGGAGACTTCTCCTGAGGTCGAGGCTGAGGTCGGGCGAGGTTGTGACTCCTCCCGAGGCCGAGGCTGAGGGCGAGGCCTGGGGTCGGGCGAGGCGGAGACCTTCTCCCGAGGCTGAGGCCGAGGCCTGAGGTCGGGCGAGGCGGAGACTTCTCCTGAGGTCGAGGCTGAGGTCGGGCGAGGTTGTGACTCCTCCCGAGGCCGAGGCTGAGGGCGAGGCCTGGGGTCGGGCGAGGCGGAGACCTTCTCCCGAGGCTGAGGCCGAGGCCTGAGGTCGGGCGAGGCGGAGCTCCCTATTGCGCCCGAGGCTGAACTCGGGGGAGGTCGTGACTTACTGTCGTTAGTTTTACCCTGGTGGTTGGCACAGTAGTCGGAACAGGGTGAATAGTGCTATTTTCGTGTCAGAACGATCAGTAAAGGGGCGAAGTGACTGCGGTCATTTCGACCTTGCCGACTGAGGCGCGCGTGTCAGGATAAGGTGTCATGTGATCCCCGCATTGAATGCGCATGCGATACGGTTGGTGGTAAGGCGATTTAGTCGAGGTTGCTGTACGACAAAGTTTGCCCGAGCTTAGCCTCGGGCGAGCCGGGGGTGCGCCCACTGCCTGAGGAGGTCCTCGGGCGAGGCGTGATTCCGTCCGGGACTACTGTTCTAGCCTGAGGCCGGGCTCGGGCGAGACGAGATCACGTCCCTAGACGAGGCTTCAACTTTGAACTGCGCTTACCGGTCTTTACAGTCTGTTTTAAAGATGTTTTCCAGCCATGCTTAAAAGTATTGGGGGTACCTTTAATTATGGTATCCGACAATCATAGTCATAGAGTTTGAAGCACGACACAAACAACATCTAAAAAAAATATCTTACACATCGTATGACTCTGGTACGACATGTAGGGAGTTTCCCCTGCTTCCTACCTATATATGTCAGAATTCGTGGGACGTGATGGACAAGCTCGTAATAATTGAATCTTTATCTTCTCTCCTCTACATGCATGATGCATACATCAATGCTGAATGGAGAGTGATAAAAGCTTGTATTTAGTTTCACGTGTCTCTTTTACTTTACCTGTAAATGCTCTAATTGTTATTGGTACAATAAACTCATCGTTGTTTCAAAGAGGAAGAGGAACAAAAAAAAAAGGCATCGTTCCATAACTAGCACACCAAAGTCTATGAAAGACCGTGTTGATGATTTCATTGAAGTAAGATGGGAAAAAAATATGTATGATTTTTTTTCCCAGAATTTGTTTAAACTTTGTTAGTTTACGTACGTCATATATAAACCAGCTGAATGTCATATGCACATGCACTGGATATGTTTCCCGTATGTCTGCAGGGTGGGATCGCCTGCCTACTTGTTGCCCGCACCGCCAGATACGCATTGCTGCATGGCGCGGTCGGTCAGGTGGATGGATGGATCGGGGTGTGCCCTAGTTCTAGTTCGACTCGCCGGCCGTCATATCTATCCGATCCCCTTGCGCACGTCGTACTATGACATAAGTATGCTGCCTGCCGCTTTTTCGCGCGCCTGCCTACCCGCCCGCCCGCCTCTTCACCCGCAGCCACAAAATCACACGCATGCTAGCTAGCTTGTGCGTAAAGGTGTGCTGGGGCTCCATCGGTCGCTCTGCACGTACGTACGTGTGGTGCCTCACGGTCACAATTTCCGTCAACGTTGAGGGGTGTAATAGTGTAGCATTAGCACACGCGATTACGAGAGTTTGTTGTTCACGTCGCCGCGGGAAGTGTAAAAATAAAATAA
This sequence comes from Zea mays, assembly GCF_902167145.1. Taxonomy (NCBI): domain Eukaryota; kingdom Viridiplantae; phylum Streptophyta; class Magnoliopsida; order Poales; family Poaceae; genus Zea; species Zea mays. The sequence goes on from NC_050097.1 coordinate 211,851,641, forward strand.
TTACCGGACGACACGTACTGGTAGCGGGCGCGTACGTACGTGTGCTAGCTCTCTATGGAGTTCAGCCAAGTAGCCTACGTCTACTTGGGTTCTGTGTGCCTACGTCTACTCGGCTCTGTTGCAAGACCTAACTAATTTCCTCGTGATGTGTGTGCTCTCTCAGGACGTGTGGATGGCGCTGCTTGGCACGTGTTGCATTATAGCCAACCTATATCTAGCAAATCTTGCATTGGCTCGTCGCACTCGCACGCGCGCCGTGCGAGGAGAAGGGAAATTAACCGACCGATCGTGGCCTGACCACATACCACCTGACCACGCGCCCGACCTACAACTGCCAAGTCATGGTCATTTCCGGCACGCGAGTCAACTGACCAGCGTCAAGGCTAGCCCAGCCGCCGGACTCATGTGCGAGGGCCAGGTTTAGTAATGGCTGCCTTCAGTGCCTTGCTTGTCACACCTGGCATGGAACGGCCTAGCTAGTTGTTTAGATTAACCCATTATCAGCGACGCCATCGGGTAGAGGGTCGATCGGCGGCTAAGGTATAAGAAGACGTGGGGAATAAAAAAGAATAGAGTATGGGGAAACATGGATTGTATTTTATGAATTATATAATATTATTATATGATACTCTCGTCTAATCTATACTATACTTAAAGCACCAGTTTCAACGGTCGTCACGCGTCATTTTTTTACAAATAACCCCTCACAGCTATTTCAAATTAATCTGTTGCACACCTATAGATGGCCAAACGGCGGCCCGGCATGGGCCAGGCCCGCGGGCCACAACTCTGGCCCTGGGACTTCATTGCCGGCCAGCTGACTGTGCCGGGCCAGTCCGTTAGACGTCGGTCCATTTTGATTAAATCGGCGTAGCCCTGGGACGTCATGCCGGCCAGCTCACTGTGCCGGGCCAGCCCGTTAGTCGTCGGCCCATTTGATTAAATCACCGTAAAATATTAAAAATTGTGCATGAGGTGGGGTTTGAACCCATGCCCTGATGAAAGAAGAGCGGTAGACACTAGGTGAAGTTGTCTAACCAGTAGAACATCATGCTCAAATGTTTTCAATATTAAATATAAATTATATATATGTATATACGTTTTTTGTAAAATAAAAAAAATATAATCGTGTTGGGTCGGGCCAGCACTACGGGTCGAGACTACAACCCAAGCACGGCACGACGTTCTTGGCTCTTGTAGGCATTAAGTCGTTTCGGAGACCACATTGACGCAATGGACTCCATAGTGTTTGAGGTTGCTGAATTGGATGAAGCAACAATGAGTGTCACACTAACAGTAAAATGAAAGGTTATTTGTTGGTTTTAAATGTTAGTAATTGCTACGAATTAGCATAATTTATATGCAGCGCATTCAGTTTTTATTGATGCATGACTTTAGTAATCACTTCATATTTTGATCTATCTTTTTTATAAGTTTGACTTTATGTGACTTATTTTAGAAACTTGAGCTCACAAACTTTCTCTTATTTGGTCTCTATATGGTGGAATTATGTCATTGTATAATCTCTGTTCGTTCAGTCAGTCGTTGTTAACTCTCATCTAATCGCTCACTTTATTGGTCGTGTTATACCAAGACATATTGCATGGAGTAAACAATAACATCAGTTAGACAAATTTAAAAAATATTATACAAAGAGCGGAGACAATCAATAAAAAATCTTGAAATTTTTTATGGATAATTTACGTTGGTATTATTGTAAGTCGTCGCAACGCACGGACAACTGACTAGTATATATAATATCAGACTCACGGCCACACTCGACACACGCAGCCGTTCCACGCGAATTACAAGGCCCACTTGTAATTCACGTGGGCTAAGTGGGCCGGACTGGGCCTTGTAATTCGTGTGGGCTTTCTGTGCGCGCCGAGTGTGGCCGTGAGACTGATGTTATATGCATCAGACCAGAGATCAGGAGAGGGCATCACATAACAAAATACAATTCCTAGAATACAATCCCTATATCTCGTATACTCTATTCTTTCTTCTTCTCCACGTCTTCTTCTACTCAGCCGCCGATCGACTCTGCCCAACGGCGTTGCTGACACCCATGCATGCCCGGCGGTGCGTGCATGGATCCATCGACTGGTCACCAGCCAAGTGGTTGTTTAGATTAATCCTGTTCACTTGGCTTTAATCCGATTGGTACGTGTGTCTACTGCTTCTATAGTATTTTTGTTAGCTATAGTAGTCTAAACAACCGAGCTTTAATCCAAAGTGTGAAAACAACCCCGATCGCATACATTATCGGATTCGGTTTGTCGTCTGCGTCGTTGTAGTTACGTTGCACTATCGATCAAGATGAGACACACAGGCACTATCGAACTCACATTCTTTGTCGAGTGTAAGCGTCAAAGACACTCGACAAAGGTCATTTTACACTCGACAAAGAACTCGACAAACATTTTATCGGCAAACAAAAGCACTCGGCAAATTAATAATCGCAAAAAAACCCAAAAATAGCAAAACATTTTGAAAATTACGGGAACAACTCGCCAACCACTACTCATGGACCGCCCAATTATTTTTCACTATTATTTTATATCAAATTTATATATCTTATTAATGGTGAGATTCGAACTCACAACCTCTCTCTCGCACATACCCTCCTCTGCCACTACAAAACTACATCAATTGTGTCTATATTACGTTTTCATTCCTCATATATTATAACAAACCGAGAGTAATTTGATTATTTGAGGCACTAAATGAATTCATTTGCAAATGTGACCAACTATAAAGTTGCATAACTTTTCAAGATCTACAAGTTCTATTTTTATAGTTTCAACATTCGAGACCGTTTACAAAAATTGAATTTCAAATTTGAAAAAATCACACGAATTTTTTAATAATAAGATTATTTCAAATAAAAAAATATCAATTACAAAGCTTTATTACATTTTATGACTTAGAACTTTTATTTTAGTGGGTTTTCCATCCGAGATAGTTTAAAAAAATCAAAATTTAAAATTCAAATATATTTTTGCATGACAAGATAATTTCAAATTAAAACATTGTCAACTACAAAGTTTTATAACTTTTCAAGACCTATAACTTTTCAGTCGGTGTTTTTTTTCATTCGAGGTCGTTTTTAAAATTTAAATTTATTTTTTTAAAATTCAGACGTAGTTTTCGTTGACAAGGTGACTTGCAATGAAAAAGTTGTTAACTACAAAGTTATATAACTTCTCAAGATCTACATGTTTATTTTGTTGTTTGATCATTTGTTCATCTCACATGATGGTTCTAACATTATTAAAAAAATATTGTACATCTATCTTGTAGTTTCATAAACTACGAGAGATATATAGATTTTACGAACAAATTTACTTTTATTTTGTCGTATAAATAAATGATCAAAATATAAATTGGACATCTTGATGAGTTATATAAATTTGTAGTTAAATTTTTTTTTCATTTGAATCAATTTACTGCTTTAAATGTGATTTTTAAATTGTCTTTGCCTAGTGTTGAAAAAAACACTCGGTAAAGAAGCTCTTTGACTAGTATCCAAATTAAAACACTCAGCAAAGAAGCTATTTGTCGAGTATTAAAAAATCACCCAACAAAGAAACTCTTTGTCGAGTGTTTTATTTTTGACACTCGGCAAAGAATTTCTTAAACACTCGACAAAAAGTTTATTTGACGAGTATTTTTTTACCGAGGATTTTTTGTTTGACACTCAATAAAGAATTTCTTTATCAAGTGTCCAAAAAAAATAGTTGGCAAATCATTTGACACTCGGTGAAGAGCCAAATTTCGGTAGCGACGGCCGACCGGCCATGTACTACGCACCTGCATGCTCTGCTGGTTTGTTCTGATCTTTATATATATAATCTGTGTGCGTACGTGGTAGAGCCTTTGCAGTGCTTGCATCTATCGATGGTTGTAGAGCTCAAGACGACCGGGAAAAGAAATCGATGCTGATCGGACGACAGAGGATGCGTGCCTTCGCCTTGCGTTGCGCCGACCTTTTTGGACACTTTCTGGGCTCTCATCATTTGGGTCGGCGACGACGACGACGTACACTGGTCCTTGGTTCATTCAGTAGTGCGCATTGATACTGTGGGCCGTGCATGTGAATCGTCGTGATTTGATCGGCGCAACGTACGTACACGTCCCAGCTGGTGGGAAGGGGAACCTGCTGGAGTTAGGAGTCCTTTTTCAGCGCCCACGCACACACGCCTGTTTAATTATTCAACCCATCGTCGTCCGTCTTGCATTGCATTGAGAGAGCTGTTAATTAATTAGGTGTCTGGAGTCGATCAGCTGGATGAGCGGAACACGACGACGACGACGCATGCATGAAAAGTCGACATGCGAAGAAGTACGTACGTACGAATGAGAGCAGTATGCACATGAAGACGTAGCGTGGAAATCCAAGTGATTAGGACGAGTTAACCTAAACACGTAGTTGCTAGAATAGGGGCGTCTAGATAGAACCAGCAAAGAAGGTCACTCGAAGGCGAAAGAAGAGAGAGAGAAAAGACTAAGAAGTAAGGTTGAGAATGAAGAAGAGGCACGCGCGTACGTCCGCTCGCTGTACGTCCAATAGTTATATTAAAAAAATGTTTATAAGCTAATAATAAGAAGAGTATCACATCGTTCCTATTTGTTGTCAATAATTTAGATCATGCTCGACATCACATACGACCTTGCCCTCATCAAGAGCACATTGAATAATTAGTAATAAGCCCTCGTTAGGCTGACACTACCGGAATCCGAGGCTTTGCCGAGTGTGGGCTTCTTTGCCGAGTGCCTTTTGTCCGGCACTTGCCGAGTGCCGCACTCGGTACAGTTAGGCACTCGGCAAATCGTGCTTTGCCGAGAGCTGAACACTCGGCACAGAACGGCACTCGGCAAAGACAACTTTGCCGAGTGTCAAACACTCGGCAAAGGGGGCTCTCGGCAAACGGCCGTCAGCGGCCGTCCCAAAGCTGACGGTCGTTAGTCTTTGCCGAGTGTCAGCCGTTGGCTCTCGGCAAAGAGGTTCTGTACCGAGTGTCACATAGCAGGCACTCGGCAAAGCATACTTTGCCGAGTGTCATCTCTAGACACTCGGCAAAGTATATTTTTATTTTTTTATTTTGTCTCTCGAATTTTTTGTGGTGTGTTCCTACACTATGTAGACCTACATGTATCATTTGTGGACAATTTTAACAGAGTTTTCAATCGTTAGTAGATTTAGTTCGTTTATTTGAATTTCTTCGGAAAATTTAGATTTGAACTGTAGGTCACTCGAAACTTGGAAAACCGTGCATGCAAAAATGATATTCATGTTACTTAGCATAAGTTACGACCGATTCCAGGAGCGGACCGGAAACTTCGAGCAACATGCTCACTAAACATGGCCGTGAACTTGCCATACACATGTTTAAAAATTGTATAAAACACAAACAAAGTCAGAAAATCCTGAAACTTGTCCACTTGTCATGATATCATATGTACAGGCTGCGATAAAAATTTTAGAATGTTTGGAGAAAGTTGTGGGACACTATGTGTAGAAACCTAAGAGAACTACACATGAAATCAGATTTCATGTGTAGTTCTCTTAGGTTTCTACACATAGTGTCCCACAACTTTCTCCAAACATTCTAAAATTTTTATCGCAGCCTGTACATATGATATCATGACAAGTGGACAAGTTTCAGGATTTTCTGACTTTGTTTGTGTTTTATACAATTTTTAAACATGTGTATGACAAGTTCACGGCCATGTTTAGTGAGCATGTTGCTCGAAGTTTCCGGTCCACTCCTGGAATCGGTCGTAACTTATGCTAAGTAACATGAATATCATTTTTGCATGCACAGTTTTCCAAGTTTCGAGTGACCTACAGTTCAAATCTAAATTTTCCGAAGAAATTCAAATAAACGAACTAAATCTACTAACGATTGAAAACTCTGTTAAAATTGTCCACAAATGATACATGTAGGTCTACATAGTGTAGGAACACACCACAAAAAGTTTGGTTGCAAAAAATAAAAAAATAAAAAATACTTTGCCGAGTGCTGTCCAGTTAACACTCGGCAAAGACAACTTTGCCGAGTGCCTGTCCTTGGGCACTCGGCAAAGTCTGTACAACACATCTTTGCCGAGTGCTCTACAGCTAGCACTCGGCAAAGACGACTTTGCCGAGTGCCTGAGATCCTGCACTCGGCAAAGACGACTTTGCCGAGTGCCCGAGATCCAGCACTCGGCAAAGTTTATTTTTTAATTTTTAAAAAATCTTTGCCGAGTGCCGGATCGCGGGCACTCGGCAAAGAACGTTTTAATACCGTTACAGCGCCCGCACTCCCTGTCTCTCTCTCACTCTCACTTTCTCTCTGCCCGCAACCCGCTGTCGCCCACCGGAGCGCCGCCGTCGCTCGCCGAGCCCGCCCCCAACCCGCCGTCGCCCGCCGGAGCGCCGCCGTCGCGCGCCGAGCCCGCCCCCAACCCGCCGTCGCGCCCGCCGGAGCCCGCCCCCAACCCGCCGTCGCCCGCCGGAGCCCGCCGTCGCGCCCGCCGTTCTTGCGCCACCCGCCGTCGCCCGCCGTCGCGCCGCTCGAGCCGCCCGCCGTCGCGCCCGCCGTCCGCCCGCCGTCGCGCAGTCTGCCCGCTCGCCGCCGTCCGCGCCGCGTCGTCTGCCCGCTCGTCGCCGTCTGCGTCGCACACATCTTTGCGCTCCAGCAGCAGGTACGTATACTATACTATACTAGCTAGATTGTATGCCCGTTCCTTTGAGCTAGGCAATAGAGAATATATATGCACTAATTCACATTTGTTGATATACATAAGTAGTTCCACTTCACAATAAAAGCGATAGTAGCACAGTAGCGCAGTACGTATAAAGTTTATATATAATGTTTGTGTGGCGATAGATATGATTGTGTAGGGGTCCTAGTTTTAGTTGTATGCCGATTAGATATGATTGTGTGATGGTGGATATGGATGTCGATTAAATGTGATTGTCGGCCATCGTGCCGTTGATATATGTGTGAATGTCAGCCATCGTGTTGTTACTTTTATTTGCAGGTTTTGGAAACCTCCCCGTGCAGGGGAGGTGCTGTCGAATTTTTTTGTTGACATACTTGTTTATTTTTTTGCAGAGGTCTTCCTAGCCGCTGCGGGTCTGCCTCGCGTCGCCACTGCACCGACCCGCCACAGCCCCACTAGCCTGACTCCACCGCCACCCTAGGTATAACCTCTACATTCGCATCATGGTCGTAGATCACGTAACCCTGTTAGGCGTCTCCCGTTCGAAAGAGTTACGGTGTAGATATGCAGACCTTTGCATATCTACAAATGTATCAGTTTCGAATTGTCCACGTTTTTTGGACAGCCTGCGGTTGCGTAGATGGTGTTAGTTTCCATGCTCTTCTCCGGTCCGAGATAGAGTTTCGGCGTCACCTCCCTGTTGTTCTCCGGACAGTACACTCTCCCTGTCAGGACGTGTATCCGGAGAACAGCGGGTAGGTGCTGCCGAAATTTTATCTCGGATCGGAGTAGAGCATGGAAACTAACTCCATCTACGCAACCGCGGGTGGGATTAGGACCTATCATCACCTATTAGAAGGTACGAACGTAGTGTACATGCATTACATGTCTATATTAAACTATACTCGGTTATATATGTTAGAGGATGGAGGACCGTGAGTGGATGTACACGGGCCGCGTTCGACGTAATGATGTCACCCCAGAATGGATTAGGAAGACCGATGCTTTCGTGGAACGGGCATATGGCGAAGCTGCTAAAGGAGCTAGCCTAGTCCCTTGTCCGTGCAGCAAATGTGACAACCGGAAAAGAAAACCAAAGAAGGCTATGGTAGAACATATTTGGAAGAATGGATTTACGCCGGACTATACTCGGTGGATCTTCCATGGTGAAGCGCATCGCACGAGAGAGGAGGTGGTGAGACAACGCGTCGAGGATTACGATGCTGATGCCGGGGTAGCGGACATGTTGAACGACTATCACGAGGCACAGTTCGCCGAAGGATGTACGGAGGACGAGCCAGAGGCGACCGCAAAGGCATTCTACGACATGTTTGACGCGGCACAGAAACCCCTTCACGGCAAGACAAAGGTTTCTCAACTGGATGCCATTGGGCGTATAATGGCGTTCAAGTCGCAGTATAGCATGAGTCGAGACGCCTTCGATGGTTTGTTGACAGTTATTGGCAGCCTGCTTCCGGAGGATCACGTTCTCCCAAAGAGCATGTACGAGGCACATAAACTCCTTCGTGCACTCAAGATGACGTATGAGCAGATACATGCTTGTCCGAAGGGCTGCGTCCTATTTAGGAAAGAACACACTGAGGCAAAGTACTGTCCGAAGTGTAAATCGTCTAGGTTCATGGAGGTAGACTCTGGTGATGGACAGAAGAGGCAGCTCGACATCCCCGTGACAATCCTACGCCACCTTCCGTTCATACCGAGGATCCAACGTCTATACATGACAGAGGAATCCGCGAAACAGATGACATGGCACAAAAAAGGCAAACGATACAATCCTGACAAGATGGTTCACGCATCCGATGGTGAAGCATGGACCCACTTTGATGTCATTCACCATGAGAAAGCTAAAGAGGCTCGTAATGTTCGTGTTGCGCTGGCCACAGATGGGTTCAATCCCTATGGAATGACCGCTGCCCCATACACATGTTGGCCTGTGTTCGTTATCCCCATCAATCTCCCCCCGGCGTATGCTTTCAAAGACAGAACATATTCGTGTCGTTGATAATTCCTGGACACCCGGGGAATAAAATGTGCGTGTACATGGAGCCTTTGATTGATGAATTGGTCCGTGCTTGGGAGGAAGGGGTATGGACGTACGACCGAGCTACGAAGACAAACTTCAAAATGCATGTTTGGTACCAGTACTCCATGCATGACTTTCCGGCGTACGGGCTATTTTGCGCCTGGTGTGTTCACGGTAAGTTCCCATGCCCAGTTTGCAAGGAAGCTCTTAGGTTCATTTGGTTGAAGAAGGGTGGCAAATATTCGTCATTCGATAAACATCGACAATTTCTCCCTCCTGACCATGCATTCCGACTAGACATCAAGAACTTTACGAAAGGTGTCGTGGTGACAGACCGCCCACCTGCAATGATGACTGGTGCCGAAGTTCGCGAAGAGATAGATGGTCTCGTGGCCAACCCAGAAGGTGGTTTTGTGGGATATGGTGAGCAGCATATGTGGACACATAAGTCGGGATTGACTCGGCTCCCCTATTATGATGACCTGCTCCTTCCACACAACATTGACGTGATGCACACTGAAAAGAATGTCGCCGAGGCACTTTGGGCAACAATTATGGAGATTCCTGATAAGTCAAAGGATAACGTAAAGGCAAGAGTGGATCTGGCAGAGTTATGTGATAGACCAAACCAAGAGATGAAGCCGCCTAGTGGTGGTAAGACATGGAGAAGGCCTAAGGCCGATTTCGTCCTGAGCAGGGCCCAGAGGAAGGAAGTACTAGAGTGGATCAAGATGTTAATGTTCCCTGATGGGTATGCAGCTAACCTTAGTAGGGGGGTGAACTTATCTACTCTGCGAGTCTTAGGGATGAAGAGTCATGACTTCCACATATGGATTGAACGAATTCTTCCGGCGATGGTTCGAGGCTATGTCCCTGAGCATGTCTGGCTAGCGCTTGCAGAGTTGAGCTATTTCTTCCGCCAGCTTTGTGCAAAAGAGTTAGCTCGGACCATGATTGCAGACTTGGAAAGGATGGCACCCGTGTTACTATGTAAGCTGGAGAAGATCTTTCCACCCGGCTTCTTCAATCCGATACAGCATTTGATTATTCATCTCCCGTATGAGGCACGAATGGGGGGGCCCGTGCAGGGACGTTGGTGCTATCCAATCGAGAGATGTCTAAAGACTATCCGAAAGAAATGTAGAAATAAACGCAAAATCGAGGCTTCCATTGCAGAGGCATACATACTGGAGGAGGTGTCAAACTTCACAACAACCTACTATGGTGACAAACTGCCGAGCGTGCATAATCCACCCCCTCGTTACAATGATGGCGACAATGAATCGAACCTCAGCATTTTTCGAGGGCAACTCGGAAGCGCAAGTGGTTCGACCACCAAGACCCTAAGACATGAAGAGTGGCGCCATATCATGCTATATGTATTGACCAACCTTGGTGACGCCATACATGGAGCAATTTCTTCATGAATTCTGGCGTCGATCAAGGGACCCAACTCCACAGGAATATGATACCCTTCTTCGAAAGGGTGCGGGAAATGGATTGCCCGATTTCATTTCCTGGTTTAAACGTAAGGTACGTGCTTAGTTTGTCATTTGAAGTTGCTCTTACGTGCGAATAATATAACAATCTAGCGTGTTTGAACTTGCAGGGCCAAAGAGAGCCGTCTATGAGTGCCGAGTTGAGACAAGTAGCCAATGGCTTTGCCTATAGGGTCAGGAAATTTTCTGGGTATGACGTCAATGGATACCGTTTTCGCACAACAAGCTACGACCAAAGCCGGCCCAATCGAAAAACCACGTGTTCTGGAGTCTATACGCCCGGGCTTGACGAGGTCGAGTATTATGGAAGAATTGAAGATATATATGAACTCAATTTTTATGGTTCCAAACCTCTTACTCCAGTGATATTCAAATGTCATTGGTTTGACCCTGAAGTTACGAGACGGACACATTCTAATCTTGGGCTAGTCGAAATTCGACAGGATTCCACCTTACCAGGAGACGATGTCTATATTGTGGCCCAACAGGCCACACAAGTGTATTATCTTCCATATGCGTGCCAAACGAAACAACATCTTAAGGGTTGGGATGTTGTGTATAAGGTATCACCGCACGCTAAATTACCTGTTCCAAACGATGAAGATTATAACTTAGACCCGGACACATATGACGGAGAGTTCTTCCAAGAAGATGGGCTCGAAGGGCAATTTGAGATAGACTTAACCGAAGCGATCGTAATGGAAGTAGATATTGAAATGGTTGTTGATGACGAGGATGATGAGGTGCAAAATGAGAATGACTTAGAAATACTTGAAGGCAATGCCAATGAAGAAATTGCGCCTTCAGATGATGTCGACTATGAAATGGTTGATAGTGATGATGACACTTATGATCCGGCTAACCCGGACACATATGAAGATTATTTTTAATCGATGTAATGCTATATTTCATTTATTTTGCATATGTTTCTAAATACATATTTTTTATCTGTGCTTAATTGTTTACTCTTAATTGCAGGTTGTTGGACAAAGATGGTGGGCGGTGGGACGAGGAAGAGGAGGGGGAGGGGGAGGGGGAGGAGGAGCACCCATAGGACGGAGGAGCAGGCGCAGCAGGACGACGCCGTACAGCAGCAGGTGGAGCAGCAAGCCACTGTCGATGCGGCACAGCAGGACGACGACGATGCGGCGCAGCAGGACGACGACGACGACGACGCCGCTCAATAGGACGTCTCAGGTTCTGGCTCCTCAGGTTCGAGGAGTATCTACCTGCGAGGTCCCGCGAGCCTCCCTAAGCGACCCATACTTCGTGACAGACGTCCGCTGATACGACCCGATGGAGAGAGGTAGGTAACTTTAGATATTGTTGCTGCCTTTTCATATTATATGTTCAAATTAATAATAGAAACTAATACTTCATCTTAATCACTTGGACAGGTCTTGGATGGTTTTGGAGACTGCAGGGGGTCACGGCCGCAACCCCAATGGCATCTTGGGCCTTCTATGCCGGGAACACTTCCCTGGACTTGTCGAGTACGCCGGAGTGACGAGCCCAGCATACACCTTCGACCACTACGCCGTCGCCCCCGATGCAGTAGATCGGGACGACAGACAATTCAACAACAAGGCGGAGCGGGTGAAGCAAGAGCTGTGGGTAAGTCTTCCTCGCACTATATTGTTTAATAAGTCGCATTTGTTGCATATTCTTAAAATAATGTATGGATACATCGTCTTTGTATGTAGGATTTCTTCAGGTGCGATGCTGGATACGAGGCCAGGGCGGATGTGGTGTCTACGACATGCTGTAAGAAGCTCGTCGTGGACATGCACTACGAGGCGCGCATCCAGGCCATCGTCACTTACCACGGCTCCGTCCTTGGGGAGAAGGTGAACAAGAAGGACGCCCGAACCATGTCGTTGACTCCGGACCAGTACTTGCAGGTAAATACAAAACTTTATTATTGGTACTAAATATGCTTATTTTTTTCTTCTGATATGCTGTGTACTTATATTTTTTTAGATGATTCCTCATTGGTGCGCCGCGCATCCTGAGTGCTGGGAGCAGATGGTGCAGAGGTGGTGCTCGGCTGAGTGGGATGAGGCGCACAACGCTAGCCGGGAACGGCGTTTGCTGATGCAAGGTCCCTCCCACCATCAAGGCAGCCGCAGCCTGGGCAAATACGCGGAAGCATGGGTACGCACTCTTTTTTATTTAGGTATATAACTTTCGATTAGACATGATTTCTAACCATCTCGTTGGTTTTCTCGCAGTCGGCGGCACATGGTGGCGCGCCTTGCTCCACGTTCTCGGCATATGCCATGGCCCACAAGGGGAAGGCGACGTCCGACGTCACCTACAACCCGGATGACGGGCCCGAGGCGTACACCAACCCCGCCATCCACAGCCGACTCAGTGAGTACACCGCCATGGCCAAGGAGGTCCATGGGCCAGATTACGATCCGAGGACCGAGGACATCGACAGAGATGTCCTCATGAGGGTCGGAGGAGGCAAGAGGCATGGGCGGTACTGGATTGCCGACGGGGCAATCGACTCGTCCTCCACTCCCACTCTCTCTCAGGTGCGAGCAAGGAGCACGAGCGCGAGCCCAGCCATACGACCTCGGCAGGACACCTCACAACATCGTATCCAGCAACTCTAGGTTATTCCTTATCTATTCATCGTTCATTGATTTTTATATATCTTCTCTTTGCATTATCGTAACATTAGGGCGAAATATTACAGACTCAGCTAGATGATGAGAGGAGGCAACGTGAGGAGCTAGAGAAGAGGATGGCGGAGATGTTCGCGTACATGCAGAGCCTTGGCGCCGCACAGGGTCATGCTCCACCACCTCCGTTGTTCCCTGCAGCTGACCCTACAGAGTTCACTACTCCTGTGAGTATCAAAATTTTAGTACTGCATGATATATATCCATATGTTCTCACACATACAATCTCTTCTCTGTGCAGGGTCAATCGGCGGCATCGAACAACCCTCATGCTTCGTCCAGCCCTTCGCCGAACCAGTCCAGATGCCCACCTCGTTGATGATTTGTTTTGTGATGATCCAGACTTACCTTTATGAGTGTTGGTGATGTTAGTTACACTTTAACTTGTGAGATACTTGGTGATGTTAGTGATGATGCAGACTTGTATCTGTTTTGTGATGATCCTGACTTTAGTGAGACTTGTGATCTGTTTTGTGAGACTTTGTGATATATATGGTGTTGATGATAAATGTGTTCATTCTGTGATGTGCTTGATATATAATGTGATGTGAATGATATATATCTTTTGTTTGTTTGGATGGAACAACAAAAGCAAATAAAAAAGGGACATCCTGGTCACTTTGCCGAGTGTAACACTCGGCAAAGGGTTGCTTTGCCGAGTGCTATGACCATGGCACTCGGCAAAGAAGGAAACATGGGAACCGGTAAAGACATCTTTGCCGAGTGCTGACAGTGGCACTCGGCAAAGAAGGAAACCTGGGAACCGGCAAAGACATCTTTGCCGAGTGCTTTTGCCAAGGCACTCGGCAAAGATACTGGCAAAGGGGCCCACTGGAGGGTTCTTTGCCGAGTGCCAGGCCACCAGACACTCGGCAAAGAAACCTCCTTTGCCGAGTGCCTACTAGGGCTCTCGGCACAGGCAGTGGCGGGCCCAGAATTTAGAGGGTGGGTATTCGAAATTTTTTATAGGATGATTTTTTGGAAAATTAAAATATGTATATCGACATATATAGTTAATTATATGTATAACCTATAATTAAGCACACAGGCTATGGTCATAACTGATTCAATAACTAGTCTACTAAACTCAAATTTTATACAACTATTTCAAAAGTTTTAAATCTAAATGCATCTGTTGGTTGTTGCTCAGTTGCTAGCTGGCTGCTTGTCCTCTTTGGCATTTTCCAATCGCTAATGCCCCATCTGCAGCCTAGTACTGCAAACACCAAAGCAGGGGAGGCCAGGTCGGGTGGCCACTAGCTAGGTAGGCTTGGACATTGGCACGATGAGACCTTGCCCCTGGTTGCCTATCCTGGCACGCGGTGACGCCCTGACTACGGTGGATTGAAGCCTCGGACGACGGACACACAATGATAGTTAGTCGGTCAAGTCTAGGCAGCTAGTTGTGTCGCGGAACCACGATGTCTCAATGGAGGTGCTGGTGTCTCCATGGCACGTGCATGGGGCTGCAAGGTGTGACCACGACTTGGTGGCTGGCGCATCTGGTGGCTCTGCCATGGTGCGACAACAATAGGGTTTGGGGATTTTTTTTGTCGTGAGGTACTGAGGTGGGCTTTGTCGTTCGTTGGGCTTCATGGTCCACAACAAACGATTATATTAGTTAGGTATGAGAGGTAGGAAGGAGATATTTTAGTCCAAATTAACATAATTCCTTTATTTATTTGATTCATTTTTTATTTTCCATGTATATACACTATATACATGTATATATATTGAAATTCTTTTACCAAAAACAATGGGTATTCATTTGAATACCCTTGAATTCAATGGGGCCCGCCCCTGGGCACAGGGACTGGCTGTGGGGTCCACTGGACCAGTCTTTGCCGAGTGTCGCCGTAGGCACTCGGCAAAGGATCCGTCACCGTTACTTGGCGCCGTGACGGTGACTTTTATTTGCCGAGTGCCCGACAAAAAGTACTCGGCAAAGAAGCTGTTGCCGATGTACAGTTCGCCGAGCGTTCTTTGCCGAGCGTTACACTCGGCAAAGCCTTTGCCGAGTGTAAAATAGCCTTTGCCGTGTGTTTAGAACACACGGCAAAGGAGCTGATTCCGGTAGTGTGACGTACTTAAAAGACCGCCGTTCTTAAATTTGTATGGTATAGATTTATAAACACAGTTCCTACCACACACAGAATACATAGGAACGCTAATGGAATTCTCTGATGCATGCTAATGGTTCTTTATGTTATCTTGATTTAACCTAATGCGTAACGTACCATATTTCCCTCCAAGAACGTATCTAGCTAGCTAGGGAACTTTCGGGAAGAAGCACAGGCCGTTAAGTCGTAGCGATAAGGATAGATGATGCGCATATGCATGCATGGTGGCACATATATATCCGTCGACTACCGCTCGCGCGGGCGCCGGGCGGTGGCCGGTACTCACTCACTGGGCTCATTGACCATGCTGCGCGCATCATTGATGATGGAAGACTTCCTACCACACACACAGTCACAGACACACTACGTGCTGGCCGGCTCGAGCGCGTTGCGTACGCGAACCAGCTGCTAGCTATAGCTGCAAATTAAGCATATATATATATAGGCGCGCGCATCTCTATCTGATCTCCAGCACGTACTCGTCCAGAAATTACTACATGAGATGACGATGGATCGGAGATATAAATGGATAATCGTCTTCTCGTCGACGCGCTATTTATTTGTCTCCCGACTCCCTGCCGCGCGGCGCGCCCTAGTGTCAGTGTCGTCACCGGCGAGCCAAAAGCCGCTCGACACGACGACACATGCACTACTAGCGGCCGAGAGCAGCAGCGGGTGCGGCGGCACCGGGCCCCCAAAAACAGAGGGTCCCTCTGGTCACCGGACGTTAGCATTTTTTCCTGCTAAGCATATCTACTCTAGACATAAATACACAAGAGCGATGCACTATCGATCAGTTTCATTTAGATTGTTAAACTAATGTCTCAATTACTTATCTAATATTCACTTCGTTCCAAAATAGTATTTGTTTTAACTCTTGATTTTTATGTCTATATTCAACTAGATGATGAGGAATCAACTAGAGAAGCAAAATAAATTCTATTTTGATACAGAGAGAGTATTATTTACTACACACATGATGGTTGCATCGACGGAGAGAAGATTTTTAAAATTGAAATATTTTTTGAACTATTTAAGGTCAACAATGACTTAAGAGAGGTTAAATGGTTTGGCGATTATATGTATCTAAAAGAAGTTGTTGGATATGATTGATCTTAATGGTATAAGCGATGATTTGTAATACAAAATGTTAGAAGATATTTTTAATGACATCGGATAACAAGTATGTGTTTTTGCTATATTTTATATTTGTCATCTTATAAACTTGAAAATAGTGCATAATAATTTGTATACGTTGAATATTGTATATATTGTGTGTGGATGGGGCCTCCATTTCGAATTTCGCACTAGGCCCCTAAAAAGTCAGGAACGGCCCTGAGCAGCAGGGATCTTGCGCGTCGTCCGGCCGGGCACTCGGGAGCCGGCCGGCCGGCCACCACGTACGTACGTCGCTGGTCGTAGTCGTAGACGGCGGTCGGCCGCCGATGTACGTATCCAAACGCACAGCAAATAAACCACTTGCGCGTTTCATCAGAGGAAATTTTTTATATCCCCAGCTGCATGCATGCACACACGATGTCACGATGAGACATGCATGCATGCACATTGTAGGGTTGTGCCGACTATTATCTATACGCGTGAACGTGTAGACGACGTACTAGACTATACCTGATAGAGCCCAACGTGTATGGCCGGTACAGCGCGCTCCAGACTCTCCATACGTGGACAGACAGATACCGTGTCGTCATTAATTATATTATTATTGTTCATGTACTGGGAACCCTTGACCAGCGTACGTACGTAGTGCTATACATGCCGACGTATATATACATACGTGTATAGAGAACAAGCTGTCGCGTCATGGCCGTTAAAGCTCACGTCATGGGATTAAATGGGGGGCGTGCATTACCGTGTGCACGTCGCTGATCGAAAAGGACTGCAGCGGTGGAGATAGATATCTATCCCTCCGTCACCCCGGCCCTGGGCCATAGCGGCGCCTATAGCGTATCCAATATCATAACATGGCTCTACTCAGTACGTACTCACAAGTCACAACGACGCGTTGACTACGTACCTGAGAGCACTTAATTAATTTGCGTCATCAAATCAAGCGTACTAGCCCACACGCAGCAGGCTTTTGTCATCCGAATATCTCACATGGATTCTTAATTAATCTTATCGACATGGACACTTGCCAGTTGCTAAGCATTGCCTCCTAACTTCCCGGCTAACCACCACCACCACCACGTCGCCGGCGAGCCAAACCCTGCTCGACACTTGCGCAAGCCGCCGGCCATGCACCGGTTGACCGCGACCGGATCAGGCTTTGCGCGTTGCAACGACTCCTTCAGTCACCTGTCACTATCTACCTTGTCAAATGTCAGGTCAGTCGGCAGAGTACACCTGCAGCATCTCAGGGTCTGATCCCTGCAGCAGACGACTGGCGGTGGTCGGCCCGTACCCCTCCGGATCTCCTGTGCGCAATAACCGTCATTGTTCATGTAAATCCATCGCGTGCCCTACACAGAGAGTAGTATATGTACAGAAAGTAACGGCCATGTTAGCGGCGTCGTCGTCAGCGAGAAGAGGACTGAAGTGGACACAGATAATATGGGATTGGGACGTAGACTCCCGGATAATTAATAAACAGGGGATACAAACAAAACAAAGATAACTAACTAACACGATGCCTTTTGACAAAATCAGAGGATCAGGATATGGTTGAAGATCTAACAAGATCTCAAAGTGCTATAAAAATGTAACGAGAAGACAATGATGCCAAAAAAATTTTCAAAATCAAATCAGTTTCAGCTATAAGTTGCCAACGCTCTCTAAAGCCTTGATGGCTCCCACATGTCACAGATGCAAATGATGGTTTCAGAGACCTGCTCTCTCAACACCTCAAGAAGACTCAGATAGTAGCGCCACCTCAAGAAGACTCAGATAGTAGCGCGTGGTGATCATGTGTTGTATCTTCCTCAGACTACTTTTACCGAAGAAAAGAATGTAAGAAATGTTTGGTTTGAAGAATCAATCTATTCTAGATGAGATAGTGCATTATAAGTCCATTCCATAAATTTGGTGAAATGAACTCATTCATAATCACCCTATGATCACGACCATCACACGCCACGATGAGCCCAAAGGCACTGATGGTCCTAAGACCCTGGATGGGCTCGATTCCCTCGATGGTCCTAGATAACCTAGACACATTTAATATAGACTAAGATTTATTTGATTTAATTAAACTAAATAAGGTAAATCCTCGTATTAAATCTAACAGTCTCACTAAATTTTAGGTGATATATAAAATACTTTCACTTCTCAGTTGTTTGATATACCATTGTTTCAATAAAGACGGTTAAGATGGACATCTAGAATAAATGTTACACTTCTTCATCACTAAACAATGTACTATTTCTTGAATTGATGGTTTTTATGCAAAACAAGTTTCACCTAAGCTCTTTATTACTACTACGTTACAAAAACATCATCCTATTTATAGCATATAAGTTAAACTTCATAGCCTTTCATGAGTATATAGAAATCATCCAGATCTCATAGACTATGATTAGTAGTTAAACTCATTTAGGTGTGTTCTCAAAAGATATCATGTAGGACAACGACTTTGCTTCAACAAGCGACTTTGAACATATTAAGGTAAAAATTGTCTTGCCTTATACAAAAGCAAAGACATATATCTAATGTGAACCTTGTAAGGGTATGTCCCCATAGTTTATCAATAACTCGTTTTACCATCCTACTTCATGAGATCTCTAATCATATAGAACATATTGCCACTATGATACATTTCATGTGAGTCTCAAGCCCATCTCACTTGATGCACTACATATCACATTATGTGTCAGTTCCTTATTGAACTAATCTGTTAGATATTTAATTGTATGGGCATAATTTAATACCGTAACTTTGGAGTTTCTCAAATTTTCAACAAAATTTCATTGTGTTTTTAAATGCCCTATGGAATTTATGTTATCCTTAGATATGTTCACTTTGACTATCACAGTTCATGGAAATAGTCGGTGTAGGTTTTCAACTAATGTTAAATCCATAAGGAGTTCTCAAAGCCACTCAACCACAACAGAAGCATATCTAATGTTGTGAGTTTTGCTTCTATAGTTGATATTATTAAGATGATCTACTTGCAAGACTTTCATGAAATAGTGCCACCTCCAAGTGAAAACATATACCCACTTGTGGCCGGTCGCCAGGCGTTTCCAACAACACCACATCGAGCACAACCCTGACCAGTGATACTCTGTCCGTCAACAACAAGATAGAAAGCCCATAGGCAGCAACATGGACCCTAAGGATATCTGACCCCCGAAGAAGGAGATGGCCAGAACTTCTAGGACCTGGTACGTACCATCATTTACATAGATCTATGTTCCTTGATATAGTTTGTCACACTTGTGATTGCTTTCCTAGGGGCCTTGTGTGTAGACTAGAAGTTCTTTTCCCTTTGCTCTTGTTCAAACTAGCTCGCGTACCAAAAAAGATAACCTTGAAAATATAGGTGTTTGAAAGGGGATTTGAATTATACATGGATCGCATGCTCTAAACCTGTGGTGAGATAGGCATGGTTTTAGAGTATAGGATTATTGTTGAGGAGAGACCAAGAGATCACTTTGTTAAATTTGGTACATTCAGTTCCATGATGAATTGCACTTGTAAGACGTATGAGTTTATTGGCATCCCATGTCGCCATATGCTGAAAGGTACTTGACCCGAGGAATACCATGGACCTTCTCCTATTCAGAACACCGTGAAAAGGTGGAGGAAGGATCCTCAAATGGTGGTTGTGCTTTCTCATTTGATGGTGATCCAGACTAGACCTGCTCAAACAAAACGTTATACGTAGTTTTTGTGTTGTATGTTCGGTATAGAAGATATTCTGTTTTCTTCATGCTGTCCAGATCTTTTTAGGCAGGAAGAATGACATAATGGATGTTCTACTAATCTATTGGTGAGTTCACATTAACTGCAGAGCTGCAAATAGCAATGGCACAGGTCGTTGGCAAGTAGCTATTACATACAATTGTTGGAGATCTATTTAGTTGTCCTTAATCTCGGAGATCGTAATAGCTTGTACACAGCGACAGCTTACCTCCCTGCGAAACTACAAAACGTTGCAGGGCCTGATATTATTTCGATCATAGCTTTTCACCCAGAGAAAGAAAGACATTTTTCCCTCTTTGCAAGGATCTTCCATGAGGTCACATCACATCACCTGGTCGTGCACCGGACGTTCCCGGTGATTTGAGGGACTAAGCTTGTGTTGCCAGTTTAAAAGGGTGATGCTGCTGAGCTTGACATGTACAGATTTCTGAACCTCATTACGTCAATGCAATGACATGTACGTGAGAATGGCACATGAATTCGGGAAATAAGAATGAGGATGTGCGGCAATCTGTGCTCGTCTAGTACCCCATTTCTATGGGCTACCTGTTGAAGAATGGTTTCAACAAATCAGTCAAAAACTTCTTAAGAAAAAACAAGAACCTTTGAACTGTGATTTCTCCATGTAATGCCTGATAAAAAAATTTATTTCAATGGTGACAAGTATATGAAATCTTAGAGGAGTAGGCTTTGTTCAATGCCATGAAGAGGTCGCCTCAGTACACAAATGTTAAAACAAATAAAAATCCAATTTACGGTGTACAGTACAGTTTAAAATAATCGGTAATCAGTATCCTCAGACCAGACCCCCCCCCCCCCCCCCCCCAGTATTGGGTCTGCCAGTATCTGTATAGCTGAACAAGGCGTAGTCCTCGAGTCAAAACCGTTGACATAAAACGGCAAGGAATTCTTCACTTGTACAAACAACATGAGCTATTTAGCCGCATATTTCCACTCTTATTGTCTGACAGCTACAAGGTCATGTGACAACTATATATATATCCACCAGAATAAAATCTGCCTCGAAATAAAGCATGTGCAAGCTCCCCCGGTGATCCGTTTGGCTTTCAAGCCCACTAGGCACTCATCGCTTGGTGAAAAATCCTTGAGTTAACGAGGAAAAATCGTAATCTTTGCCAGATTGTGAGGGGAGAGTGGAAGAGGCAGTTGATGCAGTGCCGTTGTTGCTAGCACCTGCTGCCGTGGCACCATTTGCTGGGACAGCTGGAGTAATGTTGTGCATCCTGCAATCAACAGCATATGTCAGCAAAATGGACATAAGATCAACTACTGAGTTCATTACTCTAAAATCCAATTTGGTGCAGCATGAAATTCCAGCGACCGCCAATCTGCAACTAGCAGGCAGTATAGCTTACCCAGGTGTGCCAAAACCAAAGGTACCAGAAGAGAGGTCTTGATTGTTGTTCGAAACCTGTCAGGCAGTAAAACAGAGGAAGATATAGCACATGCTAAAATATTATTCGGATATTATTGTGCCAAAAAAAATATACATATAAAGTCTCTTAACCTTGGTGGCACCATTCTGTGCTGCTGCTAGAGTCAACCCAGGATTTTGATAGCCAAGATTTGTCCAGTTTTGGAAAGGCAAGGTTCCAAGAGGGGGATTAGAAACGTTAGTGTTTAGTTGATTGGCATTCCCTGGAACTATTTGTGGTGAATTTCCAGCTTTAAGAGCAGCCATTAGAAGAGCTTGCTGCTGAGACATAAACGCCAGCTGCTGCTGTTGGACAGCGAATGGTGATGCCATATTGGACTGCAAAACATAACTATTTCTTAGATGGACCATAGATGTGTGCTTCCTTTTATATAGAGCCATTTTTCACGAACAATGTTTTAAAAGGAGTGCCGGTGCAAACCTTCTCAAACAAACTCATGATATCATTCTTTGCATTTACTTGGGAAACAGCTGGAGCTGAGGATAATGACACAACTGGCGAATCTTTAAATAAGTCTTCTATTCCAGGTGTAGACTGGGTCATGCTTTCTGCTGGTTTGGCAGAATCTTTTTCCTCCGAGCTAGGTACTGGTTGTGCAGCTGAATAGTTTTGATATTCCATGAGCAACAGTACAAAAAAAGTGGCATGGAAATCCATAAATATCATACTAAGATCCAAGAAAGTAAGAAAGGCACAATAAAGTGCCCACATAAATAGAACAATTCATCAGTCGAATAGTCACAGTAACTTACACTGGAAGCCATCCCAGGCATTATCATCGTTTGGAGATGACTCTGACTCTTTCTCTGTTGTTCCATCCATTGATAACATGTTAAAGAGATCAGTAGCATAATCAACTTTAGGAGGCGGCGCAACTGATGGCTTCTCAACTTTAGGGGGTGTTGCCTCAACTTTGGCAGGAGATTTTTGTGGCTGAGGAGGTGAAACCACCTTAGGAACTGGTGGTTCTACCTTTGGGGGCTGAGGTGATGCCTGCTTCCCATGCAATCATGCCAGATTAGAAAGGGTTACATTGATGTGTTAAAGTGATTGGAATTAAGAATTCTGCAATGTGGATTACTTAGCCTGACTTAAAGAACAAGAGCTAAATGTTCAGAAGAGCCCTGTCTGAATACACATCTGCCAGTTTCACATTGACAAATTGACTGTTGTTTAGGAAAGCTTTGGTAGCAAAGGATTACCTGAGAGGGTATCCTTGAAGCTACAGGTGCAACTTTGCTCGGAAGAGCTGGTGAAGCTCGGTTTTGCTCAAATGAAGATCTATGATGTCCACTCCTATTAGCACTAGCTGGAGACTCTTGGCTCTTATCATCTCGAACACCGGAGGAAGGTCGCAATGTTCCATTCCTCGGTACCCATCTCTTGTCCTCATATCTACATTTCAGACATAATATGTTACGTGTAGACATTAGTGTTTGAAGAGCAGGAGGATAAGAATGACATATTCAAGGTACTGAAAGATCTGGGAAGAATCATACTTTGCACGGATAAAATTCTCTATCCCAACCCTATCATAGTTAGGAGGCAGCTCTGCTTCCCAATGGCTATTTGCTTTTTCGTTTCCCATTGCTGCAAGAAGATTAATACAACCATCATGAGGAATGCCATCATGGCTTTATACAACTAAAAACGTCCTTCAAGTTTTTCACACCAGCTAGTAATTCATACATTGGATAAATGCAACTTGCTCTGGCAGCCATGTATCCAGGGTAGCAGATCTTACCTGCATAAGAAAATTCTTTAGTAAAATAGTAAAAGTGGTGGATTGTTTGGTAACCAGGTAGGTATAATAGCCAATACAACATGACAGAAAGCAAAACATGTTTTGCTAAGGCATCAAAGGGACTGTTATCTTGTCTCTGGCAAGCAATTCGTTATCCATAAAATTAAACAAACCCAAATGCAACAAAATAATGATAGAAACAATGTAACCAACAAAAAACATGATCGCAACTAGATGCTATGGATCTTGCGTGATAAGGACAGTTAAGCATTTAAGCTGCTACTCCAAGATAGGATAGTGTTGTAGTGATACATTATTGCCATAGGGTCAGTGAGCTAATGTAGGCAGCATAATACACAATTTAAGTGTATAACATTTGATGCTGTAAACAACAGGTCAACAGCTAGCAAACTGTCCACAGATGCAGATCACCTTAAGTTATACATCAGTGTTGCGGCTTCAAATTAATTCGGTGAGGACATCTATGAATAATAAAATGTCTCTAGTGGTGATGATGCTGAGTTGGAAAAATGGTAAGCTCAGCTCATGGCCATTGACTGACCTTAGATATGTGCACCCCCAGGCTTCTATGAATTCCAGAACATGTCATACATATAAAGATCCCAAGATTAACACTTGCCCATCGAGGACCCCTGCAATATAGTCACAGATAGGAGTGTCAGCGTGAACAATAGTTGTAAGCAGAAGTATCTCCCATAGTCATGGAATGGAAAGCAGTCAAGGAGGCTTTGCTACATTCACTAGGGGGCCTAAAATAAAACTAAAACCACAAACCACCAACTCCATTGAACTCATTTCAGCTGATACAAAAAACCATTTTAGCCCTTCTCCTGAAATCAAAGGTCTATTTGTACATGTAGCCTATATGACAAATGGTAGATGTTTTGAGCCGTAAAATAGTGCTCCCTCTATATAAAATACCAAAAATATCATGTCCTCAAGAAGCAACCAGTGGCACTTGTGATACAGCTATTTGACATCTAGCTGTAATGTACCGTTTTCCATGTTTGAAACAACCAAATGGCACAGTTCCACTCACTTTGACTTGCAGTCTGCACATTCTCTATTCTCAGGAAGCCGAAGAAGACCTTCCAATATCTGCAACAAGAAAATACAATTGATTAGAAAAATCGATAAAAATCTCAAATAAGGTAAACATGCATATGAGAATGATACAAAACAACATAAACACCGCATGATACAGCCAAGCATATCGACAAAATGGCGATTTTTAGGCTTGACAATAAAGAAGACATCTAGTGACTGTACTTGTTCTGTGAACTAAAAAAAGGAGCCACAAATTGTTTTTCCTTTCTTATGTACACAACAAGAGAAAAGTAACAAAATATGTACAAGTCCAAGACCATACTAGTTAGAAATTTCGGGGATCAATCCGCCTACTCGTAATTCGAATAGGTCTGATGAATTCAGCAAAGCCGTAAACATCACCAACAGTAAAGCGTCGGCTCCTTGGATCCCACATGGCCCTTAGCAAAACGGAACGGAGCAGAGCTCGGATCTGCCACTTCGCATCAACTCACTAGCGTAATCACAAAGCAACAACAATGGTCAGCGCAACGGTACACGAGAAATCAATGGTCTGCACAACCGCAGATCCCGAATCCCCATCTCAGAGCAGGACAATTAACCGCGCAAGAAAAAAAACGGCTTGCCCCTCATTCCTGCTACCAATCGAAGCAAACAGCGCGCGCGGTCCTGATCTAAGAAAAATCAGAGAAGGACAAGGAGCAGGAATCAACAACCGGACCTTCTTGTGCTTGGCGTTGAGCTCCTTGGAGACGGACGCCTTCTCGTTCATGGCTGCGCCCGCCGAGTCCTCCGACCTGATCAGTGATCAGCCTTAGGATCCCCTGATGGAGAGATTATTGAGCCAGGATTTGGAAAGGGGGAGGAGATTTCGGCCTCCTCTTCCCTTTCTCCCTCCTCTCCTCCCTTTTTTTTCCGCGTCGGGAGGGTCGAGGAGAGAGAAAGAAAGAGACAGGGGAGAGGGATCTGTGCCGTGGGTCTTTTCTCTTGGCGGATTGACCTTCTCGCAATCTCGCTAGCTTCCTCGCTCGCTTGCACTCCCCCCCCCCCCCCCCCCCTCTCTCTCTGCATTTCCTTGTTTTATTTACCTATTTTTTTATCGTTATGTTATGCGCGGAGTAGTTTATTTCTGTGGGTTGACAATGACGGTGGTGCGAACGTTTGCTGGCCTAACCACTTTTAGAGCATATACTATCTAGAGCCTCTTCATCATTTTTTTCCAGATATATAATCGTGCTGTCGGGGACCATAATTAGGGGTACCCTTAAGGCTCCTAATTCTCAGCTGGTAACCCTCATCAGCATAAAGCTGTAAAGGCCTGATGGGTGCGATTAAGTCAAGGATCAGTCCATTCGAGGGACTCGATCACGCCTCGCCCGAGCCTAGCCTCGGACAAGGGCAGCCGACCCCGAAGGATCTCCGTCTCGCCCGAGGCTCCCCCTCCAGCGGCGAACATATTTCCGGCTCGCCCGAGGCCCTGTCTTCGCCAAGAAGCAACCCTGACCAAATCGCCGCACCGACCGACCAAATTGCAGGAGCATTTAATGCAAAGGTGGCCTGACACCTTTATCCTGACGCGCGCCCCCCAGCCGACAGAGCCGAAGTGACCGCCGTCACTTCGCCGCTCCACTGGCCGGTCTGACAGAAAGACAGCGTCGCCTGTGCCGCACCGACCGCGGTGCCACTTGACAGAGTGGGGCTGACAGACAGTCAGGCCCGGCCGCAGGCACCATAGGAAGCTCCGCTTCGCCCGACCCAGGGCTCGGACTCGGGCTAAGCCCCGGAAGACGGCGAACTCCGCTCCGCCCGACCCAGGGCTCCGCCCGACCCAGGGCTCGGACTCGGGCTAAGCCCCGGAAGACGGTGAACTCCACTCCGCCCGACCCAGGGCTCGGACTCGGGCTCAGCCTCGGAAGACGACGAACTCCGCTCCGCCCGACCCAGGGCTCGGACTTGGGCTCAGCCCCAAAAGACGACGAACTCCGCTCCGCCCGACCCCAGGGCTCGGACTCCGCCCTGGCCTCAGCCGACGGTCTCCGCCTCGCCCGAACCAGGGGCTCGGACTCGACCTCGGCCACGGAAGACAGACTCGACCTCGGCTTTGGAGGAGCTTCCACATC
The DNA here is from genome assembly GCF_902167145.1 of Zea mays. NCBI lineage: Eukaryota > Viridiplantae > Streptophyta > Magnoliopsida > Poales > Poaceae > Zea > Zea mays. The sequence continues at coordinate 211,877,978 of NC_050097.1, forward strand.
GCCCAACCTAGGGCGCAGACCAGCCACGTCAACAGGAGGCGCCATCATCACCCTACCCCGAGCTGACTCGGGCCACGGGGAACAAGACCGGCGTCCCATCTGGCTCGCTCCGCCAGATAGGCAATGATGGCGCCCCACATACTCTGTGACGACGGCGGCTCTCAGCCCCCTTACGGAAGCAAGAGGACGTCAGCAAGGACTCAACAGCTCCGACAGCTGTCCCTCCGCCAGGCTCCAGCACTCCTCCGACGACCACGACATCACACCAGCTGGGTGCCAAAATCTCTCCGGCTGCCACGACGGCATGTACTTAGGGCGCTAGCTCTCCTCCGCTAGACACGTAGCACTCTGCTATACCCCCCATTGTACACCTGGATCCTCTCCTTACGCCTATAAAAGGAAGGACCAGGGCCCTCTTAGAGAGGGTTGGCCGCGCGGGGACGAGGACGAGGCAGGCGCTCGCGTGAGGCCGCTCGCTCCCTCTCCCGCGTGGACGCTTGTAACCCCCTACTGCAAGCGCACCCGACCTAGGTGCGGGACGAACACGAAGGCCGCGGGATTTCACCTCTCTCACGCCCATCTCCGGCCACCTCACTTCCCCCCTTCGCGCTCGGCCTCGCGTCGACCCATCTGGGCTGGGGCACGCGGCGACATTTCACTCGTCGGCTTGGGGACCCCCGGTCTCGAAACGCCGACAGTTGGCGCGCCAGGTAGGGGCCTGCTACGTGTTGACGAACAGCTTCCCGTCAAGCTCCAGATGGGCAGTCTCCAGCAACCTCTCCGACCCGGGACGGTGCTCCGTTTCGGGAGCTTTGAGTTCATGTCCCTCGACGGCGGCTACGACATGATACTCCTTCCACTGCCGGACGACAGCGACAATGGCAGCCGACAGCCCGCCCGCCGGCGGCGGAATCGACGACGTCTTCCCCGCGTGGTGGAAGAACAACCTTCGAGCTCGCCCCGCCCTCTTCCCCGCCGTCGGAGGGGAAGGCAGGGCAACCAAGGCCAAGCAGGGGGCGGCGCCTCGTTGGCTGTCGAGCGAGTCGACAGCACCGGCACCTCAACGGGGGGCGCGCCGGGCATCGACCTCGCGCTTGAGACGAAGACGAGCACTATCTCCCCGCGACACGCCAATCCCGAGCAAGAGGACGACGCCAGCTTGCTCGCGAAAGGCTTGCTGGACGTCACCCTCGGACCTGAGACGACGGTGCAGTCAGTCCCCGACGTGACTTCATCACCGCCCGTCGACCAAGAGGTACCGACCGATTCCCATCCCACGTCTTTCGGATTCAGCCTCGACCCGCCTAGCGGCTTCGCTTTGGCGGGCGCTCTTGTAGAGGCGAGTCCAAACCCTCTAGGGTTTCGTATGCGGTCACCTTGGGACCGGCGGACGGACGTCTCGACCTATGGGCCCTCTGGGTCCGAGGAAGACGACGAGCCCAGTTTCTGTTGGGATTTCTCCGGACTTGGCAACCCCAGTGCCATGCGGGACTTCATGACCGCATGCGACTACTGCCTTTCCGACTGTTCCGATGGTAGCCGTAGCCTCGGCGACGAGGACTGCGGCCCAAGCCGCGAATGTTTCCACGTCGATCTAGGGGGTCCCTCCGAAGGCAACCATCTCGGCATGCCGGAGGACGGTGATCTCCCTAGGCCGGTGCCTCGTGTTGACATCCCACGGGAGCTAGCTGTGGTCCCCGTTCAGGCGGGGGCCATGACCCACAGCTCGAGCAAATCTGCGGGGTGCAGGCCAGGCTCGACGAGGGAGCAGGAGCGCTTGAGCCGATCCGCCGGGACGTCGGGCAGGCATGGGTGGCCCAACCTCCAGCCGGAGAAATACATCATCTACCCTAGGGCTTTCAGCACCGCGTCGCCGACGACGTCAGGGTCAGGCCGCCACCCGCATCTAGTGGGGTCGGCCAGAACCTGGCTGCAGCAGCAATGCTCCTCCGCGCGATGTCGGAGCCATCAACCACCGAGGGGCGGCGAATCCAGGGAGAGCTCAAGAATCTCCTGGAAGGCGCCGCGGTCCGACGGGCCGAGAGCTCCGCCTCCCAAAGGCAGGGGTACCCCTCGGAACCTCATGCCGCGACTTCCCGATTCATGCGGGAAGCCTCGGTCTACACCGGGCGCACGCGCAACACAGCGCCTGCGGCCCCGGGTCGCCTCGGCAACGAGCACCATCACCGCGACCGTCGGGCCCACCTCGACGAGAGGGTGCGCCGAGGCTACCACCCCAGGTGTGGGGGACGCTACGACAGCGGAGAGGATCGGAGCCCCTCGCCCGAACCACCCGGTCTGCAGGCCTTCAGCCGGGCCATACGACGGGCGACGTTCCCGATCCGGTCCGACCCCCGACTACTATCACAAAGTACTCGGGGGAGACGAGACCGGAACTGTGGCTCGCGGACTACCGTCTGGCCTGCCAACTAGGTGGAACGGACGATGACAACCTCATCATCCGTAACCTCCCCCTGTTTCTCTCCGACACCGCCCGCACCTGGTTGGAGCACCTGCCTCCGGGGCAGATCTCCAACTGGGACGACCTAGTCCAAGCTTTCGCCGGCAATTTCCAGGGCACGTACGTGCGCCCCGAGAATTCCTGGGACCTCCGAAGCTGCCGACAGCAGCCGGGAGAGTTTCTCTGGGACTACATCCGGCGATTCTCGAAGCAGCGCACCGAGCTGCCCAACATCACCGACTCGGATGTCATCGGCGCGTTCCTCGCTGGCACCACCTGCCGCGACCTGGTGAGCAAGCTGGGTCGCAAGACCCCCACCAGGGCGAGCGAGCTGATGGACATCGCCACCAAGTTCGCCTCCGGCCAGGAGGCGGTCGAGGCTATCTTCCGGAAGGACAAGCAGCCCCAGGGCCGCCCATCGGAAGATGCCCCCGAGGCGTCAACTCAGCGCGGCGCCAAGAAGAAGGGCAAGAAGAAGTCGCAAGCGAAACGCGACGCTGCCGACGCGGACCTTGTCGCTGCCGCCGAGTACAAGAACCCACGGAAACCCCCCGGAGGTGCCAACCTCTTCGACAAGATGCTCAAGGAGCCATGCCCCTATCACCAGGGGCCCGTCAAGCACACCCTTGAGGAGTGCGTCATGCTTCGGCACCACTTCCACAGGGTCGGGCCACCCGCGGAGGGTGGCAGGGCCCACGACGACGACAAGAAGGAAGATCACCAGGCAGTAGAGTTCCCCGAGGTCCGCGACTGCTTCATGATCTACGGTGGGCAAGCGGCGAACGCCTCGGCTCGGCACCGCAAGCAAGAGCGTCGGGAGGTCTGTTCGGTGAAGGTGGCGGCGCCAGTCTACCTAGACTGGTCCGACAAGCCCATAACCTTTGACCAAACCGACCACCCCGACCATGTGCCGAGCCCGGGGAAATACCCGCTCGTCGTCGACTCCGTCATCGGCGACGTCAGGCTCACCAAGGTCCTCATGGACGGAGGCAGCAGCCTCAACATCATCTACGCCGAGACCCTCGGGCTCCTGCGTGTCGATCTGTCCTCCGTCCGGGCAGGCGCTGCGCCCTTCCATGGGATCATTCCCGGGAAGCGCGTCCAGCCCCTCGGACAACTCGACCTTCCCGTCTGCTTCGGAACACCCTCCAACTTCCGAAGGGAGACCCTGACGTTCGAGGTGGTCGAATTCCGAGGAACCTACCACGCGGTACTGGGAAGACCATGCTACGCGAAGTTCATGGTCGTCCCCAACTACACCTACCTGAAGCTCAAGATGCCGGGCCCCAACGGGGTCATCACCGTCGGCCCCACGTACAAACACGCATTCGAATGCGACATGGAGTGCGTGGAGTACGCCGAGGCCCTCGTCAAGTCCGAGGCCCTCATCGCCGACCTGGAGAGCCTCTCTAAGGAGGTGCCAGACATGAAGCGTCATGCCGGCAACTTTGAGCCAACGGAGACGGTCAAGCCCGTCCCCCTCGACCTCAGCGGCGACACCTCCAAGCAGATCCGGATCGGCTCCGGGCTCGATCCCAAATAGGAAGCGGTGCTCGTCGACTTTCTCCGCGCGAACGCCGACGTCTTCGCGTGGAGTCCCTCGGACATGCCCGGCATACCGAGGGATGTCGCCGAGCACTCGCTGGACATCCGAGCTGGAGCCCGACCCGTCAAGCAGCCTCTGCGCCGATTCGACGAGGAGAAGCGCAGAGCCATAGGCGAGGAGATCCACAAGCTAATGGCGGCAGGGTTCATCAAAGAGGTATTCCATCTCGAATGGCTTGCCAACCCTGTGCTTGTGAGAAAGAAAGGGGGGAAATGGCGGCTGTGTGTAGACTAAACTGGTCTAAACAAGGCATGTCCGAAGGTTCCCTACCCTCTGCCTCGCATCGATCAAATCGTGGATTCCACTGCTGGGTGCGAAACCCTGTCTTTCCTCGATGCCTACTCAGGGTATCACCAAATCAGGATGAAAGAGTCCGACCAGCTCGCGACTCCTTTCATCACACCCTTTGGCATGTGCTGCTAAGTCACCATGCCGTTCGGCTTGAGGAATGCGGGCGCGACGTACCAGCGGTGCATGAACCATGTGTTCGGCGAACACATTGGCCGCACGGTCGAGGCCTACGTCGATGACATCACAGTTAAAACGAGGAAAGCCTCCGACCTCCTTTCCGACCTTGAAGTGACATCCCGATGTCTCAAGGCGAAAGGCGTCAAGCTCAATCCCGAAAAGTGTGTCTTCGAGATGCCCCGAGGCATGCTCTTGGGGTTCATTGTCTCCAAGCAGGGCATCGAAACCAACCCGGAGAAGATCGCAGCCATCATGCAGCGACCCGAGCCCTTGATTGAAGACACCCGGGGGCTACACGCACCTCTGGGAAGGGCCGCTTGTCATCGCCAGAGCTCTGAAGCCCGGGACAAACGAACTAGCCGATGGTCAAGGCGAAGTCTACACCAACACTTCGAACGTCTAACAGCTACGTTGCTTCTACCCTTAAGATGCTTTCGAGTTGTCCCCTTACCTTGCCCCCGCGCAAGTTTTAGTCGTCAAGGAAGGGTCAGCCCTGCCTCGGCAGAACCCGACCCTCCCTCGGGGGCTAAAAAGGGGGGAACCCCTCTGCGTCAAAATTTTCAATCGAAAAGGCCTTTGCGTTCCCCCGGCTATGTCAGAAGCAGGACCCCAAGGAGAGAACGCGGGTGCATGTAAGTGGCAAGGCCGACTGAGCCGAGGGACTCCTACGCCTCCGGGTTACGGACACCTCACTCGTCACCCGCCACGAAAAGTGACCCCTACTTAGGGAAGCCACCCTGCTACTGACAGGCGGGGCCGGACACGCAAAATGAAAGGGAAAGGAGTACGACTTCATGCAACGGTAACAAAGTGTTCAGGCCCCAGCGGCCGCAGAAAGACACACGCGCATCCAACAGAAACTGCTCCGACAGAGTTAGGCGTCGCCCCGGGAAGGAGCCGCGCCTTCGGCTTCGTCCCCGACCTCGGCAAAGTCCATCCCGGCTTCGGACGACGGCGCAGGCGGGAGGATCTCTGCCTCAAAGGTGGTCGCCAGCACTACGCTCGGACCCGCGGCGGCCGCATCGAGCCTCTGGACTTCTGCCAGGGCGGCTTCATCTTCGTCAGGAAGACAATACCCCTCGCTGACCCGCTCCAGGTCCACAACGTAGTGGGAAGCGAGCACGGCGAAGGCCCGCCTGACGCCGTGGTGTAGCGCCTCGCGGAGTCTGCCAAGCACATGATCGCCCAAGACCTGCAGGCGACTTTGAGGGGAGCTTCCTGAGGGGACGTCGCCGGAGCCAAGGACCCGACAAAAGTCCGAGACGGCCTCGGACATGGCCGCGTGGTCGGCCTCCCTCTGCTCGGCGGCCCTGGCAAGCGCCTTGGCGGACTCATCAAGGGCGGACTCGAGCTCTGCGAACAGCCAGAAGAAAGATCTCGAACACAAGCGGAGGAAACAAGCAGAAACAAAAACCGAAGATGGCCAAGGCGTACCTCCGGCTCGGGCACGCTGCTCCGAGGCTGCGACCAGGGCTACGGCTAGGTCGGCTGCAAGGGCTTCAGCCCGGCTTTCGGCCTCGGCAGCCCGGCCCCAAGATTGGTCCCGCTCATTGACGATCTGGTCGAACTCCGACTGCTGTCGTTGCACTTCTGCGCGCGCCGCAGCCGCCTCCACGCGTGCCGCTGCCGCCTCGGCTCTCAGATCGGTGCAGAGCAACCGAAGGTCCGCCGCCTCGGCACCCTGCTGAGAGAGGCGTGCAGTAGCCCCGGCGAGCGAGGTCCTCAGGGATCGCAGCGAGCCCCAGACGTCGACCTCGCGGCGGATGAACGACGACTTGGCGGCGCTCAGATCTGTCAGATCCTGAAGGAAGGAAGCGGGGCATCACGAAAGACGCCTTGGTCACAAAAGAGAAAAGGTATGCCTAAAACCGTTACCTGGAGGATTTTTGGGACGTCCCTGCAGAAAACCTCCAGCGACGACCGGAGCGACCCCACCGTTGCTTCGGCACACTCGCGGAGCTCATCCCAGGACTGGTCCTCCCGTTCATCGTCGAGAATGAAGACGGGATCCGAGGCCTCACGGGTCCTGAACCGGAGCAACTGGCGCCGACCCTCGGAGCTCCGCCGCACAGCGACAAGGCTGCTGCCCGGCGGGACGGGTCGCGTCTCCACGCCCCCTCCTCCGAGGCACCAAGCGCCGACGCCTCGGCCGTCTCAGCGTCGGCAGCGACCGGTCGCTCCCCGACTGGGACGGCGTCGGTTTTAGTAGCGACAGGTGCCAGCACCACCGGCACGTCCGGTGGGGCCGGGGCCACGTCCGCGTCAGCTGCCTCCCCTAGCACGATGGCCGCCTCGGCAGAAGAGCCGGCCTCGGGAACTCGCTCCACGGCGACTGGCGCCACCTGAGCTCCCTACTGTGGAGCACCTTGCGAAAAGGTCAGTTGAACGGCAAGGCCCGGAGCGGCGCCGGCCGCGCAAGCTGACGCCGTCTTAAGGGCCTTTCGGGGAGCCAGATCGGTCAGGCCATGGCTTCGCTTGCTGAGGGGAAAAGAAAAATCACGGCCGAGGCATACGAATGAAAAGCCAGGACAAAGACGTTCCAAGATACTTACCCGCTCCGGGCCATGATCAACCGTGCCTGGGGGGAGGTCTCTCGGATCTCGACCCCCGAAGGCGCCGCCGAGGTCCGCTCCGCCGGCAGCTTCGGCACCACCCTTGCTTTGGGCGCTCTGAACGCCCGGGGGGCGGACTGCCCAGGCACTGCCACGGCGACCTGAGGGTCGCTCTCCCGCGCTGCCGGCGTGGGCGACGACTCTCGGAGAGCAGACGCCTCGGCCTGGCTCCTCGGGGCCGCCTCAACTCCCCCAGTCGAGAGGTCAAGTACCCTCTCGGATTGCCCCCGCTCCTCGGGCCGGGACCCCGGCGTCCCGACTCCGGGGACTGACGGCATCAGCCCGCTCGGGGGCTGGCCTGACGGCTCCTGGCCTAACCTCAAGCCAGGGCTGAGGCCAAGGCGGACAACCATGTCGTCTTCCTTGTCATCATCTTCATCATCGTCGTCGTCATCAGGCGTTTCCGGCGACGGCTCCCTCGGGAGCCCCTCCCTCTCCTGCCGACGACGAAGCTTTTCCAAGGCGTCTCGAGCCCGCATCCGCTCGCGGGCCCGGGCCTTCTCCGCGTCCTTCTTTTTCTTCTTCTCCTCCGCAGCGACCCGCCGCGCTGCTCGGTCCACCGCATCCTGCGGGGCCCGTGGCAGGGAAGGCTTGTGCCACCCCACCTCCTGAAGACGGAGGGAAATCCCAACCGTAAGAACCAGGAGCAACCCGATGCAAGAGGAAGGAAGGAGCGGACACTCACCAGAGTCACGCACCCTTGGTCGGGGCGCATCAAAGGCTGGGAGAAGGCGCTAGGGTCCGGTTTCCCCAACGCGACGGCCACCCGCCCATGGAGGACGTCGAAGGGAAGAGGATCCGAGGACATCCGCGAGCCCTCCAAGTCAGCCTCCGGTGTCATCTCCCAAAGCGGCAACCGACGCTCCACCAAGGGAAGCACCCTCCGGCGGTGGATGGCGGCAATCACTCCCGCGGCGGTGAGACCCCCTTTCCGCAACGCCTCCAAGGCCTTGAGAAGGGGCTCAAGGTTCTTCTGTCTTTCGTGCGGGGTCCCGTGGCGCCAAGCATCGGCGGCGACGGTGACTACTCGTTGGGAGAACGGCGGGAGCAACTCGCCGTCATTCCGGAGGTAGAACGACCGGCACTGCCACCCTTTGTTCGAGGACGCAAGGATAGCGGGAATATACAGCGACGCCCGCGACTGCCTCAGTTGGAGAATGCAGCCACCGGCCCGCACTGCCGCGCGGACCCTTCTCTCCCTCGTCGGCGAAGCGAAAAGCTCCACGAAAAAGAGATGGGTCCACAAGTCCCAGTGGGGGGCGATCCCCAAGAACCCCTCGCACACCGCTACGAAGGTGGCGGCCTGCGAGATGGAGTTAGGGCTGAGGTTGTGCAACTCCACCCCGTAATGGTGTAGGATCGCCCGCATAAAGCGGCTCGCCGGCACACCGAATCCTCGCTCGTGGAAGGAGACGAAGCTCACGATGTACCCCGGCGGTGGGGATGGAGCGGCTCCGCTCACGGGGGGAATCCATTCCGGCCGCCTCTCATCAGAGAGAGGGCGAAGTAAACCCTCAGCAACAAGATCCTCCAGATCACCCGCCGTCACTGTGGAGAAAGGACATGGGTCGCGCGGCGAGATGATGGTCACCCGGTCGGCCATCACCTAGCAGAGGGGGTGGCAGCGCAAAGGACAGGGTGGGCGGTTTCCTTTTCTCTGACTAAGTCTCTCGGGTCGTGAAAACCTAAGAGGGAGGCAGGAAGCAGATCAAAGAACCATCGCCAGACCCTCCCCCGAGTATATAAAGACCAAAGCGAGACCGTTTCAACGCTCCGCCCGGACCGGCTGCGGGATTCAAAAACACGAAGCAAAACAGCCGTTCCTCGAACGGCTCGCGGCTCGCGCGCGCGCAACGGCCGCCCCGCAAACCGCACGCCCCGTCGCATTAACTCCGCGGCGGGAAAGGCGGCGCCTCTAGCAGGAGAAGCGGGCGACGCTTCGCCTTCGCCATAATGACTGCGTCAGAAAAGGTACGCCGTGTCGATTCGATTCCGTATCCTTTTCCTTTTTTCCTCTTTCTCTCTCTTGCAACAGGGACCGGGAAAGGGGGATACCCCGAAAAGGATCCTTTCCCGTGAAGGAACCAGGCTCCGAGCCTCCCTACTGATCAGAGGTTCAAAGGCTGGCCCCTCGAAAGGGTTCAACAGCCACCTCAGAGCGCGTGGGCTCCACACCCACTACTAGTCAGAGGTTCGAAGGCCGGCCCCTCGGAAGGGTTCAACGGCCGCCTCAGGCTACTCGGGCTCCGCGCCCACTACTGATCAGGGGTTCAAAGGCTGGCCCCCGAAGGGTTCACAGCCGCCTCAGACACAGAGCGAGGGATGACCATGGGTACGTTCGATACATAACCAAGGCTCGGGCTGCGCTCCTGAGGTACCCTAGGACATTTCCGAGACCAGCGGGAACGATCTTGTAACCGAATCCCATCGGAGGGAGGCATCGAGCCCTCGGACCCCGTTGCCAGGGGACCGGGTCCGGCAGATCACCAGCAGGTACTTTTGGGCGCGCCTCTAGGCCCCTAGCCGACCCCTAACGAACGGGGCACGAACGTCCACTCGGATTACCCGCCTACAGCTCACCGGAGACACCATGTTCGGCGCCCACCGAGGGAAACATGGCGCTTTCCCCCTCCTCCTTGCGGAAAGGCGACACAGGGGCGTATATAAAAAAGTTGAGTCTGTTCCTGATCGCCCTCTCGCCCTGTGCAGAGGCTCGGGGGCTGCTCTCGCAAACCCGGCTCTGGCCACACCGTTGATAGCGTCAACATACCAGCCCGAGAACTTGGGACCCGACCGTACACCCGGGCTACGCCCAACTCGCATGAGGGAACGACCAGACCAGCTGAAGCATTGCGCGAGGCATTAAGACCTCGGAGGAGCCAAACCACTCCTCTGAGGCCTCGGGGGCTACACCCGGCGGGTGCGCTCGCGCGCACCCGCCGAAACAAAACGCAACCGAGAAAGGCTGGTCCCCTTGCAAAAAAGTGCGATGAAAGCCTCCAAGCGAGTGCTAACACTCCCTTCGAGGCTCGGGGGCTACTGTCGGGGACCATAATTAGGGGTACCCTCAAGGCTCCTAATTCTCAGCTGGTAACCTGAAAGGGAAATGTGCCCTTGGGCCATTTCTAAGTTTTTTGGTGATTGAGTGCCAACTCAAGTACTTAAATGTGAATATATGCCCATGGATGAACAAAGTGCAAATAAAGAGCTAAGGTATGTTTCTAAGTCTTAGTACATTGGTTTTATGTACTAATATACTTGTCTAAGTATCAGAAACAGGAAGAAGAAGAAAAGAGGAGAGTTGGCTGTGTACAGCCAAGAGACTGTTTTCAGTCTGGGGCACCGGATTGTCCGGTGGTGCACCGGACAGTGTCCGGTGGTACACCGGACAGTGTCCGGTGCGCCAGGCTGCCTCGGCCGAAGAGGCCGCTCTCGGGAATTTGCTGACGGCGTACGGCTAAAATTCACCGGACTGTCCGGTGTGCACCGGACTGTCCGGTGAGCCAACGGTCGGCCGGGCCAACGGTCGGCCGCGGATTCTGCGCGCGACACGTGGCCAAGCCAACGGTCGGAAGGGGGCACCGGACTGTCCGGTGTGCACCGGACATGTCCGGTGCGCCAACGGCTCCCAGATCTGCAACGGTCGGCTTCGCCATTTAAGGAAAGGAATCGGGCACCAGACACTGTCCGGTGTGCACCGGACTGTCCGGTGCGCCCGATGACAGAAGGCAAGGATGGCCTTCCAGATTTGTTCTCAACGGCTCCTAGCTGCCTTGGGGCTATAAAAGGGACCCCTAGGCGCATGGAGGAGAACACCAAGCTTTTCTACAACATTCCTAAGTACCAAGACATCGATCTCACGCATTCGTTTCATTGTGATAGCATCTAGAGCTCTTGTTGAGTTGCGAACTCTTTGAGTTGTGTTGCGAGCTCTTGTTGTGACTTGTGTGCGTGTTGTTGCTCTGATCTCTTGAAGTCTTGTGTGCGTTGCTCATTCCCCCTTACTCCGTATTTCTTTGTGAATCTCAAGTGTAAGGGCGAGAGGCTCCAAGTTGTGGAGATTCCTCGCAAACGAGATATTGAAAGGCAAAGCAAAACACCGTGGTATTCAAGCTGGTCTTTGGACCGCTTGAGAGGGGTTGATTGCAACCCTCGTCCGTTGGGACGCCACAACGTGGAGTAGGCAAGCGTTGGTCTTGGCCGAACCACGGGATAAACCACTGTGTCATCTCTGTGATTGATCTCTTGTGGTATTGTGTTTTGTTGAGACTCCTTTCTAGCCACTTGGCATTTATTGTGCTAACACTTAACAAGTTTTTGTGGCTATAAGCTTAAGTTTTACAGGATCACCTATTCACCCCCCCTCTAGGTGCTCTCAATTGGTATCAGAGCCGTTCTCTTCAAGAAAGGGACTAACCGCCCGAAGAGATGGATCCTAAGGGGAAGGGAATCGTGATCAACGACAAGGAAAAGGAGTCCTTCGTCAACGAGCCAAAAGATGACAAATCCAACGACTCTGGCTCGGGCCACAGACGTAAAGATGGGAAGAAGAAGAAGACAAGACGTATCAAGGAGATCGTCTACTACGACAGCGACGAGTCTACTTCTTCCCACAAGGACGACGACTACGACAAACAAAAGACGGTTAACTCAAACTTTTCTTTTGATTATTCGCGCATTCCGCACAGCTCAAATGCTCATTTGCTCCCCATTCCACTTGGCAAGCCTCCTGACTTTGATGGAGAGGACTACGGATTTTGGAGTCACAAAATGCGTACACACCTATTTTCTCTCCATCCAAGCATTTGGGAGATTGTGGAAAGTGGAATGAAATTTGATAGCTCGGATAGTCCTTCGTTTATTAATGAACAGATTCATAAAAATGCACAAGCTACTACTGTGTTGCTAGCCTCTTTGTGCAGGGACGAGTATCACAAGGTGAGCGGCTTGGACAATGCCAAGCAGATTTGGGACACCCTCAAGATCTCTCATGAGGGGAATGATGTCACCTTACTCACCAAGATGGAGTTGGTGGAGGGCGAGCTCGGACGATTCGCGATGATAAGGGGCGAGGAGCCGACGCAAACATACAACCGGCTCAAGATCCTTATCAACAAAATAAGGAGCTACGGAAGCACGCGATGGACGGATCACGACGTCGTCCGCCTAATGCTAAGGTCATTTACCGTTCTTGATCCTCATCTCGTGAACAATATTCGTGAGAATCCCAGGTACACGAAGATGACGCCCGAGGAAGTACTCGGAAAATTCGTAAGCGGGCGAATGATGATCAAGGAGGCAAGATACGTGGACGACGCCTTGAATGGACCGATCAACGAGCCTCAACCCCTTGCTCTCAAGGCAACAAGAAGCAAGGAGGCTCTACCTAGCAGGGTGGCACAAATTGAGGCGGCCGGACTTAATGATGAAGAGATGGCCCTCATCATCAAAAGATTCAAGACGGCGCTTAAAGGTCGCAAGGGACAGCCAAGCAAGACCAAAGCCAAGGGGAAGCGTTCGTGCTTCAAATGCGGTAAGCTTGGTCATTTTATTGCTAACTGTCCCGACAATGATAGTGATCAGGACCAAGGGAACAAGAGGGAGAAGAAGAAGAATTATAAGAAGGCAAAGGGCGAGGCTCATCTTGGCAAGGAGTGGGATTCGGACTGCTCCTCGTCTGACTCCGACAATGAGGGACTCGCCGCCACTGCCTTCAATAAGTCATCCCTCTTCCCCAACGAGCGTCACACTTGCCTCATGGCAAGAGAGAAGAAGGTAATCACTCGTAATGATGTCACTTATGATTCTTCTAGTGATGATGAGTCTAGTGATGATGAAATAGATTACTCTAGTTTGTTCAAGGGATTGGATAGAAATAAAATTGATAAAATCAATGAATTGATTGATGCCTTGAATGAAAAGGATAGGCTTTTAGAAAAGCAAGAGGATTTGTTGTATGATGAACATGATAAGTTTGTAGAGGCACAAAAATCCTATGCTTTAGAAGTTAAAAGAAATGAAGTGCTTTCTAGTGAATTATCTTCTTGTCATGAAAACATTGCTACTTTAAAGAGTGTTAATGATGACTTAAATGCTAAACTAGAAGTAGCAAATAAATCTAATTCTTGTGTAGAACATGTTGTAATTTGTACTAGGTGTAAAGATATTGACATTGATGCTTGTAGTGAACACCTAGTTTCAATTTCCAAGCTTAATGATGAATTGGCCAGTCTTAATGCTCAACTTAAGACTAGCAAGAATGAGTTCGATAAGCTAAAATTTGCAAGGGATGCCTACACGATTGGTAGACACCCCTCAATTAAGGATGGACTTGGCTTCAAGAGGGAAGTCAAGAACTTAACAAGCCATAAGGCCCCCATTCCCGCTAAGGAGAAAGGGAAGGCCCCTATGGCTACTAGTGCTAAAAAGAACCATGCCTTTTTGTATAATGATAGAAGACAAACTAGAAATGCTTATAGGAGTTATAATGCTTACGATGATTTTCCTCATACTATGTTTGCTTCTAGTTCTTCATATGTGCATGATAGAAATGTTGGTAGAAGAAATGTTGTTAATATTCCTATGAAAGTTAATGAACCTTCTACAATATATCATGCTTTGAATGCTTCCTTTGAAATTTGTAGAAAGGATAGAAAGGTGATTGCTAGGAAATTAGGGGCAAAATGCAAGGGTGACAAAACTTGCATTTGGGTCCCTAAGACAATTGTGACTAACCTTGTAGGACCCAACAAGAGTTGGGTACCTAAGTCCCAAGCCTAAATTTGCCTTGCAGGTTTATGCATCCGGGGGCTCAAGCTAGATCATTGATAGCGGATGCACAAACCATATGACAGGGGAGAAGAAGATGTTCACCTCCTACGTCAAGAATAAGGATTCCCAAGATTCAATTATATTCGGTGATGGGAATCAAGGCAAGGTAAAAGGGTTAGGTAAAATTGCAATTTCTAATGAGCACTCTATCTCTAATGTGTTTTTAGTAGAGTCTCTTGGATATAATTTGCTATCTGTTAGTCAATTATGCAACATGGGGTATAACTGTCTATTTACAAATGTAGATGTGTCTGTCTTTAGAAGGAGTGATGGTTCACTAGCTTTTAAGGGTGTATTAGACGACAAACTTTATTTAGTTGATTTTGCAAAAGAAGAGGCCGGTCTAGATGCATGCTTAATAGCTAAGACTAGCATGGGCTGGCTGTGGCATCGCCGCTTAGCACATGTGGGGATGAAGAACCTTCACAAGCTTCTAAAGGGAGAACACGTGATAGGTTTGACTAACGTACATTTCGAAAAAGATAGACCTTGTGCAGCTTGTCAAGCAGGTAAACAAGTGGGAGGAGCGCATCACAGCAAGAATGTGATGACCACTTCAAGACCCCTGGAGCTGCTTCATATGGACCTCTTCGGACCCGTCGCCTATCTGAGCATAGGAGGGAGTAAGTATGGTCTAGTTATTGTTGATGACTTTTCCCGCTTCACTTGGGTGTTCTTTTTGCAGGATAAGTCTAAAACCCAAGGGACCCTCAAGCGCTTCCTCAGGAGAGCTCAAAATGAATTTGAGCTCAAGGTGAAGAAGATAAGGAGCGACAACGGGTCCGAGTTCAAGAACCTTCAAGTGGAGGAGTTCCTTGAGGAGGAAGGGATCAAGCACGAGTTCTCCGCTCCCTACACACCACAGCAAAATGGTGTGGTAGAGAGGAAGAACAGGACGCTAATCGATATGGCGAGGACTATGCTTGGAGAGTTCAAGACCCCTGAGCGATTTTGGTCGGAAGCCGTGAACACGGCATGCCACGCTATCAACAGGGTCTACCTTCACCGCCTCCTCAAGAAGACGTCATATGAGCTACTAACCGGAAACAAACCCAATGTATCTTACTTTCGTGTATTTGGGAGCAAGTGCTACATTCTAGTGAAGAAGGGTAGAAATTCTAAATTTGCTCCCAAAGCTGTAGAAGGGTTTTTGTTAGGTTATGACTCAAATACAAAGGCGTATAGAGTCTTCAACAAATCATCGGGTTTGGTTGAAGTCTCTAGCGACGTTGTATTTGATGAGACTAATGGCTCTCCAAGAGAGCAAGTTGTTGATTGTGATGATGTAGATGAAGAAGATGTTCCGACGGCCGCTATACGTACCATGGCGATTGGAGAAGTGCGACCACAGGAACAAGATGAACGAGATCAACCTTCTTCCTCAACAACGGCGCATTCTCCACCTCAAGATGATGAACAGGTTCATCCAAAGGAGGCGTATGATCAAGGGGGAGCACAAGATGTTCACGTGATGGAGGAAGAAGCGCAACCAGCACCTCCAACCCAAGTTCGAGCGATGATCCAAAGGGATCATCCTGTCGACCAAATTCTGGGTGACATTAGCAAGGGAGTAACTACTCGATCTCGATTAGTTAATTTTTGTGAGCATTACTCCTTTGTCTCTTCTATTGAGCCTTTCAGGGTAGAGGAGGCCTTGCTAGATCCGGACTGGGTGTTGGCCATGCAGGAGGAGCTCAACAACTTCAAGTGCAATGAAGTTTGGACACTGGTGCCTCGTCCGAAGCAAAATGTTGTGGGAACCAAGTGGGTGTTCCGCAACAAACAGGACGAGCACGGGGTGGTGACGAGGAACAAGGCTCGACTTGTGGCAAAAGGTTATGCCCAAGTCGCAGGTTTGGACTTTGAGGAGACTTTTGCTCCTGTGGCTAGGCTAGAATCAATTCGTATCTTGCTAGCATATGCCGCTCACCATTCTTTCAGGTTGTTCCAAATGGATGTGAAGAGCGCTTTCCTCAACGGGCCAATCAAGGAGGAGGTGTACGTGGAGCAACCCCCTGGCTTCGAGGATGAACGGTACCCCGACCACGTGTGTAAGCTCTCTAAGGCGCTCTATGGACTTAAGCAAGCCCCAAGAGCATGGTATGAATGCCTTAGAGACTTTTTACTTGCTAATGCTTTCAAGGTTGGGAAAGCCGATCCAACTCTGTTCACTAAGACATGTGATGGTGATTTGTTTGTGTGCCAAATTTATGTCGATGACATAATATTTGGTTCTACAAACCAAAAGTCTTGTGAAGAGTTTAGCAGGGTGATGACGCAGAAATTCGAGATGTCAATGATGGGCGAGTTGAACTACTTCCTTGGGTTCCAAGTGAAGCAACTCAAGGACGGCACCTTCATCTCCCAAACAAAGTACACGCAAGACTTGCTGAAGCGGTTTGGGATGAAGGATGCCAAGCCCGCAAAGACTCCGATGGGGACCGACGGACACACCGACCTCAACAAAGGAGGTAAGTCCGTTGATCAAAAAGCATACCGGTCCATGATAGGTTCTTTGCTTTACTTATGTGCTAGTAGACCAGATATTATGCTTAGTGTATGCATGTGTGCTAGATTTCAATCCGATCCTAAGGAGTGTCACTTAGTGGCGGTGAAGCGAATTCTTAGATATTTGGTCGCTACGCCTTGCTTCGGGCTCTGGTATCCAAAGGGGTCTACCTTTGACTTAGTTGGATACTCAGACTCCGACTATGCTGGATGTAAGGTTGATAGGAAGAGTACATCGGGGACGTGCCAATTCTTAGGAAGGTCCCTGGTGTCGTGGAACTCTAAGAAACAAACTTCCGTTGCCCTATCCACAGCTGAGGCCGAGTACGTCGCCGCAGGACAGTGTTGCGCGCAACTGCTTTGGATGAGGCAAACCCTCTGGGACTTTGGCTACAATCTGAGCAAAGTCCCACTCCTATGTGATAATGAGAGTGCTATCCGCATGGCGGAAAATCCTGTTGAACACAGCCGCACAAAGCACATAGACATTCGGCATCACTTTTTGAGAGACCACCAGCAAAAGGGAGATATCGAAGTGTTTCATGTTAGCACCGAGAACCAGCTATCCGATATCTTTACCAAGCCTCTAGATGAGAAGACCTTTTGCAGGCTGCGTAGTGAGCTGAATGTCTTAGATTCGCGGAACTTGGATTGAATTGTAGCATACATGTGTTTATGCCTTATGATCATGTTCCTTTCTGCATTTTTGTTGCTTATTGTGGTGCTCAAGTTGTACAAACACTCCCTGGACCTCACAAGTCCGTTGCAAAGTGATGATGCACACATTTAGGGGGAGATGTGCTACAACTTGACCCTTTGAGACTAACCATTTGCTTGAGTTTGCTTGATTTAGTCTCGAAGGTGGATTGAAAGGGAAAGGTGAACTTGGACCATGCAAGACTTCCACTGCACTCCGATGAGAGGGTAACTTATTCCAAGTTCATCTCTATGATCTTATTGCCTTTGTACTCTTAATTGAAGATTTTGGTGAGGCAATGGGGTTAAAGGGCCAAGATTGATCCCGTTTTGGTGCTTGATGCCAAAGGGGGAGAAAATAAAGGCCAAAGCAATAGATGGATCAGCTACCACTTGAGAAACTTTGAAAATAGTAGAATAGAGCTTTTGGTTTGTCAAAACTCTTGTATTGTCTCTTTTGTCAAAAGTTGACCTCTTGTGAGGAGAAGTGTTGATTATGGAAAAAAAGGGGAAGTTTTTGAAATCTTTGATCAATCTCTTTTGGGATAACTCTCTATATGCTTCAACATGTGTGTTTGACTTAGAGATAGAGATTTGAGTTTGATTTGCAAAAACAAACCAAGTGGTGGCAAAGGATGATCCATATATGCCAAAATTGAATCAAAATCAATTTGAGTTTTAGTTGAAGTGGTTTTGCACTTGTTCTAGTTGCTTTATGTTGTGTTGGCATAAATCACCAAAAAGGGGGAGATTGAAAGGGAAATGTGCCCTTGGGCCATTTCTAAGTATTTTGGTGATTGAGTGCCAACTCAAGTACTTAAATGTGAATATATGCCCATGGATGAACAAAGTGCAAATAAAGAGCTAAGGTATGTTTCTAAGTCTTAGTACATTGGTTTTATGTACTAATATACTTGTCTAAGTATCAGAAACAGGAAGAAGAAGAAAAGAGGAGAGTTGGCTGTGTACAACCAAGAGACTGTTTTCATTCTGGGGCACCGGACTGTCCGGTGGTGCACCGGACAGTGTCCGGTGGTACACCGGACAGTGTCCGGTGCGCCAGGATGCCTCGGCCGAAGAGGCCGCTCTCAGGAATTTGCTGACGGCGTACGGCTAAAATTCACCGGACTGTCCGGTGTGCACCGGACTGTCCGGTGAGCCAACGGTCGGCCGGGCCAACGGTCGGCCGCGGATTCTGCGCGCGACACGTGGCCAAGCCAACGGTCGGAAGGGGGCACCGGACTGTCCGGTGTGCACCGGACATGTCCGGTGCGCCAACGGCTCCCAGATCTGCAACGGTCGGCTTCGCCATTTAAGGAAAGGAATCGGGCACCGGACACTGTCCGGTGTGCACCGGACTGTCCGGTGCGCCCGATGACAGAAGGCAAGGATGGCCTTCCAGATTTGTTCTCAACGGCTCCTAGCTGCCTTGGGGCTATAAAAGGGACCCCTAGGCGCATGGAGGAGAACACCAAGCTTTTCTACAACATTCCTAAGTACCAAGACATCGATCTCACGCATTCGTTTCATTGTGATAGCATCTAGAGCTCTTGTTGAGTTGCGAACTCTTTGAGTTGTGTTGCGAGCTCTTGTTGCGACTTGTGTGCGTGTTGTTGCTCTGATCTCTTGAAGTCTTGTGTGCGTTGCTCATTCCCCCTTACTCCGTATTTCTTTGTGAATCTCAAGTGTAAGGGCGAGAGGCTCCAAGTTGTGGAGATTCCTCGCAAACGGGATATTGAAAGGCAAAGCAAAACACCGTGGTATTCAAGCTGGTCTTTGGACCGCTTGAGAGGGGTTGATTGCAACCCTTGTCCGTTGGGACGCCACAACGTGGAGTAGGCAAGCGTTGGTCTTGGCCGAACCACGGGATAAACCACTGTGTCATCTCTGTGATTGATCTCTTGTGGTATTGTGTTTTGTTGAGACTCCTTTCTAGCCACTTGGCATTTATTGTGCTAACACTTAACAAGTTTTTGTGGCTATAAGCTTAAGTTTTACAGGATCACCTATTCACCCCCCCTCTAGGTGCTCTCATAACCCCCATCAGCATAAAGCTGCAAAGGCCTGATGGGTGCGATTAAGTCAGGGATCAGTCCATTCGAGGGACTCGATCACGCCTCGCCCGAGCCTAGCCTCGGACAAGGGCAGCCAACCCCGGAGGATCTCCGTCTCGCCCGAGGCTCCCCCTCCAGCGGCGAACATATTTCCGGCTCGCCCGAGGCCCTGTCTTCGCCAAGAAGCAACCCTGACCAAATCGCCGCACCAACCGGCCAAATTGCAGGAGCATTTAATGCAAAGGTGGCCTGACACCTTTATCCTGACGCGCCCCCCCAGCCGACAGAGCCGAAGTGACTGCCGTCACTTCGCCGCTCCACTGGCCGGTCTGACAGAAAGACAGCGCCGCCTGCGCCGCACCGACCGCGGTGCCACTTGACAGAGTGAGGCTGACAGGCAGTCAGGCCCGGCCGCAGGCACCATAGGAAGCTCTGGTTCGCCCGACCCAGGGCTCGGACTCAGGCTAAGCCCCGAAAGACGGCGAACTCCACTCCGCCCGACCCAGGGCTCGGACTCGGGCTAAGCCCCGGAAGACGGCGAACTCCGCTCCGCCCGACCCAGGGCTCGGACTCGGGCTAAGCCCCGGAAGACGGCGAACTCCGCTCCGCCCGACCCAGGGCTCAGACTTGGGCTAAGCCCCGAAAGACGGCGAACTCCGCTCCACCCGATCCAGGGCTCGGACTCGGGCTCAACCTCGGAAGACGACGAACTCCGCTCCGCCTGACCTAGGGCTCGGACTTGGGCTCAGCCCCGGAAGACGACGAACTCCGCTCCGCCTGACCCCAGGGCTCGGACTCCGCCCTAGCCTAAGCCGACGGTCTCCGCCTCGCCCGAACCAGGGGCTCGGACTCGACCTCGGCCACGGAAGACAGACTCGACCTCGGCTTCGGAGGAGCTTCCACATCGCCCAACCTAGGGCGCAGACCAGCCACGTCAACAGGAGGCGCCATCATCACCCTACCCCGAGCTGACTCGGGCCACGAGGAACAAGACCGGCGTCCCATCTGGCTCACTCCGCCAGATAGGCAATGATGGCCCCCGCATACTCTGTGACGACGGCGGCTCTCAGCCCCCTTACGGAAGCAAGAGGACGTCAGCAAGGACTCAGCAGCTCCGACAGCTGTCCCTCCGCCAGGCTCCAGCACTCCTCCGACGGCCACGACATCACACCAGCTGGGTTCCAAAATCTCTCCGGCTGCCACGACGGCATGTACTTAGGGCGCTAGCTCTCCTCCGCTAGACACGTAGCACTCTGCTATACCCCCATTGTACACCTAGATCCTCTCCTTACGCCTATAAAAGGAAGGACCAGGGCCCTCTTAGAGTGGGTTGGCCACGCGGGGACGAGGACGAGGCAGGCGCTCGCGTGAGGCCGCTCGTTCCCTCTCCCGCGTGGACGCTTGTAACCCCCTACTGCAAGCGCACCCGACCTGGGCGTGGGACGAACACGAAGGCCGCGGGATTTCCACCTCTCTCACGCCCATCTCCGGCCACCTCACTTCCCCCCTTCGCGCTCAGCCTCGCGTCGACCCATCTGGGCTGGGGCACGCGGCGATATTTCACTCGTCGGCTTGGGGACCCCCGGTCTCGAAACGCCGACACGTGCGTTGCTATGGAATCTATATGCTAAAACACATTGATATGCAAAAGATCAATTGTTATTCTATATTTCTGTTAGCATCACTTGATATGTGCGCGTGCGTTGCCACGAAGTGAAAAATCAAATAACCTTAGAGTACTCGCCATGGACATCACCTGGTCATACGAAAATATGTGTGATCGACAGAAAGCTTCGCTAAAGGCATTTGAGGGTAACTCATACTCAGATTAAAGGTTACTTGTCACATATTTTGATGAAGTTTCCAATATCGATCGTCATTTGATATACCGATTGACAAAAAATTGAAAACCATTACAGTAACATGCCAAGGATTCATATACAGAGATGTATGTGCATTACACACTCGGCAGAAGGCGACATTGGATCAAGTGTTGGATCATGCATCAATTGATATTCACTATCCAAGATCAATCACGGAGCAAGAAAAGCGATAAAACAAGATTGGAGGGGATCTGTAGTTATTAGTGGTGGCAATAGGGTTATTGGTTTGATTCTGCCTGCGAGTGTCTCAAAATCTTCAGAAGAGGGAGCTTGGTATCCTCATCGCAACAATTTAATCCACACTCGAATGGGGGAAAAGCAAGCAGAAAAATAAACCGTCCGGAGAAAAAACTTCGAATCGCAAATAAACGAGACCCAAAGAGAGAAATTAGATGGATCGACTCAACAGAAAAATCTACATATAGGTCGATCTCGTGTACAGAGAGACCTGTGATTTGATATGTTGAGCTTGAATATTACCGAGTCATCACTCCATCGCACTTGAGACTTCACGCAAAGAATTGATTACGACGAACGGGAAGAAGATGGAACTGCAATACGACGAAGAGAAAGAATGATTGATCCACTATCTGGAGGGGTTCTAAACCTAGACTCGACAGATTTGGCTTGATGTCGGATGGATTGAGGCGAGGTGTTTTGAACCTAAACAAATCCACGACCGTCGTGCACGACAGAGCATACCTATGCAAAAAAAAACAGAAAGAAACTAACCTTCGGGATCGGGTGGAGGAGCACCTAGATGACACCAAAGGAAGTGAACGCGTCGAGCGTGGAGGGCGGCGTGGCATCACGCTGGTACTATGGAGCGCGCGCCCGATGCGTCGAGCAAGCTTGTCGTCGGGCACGACCTTCTTGGCGGCGCGAACTCGACGAGAGGCCGTCGAAGAAAGCGGCGTCGAGGGATGTGCGCCTCGCTCGGCGCACTTGGCGGCGGGGGCCTACGGCTGCGGCGTCGGATCGGCCTGTGGCGGAGCCGCTCCTCGGCGAGGTGGCCCTGTCCATGGAGTCGTGCGCCCCGCTCGGTGGACTCGACGGCGGGGCCTGCGGCTACAACGTACAACCGGCTTGCGGCTGCAACATTGGCGAGTCGCCCTCGAACGGGGAGGTAGCCCTGTCCATGGAGTCGTGCGCCCCGCCCGCGCAGACTCGGCGGCGGGCCCAGTGGCTACGGCGTTGGCCCTGTCCATGGACTCGACGTACTCGGCGGCGGGGAGGGGACCCCTAAACGACGACCTCGGGGGCGTCGGTGGCCTTGGCCTCGTGAAAGCAACGAACGAGAGCGTGTAGGACGTGGGAGTTACCTGGTGGAAGTTACCGCGAGCCGCGCGCGTTACGGCGAGACGGACGGGGGCGGAGGGCTCGATGCCTGTGCGCGGGCGTGGGAGGGAGGCAGATGCGGGGGCATGGCGGGGGCGTTGGGTGTGGACGCTGACGGTAGAGTCTTAATAGAGTAGTATAGATACACAAGACACACCTAGAAAACTTCATCATACAATAAACAATAAAGAGTCTTTAAAATTAGTAACATTATAAATATTATCAAAAGACATAATGTATAAAGAGTCATGCAGCCTCTTCGTGAAGAACATTAAATGAGGTTGTACAATGTACATACCCTTAAGACTTTTTTGTTCTGCCCACACTGTCCACTGTCCTAAGAATTGTTCTAACAAATCATCGGCACTTTCAGATACACTAATCTTTTTTTGCCAACGAAGAAAATTTAGTCTATATATAAGTCGTTCGACTTGAGCTAAAAGCACAGTTGTAGTTGTAGATGTCTGTAGCGACCATTAGTTTAGCTCAACCAAATAACCTAAAAATTCTTCCAACAAATCAACACTTTTAGAGACACTAATCTTTTTTTGCCAAAGAAGAAAATTTTAGTCGATTTATGATAAGTCGCTCACTTGAGCTAAAAGCAGCACATGTAGTTATAGTTGTGGCTGCGAGCCACTCATCGAATTACTATGGGTTGACTGCAACAACCGTTACTTTAGCTCAACCGAATAGCCTAGAATTCTCCCAACAAATCATCAACACTTTCAGAGACACTAATCTTTTTTGTCAATGAAGAAAATTTGATCTATTTATGATAAGCCTTTCGCTTGAGCTAAAAGTGTCTCATGCAGTTGCAGCTGTGGCTGCGAGCCGCTCAGCGAATCACTATGGGATGACTACAGCGACCGTTAGTTTAGCTCAACCTAACAACATAAAATTCATCAAACAAATCATCATCACTTTCAAGGACACTAATCATTTTTTTGCCAATGAAGAAATTTTGGTCTGTTTACGATAAGTCGTTAGCTTGAGCTAAAAGCAACACACGCAGGTACAGTTGTGGCTGCGAGCCACTCAACGAGTCACTGTGATTGTTAGTTTATCTCAACCGATCAGCCTAAGAATTCTTCCAACAAATTATCAGCACTTTCAGAGACACTAATCTTTTTTGTTGCCAACAAAGAAAATTTGTATATTTACGATAAGTTGTTGGCTTGAGCTAAACGCAGCATATGCAGCTGGAGTTGGGCTGCGAGCCACTCACCGAATCATTATGGGATGACTGCAACGACCGTTAGTTTAGCTTAGCCGAACAACATAAAATTCTTCCAACAAGCCTATAGCTTTTGACATCACTCTCGCCCAGTATACAATAGACTATAGCCTCGGCCTATAGCCACATTAGTTCTTTTTATATTTGAGAATTAAATAATTCACGCAGATTTATTTTGACGTTTAGAGAAGATCGACGTAATGGCACGGACGATGCAGCGAGCGAGAGCGACGTGACGGCTTCTGATTGGTCCATATGTGCTAGCCGTTTTTGGAGTTCAAAAAATTCAAAAAAAATTTACAAAAAAATCATAAATTTCATCCCCAATCTCTCAATAGATACCCCTACCTAGGTGGCGCTTATTTCACACACAATTTCATTACGTTGTGCGATTTCTAAGCGTTGAAATAAATCTACGTTAATTTCTTAATTATGAAATAAAAAAAAGTTGATGTGAATATAGGCTAAGGATGTAGCCTGCTGCGGTTTTTACGGTAGAAGGCGAAAGTAAAGTCGAGATGTGATGTGGGCAGAGGCGAGAGGATGATGATGCACAGCCTAGGACAGCTCGGCCGGAATGCAGAGCACATAGAAATCCTCGTGCAGTCCGAGCACTCCAAGAATTCTCCAGATTGAGTGTAACAAGAGAGCACACTGCATAACTGTTAACACCTCTCTGAATGTAAAACTATATATCCATTCGATTCTGATCACTGTACATTCCTATTCAGCACCCATCCTTTTTCCGTGTCAGCGTCGTTGCTGCATCAGTGTGGTGTGGCACTGGCAACCTCTGACAAAGAACAGCAGGTGGCTGGCGGAAGATGCGCACCCAACACCCATGCATGACGCATCATTGAAAACAATCTGTCCGTTACTGCTCACCACACCAGTACGCATTCTGGCACACATCGCCACGCAAAGAATCTTCCATATTCTGCAACCTTATCTCTGGCGATGTTGAGGTGGGGTGTCGATCATGTCGATCATTCAGGCAGCCGACCGACGGTTAGAAGTCCACTCCAATCCATTCAACCAGTGACCAAAACCCAAACACCACCAGCACCGCCAGGCCCCGTGTGCCCCCATCACTGATCGGTGATCGCCCCGCCCTCCTCCACTCAGTGGCTCACTCAGTCCTCACGTCCCGGGTCATGTCCATGCTTGCCGTTGCCGATCCAACGCCGGCTGCAGGGGTGTCTGCCGTGCCGGGATGGCGCACCTGAAACCAGCATGCCCGGCGTTCGGCATCCGTGTCTGTGCAACGCTCTCGGTTGTTCGGAGCCCCAGCTCCCAACTGTCCGTCGCGCTGGTCAGCTGGTGCGCTCCTGCCGCTGCCGCCTGATCCGTCCACCCGCCGTCCGTCCGTCCAAAAAGCTCGTGCTGGCCTGGGCTGGCTGTATTCACTGCGTGCCAGCCAGGGTGCACCGCCGCCGTAGTAGCATTGACCCTGACAGCTTAGGAATGACACCAGTAGGCGACAGCTGCGCAGGAGCAGGCGGATGTTCCTGTTGTTTGGTAGCGCCGCCGTAGTAGCATTGTAGGGCCGTTGTTTGGTAGCGCCCGCGTCAATAATTTAAATGATGATCTCGCATGCGTAATCAATTGGCGGTCGGGGACAGAGTTAGCGAAACCCTTGCTGATGAAATTTTGAAACTCCCACGCAAGTTGAACTGTGTACGCACTTGTTTATTTTATTGGAAATGTCGTTTCGAAATAAAGCATTTGCCAAGGTTGTTGAATAGTACAGAACTCATTCAGTTATTGTTTGGTTCTTTTATAACGCGACGAATAACTAATAACATTAAATCATGCTTATTTAATTTTAACTATAATTAGATATCATGATAAAAATTGATACCGGTCTATTCAAACTTGTTGCCGTTGATATTTAAGTTTGAATCATTACTACCATTGTTACTTTTCGTGAACCAAACAACATTTAATATTCATGACTCCCATTCCATATTTATGCACCGGCAAGCTGCCATAGTACCATTACAATAACCTGCAAACCCCAGCATGATCAAGCAGGAACAAAAAAAAAACCCGGGATCGGAAGCCGCGGAAAAAGGCGCGCGATCCACCGACCGACTCCATCGTCTACCGGTAGGTAGTGCCGTACCGCTACCAGTGCTATAGCCTGTAGTGGCGGTAGGACTTGAGCATGGCGCCGCAGAAGGTGCAGATGATGGCGCGCCAGGTGCTCCGGTGCACGGTGAGCAGGTAGCAGACCCTGGTGGCGGTCTCCATGTCCGCCACGCTGGCGCACCCGCCGCAGCGCGAGCAGATCCCCGCCGCCGGCTTGCTGCTCCGCACCGTCCGCCGCTGGTCCACCAGGAAGCAGAAGAACACCATCGCTCCTGCACTGCCACTGCACTGCACGCTCCTCCTCCCTGGTTCCTTGGATTGGATCGCGCGCTCTCTCCAACAACAACAACAACCGAACAGACACCGTTGTTCTGCTTGCGTGTTGCGCCGCGCGCGCTGGCTGCCGGCGGCAGGTGGCAATAATGCGGAGCGAGGCTTGCAAGCAACGGCCGGGCGGGCTAGCTTTTCGGTGGCGAGGGAGGGAGGGAGGGAGGGAGTCAGCAATGGCGAGCAGAGCAGGCAGTAAGCAAATTCTGCGTGATGCGGCGGGGGCGAAGGAGAGGGTGGTAGTAGGGGATTCAATTTAAAGGCGAGGCATGTGGACCGCATTGATGGCGGGCAGTCCTAGCTAAGCTAGGGTAGTGGAGGAGGCGTTAATGTCTTGCCGACCATGGCGCGTACGCTTCCTCAGCTCACTTGTTTCCGGAACGGGTAGTGCTGCACCAGTGACCAGTGTGGTGCGTGGAGTACATAATAGTACTGGAGTGGAGCAGCTGATGCCTGATGGCCACCGGATGGGATTCACGCGAAACATTTGCATTTGTACGCGCGAGATTGCAGACTCCAGCGGCCCTCTAGGCTCTAGCAAAGAAAGAAAGAAAGAAAGGAACGGACGTTAAGGACATGATTGCTTTCTGTCTGTCAGGCAGCTTTGCAATTGCAACCTAGCGAGAATTTAGACCTCAGACTAAGAATATCTAAGTCTAGAAAAAAAAATTCGCCTAAACGAAGAAGGTTTTTAGTTCTTTGAGAAAAAAAACTTAAGAACTAGTTTAGAAATTCAAATCTCCATAGAGAGGCTAATTTTCTCAACTTCCCACCATCCTGAAGATGATCTAAATTTCCAAACTAAACATAAGAGACCGTGAGTATAATGTGACGGGAAACAACAACAGTGTTCCACTATCAAGGCCCATCCTAATCCCGATCCCCTTTCAATACGCACAACCGTCACACGGACCATACGCAGTTATTATGCACGCGGAAGTAGGGAATGCCAAAAGGCTTCCTTGCGAAGCAAACGAGAGGCAGGAAGACGTCGTTTACAGTTGGTTTCTCGTACAGAATGTGACAGAGCTGCCGCCTAAGTATAAGTAACCGGATCATCGTCAGTAGTTTGTGCTTAATTATGCTGCCAGCGGATTGCATCATCTTATGTTGGCTTGGTTTTCTAGGTTCTGAGACCTTAAACATTGTGGTAGAAAGAGGGAAAGTGTGAGATTGTGACCATGATTGAGGACGGGTGCCCCATGACCATAACAAATTGGGAATGTTGGCCCAACACAACACGCCACGAATCGGTGCGTCCATAACTGGTGCACGTGATGTGTCACGCTGGCAATTGACGTAGCCAGCCCCCACCTTAATTCGGCCGTCATAAGCAGACAAAGGCGTTCGTTCCTTCCCTCGACCACGATTAAGGAATAATGTGCATCCACTGCCCGTCACGTCCTTGTCGCGCGCGCCATCACATTCACAGCTCAGGTCTCAGGCCCACCACGACTATTACCTCTGCCTGAGGCGGCGGCGGCGGCGGTGGAGTGGATGTGGAGCACATAAGTCAGCAGGCAGCGGCGTACATACCCCATTCATGATGGCAATGGCACAGAGAGAGGTGAGTCCAGCGTTCCTCCTCTTTACAACGTCTCCCGCGTTTGGTTCCCTGGCTGGTACGGTACCCGTCGTCGTGCGAACCCAAGACACCCGCAGGGTGCTCGACCAAATGCGACACTAGGTTAGGTGCTTCTACTCCACGGCGATCACCCAGCTCAGCTGCTACCCAACTGTCGCAGGCCGACGCGCCGAGCGAGGGCGCCGCCGCCGTCTCCGGCGTCATGGCGGTGAAGCTCAAGGACCTGGTCCCGGCCGCGACCAACACGGTGAACACGACGTTCATCGTGCTCGACAAGGCGGCGCCGTCGACCCGCCGACAGGGCGGCGCCAGGGAGGAGACGTGCCTGGCGCTTGTGGCGGACGAGACCGCGGCGGCGCACTTCCTGCTGTGGGGCGCCGAGTGCGGCGCGTTCGAGCCGGGCGACATCGTGCGGCTCACGGACGGCATCTTCTCGTACCACAGGGGGAACGCCCTGGTGCTGCGGGCGGGCCGCCGCGGGCGCGCCGAGAAGGTGGGCGAGTTCGCCATGCTCTTCGTGGAGACCCCCAACATGAGCGAGCTCCAGTGGGGGCCCGACCCCAGCGACGGCCGGAGGATGGTGCAGGAGGCCGTCGTCTCGCCTTACTCCCAGATCTTCAAGCCGCTGCGGTGATCTTCTTACTACTGAGAAACATGATACTAGGGGTACGAACTTACGATGAAGAAGAACGAAAAAGAAGGGCTTAAAGCTCTGTCTGTCTTCCAAAGTGACAAGGTTACAGCTTACAACATGTTCAACCATACAATTATATCTTCCACTGTGCAATTATATGTTTCATTCACAGTTTGCTGCACATTTACAAACTCGCGTACGTACACATTATCATGTTTTCCTAGATCCAAATCGTCTAGCGTGGTGCTTGCTATATATATGCTGGAATGCCACATTGCCACTGCGCTGAGCGACCGATGACAGGCAGATAGTTAAGCGCTGCATCGTGGGTTATCCAAGAGACTATGGACACTTCACACACCGCACTCAAACTAGTACACGATTACACATGTATGTGCACCTCCCACACGCTAGAAAATTATTGGGACTAGTTGGATCGTTCGCTGCCTTGCCCGCAGATGCTTCCACCAATATCACCACTATGTATTACTCCTTCAACAAGTACAAATAGCCGCTCAAAAACTAGTATAAATAGTTAACAGCACTGTACAACTTAACTAAAGATGATTCATAAGTCCATATTTCAACTACCAAAAATAAAACGATGAAGTACAAGCTGCACGTTCCCTATGTATTTTAGTTAAAACAGGGACTTGTAACATCACGATAACCTATACTGGCAGTTTAGTCACAGTCAGCAACCAAGGAAGAAACATATGCCAGCCTCTGTTTGTTGGCACAACCTATCCACCGGAAGTATGCGATTGGGACTTTGGACTATCATCACAAAAATACCACTTAAAATGCGGCTCTCATTGCACCCCTTGTCGCATCACGCTTCATCTCTGCAGCCTTTCCACTTCCACGGAAGTACATGTACACTTGCTGCACGCGGAGAGTCCAAAAAGGACTTAGATCTATCGCACTGAATTTGGTTCAGGTTCAGGAAAATCAGAACGGTTGATCATAGAAAACTGACCTGGATGACCCAGATGCTGAGCAACGATTCCAGACAAAACAATCCAAATCCAACAAAGTAGAATATCTGCAGAACACTCGTATGGATTACTCAGTTACTAAACAAATCAGAGAATTATATTTCGCATCAAGGATACTAGATGAAGATAATTTATCAATACTTTCAAAGCTATATATCTCATTTATCAAACAAAAAGGTGCTCAGCTTACCCCAACCAAAGCATTCACGCTGATAAGATCAATTGCTGGCAAAATTCCTCTGCAAGATTAAACAACAGGAGTTAGTTCATGCCAAAGATCCACAAGCTACTGCAAGGATGTCTCAATTATCTAGCGCCCCTCTACACATCGTCACATCGACCACAACAACTCCGTTCACCCAGGAAATGAGGCAGTGGAGATTTGTTCTATATAAACAAACTAAACTAATTTTAACATCATTGTTACTTTACAGACACGTTGAAGTGTAATCTACAGATTGTGTCACCCATAAATCGTAGTAAAAAAACATTTGATCGAGTGCAAGTTTACAGAACCCAAAAGCTTTTAGGAAAAAGCAAGCAAGAAACTTACGCCAATGATTTTCCCTCAAATACAGCAGGAGGAGCCACAGCAGCAAACACGCAGAAAAGAATATGGAACTGTAAGCACAGGAGGTTCAAGCTTAAACAACCACAACAATAATAATAATAATAATAATGCAAAATCATAATTCCTAGACACTTAAGTAAGAAATTTGTTATATTTACCAAGTAAAGCAAGAAGAACAATCCAAACTTCAATGCACTATCAGTCCTACAAAACAAGTTGCCAGTAAACATTACCTATCCATGCATACAAAGATATATGGTAGAGGCACAAAATAATGTGATGAGATTTCAAATAAATTACCTCATTGCATTATACAGAGGACGATACCACAAAACATATGCACCAGGAACACCAGATATGAAGTAAATTATTGCCAATAACCAGATCTTAACACCTGAAATGGTTAATACAATTTTGAAAATGTGAGCCTGGGACAATTTTATAGAACCACAAATAACATCAAAATGAATCAGTATACCTTCCCCCTTGATCCAAGCTGTAGTAACTGCTATGACATTCCAGAAGAGGCAGCAAACCAACCCTATTCAATACCAAATATAACTGTTGAAATAATATGATTCAATAAATCATATACAAATTAATAAGTTAAATTGCTAGTCCTTCGATCTTTGCCTCTGTAAATATGTAGATTTCTCAATGCGATATAGCTCTGTATAACTTCAAATGGAATGCAACTTTTCAGTACCATCAAAAACTTAGAAAAGCTCCTCTCTCGGTTTAAGAAACTAAATTAGCATGTTTGGAAAATGCAGACATACTAGAACATAACCATTAGTGTCACTGATAATTCCATCAGCACACATATCAATCTAATTACTTGCACTCTGGCTAAAAATTAAGAAATGTATCAATCTAAGTATCAAATTTCCATTCTAAAACATATCTGATCAAAACTGTTACAGGAATGCTGGAGTCATTGATTCAAAGGTTGGAACAAATCACTTGCATGTCTTACATATAGGTTCACAACCCACCTGTGAGAAGATCAGACTAATGGAAAATCCAAGATGTCAAACTTAAAAGAACATCATCCAATATATTTGGGGGGGGGGGGAGGCATGTCCATTGCAAATTGCACCATTAAATAAAAAAGAATGTTGAATATTATTCATCAGAATAAAAGTTTTCAGGATGTTGAATCAGAAGCAGCATACCAAGAAACGAGGCAAATGCAACATATTGCATTCTTTGAAGGTGACTCGGTATCTCATTGATGATATCATGATGGATGAGTGGCATAAAAGGAGGCCAATTTTTCTCCTCAATGACAATGCCAGCTGCCAAACAAATAATGAAATGTAAGCTTAGAAACTTGTGAAACAAAATGAACTTTATCTTAAAAACATGGATCAAAATAATTTTCATGCCAATGCCCTGTTGAGTGAAAAGAAAAAGGATGTATGAAAGCCTTCCAAACTTTCTGATGTTCACTATTCACACGTGTTTTACATAACTATAGGTAGTGTAATTTACCACAGTACACTTGCTTCAAGACAGCAATTAGACCCTGGTTAGCATTAAAACTGCGTGCAGGCGTGTGTGCTGTGTGCAACAGATGTAATATGCCATACTTCTAGCATCCAAAGTAAGGTAAATCGCATGCTTAATTCTAATTCAATGGGAACTGACAAAGATACTATGAATGTACAGTTCTTCAACCTAGTCATTAATAAACAAGAAACCATGGTTTTCAAATCGTCTGATTAATCGTCCTGGTCGGTCAGATGAAGTCAATTAGGGTTCCAGCCTGATTAGGTAGTCTGGTTGTCCGGTCGTCTGAGTAATCGTCGCCTAATCGCAACTAATCGTCCGATTAGGTATTTGCTGCGACCAGAAGTTGTGAACATGGAAAGCCAACCCTGGGTCCAAATTTGGCGCCTCAGTTTGGTTTCAGTAATACACAAATCTGATCCACCTTTTCTCCTTGTTCAATTTAGCATTCAGTTTTGTTTCAGCTGTAGTTTTGATTACCTACTGCTGTTTGAAGTATATTATATAGTATATAACTATACACTTTAGTGTATATAACTATATGTATAATTATATGTCTTGATTAGTACAGGACATTTAGGACGACTAGGTGGACGACCTGTCACCGATTAATCGGCCTGGTCGACGTCCCAATCATGATTAATCGCCTAATCGGTCACCATCAACGACCAGACGACTTGAAAACTATGCAAGAAACGATGAGCATTTACCTCTTGCTGCAGCCTCCTCTCTCCGTTTTAGTTCCTAGTTAATATAACAGATACAACAGTCAGAAAATGCGACAGTTTTTCATAGGTTCATCCAATTATATCAGAGTACAGCAGAAAAAAATACAATTTGGGGCAGCGAAGTAGAGTCTAGTAGGGATTTAATAAGTGAATTCCAATTCACATTTAAGCCCAGTAGGCAAGGAACAAAAAATAAAGCAACCATCTGAACAACAACAAAACCAATTATCTCAAGCTTAAAAAAGGAGCCGTGATTGTGTTGTGTTTAATTAAAACTGATATAGATGTAGATGCATGTGTCATGTCATGTGCAGCATACCTTCTCCCTCTTGTTTAATTCCGCTTCCCTTGCTTGCAGCTCCTTCTCTCTTTTCTTCAGGTCCTGGATATCCACAAATCACAAGTTATTGGTTGTGCTGAACAGCATGTCCTAGTAAGTGTGTTCATTATAGCCACATTTTGCATGTGCGAAAGCAATGCACATTCATATGCACCTTTGACGAGTCAAGGGGTATATCCACTGTAGCACTGAAGTCTGCCGGTTCAGGAGGGAGCGGCGAAAGGCGTGAATTGGATGTCGGAGGCACGTTTTGGGGGTTCTACATTTCAGCAGAAACAATACAATATTGAGCAGACAAGCAATACGATGTACCATACCACAGGGGTCGCATAGCTCATAAGAACAGAACAACTCACAGGCATATAAAACGCGCCACCGCCAAAGTTGGATTGCCCGCCAGCCTTGCCGCGCGTTTGTTGCTACCAAGGAAACCCATCAATAAAAACTTCAACCACAGCCACGCACAATAGGTTCAAGGGCAGCATTGCATCATTAGGCTAGAAAAAAGGAGAAAAAATGCACTAGCGGTGTCGGTGACGGCGATACTGCAAGCCATCGCCGAGACGTGGTCAGATCTGCGCCCCGTCCAGATCCAAAGAGGAGTGAAGTAGCGAATACCCCACTGATTCTCGGAAAAAACCCGGTGCCAAATAAGGAAAGTAGATATGTGCCCGGGCAATGGTGGGATCGCCAAGATGAGGGAGGCGGAGGATTGGGCGCGCGTACCGAGAAAGGGTTCACGTCTTCCTCCTCGAAGGGGTTGCCGTCATAGCGCCCCGCCATGCTGCTCCGCCCCTTTGCTTGCGCCGACAATGGCGATGGAGATTGGAGTAGTGAGGAGGCAACGAGGATTCCTGCCGAACAGAGGAGCGCCCACACGCAGCGCCGCGCCCACAGGACCACACCGACACCGAGTACATGGGGCGGGCGGTGTCGACTCCTCTTTGCCGTATTGCGAAGGAGAGGCGGGTGAACCTACACGGAACCACATGTGACATGTCCGGCCAGTAACCGTTCGTGGGCCAAACTTTGCCTTTTTGTCATATACACTGCTGGTTTTTTCTCACTGCTGTTCCCCCGTATCTCGTGGGCCCGTTAAATTCATAGGAAATGTTGGGTCCACACGGTTACGATGTGTAGCGCGCGATATACGAATATATTTATCTCTTCTCTATCTCTACTATATTAGAACATCAGTTTTAACGGTAATTTCACGTCAATATTTTTTTTAAAAAAATCTTACATTTCTTTAGAATCAACCCACACTCATATAATTTTTTCTCTACTAATATAATAGGAGAGTTTATATAAAAAATAAGGTGAAATTATGTATAAGTGGGTGTTTGAACCTTAGTTGTTGGCTCCACATTTACACCCATCTAATCAATAGAAAACATATATTTTATGTTTTATTAATTCAAAATTTATCATATATCATATATATAAAAACTGTAACAATGCACGAGTATATGATAGTTATCACTTAAAACACAACTTCTCTACATACTATAAGTGGAGCCGAGTAAGGATTTGTTTGAGTACTCTAGTATTGACATCAATCCACATATGTTGAGATGGATTAGGGTATAAAATAGTTTAAGTTACACCCCAATCCACCTCAATACATGTGGATTAGGATCAATACTAGAGTATCCAAACTAGGCCTAAGGGTTCTATGCTTGCCACCTAGTTTTATCTGTCAGACATAGGGAGTGTGTTATGGTCAGTAGATCGCTATGTACATGTACAACAATAGATTAAACGCCAAATTCCAGTCAAATCATGTATCTATGTTGGTTGTACTGATCGACTTTCTTAAGTCGATTATCTTTTTAAGTTGGTAGAAAACAAATAAATGAACATAAACGTGCATCGAAAGCGACTGAAAAGGAAGTAGATATGCCTAAAGCATGATTTAGAAGATTAGTGGCCCTAGATCGACACATGGCGCATGTACAACCAAATGTGTGATAACAAGCCAAAATGACATCAGAACTACCCAAACTATAAACCAGAGCTAGGGCCAAATAAACAAAAAAGTCATTAACCTAGGAGCATCTGTGACCAAGACCCAATGATCATACACGCAAACATGGATCGAGAACTCCAAAGAAGTCTATCCAAAACAAATAATGCGACTGAAGCATGTAAGACACGGTGCCAAATGTGTATCAGACTTTCGAGTTGTCGTATGCACATGTTACAACCACATGTCGTGGAACGTAGCAATCGGGTGAGTGATATAGATCTAATCGTATAAGATCAATCTAATAACATGAAGCTTAATTGAGAGAAAGTAGGTTGATCCTACACAGGATAACTAGCACATCTTGCCAACAGGTTTAGTACAAAATCTACCAACGAAAAGGTGATACATTGTACTGCCATGATGCAATCTATTAGAGACCACATCAGGGCAGCATGTCGCTTACCTTGGGAAACCATTAAGAAAGGAGTGGCGATGCACCAAAAAGATGAGAAGCACACTCCATTGGGTGAACGTCTGTCTTGTCTTCTGTCTATTGATACCATGAAATGTACATTTTATAATCCGCAGATTTGAAGTGATAAGCACTCACTAACTACTTTTATTCAACTTAACCTATCTATATGAGATCTATCTAAGATACATGGCCCATGAGACCTATCTCATTTCGTATGTTGAATAGTTGCATATTGTTGAGTCCATCGATCAATATCATTGCACCAATTCAGTTAGGGTTTGGTGGCAACACACTCACAAGTCACACTCTCCCACATAGAGTGCTCGCACTTGAGCTCTATCAAATGATCGAGCTAAGCACTTGGCGCTCTTCACACCTTGCTCACTAGAGTTTCTCTTAGCGTCTCCCACGGGGTGAGCATGATACCCCTCACAATGCCTTCTCTAGAGCCACACACAACTTCTATGGTATTCCATGGAGCCACAGCCTTCAGGCCATCTAGGAGGTCACAACCCCTAAGAGTAACAAGCACCACCAGGTTGCAAATCGACCACCCAGCGCCACTTGATGTAACTGCTGTCGGTGTTTTGGGTCCGACCGCGCACCCAGGGTTGCCCCTCGAGGTGCTTTTTGGAGTAGGACGGTGTTACCGACTGTAACTCGATGGTTCGCGCTAGATGCATGAGAGACAGTGGACAATTTTGTATAGGTTCGGGCCACTTTGAGATGCGCAATACCCTACGTCCTGGCGTGAATACTTTGCGTGGTGGGTTACAGGGAGGTTCTCTAGTATCGAGGATGTTAGAGAACTGGGTGGATGGCTAAGTAGTGAGGGAGAAAGAGAGATCTTGAAGAGGTGTCCCCTAGGCCTTATATATTCGACCGTGGGACGTTACATGCGGATATGATAACCACGTGTTCCTAGGTAATAGCGAACCGATTGAGTCTATCTTCCTATAACCTCACCGACTTATAATCCTTTGGCTCCGATGTCTGAGAGCGCTGCGGGAAAGTCAGATCAATGATGCAGATAGCGTTTTGAGTTCAGCGAACCGCATGGGCTCGAGTTGATCCGTCCTGTTGAAAGTTCCTCCCTGGCCCACGAAGGGATGGCCTCGTGAAGTAATGGGCCTGGGGCCTTCCGCGAGGCCTTCTTGCCTTTTAGTGGACCCGGAGGATATCTGTCCCCCACAAGCCCCCAATCTTTGTGATGATTTTGAAATAATCGGCCCAAAGATTCTAGGTCCAGTTTACGATTTTGAAACATGTATGCTAAGTCATTACCTCCAGCTCCGAGTAACTTGGTAAAAATGTTCTTCTGTCATCTTCTTCTGGCACCATTCTATAGTCTCTTGCTTTTAACCTTCAATAATCGGTGTTCTGTTTACGCCTTGGAGGTCGGCGTTTCGTTCTTTGGGGTTAAGAATTCATTAGGTGCACCGAAGGTGCACCCAATGGGTGTAGCCCCCGAGCTTTGAGTGGATTACTGAAAATAATCCATTCAAAGGTCTTCATCCCATACTTCTTTAGAAATCGTAGCTTCCGACTTAAACTTATGCTTTAGAAATCAGCATTTTGCCATCAGCCTATGCTTTAGAGATCAACATTTTGTTTTCGGGGTCTTATGATTCATTGGGTGCACCGAAGGTGCTCCCAATGGGTGTAGCCCCCGAGCTTTGAGTGGATTACTGAAAATAATCCATTTAGAGGTCTTCATCCCATACTTCTTTAGAAATCATAGCTTCCGACTTAAACTTATGCTCTAGAGACCAGCATTGTCTCATCTTCACTTCATGCCTTAGATTTCAGCATTACATCATCTGTTTATGCTTTAGAGATCAGCATATAGTTTTTTGTCTTTTTGTGATCATCAATATGGCCTGACCATGCATCAACTTGAAATTTATTTGATCAGCGACGGATTGGACATCCGGTAGATGGCCCTTGGCTAGTCTTCCTTTCGCTTCATGCTTCAATGCTCCTGTTGATTAGACTTGTACTTCATCGGCTTATTTTTTGGCTTTCTTCCGATCTCCATAGATATCTTCTTTTGTCTTGATGCATTCATTGTGTATACTGTATGGATGCGACTGCTTGGGAAAATCTATTGAAAATTCCTGGGTGTCCCCCCCAATGGGTGTAGGCAAGGGACGGCTTGGTGCACTGAGCGTATAGCGGACTGGCTCTGAGTAGTAACTTGATGTGACTGCGAGTGTAATCATATCATCCATGCAGTTGACTTGAGTCTCAATGGGTGCTGTGTTACGTGAAACGGCGTCAGCCGCCTGACTTGTTTCCAGGCGATTTGAATTGCTTATTGAATACTTGTGACTGTTCAGTGACCGTGGTAGGAGATGAGTGGTTGCCTTCTTCTTCTATAAATAGAGCGCTTGCTTCACTGTCGTCTTCACACATCTCTCTGCCGCTTGCTGTTTACTTTCTTCTCTTCTCTTCTACTCCACCATGGGCAAGAGCAAGAAAGGCGGAAGCTCCTCGCACCATTCCGGCGACAAGCGGAAGCGCGAGCCGACTCCTCCCTCGGAGGACTTCGGTGATTCCGAGTACTCGGAGGAGGAATTCTCCTCCGGGTTCGAGGGATCGCCGGTCCCTGCCTCTCCCCCGGCATCGTCTGATAATTCAGATGATTCCCAGGGGATTACTGCAGAAGTGTGGACCTACATCCGGGCCGTCGAGCGCGCTGGGCTCGAGGGCTCGGATGAGTCGGAGGTCTCCTTGGATGAGGAGGACTCCTCTGACTCGTCCAAGGAGGGGAGCGACAGTGACGATGGCGGCGAGGGCGACGGCGGCGATGGGGGCGACAGCGACGGCGATGGCGACGACAGCAGGGGCGACGACGGCAACGGCGGCGGCAACGGCAAGGGCGGCAGCGGCAGCGGCAAGGCCAGTGGCTAGGCGCCACTGGTTTAG
This sequence comes from Zea mays, assembly GCF_902167145.1. NCBI lineage: Eukaryota > Viridiplantae > Streptophyta > Magnoliopsida > Poales > Poaceae > Zea > Zea mays. Next base: position 211,915,830 of record NC_050097.1, read on the forward strand.
ATGTTAGTATAGATAAGTAGTATTAGTATTACTAGAATAATATAGTAGTAGTTAGTAGTGTAGTGTAAGTAGTGTAGTAGTAGTGTATTAGTGTAATGTACTGAACAGTGGGAAGAAGATCAACTCATAATTAGTTGGTTTTTAAGTTTGTGAAAATACTTCCCCTCCTTATATAATGCAGAAGACTTCTCCTCGTTTTGTGCGCGTTTCTTGCTTTTCCTCCGTTTCCTTTGCAATTAGCTGATCGACTGTATTTGTGTTTAGAGTAACCGAGTCTTTTTGAGCCGCCTCGACGTTTTAGATATAACAGCCGAGTGATTACGGGTGACGTTGGCGTTTTAGAAGAAACGGCCGAGTCATACTGAGCCATGTCGACGCTTTTAGGAATAACAGCCGAGTGAAGACCAGTGACGTCAGCGTTTTAGAAATAACAGCTGAGTTATATCGAGCCACGTCGGTGTTTTTAGAAGTAATAGCCGAGTGAAGACCGGTGACGTCAGCGTTTTAGAAATAACAGCTGTGTTATATCGAGCCACGTTGGTGTTTTTTAGAAGTAACGACTGGGTGCTGACTAGGCACTTTTAGAATCGGTGCTTGGCCCGGGAAAACCCCATTTGTACTGCGCCGTCTCACGCCTCTGCTTTCTGAGCCCTAGCCTTACTTTCCGCTTCCAGACCTCCTCTGTTTCCCTTTGATCTCGCTTCCGCTCAGTTCGGCGTGAAACTGAGATGGCGCCCAAGCGAAAGAGCCAGAATTCCGCCGCTGCGATTATCCCCCCCCATCGATCCCAACAGTCAATTGCCTTTCGCGGGTAATCACATGTCTGTTGTTTCCGAGTCGGACCTTCTTCATCTTGTCTCTGTCGGAGTTCTTCCCCCAATGGAGCTTTGCTCTTGGCGGATCTGTCGTGGGGTTACTGTCCCGACAGAGGACACCCATGAGTCCGTTATTTACATTTCTTTTCTCATCCACGACCTTGCTCTTCCTATTTTTCTCCTTTCTTTCGCGGTCTCCTTGATTTCTACCATCCGAATCTGACTCATCTGAATCCCAACTCCATTCTGCAAGTTTCTGTCTTCGTCCACTTGTGTGAAGCCTATCTCGGAATTCTGCCTCATTTTGGCTTGTGGAAGTACTTATATCACTATCGGCCTGGAATGGCCGGGGGGCAGCACCAGCTCGTGGGTGGTGCGAGTTTGGAGATGCGCCGTGGGAGGAAGTCAGAGTACCTCGACATCCCACTCAAGGACAACATCAAAGGATGGCGCTTAGAGTGGTTTGTTGTAGAGAATCATGGCAATTCCCCCTCGGTCGGGGAGACAGCCGGATGTTCGTGCTCCAAGTTGGACTGAATCCCCCATAGATTTGGAGATAACCGAAGCCAGGGTTCTGCTTGCTGAAATTGGCTTGTTGAAGGAGAGAGGTCTGACTGCTGAAGCGGTAGTCACAGACTTTGTTTTCAAGAACATTCAACCACTGAAGGACAGAGCATACCCGGCTTATTTGTATAGTGGTGTCACTGACTCAACCCGAGTTACCAACAGGAGGATTCCTGCTATGGATTTGGTAAGCCGGCTGGAGATGATCCTTAGAGGCAAATTGTCGAATATTGGTGCTCCTGTTGCATATTCTGCCTGGAATCTGCCACCTTCCAAGACTTTTTTCGGTTTTGTGTCCAATCCTCCTGCTAGCGACAGTGGCTTGGGTCTTAGAGTGCGACCCTCTCCCGAAGAAGTCGAGGCTCTGGTTGCTTCACTTGGTGATCTCCCCAACGATGAAAGGCAAGTTCACTTTGAGATGCCTGTAAACCCAAGTGATGCAAAGATAAGTGCTATGTTGGACATGTTGGCTGAGGATTCCTCCGACTCCATCTCTACCGAAACCATAGCTGCTGCAACTGTCCCCGAGCCTGAAAATACCTTGACTACTCAAAAACCTGATGGTGCTCGCTCAAAGCGCCTTCGCCCAGCCACTCATCCAACTGCTCCTGCCGAGGGGAAGAAGAAGAAAAAGAGGAGGCTTCAGCGAGTGTCATGTTTGAATCAGGATGCCGGCCCTTCTGCTCCTGCTACTAAGGAAGTGTCAGTGGAACTTTTTACTGGAGCTGATCCCAATGGGTGTGACCTTGCTGATGCTGATCCCAATGGGTGCAATCCAGCCGACGCTGACCCCAATGGGTGTGACCTTGATGATGCTGATCCCAATGGGTGCAATCCGACCGACGCTAACCCCAATGGGTGTGTTGTTCGTATTGTTGACGAGGATGAGGAAGAGGAGGAGGAAATCCCCTTAATTCGGAAAAGCAATTGGCGCTACCTGGTCAGTGGGGGGAGTAGTGATATTCCTTCTCCAGCCTTGTCTGCACTCGTTGGTCTGCAAGAGTTGTCCATAGCAAATTTTGATTAGGCTCTCGAGGATATGGTTCCTGAAGATCTGCTGTCCGAGCCAACAGATGGTGGTATGATGGACGTTTGCGCTGACATTCCGGACGTGGGGTTAGAGCTATCCCGAGCAGCGTCTCGAGCCTCATCGACCTTGGAGTGCGGTCTTTGGAGTCAAGAAGCTGGTCTGGGTTGTTCCATTCCTATGGAGGTAACTGAGAATCCTTCAGCCTTAGAGGTGGCTGTTGCAGAGAACCCGATCCTCAAGGATGGCGCCAGCAATTTCCTAGCCCCCAAGGGTGTTGTCGACAATGATCCGGCCCGGGTAGGTAGTGCGAGCTACAACCCAACCCCCAAGGGTGCTGTCGGTGGTGATCCGGCTCCGATGGGCAATGAAGGCTACGACCCAACCCCCGAGGGTGTCCGAGCGGGCTCCCCTTCTCATACCTCCATGGATGTCCATGTTGGGTCTTCTCCTCCACATTCTGATTGCATGGCAGCAGCACGTGCTTCAAATCAGGAAGTCACCTTAGAGACCGGCACACCCAACGCTAGAGTTTTGATTTCTGTTGGTGATGTTGAGTTAATCCCTAATGATGCTCTTCAGATTGCCTCGGCTGATATTCCCTCATCGAGTCACCAACCGGTTTCTCATGATTTGGGGCTTCCTTCATTCTTCTCCAATCTTCAGGTAACTTGGTTTTTCCTGATATAGCTAGACTTCGGGCGAAATATTGTCTCTACTCTCACTTGTTTTCAATACCAGGCTTTGGTTGACGAGATGGCTGATCGGCTGAGATCACAGGGTGCTTCTGTCCCAGAAAGAGCTCTGTCTCTGATGCATTGGAATCCAGTGCTACTTCAGCGGCGGGTATCTGAGTTGGAGATGACAAATGCTGGTTAGTGCTTCTGTTTCCTCTTTGGCCACTTGATTAGTCTGCTTTTTACTGAGTGCCCTTCTTCAACCATTTCTTGCTAGATATGGCCTGGCGGTACTCTAAGCTCGAGGAGAAGTACTCTCAAGGTCGGGTGGACCTGGCTCGAGTTTCTGCTTCTTTAGACGACGACAACTTATTGAATTCCTCTCTCAGTGCTCAGCTTGACTCTGAAAGGGTGGCTAACGAGGTAAGTTTGCTTCGACTTTCTCTGATGTGTTCTTATTGCCTGCTGGGTATTTGAGGGCTGATTCTTGTCTGCAGGAAGAAAAACGTGCCCTTGCAGCTTCTCGCGATAACCTTGATAGGTTGTTTCGTGATGCCAACAATTCTTTGACTATCTTGGAGAGGAGTCATCGCTTTACCATGGCAGACTTGGATAATCATCGTTACAAGCTGCAAGAGTCCCAGGATGAACTCATTCGTGTTAGGCAGTTGTTGTCAAGCAAAGACTCTATCATCAAGGATCTGCGTGCTTCCAAAAGATCAGTCATCCAGGAGCTAGAAGCTGCTCGGCTGGCTGTTAATGCTGCTGAAGACACTTCTACCACCTTGAAGGCTCAGTGCGATAGGGCCATGGACAAAGCCATTCGTGTGGGGCGGATCTTGATGAGAAGGCCGGGTGTGATTGTTCCTGACGACATAATTGCTGCTGTCAACACTGCTCCTGACTCTTCGAGTCGTCCTTCTTCATCAGTTGCTCCTGAGAAAAACATTACTAAGTAGAAACACTGAATGCATTGTGTATGTGGTCAATGTGCTCGAATGTTCTGTTAGAAAATGTTCTTGGTATTGAACGCTATTATTATTTCTCTGTTGTTTGAATTCAACAGTCGTTATGATTGCAGAAGTAAGTGCAGTGTGATGGTTTTGAAACTTCTTATTATTTCGCGGGGCTTAGAGATCGCCTTAAGACGAGCAATCGAAAATGTGCTTATGCTGAATCGAGTAGTCGCGAGCGTGCCGTGCCGATTTAAGTCACTACCGACTTAAACCGACTGCTCCGTTGGTAGGGTCTAGTGGTCACCCTGAGTTAGGTAAACGTGAGCATGTCATACCGCCTTAAGCCTTTGCTGACTTAAGTCGATTGCTCTGTTAGTAGGGTATAGTGGTCACCCTGAGTTAGGTAAGCGTGAGCATGTCGCACCGTCTTAAGTCATTGCCAACTTAAACCGATTGCTCCGTTTATAGGCTATAGTGGTCACCCTAAGTTAAGTAAGCGTGAGCATGTCGCACCATCTTAAGTCATTGTCGACTTAAGCCGATTGCTCCGTTCGTAGGGTATAATGGTCACCCTGAGTTAAGTAAGCGTGAGCATGTCGCACCGTCTTAAGTCATTGCCGACTTAAGCCGATTGCTCCGTTCGTAGGGTATAGTGGTCACCTTGAGTTAAGTAAGCGTGAGCATGTCACACCGTCTTAAGTCATTGCTGACTTAAGCCGATTGCTCCGTTTGTTGGGTATAGTGGTCACCCTGAGTTAAGTAAACGCGCAGAAAACAATTCGAGTGCCTTTGAGAATGAAGTCATTTTATTGATGGTGTATCTCCCAATTACAGAATACAATGTCGTCCCAATAGCTTTTGAAATCTAGCTAGGGGTAAAACTTCCTGAGATGCTCTATATTCCACAAGTTCCCTATTTCCGTGCCATCCATTTGAGTAAGGTGATATGATCCGGGCCGGGTGACTTCTGTTACTATGAATGGTCCTTCCCATAGTGGTGACAATTTGTGTCGCCCTTCCCCCGTTAGAATTCGGCGGAGGACAAGATCTCCCACTGCAAAGGATCGATGTCGTACGGTCTTATCATGATAGCGCCTCAGAGTCTGTTGGTACCTGGCTGTCTGAATTACTGTATTCAATCGTTCTTCTTCTAGTATATCAACATCCTCCAGTCTGGTAGCTTCAGCTTCAGCTATGTTTTCGAAGATCAATCTTGGTGCCCCAAACTTGAGATCAACAGGTAGAACTGCCTCCGAACCTTAAACCATGAAGAAGGGAGTGTTTCCATGCAAGGCTCGGCTGGGTTGAGTTCTTAAGCTCCAGACCACATACGACAACTCTCTGATCCACTTTCCTGCGAACTTTTCATTCTTGTCGAAGACTTTCTTTCTGAGTGCTTCTAATATCATTCCGTTGGCTCTTTCTACTTGCCCGTTGGCTCTTGGGTGTGCTACCGATGCATATTTGATCTGAATGCTTTTTTGTTCGCAGAAATCAAAGAATTCTGAACTAGTGAAATTGGATCCCAAGTCGGTTATGATGCTGTTCAGTATTCCGAATCTGAATATTATGTCCTGTATAAATCCCACTGCCTTAGCCGAAGTTAGAGAAGCAATGGGCTTGAACTCTATCTACTTAGTGAATTTGTCGATAGCAACCAGTACATGGGTGTATCCTCCTTGAGCTTTCTTGAAGGGTCCAATCATATCCAGTCCCCAGCACGCGAACGACCATGTTACAGGTATGGTTTGCAGTTGCTGTGCTGGTAGATGTTGCTGTTTTGATAAGTATTGACAAGCTTCACACCTCTGGACTAACTCGGCTGCATCACTCTTCGCCGTTGGCTAGTAGAAACCAGACCTGAAGACCTTCCCAACCAGAGTTCTAGATGCTGCGTGTATCCCGCATTGTCTAGCGTGGACCTCATCTAGTAGTTGCTTCCCAGTAGCCGAAAGAATGCATTTCATGAGGACTCCTGTCGCACCCCTTCTGTATAGTGTTTCCCCAATGAGGTTGTAGTGAGCTGACTGCCTTGCAATGCGCTCTGCTGTATTTTTGTCACCCGGCTCCTCCTTGTTCTTTATGTATCTGATGATTGGCTCCCTCTAGTGTTCAGAATCTAACTCTGGTTGGCTCAGAATATTGCACTCTTCTACCCGATTTGATGAGATGCTCAGGCGCAACACTTCTTGGACAAAGACTCTAGGTGGGACCTGAGTCTGACTAGATCCTAGCTTCGATAATGCATCAGCTGCTGCGTTGCAATCCCTCTCCACATGATGAAATTCCAGCCCTTCACATTTGTCTTCTAGCCTTCGGACGACGGTGCAGTATTTCCCCATGGAGTCATTCGAGCAATCCCACTCTTTGTTTATCTGACTTATGACCACCAGTGAATCCCCATATACCATTAGCCTCTTGATGCCCAGAGATATGGCAATGTTCAGTCCATGAATCAAAGCTTCATATTCTGCCGCATTATTGGATGCTGAGAACAGTAACTGAAGAGCATACTTGAGTTGTTCACCTCCAGGTGCAATGAAAAGGATTCCTGCGCCTGCCCCCTGCAGTTTCAACGAGCCATCGAAATACATCCTCCATACTTCTGCATTCTCCGGGTTATCTGGCACTTGTTGCTCGGTCCATTCTGATATGAAGTCAACCAGTGCTTGGGTCTTGATTGCAATACGAGGTCGAAACTCAATGTCGTGAGCCCCCAGCTCGCAGGCCCTCTTGGCTATTCTTCCGATGGTTTCTTTGTTGTGGAGAATATCCCCTATTGGAATCCGGTGACTACTATGACTTTGTGATCGTCAAAGTAGTGACGGAGCTTGCGTGCAGTTAGAAGTACTGCATATAATAGTTTCTGAACTTGAGGATATTTCTTCTTCGAGGGACCCAGGACTTCACTGATGAAATAGATAGGATGTTGCACTGGGTATGCGTGTCCTTCTTCTGCTCGCTCGATTATTAACGCGGTGCTCACCACATGAGTCGTGCAAGAGATGTACAATAGCAGATCTTCAGTCGGTTGACTCGTCGTGGCTCGGCGCGACGGTTTTAGCACTGGTGGTGTTGTCAGGAATTTCTTCAGTGCGTCTAGAGCTTCTTGAGCCTCTAGAGTCCATTGGAACTTGTCTACCTTCTTGAGCAGCTTGTAGAACGGTAGGCCCTTTTCTCCCAGCCTTGATATGAACCTGCTTAGGGCTGCCATGCATCCAGTCAGTCTTTGTACTTTCTTCTGTGATCGTGGTGCCTCCATTCTCATGATAGCCTCGATCTTTTCTGGATTAGCCTCAATTCCCCGGTGGCTGACAATAAACCCGAGCAATTTCCCTGCTGGTACTCCAAAGACACACTTTTCAGGATTAAGCTTCCATTGATATCACCGCAGACTGTTGAAGACCAACTGTAAATCTTCAATGAAATTTTCTAAGTTTTCTGTCTTGATCACCACGTCATCCACATAAGCTTCCACACGCTTGCCCCAGTGGTCGGTTAAGCATGTCTGAATAGCCCTCTAGTAAGTCGCTCCAGCATTTTTGAGGCTAAACGGCATGGAGGTATAGCAGAAGGCTTCGAACGGGGTGATGAATGCTGTTTTTTCCTCGTCTTCCCTTGCCAAGCTGATCTGATGATATCCAGAATAGCAATCTAGGAAAGACAACATAGAACACCTGGCAGTTGAGTCTACCACCTGGTCTATTCTAGAAAGTCCGAAGGGATCCTTCGGACAATGTTTGTTGAGATCCGTATAGTCGACACACATGCGCCAATCCACTTTATTCTTTTTGAGTACAAGAACAAGATTTGCCAACCACTCGGGATGTAACACTTCTCTAATGAATCCGGCCGCGACCAAGCGAGCCAGCTCTGCACGGATGGCTTCTCTCTTGTCGGGCGTGAAACGACGTAATTTCTGTCGGATCGGCCTCACCTGGGGGTAGACTTTTAGTTTGTGCTCGGCCAGTTCTCTTGGGACTCCCGGCATATCCGCAGGTCGCCATGCGAATACGTCTCGGTTATCTTGCAGAAACTGGACGAGTGCGCCTTCCTATTTGTCATCCAAGCTAGAATTGATGATGGCAGCCTTGCATTCATCGGCGAACCCGAGGTTGATTCTTTTGGTTTCTTCAGTCAGCCGCATAGAGGTCACGACTTGAGCTTCATTCGCGGGTACCGCGAGGTCTTCCTCAGGCTTTGAGTTCGCCTGCGCAGAAGAAGTCACCGAGGGTTTGGTGGCTAGGGCCGCTTGAATGGCCACTTGAAAACACTCTGCGGTGCCATGGAAGTCTGCACACATAGTTATGATCCCTTGTGGTCCTGGCATCTTCAATATCATGTACGTGTAATGTGGAATGGCCATGAACTTCGCCAATCCAGGCCTGGCGACGATGGTGTTGTATCCGCAGTCGAAGTTTGCTACCTCTAACCTCAGGAACTCGGTTCTGTAGTTTTCCGGAGTTCCAAAGGTGATCGGCATGTAGATGTGTCCCAGTGGATATTCTCCTTCAGTCGGCACAATGCCGAAGAAAGGAGTGTCCGACTCGTGGAGCTCTTTGAGGGGAACTCCCAAGCCTTGAAGCGTCCGGGGGAAGGTGACGTTGATGCTGCTTCCCCCTCTACTAATACCTTCTTTACCCTGCTTTCTTGGATCACCAGATCGACGAGGAGTGGGTACTTGCCCGGGTGGTCAAAGTTGAGCCATTGATCCGCCCAAGTGAAGGTGATCGGGTGTTCATACCATCGATATGGGGCGGGGGACCAGTGGTCGCCACCAGTATCTGACGGTCGTTGAGCTTTTGTTGCCTCTTGCTTTCTTGCGACCCATGTCCGCTGAAGATGACGTTGACTTCTCCGTCGACACGCGGGAATGCTCTGCCTCCTCCCCCCTCCTGCTGTTGGGGCTGTCGAGGTTACCTAGGTCCTCCTCGTGGTGGGGGAGGTGGCAAAGGTTGGAAGGGTCGGCCGTTCCCCACGGAATGCTTGAAGTCTCTGCAGTTCTGGAGGGTGTGGCGCATGTCCTTATGATACAGGCACTGGGCGTCGAGGATGTCGTCCAGCGTACGTTCGCCTCCGCGAGGTCGTCCTCGGGCGCGAGAGGCGGGTGGTCCGGCGGCGTGGACTTCTTCACGAGGCCTCTTCTCCCAACGTTTGTCGGGTTGTTGGTTCGTGTCGCGTCGCGGTGCCGCCGGCACAGGCTTTGCTCCTCCAATGAGGTCTTGAGCTCATTCGTTGGCGGTGATGTAGAGGTCAGCTTCTCGGAACAGCTGCTCGGAGGTAGTCGGCGCCTTTTGCAGTATGGCTCGGACGAAGGCCAAGTCATTAGATCCCCGGTAGAAGTCCTCGATCACTGTCACTTCCGCGACTTCAGGGATACGATTTCTCATGGTCTGAAATCTCTTGAGGTATGACCGGAGAGTTTCATCCCCTCGGCGCTTGATGGATTTGAGGTCCAATGGCTGTGCTGGTTTGTTGAAGAGAGATTGAAAGTTGGCGGTGAAGCATCGACTAAAGTCGCTCCAATCGTCAATGCTTTGTCGGGGTAGGTGTCGCAGCCATTGCAGTGCATCCTGCCCGAGGACGATAGGCAAGTATGCGGTCATTACATCTTCAGTTGCCCCAGCAGCCCGGGCGACGGTGGTGTAGACGACCAACCAGCCTCCCGGATCCTGCTTAGGCTCGTACTTGTCGACGTTGGAGACTTTGAAGTTAGGGGCCATTGAATGGCTCTGAGGCGTGGAGTGAGCGCCGATACTCCACACATGTCCTCCTGTCGTCGATGATGATGTCTGTCCCGGGGAGGGGAGTTGTTGTCATGGTGCCTCGACCGTCCCCGGTCATGCCACCAGTCGAAGCCGTTGTCGACTCAGTTCTGGTAGCCTGACTCCGCGCAGGGATGCCGTGATCCCGATCATATTCTTCTCGGCGCCGGATCTCGTTCTCATGCCGTCGTTCGCGCGAAGCATTGATGGAGCTCTGCGCGTCCCGCCAACTGTTGATGGCGTGTCGTAGGTTGCTCGGAGGATGGGTGAGGGGCAGAAGATGATTAGCTGCCTGAGTGAGCAGCCGCCGATAGCCCTCGGCGTCCGGAGTTCGAGGGAGACCGTCGGCTATCCAAGCTAGCACTCCACCGACCTCGCTTGGTGTGTTCATAGCCCGAGCGAAGTCAGGGTTCAGGTTTTGGCCGAGAAGAGGGTTCTCCCGGCGTTGTCTCGCTTCCTGTTCGGCCTGCTCTTGAGCTTGCCGATGATCATGTCGTCGGGAATTCCTTCTTTCCCTGAAGACCTGCTCTTCTGGAGTTTCTCCCATCTCCAAGACCTCATCTCGTGACACGGGCTGTGCTGGGTCCCGCTCTCCGGCTTCGTGATGTCGCCGAACGTTTCGGCATCGGTTCCTTCGTTAGCGAGATTCCCGCTGAAGAGGTTCTTCTCCTGGCGCGGTTGGTTCGTCGTCGGAGATGGGGGTTGACTCCGCTCTTCCTCCGATGAAGAGGACGTCTGGGTAGAACGGAACCGTTGTAGTGATGAGCTTCTTTCTGTTCTCCTTTGAGGGTGGAGGTACCAGGAAAGCGGTTTGACGATTCTCAACCTTGTTCGCCTCCTTTCTCCTAGTGATATGTGTCCACATTTCTGTGAAAGAGGTGGACAATGGAGTTCTCCGGGTTGACGGACCCTCTGCCCCTGGCTTGTAGGAGGGAGTCTTGGTTCGGGGCGCCGGAGGTTGCGCTCTTTCCTGGTTCACTCTGGCTTTTCTGGAGTTTGTTGAGGAAGGCTCTCTCTCTCCGGTGGATCCGCGATGCGATGTAGAGTTCCTTCTTCATCTGCCACGGATGAGATGGTTCCGAAGCAGAATGTGGACCTGGGGCGGAGGACGATCTTGCGTTGGAAAGTGACGACCATTGAGCTAGCTTGGACCAGTGACACCCCCCTACCTGGTGCGCCAGCTGTCGGTGTTTTGGGTCCAACCGCGCACCCAGGGTTGCCCCTCGAGGTGCTTTTTGGAGTAGGACGATGTTACCGACTGTAGCTTGATGGTTCGCGCTAGATGCACGAGAGACAGTGGACAATTTTGTACAGGTTCGGGCCGCTTTGAGATGCGCAATACCCTATGTCCTGGCGTGAATACTTTGCGTGGTGAGTTACAGGGAGGTTCTCTAGTATCGAGGATGTTAGAGAACTGGGTGGATGGCTAAGTAGTGAGGCAGAAAGAGAGATCTTGAAGGGGTGTCCCCTAGGCCTTATATATTCGACTGTGGGACGTTACATGCGGATATGATAACCACGTGTTCCCAGGTAATAGCGAACCGACTGAGTCTATCTTCCTATAACCTCGCCAACTTATAATCCTTCGACTCCGACGTCTGAGAGCGCTGCGCGGGAAAGTCGGATCAATGCTGCAGATAGCGTTTTGAGTTCAGCGAACCGCATGGGCTCGAGTTGATCCGTCTTGTTGAAAGTTCCTCCCTGGCTCATGAAGGGATGGCCTCATGAAGTAATGGGCCTGGGGCCTTCCGCGAGGCCTTCTTGCCTTCTAGTGGACCCAGGGAAACCATTAAAAAAGGAGTGGCAATGCACCAAAAAGATGAGAAGCACACTCCATTGGGTGAACGTCTGTCTTGTCTTCTGTCTATTGATACCATGAAATGTACATTTTATAATCTGCAGATTTGAAGTGATAAGCACTCACTAACTACTTTTATTCAACTTAACCTATCTATATGAGATCTATCTAAGATACATGGCCCATGAGACCTATCTTTTTTCGTATGTTGAATAGTTGCATATCGTTGAGTCCATCGATCAATATCATTGCACCAATTCAGTTAGGGTTTGGTGGCAACACACTCACAAGTCACACTCTCCCACATAGAGTGCTCGCACTTGAGCTCTATCAAATGATCGAGCTAAGCACTTGGCGCTCTTCACACCTTGCTCACTAGAGTTTTTTCTTAGCGTCTCCCACGGGGTGAGCACGATACCCCTCACAATGCCTTCTCTAGAGCCACACACAACTTCTATGGTATTCCATGGAGCCACAACCTTCAGGCCATCTAGGAGGTCACAACCCCTAAGAGTAACAAGCACCACCAGGTTGCAAATCAACCACCCAGCGCCACTTGATGTAACTGCTTAATACAACACACTAGAAATCGCTCTCATGGGCTCAGATGTGTTCTCGATCAAACATACCTGAGTAGAGGGATAAGTCTAAGAACAACACTTGTGCAACACATCCTCAAGGTTCTCTCTTACTCCAAATGGTCAGCCACCCCTCTATTTATAGAGGAAAGGGACAACTAGTCGATATTGCACTTTTCAAGGATTTGTGCACTTATGGATAGTTCATAGTACAAACCATGGATATTCCATAATAGAAATCTAACGGGTATATTTCAAACCAAAGTATGTCTAACAACTTAGTTAGTGACGGGTGGATAGTCTGCCACCAAGCACACCTAGAAACTTCCTAGTTTGTGTCCCCTTTTGAAATAGTATGATAGACAGTCCATCCTAGGGGCCTAGTGTAAAGCCCTAAAATTTGTATAAGGTGAAAATAATAAAATAAATAAAACATGTATTTACATAAAAGTATTTTTAGAATTATTTAATTTCCTTTTTGTGCATACTCACTTAGGAGAAGTAAAGTAGTCAAATAGCAAAATAAATAAATATAGAAATATGCATCTCAGGCTGAAGTTCTTATAATTGTGCATTTGTGTTTATGTTCGCGAGACAAGTTTAAATTTAAAAAAATAGAATTTGAAAATGAAGGAGGGAAAGAATATATACTAAAAGAAAATAAAAATATTACAAAATAAATAATAGGCATTATCTTCATATTAGGATTTTTATTGGATATATTTGGAAAGCTAAAGTGCAAACATGATTTAAAATTTGAATTGAAGTTTCAAATTTGGAAAAGAAATAAAAATAAATAAATAAATAAAGATAAAATAAAAAGGAAAATGGAAAACTACCTAAATTGGACCGCAGACCTGGTATTCGACCCACTTGGCTCCCAACCCCGCCAGCCCACTTCATGCCCTCCTTAGGGGTGGGCACTTTTTTACCATAAACCGAAAACCAAACTGTTGGGGACTTGTTCTCAAATTCTATAAATTAAGAACAAGGCAACATAAAATATTAAATGTTAATGTCCTTCGTCCGCTGAAGCATTATCTCCCCGAGGATTTAATGAACTTCGGACGAAGGCCATGATCAGAGTATCACGAAGGTCATACCTTCATGATCAAACTTATAAAATAATGTAAAATGAAGTATAAATTATAAAACGTTAGAAAGAGATATGTTAAACATAAATAACAAATAACATTATTAACATATCTCATTATATTTATACCTTCGTCTTGGCAGAAAGTGATAATTCCAGAGTAATGTGTCAGCGATTACAAGATTGCCTGAACAGTGCAGGGGTACTGTTCATCTATTTATAGGCATAGGACGCAGCCTGTGTGAAATTACAACTATGACCTTTATAATCGACTGCAACAATGACACAAAACATCATGGGTCTTTAAGTCATTTCATCTTTAAGTCGGTTCACCCCTTCATCTTGAGGTTTGTCACTGTGCCGAAGCTCTATTGGTGATAGCTTCGGCGCTGCTTGTGAAGGGATCTGCCGAAGGTGTTTTCCTTTTTTAGGATCTTCGGCTACGAAGCATACCCCGAACAGTAGCCCCTTCGCGGTGCTAGATCGTTTTTCGTAACGAGCTTGATCCGTGAAAAAGTCTTCTAGGCTTCGGGATGTCGAAGATCCAAAAAACACCTTCCCTGAGCTCGTTGGCGAGAAACGATTAAAATAATCCGCGCGCGAGGTGGCTCCATCTTGCAACAGTTACGCGCGCCCTGGCGATTCTCCTTTCCGGACCCTGTGGCCCACCGTTCAGCGGGTGTATGTGATTGTTTGTCCGGTGTTGAAGACCTTGGCGATTCACCTTCCCACCTGCGGCACTATATAAACAGACGGGTAGGTGTGGAGTTACCACAACATTCATTGCTATTATACTATTTTGCTACCAAAAATTTAACCATAGCCGAAGCTTGATCATTATGTTCAAACGAAGCGCCGCTTTTGATTCTACTTCGTCACAAGAAGAAGAGCTTCGGAAAAATCAAAAAGGTCAATAACTTCAAAAAATTTCAAGAAATTCATAATCAAATGGCAAGAGTGCGCTCTACTGCCACGGTTGATTGTGAGGGAGATGAGACCAAAACTACTGAAACTGTTCCAATATCCGAAGCTGTAACACTCCTGGTGTTACTGTAACTAAAACTTGAGCATGGCGTCATAAACATTGGCATTGCATATGTTTGACACACCTAGAGTGCATCCACTAGGTAAAAAATTTCAAACAAGTGTATTGTTTTTAGTATTTTGCAAATAGGACCCTGGATAGGGAACCTGACTCTAAATAAGGCTCAAAGGGGCAAAACTTAACCCAAATGAAGAAAACCTAAAGGCTTTAGGGGAATAGTCATAAAATGATCCCAAGACTTAAGTGGAATGACACTTAGACCCCTGGGATACCAGAAACCCTAATTGGAACCCTGGAAAACCCTAAAACCAAACCCTAGGGACCTATGTGCAAAATTAGTCCACTTTTGGACTAAAGTGCAAAAACCAAGTTAAATAAGTATCTTAAGTCATTTGGGTCACTCATATGTGAATTTGCAATCCAAAACTTGAGATTTGGACTTAAGTGCAAAAGAGCCACACTTGACCCTTTTTGGTTAAGTCTGCACTTCAGTGTGATTGACTCAACTTGAAGCCCTTGTAACTTTCAAATTATGGGGTTTTTGCCCTAGGTCACCACATCAAAATTATAGCCCAATCATAGGAGCACAACTTTGCTTAAGAGTGTGAGCATAGTTGTTAAGAAAATATTGGAGATAATTAAGCCTAAAGATTGGCTGTCAGACTGATTCAGTCTGAAATTCAGATGTTCAGTGTAACAGAGCCAACTTTGAGTATGAATTCCACCTTGATTTAGTGCTCAGATGAGTTCAAGCCCTATAGCCGAATTATTACTGGTTTATAGTTCTACAATTTTGCTGCAGAGCTTGGGTGGAGTTGTCATTAGAAATTCAGAGTAAATCCTATTCCAAGTTACTCTGTCAGGCATCATAAACTGCACTTCTGATGGTACAGTATCCCCAACGGATCAGATCGAGCGCAGTAGAAGAATCCCACCGCCGGTGACCCCTCCGCCGTGATTCGCGTCGCCGGCCTTAAGATTCGCGTACGGGGTGGATTGATAACGTTGCGGGGTAAGGATCCTCGCCGACGGTGAGCTGGAGATCACTCCGGTGACTCACCGTGGCGTTCTCTTTTACTTTGCGGCGGAGCGGATTAGCTCGCCGGTGAACCGTCGTGCCTCGGCCCTGCACCGCATGTCGTAACCGCGCCACCGCATCACCGTGACTCCCTCTAAACTCCCCGTCGACCACCGGAGTTACTGCCACGACGGTGAACACGTGTACACTGCACCAGCATTCTTCCTCATGTCCGACCGCCGCACATCAACGCCCAAATTCACGGCCACCGCTGAAGGGCCCTATAAATTGAAGCCCCCGCTAGCTCCGCAAGATCATCCTCCACCCAGACACCGCTAATCGCTAGCAGTCCTTCGCTAGGACTCGCGAATTTTGAATTCGCCCCAAATCGACTCTCCGCCACCGTAAACCACCCATCACCGCGGCCAGCCTTCCCCAGGTCTGCTCATTCCCTTCTCGTTCCTGTTCTAGCATCCTTACATGTTGGTGATGCTCCCCGACCATTTTAATTGAACCAAACCGCCAAGGATCGCCGGGAACACGATCGCCAAGCCGCGATACTCACGGCCACCGTGGCCAGAGCTCCTTAGTTGGTCTTAGATGCAATTAGGTTGGGGGAAATGATCAAGGTAGCCCCGATTTCATGTCTGCTGCTCGGAGAACCTAGCCGTTGCCGCAATCGGCCGGTACAATGGCTCACCGGAGCGCGACTGCGTTCACCGTCGTCGTGGACTTGGCCGTGCGAAGAAATAGAAATCAAGGGGGCTTTCTGTAAACCGTCAGCGACACATAGGAATAGTAAAGGAACTTGTTTCCAGTTAGCTAAAACCCTGAGGGACTTTCTGTAAAGCCACCAGCGCGGGCGTGGGCGCACGCTGGTTTCCTGTGTGATTGGGCCGGTTCGGGCCAGAATCAGCCCAATACTGTTCCACATTTTCCTTTTTCTTTTTCTATCCAGCTTTAGAAATATGTAGAAAATTACAGAAAAATCCTAAAAATATGAGACCAATTTTCCTAGCCTTCTTATTTTCCCTAGAATTTAATAAAAATAGTTTTATGAATTTTAGAGGAAATTAGGAATTTTAAGGTATTTAAAATAGTTTAAGATAGTAGTTCTGGATTTTTAAAAGATAAATGGTAATCCCAAAAATGCTCAAATTTTTTATATGAGCTCCCCATATTATTTAGAAGCCTTGGGTAGAATTTGGGTTGATTTGGACCTTGTTTGATCACCAAACCCCAAAACACCCCCTGCCCTGTGAACTCCTTTACCAACTCCGGAAACCCTAAGTTCTCGGAGTACCGTGAAGGAAAGTTGTATTCAAGACTTAGATAATAAGTTTGTATTATCTTTGCACCCTCATGAGCATTACATGGCATTCATTCTTATACATATGTATGGTTATGATTAGAACACGAGGAAGAAGTGGAAGCCACTGAAGAGCAAGTACCACCACCTTTGGACACTCAGGCTGAGAATTGTTTCTACTTCGATATTTGTGGATCTGAGCCTGACTCACCCATAAACAAAGGCAAGCCCCGGTGCATTTGCCACCTCCCTTGATGTTTTTAAAATCTTTCTCACTTGCTTGCTGCATTAGGTGATAGGAGTTGATTGATAAAACAATTCTTGCATTACCTTCCTTGAACTTGATTACCTTCCTTGAAACCCTGTTTTTACAAAAAGGTTTTACTATGCTTAGTCTTGCTTTTAGAAAAACAAAAGGATTTGTTTTACAAAAGATGTTTGGCAAAGTGGGAGGGCTGTTTTCAAAAATAAAACTTGATGGTGAATCCATCACGGCCGTGATGGATTCAACATCGGAAAAGATGTACCTCTGCCAGGTACCAAGTTTTTGGGTTGAAAAAGATTAAGCTGAGACCGGGCGGGTGACTTGCACGAGAAGAGAGTCTCGGTGTAGTGTCTCCGTCTGAGTCGATTAAGGACCTTGTCGATGTAGGTTTGATGATCAAGGACCCTTTAACTGGTCACATGCCTCGTCATGGGTAAGCCTTGCCTCGGGCAGACTAAGGCCAGAATAAGATAACACGAAATGGGCGTGGAGCGGTGGCGAGAGTAGCGTGTACCCTCCGTGGCAAGAGGCTGGACAGTGGTGTGTCTGTGCTCTCGGTTTGCGTGAACCTGATCTGGTCTTAAGAACCCCGGTGGCGGGTTGACATATGCAAGGGTTAAGTGCTACATATGTCGTGTGATCGGAGATCCTCAGCTGAGTATAATCGATTCGGATCGCCGTACCTTCGCGGTTATGAAGACTTGGTCACTGCCCTACACGTAGCAATCCAGTGAAGATGAAGGACGAATTAAGAACTTGGCTAGTTTAGGATAAGTGGTTGAACTAGGTTAGAGAGAACTCTAGAGATAAGTAAGTTTACTTAACTTGACCAATAAAACTGGATTTTTAAGGATCCACTTTAGTAAGCATTTCTGCAAAACAGAGTCTTTGATTATTGAGAAGCCTTACCTTGACTCCCTTAAACCAGCATACCCTTGAGAGTCTTTTCCTTAGTCGGGTAAGACTTGCTGAGTAATTCCATACTCAGGGTTTATTCCCCCGTTGTTTTTAGGTGAGGAGACAACAAACTTTTGTTGTTTTTGTACCAAGGTGGTGAAAAATGAGGACAATCAAGAATGAAGCTGCTGGAGGACCGGGTCCTCCTTAAAAACTTTTATGTAAAGAACTTTATGGGAGGAGCTTTTGCCTCCCAGGTATTGTAATAATACTTTCTGCACTCGCTTTATACTCTGGTCTGTACAAATAACTTACTCTTACTTTTAAAATAAATGTAAGTTTATGTAATCACTTCCGCATTTCCGCATCTCCGATGAACATACTGTCCGTCAGACGGGTGAAACGTTCCTGGAAAGGTAAGGAAAAAGATACCGAGCTTGTCAAGTGATTCAGGAACATCTACAGGGTTGTCTGATGTCTGTTGGACAAGGACAACTGTAGGTGGGCCTAATGACTTGGGAGGTTCCGTCATAGCTGGTATCGGAGCGTAGCCCTTATTGGCAGATATTATGTAGCATCTTCAAAAGGATTTTCTTAGACTTATTTAGAAAATTGCTTCTCTTCTTACCTAAGCCTCTTTGAAGAGTTTATTTCAAAGACCAGATAGGAAGAGTGCAATGTATAGAAGGTTGAATCAACTAAGGTTGATTCTGTAATTATTCATGCATCATGCTAAGAATTGTACTAATAAATTTTCCCCCTTAGAAAATGCCGCCACGTACAAGGAAAATGGCGCGAAAGCATACTGGGCCTATTGGTGTACCTCGACACCAACTTGCCCCACGGGAGCAAGATAGCAGTAGCGGGAGCAACGATCCAATTGGAGATCTCGAAGCCCGAGTGAATCAACTTCAAACAGAGTTACAACGCAGGACCAATTTATGGGTTGCGGATGGTGACCGAATAAATGAATTAAGAAGTTACATCCGCACCCTGCAAGATCAACTTGCTGATCGAGATTTGGCGCTTGATTGGGCAGTACGGTCTCGTTCAGTAGCTTGGGCTAAGGAAGCGAAGGCTCGAGCACGAGTCGAAGAACTTATCACTGCTATTGACAACTTGCAGGCATATTGCAATACTTTACATGAGGAAGTTCATGTACTGTATTCGCAATTACACCCACATGTCCCTGCGGATCCTGTCAGGTCAGAAGCCGGACCCTCGCATGATGCGGGAGAAGCGCTTGGTGGTGAGTTAGACCTTTTTAGGCCCCCTCCTTCTATGAGGCTGGTCGATGAATGGTCTCCCACACCTGACAACGAAGCTGCCAAGAGCAACCAGAAGCAGGAGTAGTAGTGTTGTGTAGAAATAGAAGTAGTATGTTGTATAATAGGTTGAACTATTGTATAATGGGTAATGTATCCTGTTGTATAACATCGAGTCTGTATCATTACTTTTGATAGTAATGTAAAATGGAAGGTTTCTCTGGCATATTATATTTATTTCAAATGTTCTTTGCCTCAGATGCCTACCAGGACTCGAGGACAGGATGCAGCAGGAACTTCTGGGGGAAGGGATGTTACCCCAAATCCACCTCCGGTTCCTCCCACATTGGCCGAGGCGATTGCCACCTTGGTAAACGCAACTGCAGACAATACCCGCTTTTTGAGAGAAATGGCGGGCCAACAATTCCAGCAGCAGGGTGGAAGGGATTATCCACAGGGCCCCCGTGAAACCACATATCTGGATTTCTCTGAAACCCATCCACCACTATTTGTCAAGGCTGAGGACCCGTTGGAAGCTGATGAATGGATAAGGCTAATTGAGCAAAAATTTGGTCTTCTCCGCTGTTCAGAGACACAGAAGCCTTTGTTTGCAGCGCAACAACTGCGTGGCCCTGCCAGTACCTGGTGGGGGAATTTTGTGGCTATTCAACCTGCCAACCATCAAGTAACTTGGGAAGAATTTAAAGTGGCCTTCCGCGAGCACTATATACCCGAAGGTGTTCTGCATATGAAGCAAGAAGAGTTCATGAAGCAAAATATGCAGGTTCCGGGAAGAACAAGGGATTTGGAGGTGAGAAGTCTAATCAGGGCCAGGCAAAGAGGCAACGGTTTGTGATCCGGCCTTCTAGCCAAAATCGCTCTTTTTCTTGACCACCCTCATTTCCTTTCAAGCAGCCAATCATTATTCGTCCCAACAATTCCCCCACTACCCCAAATCAGCCGGGTGCCCCGGGCACTCGATTCCCTGCTTTGCCCAGCTCCTCAACCAGGTGTTTTAATTGTGGCAAGTCTGGACATTTCATCAAAGATTGCCCATATCCCAAGTAGAATCAGTCAAATGCTCAGCAAGGATCTGGGAAATCAGCTCAACCCAAGGGAAATAATGTGGGGAAGAATACAAAGAAGACGGGGCGGATATACTATACTCAAGTGGCCACTACACCGGAAGGTGAACCGGTGATGATGGGTACGTTTCTCGTGGCCAGTCACCCTGCAATTATTCTTTTTGATTCTGGTGCTTCGCATACATTTATTAGCAAGACATTTGTGGAGCAACATCACATATTATGCCATGAATCAAAAGAAGGATTTAAAATTCATTCACCTGGGGGACACATTTTTACTAGAGAAGTGGCCTATCAAGTGCCAATAACAATGGCCGGACGGAACTTTCCTGCTAACATGATTGTTCTGAAAGGCCAGGATATAGATGTAATTTTGGGTATGAATTGGTTAACCCAACACAAGGCAATTCTCAACACTGAACTGAGAACCGTCAGGTTGAGCTATAATCAAGAAGAGATTCTTTTATCCATCCCCGTAACCAATCCAGCCAAAGCTTCTGGTAGAATATATGAAGCCATTGTACCGGAGATCAAGGATATTCCGGTAGTATGTGAGTTTCCAGATGTATTTCCAGAAGATTTGCCTGGACTGCCCCCTGAGAGAGATGTAGAATTTGTAATTGAGCTAAAACCCGGTACGGCTCCCATTTCTCGAAGATCGTACCGTATGCCCCCTAATGAGTTGGCAGAATTGAAGATTCAATTACAAGATCTACTGAATAAGGGATTCATCCGGCCAAGCTCGTCTCCTTGGGGTTGCCCCACCATTTTTGTTAAGAAGAAGGATCAAACCTTACGAATGTGCGTGGATTATCGACCCCTGAATGAGGTCACCATCAAGAACAAGTACCCTCTTCCAAGGATCGACATCTTATTTGATCAACTAACTGGAGCGAGGGTATTCTCTAAAATTGATCTCAGGTCGGGCTACCACCAAATCCGTATTCGGCCCGAGGATATACCGAAGACCGCGTTTACTATGCGGTATGGTTTATTTGAATATTTGGTAATGTCCTTCGGGCTAACAAATGCTCCTGTCCATTTCACTTATTTGATGAACTCGGTGTTCATGCCCGAGTTGGACAAGTTTGTGGTGGTCTTCATCGACGATATCTTGATATATTCTAAAAATGAAGAGGAGCATGCTCAACATTTGCGGATTGTATTGACGCGCCTGAGGGAACATCAGTTGTATGCCAAGTTCAGCAAGTGCGTGTTCTGGCTGGAGGAAATTCAATTTTTGGGGCACGTGTTATCTGCCAAGGGAATTGCGGTAGATCCTAGCAAAGTCAAGGATATTATGGAGTGGAAACCCCCAACCACTGTTCACCAAGTCCGGAGTTTTCTTGGACTAGCTGGATATTATCGCAGATTCATACCAGATTTTTCTAAGCTTGTGAAGCCAATCACAAGTTTATTGAAGAATGATATTAAATTCAATTGGTCTTCTAAGTGTAATGAAGCCTTTGAGCAATTGAAGACATTATTAACCACTGCTCCGGTATTGGCTCAACCGGACATCACCAAGCCTTTTGATGTATATTGTGATGCGTCAGGCAGTGGACTCGGTTGTGTATTAATGCAAGAGGGCCGAGTAATTGCATATGCTTCAAGGCAGTTGCGCCGACATGAGGAGCATTACCCAACTCATGATCTGGAGCTAGCTGCTGTGGTTCATGCCCTGAAAATTTGGCGTCACTATCTGCTGGGAAATATCTGTCATATTTATACAGATCAAAAAGCTTGAAGTATATCTTCACCCAGTCAGAATTAAATATGAGGCAAAGGCGATGGCTTGAGCTTATTAAGGACTATGAACTAGAAATTCATTATCACCCAGGCAAAGCCAATGTTGTGGCAGATGCACTGAGCCGTAAGGCTTCCTGCCACTGTCTTATGGTGAAGACCTCTGACAACACTTTATGTCAAGAGATGGAAAAGCTAAACCTGGGGATGGTCCAACAAGGAACCCTGAATCAGCTAAAGCTTGAGTCTATCATCTTGCAAAGGATAATTGATGCTCAAAAGGATAATGTGGGTATGAAGCACATACGGGAAAAGATAAGGGCTGGAACAGCCAAATGTTTCAAAGAAGACGATCAAGGTGTGGTATGGTTCAATAACCGCATAGTAGTGCTAAAGAACGAAGAACTCCGCCAGCAAATTTTAGATGAAGCGCATCTTAGTCGCTATTCTATTCATCCGGGAAGCACTAAGATGTATCATGATCTAAAACAGCACTACTGGTGGACGAAGATGAAAATTGAAATTGCACGCTATGTGGCTAAGTGTGACACATGCAGACGTGTCAAAGCCATACACATGAAAACTGCTGGTCCATTACAATCTTTGCCGATCCCAACATGGAAATGGGAAGATATAAGTATGGACTTTATCGTGGGATTGCCCAGGACCGCAAAAGGGTATGACTCTATTTGGGTTATCATTGATCGACTTACCAAGATCACCCACTTCCTCCCTATCAAAGTAAAATATCCCGTCATTACCTATGCGGAGTTATACATTGCTCGTATTCTTAGTCTGTATGGTGTTCCGAAGACCATAGTGTCGGATCGTGGACCTCAATTTGTAGCCAAGTTTTGGGAAGCACTTCACAAATCCTTGGGTACTAAGTTGCTCCATAGTTCGGCATATCATCCACAAACCAGTGGACAGACTAAGAGGATTAATCAAGTACTCGAAGATATGTTGCGAGCATGTGTTCTGGACTTCTCACCAAAATGGGATGAATGTTTGCCTTTGACGGAGTTTTCATATAATAACAGCTATCAAGAAAGTATCAAGATGGCACCTTTTGAAGCTCTATATGGGCGACGGTGTCGAACTCCGCTAAATTGGTCTGAACCTGGAGAAAGGTACTTCTTTAGGCCTGATATAGTGAAGGAGGCCGAGGAAAAGGTTCAGAAAATTATTCATAATATGAAGAAAGCACAAGCCCGTCAGAAGGGTTATGCAGACAAATGGCGAATGCCCTTTTATTTTCATGAAGGGGACTATGTCTACCTGAAAGTTTCACCCATGAAGGGAGTATCGCGTTTCGGGGTTAAAGGGAAACTTGAACCCAGATACATTGGTCCATTCCTGGTACTTGAGCAATGTGGACCAGTGGCGTATCGATTGCAGCTCCCCGAAATTCTGTCTGCTATCCATAATGTGTTCCATGTGTCGCAATTAAAGAAGTGTCTTCGGGTTCCCGATCGAACCATTGAAGTGACATATGTTGTCCTGGAACCAGATTTAACATACTCGGAACATCCTATTCGAGTTCTGGATCAAAAGGACAGGGTTACTCGAAGAACAACTCTCAAGTTCTATAAGATACAATGGAACCAACATTCTGAAGATGAGGCTACATGGGAAACTCAAGACTTTTTAGATAAGAATTTCCCAGGCTTTTTAGCCTCTTGTAAATTGTAAAGCCTGTATAGCTGTTGTAATAAAGGAGTGATTCCCACACCACCCCTGCCTTGTACCAGAAATAAGGAAATAAAAATGTGACACATTTCCTTTTCCATTACTCACCCTAGGACCTTTAATCTCGGGACGAGATTCTTTTATGGGGGGAAGGATGTAACACTCCTGGTGTTACTGTAACTAAAACTTGAGAATGGCGTCATAAACATTGGCATTGCATATGTTTGACACACCTAGAGCGCATCCACTAGGTAAAAAAATTTCAAACAAGTGTATTGTTTTTAGTATTTTGCAAATAGGACCCTGGATAGGGAACCTGACTCTAAATAAGGCTCAAAGGGGCAAAACTTAACCCAAATGAAGAAAACCTAAAGGCTTTAGGGGAATAGTCATAAAATGATCCCAAGACTTAAGTGGAATGACACTTAGACCCCTGGGATACTAGAAACCCTAATTGGAACCCTGGAAAACCCTAAAACCAAACCCTAGGGACCTATGTGCAAAATTAGTCCACTTTTGGACTAAAGTGCAAAAACCAAGTTAAATAAGTATCTTAAGTCATTTGGGTCACTCATATGTGAATTTGCAATCCAAAACTTGAGATTTGGACTTAAGTGCAAAAGAGCCACACTTGACCCTTTTTGGTTAAGTCTGCACTTCAGTGTGATTGACTCAACTTGAAGCCCTTGTAACTTTCAAATTATGGGGTTTTTGCTCTAGGTCACCACATCAAAATTATAGCCCAATCATAGGAGCACAACTTTGCTGAAGAGTGTGAGCATAGTTGTTAAGAAAATATTGGAGATAATTAAGCCTAAAGATTGGCTGTCAGGCTGATTCAGTCTGAAATTCAGATGTTCAGTGTAACAGAGCCAACTTTGAGTATGAATTCCACCTTGATTTAGTGCTCAGATGAGTTCAAGCCCTATAGCCGAATTATTACTGGTTTATAGTTCTACAATTTTGCTGTAGAGCTTGGGTGGAGTTGTCATTAGAAATTCAGAGTAAATCCTGTTCCAAGTTACTCTGTCAGGCATCATAAACTGCACTTCTGATGGTACAGTATCCCCAACGGATCAGATCGAGCGCAGTAGAAGAATCCCACTGCCGGTGACCCCTCCGCCGTGATTCGTGTCGCCGACCTTAAGATTCGCGTATGGGGTGGATTGATAACGTTGCGGGGTAAGGATCCTCGCCGACGGTGAGCTGGAGATCACTCCGGTGACTCACCGTGGCGTTCTCTTTTACTTTGCGGCGGAGCGGATTAGCTCGCCGGTGAACCGTCGTGCCTCGGCCCTGCGCCGCGTGTCGTAACCGCGCCACCGCATCACCGTGACTCCCTCTAAACTCCTTGTCGACCACCGGAGTTACTGCCACGACGGTGAACACGTGTTCACTGCACCAGCATTCTTCCTCACGTCCGACCGCCGCGCATCAACGCCCAAATTCACGGCCACCGCTGAAGGGCCCTATAAATTGAAGCCCCCGCTAGCTCCGCAAGATCATCCTCCACCCAGACACCGCTAATCGCTAGCAGTCCTTCGCTAGAACTCGCGAATTTTGAATTCGCCCCAAATCGACTCTCCGCCACCGTAAACCACCCATCACCGCGGCCAGCCTTCCCCAGGTCTGCTCATTCCCTTCTCGTTCCTATTCTAGCATCCTTACATGTTGGTGATGCTCCCCGACCATTTTAATTGAACCAAACCGCCAGGGATCGCCGGGAACACGATCGCCAAGCCGCGATACTCACGGCCACCGTGGCCAGAGCTCCTTAGTTGGTCTTAGATGCAATTAGGTTGGGGGAAATGATCAAGGTAGCCCCGATTTCATGTCTGCTGCTCGGAGAACCTAGCCGTTGCCGCAATCGGCCGGTACAATGGCTCACCGGAGCGCGACTGCGTTCACCGTCGTCGTGGACTTGGCCGTGCGAAGAAATAGAAATCAAGGGGGCTTTCTGTAAACCGTCAGCGACACATAGGAATAGTAAAGGAACTTGTTTCCAGTTAGCTAAAACCCTGAGGGACTTTCTGTAAAGCCACCAGCGCGGGCGTGGGCGCACGCTGGTTTCCTGTGTGATTGGGCCGGTTCGGGCCAGAATCAGCCCAATACTGTTCCACATTTTCCTTTTTCTTTTTCTATCCAGCTTTAGAAATATGTAGAAAATTACAGAAAAATCCTAAAAATATGAGACCAATTTTCCTAGCCTTCTTATTTTCCCTAGAATTTAATAAAAATAGTTTTATGAATTTTAGAGGAAATTAGGAATTTTAAGGTATTTAAAATAGTTTAAGATAGTAGTTCTGGATTTTTAAAAGATAAATGGTAATCCCAAAAATGCTCAAATTTTTTATATGAGCTCCCCATATTATTTAGAAGCCTTGGGTAGAATTTGGGTTGATTTGGACCTTGTTTGATCACCAAACCCCAAAACACCCCCCTGCCCTGTGAACTCCTTTACCAACTCCGGAAACCCTAAGTTCTCGGAGTACCGTGAAGGAAAGTTGTATTCAAGACTTAGATAATAAGTTTGTATTATCTTTGCACCCTCATGAGCATTACATGGCATTCATTCTTATACATATGTATGGTTATGATTAGAACACGAGGAAGAAGTGGAAGCCACTGAAGAGCAAGTACCACCACCTTTGGACACTCAGGCTGAGAATTGTTTCTACTTCGATATTTGTGGATCTGAGCCTGACTCACCCATAAACAAAGGCAAGCCCCGGTGCATTTGCCACCTCCCTTGATGTTTTTAAAATCTTTCTCACTTGCTTGCTGCATTAGGTGATAGGAGTTGATTGATAAAACAATTCTTGCATTACCTTCCTTGAACTTGATTACCTTCCTTGAAACCCTGTTTTTACAAAAAGGTTTTACTATGCTTAGTCTTGCTTTTAGAAAAACAAAAGGATTTGTTTTACAAAAGATGTTTGGCAAAGTGGGAGGGCTGTTTTCAAAAATAAAACTTGATGGTGAATCCATCACGGCCGTGATGGATTCAACATCGGAAAAGATGTACCTCTGCTAGGTACCAAGTTTTTGGGTTGAAAAAGATTAAGCTGAGACCGGGCGGGTGACTTGCACGAGAAGAGAGTCTCGGTGTAGTGTCTCCGTCTGAGTCGATTAAGGACCTTGTCGATGTAGGTTTGATGATCGAGGACCCTTTAACTGGTCACATGCCTCATCATGGGTAAGCCTTGCCTCGGGCAGACTAAGGCCAGAATAAGATAACACGAAATGGGCGTGGAGCGGTGGCGAGAGTAGCGTGTACCCTCCGTGGCAAGAGGCTGGACAGTGGTGTGTCTGTGCTCTCGGTTTGCGTGAACCTGATCTGGTCTTAAGAACCCCGGTGGCGGGTTGACATATGCAAGGGTTAAGTGCTACATATGTCGTGTGATCGGAGATCCTCAGCTGAGTATAATCGATTCGGATCGCCGTACCTTCGCGGTTATGAAGACTTGGTCACTGCCCTACACGTAGCAATCCAGTGAAGATGAAGGACGAATTAAGAACTTGGCTAGTTTAGGATAAGTGGTTGAACTAGGTTAGAGAGAACTCTAGAGATAAGTAAGTTTACTTAACTTGACCAATAAAACTGGATTTTTAAGGATCCACTTTAGTAAGCATTTCTGCAAAACAGAGTCTTTGATTATTGAGAAGCCTTACCTTGACTCCCTTAAACCAGCATACCCTTGAGAGTCTTTTCCTTAGTCGGGTAAGACTTGCTGAGTAATTCCATACTTAGGGTTTATTCCCCCGTTGTTTTTAGGTGAGGAGACAACAAACTTTTGTTGTTTTTGTACCAAGGTGGTGAAAAATGAGGACAATCAAGAATGAAGCTGCTGGAGGACCGGGTCCTCCTTAAAAACTTTTATGTAAAGAACTTTATGGGAGGAGCTTTTGCCTCCCAGGTATTGTAATAATACTTTCTGCACTCGCTTTATACTCTGGTCTGTACAAATAACTTACTCTTACTTTTAAAATAAATGTAAGTTTATGTAATCACTTCCACATTTCCGCATCTCCGATGAACATACTGTCCGTCAGACGGGTGAAACGTTCCTGGAAAGGTAAGGAAAAAGATACCGAGCTTGTCAAGTGATTCAGGAACATCTACAGGGTTGTCTGATGTCTGTTGGACAAGGACAACTGTAGGTGGGCCTAATGACTTGGGAGGTTCCGTCACAGAAGCAAAGAAGCGGTCTAGGCTGGTAACATCGGAATATGTACCTGTCGCTGAGGCAGAGCACGCTGATGTTGAGGAGACTGATTCCGAAGATGATTACAGCAGTGCAGTGCCGAGTAAACCCAGCCACTTGGACTTCGGAAAATCCACCATATCCGAAGGTGATTGGCCTAAGATGCTGAAGTTGGGCTATTTTAGTGAAGCAAAGAAAGAGCTGATCCACTTTGGAGGGGAAGAAACTACTCCAAAGCCAGGAAAAGATGAAGTAGTGGTCTTCAAAAGTTTCTTTAAGGCTGGTTTAAGATTCCCTTTGAATAAGATGATTGCTGATGTGCTGAAGAAGTTTGGGATCTACCTTCATCAGCTAACTCCTAACGCTATCGTTAGGCTTAGCTTTTATATTTGGGCCCTCCGAAGCCAAGGGGTGGAACCATTTGCCGAAGGTTTTTGCCGAGTGCACGAGCTTCATTACCAGACCAAGGCAAGAGCAGATGGACTACATGAAAACTTTGGCTGCTACAATTTTGCCTACCGCAAGACTACAAAGTTTCCAGTGATCAGTTATCGTAGCAAGTGGCCAGCTGGGTAGAAATCCAAGTGGTTTTACGTCAAAGTTGACGAAGATAAGGAGAAATTGGTCCAGAGTCCGTTGGAATTAATCTTCGGAGAAACCAGACCCCAGTGCAACATGACACCAGAAGGTCCGACCCAAATTGCTCTGGCTGAATTTAGAGTTATTGCGGAGCACATCGGCACTAGGGACTTAGTGCAAGAATTTTTGGCCTTCAGAGTGTTCCCAACTATGAAAGAGTGGGCCATGCCGAAGCTTGAAGGAAAAAAGAAGGAAGGGGAGCTTGTTCGGTTGCCTTACCATTACAAATTCAAGAGACATTTCAAAGTGCCTTGCCAAGAATGGCTGGACACGATTGAAGTAATGTGCAATGAAATACTCGGCAATTACTCTAAAAAAGAAGATCAGTTGATGACTGCGGCCTTCGGCACCCGTCCGAAGCGAAGACTGAACCGAGTAATGGATGCTATTGACTTTGAATACCCCGACTATGAGCGGCTAGACAAGGGTGCCGAAGGGCAAAAAAGGAAGAGAGTGGCTGATGTTCTGAATAAAGATGTTGAAGATCAATTGAAAAAGAAAAAACCGAAGCCTGAGCCAAAAGCAGATGCTGCAAAGAAGAGAAAAGCTACAACGCCAAAGCAGAAGGCAACTGACGAAGAAGAAGAAACTGCTACATCACCTTCTACCGTTGCCGTGGAGGAAATTTTAAAGGTAATGACTGAATCCTTGCCTGTCAAGCTGAGTCCATTAGGGTCACATCTGACGAAGCTTTTTTAGAAGGACAAGGAGCCCACAAAAACGGAGAAGGCAGCTAGGCCGAAAAAACAAAGAATCATTACAGTGACGGAAGTCATTGAAAAGACACCACCAAGAGCTTCTGCTCCGAAGGCGCCAGCTGTTGAGGACATAACGGCTACCGAAGCTGCACCTTCGGAGGCTACAACTGCCGAAGCTGCCACAACCGAAGATATTGAGCTAGAAACCACAATTGCAGATATTGATAAAATACTACTAGACATGGCCACAGAAGAAGCTGCAGCAGCTACTGAAGAGACTTCGACCCTAGAACCCGAGAAAAAGAAAGAAATAGCCAAAGACACTTCGGAGGACGAAATTTTTAATTTTCAAAACTTAGTTGGGCAAGAGCTGACCAAGGCCGAAAAAGAAGAGTTAAAAGAGTATGCCATATCTTGCGGGTATCGGCCGGGTGTGGCGGAACCGCCCGAATTATTCCAGCTTAAGTGCCTAAGTCACGCCTCAGGGGCCGTAACACACTTAAATCGGAATAACCCGTCAGTCCCTCAGATCTAGTCTGATGGAGCCACTTAACCAGGATCAAATTCCACAATCTCACACAAAGGTGAGTCACAGAAGAAATATAATAAAATAGGAATCCACAAATTAAGTACTGAGTTATTACATAAATCGGAGTTTTTGAGTAGCCAATGAGAGTTCCCAAAATAAAGTGCAGCGGATAATCGATGTCGTCGGTATTGAGGAAATGGGCAAGGCCTAGCCCACTACTCCTCGTGCTCCTCTCCTGCCGGAGCAACATCCCACTCGACCGTCCAACCCGGTGGCAGGGTGGTAGGCCAAGTCACACCATCAACCATTTCCTGAATGGTACCTGCAAAAATTGTGCCACAAGCAAGGCTGAGTATACTAATACTCAACTAGACTTACCCTATGTGAGGAATCTACTCCTCTACCTCTAGACTATGCAGCTGTTTGGCTGAGGGGTTTGGTTTGCCAAAAGCACTAGCTGTTTCTAAAATCAACTTTTAGCTTTTCAAATTCTATCATCATTACTTAGCTAGATTTACTTCTTCTAAGCATACATGGTAACAAGCATTTAGATCAATCAACAAGTTATCTCATGTAACCTCATTTCACTTCTTACTCGATGCAGTACAAGGAATCAAGCAGTCTCATTAGCTGCGAGAAGCAGACGATTCGAATCGAGTTTTAACCTTGCAAGGTAAACCTAAACACACCGCATGTCAGGGTACTTCGACCCTGCACATGACAACCGTCCCCATCGATTCCCCGTTCGTGTCCAGGCCTCACCGCCTTGGCATACAATGCTCCACTGACCCCGGCTGCCGCCGTGCAGTGACCGCACTTGTACCCACCATAGCTAGCATGGGAGACCTAGTCTCAGGTCGCATGAGGGATAAAGTCCGCGCCCGGCTTCACTCAGGTACTAGGTTTACCGGTTACCATATTTCCCGGCATGTGCTTAGTACGTTCAAAAGCTTGACTCAAGTATCCACACATTAATCCTTAAATTTTTTCCCGTCTCATGGACAAGACATCCTCCCTGGATCCAAGTCCATAGACCAACATATATATCCCGTTATCAAGATGAATACAATCAATTCCTGACCTCGCGCGAGTGCTAGAAAAATCACTCGACTTCTACCGAGATCCTGATTAGCAAAGCAGCTACTCGACCTAGCATACTAGTATTCATCTTAAAAAGGAATCCTAAGTTCATGGAACTAGAGGTTTCAAGCAACTCCTACACTTAAGTGCACATTACAAACCTACAAACATTAAGTGTAGTAAAATAGCATATATAAACGGTTATGCATAAAACCGGGGCTTGCCTTCAATTGCTGGGGCTGCAGGGAGATCCTCGATAGCAGCCTCTGAAGCCTGCTCCTGGTCCTCCTCTTGGACAGGTCCTTGCTCAGGGATGAGCACGTACTCTCCGTCAGCAAGATTACAATCTAAGGAATGCAATGCGTAAGATACATGCATGATATGATATGTACTTTTAGAAATTACAACTTTTGACGGTGTATGATCCACTTGATTTAAACAAGGTTAACTTTACCTATGTAAGACCCTTGGGTGGTATACTTGGTAAATTAAGTTAAACTTTAGCTAAGGCAAGTGGTAGGTTTTACTTTTAGGGGTTCCACTGAATTCTTTTTAAGTCTCAGGGAGAATTGATAAGTATTCAGGATAGGCTTATTGGGGTGAGGTTTATTTCTTCTTTCCCTTTCTTTTATTCTCTTAAAAGTTTTGGAGTAGGTTTAAACTACAAGTTGCTTTTATAAAATTCTAAACATTCTGCAAAAATTACAGTGGCTTGGCACTGGTGTATGTTTCTCTGTTTCAAAATTTGGGGATCAGAAAGTGAATAGTTTTCTCTGGACAAAATTATTAAATTCTAGGGCAGAAGGGGTGCTTTGAACTACAACTATTATTTAACAGTGGGTAGTTCTATAAAACTTATTTTTACTGGCTTTTAGGGGTTGTAACATGACTTGATACAAATTTCTAGCCATTAATACCTTTTAGTTATTTTACTATGGTTTTCTCAAGTTTCTAGCCAAATAGGTGCTTTCTACTACCACTATATTTGAAAAATATCAAACAACAGAGTTCTTATTTTTCTTGGTTATTATTTTGTGCAAGAGCAATCATTCTGAAGTTTGGCATCTTTTT
The DNA here is from genome assembly GCF_902167145.1 of Zea mays. NCBI lineage: Eukaryota > Viridiplantae > Streptophyta > Magnoliopsida > Poales > Poaceae > Zea > Zea mays. Next base: position 211,947,644 of record NC_050097.1, read on the forward strand.
GCTTAAGGGAAGGGGTGGTATGCATTATTTGAATTTAGTGGCCTTTCTCATAAAACAGTAGCAATAGATAAGAATTTGCTTCCTTTTCATGGGTTTGCATTTTTCTCTGATGGTTTATCTCATTATAGACTTAGCTAATTTTTGGTTGCCCCTTATCATATTATTAGGGGTTGTTTATGATTTATTTGGAGAATGCCTCATTATCATTTTATATTTATTCTCCTTACTTAAAAAGTTGAACTGAGGTGTTCTTTATTTTTGTAGTGGGGCTCTGGTGGTTGTAAGTCTACTGGATTTTTATTATCCATTTTGGGTATAGTTTTGTAATTCTAATAATTGATTTTTAGTTCAAATAGAGCTAAATAAGTCATTTTTAATTTGAAACAGATCTGGACTAATGGTCTCTTTATTTTTCCTAGGTTCTTTGTTACTTAAGCAAACTAGGAAAAATAATTTTCCTTACTGTTCATTAGTTCCTAATGCCTTTCTGATTTTTCCTAAGTTTTGGGCAAAATAGCTTTAAATGAATATCTACATCACATTTTTCAATACTGGGGTTCCTACTATTTTTAAACAGTGTCTAAATGAGGTTTGAATACCCACAAATTTTCTTAAGTTTAGTACAGAAGAAAAACTAATTTTCCTTAATTAAACAAGATTTGGCTAGTTTCTGTTTTTAATTCTAAACTAAAAATTCAGAACAGAAAGCATAGGGTTTACCATTTTTAAATGATAGTTCATAAAATTTATGATCTAGCAAAATTGGTTTGACATCTTTTGACTACGAATTCATCAAGTTATGGATTTTACAAGTTCTCTGGTTATTTAAAAAGGTTTACAGATTTGATTAAATGGAAAACCACTTTGCATTGGGGTCCCTGGCGGATATTCTAAATTTTCTTCGCAGATTAGTCCTTAGTTTACTATTCACATGAGTCACTGACGTTACAGAAAACACCCCGGGTTCTTCACCTCCCAACCCGAGGTCCTTCTCCTAAGTTAAACAGTAACCGCGATGGAAGAAAGGGCGGAGGGGCTTACCGGCGGCGAGATGGCTCCGGTGAAGTGGTCGAGGACGTAGGGGAGGTCTCGGGGATCACAACGAGGTGCGGGTCGCCGTCGGGGATGGCCGGAGTCGGTCGGTCCACGCGCGCAGGCGTGGATTCTCGTCGGCGGCGAGGAGTCCGGCCTGGTCACGGCGAGATAGATCAATTGGACGGGTCAGAGGGGTTCACGGGATGCCAGAGAAGATATGGGTGCAAGGAATTGGACAGAGACTCACTGGTTAGCTCGGTCCACGCGCGGTGGCGGAAGACCGAAGTCCGGTGAGGTCGATCTCGGGCCTCCGGTGAAGTCCGGCCTGGTCCGAGGGCTTGGCGAGCTTCACGGGCTACTGGCGGAGCTAGCCGAAGCACTGGCTCGACTCGGGGGTGGCTGGGGTGGGCTGGCCACGGTGGCCGAAGCTCTGGCGGCAATGGCGGGTGGAATTGAGCTCGCCGGAGCTAAGGGAAGGTGGCTGGCCGGTGCTGGTGAGTGCGGGGCGAAGTGGGGCGCGCTTGGGAAGGCTTTATAGGCACGGCGCGGTGCACGGGCGGTCGTGGACCGGCGAGCGCGCGCGGGCGTGCACTGGAGGCGCGGGTGCGCGAACGGGCGTGAACCGGGGGTGTCAGCCACGGTCGAACACGTGTGCCCGATGCTTCTGCCCGAGTTCAAGCGCTGATTGAGAGCAAATCTTTGTAACACCCTAGGTGTTACCTTGGCTAGAGCCACCTTGACACTAGAAGCCTTTCTCACAAAGGTAAGAACTTGGGGCACCACATGAGAACTTTGGAGCTCTTGTGCTAATCAAGTGGCCAAGGACATGAGTAGCATTACTCTAATCCTTGCACCTTTACTACCTTGGATCAGGGGGGAGAAGAACCCTAGACCCCTCCTAAGCCCTATCTTCCAGAACCCTAAGTAAGGGGGGGGGGGAATATTGCAAAAAGGCCCCTGGAGAAACCCCAGTTCAAATCTCCAAGTGGAGAGAGAGCTAGAGCTCTCAAATTCCCTCTAAGTCACATTTTAGCCCTAATTCAAAGACCAGCCGTGTTCACTTTGAAGATGGCGCCAAAACCACTTGGGTTCTATACCAAAAATGTGCTATACCACTTAAGGCACCCCCTGGAAAAATTTGAGACCGAGACTCGGACGTTTGACAACACTTGACATCAGTTTTGTCGCTGTGCGGGCAGGGAGACAAGCCAGATTTGGCGCCCCTCTATCTCCCTATCTAGGGCGTATCATCCCTTGGAACTCACACATGTGAGATAGCCTAGGTGCCAGGAGGAGGTCTGCGCCGGATTCATGGCGAGATTCGCACGTTTGCGATCTCTGGAAGCGTTTGAACATTGGAAGAAACTCACTGCCTCGTGCTCGACGCCTTCTGCCCGCGCCAGAGCACGCTCGCGCGCGCCCTCGCACGCCCCGCGCCGCGCCCGAGCCAAACCCGCGCCGTGGCCCGCGCCCGAGCCTATAAATTCCCCCCAGGCTTCGGTTACACCCTTCCGCGCATACTCCACACCCCGCCGGAGTTGGCTCGTCGCCGTTTGCCCGTGCGCAGCGAGCCCGCGGCCGCCCAACCCCTCTGCCACCATAGACCGGCTAGCAGAGCCATCCCCAACCCCGTCCTGCCCTCGGCGAAGCTCGTGCACACCTCAGTGAGGCTCCCCGAGCAAGGAATCGGAGTTCCCTTCGCCGGAGAGGCCAGTCCGCGCTCGCCGGAGTTCTCACCCCCGCCGGAGCACGTGGACCGGGTAAGCCACTCCACCATCCTTCGATTCCTTGTGCACACCGTCGTTACGTGACCCCGTGAAGCTCACCGTGCCCTCAAATTGAGCCAGTTCGCCGTGGTTTGGCCGGTATACTCGCCGCCGACGAGGACACCCGCCTGCACGCGTGGACCGGGCGATTCCGGCCACCTCCGACGCCGAGCCGTACCTCGACGTGACCGCCAGAGTCTCCCCGAGCCGACCCCACCCTTCGCCGGACCTCCCTCGCCGCCGGTAAGCCGCGCCGCCCTTTCTTTCCCGCGGTTACTGTTTCAGTGAAGGGAAGGACTGCGGGTGAGAGGGAAGAAAGGTCAGGGGGTTAAGTGAAAAGTCAGAGACTCGAGTGAATAGTGGCCCGAGGGTAGATCTGCGAGGTTGGATTTAGTTTAAACCCAAGGACCTCGGTGTAAACGGTTTTTCCAGAAAACCTTTATTAAATCTGTTTTTAATTTGGACAGAAAACTTTGAAAATGCATAACTTTTGTTTAAATCATCCAAATTTGGTCAAACTAATTTTGCCAGACCCTAAATAGTGTAACCTGTCTAAGAAAAATATAAAACCCCATAAGCACTAGAGAAAAATATAAGGTTATGATTTAATTACAGTTTGAACCAAAAGCTTAATAATAGCAAGAAAAATGGTTGTACTATTTAACTAAGGTTAGAAAAATTTGGAGAAGTTTATATCTACCTACTGACCTAGTTAAAAATGTTAAACCCCTCTGTCCATTACATTAAGTTAGTTTTAACCCCTTATTCCATAATATGCTTAAGTTTAAGAAAAATATAAAAAGTGACATAAATAATGAACCAGAGGGCACCCCTATTTTTATTGAGATACTTAGTCAATGTAGTTCACTGGAAAAATGTATCATACCCTGTTGCAATGTAAAATAAGAAAGCTACCGTTTAAATTAACAAAACAAGGATAACTTAGAAAAACCCTACAAAAATAACCCTAAGGTAAAACCTCCCCAAACCTTAGGATAACTAATGTGTTGATAATAAGAACTTAAGAAAAATCTGAAATCTGTTGTTTGATATTTTTCAAATGACAAGTTAGTTATAAGCACCTTTTTGGCATTAAACTTTGGAAAATCACAACTAAATAACCACCCCTTAGTTTTCTATGATTTTTTTAGCACAAAGGCCTTTTATTGCCAGAGGATGCCAACAAAAATAACCTTTAGGACAGAACCTACCCCTAACTAAGAGGAGTAGTGTAAAGTGACCCTTTTTGCCTAACTTTGTTATTTTTTTAAAACCTAACTTTTATACTTTAAGCCTCAAATTTTCAAAACAAGCTAGAATAGCCAGTGACAACCCACTGTAATTTTTACAAAAATTTTTGGAAATTTTTAAACTACTGTCATAGTTCAAACCCCTACTAGAAACCCTGGATGGAAATTAAAGAAAGGAAAATGGATGATGGAATTTAATGTCCTCCTAAGACCTTTATAAATTGTCCACTGAAATCTATAAAGACAATACAAATCCACTATGTTATCCTAAAGGAAAACCTAAACCTAAAAGGGTATAAGTCTATATATATGTACACCACTAGAAGCCCCACCTAACTAGGAAACCCTAAGTTAAACTCTTAACTTAGTTTCTTCAGCTTATGTTCTTAAATCTTGCATAATCATGACATACATGTTCATTGCATTTCGATAGACTGTAATCTTGCTGACGGAGAGTACATCCTTGTGCCGGAGCAAGGAGCTGCCCAGGAGGCTGCCCCAGACCCAGCACCAGAGCCTGCACCAGAGGACCTGCCTGCCACTGCTCTGGAAGGCAAGCCCCAGTTTTATGCATAACCGTTTATATATGCTATTTTACTACACTTAATGTTTGTAGGCTTGTACTGTGCACTTAAGTGTAGGAGTTGTTTGGAACCTTAGTTGCATGAACTCAGGATTCCCTTTTGAGATGGATACTAGTATGCTAGGTCGAGTAGCTGCTTTATTAAATAGGATCTCGATAGAAGTCGAGTGATTTTTCTAGCACTCGCGCGAGGTCAGGAATTTGGTTGTATCCACTTTCTTCTCATAATGATGCTGGTTTGTGGGCAACAATCCATGGGGATTGATTGTCCACGGGATAAAAATTTGAATAAGGATTATGGTGTGGTACCGTGAGTCAAGCATTTGAACGTACTAAGCACATGCCGAGAAATATGGTAAATCGGTAAGCCTAGTACCTGATTGAACCTGCCAGCGGACATATCCCCTCACGCGACCTGAGACGTGGTCTCCCATTCCGGTTATGGTGGGTACAAGTGCGGTCACTGCACGACGGCCAGTCGGGGTCAGTGAGGCATTGTACGCCAAGGCGGTGAGCCCTGATCTGCTGCCAGGGAATCGATGGGGACGGCTGATGTGTGTGGGGACGGAGTGCCCCTGCATGTCGTGTGTTTAGGTTTACCTTGCAAGGATAAAAAACTCGATTCGAATCGTCTGCTTCTCGCAGCTAATGAGACTGCTTGATCCATGCTGCTACATTGAGTAACAAGTGGAATGATGCGGAGATGATATAAGATGTTGATTGCTAAAATGTTTGCTACTTTGTATGAATAGATAGTACACTTCTAGCCTTAAGAGAATCACACTTAACTTTGACAAAGTTAAAATCTTGATTTAGAAACTCAGCTAGTGCTTTTGGCAACCAAACCCCACAGCCAAACAGCTGCATGTCTAGAGGTAGAGGAGTAGACTCCTCACACCGGGTAAGTCTAGCTGAGTATTAGTATACTCAGCCTTGCTTGTGGCACAATTTTACAGGATCTCTGGAGGACATGGTTGCTGGAGTGACTTGGCCGTCCACCTTACCACCGGGTTGGACTGTTGAGTGGGACCCTGCCTCGGCTGAGGAGGAGCATGAGGAGTGATGGGACAGGCTTCTCCATCTCTCCATTTATTTATCGTTAGTTTATTTCCGCTGCACTTCAAACAATGATGGTTACTTTTGCAAAAACTCCGATGATGATGATGATGGTGATGTAATAACTTAATACTCTGACATGTATGGTTTTATGCTTTATTGTATTTGCTCTGTGACTCACCTTCGAGTGAGATTGTGGTACTTGATCCTGTCAGTGGCCGTGTCGGACTAGATCCGAGGGATTGACGGGTTATTCCCATTTAAGTGTGGTCCAGCCTCTAAGGCGGGGCTTAGGCACTTAAGTTGGAATAATTCGGGCAGTTCCGCCACAGCTGGTATCGGAGCTTGTACCACCACAGAGGAATCAATAAAACATGAATGCCATCCCTTTTCTAAAGTAAAAATTTGATAGAAACAATGTTGGATAGATCGTAGGATGAGCAGGATAGACCTAGGACGTGAAGCCTTAGGATAATAGAAGGGTAGCTAGGTGGCTAAGTGACTAGGCCCTACAGGCCACTTTTACAGGATGGGAGTTCTTCCCTATTCCTTTTATCTTCTTGTGAGGCCGTTCAGGACGAGCATGCATGCATTCTTAATTAAGCAAATGGATAACTGAGTAAAAGAAACATAAAAACAAGGTAACAATCAACTAGGTCCCCCGTGCCTTTTTCTTTTTAATTAGAGACGGGCTGAGTTTTATTTTCCTTGTTCTTTTTGAAATTCTTTTTCTTTTACTTACGCTTAACCGTGCACAGATGACTTCCCACGGATCCTCCGATGACGGAAATGCACTGACCCACACTGACGGACTTGCACGAGAGGGATTTCCCCGCATCTTGTGGGAGGTACTTCAGGGGGCCGGATATTTGACACCCCCTCAGTACGCGGTGCAGCAGTTCGAGAAGCACCGGGTGCCTCGCTGTAGGGTGAGGATGACCTTGGAACCTCATCCCCTGCAGCCAGGCTGGCGCTCCTTGGACTCTGAGTCTTTCGGGTACCGAGCGGAGGACACAATCGAGACAATCGCTCTGCACGGACTGACTACCTTCTGTGGATTCCATCCCCTGGAGCTGGCTACCCACCCCATGGGGTTGTTCCCCGCAGAAAAGGAGGACGACCCGATGTGGAGGGATCGGGTGGAGCATGCCAAGGACATCTGGGCTCTTTACCCGGGCCACACTGCGCACTTGACAGCACGGTGCATGAATGCTCTGTACCGTCTGCAGGTGATGCGTGGTGAGGCCATGTCTCATTTGATGGCACTACTGGAGGCCACCAAGATCACCCTGGACAACAGGGAGGAGCTCGTGGTGGACTTGTCCCAGGAGCTCGTGGAAAAAGATTTGCAAGTGGAGCAGCTGTCTGGTGAGATTCATGAGTTGGAGGAGCTAGTGGGCACCCGGGAGAACACCATCGAGATTCTCGAGGATCAGCTCCTCAACACTCAGCAGCAGCTGGCAGAAGCAAATGAGCACCTAGACATGCATCACCAAGAGATCCATGGTGAGGAGGTTGACGAGGACGTTGACATCGAGGGAGGAGACGAGTCTGCTTCCAGTGTAGACACCGCTGGCTCAGGAAGACCACCTTCCCCCGAGTCTAGCGTTGCCTCGTTCGCTCACTAGATGCCAGGCTAATCCTAGAGATTGATGATAGTTGGACTCCTCGCCGCTAGCTTAGCTTTTGCACCCTTAGGGTACTAGGCTAGGTAGAGTTGAGTCTTTTTGATCATTGATGTAACAGCGTTAAAACTCTTTTGGAGGTTCAGGGATGATAAATGGCAGTTTAAATTTGGACGGAAGGTTTATGTTTTCGTTTTGTTTTATGAGGAATCTACCAAATTGCTTAAACTCCCCTACCCTGTTTAAACCTTAAACTGAGAAGATGTGTTATTAAGCAACCATGTGATTTTTCAGATGGCTGGGAGAGCGCGCCGTGGTCAGAATGAGCACGTTCCTCCACCGCCACCGCCTCCCACTCTGCAGGAGCTCATGGCCCAGCAGAATGAGATCCTGAGACAGCTAGCTCAGCGTCAGCCACCACCTCAGCAATATGGTGGAGACCATCAGCGTCACCCTGTCGCTGCTACCTACCAGGAGTTCCTCAGCACTCAGCCACCATTGTTTACCAGGGCGGAGGACCCGCTTGATGCAGATGTGTGGTTGAGGGTGGTAGAATCCAAATTCCCACTGCTCCATGGAATTTTCTCAGAAGTCACCAAGGTCAGGTTCGCCACCCAGCAGCTTCGCGGACCCGCAAGGACTTGGTGGGACCATTTTCTTGCCATGCAGCCAGAAGGCCGAGAAGTGGAATGGAGGGAGTTCAAGGCGGCTTTCAGGGGGCACCATATCCCCGCTGGCATCATGGACCGGAAGCTAAATGAGTTCTTGGCACTCACTCAGGGCAACAGGACAGTGTTGCAGTATGCCCAGGCTTTTAATGACTTGTGCCAGTATGCTGGATACCATGCAGATACGGATGAGAAGAAGCGAGACAGGTTCAGGAGGGGGCTCAGCACTAAGCTCCGTGACCGTCTCAACACCGTCAGGGCCAACAGCTACAATGAGTTGGTCAACATGGCTATCTCCCAAGAGGACTGCATTATAGCTAGGCAGGCAGAGAAGAAGAGGAAGACCCCTGTGGCAGGACCCTCAGCTCAGCCACAGCGCTTCAGGATTGTGTCCGACACCCAGGGCAGGGGCCCCCAGCAGCAGCAAGGGAGATGGGTGATCAGACCACCCCAGCAGCAGCAGGCACCCAACCGCAACCAGTTTCCAGCTCAGAGGAATAACCAGCAGCAGCAGTACCGCCAGGCAAATGATAACAGATGTTTCACTTGTGGTAGCACTGGGCATTATGCCAAGAATTGCCCCAAGAATCAGCAGAGGCAGGGGCAGAATGTTAATCAGAACCAAGGAAAGAGGCAGAAAGTGCAAGTGAGACAGGGCAAGCTGAACTTCACCACAATGGCTGACATTCCAGAGGGAGCACCCGTCATGACTGGTATCTTTACAGTTTTAAATTTTCCTGCTATTGTTCTTTTTGATTCTGGTGCTTCGCATAACTTTGTTAGTGCCAAATTTAGTGTCAAGTGCCAGTTGCCTTTTCACCACACCAATGGGGGAATCACAATTTCAACACCAGGAGGCAGGATTGCCACTAATCAAATCAGCAAGAATGTGCCCATAAAGTTTGGTAGTCTAATAATTAAAACCACCCTCCTCATTTTGGGTTTGGACAGCGTGGATATCATCTTGGGAACTGATTGGTTGGCCAAACATCAGGCAATATTGGATATTGCAGCCAGAGCCATTGAAATTCATTCCCCTGCTTATGGCGAGACTGTTTTGTATTTACCCAACCAGGGTGGTACCCGGTCTTGTGCCTTTGTTATGGCAGAATCCCCACTAAGGCAGATCCCAGTAGTCTGCGACTACCCCGATGTTTTTCCGGATGAATTGCCAGGAATGCCACCTGACAGAGATATTGAGTTTGCCATTGAATTGCAACCCGGGACTGCTCCTATCTCTAAGAGACCTTATAGGATGCCTCCCGCAGAATTGGCAGAAATGAAGAAGCAATTGCAGGAATTGTTGGACAAGGGATTTATTCGTCCAAGCACTTCACCATGGGGATGTCCAGCCTTATTTGTGAAGAAAAAGGATGAGAGTTTGAGGATGTGTGTTGACTACCGCCCTCTCAATGCGGTGACTATCAAGAACAAGTACCCGTTACCCCGCATTGATGTTCTGTTTGATCAATTGGTAGGAGCCAAGGTATTCTCCAAGATAGACCTTCGCTCGGGCTACCATCAGATCAAGATTCGAACCAGTGATATTCCCAAGACGGCTTTCTCTACCAGATATGGACTCTATGAGTTTTTGGTGATGTCTTTTGGGTTAACCAATGCCCCCGCTTATTTCATGTACCTGATGAACTCAGTATTCATGCCAGAGTTAGACAAGTTCGTGGTCGTTTTCATTGATGACATTCTGGTTTATTCCAAGAATGAAGCCGAGCACACCAAACACTTGCACACTGTACTTCAGAGACTGCGTGATCATCAGTTGTATGCTAAGCTGAGTAAGTGTGAGTTCTGGCTGAAGGAGATCAAATTCTTGGGTCACACAATTTCTCAGGATGGGATATCAGTTGATCCTGAGAAGGTGCAAGAGGTAATGGATTGGAAACCCCCGACTACAGTAAAGCAATTTCGGAGTTTTCTGGGATTGGCAGGGTATTACCGACGATTTATTCCGGATTTCTCCAGAATTGCCAAACCAATGACTGAGCTATTGAAGAAGGGAGCCAAGTTCACGTGGAGCCAAAAGTGTGAAGATGCTTTTCATACTTTGAGGCAACATTTGACAACAGCTCCAGTGCTAGCCCAACCCGACAATACCAAGCCATTTGAAGTTTATTGTGATGCTTCTGGTACAGGTTTGGGATGTGTCTTGATGCAAGAGAACATAGTGATTGCTTATGCTTCCCGAGCACTCAGACCCCATGAGCAGAACTACCCAACACATGATTTGGAGTTGGCAGCAGTAGTTCATGCCCTCAAGATATGGAGACACTACTTGATGGGAGCTCACTGTAACATTTACACTGATCACAAGAGCCTCAAGTACATTTTCACTCAGGCAGATCTGAACATGAGGCAAAGAAGATGGTTGGAACTAATCAAAGACTATGATTTGGAGGTGCATTACCATCCTGGCAAGGCCAATGTTGTGGCAGATGCCTTGAGCCGAAAGGCCCAATGTAATTGCATGAGCATGGATGTGGGAGTGACCACCCTGTGTGATGAATTGTGCAAGCTGAACCTAGAAGTTGTTTCTCCGGGTGACCTAAGCTATATCGCGGTGGAGCCCACATTGCAAGAGCAAATAGTTCAGGCACAGATTCGGGATAAGGGTGTTCAGGTTATCAAAGATATGCTCAAGCAAAAGGCAGAAAAATACAAGTGTTTCCGACAGGACAGTAAGGGAATTCTATGGTTTGGAGATCGATTGGTTGTTCCCAAGGACCCTGAGCTCAGAAAGAAGATATTGGATGAAGCTCACCTTTCCAAGTTCTCTATGCACCCTGGTAGCAACAAGATGTACCATGATCTCAGATCTCTTTATTGGTGGACCAGAATGAAGCGGGAAATTGCCAAGTACATATCCGAGTGTGACACTTGCCAGAGGATTAAGGCTAGTCATCTGAAGGCAGCAGGCCCTCTGCAACCCCTTCCCATACCATCTTGGAAATGGGAGGACATTTGCATGGATTTCATAATGGGATTACCCAATACCTCCAGGCACCATGATTCTATTTGGGTCATTGTGGACCGGTTGACCAAGACTGCTCATTTCTTGCCAGTGCACACCACCCACCGGGCGGAGAAGTATGCAGAGATCTACATTGACCAGATAGTTCGTCTGCATGGGATACCAAGGACTATAGTCTCCGACCGAGGAGCACCTTTTGTGGCACGATTTTGGGAGCAATTGCAAGAGTCACTTGGGACCCATGTCATCCGAAGCTCAGCATATCACCCTCAAACAGATGGTCAGACAGAAAGGGTAAATCAGATTTTGGAAGATATGCTGCGAGCATGTGCGCTACACTATGGAAAGGATTGGGACAAGTGTCTTTCCTTGGCAGAGTTTTCTTACAATAATAGCTATCAGTCTAGTCTGAAGATGACACCTTTTGAGGCATTATATGGGAGAAGATGCAGAACCCCGCTGAATTGGTCTCAAGCAGGAGAAAGGGAAATTTTTGGGCCAGATTTGGTGCTTGAAGCAGAGGCAAAGATTAGAATTATCAAAAAGAACCTAGAAGCTGCTCAGGCCAGACAAAAGAGTTATCATGACAAGAGGCGGAAGCCTCTACAGTTTGAGGTGGGAGATCATGTCTATCTTAAGGTATCACCCACCAAGGGTGTCCAGAGATTTGGGATCAAGGGCAAGTTAGCCCCTCGTTACATTGGACCATATAAGATCAAAGCAAGTTGTGGACCTGTAGCTTATCAGTTGGAATTGCCACCCTGCATGGCAGCAGTTCACAATGTGTTCCATGTATCTCAGCTGCGGAAATGTGTCCGTCTACCCACTGAAGTGCTACCGGAGCCGAACATTGAGATAGAACCAGACTTGTCCTACCAAGAGTACCCCGTCAAGGTATTGGATCAAAAGGAAAGATCAACTCGGGCAAGATCAATCAGAATGTATAAGATTCAGTGGAGTCACCATTCAGCAGAAGAAGCTACATGGGAAACGGAGGATTTCCTACGCTCTCGCTTCCCCGACTTTCTGCCCAAAGAAATCGGTATGTAGCCCCAAAACCCCACCCCCACCTGCCCCTTGAAGTCAATTATAAGAAAAACTTAGATAACAAGGGTAGTCTAAGTTGTGGGTTTAACTTAAGAAGGGCTTCCTTCTGAAGTTGCAAAGAGGATGACATTCGAAGAACAGTTAACAAGAGAAACTTAAGTGTAGGCAACACCAGCACACCTTCAAGCACCCCTCCAAGGGACTCTACCTAAATCTCGGGACGAGATTCCTTTAAGGGGGGAGGGCTGTAACACCCTAGGTGTTACCTTGGCTAGAGCCACCTTGACACTAGAAGCCTTTCTCACAAAGGTAAGAACTTGGGGCACCACATGAGAACTTTGGAGCTCTTGTGCTAATCAAGTGGCCAAGGACATGAGTAGCATTACTCTAATCCTTGCACCTTTACTACCTTGGATCAGGGGGAGAAGAACCCTAGACCCCTCCTAAGCCCTATCTTCCAGAACCCTAAGTAAGGGGGGGGGGGGAATATTGCAAAAAGGCCCCTGGAGAAACCCCAGTTCAAATCTCCAAGTGGAGAGAGAGCTAGAGCTCTCAAATTCCCTCTAAGTCACATTTTAGCCCTAATTCAAAGACCAGCCTTGTTCACTCTGCCACCGGGATGGACGGTCGAGTGGGATGTTGCTCCGGCAGGAGAGGAGCATGAGGAATAGTGGGCTAGGCCTTGCCCATTTCCTCATTACCGACGACATCGATTATCCACTGCACTTTAATTTGTGAACTTTATTTGCTACTCCAAAAACTCCGATTTATGTAATAACTCAGTACTTAATTTGAGATTTCCTGTTTTATTGTATTTCTTCTGTGACTCACCTTCGAGTGAGATTGTGGAATTTGATCCTGGTTAAGTGGCTCTATCAGACTAGATCTGAGGGACTGACGGGTTATTCCGATTTAAGTGTGTTACGGCCCCTGAGGCGTGACTTAGGCACTTAAGCTGGAATAATTCGGGTGGTTCTGCCACACACTATCTCTCAGGCTGGAATAGCTGTTGATCCTGATAAAGTGCAAGAGGTGATGAACTGGAAGCCACCAACAACTGTTCGTCAGATTCGGAGTTTTCTAGGATTAGCTAGTTATTACCGAAGATTTATTCCGGACTTCTCTCGGATTGCGAAGCCTATAACTGAGTTGCTAAAGAAAGAAGTCAAATTTGTCTGGAGTCAGAAGTGTGAAGATGCCTTCCATGCATTAAGGCAGCATCTGACCACCGCACCAGTGTTGGCGCAGCCTGACAACAGCAAGCCTTTTGATGTATATTGCGATGCCTCTGTCACAGGGCTAGGTTGTGTCTTGATGCAAGACAACCGAGTCATTGCTTATGCCTCAAGAGCACTCAGGCCTCATGAGCAAAACTATCCCACTCATGACCTTGAGCTAGCAGCAGTGGTTCATGCATTGAAGATGTGGAGGCATTATCTAATGGGGACCCACTGCAACATCTTCACTGATCATAAGAGCCTTAAGTACATTTTTACTCAGGCTGATCTCAACATGAGGCAGAGAAGATGGCTAGAGCTGATCAAGGATTATGACCTGGAGGTACATTATCACCCAGGAAAAGCTAATGTGGTAGCAGATGCCTTGAGCCGGAAGATGCAATGCAATTGTATTCTGATGGATTCTCGCATTAACACCTTGTGTGATGAGTTGAGCAAGATGCAAATTGAAGTGATTCCTTCTGGTTCTTTGTCTCACATTTCTGTTGAGCCAGCTTTGCAAGACCAGATTATCATGGCCCAGCTCAGTGACAAGGGAGTGCAGATTATCAAGAAGAATCTCCATCAGAAGGTTGGGAAGTATAATTGTTTCCGCCAGGATGAAAAGGGAGTGTTATGGTTTAAAAGCAGATTGGTGATTCCTAAGGACCAGGATCTCAAGAGGAAAATCTTGGACAAGGCTCATCTCTCCAAATTCTCTATGCATCCGGGAAGCACCAAGATGTACCATGATCTGAAGCCTTTGTACTGGTGGACCAGAATGAAGAGGGAGATAGCCCAGTATGTATCAGAATGTGACACCTGTCAGAGGATAAAGGCAAGCCACTTGAAGTCAGCTGGAGCTTTGCAACCCCTGTCCATACCTTCGTGGAAGTGGGACGACATCAGCATGGATTTCAGTGTGGGTCTGCCCAACACCTCTCGTCATCATGATTCAATTTGGGTTATTGTGGACCGATTGACAAAAGTGGCACATTTTCTTCCTGTGCACACCACTGATAAGGCTCGAAAGTATGCAGAATTGTATATTGACCGGATCGTGTGTTTGCACGGATTGCCTCAGACCATTGTTTCTGACCGAGGAGCCCAATTTGTTGCCAGATTTTGGGAACAATTGCAAGAGTCTCTAGGAACTAAGCTAATTAGAAGTTCAGCTTACCACCCAGTCACCCATAGACTGATGGTCAGACGGAAAGGGTAAACCAAATTCTGGAGGATATGCTGAGAGCTTGTGCGATCGATTGTGGCAAGAACTGGGATAAGCACCTCTCCTTAGCAGAGTTTGCTTATAACAATAGTTATCAATCCAGCCTAAAGATGGCACCTTTTGAAGCTCTCTATGGAAGAAGGTGTAGAACACCACTCAATTGGTCTCAACCTGGAGAAAGATAAGTTTTTGGACCTGACTTAGTGACTGAAGCCGAAAGGAAGGTCAAACTAATCAGGAAGAATCTAGAAGCTGCTCAGGCCAGGCAGAAGAGTTATCATGATAAAAGAAGGAAACCTCTCCAGTTCGAGGTGGGAAGCTTTGTATACCTCAAGATATCACCCACCAAGGGAGTGCAGAGGTTTGGGATCAAAGGCAAGCTAGCCCCTCGTTACATTGGACCTTATGAGATCATAGAGGCATGTGGACCCGTGGCATACAAGCTGAAGTTACCTTCAAAAATGTCTGCCATTCACGATGTATTCCATGTATCTCAGCTGAAGAAGTGTGTTCGATTGTCGACTGAGATCTTAGCAGAGCCAGAATTGGAGATAGAGTCAGATCTATCATACCAAGAGTACCCCTCCAAGATTCTGGATTGCAAGGAGAGATCAACTCGGGCCAAATCGATCAAGATGTACAAGGTCCAGTGGAGTAATCACTCAGAGGAGGAAGCTACTTGGGAAACCGAGGAATTCCTGAGATCCAACTTCCCCGATTGCCTACCCAAGGAAGCTGGTATGTAATCACACCCAACCCCTCCTCCTGCCCTTCGAATCTAATTTTCAAAAATATAATCTTAATTCAGAATGAAGTAATTATGGAGAAAAACTTAAAAAGGACTTCCTTCTGAAGTTGCAAAGAGAATGACATTCGAAGAGCAGTTTTACCTTAAAAATAATAGTAAGCACCCATTTCCTATAAGTCTCACCCTTCGCTTCACCCCGGGAGGACTCTGGCCCGAATCTCGGGACGAGATTCCTTTAAGGGGGGGAAGGCTGTGACACCCCAGTGTCACTTAGGGCTTCTCTTAAAATGCCAAACCAAGAACCACCATTTTATGAGAACCAAAGTAAGCATGAGCATCAAATTAACTTAAGAATGAAGATTTCCCCAAACATATACTTAGAAGTGTCATGATCAAGACAATTGAGTATTTTAAAAGGTAAGAATATGTAACCCTAATAAAAACCCTAAATAAGCCCCATGAGCAAAATTTAAGAAAATAAGGAGAAGGGTATAAAAAATTTAAAATTATGACTTGAGCCAATTATAAAAGTTAAAGTACATTAAATAAGCAACAAGAAAGGTTGAGAAAGCTTAGCCAAATTAACTTAAATAAATTCTCAAATCAGCCCTTGAACTAAGCACCCTTGGAGAAATTCAGATTTCTGAATTTCTGAAATTCAGACCTCTTTCAAAAGATCAACTGCGTTCTCTGTTTTTCGAAACTCAAAACCAGGAGATCCAAATATCAAAGTTGTGCCAAATTCCCTTGAACACATCCTGGAAAAGTTTGAACTCAAACCAAGTTCATTTGACATAGTTTTGGCACGGTTTGACCTCGGGACCAGACATTCTGACACTGGCACCTTGGTGACGCTACAACTCCCTGTCCCTAGCCTAAAACCACGTGACGTCCATACATAAAAGACAAAGCTTGGTCAGGTGAACAAATCCTTCACAGCGATCTTGCCCAAATTCGCGAAGATTGTGGCGGAACTGCCCGAATTATTCCAACTTAAGTGCCTAAGCCCCGCCTTAGAGGCTGGACCACACTTAAATGGGAATAACCCGTCAATCCCTCGGATCTAGTCCGACACGGCCACTGACAGGATCAAGTACCACAATCTCACTCGAAGGTGAGTCACAGAGCAAATACAATAAAGCATAAAACCATACATGTCAGAGTATTAAGTTATTACATCACCATCATCATCATCATCGGAGTTTTTGCAAAAGTAACCATCATTGTTTGAAGTGCAGCGGAAATAAACTAACGATAAATAAATGGAGAGATGGAGAAGCCTGTCTCATCACTCCTCATGCTCCTCCTCAGCCGAGGCAGGGTCCCACTCAACAGTCCAACCCGGTGGTAAGGTGGACGGCCAAGTCACTCCAGCAACCATGTCCTCCAGAGATCCTGTAAAATTGTGCCACAAGCAAGGCTGAGTATACTAATACTCAGCTAGACTTACCCGGTGTGAGGAGTCTACTCCTCTACCTCTAGACATGCAGCTGTTTGGCTGTGGGGTTTGGTTGCCAAAAGCACTAGCTGAGTTTCTAAATCAAGATTTTAACTTTGTCAAAGTTAAGTGTGATTCTCTTAAGGCTAGAAGTGTACTATCTATTCATACAAAGTAGCAAACATTTTAGCAATCAACATCTTATATCATCTCCGCATCATTCCACTTGTTACTCAATGTAGCAGCATGGATCAAGCAGTCTCATTAGCTGCGAGAAGCAGACGATTCGAATCGAGTTTTTTATCCTTGCAAGGTAAACCTAAACACACGACATGCAGGGGCACTCCATCCCCACACACATCAGCCGTCCCCATCGATTCCCTGGCAGCAGATCAGGGCTCACCGCCTTGGCGTACAATGCCTCACTGACCCCGACTGGCCGTCGTGCAGTGACCGCACTTGTACCCACCATAACCGGAATGGGAGACCACGTCTCAGGTCGCGTGAGGGGATATGTCCGCTGGCAGGTTCAATCAGGTACTAGGCTTACCGATTTACCATATTTCTCGGCATGTGCTTAGTACGTTCAAATGCTTGACTCACGGTACCACACCATAATCCTTATTCAAATTTTTATCCCGTGGACAATCAATCCCCATGGATTGTTGCCCACAAACCAGCATCATTATGAGAAGAAAGTGGATACAACCAAATTCCTGACCTCGCGCGAGTGCTAGAAAAATCACTCGACTTCTATCGAGATCCTATTTAATAAAGCAGCTACTCGACCTAGCATACTAGTATCCATCTCAAAAGGGAATCCTGAGTTCATGCAACTAAGGTTCCAAACAACTCCTACACTTAAGTGCACAGTACAAGCCTACAAACATTAAGTGTAGTAAAATAGCATATATAAACGGTTATGCATAAAACCGGGGCTTGCCTTCCAGAGCAGTGGCAGGCAGGTCCTCTGGTGCAGGCTCTGGTGCTGGGTCTGGGGCAGCCTCCTGGGCAGCTCCTTGCTCCGGCACGAGGATGTACTCTCCGTCAGCAAGATTACAGTCTATCGAAATGCAATGAACATGTATGTCATGATTATGCAAGATTTAAGAACATAAGCTGAAGAAACTAAGTTAAGAGTTTAACTTAGGGTTTCCTAGTTAGGTGGGGCTTCTAGTGGTGTACATATATATAGACTTATACCCTTTTAGGTTTAGGTTTTCCTTTAGGATAACATAGTGGATTTGTATTGTCTTTATAGATTTCAGTGGACAATTTATAAAGGTCTTAGGAGGACATTAAATTCCATCATCCATTTTCCTTTCTTTAATTTCCATCCAGGGTTTCTAGTAGGGGTTTGAACTATGACAGTAGTTTAAAAATTTCCAAAAATTTTTGTAAAAATTACAGTGGGTTGTCACTGGCTATTCTAGCTTGTTTTGAAAATTTGAGGCTTAAAGTATAAAAGTTAGGTTTTAAAAAAAATAACAAAGTTAGGCAAAAAGGGTCACTTTACACTACTCCTCTTAGTTAGGGGTAGGTTCTGTCCTAAAGGTTATTTTTGTTGGCATCCTCTGGCAATAAAAGGCCTTTGTGCTAAAAAAAAATCATAGAAAACTAAGGGGTGGTTATTTAGTTGTGATTTTCCAAAGTTTAATGCCAAAAAGGTGCTTATAACTAACTTGTCATTTGAAAAATATCAAACAACATATTTCAGATTTTTCTTAAGTTCTTATTATCAACACATTAGTTATCCTAAGGTTTGGGGAGGTTTTACCTTAGGGTTATTTTTGTAGGGTTTTTCTAAGTTATCCTTGTTTTGTTAATTTAAACGGTAGCTTTCTTATTTTACATTGCAACAGGGTATGATACATTTTTCCAGTGAACTACATTGACTAAGTATCTCAACAAAAATAGGGGTGCCCTCTGGTTCATTATTTATGTCACTTTTTATATTTTTCTTAAACTTAAGCATATTATGGAATAAGGGGTTAAAACTAACTTAATGTAATGGACAGAGGGGTTTAACATTTTTAACTAGGTCAGTAGGTAGATATAAACTTCTCCAAATTTTTCTAACCTTAGTTAAATAGTACAACCATTTTTCTTGCTATTATTAAGCTTTTGGTTCAAACTGTAATTAAATCATAACCTTATATTTTTCTCTAGTGCTTATGGGGTTTTATGTTTTTCTTAGACAGGTTACACTATTTAGGGTCTGGCAAAATTAGTTTGACCAAATTTGGATGATTTAAACAAAAGTTATGCATTTTCAAAGTTTTCTGTCCAAATTAAAAACAGATTTAATAAAGGTTTTCTGGAAAAACCGTTTACACCGAGGTCCTTGGGTTTAAACTAAATCCAACCTCGCAGATCTACCCTCGGGCCACTATTCACTCGAGTCTCTGACTTTTCACTTAACCCCCTGACCTTTCTTCCCTCTCACCCGCAGTCCTTCCCTTCACTGAAACAGTAACCGCGGGAAAGAAAGGGCGGCGCGGCTTACCGGCGGCGAGGGAGGTCCGGCGAAGGGTGGGGTCGGCTCGGGGAGACTCTGGCGGTCACGTCGAGGTACGGCTCGGCGTCGGAGGTGGCCGGAATCGCCCGGTCCACGCGTGCAGGCGGGTGTCCTCGTCGGCGGCGAGTATACCGGCCAAACCACGGCGAACTGGCTCAATTCGAGGGCACGGTGAGCTTCACGGGGTCACGTAACGACGGTGTGCACAAGGAATCGAAGGATGGTGGAGTGGCTTACCCGATCCACGTGCTCCGGCGGGGGTGAGAACTCCGGCGAGCGCGGACTGGCCTCTCCGGCGAAGGGAACTCCGATTCCTTGCTCGGGGAGCCTCACTGAGGTGTGCACGAGCTTCGCCGAGGGCAGGACGGGGTTGGGGATGGCTCTGCTAGCCGGTCTATGGTGGCAGAGGGGTTGGGCGGCCGCGGGCTCGCTGCGCACGGGCAAACGGCGACGAGCCAACTCCGGCGGGGTGTGGAGTATGCGCGGAAGGGTGTAACCGAAGCCTGGGGGGAATTTATAGGCTCGGGCGCGGGCCACGGCGCGGGTTTGGCTCGGGCGCGGCGCGGGGCGTGCGAGGGCGCGCGCGAGCGTGCTCTGGCGCGGGCAGAAGGCGTCGAGCACGAGGCAGTGAGTTTCTTCCAATGTTCAAACGCTTCCAGAGATCGCAAACGTGCGAATCTCGCCATGAATCCGGCGCAGACCTCCTCCTGGCACCTAGGCTATCTCACATGTGTGAGTTCCAAGGGATGATACGCCCTAGATAGGGAGATAGAGGGGCGCCAAATCTGGCTTGTCTCCCTGCCCGCACAGCGACAAAACTGATGTCAAGTGTTGTCAAACGTCCGAGTCTCGGTCTCAAATTTTTCCAGGGGGTGCCTTAAGTGGTATAGCACATTTTTGGTATAGAACCCAAGTGGTTTTGGCGCCATCTTCAAACAAATTAAAGTGCAGTGGATAATCGATGTCGTCGGTAATGAGAAAATGGGCAAGGCCTAGCCCACTATTCCTCATGCTCCTCTCCTGCCGGAGCAACATCCCACTCGACCGTCCATCCCGATGGCAGGGTGGTAGGCCAAGTCACACCATCAACTACATCCTGCATGGTACCTGCAAAAATGGTGCCACAAGCAAGGCTGAGTATACTAATACTCAGCTAGACTTAACCGGTGTGAGGAGTCTACTCCTCTACCTCTAGACTATGCAGCTGTTTGGCTGAGGGGTTTGGTTTGCCAAAAGCACTAGCTGTTTCTAAAATCAACTTTTAGCTTTTCAGATTCTACTATCATTAACTTAGCTAGATTTGCTCCTTCTAAGCATACATGGTAACAAGCAATTAGCTCAATCAACAAGTTATCTCATGTAATCCACATTTCACTTCTTACTCGATGCAGTACAAGGAATCAAGCAGTCTCATTAGCTGCGAGAAGCAGACGATTCGAATCGAGTTTTAACCTTGCAAGGTGAACCTAAACACACGACATGTCAGGGTACTCCGACCCCACACATGACAACCGTCCCCATCGATTCCCCGTTCGCGTCCAGGCCTCACCGCCTTGGCATACAATGCTCCACTGACCCCGGCTGCCGCCGTGCAGTGACCGCACTTGTACCCACCATAGCTAGCATGGGAGACCCAGTCTCAGGTCGCATGAGGGATAAAGTCCGCGCCCGGCTTCACTCAGGTACTAGGTTTACCGGTTACCATTTTTCCCGGCATGTGCTTAGTACGTTCAAAAGCTTGACTCAGGTATCCACACATTAATCCTTAATTCGTTTTTTTCCCGTCTCATGGACAAGGCATCCCCCCTGGATCCAAGTCCATAGACCAACATATATCCCATTATCAAGATGAATACAATCAATTCCTGACCTCGCGCGAGTGCTAGAAAAATCACTCGACTTCTACCGAGATCCTGATTAGCAAGCAGCTACTCGACCTAGCATACTAGTATTCATCTCAAAAAGGAATCCTAAGTTCATGCAGCTAGAGGTTTCAAGCAACTCCTACACTTAAGTGCACATTGCAATCCTACAAGCATTAAGTGTAGTAAAGTAGCATATGATAACATGGTTATGCATAAAACCGGGGCTTGCCTTCAATTGCTGGGGCTGCGGGGAGATCCTCAATAGCAGCCTCTGAAGCCTGCTCCTGGTCCTCCTCTTGGACAGGTCCTTGCTCGGGGATGAGCACGTACTCTCCGTCGGCAAGATTACAATCTGATGAATGCAATGCGTAAGATATATGCATGATATGATATGTGCTTTTAGAAATTACCACTTTAAAGGTGTATGGTCTTTTGAGTTTAAACAAGTTAACTTTACTTATGTAAAACCCTTGGGTGGTACACTTGGTAAATTGGGTTAGTTTTAATGGGATGAGGTTTATTCCTTCTTCTCTTTTCTTTTATTCTTTTTAATGTTTTGGAGTAGGTTTGAACTACAAGTTACTTTTATAAAATTCCAAAAATTCCGCAAAAATTACAGTGACTTGCTACTGGTGTATGATTCTCTGTCTCAAAATTTGGGGTTCAGAAAGTGAATGGTTTTCTCTGGACAAAATTACCAAATTTTTGGGCAGAAGGGGTATTTTGAACTACAACTATTATTTAACAGTGGGTAATTCTTTAAAACTTATTTTTGCTGGCTTTTAGGTGTCATAACATGACTTGATACAAATTTCTAGTCATTAATACCTTTTAATTCTTTTCCTATGGTTTTCTTAAGGTTTCTAGCCAAAGGGGTGCTTTCTACTACCACTACACTTGAAAAACATCAAACAACAGAGTTCTTATTTTTCTTAGCTAGTATTTTGTGCAAGAGCAATCATTCTGGAGTTTGGCTTCTTTTTGCTTAAGGGAAGGGGTGGTATGCATTATTTGAGCTAAATGGCCTTTCTCACAAATTACTAGCAAAAGGTATGGGTTCACTTCTTTTTCATGGGTTTGCATTTTTCTCTGGTGGTTTATCTCATCATAGACTTAGCTAATTTTTGGTTGCCCATTATCACATTAAAAGGGGTTGCTTATGATTTATTGGAAAAATGCCTTATTATCATTCTGTATTTATTTTCCCTACTTAAAAAGTTAGGCTGGGGTGTTCTGTATTTTTGTAGTGGGGCTCTGGTGGTTATAAGTTCACTGGATTTTTGTTAACCACTTTGGTTATGGTTTTGCAATTTTAATAATTGATTTTCAGTCTTCACAATGCTAATTAAAGCATCTTAATTAGAAACTGGTCCTAATTAATGGTCTCTGCATTTTTCCTAGGTTCTTGGTTGCATAAGTAAACTAGGAAAAATATTACTAATCACTGTTCAACATTTTCTAATGCTTTTTCTGATTTTCTTTAAGTTGTGGACAAAATGGCTTTAAATGAATAACTACATCATAATCTCTAATGCTGGGGCTCCTACTATTTTTAAACAGTGTCTAATTAAGGTATAAGCATCTACAAATTTTCTTAAGCTCAGCACAAAAGAAAAACAAATTTTCCTTAATTAAACAAGGTTTAGGGGGTTTCTGTTTTTAATTTTAAACTCTAAAATTTAGAACAGAAAGCATATGGTTCAATAATTTTAAATGATAGATCATAATATTCCAGAGCTAGCAAAATTGGTTTAACAGCTTTTCATTAAGATTTCATCAAGTTATGGATTTTCTAAGTTCTCTGGTTATTTAAAAGAATAACAGAATTGATTAAAGGAAAACCACTTTGCACTGGGTTCCTTCGCGAATTAGTCCTTAGGTTACTATTCACATGAGTCGCTGACATTACAGAAAACCCCTCGGGTTCTACAGAACCTAACCCGAGGTCCTTCTTCTACCTCAAACAGTAGCCGCGGCGAAGAAAAGGGCGGAGGGGCTTACCGGCGGCGAGACTGTTCCGGTGAAGTGGTCGAGGATGAAGGGGAGGTCGCGGGGATCACAACGGTGTGCGGAACGTCGACGGAGATGGCCGGAGTTGGTCGGTCCACGCGCGCAGGCGGGGATGCTCGTCGGCGGCGAGGAGACCGGCCTGGTCGCGGCGAAATAGTTCAATCAAATAGGTCAGGGAGGTCCACGGGATGCCAGAGAAGACATGAGCGAAAGGAATTGGGCGGAGACTTACTGGATAGCTCGGTCCACGCGCGGCGGCGGAAGACCGAAGTCCGGTGAGGGTGATCTCGGGCCTCCGGTGAAGTCCGGTCGGGTCCGAGGGCTTGGCGAGCTTCACGGGCTACTGGCGGAGCTAGCCGAAGCACTGGTTGGGCTGGAGGGTGGCTGGAGTGAGCTGGCCACGGCGGCCTAAGTTCTGGCGGCAATGGCGGGCGGAATTAAGCTCGCCGGAGCTAAGGAACGGTGGCTGCTCGGTGAGGGTGAGTGCGGGGCGAAGTGGGGCGCGCCTGGGGAGGCTTTATAGGCACGGCGCGGTGCACGGGCGGTCGTGGACCGGCGAGTGCGCGCGGGCGTGCACTGGGAAGGCGCGGTGCGCGAACGGGCGTGAACCGGGGGTGTCAGCCGCGGTCGAACACGTGTTCCCGTTGCCTCTGCCCCTGTTCAAGCGCCGATTGGGAGCAAATCTTCGCGAATTTGGGCAAGATCACTGCAAGGGATTTGTTCACCAGACCAAGCTTTGTCTTTTGTGTATGGACGACGTGCGGTTTTAGGCTAGGGACAGGGAGTTGTAGCGTCACCAAGGTGCCAGTGTCAGAATGCCTGGTCCCGAGGTTGAGCTGCGCCAAAACCGTGTCAAATGGATTTGGTTTGAGTTCAAATTTTCCCAGAATGTGTTCAAGGTAATTTGGCACGACTTTGATATTTGGATCTTCTGGCTTTGAGTTTGGAAAAGCAGAGAACACAGATGGTCTTTGAGAAGAGGTCTGAAATTCAGAAATTCAGAAATCTGAATTTCTCTAAGGGTTCATTGATCAAGGGCTATTTTGGGGATTTAATTGAGTTATTTTGGCTAAGCCTTCTTAACCTTTCTTGTTTCTTAATAAATATACTTTGACTTATATAATTGGCTCAACTCAAAATTTTAAACTTTTCATTCTCTTTTTCATATTTCCTTGAATTTTGTTCATGGGGTTCACTTAGGGTTTTGAGTTAGGGTTGCACATTCTTATCTTTCAAAAGTCTCAATTGTTTTGATCATGACACTTTAAGTATATACTTGGTGAATTCTTTCTCACTTAAATTGTTTTGATGCTCATGCTTACTTTGGTTCACATAAAATGATGGTTCTTGGTTTGGCTTTTTAAGAGAAACCCTAGGTGACACTGGGGTGTCACAACCTTCCCCCCTTAAAGGAATCTCGTCCCGAGATTCGGGCCAGAGTCCTCCCGGGGTGAAGCGAAGGGTGAGACTGATAGGAAAAAGGGTGGGGATTGTTATTATTAGGGCAAAACTGCTCTTCGAATGTCATTCTCTTTGCAACTTCAGAAGGAAGTCCTTTTAAGTTTTACTTTATAGTTACTTCATTCTGAATTAAGATCATATTTTTGGAAATTAGATTCGAAAGGCAGGAGGAGGGGTTGGGGGTGATTACATACCAGCTTCCTTAGGTAGGCAATCGGGGAAGTTGGATCTTAGGAATTCCTCGGTTTCCCAAGTAGCTTCCTCCTCTGAGTGATTACTCCACTGGACCTTAAACATCTTGATCGATTTAGCCCGAGTTGATCTTTCCTTGCAATCCAGAATCTTGGAGGGGTACTCTTGGTACGAGAGATCTGGCTCTATCTCCAATTCTGGCTCTGCTAGAATCTCAGTCGGCAATCGAACACACTTCTTTAGCTGAGATACATGGAATACGCTGTGAATGGCAGACATCCTTGAAGGTAACTTCAGCTTGTATGCCACGGGTCCACATGCTTCAATGATCTCATAAGGTCCAATGTAACGAGGGGCTAGCTTGCCTTTGATCCCAAACCTCTGCACTCCCTTGGTGGGTGATACCTTGAGGTATACAAAACTTCCCACCTCGAACTGGAGAGGTTTCCTTCTTCTATCATGATAGCTCTTCTGCCTGGCCTGAGCAGCTTCTAGATTTCTCCTGATTAACTTGACCTTCCTTTCGGCTTCAGTCACCAATTCAGGTCCAAAAACTTCTCTTTCACCAGGCTGAGACCAATTGAGTGGTGTCCTGCACCTTCTTCCGTAGAGAGCTTCAAAAGGTGCCATCTTTAGGCTGGATTGATAACTATTGTTATAAGCAAACTCTGCCAAGGAGAGGTGCTTATCCCAGTTCTTGCCACAATCGATCGCACAAGCTCTCAGCATATCCTCCAGAATCTGGTTTACCCTTTCCGTCTGACCATCAGTCTGTGGGTGGTAAGCTGAACTCCTGATTAGCTTGGTTCCCAAAGACTCTTGCAATTGTTCCCAGAATCTGGCAACAAATTGGGCTCCTCGGTCAGAAACAATGGTCCGAGGTAATCCATGCAAACACACGATCCGGTCGATATACAATTCTGCATACTTCCGAGCCTTATCAGTGGTGTGCACAGGAAGAAAATGCGCCACTTTCGTCAATCGGTCCACAATAACCCAAATCGAATCATGATGACGAGAGGTGTTGGGTAGACCCACAATGAAATCCATGCTGATGTCGTCCCACTTCCACGAAGGTACGGACAGTGGTCGCAAAGCTCCAGCGGACTTCAAGTGGCTTGCCTTTATCCTCTGACAGGTGTCACACTCTGATACATACTGGGCTATCTCCCTCTTCATTCTGGTCCACCAGTACAAAGGCTTCAAATCATGGTACATCTTGGTGCTTCCCGGATGCATAGAGAATTTGGAGAGATGAGCCTCATCCAAAATTTTCTTCTTGAGATCCTGGTCCTTAGGAATTACCAATCTGCTTTTGAACCATAACACACCCTTCTCATCCTGGCGGAAACAATTATACTTCTCAACCTTCTGATGGAGATTCTTCTTGATAATTTGCACTCCCTTGTCACTGAGCTGGGCCATGATAATCTGGTCTTGCAAAGCTGGCTCAACAGAAATGTGAGACAAAGAACCAGAAGGAATCACTTCAATTTGCATTTTGCTCAACTCATCACACAAGGTGTTAACACGAGAATCCATCAGAATACAGTTGCATTGCAACTTCCGACTCAAGGCATCAGCTACCACATTAGCTTTCCCTGGGTGATAATGTACCTCCAGGTCATAATCCTTGATCAGCTCTAGCCATCTTCTCTGCCTCATGTTGAGATCAGCCTGAGTAAAAATGTACTTAAGGCTCTTATGATCAGTGAAGATGTTGCAGTGGGTTCCCATCAGATAGTGCCTCCACATCTTCAATGCATGAACCACTGCTGCTAACTCAAGGTCATGAGTGGGATAATTCTGCTCATGAGGCCTGAGTGCTCTTGAGGCATAAGCAATGACTCGGTTGTCTTGCATCAAGACACAACCTAGCCCGGTGCCAGAGGCATCGCAATACACATCAAAAGGCTTGCTGCTGTCGGGTTGCGCCAAAACTGGTGCTGTGGTCAGATACTGCCTCAATGCATGGAAGGCATCTTCGCACTTCTGACTCCACACAAACTTGACTTCTTTCTTCAGCAACCCAGTAATAGGCTTCGCAATTCGAGAATAGTCCGGAATAAATCTTCGGTAATAACCGGCCAATCCCAGAAAACTCCGAATCTGGCGAACAGTCGTTGGTGGCCTCCAGTTCATCACCTCTTGCACTTTATCAGGATCAACAGCTATTCCATCCTGAGAGATAGTGTGACCCAAGAATTTGATTTCCTTTAGCCAAAAATCACACTTGGATAACTTGGCATAAAGGTGGTGCTCTCGCAGACGTTGAAGCACTACATGCAAATGCCCGGCATGTTCTTCTTCGTTCTTTGAGTACACCAGAATATCATCGATGAAAACCACCACGAACTTGTCCAATTCCGGCATGAAAACAGAATTCATCAGATACATGAAGTATGCTGGTGCATTTGTCAGCCCGAATGACATCACCAAGAAATCATATAGCCCATATCTGGTTGAGAATGCCGTCTTCGGAATATCACTTGCTCTTATTTTGATCTGATGGTAGCCAGAGCGAAGGTCTATTTTGGAAAACACCTTAGCCCCGACCAATTGGTCAAAGAGAACATCAATACGAGGCAAAGGATACTTGTTCTTGATAGTTACCGCATTAAGAGGGCGGTAATCTATACACAGCCTCAAGCTTTCATCCTTCTTCTTCACAAATAGTGCTGGACAGCCCCAAGGCGAAGTGCTTGGGCGAATGAATCCCTTATCCAGCAACTCTTGCAACTGCTTCTTCAACTCTGCCAACTCAGCGGGTGGCATTCGGTAGGGCCTCTTGGAAATTGGGGCCGTTCCCGGTTGCAACTCGATGGCGAATTCAATATCCCGGTCTGGTGGCATTCCTGGCAATTCATCAGGAAAGACATCTGCATACTCACAGACCACTGGGATCTTCTTCAGGGGTAACTCCGTCAAAGAGAAAGCACATGACTGAGAAGAACCCTGACTAGGCAGAATCAAAGAGAAATTCCCGCAGAAAGGAGAATTAACTTCCACGGTACGACTGGCTACATCAAGCACAACTTGGTGCAAGGTCATCCAATTTGCTCCTAGAATAATGTCCACATTTTCCAATCCCAACACCAGAAGAGTGGTTTTGATAATGTGGCTTCCCAGTTGAATAGGCACACTTTGGTTTAATTGATTAGTTGCAATTTTACCCCCAGGTGTGACTATCATGAATGACCCTTTTGAGTGAGAGAATGGCAGTTTGCAATTAGCACTGAACTTTTGGCTAATGAAACTATGAGATGCACCAGAATCAAACAGAATTAAAGCAGGTTGATTATAAACTGAAAAGGTACCGGTCATGATAGGAGCTCCTTCTGGCACTTCTTCTAGAGCAGTGAAGTTGAGCTTCCCTTGCCTGACTTGCACCTTTTGCTTTCTCCCCTTGCCTTGATTCGGTGCTGGCATCTGCCTCTGCTGGTTCCTGGGACAATTCTTGGCATAGTGGCCCACATTGCCACAAGTGAAACACTTGTTCCCATTGCCCTGGCGGAACTGCTGCTGCTGCGGAGGCTGATTGTTCCTTGGGGTGGGAGTTGGATAGCGGTTGGGTGCCGGCTGCTGCTGCTGCTGCTGAGGTTGCCTGATCACCCATCTACCTGCCTGCTGCTGAAAACCCCTGCTCTGATTGTGAGAAACAATCCGGAACCTCTGAGCCTGAGCGGATGGCGCTGCCATTGGTGCCTTCCTCTTCTTCTCTGCCCGGTGAGCAACAATGCAATCCTCCTGAGAGATGGCCATGTTGACCAGCTCATTGAAGCTATCGGCCCGGACAGTGTTGAGTCGTTCCTGCAGCTTGGTATTGAGACCCCTACGGAAGCGATCCCTCTTCTTTTCATCAGAATCAGCATGATACCCTGCATACTGGCATAAGTCGTTGAAGGCTTGCGCATACTGCAGTACCGTGCGGGTTCCTTGATTGAGGGCCAGGAATTCATTCAACTTCCGATCAAGAATGCCAGCTGGAATGTGGTGTCCTCTGAAGGCAGTCTTGAATTCCTCCCAAGATACCTCACGATCGGCGGGGAGCATAGCACGGAAGTGATCCCACCAAGTTCGAGCTGGGCCGCGAAGCTGCTGTGCGGCGAAGCGAGCCTTGGCCTCATCAGGGCAGTCTCCCGTGAGGAGGGGAAACTTGGACTCGACGACGCGAAGCCACACGTCGGCGTCCAACGGATCTTCTGCCTTGGTGAACAAGGGCGGCTGCGTGCTCAGAAACTCCTGGTATGTTGCCATAGCCGGAGGTCGCTGATGCTGGCCTCCACCATGATACTGAGGGTGGGGCTGGCGCTGCAAGAGCTGTCACAGAATCTCATTCTGCTGGGCCATCAGCTCCTGCACTGTGGGAGCTGGAGGAGGTGGCGGGGGAGCTTGCTCATTTTGCCCGCGACGCTGCCTAGCTGCCATCTGAAAACAAAGATTGTCGCCATTGTTATCCCAACTCACATTTCCGAACGACAAGATATCATCTCATATGGAAGGAAAAGGCCATAATCATAATATTAGGTTCGAAAATGAAGATAACATGGTGACAAGGATCCCACAGATATCAAAAGTTTACAGGGTTACATTAATCAGGGGAAGGTACCCACAAGCCTAGTCCAAAATGTGATACTACTAAGCTCGCATAGGTTTCTATCCGCCTAAAAATGTCAAAGCGACTGCTTAACCCTGAGCGGTGGAAGCGACACTGGATACGGGTGAAGGAGGCATCACGGAGGTAGTCCCATTGGCACCAGGGGCTGGTCCTAGCTCCTCGGGAGCCTCTTCTCCCTCGCTTCCTGCTTCATTGGCCTCCATCTCCAGGTGGTGCATGTCCAAGTGGTCATTGGCTTCCTCTAGTTCCCTCTGCACGTCGTGAAGCTGGTTCTCCAAGACATCAATAGTGTTGTCTCAGATCTCCACTTGCTGCTCCAGGGTGGTAATACGCTGGCTCAACCTTTCCACTTGCAGATCCTTCTCCACCAACTCTGTGGATAGGTCGACCACAAAATCTTCCCGATTGTCGAGAGTGAGCTTGGCAGTCTGAGCGGTGTTAGCAAGAAGTGTCATAGCATCGCTCTGAAGGGCCTGGAGGCGGTACAGCGCACTCATGCACTGAACAGTGACCCTCCCAACCAAGTCAGGATACATTGCCCACACATCCTTCACATGGCTCACGCGGTTACACCACATGGGATCATCCTTCTTCTCAGCAGGGAAGAGTCCCAAGGGGTGCATCACCATCTCCAGGGGATGGTAGCCACAGAAAGTCGTCAGAGTCTTCATGGCTGCTGCCTCAACGGTGTCGTCCGTCCTGAGTCCAATCGTCTCAGAGTCAAGAGAACGCCAACCCGGCTGAAGGGGATGAGCCTCCAAAGTTAGCCAGACCCGACAACGAGGTACCCGATGCTCCTCATACAACTGCACCGTGTACAAAGGGGGCGTAGGGTAACCGGCGGAGTTAAGCACTTCACACAAGATGGAAGGAAAGCCATCGCGAGAAAGGAAGTCAGAACTGAAACGAGAGTCTCCTCCACTGGCGGGGGTGGGTGAATTCATCTGCGGAAGGGAATCAAGATAAAGATTATGGTGGAAGGAAAAAAGAAAAAAGAGAGCCCGGATGATTTTGAAGAAAAAGGGGGTTAGCTCAAATTTTAATTCCTCTTTGTGTTTTTATAATGCATGCATGCTGAAAGAAACGTTGCCTCTCAAAAGGAAAATAGGGTGCCTTTTTAGGGCATCCTAAAATATAAGTATTGGCCCGCAGGGCCTAATTAATTAGCCACCTATTTCTCCCTCTATGCCTAAGGCCTTTCGTCCTAGGTCTAGCGGTCTAGTCCTGACGATCCGTAACAGTTTCTAGGCAAGTTTTAGGTTTTGAACATTGGTATTCATGGTTTATTGTCCTTCTCTGTGGTGGAATTATTCCAGCTTAAGTGCCTAAGTCACGCCTCAGGGGCCGTAACACACTTAAATCGGAATAACCCGTCAGTCCCTCAGATCTAGTCTGATAGAGCCACTTAACCAGGATCAAATTCCACAATCTCACTCGAAGGTGAGTCACAGAAGAAATACAATAAAACAGGAAATCTCAAATTAAGTACTGAGTTATTACATAAATCGGAGTTTTTGGAGTAGCAAATAAAGTTCACAAATTAAAGTGCAGCGGATAATCGATGTCGTCGGTAACGAGGAAATGGGCAAGGCCTAGCCCACTATTCCTCATGCTCCTCTCCTGCCGGAGCAACATCCCACTCGACCGTCCATCCCGGTGGCAGGGTGGTAGGCCAAGTCACACCATCAACTACATCCTGCATGGTACCTGCAAAAATGGTGCCACAAGCAAGGCTGAGTATACTAATACTCAACTAGACTTAACCGGTGTGAGGAGTCTACTCCTCTACCTCTAGACTATGCAGCTGTTTGGCTGAGGGGTTTGGTTTGCCAAAAGCACTAGCTGTTTCTAAAATCAACTTTTAGCTTTTCAGATTCTACTATCATTAACTTAGCTAGATTTGCTCCTTCTAAGCATACATGGTAACAAGCAATTAGCTCAATCAACAAGTTATCTCATGTAATCCACATTTCACTTCTTACTCGATGCAGTACAAGGAATCAAGCAGTCTCATTAGCTGCGAGAAGCAGACGATTCGAATCGAGTTTTAACCTTGCAAGGTGAACCTAAACACACGGCATGTCAGGGTACTCCGACCCCACACATGACAACCGTCCCCATCGATTCCCCGTTCGCGTCCAGGCCTCACCGCCTTGGCATACAATGCTCCACTGACCCCGGCTGCCGCCGTGCAGTGACCGCACTTGTACCCACCATAGCTAGCATGGGAGACCCAGTCTCAGGTCGCATGAGGGATAAAGTCCGCGCCCGGCTTCACTCAGGTACTAGGTTTACCGGTTACCATTTTTCCCGGCATGTGCTTAGTACGTTCAAAAGCTTGACTCAGGTATCCACACATTAATCCTTAATTCGTTTTTTCCCGTCTCATGGACAAGGCATCCCCCCTGGATCCAAGTCCATAGACCAACATATATCCCATTATCAAGATGAATACAATCAATTCCTGACCTCGCGCGAGTGCTAGAAAAATCACTCGACTTCTACCGAGATCCTGATTAGCAAGCAGCTACTCGACCTAGCATACTAGTATTCATCTCAAAAAGGAATCCTAAGTTCATGCAGCTAGAGGTTTCAAGCAACTCCTACACTTAAGTGCACATTGCAATCCTACAAGCATTAAGTGTAGTAAAGTAGCATATGATAACATGGTTATGCATAAAACCGGGGCTTGCCTTCAATTGCTGGGGCTGCGGGGAGATCCTCAATAGCAGCCTCTGAAGCCTGCTCCTGGTCCTCCTCTTGGACAGGTCCTTGCTCGGGGATGAGCACGTACTCTCCGTCGGCAAGATTACAATCTAATGAATGCAATGCGTAAGATATATGCATGATATGATATGTGCTTTTAGAAATTACCACTTTAAAGGTGTATGGTCTTTTGAGTTTAAACAAGTTAACTTTACTTATGTAAAACCCTTGGGTGGTACACTTGGTAAATTGGGTTAGTTTTAATGGGATGAGGTTTATTCCTTCTTCTCTTTTCTTTTATTCTTTTTAATGTTTTGGAGTAGGTTTGAACTACAAGTTGCTTTTATAAAATTCCAAAAATTCCGCAAAAATTACAGTGACTTGCTACTGGTGTATGATTCTCTGTCTCAAAATTTGGGGTTCAGAAAGTGAATGGTTTTCTCTGGACAAAATTACCAAATTTTTGGGCAGAAGGGGTACTTTGAACTACAACTATTATTTAACAGTGGGTAATTCTTTAAAACTTATTTTTGCTGGCTTTTAGGTGTCATAACATGACTTGATACAAATTTCTAGTCATTAATACCTTTTAATTCTTTTCCTATGGTTTTCTTAAGGTTTCTAGCCAAAGGGGTGCTTTCTACTACCACTACACTTGAAAAACATCAAACAACAGAGTTCTTATTTTTCTTAGCTAGTATTTTGTGCAAGAGCAATCATTCTGGAGTTTGGCTTATTTTTGCTTAAGGGAAGGGGTGGTATGCATTATTTGAGCTAAATGGCCTTTCTCACAAATTACTAGCAAAAGGTATGGGTTCACTTCTTTTTCATGGGTTTGCATTTTTCTCTGGTGGTTTATCTCATCATAGACTTAGCTAATTTTTGGTTGCCCATTATCACATTAAAAGGGGTTGCTTATGATTTATTGGAAAAATGCCTTATTATCATTCTGTATTTATTTTCCCTACTTAAAAAGTTAGGCTGGGGTGTTCTGTATTTTTGTAGTGGGGCTCTGGTGGTTATAAGTTCACTAGATTTTTGTTAACCACTTTGGTTATGGTTTTGCAATTTTAATAATTGATTTTCAGTCTTCACAATGCTAATTAA
Organism: Zea mays; assembly: GCF_902167145.1. Taxonomy (NCBI): domain Eukaryota; kingdom Viridiplantae; phylum Streptophyta; class Magnoliopsida; order Poales; family Poaceae; genus Zea; species Zea mays. The sequence goes on from NC_050097.1 coordinate 211,980,768, forward strand.
ATCATCTTAATTAGAAACTGGTCCTAATTAATGGTCTCTGCATTTTTCCTAGGTTCTTGGTTGCATAAGTAAACTAGGAAAAATATTACTAATCACTGTTCAACATTTTCTAATGCTTTTTCTGATTTTCTTTAAGTTGTGGACAAAATGGCTTTAAATAAATAACTACATCATAATCTCTAATGCTGGGGCTCCTACTATTTTTAAACAGTGTCTAATTAAGGTATAAGCATCTACAAATTTTCTTAAGCTCAGCACAAAAGAAAAACAAATTTTCCTTAATTAAACAAGGTTTAGGGGGTTTCTGTTTTTAATTTTAAACTCTAAAATTTAGAACAGAAAGCATATGGTTCAATAATTTTAAATGATAGATCATAATATTCCAGAGCTAGCAAAATTGGTTTGACAGCTTTTCATTAAGATTTCATCAAGTTATGGATTTTCTAAGTTCTCTGGTTATTTAAAAGAATAACAGAATTGATTAAAGGAAAACCACTTTGCACTGGGTTCCTTCGCGAATTAGTCCTTAGGTTACTATTCACATGAGTCGCTGATATTACAGAAAACCCCTCGGGTTCTACAGAACCTAACCCGAGGTCCTTCTTCTACCTCAAACAGTAGCCGCGGCGAAGAAAAGGGCGGAGGGGCTTACCGGCGGCGAGACTGTTCCGGTGAAGTGGTCGAGGATGAAGGGGAGGTCGCGGGGATCACAACGGTGTGCGGAACGTCGACGGAGATGGCCGGAGTTGGTCGGTCCACGCGCGCAGGCGGGGATGCTCGTCGGCGGCGAGGAGACCGGCCTGGTCGCGGCGAAATAGTTCAATCAAATAGGCCAGGGAGGTCCACGGGATGCCAGAGAAGACATGAGCGAAAGGAATTGGGCGGAGACTTACTGGATAGCTCGGTCCACGTGCGGCGGCGGAAGACCGAAGTCCGGTGAGGGTGATCTCGGGCCTCCGGTGAAGTCCGGTCGGGTCCGAGGGCTTGGCGAGCTTCACGGGCTACTGGCGGAGCTAGCCGAAGCACTGGTTGGGCTGGAGGGTGGCTGGAGTGAGCTGGCCACGGCGGCCTAAGTTCTGGCGGCAATGGCGGGCGGAATTAAGCTCGCCGGAGCTAAGGAACGGTGGCTGCTCGGTGAGGGTGAGTGCGGGGCGAAGTGGGGCGCGCCTGGGGAGGCTTTATAGGCACGGCGCGGTGCACGGGCGGTCGTGGACCGGCGAGTGCGCGCGGGCGTGCACTGGGAAGGCGCGGTGCGCGAACGGGCGTGAACCGGGGGTGTCAGCCGCGGTCGAACACGTGTTCCCGTTGCCTCTGCCCCTGTTCAAGCGCCGATTGGGAGCAAATCTTCGCGAATTTGGGCAAGATCACTGCAAGGGATTTGTTCACCAGACCAAGCTTTGTCTTTTGTGTATGGACGACGTGCGGTTTTAGGCTAGGGACAGAGAGTTGTAGCGTCACCAAAGTGCCAGTGTCAGAATGCCTGGTCCCGAGGTTGAGTTGCGCCAAAACCGTGTCAAATGGATTTGGTTTGAGTTCAAATTTTCCTAGAATGTGTTCAAGGTAATTTGGCACGACTTTGATATTTGGATCTTCTGGCTTTGAGTTTGGAAAAGCAGATAACACAGATGGTCTTTGAGAAGAGGTCTGAAATTCAGAAATTCAGAAATCTGAATTTCTCTAAGGGTTCATTGATCAAGGGCTATTTTGGGGATTTAATTGAGTTATTTTGGCTAAGCCTTCTTAACCTTTCTTGTTGCTTAATAAATATACTTTGACTTATATAATTGGCTCAACTCAAAATTTTAAACTTTTCATTCTCTTTTTCATATTTCCTTGAATTTTGTTCATGGGGTTCACTTAGGGTTTTGAGTTAGGGTTGCACATTCTTATCTTTCAAAAGTCTCAATTGTTTTGATCATGACACTTTAAGTATATACTTGGTGAATTCTTTCTCACTTAAATTGTTTTGATGCTCATGCTTACTTTGGTTCACATAAAATGATGGTTCTTGGTTTGGCTTTTTAAGAGAAACCCTAGGTGACACTGGGGTGTCACATAGTGTGACCCAAGAATTTGATTTCCTTTAGCCAAAAATCACACTTGGATAACTTGGCATAAAGGTGGTGCTCTCGCAGACGTTGAAGAACTACATGCAAATGCCCGGCATGTTCTTCTTCGCTCTTTGAGTACACCAAGATGTCATCGATGAAAACCACCACGAACTTGTCCAATTCAGGCATGAAAACAGAATTCATCAGATACATGAAATATGCTGGTGCATTTGTTAGCCCGAAAGACATCACCAAGAATTCATATAGCCCATATCTGGTCGAGAATGTCGTCTTCGGAATATCGCTTGCTCGTATCTTGATCTGATGGTAGCCAGAGCGAAGGTCTATCTTGGAAAATACCTTGGCCCCGACCAATTGGTCAAAAGGAACATCAATACGAGGCAAAGGATACTTGTTTTTGATAGTTACCGCATTAAGAGGGCGGTAATCTATACACAGCCTCAAGCTTTCATCCTTCTTCTTTACAAATAGTGCTGGACACCCCCAAGGCGAAGTGCTTGGGCGAATAAATCCTTTATCCAGCAACTCTTGCAATTGCTTCTTCAACTCTGCCAACTCAGCGGGTGGCATTCGGTAGGGCCTTTTGGAAATTGGGGCCGTTCCCGGTTGCAACTCGATGGCGAATTCAATATCCCGGTCCGGTGGCATTCCTGGCAATTCATCAGGGAAGACATCTGCATACTCACAGACCACTGGGATCTTCTTCAAAGGTAACTCCGTCATAGAGAAAGCACATGACTGAGTAGGACCTTGACGGGGCAGAATTAAAGTGAAGTTCCCACAGAACAGAGAATTAACTTCCACGGTACGACTGGCTATATCAAGCACAACTTGGTGCAAGGTCATCCAATTAGCTCCTAGAATAATGTCCACATTTTCCAATCCCAACACAAGAAGAGTGGTTTTGACAATGTGGCTTCCCAGTTGAATAGGCACACTTTGGTTTATTTGATTGGTTGCAATTTTACCCCCAGGTGTGACTATCATGAATGACCCTTTAGAGTGAGAGAATGGCAGTCTGCATCTAGCACTGAACTTTTGGCTAATGAAACTATGAGATGCACCAGAATAAAACAGAATTAAAGCAGGTTGATTATAAACTGAAAAGATACCGGTCATGATAGGAGCTCCCTCAGGTATTTCCTCAAGAGCGGTGAAGTTGAGCTTCCCCTGCCTGACTTGCACCTTCTGCTTTCTTCCCTTGTCTTGATTTGGTGCTGGCATCTGCCTCTGCTGGTTCCTGGGACAATTCTTGGCATAGTGGCCCATATTGCCACAAGTGAAACACTTGTTCCCATTGCCCTGGCGGAACTGCTGCTGCTGAGGCTGGTTGTTTCTTGGAGCGGGAGCTGGAAAGCGATTGGGTGCCGGCTGCTGCTGCTGAGGTGGCCTGATCACCCATCTGCCTGCCTGCTACTGAAAACCCCTACTCTGGTTGTGAGAAACAATCCGGAACCTCTGAGCCTGAGCGGATGGTGCTGCCATTGGTGCCTTTCTCTTCTTCTCTGCCCGGTGAGCTACAATGCAATCCTCCTGGGAGATGGCCATATTGACCAACTCATTGAAGCTATCAGCCGGACAGTGTTGAGTCGTTCACGCAGCTTGGTATTGAGACCCCTGCGGAAGCGATCCCTCTTCTTCTCATCAGAATCAGCATGGTACCCTGCATACTGGCATAAGTCGTTGAAAGCTTGCGCATACTGCAGTACCGTGCGGGTTCCTTGATTAAGGGCCAGGAATTCATTCAACTTCCGATCAAGAATGCCAGCTGGGATGTGGTGTCCTCTGAAGGCAGTCTTGAACTCCTCCCAAGATACCTCACGATCAGCGGGAAGCATAGCAGGGAAGTGATCCCACCAAGTCCGAGCAGATCCGCGAAGCTACTGCGCGGCGAAGCGGGTCTTGGTAGCATCAGGGCAGTCTCCCGTGAGGAGGGGAAACTTGGACTCGATGACGCGAAGCCATACGTCGGCATCCAACGGATCCTCTGCCTTGGTGAACAAGGGCGGCTGCGTGCTCAGAAACTCCTGGTAAGTTGCCATTGCTGGAGGTCGCTGAGGCTGGCCTCCACCATGCTGCTGAGGGTGGGGCTGGCGCTGCAAGAGCTGTCGCAGAATCTCATTCTGCTGGGCCATCAGCTCCTGCACTGTGGGAGCTGGAGGAGGTGGCGGGGGAACCTGCTCGTTATGCCCGCGACGCTGCCTAGCTGCCATCTGAAAACAGAGATTGCCGCCATTGTTATCCCAACTCACAGTTTCGAACGTCAAGATATTAAGGAAAAAAATGCCATAATCATAATATTAGGTTCGAATTTAAGGTAACATGGTGACAATATCCCACAGAATCCAAAAGTTCACAGGGTTACATCAATTAGGAGGAAGTACCCATAAGCCTAGTCCAAAATCTGATATTAACTAAGCTCGCATAGGTTTCTATCCGCCTAAGAGTGTCGAAGTGACTGCTTAACCCTGAGCGGTGGAAGCGACACTGGATGCGGGTGAAGGGGGCATCACGGAGGTAGTCCCATTGGCACCAGGGGCTGGTCCTAGCTCCTCGAGATCCTCTTCTCCCTCGCTTCCGGTTTCATTGGCCTCCATCTCCAAGTGGTGCATGTCCAGGTGGTCATTTGCTTCTTCGAGTTCCCTCTGCACATCGTGAAGCTGGTTCTCCAAGACATCAATAGTGTTGTCTCGGATCTCCACCTGCTGCTCCAAGGTGGCAATGCGCTGGCTCAGCCTCTCCACCTATAGATCCTTCTCTACCAACTCGGTGGATAGGTCAACCACAAAATCTTCTCGACTATCGAGAGTGAGCTTAGTGGTTTGAGCGATGTTGGCAAGGTGTGCCATAGCGTCGCTCTGAAGGGCCTGAAGGCGGTACAGCGCACTCATGCACTGAACAGTGACCCTCCCAACCAAGTCAGGATACATTGCCCACACATCCTTCACATGGCTCACGCGGTTACACCACATGGGATCATCCTTCCTCTCAGCAGGGAAGAGTCCCAAAGGGTGCATCACCATCTCCAGGGGATGGTAGCCACAAAAAGTCGTCAGAGTCTTCATGGCTGCTGCCTCGACGGTGTCGTCCGTCCTGAGTCCAATCGTCTCAGAATCAAGAGAACGCCAACCCGGCTGAAGGGGATGAGCCTCCAAAGTCAGCCAGACCCAACAACGAGGTACCCGATGCTCCTCATACAACTGCACCGTGTACAAAGGGGGCGTAGGGTAACCGGCGGAGTTAAGCACTTCCCACAAGATGGAAGGAAAACCATCGCGAGAAAGGAAGTCAGAACTGAAACTAGAGTCTCCTCCACTGGCGGAGGTGGGTGAATTCATCTGCGGAAGGGAATCAAAGGTAAAGATTATGGTGGAAGGAAAAAGAAAAAGAGAGCCCGGATGGTTTAAAGAAAGTGGGTTAGCTCAAATTTTAATTCCTCTTTGTGTTTTATGATGCATGCATGCTGGGAAAAAGAAAATGTTGCCTCTCGAAAGAAAATAGGGTGCTTTTCAGGGCATCCTTGAAAATATAAGTACTGGCCCACGGGGCCTAAGTAATTAGCCACCCATTTTCCCTCTATGCCTAAGGCCTTTCGTCCTAGGTCTAACGGTCTAGTCCTGACGATCCTTAGCAGTTTCTAGGCAAGTTTTAGATTTTGAAAATTGGTATTCATGGTTTATTGTCCTTCTCTGTGGTGGAATTTGCTCCGATACCAGCTATGGCGGAACCGCCCGAATTATTCCAGCTTAAGTGCCTAAGTCACGCCTCAGGGGCCGTAATGCACTTAAATCGGAATAACCCATCAGTCCCTCAGATCTAGTCTGATGGAGCCACTTAACCAGGATCAAATTCCACAATCTCACACGAAGGCGAGTCACAAAAGAAATACAATAAAACAGGAATCCACAAATTAAGTACTGAGTTATTACATAAATCGGAGTTTTTGAGTAGCCAATGAGAGTTCACAAAATAAAGTGCAGCGGATAATCGATGTTGTCGGTATTGAGGAAATGGGCAAGGCCTAGCCCACTACTCCTCGTGCTCCTCTCCTGCCGGAGCAACATCCCACTCGACCGTCCAACCCGGTGGCAGGGTGGTAGGCCAAGTCACACCATCAACCATTTCCTGAATGGTACCTGCAAAAATTGTGCCACAAGCAAGGCTGAGTATACTAATACTCAGCTAGACTTACCCGGTGTGAGGAATCTACTCCTCTACCTCTAGACTATGCAGCTGTTTGGCTGAGGGTTTTGTTTGCCAAAAGCACTAGCTGTTTCTAAAATCAACTTTTAGCTTTTCAAATTCTATCATCATTACTTAGCTAGATTTACTTCTTCTAAGCATACATGGTAACAAGCATTTAGATCAATCAACAAGTTATCTCATGTAACCTCATTTCACTTCTTACTCGATGCAGTACAAGGAATCAAGCAGTCTCATTAGCTGCGAGAAGCAGACGATTCGAATCGAGTTTTAACCTTGCAAGGTAAACCTAAACACACGGCATGTCAGGGTACTCCGACCCTGCACATGACAACCGTCCCCATCGATTCCCCGTTCGCGTCCAGGCCTCACCGCCTTGGCATACAATGCTCCACTGACCCCGGCTGCCGCCGTGCAGTGACCGCACTTGTACCCACCATAGCTAGCATGGGAGACCCAGTCTCAGGTCGCATGAGGGATAAAGTCCGCGCCCGGCTGCACTCAGGTACTAGGTTTACCGGTTACCATATTTCCCGGCATGTGCTTAGTACGTTCAAAAGCTTGACTCAGGTATCCACACATTAGTCCTTAAATTTTTTTTCCCGTCTCATGGACAAGACATCCTCCCTGGATCCAAGTCCATAGACCAACATATATATCCCGTTATCAAGATGAATACAATCAATTCCTGACCTCGTGCGAGTGCTAGAAAAATCACTCGACTTCTACCGAGATCCTGATTAGCAAAGCAGCTACTCGACCTAGCATACTAGTATTCATCTTAAAAAGGAATCCTAAGTTCATGCAACTAGAGGTTTCAAGCAACTCCTACACTTAAGTGCACATTACAAACCTACAAACATTAAGTGTAGTAAAATAGCATATATAAACGGTTATGCATAAAACCGGGGCTTGCCTTCAATTGCTGGGGCTGCAGGGAGATCCTCGATAGCAGCCTCTGAAGCCTGCTCCTGGTCCTCCTCTTGGACAGGTCCTTGCTCAGGGATGAGCACGTACTCTCCGTCAGCAAGATTACAATCTAAGGAATGCAATGCGTAAGATACATGCATGATATGATATGTACTTTTAGAAATTACAACTTTTGACGGTGTATGATCCACTTGATTTAAACAAGGTTAACTTTACCTATGTAAGACCCTTGGGTGGTATACTTGGTAAATTAAGTTAATCTTTAGCTAAGGCAAGTGGTAGGTTTTACTTTTAGGGGTTCCACTGAATTCTTTTTAAGTCTCAGGGAGAATTGATAAGTATTCAGGATAGGCTTATTGGGGTGAGGTTTATTTCTTCTTTCCCTTTCTTTTATTCTCTTAAAAGTTTTGGAGTAGGTTTAAACTACAAGTTGCTTTTATAAAATTCTAAAATTTCTGCAAAAATTACAGTGGCTTGGCACTGGTGTATGTTTCTCTGTTTCAAAATTTGGGGATCAGAAAGTGAATAGTTTTCTCTGGACAAAATTATTAAATTCTAGGGCAGAAGGGGTGCTTTGAACTACAACTATTATTTAACAGTGGGTAGTTCTATAATACTTATTTTTGCTGGCTTTTAGGGGTTGTAACATGACTTGATACCAATTTCTAGCCATTAATACCTTTTAGTTATTTTACTATGGTTTTCTCAAGTTTCTAGCCAAATAGGTGCTTTCTACTACCACTATATTTGAAAAATATCAAACAACAGAGTTCTTATTTTTCTTGGTTATTATTTTGTGCAAGAGCAATCATTCTGAAGTTTGACATCTTTTTGCTTAAGGGAAGGGGTGGTATGCATTATTTGAATTTAGTGGCCTTTCTCATAAAACAGTAGCAATAGATAAGAATTTGCTTCCTTTTCATGGGTTTGCATTTTTCTCTGATGGTTTATCTCATTATGGACTTAGCTAATTTTTGGTTGCCCCTTATCATATTATTAGGGGTTGTTTATGATTTATTTGGAGAATGCCTCATTATCATTTTATATTTATTCTCCTTACTTAAAAAGTTGAACTGAGGTGTTCTTTATTTTTGTAGTGGGGCTCTAGTGGTTGTAAGTCTACTGGATTTTTATTATCCATTTTGGGTATAGTTTTGTAATTCTAATAATTGATTTTCAGTTCAAATAGAGCTAAATAAGTCATTTTTAATTTGAAACTGATCTGGACTAATGGTCTCTTTATTTTTCCTAGGTTCTTTGTTACTTAAGCAAACTAGGAAAAATAATTTTCCTTACTGTTCATTAGTTCCTAATGCCTTTCTGATTTTTCCTAAGTTTTGGGCAAAATAGCTTTAAATGAATATCTACATCACATTTTTCAATACTGGGGTTCCTACTATTTTTAAACAGTGTCTAAATGAGGTTTGAATACCCACAAATTTTCTTAAGTTTAGTACAGAAGAAAAACTAATTTTCCTTAATTAAACAAGATTTGGCTAGTTTCTGTTTTTAATTCTAAACTAAAAATTCAGAACAGAAAGCATAGGGTTTACCATTTTAAATGATAGTTCATAAAATTTAGGATCTAGCAAAATTGGTTTGACATCTTTTGACTACGAATTCATCAAGTTATGGATTTTACAAGTTCTCTGGTTATTTAAAAAGGTTTACAAATTTGATTAAATGGAAAACCACTTTGCATTGGGGTCCCTGGCGGATATTCTAAGTTTTCTTCGCAGATTAGTCCTTAGTTTACTATTCACATGAGTCACTGACGTTACAGAAAACCCCCCGGGTTCTTCACCTCCCAACCCGAGGTCCTTCTCCTAAGTTAAACAGTAACCGCGGCGGAAGAAAGGGCGGAGGGGCTTACTTGCGGCGAGATGGCTCCGGTGAAGTGGTCGAGGACGTAGGGGAGGTCTCGGGGATCACAACGAGGTGCGGGTCGCCGTCGGGGATGGCCGGAGTCGGTCGGTCCACGCGCGCAGGCGGGGATTCTCGTCGGCGGTGAGGAGTCCGGCCTGGTCACGGCGAGATAGATCAATTGGACAGGTCAGAGGGGTTCACGGGATGCTAGAGAAGATATGGGTGCATGGAATTGGACGGAGACTCACTGGTTAGCTCGGTCCACGCGCGGCGGCGGAAGACCGAAGTCCGGTGAGGTCGATCTCGGGCCTCCGGTGAAGTTCGGCCTGGTCCGAGGGCTTGGCGAGCTTCACGGGCTACTGGCGGAGCTAGCCGAAGCACTAGCTCGACTCGGGGGTGGCTGGGGTGGGCTGGCCACGGTGGCCGAAGCTCTGGCGGCAATTGCGGGTGGAATTGAGCTCGCCGGAGCTAAGGGAAGGTGGCTGGCCGGTGCTGGTGAGTGTGGGGCGAAGTGGGGCGCGCTTGGGAAGGCTTTATAGGCACGACACGGTGCACGGGCGGTCGTGGACCGGCGAGCGCGCGCGGGCGTGCACTGGAGGCGCGGGTGCGCGAACGGGCGTGAACCGAGGGTGTCAGCCACGGTCGAACACGTGTGCCCGATGCTTCTGCCCGAGTTCAAGCGCTGATTGGGAGCAAATCTTCGCAAATTTGGGCAAGATTGCTGTGAAGGATTTGTTCACCTGACCAAGCTTTGTCTTTTATGTATGGACGTCGCGTGGTTTTAGGCTAGGGACAGGGAGTTGTAGCGTCACCAAGGTGTGAGTGTCAGAATGTCTGGTCCCGAGGTTAAACCGCGCCAAAACCATATCAAATGAACTTGGTTTGAGTTCAAACTTTTCCAGGATGTGTTCAAGGGAATTTGGCACAACTTTGATATTTGGATCTCCTGGTTTTGAGTTTCTAAAAACAGAGAACGCAGTTGATCTTTTGAAAGAGGTCTGAATTTCAGAAATTCAGAAATCTGAATTTCTCCAAGGGTGCTTAGTTCAAGGGCTGATTTGAGAATTTATTTAAGTTAATTTGGCTAAGCTTTCTCAACCTTTCTTGTTGCTTATTTAATGTACTTTAACTTTTATAATTGGCTCAAGTCATAATTTTAAATTTTTTATACCCTTCTCCTTATTTTCTTAAATTTTGCTCATGGGGCTTATTTAGGGTTTTTATTAGGGTTACATATTCTTACCTTTTAAAATACTCAATTGTCTTGATCATGACACTTCTAAGTATATGTTTGGGGAAATCTTCATTCTTAAGTTAATTTGATGCTCATGCTTACTTTGGTTCTCATAAAATGGTGGTTCTTGGTTTGGCATTTTAAGAGAAGCCCTAAGTGACACTGGGGTGTCACACCAGGGGCATTTCTCTTTGGTGGTATCGATGATGAAAAGCTGGGCTGTATCCGGGATCAGACCGGAGCGAAGGTTATCGGTACTCTATCAAAGAGTGTCGGTTTCCCGAAGCTTGAAACAGATATCAGCCGCTACCGACGACAGCACATCGTCGGTAGTTTATTTTATTCCAATTTCAAGGTAAACAACTTTGTCTCTAACTTTTCGTTGCTTTTAATAGCGAAGATATATATATTTTTAATGAAGATTGTTTGTGTGCAGAGTATGTTGTTGAGCAAAGCTTTAAAAATGTAGCAAGATGTGAAAGACAAAAAACACGAGGTTATAATCGAGAATTTAGAGAGCAAAATAAAAGATCAAGCTGCTGCTCTCGAGAAAAAAGACTTCGAGCTTCAAATGACCGAAGGCTTATTGGCAGAAGCTGAAGCTAAAATAGTAGAACTAAATACAAAGCTTCTCTGTCAATCAGAAAATTTCGAACAAGAAAAGCAGAATCTTAACGAAAAATTTGAGGCTGAAGTTCAGAAGAGCTCAGATTTGCAGAAATTATTATCAAGCCTTCAAAGTAAATGTTTGGAATTCAGCAATCGATGTGTTCAACGGCTGAAAAAGGTCTTCTATTCGGTCGAGGCCAGCAGCGAAAAATTTATTCCTTCGGCTGAAGATCTATCAGGGGCCTTTGAACACATCGAAGGTGAAATTGATGACCTCGATGATGTTATTGCTGGACATGGTGACTTCTGTGCCCTGGTAGCTTCTTGGGGCACCGCTGCTGCGTTCCTAAAATCTGGCTACGAGCACGGAAAGATTATCAATAGACCCAATTTCATCTTGTCACCAGCAGACCTAGATGATATCTCCAACCTTGCCCGAAGCATAGCGAATAAATTTATAAAGGTGGTATGGACAAAGGGTGGACGAGAAAAAGCTGGTGACGAAGCTTGGAGTCATCTTAAGCCAGTAACAAAATCATACCTTATGCTTACCTCTTCCTTCGAACTTGAATTTTGCTTACAATACTTTAATTCGTGTAGGATGACGAGGCCGAAGCTGAAGCTTGAAGAGTAAGAAGATGACGCCGAAGTTTTAAGGGATGACTATGCCGAAGCTGAAGTTCGATGAATACTGATGAAGCTTGAATAGATGACTGTAGAAAAAGCTTTAAAAACTTTTTGTAATAACTTTTGTAAATGTAGTTAAATTTTACTTGATGAACTTTGTCCATACCTTGTAATATATTCTTACCTTTCTATTAATGTATGAAGTGCTTTGGTGTGAACGAAATTATCATTTTTGAGCCGAAGGCAAAAAACACCTTCCCTTCTTTTCGTACACAGCGAAGCATAACAACTGCTTCTTTTTCTCTTTTGCCAAAGCCTGATCTTTAGAGCTGAAGCTACTGCCTGTGTTATGATGATGATGATCCTACGTATGTCTAAATGAATGTTTATGAATGCAAATGTTATGATGTAATGTACTGTGCAAATGAATGTCCAATCACATATACGAAGCTACAACCATAACCTTCATTCCCTTAGGAATAAACAAAGTTTCTTTGCCGTTTAGTTTTCGGCTTCACCGTTTATTTTTCGGTGTATCAGCGCTGACTTTTCGCTGTAAGTTCTGCATTCCCTTAGGAACGTCTTTTGAACTTCTTCGCCTTTTATTTCGGCGGTATTCGCGTTGACTTTTCGCGCTTCGCCTTATATTTCGGCGGAATCAGCGTTGACTTTTCGCTGTAAGCTGTGCATTCCCTTAGAAACGACTTTTGAGCAGAAAACTTACTCTGCGCTCCCTTAGGAACGACTTTTTATAGCTTCGTCGTGCTCTGCATCCCCTTAGGGACGTCTTTCGAGCTTCTCCCCGTTTCTTCTTTTTTCTTTGCACTCGATGGTGCGAGCTCAGTTTTTACATTTACATCTTTGGGGGATATTGCTCTTGTAGAGCTGTAATAAAAAAAGGGGAAATTACATGCTATGACCCCATTAAAAACCTTTCTCCCCCTTCGGAAAGGAAAAAGGTGCCATAGGAAAAATAATAAAAAGATTACATCAAGCTGTACATAATATCGCCAAAGCTCATCCGCATTCCAAGATCTAGGAATGTCGTTACCGTCCATATCCTTCAATCTGTAGGAACCGGGTCTTGATGAAGATACTACCAGGAAAGGTCCTTCCCATTTCAATTGTAGCTTGCCTACTGTATCTGGGTTGGCAACCCTCTGAAGTACCAAGTGTCCTGGCCTGATATTCTTTAATCAAATTTTTCTGTCCCGCCATTTTATTGTTTCGGCTTGATATTTATTGATATTCTCCACAGCCTGAAGCCTGATCCCTTCTAAAGCATCTTTTTCCATAGAATAATCAGCTTCATCTTCTGCCGAAGCCACTGTTCTTATTGATCCTGCTTTAGCTTCTTCCGGAGTTATTGCTTCGTCACCAAATAGTAATTTGAATGGTGAAAAGCCTATTGACCTTGACATTGTTGTATTGTGGCTCCACACCACTTTGATCAATTCATCTGGCCACTTTCCCCTGGGCTGATTGAAGATTAACTTCATTATTCCCATCATTATAATGCCATTAGCTCTTTCAACAAGTCCATTTGACTCCGGATGCCTGACTGATGCAAAATAAATCTTCGTGCCAATTTGCCCACAGAACTCTTTGAAAGCTTCGGCATTAAACTGTGTTCCGTTGTCCACAGTAATGGCCTTCGGCACTCCGAAGCGACAAACAATATTTTTCCAGAAAAACTTCTGAACAATGACTGAGGTTATTATGGCTAAAGGCTTCGCTTCAATCCATTTGGAAAAATATTCTACCGCCACCACAACATATCTTAAATTTCCGTGTGCTGGTGGAAGTGGACCTAGCAAATCAAGGCCCCACCTTTGCAACGGCCAAGTGGGCTGTATTAACTGAGTCAGAGATGAGGGTTGTTTCTGATCCCTTGCACATTTTTGTCAGCCTTCACATTTTTGAACTAATTCTGCTGCATCCGAAGCTGCCTTCGGCCAATAAAATCCTTGACGAAAAACTTTTCCCAGCAAGGGCCTAGATTCGATGTGGGATCCACACAGACTTGCGTGTATCTCCTTCATCAATTCAATACCTTCGGTTCTTGATAAACATTTGAGGAGTGGTGAACAAACTCCATGTTTATACAATTCCCCTTCTATCAAGACATATGGTCTTGTTCTTGCCTCCATTCTTTTGTTATAAGCTTCATCACTTGAAAGACAATTTCCTTGAAGGAAAGATATTATTTCAGTTCTCCAATCTTCACTGTGCACTGGAGAAATAGTGAGCACTGCTCTTTCCATGAGCTCAACCGAAGGTGCTTTTATTGTTTCAAAAAATACTTTGAAGGGTAAGGGGAGCCCCTGGGCCGCTGATTTGGCTAGCAAATCCGCATGCTCATTTTCACCTCTTGGAATACTTTTGACGGAAAATCCTTCGAAGGAAGCTTCCAACCTTCGGACCGTATCCAGATATTTTTTCAAGCTTCGGATCTCATGCCCTGCTGCTTTTATCCACATGGCCAGCTATGACTTGAGAATCAGTCTTTAAAATGGCCCTTCTTATTCCCATTGCCCTTAGTTTCCGAAGCCCCAATTGAGAGCACCTAGAGGGGGGGGTGAATAGGTGATCCTGTAAAAACTTAAGCTTATAGCCACAAAAACTTGTTAAGGGTTAGCACAATAATTGCCAAGTGGCTAAAGAGGAGATCTTGCACAATACGACAATCACAAAGAATTCAACACAGAGAAGACACGGTGATTTATCCCGTGGTTCGGCCAAGTACAAAACTTGCCTAATCCATGTTGTGGCGTCCCAACGGACGAGGGTTGCAATCAACCCCTCTCAAGCGGTCCAAAGACCCACTTGAATACCACAGTGTTTTGCCTTGCTTATCTTTATCCCACTCGCGAGGAATCTCCACAAATTGGAGTCTCTCGCCCTTACACTTAAGATTCACAAAGAAGCACAGAGTAAGGGAGGGAAGCAACACACACAAATCCACAGCGAAATGCGCACACACACGGCCAAGAATCGAGCTCAAAGACTATCTCAAAGTTCTCACAAGAACGGAGCTCGAATCACTTAGAATGACAAACGGATGCGCAAAGACTGAGTGTGGATGATCAAGAATGCTCTAAGGTTGCTTGGTGTATCCCTCCATGCGCCTAGGGGTCCCTTTTATAGCCCCAAGGCAGCTAGGAGCCGTTGAGAACAAATCTGGAAGGCCATCTTTGCCTTCTGTCATCGGGCGCACCGGACAGTCCGGTGCACACCGGACACTGTCCGGTGCCCGATTTCCTTCCTTAAACAGCGCAGTCGACCGTTGCAGATGCGGGAGCCGTTGGCGCACCGGACATGTCCGGTGCACACCGGACAGTCCGGTGCCCCCTTCCGACCGTTGGCTTGGCCACGTGTCCCGCGCAGATCGCGCGGCCGACCGTTGGCTCACCGGACAGTCCGGTGCACACCGGACAGTCCGGTGAATTTTAGCCGTACGCCGTCAGCAAATTCCCGAGAGCGGCCTCTTCGGCCGAGGCAGCCTGGCGCACCGGACACTGTCCGGTGCACCACCGGACAGTCCGGTGCCCCAGACCGAAACAGCCTCTTGGCTGTATACAGCCAACTCTCTTCTTTTCTTCTTCTTCCTGTTTCTCATACTTAGACAAGTATATTAGTACACAAAACCAATGTACTAGGATTTAGAAACATACCTTTGCTCTAGATTTGCACTTTGTTCATCCATGGGCATTGATTCACATTTAAGCACTTGTGTTGACACTCAATCACCAAAATACTTAGAAATGGCCCAAGGGCACATTTCCCTTTCAATCTCCCCCTTTTTGGTGATTTATGCCAACACAACATAAAGCAACTAGAACAAGTGCAATATCACTTCAAATAAAACTCAAATTTATTTTGATTCAATTTTGACATATATGGATCACTCTATGCCACCACTTGGTTTGTTTTTGCAAATCAAAATCAAATCTCTATCTCTAAGTCAAACACACATGTTGAAGCATAAAGAGAGTCATTCCAAAAGAGATTGATCAAAGATTTCAAAAACTCCCCCTATTTCCCATAATCAGTACTTCTCCCCACAAGAAGCCAACTTTTGACAAGAGAGACAATAAGAGACAATAAAAGAGTTTGACAAAACAAAAACTCTATTCTACTATTTTCAAAATCTTTCAAAATCTCTCAAGTGGTAGCTGATCCATTTATCGCTTTGGCCTTTATTTTCTCCCCCTTTGGCATCAAGCACCAAAACGGGATCAATCTTGGCCTCTTAACCCCATTGCCTCACCAAAGTCTTCAATTAAGAGCAAATGGCAATAAGATTTCATGAGATGAACTTGGAATAAGTTACCCTCTCATCGGAGTGCAGTGGAAGTCTTTCATGGTCCAAGTCCACCTTTTCCCTTTCAATCCTCCTTCGAAACTAAATCATCAACTCAAGCACATGGTTAGTCTCAAAGGGTCAAGTTGTAACACATCTCCCCCTAAACATGTGCATCACTTTGCAACGGACTTGTGAGGTCCAGGGAGTGTTTGTACAACTTGAGCACCATAATAAGCAACAAAATGCAAAAAGGAACATGATCAAAAGCATAGATACATGTATGCTATAATTCAATCCAGGTTCCGCGAATCTAAGACATTTAGCTCACTACGCAACCTACAAAAGGTCTTCTCATCTAGAGGCTTAGTGAAGATATCGGCTAGCTGGTTCTCGGTGCTAACATGAAACACTTCGATATCTCCCTTTTGCTGGTGGTCTCTCAAAAAGTGATGCCGGATGTCGATGTGCTTTGTGCGGCTGTGCTCAACAGGATTCTCCACCATGCGGATAGCACTCTCATTATCACATAGGAGTGGGACTTTGCTCAGATTGTAGCCAAAGTCCCGGAGGGTTTGCCTCATCCAAAGCAGTTGCGCGCAACACTGACCTGCGGCAACATACTCGGCCTCAGCGGTGGATAGGGCAACGGAGGTTTGTTTCTTAGAGTTCCATGACACCAGGGACCTTCCTAAGAATTGGCACGTCCCCGATGTACTCTTCCTATCGACCTTACATCCAGCATAGTCGGAGTCTGAGTATCCAACTAAGTCAAAGGTAGACCCCTTTGGATACCAGAGCCCGAAGCAAGGCGGAGCAACCAAATATCTAAGAATTCGCTTCACCGCCACTAAGTGACACTCCTTAGGATCGGATTGAAATCTAGCACACATGCATACGCTAAGCATAATATCCGGTCTACTAGCACATAAGTAAAGCAAAGAACCTATCATTGACCGATATGCTTTTTGATCAACGGACTTACCTCCTTTGTCGAGGTCGGTGTGTCCGTCGGTTCCCATCGGAGTCTTTGCGGGCTTGGCGTCCTTCATCCCAAACCGCTTTAGCAGATCTTGCGTGTACTTTGTTTGGGAGATAAAGGTGCCGTCCTTGAGTTGCTTTACTTGGAACCCAAGGAAGTAGTTCAACTCGCCCATCATCGACATCTCGAATTTCTGCGTCATCACCCTGCTAAACTCTTCACAAGACTTTTGGTTAGTAGAACCAAATATTATGTCATCGACATAAATTTGGCACACAAACAAGTCACCATCACATGTCTTTGTAAAAAGAGTTGGATCGGCTTTCCCAACCTTGAAAGCATTAGCAATTAAAAAGTCTCTAAGGCATTCATACCATGCTCTTGGGGCTTGCTTAAGTCCATAGAGCGCCTTAGAGAGCTTACATACGTGGTCGGGGTACCGTTCATCCTCGAAGCCAGGGGGTTGCTCCACGTACACCTCCTCCTTGATTGGCCCGTTGAGGAAAGCGCTCTTCACATCCATTTGGTACAACCTGAAAGAATGGTGAGCGGCATATGCTAGCAAGATACGAATTGATTCTAGCCTAGCCACAGGAGCTAAGGTCTCCTCAAAGTCCAAACCTGCGACTTGGGCATAACCTTTTGCCACAAGTCGAGCCTTGTTCCTCGTCACCACTCCGTGCTCGTCCTGTTTGTTGCGGAACACCCACTTGGTTCCTACAACATTTTGCTTGGGACGAGGCACCAGTGTCCAAACTTCATTGCGCTTGAAGTTGTTGAGTTCCTCCTGCATGGCCAATACCCAATCCGGATCTAGCAAGGCCTCCTCTACCCTGAAAGGCTCAATAGAAGAGACAAAGGAGTAATGCTCACAAAAATTAACTAATCGAGATCGAGTAGTTACTCCCTTGCTAATATCACCCAGAATTTGGTCGACGGGATGATCCCTTTGAATCATCGCTCGAACTTGGGTTGGAGGTGCCGGTTGCGCTTCTTCCTCCATCACTTGATCATCTTGTGCTCCCCCTTGATCAAGCGCCTCCACTTGAGGTACCTGTTCGTCATCTTCGGTTGGGGGATGCACCATAGTTGAGGAAGAAGGTTGATCTCGTTTATCTTGTTCCTGTGGCCGCACTTCTCCAATCGCCATGGTTCGTATAGCTGCCGTCGGAACATCTTCTTCATCTACATCATCACAATCAACAACTTGCTCTCTTGGAGAGCCATTAGTCTCATCAAATACAACGTCGCTAGAGACTTCAACCAAACCCGATGATTTGTTGAAGACTCTATACGCCTTTGTATTTGAGTCATAACCTAACAAAAACCCTTCTACAGCTTTGGGAGCAAACTTAGAATTTCTACCCTTCTTCACTAGAATGTAGCACTTGCTCCCAAATACACGAAAGTAAGATACATTGGGTTTGTTACCGGTTAGTAGCTCATACGAAGTCTTCTTGAGGAGGCGGTGAAGGTAGACCCTGTTGATGGCGTGGCAAGCCGTGTTCACGGCTTCCGACCAAAAACACTCGGGGGTCTTGAATTCTCCAAGCATCGTCCTTGCCATATCGATTAGCGTCCTGTTCTTCCTCTCTACTACACCATTTTGTTGGGGTGTGTAGGGAGCGGAGAACTCGTGCTTGATCCCTTCCTCCTCAAGGAACTCCTCCACTTGAAGGTTCTTGAACTCGGACCCATTGTCGCTCCTTATCTTCTTCACCTTGAGCTCAAACTCATTTTGAGCTCTCCTGAGGAAGCGCTTGAGGGTCCCTTGGGTTTCAGACTTTTCCTGCAAAAAGAACACCCAAGTGAAGCGGGAAAAGTCATCAACAATAACTAAACCATACTTACTTCCTCCTATGCTTAGATAGGCGACGGGTCCGAAGAGGTCCATATGCAGCAGCTCCAGGGGTCTTGAAGTGGTCATCACATTCTTGCCGTGATGCGCTCCTCCCACTTGTTTACCTGCTTGACAAGCTGCACAAGGTCTATCTTTTTCGAAATACACGTTAGTCAAACCTATCACGTGTTCTCCCTTTAGAAGCTTGTGAAGGTTCTTCATCCCTACATGTGCTAAGCGGCGATGCCACAGCCAGCCCATGCTAGTCTTAGCTATTAAGCATGCATCTAGACCGGCCTCTTCTTTTGCAAAATCAACTAAATAAAGTTTGCCGTCTAATACACCCTTAAAAGCTAGTGAACCATCACTTCTTCTAAAGACAGACACATCTACATTTGTAAATAGACAGTTATATCCCATATGACATAATTGACTAACAGATAGCAAATTATATCCAAGACTCTCCACTAAAAATACATTAGAGATAGAATGCTCATTAGAAATTGCAATTTTACCTAACCCTTTTACCTTGCCTTGATTCCCATCACCGAATATAATTGAATCTTGGGAATCCTTATTCTTGACGTAGGAGGTGAACATCTTCTTCTCCCCCGTCATATGGTTTGTGCATCCGCTGTCGATAATCCAGCTTGAACCCCCGGATGCATAAACCTGCAAGGCAAATTTAGGCTTGGGACTTAGGTACCCAACTCTTGTTGGGTCCTACAAGGTTAGTCACAATTGTCTTAGGGACCCAAATGCAAGTTTTATCACCCTTGCATTTTGCCCTTAATTTCCTAGCAATCACCTTTCTATCCTTTCTACAAATTGCAAAGGAAGCATTCAAAGCATGATATATTGTAGAAGGTTCATTTAATTTCCTATGAGCATTAACAACATTTCTCCTAGGCATATTGTGAATAACATTTCTTCTACCAACCTTTCTATCATGCACGACATGAGAACTAGAAGCAGTCATAGCATAAGAATCATAAGCATCATAACTTCTAAAAGCATTTCTAGAATTTTTCCTATCATGATACAAAAAGGCATGGTTCTTTTTAGTACTAGCAGCCATAGGGGCCTTCCCTTTCTCCTTGATGAAGATGGGAGCCTTATGGCTTGTCAAGTTCTTGGCTTCCCTTTTGTAGCCAAGTCCATCCTTAATTGAGGGGTGTCTACCAATCGTGTAGGCATCCCTTGCAAATTTTAGCTTATCAAATTCGCTTTTGCTAGCCTTAAGTTGAGCATTAAGACTAGCCACTTCATCATTCAATTCAGAAATTGAAGCTAGGTGTTCACTACACGCATCAATGTCAAAATCTTTACACCTAGTGCAAATCACAACATGTTCTACACAAGATGTTGATTTACTAGATTTTTCTAGCTTAGCATTTAAATCACCATTTATGCTTTTTAAACTAGAAATTGAATCATGACATGTAGACAACTCACAAGAAAGCATTTCATTTCTCTTAATCTCTAAAGCAAGTGATTTTTGTGCTTCTACAAACTTATCATGTTCATCATACAACAAATCCTCTTGCTTTTCTAAAAGCCTATCCTTTTCATTCAAGGCATCAATCAATTCATTGATTTTATCAATTTTACTTCTATCTAATCCCTTGAACAAACTAGAGTAATCTATTTCATCATCACTAGACTCATCGTCACTAGAAGAATCATAAGTGATATCATTACGAGTGATTACCTTCTTCTCTCTTGCCATGAGGCAAGTGTGACGCTCGTTGGGGAAGAGGGATGACTTGTTGAATGCAGTGGCGGCGAGTCCCTCATTGTCGGAGTCAGACGAGGAGCAGTCCGAATCCCACTCCTTGCCAAGATGAGCCTCGCCCTTTGCCTTCTTATAATTCTTCTTCTTCTCCCTCTTGTTCCCTTGGTCCTGATCACTATCATTGTCGGGACAGTTAGCAATAAAATGACCAAGCTTACCGCATTTGAAGCACGAACGCTTTCCCTTGGCTTTGGTCTTGCTTGGCTGTCCCTTGCGACCTTTAAGCGTCGTCTTGAATCTTTTGATGATGAGAGCCATCTCTTCATCATTAAGTCCGGCCGCCTCAATTTGTGCCACCCTGCTAGGTAGCGCCTCCTTGCTTCTTGTTGCCTTAAGAGCAAGGGGTTGAGGCTCGTTGATCGGTCCATTCAAGGCGTCGTCCACGTATCTTGCCTCCTTGATCATCATCCGCCCGCTTACGAATTTTCCGAGTACCTCCTCGGGCGTCATCTTCGTGTACCTGGGATTCTCACGAATATTGTTCACGAGATGAGGATCAAGAACGGTAAATGACCTTAGCATTAGGCGGACGACGTCGTGATCCGTCCATCGCGTGCTTCCATAGCTCCTTATTTTGTTGATAAGGATCTTGAGCCGGTTGTATGTTTGCGTCGGCTCCTCGCCCCTTATCATCGCGAATCGTCCGAGCTCGCCCTCCACCAACTCCATCTTGGTGAGTAAGGTGACATCATTCCCCTCATGAGAGATCTTGAGGGTGTCCCAAATCTGCTTGGCATTGTCCAAGCCGCTCACCTTGTGATACTCGTCCCTGCACAAGGAGGCTAGCAACACAGTAGTAGCTTGTGCATTCTTATGGATCTGTTCATTAATAAATGAAGGACTATCCGAGCTATCAAATTTCATTCCACTTTCCACAATCTCCCAAATGCTTGGATGGAGAGAAAATAGGTGTGTACGCATTTTGTGACTCCAAAATCCGTAGTCCTCTCCATCAAAGTGAGGAGGCTTGCCAAGTGGAATGGGGAGCAAATGAGCATTTGAGCTGTGCGGAATGCGCGAATAATCAAAAGAAAAGTTTGAGTTAACCGTCTTTTGTTTGTCGTAGTCGTCGTCCTTGTGGGAAGAAGTAGACTCGTCGCTGTCGTAGTAGACGATCTCCTTGATACGTCTTGTCTTCTTCTTCTTCCCATCTTTACGTTTGTGGCCCGAGCCAGAGTCGTTGGATTTGTCATCTTTTGGCTCGTTGACGAAGAACTCCTTTTCCTTGTCGTTGATCACGATTCCCTTCCCCTTAGGATCCATCTCTTCGGGCGGTTAGTCCCTTTTTTGAAGAGAACGGCTCTGATACCAATTGAGAGCACCTAGAGGGGGGGGTGAATAGGTGATCCTGTAAAAACTTAAGCTTATAGCCACAAAAACTTGTTAAGGGTTAGCACAATAATTGCCAAGTGGCTAAAGAGGAGATCTTGCACAATACGACAATCACAAAGAATTCAACACAGAGAAGACACGGTGATTTATCCCGTGGTTCGGCCAAGTACAAAACTTGCCTACTCCACGTTGTGGCGTCCCAACGGACGAGGGTTGCAATCAACCCCTCTCAAGCGGTCCAAAGACCCACTTGAATACCATGGTGTTTTGCCTTGCTTATCTTTATCCCACTCGCGAGGAATCTCCACAAATTGGAGTCTCTCGCCCTTACACTTAAGATTCACAAAGAAGCACAGAGTAAGGGAGGGAAGCAACACACACAAATCCACAGCGAAATGCGCACACACACGGCCAAGAATCGAGCTCAAAGACTATCTCAAAGTTCTCACAAGAACAGAGCTCGAATCACTTAGAATGACAAACGGATGCGCAAAGACTGAGTGTGGATGATCAAGAATGCTCTAAGGTTGCTTGGTGTATCCCTCCATGCGCCTAGGGGTCCCTTTTATAGCCCCAAGGCAGCTAGGAGCCGTTGAGAACAAATCTGGAAGGCCATCTTTGCCTTCTGTCGTCGGGCGCACCGGACAGTCCGATGCAGACCGGACACTGTCCGGTGCCCGATTTCCTTCCTTAAACAACGCAGTCGACCGTTGCAGATGCGGGAGCCGTTGGCGCACCGGACATGTCCGGTGCACACCGGACAGTCCGGTGCCCCCTTCCGACCGTTGGCTCGGCCACGTGTCCCGCGCAGATCGCGTGGCCGACCGTTGGCCCGGCCGACCGTTGGCTCACCGGACAGTCCGGTGCACACCGGACAGTCCGGTGAATTTTAGCCGTACGCCGTCAGCAAATTCCCGAGAGCGGCCTCTTCGGCCGAGGTAGCCTGGCGCACCGGACACTGTCCGGTGCACCACCGGACAGTCCGGTGCCCCAGACCGAAACAGCCTCTTGGCTGTATACAACCAACTCTCTTCTTTTCTTCTTCTTCCTGTTTCTCATACTTAGACAAGTATATTAGTACACAAAACCAATGTACTAGGATTTAGAAACATACCTTTGCTCTAGATTTGCACTTTGTTCATCCATGGGCATTGATTCACATTTAAGCACTTGTGTTGACACTCAATCACCAAAATACTTAGAAATGGCCCAAGGGCACATTTCCCTTTCACCAATAAAAGTGCTTCGTACTCAGCAATATTATTTGTGCAACTAAAAGCCAGTTTGATTGCGAAACATGTTTTGACATTTCAAGGTGCGACTAGAACTGCAGCTGCTCCTGCTCCGAAGGTTCCCCAAGAACCATCGCAGAATACCGTCCAAGCTTCATTATCTTTACTTGTTCCTTCTTCGTGAGACCCTGGCGTCCAGTCAGCTATGAAGTCTGCTAGCGCCTGAGATTGAAATGAAGATCTATGCACGTAATCAATGGTGAATTCATTGAGCTCCGTGGCCCACTTTTCAACCCTTCCAGTAGCTTCTCTATTCCTCATAATATCCTTCAAAGGCTGTGACGAAGGAACAATTATATGGTAAGCCTGGAAATAATGCCGAAGCTTTCTGGAAGCCATTAACATAGCATACAACACTTTTTCCATCTCTGTATAATTTTTCTTTGACACGCTCAACACTTCGGAGACAAAATATACCGGGACTTGCTTTTTGATTTGTCCTTCAAGCTTCTCCTGTACCAGTGCCGCACTCACTGCAGAGTGCGAAGCTGCCACATACAACAGCAGAGGAGCCCCTGGCGTGAGTGGAGTTAGCGTTGTTAGATCTATCAGATACTGCTTCAACTCTTCGAAGGCTTTTTGCTGAGCTGGTCCCTATTGAAAGACTTCGGCTGACTTCAGCACTTCGAAGAATGGTAAATTCCTCTCTGCTGACCTGGATATGAATCGATTCTAGGATGCCAGTCTTCCTGTCAGCCGTTGAGCCCCTTTCTTTGTGCTTGGTGGCTCCATCCGAAGAATAGCTTCGATTTTATTCGGATTAGCTTCGATTCCCTTTGTCGAAACTAAACAACCAAGGAATTTCCCCTTCTTTACTCCGAAGACACATTTTTCTGGATTTAACTTCAGGCCAGCTTGCCTAAAATTAGCAAATGTTTCCTGCAAATCAGCAATGTGATTTTCTTGCTTTGTACTTTTTACTATGATATCATCAACATATGTTAGCGCATTTCTGCCTATCTGAGAATGAAGGACTTTGGCTGTCATTCTGCTGAAGCTTCCTCCAACATTTTTGAGCCCCTCAGGCATCCGAAGGTAACAATATGTTCCACTGGGGGTTATGAAGCTGGTTTTTGGCTCATCTTCTTTTTTCATCCAGATTTGATGATAGCCTGAATAACAATCCAGTAGACTCATGAGCTCTGACGAAGCTGCTGCATCTACTAGAGAATCTATTCTTGGTAATGGGAACTCATCCTTCGGACAAGCCTTGTTGAGATCAGTAAAATCAATGCACATTCTCCATTTACCATTGGCCTTCTTCTCCATAACAGTGTTAGCTAGCCATTCTAGGTATTTCACTTCTCTAATGACTCTAGCGCTAAGAAGACTTTTCACTTCATTTCGAGCACCTTCGGCTTTATCATCAGATATTTTCCGAAGCCTCTGCTTTCTGGGTTTGAAGGATGGATCAACATTGAGCGAGTGTTCAATGACGTCCCTGTTGACACCACAGAGATCATTGGCTGACCATGCAAAGACATCTTTGTTGTTGAACAGAAACGTTATCAGGGTTTTCTCCTGCTCCTCAGACAATTGAGATCCCAGTAGCACCTTCTGCTCTGCTATATCTTCACATAAGAGCATGGGCTTCGGCTGATCGGCCGAAGCAGCCTTCTCCCTTCTATACTTGTACTGCTCACAAGCTTCGGCTCCATCTATATTATGGATTGCCTTTGAATCTGTCCAGTTTCCTTTAGCCTTTCTGGCAGCTTCCTGACTCCCATGAATAGCAATAGGCCCTTGATCCGAAGGTATCTTCATGCAAAGATATGCTGGATGAAGAATTGCTTCGAAAGCATTGAGTGTTCCACGACCAATGATTGCATTGTAGGGGTATTCCATGTCGACAATATCAAACACAACTTGCTCAGTTCTTGTGTTGTTAACAAATCCGAAGGTCACTGGCATCGTGATCTTGCCAAGCGCTACAATATGTTTTCCTTCGAAGCCACGAAGAGGGTGTGTAGCATCATGAATCTTATCCTCTGGCTCTTGCATCTGTCTGAAGGCCTTAGCAAATATAATATCCGCTGCACTGCCTGTATTGACCAGAACATTATGGACCAGAAATCCTTTGATAACACAAGAAATAACCATAGCATCATTGTGAGGGTAATCCTTGAGCTGAAGGTCTTCTTGGGAGAAGGTAATTGGGATGTGAGACCATCTTGACTTGATGAAGGGTCCCTACACCCCAACATGTTGTACCCTTCTCTGTGCCTCCTTCTTCTGCTTCTTGTTGGCCGGCTCTGAGCATGAACTGCCTGTTATCGGGAGCACCAGCTTCGTAGCCGAAGCAGCTCCAGTTTGGTTGTTGAATGAAGCCATTAGCTCAAACAGTGGAAGTGAGTTCACCGGAGGTGGGCGCCAATGTTGGGGACCTGTTCTCAAATGCTATAAATTAAGAACAAGGCAACATAAAATATTAAATGTTAATGTCCTTCGTCCGCTGAAGCATTATCTCCCCGAGGATTTAATGAACTTCGGACGAAGGCCATGATCAGAGTATCACGAAGGTCATACCTTCGTGATCAAACTTATAAAATAATGTAAAATGAAGTATAAATTACAAAACGTTAGAAAGAGATATGTTAAACATAAATAACAAATAACATTATTAACATATCTCATTATATTTATACCTTCGTCTTGGCAGAAAGTGATAATTCTAGAGTAATGTGTCAGCGATTACAAGATTGCCTGAACAGTGCAGGGGTACTGTTCATCTATTTATAGGCACAAGACGCAGTCTGTGTGAAATTACAACTATGCCCTTTATAATCGACTACAACAATGACACAAAACATCATGGGTCTTTAAGTCATTTCATCTTTAAGTCGGTTCACCCCTTCGTCTTGAGGTTTGTCATTGTGCCAAAGCTCTATTGGTGATAGCTTCGGCGCTGCTTGTGAAGGGATCTGCCGAAGGTGTTTTCCTTTTTTAGGATCTTCGGCTACGAAGCATACCCCCAACACGAACCGAACCGAACCGAACCGAAACAAAATTACGGTTTTGTAACACCCTGATTTTGGGGGTATAAAATTTCTTTCTAATTATCACCCAAAATCATGTGTTACTCTTCTTTTTCTCACTCTAGGTTTTCTCTCTCTCTAGATTCATTCTCCCTTTTTCCTTTTTGATTAGAGATAGCCTAAACTAGTGGAGGTTAATTATTTATTTTTGCCAAAACCTTAGGAGTCATGACATGTTGCATCATGCTGAGGTTAAAATATTCTTTGAAGTGTTGCACAAGTTTGAATTTATTTGAATTTGAAAACTAGTTTGAATTTGGATTTGAAAACCCTACAGAAAAAGAAATAGAAAAGGAATTAGAAAATCCAGAGAAAAATGAAAGAAGAAAGCAGCCCAGTCGGCCCACTAAGCCCAGCCAGGCTGCGCGCTCGCACGCCCGCGTCGCCTGACAGACGGACCCCGCCTTTCAGCGACAACTCTCCCTCCTGAGCGCCCTCTCCCCCTCTCTCTCTCTCTCTGTCACGTGGGGCCGATCTGTCGGCGCCAGTTTCCCCTTGCCTGTGCTCTCTCTCTCTCTGTCACGCGGGCCCGGTTCGCCAGTCACCGAGCCGTTGCCCTGCGCACCCCTTTTCTCTCTCTCTGTGCCGGGGACCCTCCCTGTCAGTTCCGCCCCTTCCGTGCTCGCCGTAGACCGGCGCGTGCGCACTCGCGCACGTCGTCGGGTTTCTCGGCCACGACGCCCGTCCACGCGCCCAACTCCCTTCATAAAGCCCCGCCCGTACCCCGCGCACACCCCTCACCTCATTTCGTGCAGCTTCACCCTCTCTCATGCTCTGCCCTCGTCGCCAGCCGCCGCCGAAGACCCGCGCCCGCGTCCTTGGCCATCTAGCTCGTCGGAGACCGCTCCAAGCCTCCCTGAGCTCCATCTTGAGGTGAGACACCCGTCCCCATGCCCAATTTCCCTTATTGCGCCCTGTGTTCGGCCAATTTCACCTTCACCGGTGCTCGGCCGCGGCGGTCCGCCGTGCTCGCGCGGTGGCCGGCCAATTTAGCCCGGTCTAGTTCACCGGAGTAGGTCCCCGTGTCACCCCTGCCTCTGCTGAAGTTAGCCAAGGCCTTAGCGCGCCTTAAGTTCCCCTCCCCGTGGCCGGAATGGCTCACCGGAGTTTCTCCGGCCCGCCCGAAGCCTTCTCACCGCCGTTCTACCCTCTTTGCTAGTGGATTCATGGCCCTTCCCCGCCATTGAGTTCACCGTGGCGCCCTCTCCCTCTCTGCCCAACTCCAGCGACCCTGGAGCCACCCTAGCTCGCGCCTGCCCCAACTCCGGCGACCTCACCGCCGCAGAGAGGAGCGGCGTCGCTCCCCGCACGTCTATTTCCCCGGTCTGATTTCCCCCGTCCGATCATGATCGCACGGCCCGGACCGCGGGATACCGCTTTGCGCACGCGCGCTTGACACGCCCTGGCCTGCCTGTCAGCGCCACCTGCAGCTGCTCATCCTTCCTGGTCTGAATTCCCTCCGTGATCGAACGGCTCAGACCCCCCTCGGACCCCCTCCTCCGTCCGATTTTGATCGAACGACTCGGACCCCTGTAGTCGTCCGTTTCCCTCTGGCGCTGAGCCCGCTCGGTCAGCGCGCTCTCCCCCCTCTGTCGCTGACACTCCTTGGCCCGCTTGTCAGTGGCGCCCGCCCGCGCGCGCGCTTTCGGCCGCAGATCTACTCTTAGCCGTTGGTTTTAGATCTAACGGTTAGCTTCACCCGATACCCCTTCGCGTGGCTGTTTTATTAGAGACCCTCAGTTTATTGGAAATCAACCCGCTGTCCTTGGTTTTCGCGCACAGACCCCTGTGATCTTACAGATTTAGCCCTGAACTTTGAATATTCACAGAATTAGCCCTAATTTCATATTTTGAATTCCCAAACTTGTTTATTTCATAACTTTTGCATATGAACTCCAAATTTAGTGATTCAAATTGCAAAATGTTCATAGAATTATTCTCTGTCTGAATAAAATGGTTTCATTTACTGCCTGCACACTCTAATTTTTTTAGGATTGAATATGAACTAAGGTAGATGTATTTTTATTTACTTAATAAAAGATTTAAACTTGTTTAAGCTTGTGAGATTAATAATATGTATTACATAAGTTCATCTCTATTCTAAATGTTAGGTCACAATAAAATAAGTTAATCTATGATTAAGTACTTGGAAATAACACCTAGGGGAAATAATAACGTATTTTCAAATAAAGTTAATGTATGTTATAGTTTATGTTATACCTTGGACTCATTATCCCCTTACATAGTATTGTGTCTTTTTAAGATGTGTTCCGATGTTTGTACATGTTTGGTGTGATGTTCATTTGCACTTTCCAAATGTATTGAATGCATGCTCGCTTTATTTAGACAACGGGCAGTCCGAAGTTCCTGAGTGTGTTGTTGCAGACCTCCCTGAGCAACCACCTGGTGAAGGCAAGTGTCCTCTGACCTATTATGTCCTCCATACTTTATAATTAACTGTCTCGCATTACTTTATGAAACCTATGGATTGACTAGTCTGTATTCACTTATCCTTGTTTACCTTTTGGGTTACCATGGTTAGCATGTTGCTATTGCCTTAACTTAATCAATGAACATGATGTGAACATTTATGATACGATACTGTTATCCTGACTATGTGGATGATTTTGTGATACCTTAGGGGACTCAGGCCTTTTTCCTGAGTACCTCTCCGTAAGGACCTATTCGTGGAGTGACCACCCGGGATAACAGTGCAACCATGAGGGTGGAATGGGACGCCCTTAGCTAATTAATTAGATGAACCTGGGGGTGTAGTTGGCTTTGCCGGAGGGCCGTCAATGGGGGTCGGGGCGTAGTGCTCGCTCTGCCAAGGTTGGGGTGCAGAGGTTCTTTCAATTTGGTTTTGTTAGTCACCCACCTTGGGGATGTGTACTGCGTTTGTACGACTGGCGAAACCTAATGAGAAGCTATGCACTAGGAGAGTCTTTGTAAAGGCTACGTAGTGAAACCTTGCTGACTCACCTTGGTAGTGTTTGAGGGTTTGATCGACCCGAGGCATAAAGGGATCACGACTTGTGGGTAAAGTGTACAACCTCTGCAGAGTGTTAAAAACTGGTATATCAGCCGAGCTCACGGTTAAGAGCAGCCTTGGGATCCTCTTTGATTAGAAGAACTTTGGATACTTTTATGATGATGGTTAACAATGATGTTATAAAATCTGATCTTTGGTATTTCCTCGTTTGAGGAAGTACCTTTGGGTAATAACTGGGTTTATTACTAAAAGTTGGCTCTACTAATAATAATAAATACTTGACTAACCTAAAAGCATCTGCTTAACCTCAACTCCACGTACAACTAGTCCACTCTAGCCAAACAGGACATTTGCTGAGTACATTGATGTGTACTCACCCTTGCTTTACAAACCACCCCACCCCAGGTTGTCCCCACCATTCTTAGTGCTCAGGAGGTGAAGCTGGCAACATGGATGATTTCGAGGAGTTTCAGGACTACGACGAGTTCTAGTTTACTTTAGTGGCAAACCCCCAGTCAGCTGCCTGTGTAGGCTTAGCTTCTATGTTTCGCATTTTCGCACTTTGATATTTATGTTGAACAAGTATTATGTATTAGACTCTGTGGATGTCTTGGAAATCTTGATGTAATAAAGTGCCTTTTCGCTATTTATTTCAAGCATTGTGTGATGATGTCCAATTATGTAATCGTTGTGTACGTGAGTTCCTGATCCTGGCACGTACATGGTTCGTATTCGGTTTACCTTCCAAAATCGGGTGTGACATAAGTGGTATCAAAGCGTTGCTGACTGTAGGACCGCTAACCTAGACTAGAATGGTCGCCCTAAGGACTATAAACCCCTACTCTTACCTAGACCTTAGTGTCTTTTCAAAAGTTGGTCATCTTGACCAACTCTATGTTGTTTACTTATCTCAAAAGTTTTATCTCACTCTTGTTTCTGTTTACTTTCTGGGCTCATAGTTCTACTCTTACTCTTGTGCTTACGATGTCTTTTGTAGATGGCTCGTCTTAGGTGCACTGCACGTAAGTCTGTGATCCCCTTTTTGCCTTCTCGCCTGGCGGAGCGTCCACTGCGTCGCACGGTGCCAGGTCTGTCCAGTCACCTGGAGAGACTGCATCGTTGCCTGTACGAGGAGCAGGAGCGTCGATGCCAGGAGCAGGACCAGGAGCAGCAGGACTCTTCCCCCTCGCCTCAGCAGGAGGTGGAGTCTAAGAGGCCGCCTTCCCCTGCACCTCAGCCATAGATGCCCCCTGCACCACCACAGGGCATCCCGGGTGCTAGAGGAGACCCTGACAGAGACGGAGACGACGACAACACCGGTGACAGTTCGAGCCACGACACAGAGCTCTCGGAGGAGCCGGAGGGGTGGATCACTAGACCCATCACTCGTGACGCTGCTCACGGGTGTCACTTCCACGACGCTCTCGATACCCTGTTGCGTCGGGCCTTCGACCGACACACATGGTCCATCGAGTACCGTTGTGTAGTCTACCAGCATCGTCGCGGGCTATACCCGGACCAGTGGGAGGCTACTTGCTTGGTCCACCGTCCGGACAATGATCTCCGGGGTGCAGAAGCCTTCTCAGAGCACTATTCTATTACTGAGAGGGACACTGCCAAGGCAGCCATGCAAGATGCAGCACGACGGGCACTTTCTCAGTAATGCTCGTTGTTCAGCGGGGTAGCTGATGGCCTAGACCTGAAGTACTATCCTTGTCGTTCGACCGACAGTGCTGGAGGTGTGATTGTCTCGACAGTTGGTGAGGGCAATCCCAGGCTAAACAGCATGGTCAATCTGGTCGCCGTGCTCAACACAGAGTTGGACCACGCCCTTGACGAGTTGGGCAAGGTTTGGGCGAAGGTTGTGAAATTGCGTGCTGAGTGTGCGGCGCGCCACTATCTTGATGGTGGTTCTCCCACCCCTGTAGGGATTCAGCACCCTTAACGTTCACCGCCTCGTGGTCGCTTCAACTATGGTACCCCAGACTGTTGAACCCACATAGATTTGGATCCTTAGATCGACAGAGTCAGAGTCTGTAATAATGCTTAGTTTAGTGTCTTAGCCTAAGTCAGTTTAAGTTAGAGTTAGTTTGCTTATCTTATGTTGGATGCTTGTTATTATGGACATGTACTGAAGTTGGATCTTTGTAATGATTGTCACCAAGATGTGGGTATCCCCTGCAACTTGGTGTGGTTATTAATAAAGTCAGTTATTTAGTTGGGTAATGTAATGCCCTGAATTTGGGGGTAGAATTTTTTCTTCTTTTCTCTCACCAAATTCGGGCGTTACTCTCTTTTCTCTTCCCTGTTTCGCTCTTTCTTCCCAATTTCAAGCCAGTATAGTGACAGGTGTTCGTGTCATGTATAAACCAAAACCTAAGTGTCATGGGTGTTGCATCATGCCGAAGCGCATTTCTTTATCTGATGTCGCGTGTTCGTCTCGTCCTGTTTCGGATTTCGGTTCGCGATTGGATTCCGTTTAATGGTTGTGCGTGTCATTGGTTTCGATCCGTGATGTGACCCAGCCTAGCCTAGCCCAGCCCAGCCCAGCTCGCCCGATCCGGCCCGGCCCGGCCCGCGCGCCCCTGGCGCCCCTGCCCACCCCCCAAGCGCCCCCTCCTCCTCTCCCTCTCTCATTTGGATTTCCCACGCAGCAACCTCCCTCTCTCTCTCCCACCTCTCTCTCCCTGTGGTGCCCTAGGTTTTGGAGACGGTGATCGCCGGAGTTGGATCCCGAGGTGAGCTCCCCTCCCCTCCCTTCTCCTCTCTCTCTCTCTCCCTCTCCCTCCTCTTCTCTCCCCCTGCGCGCGCCCTCTCTTCTTCCCCTGCGCGCGCGCCCCTGCTCCCTCCCCTACCCAGTGCGGCGCGGCCCCGCCCCCTCCCCTGCTCGCGCGGCGGCGCGGCCCTGCCCCCTCCCCTGCTCGTGCGGCGGCGCGGCCCTGCCCCCTCCCTCGCCCCCGGCGCGGCGCGGTCCGACGCGGCCCCCCGGCGCGGCATGGCCACCGGCGTGGTTCTCGGCCCCTGCGCGCGGCCTTCGGCCCTTGCGCGCGGCGTCCCGGCCCTCGGCGCGACTCGCGTAGCCCCGTTTACCCCCTAACGCGTTCCCGCGTGCGCAAACCCACGCATGCGGTGATTATTTTTGGTTGTAGTTAATTTCAAACTCCGTTAGTTAGTGTGTTGCGTCGCGCGCTTCGTCGCGCGACGATTCAATTCAAGTTCGTATTTATCAATGTGTTGCGTCGCGCGCTTCGTTGCGCGACGATTCAATTTAAATTTGTGTTTATTAATGTGCTGCGTCGCGCGCTTCGTCACGCGACGATTCTTTTAGTTTATATTCATTAAAGTGTTGTGTCGCGCGCTTCGTCGTGCGACGATCTATTTTAATTTCAGGTTGTTTAAGGTGCGATGTTGCGCGTCCAGACGTGCGACTTTCCACTTTAAACTCAGCCCTGTTGGCGTATGTCGTCGTGCGCTTCGTTGCGCGATGCTTCACGTCTCTTTATAATTAATGCAAGTGTCTCGTTGTGCGCTCTGTCGCGCGGCGAGTCGTTTACTTCTTAATTCAATCTAAATGTCGTGTCATACGTCTCAACGTGCGACCACTCCCTTTTATTCATCTTCAATGGTTTATAATAATTAAATGTGGAACATGACTTTACTTTATGCTAAACGTAGTGTCCGCATTAATGCCCTTCAATCGAACGAGTGGTTTAATTTATAATAATGTAATGTGATCGTTTCTCGACTGTCTTTTCCTCTTTCTCTCTTAACCGTAATTGCGAGCCCGCGTGGAACGTCTGTTTATTTATTGCATCCTATTGCATGGTGTACTGTTCTTTTGTATTAAATGTGTGGATGTATGTATGTTTGCGCTCGCATAGAGAACGACCCGGTTGAGGAGCCCGAAGAACTCGCAGGAGAAGCCCCTGAGCAGCAGTCGGTTGGTGCAGGCAAGTGTCCCTTGACCTATCTCTGTCCTATACATTCTTTAATTCACCTCCCGCATTTCACAGTTATACCTAAGGATCGACTAGCTTTTGTTATTCATGTCCTTGTTTACCTATTTGGGTTGGATTATTATTGCTTAGTCTTATGCTATTGCTCAACTCTAATCAATGAACATGATGAGAATTATCAATGATACGTTGTTTTCCCCTCTTTTATTATGATGTTATACTTGTGACCTTCAAGGGGGCTCGAGTGCCTCTCCGTAAGGACCTGTTCGTTGGATGACCGCCCGGGTAAACAGTGCAACCATGAGGGTGGAGTGGGATGCCCTTAGCTGAATAATTAGAGGAACCGGGGGTAGTTCGCTTAGCCGTCGTGCCGTCAATGGGGCTCGGTGTATGCGGCTCGCTCTGCTAAGGTTGATTTGTCCCTTGGGGAGGAGTGCGGTACATTTAGGAAACCTAACGGGTGGCTACAGCCCTGGGGAATCTTTGTAAAGGCTACGTAGTGATGCCCTGCTGGACCACCTAGGTAATGGTCAATGGGGAGTAGCTCTCTCCAGGCAGAAAGGGAATCATGGGTTGTGGGTAAAGTGCACAACCTCTGCAGAGTGTTTGAGAACTGATATATCAGCCGTGCTCGCGGTTATGAGCGGCCAAGGGAGCTCCAGTGATTAGTGGTACTTGATCAGAGATGTTCAGATTGCAGGTGGCAATGAGATTGATGGTTCTTGGTTTTGACTCTGGAAATGGTAAGTGGTACTCTTTCCGTTTGGAAAGGAGTACGTTTGGGTTAATAACGTTTGGGTTAATAACGTGGGTTAATTCTAAAACTTGGCTTTCTCTACCAGTAATAATAATCTGACCAACTAAAAGCAACTGCTTGACTTACCCCCACATAAAGCTAGTCCACTACAGCCAAACAGGACACTTGCTGAGTATGTTGATGTGTACTCACCCTTGCTCTACACACCAAACCCCCCCATCCCCAGGTTGTCAGCATTGCAACCACCGCTCAGGAGAAGATGAAGCCGTGGAAGGAGATTTCCAGGAGTTCCAAGACTACGACGAGTTCTAGGCGTGGGTTAGCGGCAAACCCCCAGTCGGCTGCCTGTGAAGGCCGCGTTTATCTATGTTTTGTTTTCGCACTTTGATTATTGTAAAGACTATGTGGATGTCTCAGACATATGATGTAATCGACTATTATTTCCCTTTTTAATACTATTTGAGCACTGTGTGATGATGTCCATGTTATGTAACTGCTGTGTACGTGAATTGCTGTCCTGGCACGTACATGGTTCGCATTCGGTTTGCCTTCTAAAACCAGGTGTGACATAGGTGGTATCAAAGCCGTGCTGACTGCAGGACCGCTAACCTAGAGTAGAATGGTCGTTCTAAGGATTATAGATCTCTATCCCTGCCTTGACTTTGATATCCCTTCAAAAGTTGGTCATATCGACCAAACCTATGTTCTACTATATATTATACCTTGCTGAAAATTGTGTTTTATTTTAATCCTTCATTTATTTATGGTTCATTACTTGCTGGTCATACTAGTTCTGTTCTCACTCTTTTGCTTGCGGTATCTTTTGTAGATGGCTTGGCTTAGACACACCGCATGGAAGTCTATCATCCCCTTCTTACCCTCTCGTCTCGCGGAGCGTCCACTTCGCTGTCCCATGGCCGGTCAGTCCAGCCATTTGGAGAGGCTGCACCACCGCCTGCATGAGGAGCAGGAACATCGATGACAGGAGCAGGAGCAGCAGGGCTCTTCTTTCTCGCTCCAGCAGGAGATAGAGTCTGTGAGGAGCTGCTCCCTTGTGCTCCCCCTGGAGGCACCCCCTGCACCACCACTGGGCGCCCCAGCCCCTGGAGTAGCTGCTGGAGGATACCCAGATGATGGAGGTGGCGACGACAGCTCGAGCCACGACACCGACTTTTCTGCTGACCAGGAGCCGGAAGGATGGGTTGCTCGACCCATCACTCGCGAAGCTGCTCGCGGGTGTCACTTCCACGATGCGCTCGACACCCTGCTACGTCGGGCACTTGACCGGCGTACTTGGTCCATCGAGTATCGCTGTGTGGTCTACCAGCATAGTCGCGGGGTCTACCCGGACCGCTGGGAGGCGACCTGCTTGGTGCGCCATCCGGAGAACAGTCTCTGGGGTGCTGAGGTCTGCTCGGAGCACTATTCTATCTCTAAGCGGGACTCAGCTGAGGCGGCCATGCAAGATGTCGCACGACGTGCACTTTCGCACTACTGCTCGGTTCTCGGCGGGGTAGCCGACGGTCTCAACCTGAAGTACTACCCCTGCCGTCCATCTGGCAGCACAGGAGGCGTGATTGCCTCACCTGTTGGTGAGGACAATCCTAGGTTGAGCAGTACAGTCAACCTAGCCGCCGTGCTAAACACGGAGCTGGACCATGCATTAGATGAGCTGAGTAGGGCTCGTGCTGAGATCGCCCAGCTGCGGGCTGAACGCGCGGAGCGTCGTCACCTGGACGACGGTTCCCCCGCCCCCGTCGGGACTCAGCACCCATACCGCTCACCTCGGCGTGGACACCAGTCTTATGGCAATCCCGACTGCAAGACCAAGATAAATTTAGAACCATAGATCGTCAGAGTCGGATCCTGTAATTAATACGAAATATATACATAGAAGCTATAGTCTTAGCATTAGTCTCGCTTTTAGTTAGTCTTAGTTAGACAGGGTAGTTTGCTATATCCTGTGCATTTATGTTTGTCATGATGAACTATGTTTGATCTGGATCTTTGTAATGACTGTCACCAGGATGTGGGCATCCCCTGCGTTTTGGTTTACCTGTTATATGTTAATGAAGTTAGTTATCTAGTTGGGAAGCCTTTTATTCCACTTTCCTCTTTATCTGAGAAGCTGTGTTGGTCTGTGTTGGAGATCAGTGAAGATGCTCATCTGTTCAGGGTTGTTGAAGAATTCTATGCTCTTTTCTTATGCTGCAAGATTTGCAAGATCAGTTCTGATGTGTGGTTGCATTCTGCAGATGTCAGAGAACAGGCGCAGAGGAGGAAGGCGTGCTCAGCAGGAGCAAGCCGCTCAGCAGGATGAGGTACCCCAGCAGCAGCAGCTGCCGCCCCCGCCCCCGATGTCCATCGAGCAGATGTTTCTAATGCAGACTCAGGTAGTTCAAGCCATCGGTCAGACTCTGGCCGCCATTCAGCAGCAGCAGCAGCTACCACCTCAGCCTCAGATGCCTCAGATGCCCAGGGACAAGCGTGCTGAATTCATGAGAGGTCATCCCCCAACGTTTGCTCACTCTTCTGACCCCATGGATGCTGAAGACTGGCTACGCACTGTGGAGCGGGAGTTGCATACCGCTCAGTGTGATGACAGGGAGAAAGTCCTGTATGGTCCTCGTCTGTTGAGAGGAGCATCCCAGTCATGGTGGGAGTCTTATCTCGCCACCCATGCCAACCCCGACACCATCACTTGGGAAGAGTTCGGAGGTAGCTTTCATCAGTACCATGTTCCTGCAGGTCTGATGACAGTGAAGAAGGAGGAGTTCTTAGCCGTCAAGCAAGGGTCATCGTTTGTCAGTGAGTACCGGGACAGGTTTCTGCAGCTGTCTCGCTATGCTCCTGAAGATGTCAACACCGACGCCAAGCGACAGTATCGTTTCCTGAGAGGCTTGGTTGACCCTCTGCAGTATCAGCTAATGAATCATACCTTCCCGACATTCCAGCACCTGATTGACAGAGCAATCATGACAGAGAGGAAGCGTAAGGAGATGGAGGATCGCAAGCGCAAGATCAGTGGGCCCCAGCCTGGAAGCAGCAATCGTCCTCGTTTCTCAAGCAATCAACCTCAGCAGTTCAGGTAGAACTAGCGTCCACCTCAGCAGCAGCAGCAGTTCCAAAGGCAGTATCCTCAGCACCAGTATCAGAATCGCCAGAACAATCAGTCAGGAGGAGGTCAGTTCCAGAGGTAGAATCAGCAGGCACCTCATCTTCCTGCCCTAGTAAACCTGCAGAATAATCAAGCAGCACCAGCTCAGGTTAGAAACAGAGCATGTTTCCACTATGGAGAGCAAGGCCATTGGGTGATGCAATGTCCAAAGAAGGCAGCCCAGCAGCAGTCAGACCCCAACGTCCCAGCAAAGCAGAATGTGTCTCAGCCTGGAGCAGGCAACCGCTCTCAGCCGCGCTATGACCATGGGAGACTGAACCACTTGGAGGCTGAAGCAGTTCAGGAGACCCCCGGCATGATAGTAGGTATGTTTCCGGTTGACTCCCATATTGCAGAAGTGTTATTTGATACTGGAGCAATGCATTCATTCATTGCTGCATCATGGGTAAAAGCACATAATCTTCCAATTACTACCATGTCAACCCCCATTCAAATTGACTCATCCGGTGGTAGAATTCGAGCCGATAGCATTTGCTTGAATGTAAGTGTGGAAATAAGGGGGATAGCGTTTCTCGCTAATCTTATAGTAATGGGTACTCAGGGAATAGATGTCATCCTAGGGATGAATTGGCTAGATAAGTATCAGGCAATTATCAGTTGTGATAAGAGGACAATCAAGTTGGTGTCTCCACTAGGAGAGGAAGTGGTGACCGAGTTAGTCCCGCCCAAGCTAAAGAAAGGAAGTTGTTATCAGATGGCTGTTGATAGCAGCGAAGTAGACCCAATTGAGAGTATCAAGGTTGTGTCTGAGTTCCCAGATGTGTTTCCAAAGGACTTACCAGGTATGCCACCAGAGCGGAAAGTTGAGTTTGCCATAGAGCTTCTTCCTAGCACTGCCCCCATCTTTAAGAGAGATTACAGAGTATCTGGGCAAGAGTTGGTTGAACTTAAGAAGCAAATTGATAAGCTGTCAGAGAAAGGTTACATCCGACCAAGCACCTCGCCTTGGGCCGCCCCTGTCCTATTCGTGGAAAAGAAAGACGACACTAGAAGGATGTGTATCGATTATTGAGCTCTGAATGAGGTCACCATCAAGAACAAGTACCCCTTGCCCAGAATAGAAGATTTGTTCGACCAGTTGAAAGGAGCCAGCGTGTTCTCCAAGATAGATCTGAGGTCAGGTTATCATCAGCTCAGGATTCGACCTTCAGACATTCCAAAGATGGCATTCATTACCAAGTACGGGTTGTATGAGTTCACAGTGATGTCTTTCGGTCTAACAAATGCACCAGCCTTCTTTATGAATCTGATGAACAGTGTATTCATGGATTACCTTGATAAGTTTGTGGTGGTATTTATTGATGACATTCTGATATATTCTCAAAGCGAAGAGGAGCATGCGGATCATTTGAGGATGGTATTGCAGAGATTGCGAGAGCACCAGCTGTATGCAAAGTTGAGCAAGTGTGAGTTCTGGATCAGTGAAGTCCTGTTCTTGGGTCACATAATCAACAAAGAAGGATTGGCTGTGGATCCGAAGAAAGTGGCAGACATTCTGGACTGGAAAGCACCAACAGATGCTCGAGGGATCAAGAGCTTCATTGGAATGGTCGGATATTATCAGCGATTCATTGAAGGGTTTTTGAAGATTGCGAAACCAATGACAGCGTTGCTAGGCAACAAGGTTGAGTTCAAGTGGACCCAAAAATGTCAAGAGGCCTTTGAAGCGCTGAAAGAGAAGTTGACTACAACGCCTGTCTTAGTCTTGCCTGACGTGCACAAGCCCTTCTCGGTGTATTGCGATGCTTGTTACACTAGTTTGGGATGTGTGTTGATGCAAGAGGGAAGAGTTGTGGCTTACTCATCCCGACAGCTGAAGGTTCATGAGCAGAATTACCCAATCCATGACCTAGAGTTGGCAGCAGTGGTTCACGCATTGAAGACATGGAGGCACTATCTGTATGGACAGAAATGTGATGTTTACACAGACCACAAGAGTCTGAAGTACATATTCACTCAATCAGAGCTGAATATGAGGCAAAGAAGATGGTTAGAGCTGATCGAAGACTATGAGTTGGAGATTCACTACCATCCAGGCAAAGCGAACGTAGTGGCAGATGCTCTGAGCAGGAAGAGTCAAGTCAATCTGATGGTCGCTCGTCCGATGCCCTATGAGTTGGCCAAAGAGTTTGACAGGTTGAGTCTCGGATTTCTGAATAATTCGCGTGGAGTCGCAATTGAATTGGAACCTACCCTGGAGCGGGAAATCAAAGAAGCGCAGAAGAATGATGAGAAGATCTGTGAGATCCGGCGACTGATTCTAGACGGCAGAGGCAAAGATTTTCAGGAAGATGCAGAAGGTGTGATATGGTTCAAAGATCGGTTGTGTGTTCCCAATATCCAGTCTATTCGGGAGTTGATTCCCAAGGAAGCTCATGAGACAGCTTATTCGATTCATCCTAGAAGTGAGAAGATGTATCAGGATCTGAAGAAGAAATTCTGGTGGTACGAAATGAAGAGAGAAATCGAAGAGCATGTGGCTATGTGTGATAGTTGTCGGCGGATCAAGGCAGAGCACCAGAGACCAGCTGGATTGTTGCAACCGTTGCAAATTCCTTAGTGGAAATGGGATGAAATCGGTATGGACTTCATAGTCGGATTGCCTCGCACTCGAGCCGGCTACGATTCCATTTGGGTAGTAGTGGACCGCTTGACCAAGTCAGCCCACTTCATACCTGTCAAGACCAACTACAGCAGTGCAGTATTGGCAGAGTTGTACATGTCTCGGATCGTTTGTCTTCATGATGTGCCAAAGAAGATAGTGTCAGACAGAGGAACACAGTTCACCTCTCATTTCTGGCAGCAGTTGCATGAAGCCTTGGGCACACATCTAAATTTCAGTTCAGCTTATCATCCGCAGACAGACGGTCAGACCGAAAGGACCAATCAAATCCTCAAAGACATGTTGAGAGCCTGTGCGTTGCAAGATCAGTCCGGATGGGACAAGAAGTTGCCTTATGCAGAGTTCTCCTATAACAACAGTTACCAGGCCAGCTTGAAGATGTCACCATTTTAGGTGCTCTATGGAAGGAGTTGTAGAACTCCGTTGCAATGGGATCAGCCTGGAGAAAAGCAAGTGTTTGGGCCAGACATTCTGCTTGAAGCTGAAGAGAACATCAAGATGGTTCGAGAGAATCTGAAGATAGCGCAATCTAGGCAGCGAAGCTATGCAGACACAAGAAGAAGAGAGCTGAGTTTCGAGGTTGGAGATTTTGTCTATCTGAAAGTGTCACCGATCAGAGGAGTCAGAAGATTCGGAGTCAAAGGCAAGCTAGCACCCTGCTACATCGGTCCGTATCAAATTCTCGCATGGCGTGGAGAAGTGGCCTATCAGCTCAGCTTGCCAGAAAATTTGTCTGCGGTGCATGATGTCTTTCATGTGTCTCAGTTGAAGAAGTGTTTGCGTGTGCTAGAGGAGCAGTTTCCAGTTGAAGGTCTGGAAGTCCAGGAGGACTTGACCTACACAGAGAAACCAGTGCAGATCCTTGAGACGGCAGACAGAGTCACCCGAAGAAAGACCATCTGAATGTGCAAAGTTAGATGGAGTCACCACTCTGAGGAAGAAGCAACCTGGGAGCGTGAAGATGATCTGATGGCTAAATACCCTGAGCTCTTTGCTAGCCAACCTTGAATCTCGAGGGCGAGATTCTTTTAAGGGGGATAGGTTTGTAACGCCCTGAATTTGGGGGTAGAATTTTTTCTTCTTTTCTCTCACCAAATTCGGGCGTTACTCTCTTTTCTCTTCCCCGTTTCGCTCTTTCTTCCCAATTTCAAGCCAGTATAGTGACAAGTGTTCGTGTCATGTATAAACCAAAACCTAAGTGTCATGGGTGTTGCATCATGCCGAAGCGCATTTCTTTGTCTAATGTCGCGTGTTCGTCTCGTCCTGTTTCGGATTTCGGTTTGCGATTGGATTCCGTTTAATGGTTGTGCGTGTCATGGGTTTTGATCCGTGATATGACCCAGCCCAGCCCAGCCCAGCCTAGCCCGGCCCGCGCGCCCCTGGCGCCCCTGCCCACCCCCATGCGCCCCCCTCCTCATCTCCCTCTCTCATTTGGATTTCCCGCGCAGCAACCTCCCTCTCTCTCTCTCCCACCTCTCTCTCCCCGTAGTGCCCTAGGTTTTGGAGACGGTGATCGCCGGAGTTGGATCCCGAGGTGAGCTCCCCTCCCCTCTGTAACACCCTGAATTTGGGGTATAAAATTTCTTTGCTCATATTCACAAATTCAGGTGTTATTCCTCTCTTCACGCCTTTCCCAATCTCCTCTTTCTCTTTTCTATAGAAGAAGAGTAGTTATTTTTATTTGTAATTATAATCGAGTAGGCTAAACTCCAAGGGAGTATGAAATGTTGCATCATGTTGAACCCTAAACTCCACTTTTGTTTGATGCATATGCTTGAGGGTGATAATTTGAATTTGTGGCATATTTGGAATTGAATCAAATGGAGTAAATAAAAAGAAAAGGTAAAACATTTTCTGAAATAAAAGGAAAAGGTAAA
This sequence comes from Zea mays, assembly GCF_902167145.1. Classification (NCBI taxonomy): domain Eukaryota; kingdom Viridiplantae; phylum Streptophyta; class Magnoliopsida; order Poales; family Poaceae; genus Zea; species Zea mays. The sequence goes on from NC_050097.1 coordinate 212,022,271, forward strand.
GTGGCCCGCACCCCTGTTCCCCTCGGCCTTTCGGCCCAGCCGGCCCACCCTAGCCGCCCCCTTCCCCTCTCTTCCCCCCCCCCCCCCGCTCGGCCCACCGCGCCAGCCTTTCCCCCCTCGTGGGCCCACGCGAGCGCGACCCAGCTCCCCAACCGCGCCAACTCCCAGCCCAGCTCCGCGCGCGAGCTCAGCTCAGCGCGGCCTGCCGCGCTCCTGCCCAGCGCCCGTTGCAGCCCCGCGCGCACGCGCCCATCGCGCGCACGTCCGTGCATGGAGCGTTGCCGCCACCGCCGCCCAGTGGGGCCCACGCGCCTGGAGGCAAAGTGCTTCTTCCCAAATCGAACCGGCTACGCGAAACTCCAGTACAACAACCGCCCGACGCCCAGTTTTCTCGCCCGCGTCGCCGTGACTTCGCCACGATCCGCCGTCGGAGCCGCCCCGCCTGCACCGGCCTCGCCCTGCTGGAGACACCGCCGTCGCCGAGGTGAGCAGCCGAGGTGAGCTCGTTTCTTCTTTCCTCTCTCTCCACCGCTCGCTTCCTCGCCGCTCGCTCGCCATGGCCGGGGTTCGGCTGAGCCGACCCGGACGCCATGTCCTTCTCCATCCTGTCGGTCCGCAATCGTCTCGCCGGTCAGCCTCTGCGCGACGTTCAGCCTTCGCGGCCAGCAGCCCCGCGCGCTCTCGCCTGGCCAGTAGGAGCCGCCTTCGCCTAGCGCCGACGTAGCAGCCGCGCCCCACCTCGCTGGCGAACCACGCCCCTGCACGTCGCAGCCGAACTCGCGCCGCTCGCTGCGCCCGCTGCACGCCCAGCTGCTAAGCGTGTCTAGTGCAGCCCCTGCGCGCAACCCTCGCATGCTCCTCGCCGTGCCGCGCTACTGCTACTTAGCGCGTCACGTACTCGTCAAGTCTCACACGCGCGGTTTCGCACGTGATCATGGGTAGTGCGCGCGCCGTCGTCATTGTTTGCATAGTCCTCACGCTGTTTCGTGCGTGTCACGCGCGCAATCTGCGCGCATTAGTTAATCACTTTGCTACAATCGTCCATATGCATTAGTCAATTAATTTTCGTTGTAATCATTGATTAATTGACAATTCTCTTTATCTAAAATATCCCACACAAATGATTTATGTTAACTACGTTGAACTTAGAAGTATAGTTTCTTTTTCGCGTTTAAACGTAACATAGGGTGTTCGTTCGTCTACCTTCGCCGTGCCTCGGGCTCGCTGTTAGCCGTGTCGCGCACGTCAAATCGCGCATGCGCAGCGCCTCGCCGTGCTCTCGCAGCCGTCATCGCGCAACTAGTGCGCGCGCTTGCGTTCGCTTGCGCGCAGTGCGTCGACGGGACTCCGTCTACGTCCGTCTACCCCTCGTCTACCCCTCGTCTACCCCTCGTCTACCCCCCGTCTACCCCCCGTGTGCATTCGCGTCGCTTGCCATCGCCGCGCATCGCACATTAAATCGTCGCGTGCTGTTCGCACGCGTTGTCGCACGCCATTTCTACGTGTCGTGTGTTGTCCGCGCGCTAAGTCGCACGAGCCCGCGCGCCATTCGTGTGTGTCACGCGTTGTTTGCACGTGTTGTGCGTGTCGTCACGTCGTTCGCGCATGTCGCACGTGCTGTTTCGCGTGTCGCGCGCTGTGAGCGCGCGATATTTAACCATTCGATTATAATCACTCATGTCGATTAATTAACTATTTGTTTAATCGTCCACTATAAAAAAATAGTAAAATAGTCAAAGCGAAGTAATGCTTTTAATTTATATTTGGTATGATAATGTCAATTTATGTAATTATAATTAAGCTGAATTAAATATTATAATTCATATTCGCTTAGTGTAAACGTGATATCCCTCGACCGTAGCGTCAGTCGTCTCAGTTCCTTTCTCGCGTAGCCGTAGATGCGAATTCTATGTCGCGTACATATTCATTTGATCTATATTATGGTATGGTGTATTGTTTCTGCCGTTTCAAAAATGTTGGATGTATGTTTGCACTCGCGTAGATATTGGGCCGTTCGTGGAGTCTGAGGGAATTGCAGGAGAAGACCTTGAGCAGCAGCAGCTTGGTGAAGGCAAGTGTCCTCTGTCCCATTATGTCCCATTTATTTTATAATACACTGTCCCGCATACTATGAACAACCTAAGGATTTACTAGCTTTCTATTTACCTTGTCCTTGATTTACCTTTTGGGTTACTATGGTTAACTACATGCTAGCGCTTTACTCTAATCAACGAACATGATGAGAATTACTTTATGATACGATGTTTTTATTCTGGATACGATGGTGATATACTTGTGGCATTTTAGGGGACTCGGGCCATTTTCCCTGAGTACCTCTCCGTAAGGACCTGTTCGTTGAGAGACCACCCAGGATAACAGTGCAACCATGAGGGTAAAATGGGATGCCCTTAGCTAATTAATTAGAAGAACTAGAGGTGTAGTTGCTTCGCCGTCGTGCCGTCAATGGGGTCCAGGCATAGTACTTGCTTTGCCGAGGCTGAGTGCCGAGGTTCTTTCGTTTTGTTTTTGTTAGTCACCCTCCTGTGGGAAGAGGTATTGTGTTTATCAAACTGGAGAAACCTAACGGGCGGCTATGACCTCTAGGGAATCTTTGTAAAAGCTACGTAGTGATACGCTGCCGGACCACCTAGGAAGTGATCAATGGGGATTAGCTCTCCCCGGGCAAAATGGGAATCACGGCTCATGGGTAAAGTGTGCGACCTCTGCAGAGGGTAGTGAAACTGATATATCAGCCGTGCTCACGGTTAAGAGCAGCCTTGGGATCCTCTTTGATTAGAGATACTCCGGATACACCTCAGATGATGACTCTAATGATGATTGTTAATGTTGGTGACTTTGATTATGTATTCTAGTATTTCCTCTCCGAGGAGGTACTTTTTGGGATTATAACTTGGGTTTTATGATAAAATCTGGCTTCTACTAACAATAAATACCTGACCAACTAAAAGCAACTGCTTGAGCCTCACCCCACATAAAAGCTAGTCCACTTCAGCCAAACGGGGCATTTGCTGAGTACGTTGATGTGTACTCATCCTTGCTTACCACAAAACACCAGGTTGTCCACATTGTAACCACTGCTCAGGAGAAGATGAAGCCGTGGAAGGAGACTTCCAGGAGTTCCAAGACTATGACGAGTTTTAGGTGTGGGTTGGCGGCAACCCCCAGTCAGCTGCCTGTGAAGGCCTTACCATTACTGTGTTTCGCTTAGCACTTTGATTTATCCGTTAAGTTGATGACTATGTGGATGTCTCTGACTCTGTGATGTAATAAGTTAATACTCTTTTATGTTATTATTCGAGCACTGTGCGATGATGTTCATTTATGTAATCGCTGTGTACGTGAGTTCTGATCCTGGCACGTACATAGTTCGCATTCGGTTTACCTTCCAAAACCGGGTGTGACATAAGTGGTATCAAAGCCGTGCTGACTGTAGGACCGCTGACCTAGAGTAGCACTAGTCGTACTAAGGATTATTGACCTTCACTCTCACCTTGACCTCTGGTGTCACTTCAAAAATCGGTCACCTCGACCAACCCTATGTTTTACCATGTATATATATATATATATTATATTATACCTTGCTAAAATTTTATTTTGTTCTGTCTATGGTTTACTCACTTGTCATATTAGTTCTGTTCTTACTCTTATGCTTACGGTGTCTTTTGTAGATGGCTCGTCTTAGACACACTGCTCGTAAGTCGGTGATCCCTTTCCTACCGTCTCGCCTTGCGGAGCGTCCTCTGCGCCGCACCGTGTCCGGTTAGTCGAGTCACCTGGAGAGGCTGCACCACCGCCTGCGTGAGGAGCAGGAGCGCCAGCGTCAGCAGAGGGAGCAGCAGGGCTCTTCCTCCCCACCTGAGCAGGAGGTGGAGTCCATGAGGCACCGCTCCTCTGTTCCCCAGCTGGAGGCGCCCCCTGCACCACCGCGGGACGCCCCGGCTGTTGGAGGAGCTACTAGAGGAGGTCCTGGAGGAGACCCCGACGACGACGACGACGGCTCAGACCACAACACTGAGTCCTCTGAGCCGCAGGAGGCGGAGGGATGGGTCGCCCGACCCGTCACCTATGACGCCGCTCGCGGTTGTCACTTCCACGACGCACTCGACACCTTGTTGCGCCAGGCTTTCGACCGGCACACCTGGTCGATCGAGTATCGTTGTATAGTCTACCAGCACAGTCGCGGGAGGTACCCGGACCGCTGGGAGGCTACCTGCCTAGTTCGCCGTCCGGAGGATGATCTCCGGGGTGCAGAGGCCTTTTCGGAGCATTACTCCATCTCCGAGAGGGACACTGCGGAGGCGGCTATGCAGGATGCAGCACGGCGTGCACTATCCCAGTACTGTTCCTTATTCGGTGGGGTGGCCGACGATCTTAACCTTAGGTACTACCCCCGCCGTCCTACTGGTAACACAGAGAGTGTGGTTGTCTCGCCTATTGGTGAGGATAACCCTAGGTTGAGCAGCACAGTCAACCTAGTCGCGGTGCTTAACACCGAGCTGGATCACTCACTGGACGAGCTGAGCAGGGCTCGAACGGAGATTGCTGAGTTGCAAGCTGAGCTGGAAGAGCGCCGCCACCAGGAGGGTGGTTCCCCCGCTCCTGTTGGGACTCAGCACCCTTACCGCTCGCCGCCACGTGGTCACCACACCTATGGTTCCCCTGCCTGTAGGACCAGGATAGATCTGAATCCTTAGATCGTTAGCGTCGGAGTTTGTATTAAATTCTTAAGTCAGATGTCTCAGTCTTAGGTAGTCAGTTTAGTTTGCTTATCAGTTGCTTCCATTCAGATTAGTTTGTTTATCAGTTGCTTACATGCTTGTTATGATGAACTTGTGCTGGATTTGAATCTTTGTAATGACTGTTGCCAACATGTGGGTTTCCCCTGCAGTTTGGCTTAGCTAGTGATGTTAATGAAGTCAGTTATTTAGTTGGGAAACCATTTACTTCTACTTACCTTTTTTATCTGAGAAGCTGTATTGGATCATAATGAGGATCAGTGAAGTTCTTTGTTCACTCAGTGTCATGAAGAATCCTATATTCCCTTTTCTTATGCTGAAGGATTGTAAGATCAATGCTGATGTGTGAATGTCTTCCACAGATGTCTGACAACAGACGCCGATGTAACAGGCGTGTTCAGCAAGAGCAGCGTGCCCAGCAGGAGGAACATCGGAGGCAGCCTCCCCCGCCACCCTCGATGATAGTGGAGCAGATGTTCTTGATGCAAACTCAGGCAGTGCAGGCTATTGGGCAGACTCTGGCAGCCATGCAGCAGGCTCAACAGCAACCCCAACCCCAGTTACAAGTGCAGATACCCCAGATGCCACGGGACAAACGTGGCGAGTTCATGAGAGGGCACCCTCCTACCTTCGCCCATTCTGCTAACCCCATGGATGCAGAAGACTGGCTGCGTGCAGTGGAAAGGGAAAAGCGCACCGCCCAATGTGACGACATGGAGAAGGTTCTGTATGGTCCTCGCCAGCTAAGGGGAGCAGCCCAGTCCTGGTGGGAGTCCTACCTCGCCACCCATGCCGACCACGAAGCCATCACTTGGGAGGAATTCAGAGAGAATTTCCGTAGGTACCATGTTCCAGAGGGACTGATGATCATGAAGAAGGAGGAGTTTCTGGCTTTGAAGCAGGGACCCCTGTCTGTTAGTGAATACAGGGACAGGTTTCTGCAGCTATCTCGTTATGCACCTGAAGACGTCAACACTGATGCTAAAAGGCAGTACAGGTTCATGAGGGGTTTGGTGGATCCCCTGCATTACCAGCTGATGAACCACACCTTCCCCACCTTCCAGCACTTGATCGATAGGGCAATCATGACCGAGAGGAAGCGCAAAGAAATGGAAGACCGGAAGCGCAAGATGAGTGGACCTCAGTCCGGGAGCAACTGAAAGGGAAATGTGCCCTTGGGCCATTTCTAAGTATTTTGGTGATTGAGTGCCAACACAAGTGCTTTTGGGTTAATCTATGCAAAGTGGTGGACAAAGTGCAAATCATGTCAAAAGGTATGTTTCTAGACTTAGTACATTGTTTTATGGACTAATGTATTGTGTCTAAGTGCTGGAAACAGGAAAAATCAAGTTAGAGAAGAGATGGCTTTGTTCATCCAAAGTCTGCTCAGTCTGGGTGCACCAGACTGTCCGGTGGTGCACCAGACAGTGTCCGGTGCGCCAGACTGGCTCTGGCGAACTTGCTGCTTTCGGGAGTTCGACGGCGGTGTACGGCTATAAATCACCGGACTGTCCGGTGGTGCACCGGACTGTCCGGTGAGCCGTTCACAGACGAACTCGTCGCTCTCGGTAAACCATCAACGGCGTACGACTATAATTCACCGGACTGTCCGGTGAGCCAACGGTCAGCCGGGGCAACGACCGGCCGAGGATTCCGCGCGTGACACGTGGGCGAGCCAACGGTCACATTGGGGCACCGGACTGTCCGGTGTGCACCAGACAGTGTCCGGTGCGCCAACGGCTCTCAATCAGCAACGGTCGACTTCGCCAAACAAGGAAACAAATCCGCACCGGACAGTGTCCGGTGGTGCACCGGACTGTCCGGTGCGCCAGGCGACAGAAGGCAAGATCAGCCTTCCTGGAATGCTCTCAACGGCTCCTAGCTGCCTTGGGGCTATAAAAGGGACCCCTAGGCGCATGGAGGAGCACACCAAGCATACTCAAAGCATTCCTAAGCACCAAGACTTCGATTCCACGCATTTGTTTCTTCGTGATAGCATCTAGAGCTCTAGTTGAGTTGTGAACTCGTCGGGTTGTGTTGCGAGCTCTTGTTGCGACTTGTGTGCGTGTTGACATTCTGATTTTGTGTCTTGTGTGCGTTGCTCATCCCTCCCTTACTCCGCGCTTCTTTGTGAACTTCAAATGTAAGGGCGAGAGGCTCCAAGTTGTGGAGATTCCTCGCAAACGAGATATAGTAAAGCAAGCAAAATACCGTGGTATTCAAGTGGGTCTTTGGACCGCTTGAGAGGGGTTGATTGCAACCCTCTTCCGTTGGGACGCCACAACGTGGAGTAGGCAAGCGTTGGTCTTGGCCGAACCACGGGATAAACCACTGTGCCATCTCTGTGATTGATCTCTTGTGGTTATTGTGTTTTGTTGAGACTCCTCTCTGGCCACTTGGCATTATTGTGCTAACGCCTAACCAAGTTTTGTGGCATTAAGTTTTCAAGTTTCACAGGATCACCTATTCACCACCCTCTAGGTGCTCTCAATTGGTATCAGTGTCGTTCTCTTCACAAAGGGACTAATCGCCCGAAGAGATGGATCCTAAGGGGAAGGGAATCGTGATCAACGATAAGGAGAAGGAGTCCTTCGTCAACGAGCCGAAGGATGACAAGCCTACCGACTCGGGCTCGGGCCACAAACGTAAAGATGGGAAGAAGAAGACACAGCGCATCAAGGAGATCGTCTACTACGACGACAGCGACGAGTCCACTTCTTCCCAAAAAGGCAACAACGACAACGACTACGACAAAAGAAAGACGGTCAATTCAAACTTTTCTTTCGATTACTCTCGTATTCCACAGAGTTCAAATGCACATTTGCTTTCTATCCCTCTTGGCAAGCCTCCACACTTTGATGGGGAGGACTACGGATTTTGGAGTCACAAAATGCGTAGTCACTTGTTCTCTCTCCATCCAAGCATATGGGAGATTGTTGAGAGTGGAATGAAATTTGATAGCTCGGATAGTCCTATGTTTATCAATGAACAGATTCATAAAAATGCACAAGCTACTACGGTGTTGTTTGCCTCTTTGTGCAGGGACGAGTACAACAAGGTGAGCGGCTTGGACAATGCCAAGCAGATCTAGGACACCCTCAAGATCTCTCATGAGGGGAACGACGTCACCATGCTCACCAAGATGGAGTTGGTTGAGGGCGAACTCGGGAGATTCGCAATGATAAGGGGAGAGGAGCCAACCCAAACATACAACCGGCTCAAGACCCTTATCAACAAAATAAGGAGCTACGGAAGCACGCGATGGACGGACCACAACGTCGTCCGCCTAATGCTAAGGTCCTTTACTGTACTTGATCCACATTTGGTGAACAATATTCGTGAAAATCCTAGGTACACCAAGATGTTGCCCGAAGAAGTCCTTGGGAAGTTCGTAAGCGGGCGAATGATGATCAAGGAGGCGAGATACGTGGATGACGCGTTGAACGGTCCAATCCATGAGCCTCAACCCATTGCTCTCAAGACAACGAGGAGCAAGGAGGCGCTACCTAGCAAGGTGGCGCAAGTTGAGGCGGCCGGGCTCAATGATGAAGAGATGGCCCTCATCATCAAGCGCTTCAAGACGGCGCTAAAGGGTCGCAAGGGATAGCCAAGCAAGACCAAGACAAAGGGGAAGCGCTCATGCTTCAAATGTGGTAAGATTGGTCATTTTATTGCTAACTGTCCCGATAATGAAAGTGACCAGGAAAAAGGGAACAAAAGGGAGAAGAAGAAGAATTACAAGAAGGCCAAGGGCGAGGCACATATCGGAAAGGAGTGGGATTCGGATTGCTCCTCTTCCGACTCCGACAATGAAGGACTCGCCGCCACCGCCTTCAACAAGTCATCCCTCTTCCCAAACGAGCATCACACGTGCCTCATGGCGAAGGAGAAGAAGGTATGCACTCGGAATACCACTTATACTTCTTCAAGTGATGAGGAGTCTAGTGATGACGATGAAATAGACTATTCTAGTTTATTTAAAGGTTTAGATAGAAATAAAATTGATAAAATCAATGAATTGATTGATGCTTTAAATGATAAGAATAAATTATTAGAAAAGCAAGAGGATCTTTTGTACGAAGAACATGATAAGTTTGTAGAGGCTCAAAAATCCCTTGCTTTAGAAATTAAAAGAAATGAAATGCTTTCTAGTGAACTATCTAGTTGTCATGAAACCATTTCTACTTTAAAAGGTGTTAATGATAATTTAAATGCTAAACTAGAAGTAGCAAGTAAATCTAACTCTTGTGTAGAACATGTTATGATTTGCCATAGGTGTAAAGATTTTGACGTTGATGCTTGTAGTGAACACCTAGTTTGCATTTCTAAATTAAATGATGAAGTGGCTAGTCTTAATGCCCAACTTAAGACTAGCAAGAATGAATTTGACAAGCTAAAATTTGCAAGGGATGCCTACACGATTGGTAGACACCCCTCAATTAAGGATGGACTTGGCTTCAAGAGGGAAGCCAAGGACTTAACAAGCCATAAGGCTCCCATCTCCGCCAAGGAGAAAGGGAAGGCCCCTATGGCTAGTAGTGCTAAAAAGGACCATGCTTTTATGTACCATGATAGGAGACAGTCTAGGAATAGGAGTTGTAATGCTTATGATGCTTTTGATTCTCATGCCATGTTTGCTTCTAGTTCTTGAAAGGGAAATGTGCCCTTGGGCCATTTCTAAGTATTTTGGTGATTTAGTGTCCAACACAAGTGCCTAATTGTAAAAAGGTGGAAAAAGTACACATCAAGGATAAAGGTATGTTTCTCAGACTTAGTACATTGTTTTATGGACTAATGTATTGTGTCTAAGTGCTGGAAACAGAAAAATCGAGTTGGAGAAGAGATGGCTCGAGCAGCCAAAGTCTGCTCAGTCTGGGTGCACCGGACTGTCCGGTGGTGCACCGGACAGTGTCCGGTGCGCCAGGCTGGCTCGAGGGAAAAGGCTGCTCTCGGGACTTCGATGGCGGTGTACGGCTATAATTCACCGATCTGTCCGGTGTGCACCGGACTGTCCGGTGGGTCGTTCACAGGCGAAGTCATCGCTCTCGGGAATTCATCGTCGACGTACGGCTATAATTCACCAGACTGTCCGGTGTGCACCGGACTGTCCGGTGAGCCAACGGTCGGTAGGGCCAACGGTCGGGCGCGCAATCTGCGCGGGACACGTGGCCGAGCCAACGGCTAGAAGGGGGCACCGGTCTGTCCGGTGTGCACCGGACATGTCCGGTGCGCCAACGGCTCTCTGGCTGCCAACGGTCGACTGTGCCATTTATGGAAGGAGATCGAGCACCGGACAGTGTCCGATGTGCACCGGACTGTCTGGTGCGCCAGTCGACAGAAGGCAAGATCAGCCTTCCTAGATTGCTCTCAACGACTCCTAGCTGCCTTAGGGCTATAAAAGGGACCCCTAGGCGCATGGAGGAGTACACCAAGTATTCCTACAACATTCCTAAGCACCAAGACATCGATTCCGCGCCTTTGATTCTTTGCGATAGCAATTAGAGCTCTAGTTGAGTGGTGAACTCATTGAGCTGTGTTGTGAGCTCTCGTTGCGACTTGTGTGCGTGGTGTCGCTGTGATTTCTTGTCTTGAGTGTGTTGCTAATCCCTCCCTTGCTCCGTGCTTCTTGTGAATTTCAAGTGTAAGGGCGAGGGGCTCCAAGTTGTGGAGATTCCTCGCAAACGGGATTGAGAAAAAGTAAGCAAAACACCGTGGTATTCAAGTGGGTCTTTGGACCGCTTGAGAGGGGTTGATTGCAACCCTCGTCCGTTGGGACACCACAACGTGGAGTAGGCAAGCGTTGGTCTTGGCCGAACCACGGGATAACCACCGTGCCATCTCTGTGATTGATCTTGTTGGTTATTGTGTTTTGTTGAAGATTCCTCTCTAGCCACTTGGCGGTTATTGTGCTAACACTTAACCAAGTTTTTGTGGCTTAAGTTTTTAAGTGTTACAGGATCACCTATTCACCCCCTCTAGGTGCTCTCAATTGGTATCAGAGTCGTTCTCTTCACAAAGGGACTAACCGCCCGAAGAGATGGATCCTAAGGGGAAGGGTATCGTGATCAACGACAAAGAGAAGGAATCCTTCGTCAACGAGCCGAAGGACGACAAGCCTACCGACTCTGGCTCGGGCCATAGATGGAAAGAAGGGAAGAAGAAGACGAGACGCATCAAGGAGATCGTCTACTACGACGACAGCGATGAGTCTACTTCTTCCCAAAAGGACGACGACCACAATGACTACGAGAGAAGGAAACCGGTTAATTCGAACTTTTCGTTTGACTACTCTCGTATTCCACAAAGTTCAAATTCACATTTGCTCTCCATTCCTCTCGGCAAGCCTCCACACTTTGATGGGGAGGACTACGGATTTTGGAGCCACAAAATGCGTAGTCACCTATTCTCTCTCCATCCTAGTATATGGGAGATTGTAGAGAGTGGAATGCACTTTGATAGTTCGGATAGTCCCATGTTCATTAATGAACAAATTCATAAGAATGCACAAGCTACTACTGTTCTTCTAGCTTCATTGTGCAGGGATGAATACCACAAAGTGAGCGGCTTAGATAACGCCAAGCAGATCTAGGACACCCTCAAGATTTCTCATGAGGGGAACGACGTCACCTTGCTCACCAAGATGGAGTTGGTGGAGGGCGAGCTTGGACGGTTCGCGATGATAAGGGGCGAGGAGCCGACACAAACATACAACCGGCTCAAGACCCTTATCAACAAAATAAGGAGCTACGGAAGCACGCGATGGACGGACCACGACGTCGTCCGACTAATGCTAAGGTCCTTTACCGTTCTTGATCCTCATTTGGTGAATAATATTCGTGAGAATCCTAGGTACACCAAAATGTCGCCTGAAGAAGTCCTTGGAAAATTCGTAAGCGGGCGAATGATGATCAAGGAGGCAAGGTACGTGGACGACGCTCTAAATGGTCCAATCAATGAGCCTCAACCCGTTGCTCTCAAGGCAACAAGGAGCAAGGAGGCGTTACCCAGCAAGGTAGCACAAATTGAGGCGGCAGGACTTAATGATGAAGAGATGGCCCTCATCATCAAGAGATTCAAGACGGCGCTAATGGGTCGCAAGGGACAACCAAGCAAGACCAAAGCCAAGGGGAAGCACTCATGCTTCAAATGCGGTAAGCTTGGTCATTTTATTGCTAACTGTCCCGACAATGATAGTGATCAGGATCAAGGGAACAAGAGGGAGAAGAAGAAAAACTATAAGAAGGCAAAGGGCGAGGCACATCTTGGCAAGGAGTGGGATTCGGATTGCTCCTCGTCCGACTCCGACAATGAAGGACTCGCCGCCATCGCCTTCAACAAGTCATCCCTCTTCCCCAACGAGCGTCACACATGCCTTATGGCAAGGGAGAAGAAGGTAAGTACTCGAAACTCTACTTATGCTTCTTCAAGTGAGGACGAATCTAGTGATGAGGATGAAATAGATTATTCATGTTTATTTAAGGGCCTAGATAGAACCAAGGTAGATAAAATTAATGAGTTGATTGATGCCTTGAATGATAAGAATAGGCTTTTAGAAAAACAAGAGGACTTGTTGTATGAAGAACATGACAAATTTTTAGAAGCACAAAAATCTCATGCCTTAGAAGTTAAGAGAAACGAAATGCTTTCTTGTGAATTATCTTCTTGCCATGAAACAATTTCTAGCTTAAGGAGCATTAATGATGATTTGAATGCTAAGTTAGAAATAGCTAGTAAATCAACAACTTGTGTAGAAAATGTTGTTATTTGCAATAGATGTAAAGATTTTGATATTGATGCTTGTAGTGAACACATAGCTTCTATTGCAAAATTAAATGATGAAATGGCTAGTCTTAATGCCCAACTTAAGGCTAGCAAAAGTGATTTTGATAAACTAAAATTTGCTAGGGATGCCTACACGATTGGTAGACACCCCTCCATTAAGGATGGGCTTGGCTTCAAGAGGGAAGCCAAGAACTTAACAAGCCATAAGGCTCCCATCTCTGCCAAGGAGAAAGGGAAGGCCCCTATGGCAAGTAGTACTAAAAAGAACCATGCTTTTATGTACAATGATAGAAGACAGTCTCATAGGAGTTGTAATGCTTTTGATTCACATGCCTATGATTCTTATGCTATGTATGCTTCCAGTTCTTCCTATATGCATTGTAGAGATATGCCTAGGAAAAATATTCATCATGTGCCTAGAAAGAATTTTGTTCATGCTCCTAGGAAAGTTATGAATGGTCTCTCTACAATTTATCATGCTTTGAATGCTTCCTTTGCTATTTGTAGAAAGGATAGGAAGATAGTTGCTAGGAAATTAGGGGCAAAATGCAAGGGTGATAAAACTTGCATTTGGGTCCCTAAGGAAATTGTGACTAACCTTGTAGGACCCAACAAGAGTTGGGTACCTAAGACCCAAGCCTAAATTTGCCTTGCAGGTTTATGCATCCGGGGGTTCAAGCTGGATTATCGACAGCGGATGCACAAACCATATGACGGGGGAGAAGAAGATGTTCACCTCCTACGTCAAGAATAAGGATTCCCAAGATTCAATCATATTCGGTGATGGGAACCAAGGCAAGGTGAAAGGTTTAAGCAAGATTGCAATATCAAATGAGCATTCTATCTCTAATGTGTTTTTAGTTGAGAGTCTTGGATATAATTTACTATCTGTTAGTCAAGTATGTAATATGGGATATAATTGTTTATTTACAAATGTAGATGTGCCTGTCTTTAGAAGATGTGATGGTTCACTAGCTTTTAAGGGTGTACTAGACGGCAAACTTTACTTAGTTGATTTTGCAAAAGAAGAGGCCGGTCTAGATGCATGCTTAATGGCTAAGACTTGCATGGGCTGGTTGTGGCATCGCCGCTTAGCACATGTGGGGATGAAGAACCTCCACAAGCTTCTAAAGGGAGAACACGCGATAGGTCTAACCAATGTTCATTTCGAAAAAGATAGACCTTGTGCAGCTTGTCAAGCAGGTAAACAAGTGGGAGGAGCACATCACAGCAAGAATGTGATGACCACGTCAAGACCTCTGGAGCTGCTGCATATGGACCTCTTCGGACCCATCGCCTATCTGAGCTTAGGAGGAAGTAAGTATGGTCTAGTTATTGTTGATGACTTTTCCCGCTTCACTTGGGTGTTCTTTTTGCAGGATAAGTCTGAAACCCAAGGGACCCTCAAGCACTTCCTAAGGAGAGCTCAAAATGAGTTTGAGCTCAAGGTGAAGAAGATAAGGAGCGACAACGGGTCCGAATTCAAGAATCTTCAAGTGGAGGAGTTCCTTGAGGAGGAGGGGATCAAGCACGAGTTCTCCGCTCCCTACACACCTCAGCAAAATGGTGTGGTAGAGAGGAAGAACAGGACACTCATTGATATGGCGAGGACTATGCTTGGAGAGTTCAAGACCCCCGAGCGCTTTTGGTCGGAAGCCGTGAACACGGCTTGCCACGCCATCAACAGGGTCTACCTTCACCGCCTCCTCAAGAAGACTTCATATGAGCTGCTGACTGGTAACAAACCCAATGTATCTTATTTTCGTGTATTTGGGAGCAAGTGTTATATTCTTGTGAAGAGAGGTAGAACTTCTAAATTTGCTCCCAAAGCTGTAGAAGGGTTTTTATTAGGTTATGATTCAAATACAAAGGCATATAGGGTCTTCAACAAATCATCGGGTTTGGTTGAAGTCTCTAGCGACGTTGTATTTGATGAGACTAATGGCTCTCCAAGAGAGCAAGTTGTTGATCTTGATGATGTAGATGAAGAAGACGTTCCAACGGCCGCGATACGCACCATGGTGATTGGAGATGTACGGCCTCAGGAACAATTGGAGCAAGATCAACCGTCTTCCTCAACTATGGTGAATCCCCCAACCCAAGATGACGAACAGGTACCTCAAGTGGAGGCGCATGATCAAGGGGGAGCACAGGATGTTCAAGTTGAAGAGGAAGAAGCACCTCAGGCACCTCCAACCCAAGTTCGAGCGACGATACAAAGGGATCATCCCGTCGACCAAATATTGGGTGATATTAGCAAGGGAGTAACTACTCGTTCAAGATTAGTTAATTTCTGTGAGCATTACTCCTTTGTCTCTTCTATTGAGCCTTTCAGGATAGAAGAGGCCTTGCTAGATCCGGACTGGGTGTTGGCCATGCAGGAGGAACTCAACAATTTCAAGCGCAATGAAGTTTGGACACTGGTGCCTCGTCCCAAGCAAAATGTTGTGGGAACCAAGTGGGTGTTCCGCAACAAACAGGACGAGCACGGGGTGGTGACGAGGAACAAGGCTCGACTTGTGGCAAAAGGTTATGCCCAAGTCACAGGTTTGGACTTTGAGGAGACTTTTGCTCCTGTGGCTAGGCTAGAATCAATTCGTATCTTGCTAGCATATGCCGCTCACCATTCTTTCAGGTTGTACCAAATGGATGTGAAGAGCGCCTTCCTCAACGGGCCGATCAAGGAGGAGGTGTATGTGGAGCAACCCCATGGCTTCGAGGATGAACGGTACCCCGACCACGTGTGTAAGCTCTCTAAGGCGCTCTATGGACTTAAGCAAGCCCCAAGAGCATGGTATGAATGCCTTAGAGACTTTTTAATTGCTAATGCTTTCAAGGTCGGGAAAGCCGATCCAACTCTTTTTACTAAGACTTGCGATGGTGATCTTTTTGTATGCCAAATTTATGTCGATGACATAATATTTGGTTCTACTAATCAAAAGTCTTGTGAAGAGTTTAGCAGGGTGATGACGCAGAAATTCGAGATGTCGATGATGGGCGAGTTGAACTACTTCCTTGGGTTCCAAGTGAAGCAACTCAAGGACGGCACCTTTATCTCCCAAACGAAGTACACGCAAGATTTGCTAAAGAGGTTTGGGATGAAGGACGCCAAGCCCGCAAAGACGCCGATGGGAACCGACGGACACACCGACCTCAACAAAGGTGGTAAGTCTGTTGATCAAAAAGCATACCGGTCCATGATAGGTTCTTTGCTTTATTTATGTGCTAGTAGACCGGATATTATGCTTAGCGTATGCATGTGTGCTAGATTTCAATCCGATCCTAAGGAGTGTCACTTAGTGGCTGTGAAGCGAATTCTTCGATATTTAGTCGCTACGCCTTGCTTCGGGATCTGGTATCCAAAGGGGTCTAACTTTGACTTGATTGGGTACTTAGATTCCGACTATGCTGGATGTAAGGTCGATAGGAAGAGTACATCGGGGACGTGCCAATTCTTAGGAAGGTCCCTGGTGTCATGGAACTCTAAGAAACAAACCTCCGTTGCCCTATCCACCGCTGAGGCCGAGTACGTTGCCGCAGGACAGTGTTGTGCGCAACTACTTTGGATGAGGCAAACCCTCAGGGACTTTGGCTACAATCTGAGCAAAGTCCCACTCCTATGTGATAATGAGAGTGCTATCCGAATAGCGGAAAATCCTGTTGAGCACAGCCGCACAAAGCACATTGACATCCGGCATCACTTTTTGAGAGACCACCAGCAAAAGGGGGATATCGAAGTGTTTCATGTAAGCACCGAGAACCAGCTAGCCGATATCTTTACCAAGCCTCTAGATGAGAAGACCTTTTGCAGGCTGCGTAGTGAGCTCAATATCTTAGATTCGCGGAACTTGGATTGAATTGTAGCATACATGTGTTTATGACTTTGATCATGTTCATTCTGCATTGTGTTGCTTATTGTGGTGCTCAAGTTGTACAAACACTCCCTGGACCTCACAAGTCCTTTTGCAAGAGATGCACATATTTAGGGGGAGCTGTGCTACAACTTGACCCTTTGAGACTAACCATATGCTTGAGTTTGCTTGTTTTAGTCTCAAAGGAGGTTTGAAAGGGAAAAGGTGGACTTGGACCATGAAAGACTTCCACTGCACTCCGATGAGAGGGTAACTTATTCCAAGTTCATCTAATGTACTCTTATTGCCTTTGTGTTCTTATTGGAAGATTTTGGTGAGGCAATGAGGTTTAAGGGCCAAGATTGATCCCGTTTTGGTGCTTGATGCCAAAGGGGGAGAAAATAAAGGCCAAAGCGATAAATGGATCAGCTACCACTTGAGAGATTTTGAAAATAGTAGAATAGAGCTTTTGGTTTGTCAAAACTCTTTTGTTGTCTCTCTTGTCAAAAGTTGGCTTCTTGTGGGGAGAAGTATTAATTATGGGAAAAGGGGGGAGTTTTTGAAATCTTCTCTTGGAATGACTCTCTTTGTCTTAACATGTGTGTTTGACTTAGAGATAGAAATTTGAATTTGATTTGCAAAAACAAACCAAGTGGTGGCATAGAGTGATCCATATATGTCAATTTGAATCAAAACAATTTGAGTTCTTATTTGAAGTGATTTTGTACTTGTTCTACTTGCTTTATGTTGTGTTGGCATAAATCACCAAAAAGGGGGAGATTGAAAGGGAAATGTGCCCTTGGGCCATTTCTAAGTATTTTGGTGATTTAGTGTCCAACACAAGTGCCTAATTGTAAAAAGGTGGACAAAGTACAAATCAAGGATAAAGGTATGTTTCTCAGACTTAGTACATTGTTTTATGGACTAATGTATTGTGTCTAAGTGCTGGAAACAGAAAAATCGAGTTGGAGAAGAGATGGCTCGAGCAGCCAAAGTCTGCTCAGTCTGGGTGCACCGGACTGTCCGGTGGTGCACCGGACAGTGTCCGGTGCGCCAGGCTAGCTCGAGGGAAAAGGCTGCTCTCGGGACTTCGACGGCGGTGTACGGCTATAATTCATCGGACTGTCCGGTGTGCACCGGACTGTCCGGTGGGTCGTTCATAGGCGAACTCATCGCTCTCGGGAATTCATCGTCGACGTACGGCTATAATTCACCGGACTGTCCGGTGTGCACCGGACTGTCCGGTGAGCCAACGGTCGGCAGGGCCAACGGTTGGCTGCGCAATCTGCGCGGGACACGTGGCCGAGCCAACGGCTAGAAGGGGGCACCGGTCTGTCCGGTGTGCACCGGACATGTCCGGTGCGCCAACGGCTCTCTGGCTGCCAACGGTCGACTGTGCCATTTATGGAAGGAGATCGGGCACCGGACTGTCCGGTGCGCCAGTCGACAGAAGGCAAGATCAGCCTTCCTAGATTGCTCTCAATGGCTCCTAGCTACCTTGGGGCTATAAAAGGGACCCCTAGGCGCATGGAGGAGTACACCAAGTATTCCTACAACATTCCTAAGCACCAAGACATCGATTTCGCGCCTTTGATTCTTTGCGATAGCAATTAGAGCTCTAGTTGAGTGGTGAACTCATTGAGTTGTGTTGTGAGCTCTCGTTGCGACTTGTGTGCGTGGTGTCGCTATGATTTCTTGTCTTGAGTGCGTTGCTAATCCCTCCCTTGCTCCGTGCTTCTTGTGAATTTCAAGTGTAAGGGCGAGAGGCTCCAAGTTGTGGAGATTCCTCGCAAACGGGATTGAGAAAAAGTAAGCAAAACACCGTGGTATTCAAGTGGGTCTTTGGACCGCTTGAGAGGGGTTGATTGCAACCCTCGTCCGTTGGGATGCCACAACGTGGAGTAGGCAAGCGTTGGTCTTGGCCGAACCACGGGATAACCACCGTGCCATCTCTGTGATTGATCTTGTTGGTTATTGTGTTTTGTTGAAGATTCCTCTCTAGCCACTTGGCGGTTATTGTGCTAACACTTAACCAAGTTTTTGTGGCTTAAGTTTTTAAGTGTTACAGGATCACCTATTCACCCCCCCCTCTAGGTGCTCTCAGTTCTTCCTATATGCATGGTAGAGATATGTCTAGGAGAAATGTTATTTATCATGTGCCTAGAAAGAATATTGTTCATGCTCCTAGGAAAGTAATGAATGAACCTTCTACAATTTATTATGCTTGCAATGCTTCCTTTGCTATTTGTAGAAAGGATAAGAAGGTAATTGCTAGGAAGTTAGGGGCCAAATGTAAGGGAGACAAAACTTGCATTTGGGTTCCTAAGACCATTGTCACTAACCTTGTAGGACCCAACAAGAGTTGGGTACCTAAGACCCAAGCCTAAATTTGCCTTGCAGGTTTATGCATCCGGGGGTACAAGCTGGATTATCGACAGCGGATGCACAAACCACATGACGGGGGAAAAGAGGATGTTCTCTTCCTACGTCAAGAACAAGGATCCCCAAGATTCAATAATATTCGGTGATGGGAACCAAGGCAAGGTAAAAGGGTTAGGTAAAATTGCTATTTCATCCGAGCACTCTATATCTAATGTGTTTTTAGTTGAGTCTCTTGGATATAATTTGTTATCTGTTAGTCAATTATGCAATATGGGATATAATTGTCTATTCACAAATGTAGATGTGTCTATCTTTAGAAGATGTGATGGTTCACTAGCTTTTAAGGGTGTACTAGACGGCAAACTTTATTTAGTTGATTTTGCAAAAGAGGAGGCCGGTCTAGATGCATGCTTAATTGCTAAGACTAGCATGGGCTGGCTGTGGCATCGCCGCTTAGCACATGTGGGGATGAAGAACCTCCACAAGCTTCTAAAGGGAGAACACGTGATAGGTTTAACTAATGTGCATTTCGAAAAAGATAGACCTTGTGCAGCTTGTCAAGCAGGCAAACAGGTGGGAGGCTCTCATCACACCAAAAATGTGATGACCACATCAAGACCCTTGGAGATGCTTCATATGGACCTCTTCGGACCCGTCGCCTATCTAAGTATAGGAGGAAGTAAGTATGGTCTTGTTATAGTTGATGATTTTTCCCGCTTCACTTGGGTATTCTTTTTGCAGGATAAATCCGAAACCCAAGGGACCATCAAGCGCTTCCTAAGGAGAGCTCAAAATGAGTTTGAGCTCAAAGTGAAGAAGATAAGGAGCGACAAAGGGTCCGAGTTCAAGAACCTTCAAGTGGAGGAGTTCCTTGAGGAGGAGGGGATCAAGCACGAGTTCTCCGCTCCCTACACACCACAGCAAAATGGTGTGGTAGAGAGGAAGAACAGGACGCTCATCGATATGGCGAGGACGATGCTTGGAGAGTTCAAGACCCCCGAGCGGTTTTGGTCGGAAGCCGTGAACACGGCTTGCCACGCCATCAACCGGGTCTACCTTCACCGCCTCCTCAAGAAGACTTCATATGAGCTGCTAACCGGTAACAAACCCAATGTGTCTTACTTTCGTGTATTTGGGAGCAAGTGTTATATTCTTGTGAAGAAAGGTAGAACTTCAAAATTTGCTCCCAAAGCTGTAGAAGGGTTTTTATTAGGTTATGACTCAAATACAAAGGCGTATAGGGTCTTCAACAAATCATCGGGTTTGGTTGAAGTCTCTAGCGACGTTGTATTTGATGAGACTAATGGCTCTCCAAGAGAGCAAGTTGTTGATCTTGATGATGTAGATGAAGAAGATGTTCCAACGGCCGCAATGCGCACCATGGCGATTGGAGATGTGAGGCCACTGGAACAAAAGGAGCAAGATCAACCTTCTTCCTCAACGATGGTGCATCCCCTAACCCAAGATGACGAACAGGTACCTCAAGTGGAGGCATGTGATCAAGCGGGAGCACAAGATGATCATGTGATGGAGGAAGAAGCACAACCGGCACCTCCAACCCAAGTTTGAGCGATGATTCAAAGGAATCATCCTGTCGACCAAATATTGGGTGATATTAGCAAGAGAGTAACTATTCGCTCTAGATTGGTGAATTTTTGTGAGCATTACTCTTTTGTCTCTTCTATTGAGCCTTTCAGGGTAGAAGAGGCCTTGCTAGATCCGGACTGGGTGTTGGCCATGTAGGAAGAGCTCAATAATTTCAAGAAGAATGAAGTTTAGACACTGGTGCCTCGTCCCAAGCAAAATGTTGTGGGAACCAAGTGGGTGTTCCGCAACAACCAGGCCGAGCACGGGGTGGTGATGAGGAACAAGGCTCGACTTGTGGCAAAAGGTTATGCCCAAGTCGCAGGTTTGGACTTTGAGGAGACTTTTGCTCCTGTGGCTAGGCTAGAGTCTATTCGTATATTGCTAGCATATGCCGCTCACCATTCTTTCAGGTTGTTTCAAATGGATGTGAAGAGCACTTTCCTCAACGGGCCAATCAAGGAGGAGGTGTACGTGGAGCAACCCCCTGGCTTCGAGGATGAACGGTACCCCGACCACGTGTGTAAGCTCTCTAAGGCGCTCTATGGACTTAAGCAAGCCCCAAGAGCATGGTATGAATGCCTTAGAGACTTTTTAATTGCTAATTCTTTCAAGGTTGGGAAGGCCGATCCAACTCTTTTCACTAAGACTTGCGATGGTGATCTTTTTGTGTGCCAAATTTATGTCGATGACATAATATTTGGTTCTACTAATCAAAAGTCTTGTGAAGAGTTTAGCAGGGTGATTACGCAGAAATTCGAGATGTCGATGATGGGCGAGTTGAACTACTTCCTTGGGTTCCAAGTGAAGCAACTCAAGGACGACACCTTCATCTCCCAAACGAAGTACACGCAAGACTTGCTAAAGCGGTTTGGGATGAAGGACGCCAAGCCCGCAAAGACTCCGATGGGAACCGACGGACACACCGACCTCAACAAAGGAGGTAAGTCCATTGATCAAAAAGCATACCGGTCAATGATAGGGTCCTTACTTTATTTATGTGCTAGTAGACCGGATATTATGCTTAGCGTATGCATGTGTGCTAGATTTCAATCCGATCCAAGGGAGTGTCACTTAGTGGTCGTGAAGCGAATCCTTAGATATTTAGTCGCTACGCCTTGCTTCGGGATTTGGTATCCAAAGGGGTCTAACTTTGACTTGATTGGATATTCAGACTCTGACTATGCTTGATGTAAGGTCGATAGGAAGAGTACATCGGGGACGTGCCAATTCTTAGGAAGGTCCCTGGTGTCATGGAATTCTAAGAAACAAACTTCCGTTGCCCTATCCACCGCTAAGGCCGAGTACATTGCCGCAGGACAGTGTTGCGCGCAACTACTTTGGATGAGGCAAACCCTCCGGGACTTTGGCTACAATCTGAGCAAAGTCCCACTCCTATGTGACAATGAGAGTGCTATCCGAATAGCGGAAAATCCTATTGAGCACAGCCGCACAAAGCACATTGACATCCGACATCACTTTTTGAGAGACCACCAGCAAAAGGGAGATATCGAAGTGTTTTATGTTAGCACCGAGAACCAGCTAGCCGATATCTTCACTAAGCCTTTAGATGAGAAGACCTTTTGCAGGCTGCTTAGTGAGCTAAATGTCTTAGATTCGCGGAACTTGGATTGATTTATAGCATACATGTGTTTATGCCTTTGATCATGTTCCTTATGCATTTTGTTGTTTACTTGTGGTGCTCAAGTTGTACAAACACTCCCCGGACCTCACAAGTCCTCTTGCAAGTGATGCACATTTTTAGGGGGAGTTGTGCTACAACTTGACCCTTTGAGACTAACCATGTGCTTGAGTTTGCTTGATTTAGTCTCAAAGGAGGTTTGAAAGGGAAAAGGTGGACTTGGACCATGAAAGACTTCCACTGCACTCCGATGAGAGGGTAACTTATTCCAAGTTCATCTCATGTACTCCTATTGCCTTTGTATTCTTATTTGAAGATTTTGGTGAGGCAATGGGGTTATAGGGCCAAGATTGATCCCGTTTTGGTGCTTGATGCCAAAGGGGGAGAAAATAAAGGCCAAAGCAATAAATGGATCAGCTACCACTTGAGAAATTTTGAAAATAGTAGAATAGAGCTTTTGGTTTGTCAAAACTCTTTTATTGTCTCTTTTGTCAAAAGTTGGCCTCTTGTGGGGAGAAGTGTTGATTATGGGAAAAAGGGGAGTTTTTGAAATCCTTGATCAATTTCTTTTGGAATACCTCTCTTTATGTCTCTACAAGTGAATTTGACTTAGAGATAGGAAATTGAGTTTGATTTGCAAAAACAAACCAAGTGGTGGCAAAGAGTGATTCATATATGCCAAATATGAATCAAAACTATATTGAGTTTTCATTTGCATTGATATTGCACTTGTTCTAGTTGCTTTATGCTGTGTTGGCATAAATCACCAAAAAGGGGGAGATTGAAAGGGAAATGTGCCCTTGGGCCATTTCTAAGTATTTTGGTGATTGAGTGCCAACACAAGTGCTTTTGTGTTAATCTTTGCAAAGTGGTGGACAAAGTGCAAATCATGTCAAAAGGTATGTTTCTAGACTTAGTACATTGTTTTATGGACTAATGTATTGTGTCTAAGTGCTGGAAACAGGAAAAATCAAGTTAGAGAAGAGATGGCTTTGTTCAGCCAAAGCCTGCTCAGTCTAGGTGCACCGGACTGTCTGGTGGTGCACCGGACACTGTCCGGTGCGCCAGACTGGCTCTGGCGAACTTGCTGCTCTCGGGAGTTCGACGGCGGTGTATGGCTATAAATCACCGGACTGTCCGGTGGTGCACTGGACTGTCTGGTGAGCCGTTCACAGGCGAACTCGTCGCTCTCGGGAAACCATCAACGGCGTACGGCTATAATTCACCGGACTGTCCGGTGAGCCAACGATCAGCCGGGGCAACGGTCGGTCGAGGATTCCGCGCATGACGCGTGGGCGAGCCAACGGTCACATTGGGGCACCGGACTGTCCGGTGTGCACCGGACAGTGTCTGGTGCGCCAACGGCTCTCAATCAGCAATGGTCGACTTCGCCAAACAAGGAAACAAATCCACACCGGACAGTGTCCGGTGGTGCACCGGACTGTCCGGTGCGCTAGGCGACAGAAGGCAAGATCAGCCTTCCTGGAATGCTCTCAACGGCTCCTAGCTGCCTTTTGGCTATAAAAGGGACCCCTAGGAGCATGGAGGAGCACACCAAGCATACTCAAAGCATTCCTAAGCACCAAGACTTCGATTCCACGCATTTGTTTCTTCGTGATAGCATCTAGAGCTCTAGTTGAGTTGTGAACTCGTCGGGTTGTGTTGCGAGCTCTTGTTGCGACTTGTGTGCGTGTTGACATTCTGATTTTGTGTCTTGTGTGCGTTGCTCATCCCTCCCTTACTCCATGCTTCTTTGTGAACTTCAAGTGTAAGGGCGAGAGGCTCCAAGTTGTGGAGATTCCTCGCAAACGGGATATAGTAAAGCAAGCAAAACACCGTGGTATTCAAGTGGGTCTTTGGACCACTTGAGAGGGGTTGATTGCAACCCTCGTCCATTGGGACGCCACAACGTGGAGTAGGCAAGCGTTGGTCTTAGCCGAACCACGGGATAAACCACTATGCCATCTCTATGATTGATCTCTTATGGTTATTGTGTTTTGTTGAGACTCCTCTTTGGCCACTTGGCATTATTGTGCTAACGCCTAACAAAGTTTTGTGGCATTAAGTTTTCAAGTTTCATAGGATCACCTATTCACCCCCCCTCTAGGTGCTCTCAGCAACAGCCGCCCCCGCTACTCAGGCAGTTCATCTCATCAAGGCAAGCATGGCCACCCACAGGGATACCAACATCAGAGTCAACGCCCGTACCAGCAGCAATTTCAGAGGTAGTACCCACAACAGCAGCAGTATCGCCAGAATAGCCAGCAGGGAGGTAACCAGTATCAGAGGCAGAACAACCAGGCACCTCGCCTTCCTGCCCCAGCAGCGAATCAGAACAACCAAGCAGCCCCAGCACAAGGAGGAGGCAGAGGATGCTTCCACTGTGGAGAACAAGGCCACTGGGCGATGCATTGCCCAAAGAAGATGGCGCAGCAGCAGACAAATCCCAATGCTCCAGCAAGGCAAGGTGTACCCCAACAAGCAGCAGGTAATCGTGGCCATGCGTACAACCATGGAAAGGTGAACCACTTGGAGGCTGAAGCAATCCAGGATGCACCAGATGTGGCAGTAGGTATGTTCTCAGTCGAATCTCATCCAGCAAAAGTGCTATTTGATACTGGTGCAACTCATTCATTTGTCACTGCAACATGGGTAGAAATGCATAACATCTCAGTAGAGGCAATGATGCCGCCCATGAGGATTAATTCGGTCGTTGGCAAAGTGCAAGCAGATAAAATATGCTCAAATATAAGGGTGGAAATAAGGGGGATAGGGTTCCCCAGCGACCTAATAGTAATAGACACCCCTGGGGTAGATGTCATCCTAGGGATGAATTGGTTAATGAAGTATGAAGCGAATGTTAGCTGTGACAAGAGGACCGTAACATTGAAGTCCCCGTCCAGAGAGGAGGTAGTGGCTGAGCTAAGGATGCCTAAAACAGCGAAAGGTGATTGTCACCAGATTTCGGTTGATAGCAAGGAGGCCAACCCGCTCGAGGCTATCAAGGTTGTGTCGGACTTTCTGGATGTGTTTTCCGAGGAACTAACGGGCATGCCACCCGAGAGAAAAGTCGAATTTGCCATAGAGCTTATCCCTGGTACCGCCCCCATTTCCAAAAGAGCCTATCGAGTGTCTGGGCCAGAATTGGTGGAACTCAAGAAGCAGATAGATGAGCTGTTAGAGAAGGGTTACATTAGACAAAGTACCTCGCCTTGGGCCGCTCCAGTATTGTTTGTAGAGAAGAAAGATGGTACCAAGAGGATGTGTATAGATTACAGAGCCCTGAATGAAGTCACCATTAAGAACAAGTACCCCCTGCCAAGGATAGAAGA
The DNA here is from genome assembly GCF_902167145.1 of Zea mays. Classification (NCBI taxonomy): domain Eukaryota; kingdom Viridiplantae; phylum Streptophyta; class Magnoliopsida; order Poales; family Poaceae; genus Zea; species Zea mays. Next base: position 212,047,601 of record NC_050097.1, read on the forward strand.
TCTGTTTGACCAGCTCAGAGGTGCCAGCGTATTCTCGAAGATAGATCTGAGATCAGGTTACCATCAACTCAGAATCCGACCCTCAGACATACCGAAGACAACATTCATCACCAAGTATGGGTTATATGAGTATACAGTTATGTCCTTTGGTCTGATGAATGCGCCAGCCTTCTTTATGTATCTGATGAACAGTGTGTTCATGGACTACCTAGACAAGTTTGTGGTAGTGTTCATCGACGATATTCTCATATATTCTCAAAGTGAGGAAGAACACGTGGAACATTTGAAGATGGTACTGCAAAGGCTACGAGAGCATCAGTTGTATGCCAAGCTGAGTAAATGCGAGTTCTGGATTCATGAAGTCTTGTTTTTGGGTCACATCATAAACCAAGATGGGTTAGCTGTGGATCCAAAGAAAGTAGCAGACATTCTGAACTGGAAAGTACCGAAAGATGTTTGTGGAATTAAGAGTTTCATTGGAATGGCCGGATACTATAGGCGTTTCATTGAAGGCTTTTCAAAGATTGCTAGACCAATGACAGCGTTGCTGCAACACCCCTGGTGTTACTGTAACTAAAAACTTGCACATGGCATCATAAGCATTGGCATTGCATATGTTTGACACACCTAGAGTGCATTCACTAGGTAAAAATTTCAAACAAGTGTATTGTTTTTGGTGTTTTGCAAATAGGACCCTCGATAGAGAACCTGACTCTAAGTAAGGCTCAAGGGGCAAAACTTAACCCAAATGAAGAAAACCTAAAGGCTTTAGGGGAATAATCACCAAATGATCCCAAGATTTAAGTGGAATTACATTTAAACCCCTGGGATACCAGAAACCCAAATTGGAACCCTGGAAAACCCTAAAACCAAACCCTAGGGACCTATGTGCAAAATTAGTCCACTTTTGGACTAAAGTGCAAAAACCAAGTCAAATAGTATCTTAAGTCCTTTGGTTCACAAATGTGTGGACTTGTAAGCCAAATATTGGGTTTTGGACTTAAATGCAAAATGGACCTCAATTAGGTTCTATTCTAAGTCTGAAATTCAGTATTGAGAACTCAACTTTGGAGCCTTGTATCTTTTAAAAGATAGGGTTTTTGCCCTAAGTGACCACAACAAGTTTGTAGACCAATCAAAGGAGAACAATTTTGCTGAAGAGAGCAAACCATGTTCTTGTGAGAAAATTGGAGATAATCATGCTCAAACTTTGACTGTCAGACTAATACAGTCTGAATCTCAAGTTGACAGTGACTTTGCTCCAAGTTTGAGAGCCATTTTAACCTTGATCTAGTGCTCAACTGATTCCAACCCCTATAGTCGAGTTATTGCTGGTTTATAGCTCTACAAGTTTGCTGCAGAGCTGGACTTGTGTTGTCACTAGAAATTTAGAGAAAATCTCTCTCCAAGTTGGGCTGTCAGGCGACTGAATCCTGTTTTGCCATGGTACAGTATCACGACTGAAGAAGATCAGATCGCCAGCAAACCTTCACCGCCGGCGACCTCACTGCACCGCGATTCGTGCTGCCGCCGTCCGGATTCGTGTTCACGGCTAGGGGATAACCTCTCGGGTAAAAGAATCTTCACCGCCGTACGCTGGACATCACTCCGGTGACTCATCGTCGACTTCCTTTTGGCTTTGCGGCTGGCGCCGATAGCTTCGCCGGTGACCGCCGTTCTCCGATCTTGCGCCGCGTGTCCCAATCTCGCCACCGCATCGCTGTGACTCCCTCTAAGTGCCCGTCGACTGCCGGAGTTACTGCCACGCCACTGGACACGTATTCACCGCGCCAAGGCTCTTCCTCATCTCCGCCCGCCCACGCTGTCCGCTCAAATTAAGAGCCACCGCCCCGAGGATCTATAAATTGACCCTGCAGAGAGCTTCACAACACCATCACCCACCTAGCCACCACGTATTGCTCGCAACTGTTCGCCCAAGCCCGCGAATTTTGAATTCGCCCCAAACCCATTCTCCGCCACCCGAAACCCAATCTCACCGCGGCCAGCTCTTTCTAGGTTAATTCATTGCTCCCTCTCCCTTGTTTGAGCACTCTGGTTACTCTGTGATGCTCGCCGAGCCTCCAATTTAAACTAGGAGACCACCAGTCGCTGGGAACACGACGATCTAGCCACCATGCTCTCGGTCACCGTGGCCAGAGCTCCGTAGTTGGTCTTAGATGCAATTAGGTTGGGGGAAATGATCAAGGTAGCCCCAATTTCATGTCTGCTACTCGGAGAACCTAGCCGTTGCCCCAATTGGCCGGTACAGAGGCTCGTCGGACTTCGGCCGTGCGTGAACGCCGTCGTGGACCTTGGTCTGCGAAGGAATAGAAGTTCAAGGACCTATCTGCAATCTGTCAGTGACTCTGCGCAATAGTAAATGACCCCGCGTCGAGTTATTTGTTTGTTTAGGGCCCTTTTTGCGAAATCACCAGTGCGGGCGCGTGCGCGGGCGCGCTTCTGCGTAAAGTTGGGCCGCTCGGGCCAGTTTGAGCCCAATACCGTTGAGTATTTTCCTTTTTCTTTTTCAGGAGAACTTTAGAAATATGTAGAAAATTGTAGAAAAATGGTAAAATTGTGAAACTAATTTTCCTAGACTTCTTATTTTCCATAAAATTTAATAAAATTAGTTTCATGATTTTTAATGTAAACAGGGAATTTTAAGGTATTTAAAATAGTTTAAGATAGTAGTTCTGGATTTTTAAAAGATAAATGGTAATCCCAAAAATGCTCAAAAATTTTATATATGAGCTTCTTATATTATTTAGAAGCCTTGGGTAGGAATTGGGTTGATTTGGACCTTGTTTGATCACCAAATCCCAAAACACCCCCCTGCCCTGTGAACTCCTTTACTGACTCTGGAAACCCTAAGTTCTTGGAGTTCCGTGAAGGAAAATTGTATTCAAGACTTAGATAATAAGTTTATATTATCTTTGCACTTTCATGAGCATTACATGACATTCATTCTTATACATATATGTGGTTATGATTAGAACACGAGGAAGAAGTAGAAGCCACTGAAGAGCAAGTACCACCACCTTTGGAAACACAGGCTGAGAACTGTTTCTACTTCGATATTTGTGGATCTGAGCCTGACTCACCCATAAACAAAGGCAAGCCCCGGTGCATTTGTCACCCCCCTTGTGTTTTAAAATCTTTCTCACTTGCTTGATGCACTAGGTGATAGGTGTTGTTTGCTTAAACAATTCCTGCATTACTTTCCTTGAATTTGATTACCTTCCTTGAAACCCTGTTTTTGTAAAAAGGTTTTTCTATGCTTAGTATTGGCAAAAGGATTTGTTTTACAAAAGATGTTTGGCAAAGTGGGAGGGTTGTTTTCAAAATAAAACTTGATGGTGAATCTGTCAAAGGCCTTGATGGATTCAACATCGGAAAAGATGTACCTCTGCCAGGTACCAACCTTTGGGGTTAAATGATTAAGCTGAGACCGGGCGGGTGACTTGCACGAGAAAGAGAGTCTCGGTGTAGTGTCTCCATCTGAGTCGGTTAAGGGCCGTCTCGATGTAAGCCTGCTGACCGAGGACCCTTTAACTGGTCACATGCCTCATCATGGGTAAGCTTTGCCTCGGGTGGACTAAGGCCAGAATAAGATAACACGAAATGGGTGTGGAGCGGTGGCGAGAGTAGCGTGTACCCTCCGTGGCAAGAGGCTGGACGGTGGTGTATCTGTGCTCTCGGTTTGCGTGAACCTGATCTGGTCTTAAGAAACTCGGTGGCGGGTTGACATATGCAAGGATTAAGTGCTACATATGTCGTGTGATCGGAGATCCTCAGCTGAGTATAATCGATTCGGATCGCCGTACCTCCGCGGTTATGGAGACTTGGCCACTGACTTACACGTAGCAATCCAGTGAAGATGAAGGGTTGATAAGAAATTGGCTAGTGCAGGTCAAGTGATTGAACTAGGGTAGAAAGAACTCTAGCTGCAAGTAATTTTACTTAACCTGACAATACAATTGGATTTTAAGGATCCACTTTAGTAAGCAATTCTGCAAACAGAGTCTTTGATTATTGAAAGGCCTTACCTTGACTCCCATATAACCAGCATACCCTTGAGAGTCTTTTCCTTAGTCGGGTAAGACTTGCTGAGTAATTCCATACTCAGGGTTTATTTCCCCGTTGTTTTTAGGTGAGGAGACAACAAACTTTTGTTGTTTTTGTACCAAGGTGGTGAAAAGTGAAGATAATCAAGATTGAAGCTGCCGGAGGACCGAGTCCTCCTTAAAAACTTTTATGTAAAGAACTTAATGGGAGGAGTTTTTGCCTCCTAGGTATTGTAATAATACTTTTCTGCACTCGCTTATACTCTGGTCTGTATTAAACGACTTACTCTTACTTTTCAATAAATGTAAGTTTATGTAATCACTTCGGCATTTTCGCATCTCCGATGAACATATTGTCTGTCAGACGGGTGAAACGTTCCTGGAAAGGTAAGGATAAAGATACCGAACTTGTCAAGTGATTCAGGAACATCTACAGGGTTGTCTGATGTCTGTTGGACAAGGACAACTGTAGGTGGGCCTAATGACTTGGGAGGTTCCGTCACAGCTGGTATCGGAGCGTAGCCCTTCTTGGCAGATACTATGTAGCATCTTCAAAAGGGTTTTCTTAAACTTACCAAGGAAAAATTTCTTCTCTTCTTACCTAAGCATCTCTGAAGAGTTTATTTCAAAGACCAGATAGGAAGAGTGCAATGTATAGAAGGTTGAATCAACTAAGGTTGATTCTGTAATTATTCATGCATCATGCTAAGAATTGTACTAATAAATTTCCCCCTTAGAAAATGCCGCCACGTACAAGGAAAACAGCGCGAAAGCATACTGGACCTATCGGTGTACCTCGACACCAACTTGCCCCACGGGAACAAGATAGCAGTAGCGGGAGCAATGATCCAATTGGTGATCTCGAAGCCCGCGTGAATCAACTTCAAACAGAGTTACAACGCAGGACCAATTTATGGGTTGCGGATGGTGACCGAATAAATGAATTAAGAAGTTATATCCGCACCCTGCAAGATCAACTTGCTGATCGAGATTTGGCGCTTGATTGGGCGGTACAGTCTCGTTCAGTAGCTTGGGCTAAGGAAGCGAAGGCTCGAGCACGAGTCGAAGAACTTAGCACTGCTATTGACAACTTGTAGGCATATTGCAATACTTTACATGAAGAAGTTCATGTACTGTATTCGCAATTACACCCACATGTCCCTGCGGATCCTGTCAGGTCAGAAGTCGGACCCTCGCATAATGCGGGAGAAGCGCTTGGTGGGGAGTGAGACCTTTTAGGACCCCTCCTTCTATGAGGCTGGTCGATGAATGGTCTCCCACACCTGACGATGAAGCTGCCAAGAGCAATCAGAAGCAGGAGTAGTATAGCTTGTAGAAATAGAAGTAGTGTATTGAACTATTGTATAATGGGTAATGTATCCTGTTGTATAACATCGAGTCTGTATCATTACTTTTTATAGTAATGTAAAATGGAAGGTTTCTCTGGCATATTATGTTTACTTCAAATGTTCTTTGCCTCAGATGCCTACCAGGACTCGAGGACAGGATGCAGTAGGAACTTCTAGGGGGAGGGATGTTACCCCAAATCCACCTCCGGTTCCTCCCACATTGGCCGAGGCGATTGCCGCCTTGGTGAACGCAACTGCAGACAATACCCGCTTTTTGAGAGAAATGGCGGGCCAACAATTCCAGCAGCATGGTGGAAGGGGTTATCAGCAAGGCCCCGGTGAAACCACATATCTGGATTTCTCTGAAACCCGTCCACCACTATTTGTCAAGGCTGAGGACCCATTGGAAGCTGATGAGTGGATACGGGTTATTGAACAAAAATTTGGTCTTCTCCGCTGTTCAGAGACACAGAAGCCGTTGTTCGCAGCGCAACAACTGCGCGGCCCTGCCAGTACCTGGTGGGGGAATTATGTGGCTATTCAACCTGCCAACCATCAAGTCACATGGGAAGAATTTAAAGTGGCCTTCCGCGAGCACTACAAACCCGAAGGTGTTCTGCATATGAAGCAAGAAGAGTTCATGAAGCTGAAACAAGGAGGAGATACCGTCAATCAGTATCTCAACAAGTTTAATCACCTGTCGCAGTATGCTATCGATCAGGTGAATACTGATTTAAAGAAGAAGAACTGCTTTATGAGGGGTCTGAATGATCGATTGCAGAGAAAAATGGCCACCTGCATAGATCTCACGTATGGAAAGGCTATCAGCACAGCCTTATCTGTTGAAGCAAAATATGCAGGTTCCGGGAAGAACAAGGGATTTGGTGGTGAGAAGCCTAATCAGGGCCAGGCAAAGAGGCAACGGTTTGTGATCCGGCCTTCTAGCCAAAATCGTTCTTTTTCTCGACCGCCCTCATTCCCTTTCAAGCAGCCAATCATTATTCGCCCCAACAATGCCCCCACTACCCCAAATCAGCCGGGTGCCCCGGGCACTCGATTCCCTGCTTTGCCCAGCTCCTCAACCGGGTGTTTTAATTGTGGCAAGTCGGGACATTTCATCAAAGACTGCCCATATCCCAAGCAGAATCAATCAAATGCTCAGTAAGGATCTGGGAAGTCAGCTCAGCCCAAGGGAAATAATGTGGGGAAGAATGCAAAGAAGACGGGGTGGGTATACTATACTCAAGTGGCCACTACACCGGAAGGTGAACCGGTGATGATGGGTACGTTTCTCGTGGCCAGTCACCCTGCAATTATTCTTTTTGATTCTGGTGCTTCGCATACATTTATTAGCAAGGCATTTGTGGAGCAACATCACATTTCATGCCATGAATCAAAAGAAGGATTTAAAATTCATTCACCTGGGGGACACATTTTTACTAGAGAAGTGGCCTATCAAGTGCCAGTAATAATGGCCGGATGGAACTTTCCTGCTAACATGATTGTTCTGAAAGGCCAAGATATAGATGTGATTTTGGATATGAATTGGTTAACCCAACACAAGGCAATTCTCAACACTGAACTCAGAACCGTCAGGTTGAGCTATAATCAAGAAGAGATTCTTTTATTTATCCCCGTAACCAATCCAGCCAAAGCTTCTGGTAGAATATATGAAGCCATTGTACCGGAGATCAAGGATATTCCGGTAGTATGTGAGTTTCTAGATGTATTTCCAGAAGATTTGCCTGGACTGCCCCCTGAAAGAGATGTAGAATTTGTAATTGAGCTAAAGCCCGGTACGGCTCCCATTTCCCGAAGATCGTACCGTATGCCCCCTAATGAGTTGGCGGAATTGAAGATTCAATTACAAGATCTACTGAATAAGGGATTCATCCGGCCAAGCTCGTCTCCATGGGGTTGCCCCGCCATTTTTGTTAAAAAGAAGGATCAAACCTTACGAATGTGCGTGGATTATCAACCCCTGAATGAGGTCACCATCAAGAACAAGTACCCTCTTCCGAGGATTGACATCCTATTTGATCAACTGACTGGAGCGAGGGTATTCTCCAAAATTGATCTTAGGTCGGGCTATCACCAAATCCGAATTCAGCTCGAGGATATACCGAAGACCGCGTTCACTACGCGGTATGGTTTATTTGAATATTTGGTAATGTCCTTTGGGCTAACAAATGCTCCTGCCCATTTCACTTATTTGATGAACTCGGTGTTTATGCCTGAGTTGGACAAGTTCGTGGTGGTCTTCATCGACGATATCTTGATATATTCCAAAAATGAAGAGGAGCATGCTCAACATTTGCGGATTGTATTGACGCGCTTGAGGGAACATCAGTTGTATGCCAAGTTCAGCAAGTGCGCTTTCTGGCTGGAGGAAATTCAATTTTTGGGGCATGTGTTATCTGCCAAGGGAATTGCGGTAGATCTGAACAAGGTCAAGGATATTCTGGAGTGGAAACCCCCAACCACTGTTCACCAAGTCCGGAGTTTTCTTGGACTAGCTGGATATTCTCGCATATTCATACCAGATTTTTCTAAGCTTGTGAAGCCAATCACAAGTTTATTGAAGAATGACATTAAATTCAATTGGTCTTCTAAGTGTAATGAAGCCTTTGAGCAATTGAAGACATTATTAACCACTGCTCCGGTATTGGCTCAGCCGGACATCACCAAACCTTTTGGTGTATATTGTGATGCATCAGGCAGTGGACTCGGCAGTGTATTAATGCAAGAGGGCCGAGTAATTGCATATGCTTCAAGGCAGTTGCGCCGACATGAGGAGCATTATCCAACTCATGATCTGGAGCTAGCTGCTGTGGTTCATGCCCTAAAAATTTGGCGTCACTATCTGCTGGGAAATATCTGTCATATTTATACAGATCATAAAAGCTTGAAGTATATCTTCACCCAGTCAGAATTAAATATGAGGCAAAGGCGATGGCTTGAGCTTATTAAGGACTATGAACTAGAAATTCATTATCACCCAGGTAAAGCCAATGTTGTGGCAGATGCACTGAGCCGTAAGGCTTCCTGCCACTGTCTTATGGTAAAGACCGCTGACAACACTTTATGTCAAGAGATAGAAAAGCTAAACCTGGGGATGGTCCAACAAGGAACCCTGAATCAGCTAAAGCTTGAGTCGATCATTTTGCAAAGGATAATTGATGCTCAAAAGGATAATGTGGGTATGAAGCACATACGGGAAAAGATAAGGGCCGGAACAGCCAAATGTTTCAAAGAAGACGATCAAGGTGTGATATGGTTCAATAACCGCATAGTAGTGCCAAAGAATGAAGAACTCCGCCAGCAAATCTTAGATGAAGCACATCTTAGTCGCTATTCTATTCATCCGGGAAGCACTAAGATGTATCATGATCTCAAGCAGCATTACTGGTGGACGAAGATGAAAATTGAAATTGCACGCTATGTGGCTAAGTGTGACACTTGCAGACGTGTCAAAGCCATACACATGAAAACTGCTGGTCCATTACAATCTTTGCCGATCCCAACATGGAAATGGGAAGATATAAGTATGGACTTTATCATGGGATTTCCCAGGACTGCAAAAGGGTATGATTCTATCTGGGTTATAATTGATCGGCTTACGAAGATTGCTCACTTTTTACCGGTCAAGACAGAATCCCCAGTTACCGTCTACGCCCAATTGTACATTGCTCGTATTCTTAGTCTGCATGGTGTTCCAAAGACCATTGTGTCGGATCGTGGACCCCAATTTGTAGCCAAGTTTTGGGAAGCACTTCACAAATCCTTGGGTACTAAGTTGCTCCATAGTTCGGCATATCATCCACAAACCAGTGGACAGACTGAGAGAATTAATCAAGTACTCGAAGATATGTTGCGAGCATGTGTCCTGGATTTCTCACCAAAATGGGATGAATGTTTGCCTTTGGCGGAGTTTTCATACAATAATAGTTATCAAGAAAGTATCAAGATGGCACCTTTTGAAGCTTTATATGGACAACGGTGTCGAACTCCGCTAAATTGGTCTGAACCTGGAGAAAGGTATTTCTTTAGGCCTGATATAGTGAAGGAGGCCGAGGAAAAGGTTCAGAAAATTATTTATAATCTTAAGAAAGCCCAGGCTCGGTAGAAGGGTTATGCAGACAAACAGCGAATGCCCTTGTATTTTCTTGAAGGGGACTATGTCTACTTGAAGGTTTCACCAATGAAGGGAGTATCGCGTTTCGGGATAAAAAGGAAAGCTTAAACCCAGGTACATTGGTCCATTTCCTATACTTCAAAGATATGGGCCAGTGGCGTATCGACTTCAACTTCTCGAAACATTGTCTGTTGTACATAATGTGTTCCATGTGTCACAATTGAAGAAATGTCTTTGGGTTCCTAATCGAACCATTGAAATAACAGATGTTGTCCTGGAACCAGATTTAACATACTCGGAACATCCTATTCGAGTACTGGATCAAAAGGACAGGGTTACCCGGAGAAAAACTCTTAAGTTCTATAAGATACAGTGGAACCAACATTCGGAAGAAGAGGCTACATGGGAAACTCAAGACTTTTTAGATAAGAATTTCCCAGGCTTTCTAGCCTCATGTAATTTGTAAAGTATATTTAGTGTTGTAATAAAGAAGTGACCCCCACACCACCCCTGCCTTGTACCAGAAATAAGGGAATAAAGATGTGACACATTTCCTTTTCCATTACTCACCCTAGGACTTTAAATCTCGGGACGAGATTCTTTTATGGGGGGAAGGATGTAACAACCCTAGTGTTACTGTAACTAAAAACTTGCACATGGCATCATAAGCATTGGCATTGCATATGTTTGACACACCTAGAGTGCATTCACTAGGTAAAAATTTCAAACAAGTGTATTGTTTTTGGTGTTTTGCAAATAGGACCCTAGATAGGGAACCTGACCCTAAGTAAGGCTCAAGGGGCAAAACTTAACCCAAATGAAGAAAACCTAAAGGCTTTAGGGGAATAATCACCAAATGATCCCAAGATTTAAGTGGAATTACATTTAAACCCCTGGGATACCAGAAACCCAAATTGGAACCCTGGAAAACCCTAAAACCAAACCCTAGGGACCTATGTGCAAAATTAGTCCACTTTTGGACTAAAGTGCAAAAACCAAGTCAAATAGTATCTTAAGTCCTTTGGTTAACAAATGTGTGGACTTGTAAGCCAAATATTGGGTTTTGGACTTAAATGCAAAATGGACCTCAATTAGGTTCTATTCTAAGTCTGAAATTCAGTATTGAGAACTCAACTTTGGAGCCTTGTATCTTTTAAAAGATAGGGGTTTTGCCCTAAGTGACCACAACAAGTTTGTAGACCAATCAAAGGAGAACAATTTTGCTGAAGAGAGCAAACCATGTTCTTGTGAGAAAATTAGAGATAATCATGCTCAAACTTGGACTGTCAGACTAATACAGTCTGAATCTCAAGTTGACAGTGACTTTGCTCCAAGTTTGAGAGCCATTTTAACCTTGATCCAATGCTCAACTGATTCCAACCCCTATAGTCGAGTTATTGCTGGTTTATAGCTCTACAAGTTTGCTGCAGAGCTGGACTTGTGTTGTCACTAGAAATTTAGAGAAAATCTCTCTCCAAGTTGGGCTGTCAGGCGACTGAATCCTGTTTTGCCATGGTACAGTATCACGACTGAAGAAGATCAGATCGCCAGCAAACCTTCACCGCCGGCGACCTCACTGCGCCGCGATTCGTGCTGCCGCCATCCGGATTCATGTTCACGGCTAGGGGATAACCTCTCGGGTAAAAGAATCTTCACCGCCGTACGCTGGACATCACTCCGGTGACTCATCGTCGACTTCCTTTTGGATTTGCGGCTGGCGCGGATAGCTTCGCCGGTGACCGCCGTTCTCCGATCTTGCGCCGCGTGTCCCAATCTCGCCACCGCATCGCCGTGACTCCCTCTAAGTGCCCGTCGACTGCCGGAGTTACTGCCACGCCACTGGACACATATTCACCGCGCCAAGGCTCTTCCTCATCTCCGGCCGCCCACGCTGTCCGCTCAAATTAAGCGCCACCGCCCCGGGGATCTATAAATTGACCCCACAGAGAGCTTCACAACACCATCACCCACCTAGCCACCACGTATTGCTCGCAACTGTTCGCCCAAGCCCGCGAATTTTGAATTCGCCCCAAACCCATTCTCCGCCACCCGAAACCCAATCTCACCACGGCCAGCTCTTTCTAGGTTAATTCATTGCTCCCTCTCCCTTGTTTGAGCACTCTGGTTACTCTGTGATGCTCGCCGAGCCTCCAATTTAAACTAGGAGACCACCAGTCGCCGGGAACACGACGATCTAGCCGCCATGCTCTCGGTCACCGTGGCCAGAGCTCCGTAGTTGGTCTTAGATGCAATTAGGTTGGGGGAAATGATCAAGGTAGCCCCGATTTCATGTCTGCTGCTCGGAGAACCTAGCCGTTGCCCCAATCGGCCGGTACAGAGGCTCGCCGGACTTCGGCCGTGCGTGAACGCCGTCGTGGACCTTGGTCTGCGAAGGAATAGAAGTTCAAGGACCTATCTGCAATCTGTCAGTGACTCTGCGCAATAGTAAATGACCCCGCGTCGAGTTATTTGTTTGTTCAGGGCCCTTTTTGCGAAATCACCAGTGCGGGCGCGTGCGCGGGCGCACTTCTGCGTAAAGTTGGGCCGCTCAGGCCAGTTTGAGCCCAATACTGTTGAGTATTTTCCTTTTTCTTTTTCAGGAGAACTTTAGAAATATGTAGAAAATTGTAGAAAAATGGTAAAATTGTGAAACTAATTTTCCTAGACTTCTTATTTTCCATAGAATTTAATAAAAATAGTTTCATGATTTTTAATGTAAACAGGGAATTTTAAGGTATTTAAAATAGTTTAAGATAGTAGTTCTGGATTTTTAAAAGATAAATGGTAATCCCAAAAATGCTCAAAATTTTTATATATGAGCTTCTTATATTATTTAGAAGCCTTGGGTAGGAATTGGGTTGATTTGGACCTTGTTTGATCACCAAATCCCAAAACACCCCCCTGCCCTGTGAACTCCTTTACTGACTCCGGAAACCCTAAGTTCTTGGAGTTCCGTGAAGGAAAATTGTATTCAAGACTTAGATAATAAGTTTATATTATCTTTGCACTCTCATGAGCATTACATGGCATTCATTCTTATACATATATGTGGTTATGATTAGAACACGAGGAAGAAGTAGAAGCCACTGAAGAGCAAGTACCACCACCTTTGGAAACACAGGCTGAGAACTGTTTCTACTTCGATATTTGTGGATCTGAGCCTGACTCACCCATAAACAAAGGCAAGCCCCGGTGCATTTGTCACCCCCCTTGTGTTTTAAAATCTTTCTCACTTGCTTGATGCACTAGGTGATAGGTGTTGTTTGCTTAAACAATTCCTGCATTACTTTCCTTGAATTTGATTACCTTCCTTGAAACCCTGTTTTTGTAAAAAGGTTTTTCTATGCTTAGTATTGGCAAAAGGATTTGTTTTACAAAAGATGTTTGGCAAAGTGGGAGGGTTGTTTTCAAAATAAAACTTGATGGTGAATCTGTCAAAGGCCTTGATGGATTCAACATCGGAAAAGATGTACCTCTGCCAGGTACCAACCTTTGGGGTTAAATGATTAAGCTGAGACCGGGCGAGTGACTTGCACGAGAAAGAGAGTCTCGGTGTAGTGTCTCCGTCTGAGTCGGTTAAGGGCCATCTCGATGTAAGCCTGCTGACCGAGGACCCTTTAACTGGTCACATGCCTCGTCATGGGTAAGCTTTGCCTCGGGTGGACTAAGGCCAGAATAAGATAACACGAAATGGGTGTGGAGCGGTGGCGAGAGTAGCGTGTACCCTCCGTGGCAAGAGGCTGGACGGTGGTGTATCTGTGCTCTCGGTTTGCGTGAACCTGATCTGGTCTTAAGAAACTCGGTGGCGGGTTGACATATGCAAGGATTAAGTGCTACATATGTCGTGTGATCGGAGATCCTCAGCTGAGTATGATCGATTCGGATCGCCATTCCTCCGCAGTTATGGAGACTTGGCCACTGACTTACACGTAGCAATCCAGTGAAGATGAAGGGTTGATAAGAAATTGGCTAGTGCAGGTCAAGTGATTGAACTAAGGTAGAAAGAACTCTAGCTGCAAGTAATTTTACTTAACCTGACAATAAAATTGGATTTTAAGGATCCACTTTAGTAAGCAATTCTGCAAACAGAGTCTTTGATTATTGAAAGGCCTTACCTTGACTCCCATATAACCAGCATACCCTTGAGAGTCTTTTCCTTAGTCGGGTAAGACTTGCTGAGTAATTCCATACTCAGGGTTTATTTCCCCGTTGTTTTTAGGTGAGGAGACAACAAACTTTTGTTGTTTTTGTACCAAGGTGGTGAAAAGTGAAGATAATCAAGATTGAAGCTGCCGGAGGACCGAGTCCTCCTTAAAAACTTTTATGTAAAGAACTTAATGGGAGGAGTTTTTGCCTCCTAGGTATTGTAATAATACTTTTCTGCACTCGCTTATACTCTGGTCTGTATTAAACGACTTACTCTTACTTTTCAATAAATGTAAGTTTATGTAATCACTTCCGCATTTCCGCATCTCTGATGAACATATTATCTGTCAGACGGGTGAAACGTTCCTGGAAAGGTAAGGATAAAGATACCGAACTTGTCAAGTGATTCAGGAACATCTACAGGGTTGTCTGATGTCTGTTGGACAAGGACAACTGTAGGTGGGCCTAATGACTTGGGAGGTTCCGTCACAGTTGCTAGCGAAGAAAGTTGAGTTTAAGTGGACCCAAAAGTGCCAAGAGGCATTTGAAGAACTGAAGAATAGATTGACTACAACACCTGTGTTGGTTCTGCCTGATGTTCACAAGCCATTCTCGGTATACCGCGATGCTTCCTACACCGGATTGGGATGTGTGCTAATGCAAGAAGGAAGAGTTGTAGCATACTCATCTCGACAGCTGAAGATCCATGAGAAAAATTATCCCACACACGACCTGGAGTTGGCAGCAGTGGTTCATGCTTTAAAGACATGGAGACATTACTTGTATGGGCAGAAGTGCGATATCTACACAGATCACAAAAGTCTGAAATATATATTCACCCAGTCAAAGTTAAACATGAGGCAGCGAAGATGGTTGGAATTGATCAAAGACTACGAGTTGGAGATACATTACCATCCAGGCAAAGCCAATGTTGTTGCAGATGCTCTGAGCAGGAAGAGTCAAGTCAATATGATGGCCACGTACCCAATGTCATATGAGCTAGCCAAGGAGTTCGACAGACTGAGTCTCGGTTTTCTGAACAGTACACAAGGAGTAACAGTGGAATTAGAGCACACCCTAGAGCGGGAGATCAAAGAAGGGCAGAAGGATGATGAAAACATCAACAAGATCCGGCAGCTGATCCTAGAAGGAAGAGGCAAAGACTTTCGAGAGGATGAAGAGGGAGTAATATGGTTCAAGGACCGATTGTGTGTCCCCGACATCAAACCTATTCGGGAGCTGATCCTCAAGGAAGCTCATGAGACAGCCTACTCCATACACCCTGGAAGTGAAAAGATGTATCATGATTTAAAAAGGAGATTTTGGTGGTATGGTATGAAAAGAGAAATCGCGGAATATGTCGCCATCTGTGATAGCTGTCAAAGAACCAAAGCAGAGCATCAGAAGCCCGCCGGACTGTTGCAGCCATTGCAGATTCCTCAGTGGAAGTGGGATGAGATCGGGATGGATTTTATAGTTGGCCTACCTCGTACCCGGGCCGGCTATGATTCCATCTGGGTGGTTGTGGACCGCTTAACAAAGGTGGCCCATTTCATACCTGTGAAGACAACATACACCGGAGCAACATTAGCTGAGTTATACATGTCCCGGATAGTCTGCCTACATGGTGTGCCGAAGAAGATAGTGTCAGATCGAGGAACACAGTTCACCTCTCATTTTTGGCAGCAGCTACAAGAAGCTTTGGGCACGCATTTGAACTTCAGCTCGGCTTATCACCCGCAGATAGACGGTCAGACTGAAAGAACTAATCAGATCCTAGAAGATATGTTGAGAGCCTGTGCGTTGCAAGACAAGTCAGGATGGGACAAAAGGTTACCTTATGTAGAATTCTCCTACAACAATAGTTACCAGGCCAGCTTGAAGATGTCACCGTTTCAGGCGCTCTATGGACGGAGTTGTAGGACTCCGCTGCATTGGGACCAGCCTGGAGAGAGACAGGTGTTTGGCCCCGACATCTTGCTTGAAGCCGAAGAGAATATCAAAATGGTTCGGGAGAATCTGAAGATAGCACAATCAAGGCAGCGAAGCTATGCTGACAGAAGGAGAAGAGAACTGAGTTTTAAAGTGGGAGATTTTGTCTATCTGAAGGTGTCGCCTATCAGAGGAGTCAGAAGGTTTGGAGTCAAGGGCAAGTTAGCACCCCGGTACGTTGGACCATATCAGATTCAAGCAAAGCGTGGAGAAGTGGCCTACCAGCTCAACCTACCAGAAAGTCTGTCGGCAGTGCACAATGTGTTCCACGTGTCGCAATTGAAGAAGTGTCTGCGAGTACCAGAGGAACAGTTGCCAGTGGAGGATTTGGAAGTCCAAGAGGATCTGACATACATAGAGAAGCCAACGCAGATTCTGGAGTTTGCAGACAGAGTCACCCGGAGGAACACCATCAGAATGTGCAAAGTCAGATGGGGCCACCACTCTGAGGAAGAAGCAACCTGGGAACGAGAAGATGATCTGAAAGCCAAATACCCCGAACTCTTTGCTGACCAACCTTGAATCTCGGGGCGAGATTCTTTTAAGGGGGATAGGTTTGTAACACCCTGAATTTGGGGTATAAAATTTCTTTGCTCATATTCACAAATTCAGGTGTTATTCCTCTCTTCACGCCTTTCCCAATCTCCTCTTTCTCTTTTCTATAGAAGAAGAGTAGTTATTTTTATTTGTAATTATAATCGAGTAGGCTAAACTCCAAGGGAGTATGAAATGTTGCATCATGTTGAACCCTAAACTCCACTTTTGTTTGATGCATATGCTTGAGGGTGATAATTTGAATTTGTGGCATATTTGGAATTGAATCAAATGGAGTAAATAAAAAAAAGGGAAAACATTTTCTGAAATAAAAGGAAAAGGTAAAGTGGCCCGCACCCCTGTTCCCCTCGGCCTTTCGGCCCAGCCGGCCCACCCCAGCCGCCCCCTTCCCCTCTCTTCTCCCCCCCCCCCCCCCCCCGCTCGGCCCACCGCGCCAGCCTTTCCCCCTCGTGGGCCCGCGCGAGCGCGGCCCAGCTCCCCCACCGCGCCAACTCCCAGCCCAGCTCCGCGCGCGAGCTCAGCCCAGCGCCCGTTGCAGCCCTGCGCGCACGCGCCCATCGCGCGCACGTCCGCGCGTGGAGCGCTGCCGCCGCCGCCGCCCAGTGGGGCCCACGCGCCTGGAGGCAAAGTGCTTCTTCCCAAATCGAACCGGCTACGCGAAACTCCAATAGAACAACCGCCCGACGCCCAGTTTTCTCGCCCGCGTCGCCGCGACTTCGCCACGATCCGCCGTCGGAGCCGCCCCGCCTGCACCGGCCTCGCCCTGCTAGAGACACCGCCGTCGCCGAGGTGAGCTCGTTTCTTCTTTCCTCTCTCTCCACCGCTTGCTTGCTCGCCGCTCGCTCGCCATGGCTGGGGTTCAGCTGAGCCGACCCAGACGCCCATGTCCTTCTCCATCCCGTCGGTCCGCAATCGTCTCGCCGGTCAGCCTCTGCGTGACGTTCGGCCTTCGCGGCCAGCAGCCCCGCGCGCTCTCGCCTGGCCAGCAGGAGCCGCCTTCGCCTAGCGCCGACGTAGCAGTCGCGCCCCACTTCGCTGGTGAACCATGCCCCTGCACGTCGCAGCCGAACTCGCGCCGCTCGCTGCGCCCGCTGCACGCCCAGCTGCTAAGCGTGTCTAGTGCAGCCCCTGCGCACAACCCTCGCATGCTCCTCGCCGTGCCACGCTACTGCTACTTAGCACGTCGCGTACTCGTCAAGTCTCACACGCGCGGTTTCGCACGTGATCACGGGTAGTGCGCGCGCCGTCGTCATTGTATGCATAGTCCTCACGCTGTTTCGCGCGTGTCGCGCGCGCAATCTGCGCGCATTAGTTAATCACTTCGCTATAATCGTCCATACGCATTAGTCAATTAATTTTCGTTGTAATCATTGATTAATTGACAATTCTCTTTATCTAAAATATCCCACACAAATGATTTATGTTAACTACGTTGAACTTCGAAGTATAGTTTCTTTTTCGCGTTTAAACGTAACATAGGGTGTTCGTTCGTCTACCTTCACCGTGCCTCGAGCTCACTGTTAGCCGTGTCGCGCACGTCAAATCGCGCGTGCGCAGCGCCTCGCCGTGCTCTCGCAGCCGTCATCGCGCAACTAGTGCGCGCGCTTGCGCGCAGTGCGTCGACGGGACTCCGTCTACGTCCGTCTACCCCTCGTCTACCCCTCGTCTACCCCCAGTCTACCCCCCGTCTACCCCCGTGTGCATTCGCGTCGCTTGCCATCGCCACGCATCGCACATTAAATCGTCGCGTGCTGTTCGCACGCGTTGTCGCGCGCCATTTCTGCGTGTCGTGTGTTGTCCGCGCGCTAAGTCGCACGAGCCCGCGCGCCATTCGTGTGTGTCACGCGTTGTTCGCACATGTTGTGCGTGTCGTCGCGTCGTTCGCGCATGTCGCACGTGCTGTTTCGCGTGTCGCGCGCTGTGAGCGCGCGATATTTAACCGTTCGATTATAATCACTCATGTCGATTAATTAACTATTTGTTTAATCGTCCACTATAAAAAAATAGTAAAATAGTCAAAGCGAAGTAGTGCTTTTAATTTATATTTGGTATGATAATGTCAATTTGTGTAATTATAATTAAGCTGAATTAAATATTATAATTCATATCTGCTTAGTGTAAACGTGATATCCCTCGACCGTAGCTTCAGTCGTCTCAGTTCCTTTCTCGCGTAGCCGTAGATGCGAATTCTATGTCGCGTACATATTCATTTGATCTATATTGTGGTATGGTGTATTGTTTCTGTCGTTTCAAAAATGTTGGATGTATGTTTGCACTCGCGTAGATATTGGGCCGTTCGTGGAGTCTGAGGGAATTGCAGGAGAAGACCTTGAGCAGCAGCAGCTTGGTGAAGGAAAGTGTCCTCTGTCTCATTATGTCCCATTTATTTTATAATACACTGTCCCGCATACTATGAACAACCTAAGGATTTACTAGCTTTCTATTTACCTTGTCCTTGATTTACCTTTTGGGTTACTATGGTTAACTACATGCTAGCGCTTTACTCTAATCAACGAACATGATGAGAATTACTTTATGATACGATGTTTTTATTCTGGATACGATGGTGATATACTTGTGGCATTTTAGGGGACTCAGGCCATTTTCCCTGAGTACCTCTCTGTAAGGACCTGTTCGTTGAGAGACCGCCCAGGATAACAGTGCAACCATGAGGGTGAAATGGGATGCCCTTAGCTAATTAATTAGAAGAACTAGAGGTGTAGTTGCTTCGCCGTCGTGCCGTCAATGGGGTTCAGGCACAGTGCTTGCTCTGCCGAGGCTGAGTGCCGAGGTTCTTTCGTTTTGTTTTTGTTAGTCACCCTCCTGCGGGGAGAGGTACTGTGTTTATCAAACTGGAGAAACCTAACGGGCGGCTATGACCTCTAGGTAATCTTTGTAAAAGCTACATAGTGATACCCTGCCGGACCACCTAGGAAGTGATCAATGGGGATTAGCTCTCCCCGGGAAAAATGGGAATCACGGCTCATGGGTAAAGTGTGCGACCTCTGCAGAGGGTAGTGAAACTGATATATCAGCCGTGCTCACGTTTAAGAGCAGCCTTGGGATCCTCTTTGATTAGAGATACTCCAGATACACCTCAGATGATGACTCTAATGATGATGGTTAATGTTGGTGACTTTGATTATGTATTCTAGTATTTCCTCTCCGAGGAGGTACTTTTTGGGATTATAACTTGGGTTTTATGATAAAATCTGGCTTCTACTAACAATAAATACCTGACCAACTAAAAGCAACTGCTTGAGCCTCACCCCACATAAAAGCTAGTCCACTTTAGCCAAACGGGGCATTTGCTGAGTACGTTGATGTGTACTCATCCTTGCTTACACAAAACACCAGGTTGTCCACATTGTAACCACTGCTCAGGAGAAGATGAAGCCGTGGAAGGAGATTTCCAGGAGTTCCAAGACTACGACGAGTTTTAGGTGTGGGTTGGCGGCAACCCCCAGTCAGCTGCCTGTGAAGGCCTTACCTTTACTGCGTTTCGCTTAGCACTTTGATTTATCCGTTAAGTTGATGACTATGTGGATGTCTCTGACTCTGTGATGTAATAAGTTAATACTCTTTTATGTTATTATTCGAGCACTGTGCGATGATGTTCATTTATGTAATCGCTGTGTACGTGAGTTCTGATCCTGGCACGTACATAGTTCGCATTCGGTTTACCTTCCAAAACCGGGTGTGACACCCTCCCTTCTCCTCTCTCTCTCTCCCTCTCCCTCCTCTTCTCTCCCCCTACGCGCGCCCTCTCTTCTTCCCCTGCGCATGCGCCCCTGCTCCCTCCCCTGCCCGGCGCGGCGCGGCCCCGCCCCCTCCCCTGCTCGCGCGGCGGCGCGGCCCTGCCCCCTCCCCCGCCCCTGGCGCGGCGCGGTCCGGCGCGGCTCCCGGCGCGGCCCCCGGCACGGCGCGGCCCCAGCGCGGCATGGCCCCCGGCGTGGTCCTCAGCCCCTGCGCGCGGCCTTCGGCCCTTGCGCGCGGCGTCCTGGCCATCGGCGCGACTCGCGTAGCCCCGTTTACCCCCTAACGCGTTCCCGCGTGCGCAAACCCACGCGGCCGGTGATTATTTTTGGTTGTAGTTAATTTCAAACTCCGTTAGCTAGTGTGCTGCATCACGCGCTTCGTCGCGCGACGATTCAATTCAAGTTCGTATTTATCAATGTGTTGCGTCGCACGCTTCGTCGCGCGGCGATTTAATTTAAATTTGTGTTTATTAATGTGCTGCGTTGCGCGCTTCATCGCGCGACGATTCTTTTAGTTTATATTCATTAAAGTGTTGTGTCGCGCGCTTCGTCACGCAATGATCTATTTTAATTTCAGGTTGTTTAAGGTGCGATGTTGCGCGTCCAGACGCGCGACGTTCCACTTTAAACTCAGCCCTGTTGGTGTATGTCGTCGTGCGCTTCGTCGTGCGATGCTTCACGTCTCTTTATAATTAATGCTAGTGTCTCATTGTGCGCTCTGTCGCGCGGCGAGTCGTTTACTTCTTAATTCAATCTAAATGTCGTGTCGTATGTCTCAACGTGCGACCACTCCCTTTCATTCATCTTTAATGGTTTATAATAATTAAATGTGGAACTTGACTTTACTTTATGCTAAACGTAGTGTCCGCATTAATGCCCTTCAATCGAACGAGTGGTTTAATTTATAATAATGTAATGTGATCGTTTCTCGACTGTCTTTTCCTCTTTCTCTCTTAACCGTAATTGCGAGCCCGCGTGGAACGTCTGTTTATTTATTGCATCCTATTGCATGGTGTACTGTTCTTTTGTATTAAATGTGTGGATGTATGTATATTTGCGCTCGCATAGAAAACGACCCGATTGAGGAGCCCGAAGAACTCGCAGGAGAAGCCCCTGAGCAGCAGTCGGTTGGTGGAGGCAAGTGTCCCTTGACCTATCTCTGTCCTATACATTCTTTAATTCACCTCCTGTTGGGGGCCTTCGGCTTACGAAGGTCCTCAAAAACAGGATTTGACAGTATTTCTGGAGTATAATGTGTGAACAGGTATCTTCAGACTCGAGTCAGTATCACAACAGACCAGAATAATACGAAGGTTGATACAGCGCCGAAGGTGTGAGCAGGAAAGCTTCGGCGTGGTGGCAGAAAGTGAAACCGACTTAAAGATGAAAAGGCTATTCAGACCTCGATAGATTACTATAGAATTATTATCAAATGTAAAGGGCATAAATGTAATTTTGTATGGGCTGTGTCCTGTGTCTATAAATAGGTGAACAGTACCCCCGTACTGTTCACGCGGATCTGACAATCGCTTTTGCGTCACGCTTGTATTTTCATCTCCTTCAAGCTGAAGGTACATTTGTAATTCGATGTTATTTCTGTTTTACATAATAATAATGCAAAGATAAATTAGTAATAATGTGCAATTGTCTATGATGTTCTTTATATTCCTTATAATTCATCCTCCGTCATTGTATTTATGAAGGTACACCCTTCACAACCTTCGTCCGAAAATCATTATATCCTGAGAGGAATAATGCTTCGAAGGACGAAGGACTTTAACGATTAACATTTTTCTATGTTGCCTTGTTCTTAACTCATAGCATTTGAGAACAAGTCTCCAACATTGGCGCCCACCTCCGGTCAACTCACTTCCACTCTTTTGAGTTTTTGAACACCTTCGGCGATCATAAACCTTCGCTATGGCGCCGAAGAAAGCTTCAGCAACTGGGGCTGCAGCTCTGCAACCGCTGGACCACAATCAGGAGACTGTCTCCCTTCGGGAGGCCCGAAGCCAGAAAAGGAAGGCTGTTAGCCCGACACCGCCAGAGGATGAGATAGACCAAGAAATCAGAGACATGGAGATACTTCATCAACAGGTGCAGAGGAAGAAGGAAAAGATGGCCAGGCTAGCTGAACTGCAAAGGCAGATAGACGAAGCCTCTGAAGAAGTTCGTCATCTTACTCAGGATGAGCAACACCGAAGGCCTCAACACCAAGACTTTCATCAGGAGGGTTTTCTCAATGAAGATGACTGGTATGACAATTTCCATCATGGAAATTTTGTTTTTGATGATGCTTCTCCTCTGTCCGCTGAGCTGCAGGCTACACCTTGGCCTCCGTCCTACAAGCCGCCTCAGCTTCCCATATTCGATGGTCATTCATACCCGAAGCAGTTTTTGATGAGCTACGAAGCAACAGTATCTTCGTATGGTGGCAATGCTGCAGTCATGGCCAAATCTTTTGTTATGGCCGTCAGGAGTGTTGCTCAAACCTGGTATTCCTCCCTTCGACCAGGAATGATTACCTCATGGCAAAAGCTGAAGGACATGTTGTTAACCAGCTTCCAAGGGTTTCAGACGAAGCCGGTCACTACTCAGGCCCTGTTCCAGTGCACACAGGATCACGAAGAATACCTTCAGGCGTATGTCCGGAGGTTCTTGCGTTTGAGGGCACAGGCGCCAACGGTGCCCAACAAAATTGTTATTGAGGCCATGATCAAGGGACTTCGGCCCGGACCTTCAGCTCAGTACTTTGCTAGGAAGCCTCCTCAAACTTTGGAGAAGCTGCTTCAGAAGATGGACGAGTATATCCGTGCCGACAATGATTTTCGCCAAAGAAGGGAGGAGGCTTTCAGGTTTTCTGAAATGACCAGGGGCTTCGGTGGGAGGTTCTATCCGAGGCACGTTAGATCAATTCATAACTCTACCCAAAATGATGATAGAGGGAGCCAACAACAAAGGCCACAGTGTTCCTCACAGGCTTCGGGGCAACAGCAAGGCTCCTTCCGACCACCAGCTCCGAGGGGCAGAGGTGCCAGGGGCTTCGGCAGAAGATTTGGCGATCAGCCAAGAAGAATTTTTTGCTTGTTCTGTGGCGAGAACAAAGGCCATACCACCAGGATGTGCCATGTTACCATCCAGAAGCAAAAGGAAATAGCCGAAGCTGCAGCACAACAGGCTCAGCCGAAGCAGGTCATGCACACTGCTTCGTATCATTCGCCTTACATCCCAGAGTATGTAGGCAATCACCCTGCAGCTTCTGTTGCTTCGGCAAGCCAACCTCAAGCTTCCTGGCAACAGCCTCCGCCTCCACCACCGTTGCAACAAGGCCAGCAGCCAGAAGGGAGCCAATATGCTTCACACCAAAGGGACTTCAGAGAACAGTCCGAAGCTCGCACAGTCAATAGCACTGTGCCAGAGTCAAAGCACATCTATTGACAAATATCCTACCTTAATAGCAGTCTTTTTCATTTCAGTTTTATTTTCTGTAATAAAGGACATTGTTTAGGTTTCATGTAAATAGTTTCGTTGATTCCCACAAAGAAAATATATTTTCTTCACAGGCTTAAGTTGTTGAAGTTTAAAGATTTGTGATAACAAAGAGGACCTTCGAATTATCGAAAATTCTTCGAAACAACAAAAAGTCGTTCTAAGGAACGCAGAGTAAGTTTGCCGAAGTCACAAAAAGCCGTTCCAAAGGGAGCGCAGTGTAAGTTTTTTGCTCCAAAGTCGTTCCTAAGGGAATGCAGAGCTTACAGCGAAAAGTCAACGCTGATTCCGCCGAAAGTAAAAGGCGAAGAAGCTCCAAAGACGTTCCTAAGGGAATGCAGAGCTTACAGCGAAAAGTCAACGCTGATTCCACCGAAAGTAAAAGGCGAAGAAGCTCCAAAGACGTTCCTAAGGGAATGCAGAGCTTACAGCGAAAAGTCAACGCTGATTCCGCCAAAAGTAAAAGGCGAAGAAGCTCCAAAGACGTTCCTAAGGGAATGCAGAGCTTACAGCGAAAAGTCAACGCTGATACACAAAATATTATGTATTTTATTGCAGGGATGTGTGTGTGAAGCTCCGGAATGAATACCTTTTTCTCATAGCATAACATCATCACATCATTTTGCATAGCATAAGCATCATACATCATGCTGCATATGGCACAAGAAGGGGACATGACATCGATCTTCGGAAAAATGTTTTGAAAGGGGAAAATCATGCTAATTTGCAAGCAGATACACTATTGATCTTCAGAAGTATAGCTTCGGAGACCATCTTGACGAAGCTTGGATATTGTTCATCAGAACACTACGAATATTGTTGTGACAAATGAAAATCATTCTTCACGAAGCATGAAAAGAAGGGAAGGTGTTTTTTTCGTCAAAAACGCAAAAACGGTACGTATGTAAAATTTCATGCATCGTAAAGAATTAAACAATAAAAGCAGGTATATTACATTCAGGACTACAAGATGTCACACATATTACATTTCAGAAGTTTTTACAGTAGCACTCAGTCTTCTCTAAGTACTACTTCTGCAGCTTCGTTCAGGAGTCGATCGATAACTTGATCCATGATAGCTTCAACCATCTTTTTAATTTCATCGTCATCTTTCGGGGAAGGACCCGGAGACGCTTTAGTAGGATCTGAGGGAGGACAGGATATGGCTACATTGCTATTACAAGTTGCGAACGAAGTTAAAAATTAAAAATTACAACACAATAAAAACCACTAGTTAATACCTAGTTGCCCTTCGGGCTCTGCGCTCTTCTCAGCAGCCTCTGTTACTCTTCTAGCGTCATGAATGCCCTTTTCGCTTCTTTGGATAATTTCTCGGGCCATTTCTCGGCCACCGTTGTCCCAGATATCGGTGAAAAATTTTCCACCAACCATGCTAGCTTCGGCCGAAGGATCCTTTGCATCTTCGGAGAGCAGGGTGGCCTCGGATCGCGCCAAAATTTTTACATGTTCACAGCCCTTTTTCTCCAAAATGGTAGCAATTCCCCTGGCACCCGAAAAAGCACATATATCTCCACGGCTATTTAAAATTTCTTCGAAGGCCTCAGCTTCATGGCTAATCCATTCAATAGGGCCTTCGGGGTTGCCTCTCGTAAAGTTTTCTTCACTTGAAAATGCGCCAACACTGGCGAAGCTAGCTTTCAACTTCTTGACACATTCTATAGATTTGTTATAACATCTTTTCTTGGATGAACGAAGCTCTTCAACAGTTCCCTCTAAATGATTTGCCCATTGGTCGCTGAGTTCTCGCTTCGTTTCTTCAAGCATGCGTTCCTCTTTGGCTCTAGCCAGTTGTTTTTGAAGATCTTCAATTTCGCGCTTCTGAGCTTCAGCTTGATCTTTAAAAGTAGCTTCGTCTTCCTTTATTCTATTTATTAATGAATGTAATATCTTATCTTTTTCGAGACCTTCGTTCCTCAGTTCAATTACTTCGGAACGAAGGTTGCTCAGGGCTTTGGCACACCCTTCGTCTTCAGCATCTTTTTGGGCCCTGAGGGCATTGCTAAGTATCAGGCCCTGCAAAGAAGAATATGTGTATGCCATTAGATTTAAGCAAACGAAAAATTTTGGTCTCAGCAAAAAATACAAAGATCCCATTTGTTGCACCTTTAAGCTATTATATGCCAGGCTGTCGGCCAGATCATTCTTCGACAGCACCGAGAGTCCGTCTTCTAATGTTGGGAATCCGAAGCTCTTGCTCATCTCCCGGCAGACAGAAATCTCCTTGTTGTCCGGGAGACAGTACAAGAAGTCTTCTTCTCCGCTGCCGTTGAATATCAACGCCCCCTTTGGATACTTCAGTCTTTGGGCGTAAAGCTGGGCTTCTTGCCTTTCTTTCTCTGATAATTTTTTCCCCGAAGCATGTCGAACAATATAATCAAGGACTTTGGGGGATGCTTCGGGGGCAATAGCATTGATTTCTTCAACAAGAATTTGCTCTGTTATTCTTTCTTCCTCGGTTTCTAAGGATTTTACCTTCGTGGGCTCTGAGGGCCCAGCTTCAGCTTCAGTTTCTTACTCGGGAACCTTTGTATCAGAGATTTCAATTTTCGCTTCGGGAACGGCAACAGTCTTCTTCGGAGGTGTGCTTGAAGATTTAATTGTTTCCAGAACATCTAGCACATTAGCCATTCTCTTTCTTTTCGGAGTCACTGCTGGCACCTTTTGATTTTTTACTGTCTCAACATTTGCTGCAGGACTAAAAACTTCTGATGTTTTTTCCTCAGTTGGTTTTTTCACTTTTTCCATTTTTTCTGTGGATGGCGCTTCGGCCATCTCTTTTGTTTCTGGTAACAAAATCTTCGGTTCTTTCAATTCTATCCTTGTTGGCGTTTCGGCCATTTCTGCGGCTTCTGGCAGCAAGGTCAGTTTGGTTGGCTTTTCAGCTTCGGTGGCCGAAGAAGTTTCTTCGGTGAACCCAGGCACCGAAGCTGGTTCAATATAGCGCGGCCGATGTGTAAGGACCTTTATCCTCTTTCTTTTCGGCTCGGGCTCGCTAGGAGCAGTTGCAGCTTCTTCTTTCGCAGAAGTTGTGTTTTTTCTTTTCTGCCCTCGAATGGGATAACGATAGTCAGGGTAGACGAACCCGATCGCATCAAACACCCGATTCAGCCTCTTCTTTTTTTGGCCTCCGAAGGCTGCTGACAGTGCAGTATCTTCGGCCTTCGAATAAGCCCCAAGCAGTTCATCACTTAAATTTTCAATACTTTTTAACCAGTCGTCATCTGGCTCAACAAATTTATCTCTGAACTTAAAAGTATATTTCAACCTCATAAGTCCACCTTCGTCGGTTTCTTTTATGGTTTCTTGCGGCATTTCCCATTTCTCCGCGAGCGGCCATACCCTGAAGGCAATATGCTCTTGTACTAAATCTCTCGTTCCAATAAAAGAACAGATAACGCCGAAGGCTCTCTGGCATTCTTCGGCAGCTTCATTCATTTCAACCTTCGGCCTCCGAAGGCCGAAGCTTTGCCAAATAGGGCGCATGATTATACCTTTGATATCTTCCCGCACTGTCAGGTCATTCTTCACATAAAACCATTCTGTCATCCAGTCGCCGGGCCATCTCTTCCGAAAGGTTGGCACGGGACAGCTTGACCCAGATCGAGAAACGAAACTGTAGCAGCCAAAATTATTGTGATACTGTTCCTTACCCTAAGGTTTTGTTTCGTATGATAATTCGTGTATATTACAGAAACTTTTTGCATCAGGCTCCAGACCTTGGCTTCTCACGGCCCACACGAAGATATTCAGCCTTATGATTGCTTCGGGGGTAAGTTGGTGAAGGTAGACTTCGAATATTTTCAGCACCTCGACAACAAAGTTGCTCAGGGGAAATCGTAGTCCAGCTTTCAAAAAGCTTCGGAACACTACGACTTCATTTTCCTCAGGGATCGGGCAAGTTTTCTCTCCTTCGTCGACCCTCACAATGGATAAATCCCGGAAGTATCTTCCCCTCATGTTGGCAAGATGATTTTCTTTGATAACTGACTTGCCAAAAACTGAATGGCTTGGTCGCCAAGGGCGATCTTCGGAGTCTTCACCACCACTGTCCACATCATAACTGTCGCTGTCACTAGTATCTTCAGACAAACCTTCCAGAATCTCCTTGGTGATTTTTTCTGTATTGGTCTTCGACATCGCTATAAGAAACCCCAAGTTCTTCTCTTCGTCGAGACTCAGCTTCATCTCAGCAGCAGCTTTCTTCTCTTCAGTCATCTTCGGAAACGCTAAAAAACTGTTTTCAAAGCCGAAGCTTTAAAACTAAACGCTCAGCAAATTTTAGTGCGCAAGAGCTAAAAATTGAGTGAGCGGGAGCAGATGGCAAGAGAGCGTGCCAAATGAGTTTGCGGTATGACTGTATTTATACGCCCGGTGCGTTGAAAATTGAAAGACCCCACTTGTCAGAGAATGTTGCTATTCTAGCAAAGGGAAGGTGTTTTTTCGGACCTTCGGCGTAAAGCCTTCGTCCATGTCGCAATCTAAATTTATTATTTTAAACAAATTGATATTGCGAGGGGCTACTGTTGGGGGCCTTCGGCTTACGAAGGTCCTCAAAAACAGGATTTGACAGTATTTCTGGAGTATAATGTGTGAACAGGTATCTTCGGACTCAAGTCAGTATCACAACAGACCAGAATAATACGAAGGTTGATACAGCGCCGAAGGTGTGAGCAGGAAAGCTTCGGCGTGGTGGCAGAAAGTGAAATCGACTTAAAGATGAAAAGGCTATTCAGACCTCGATAGATTACTATAGAATTATTATCAAATGTAAAGGGCATAAATGTAATTTTGTATGGGCTGTGTCCTGTGTCTATAAATAGGTGAACAGTACCCCCGTACTGTTCACGCGGATCTGACAATCGCTTTTGCGTCACGCTTGTATTTTCATCTCCTTCAAGCTGAAGGTACATTTGTAATTCGATGTTATTTCTGTTTTTACATAATAATAATGCAAAGACAAATTAGTAATAATGTGCAATTGTCTATGATGTTCTTTATATTCCTTATAATTCATCCTCCGTCATTGTATTTATGAAGGTACACCCTTCACAACCTTCGTCCGAAAATCATTATATCCTGAGAGGAATAATGCTTCAAAGGACGAAGGACTTTAACGATTAACATTTTTCTATGTTGCCTTGTTCTTAACTCATAGCATTTGAGAACAAGTCTCCAACACCTCCCGCATTTCACAGTTATACCTAAGGATCGACTAGCTTTTGTTATTCATGTCCTTGTTTACCTATTTGGGTTGGATTATTATTGCTTAGTCTTATGCTATTGCTCAACTCTAATCAATGAACATGATGAGAATTATCAATGATACGTTGTTTTCCCCTCTTTTATTATGATGTTATACTTGTGACCTTCAAGGGGGCTCGAGCGGGTTCTCGAGTGCCTCTCCGTAAGGACCTGTTCGTTGGATGACCGCCCGGGAAAACAATGCAACCATGAGGGTGGAGTGGGACGCCCTTAGCTGAATAATTAGAGGAACCGGGGGTAGTTCGCTTAGCCGTCGTGCCGTCAATGGGGCTCGGTGTATGCGGCTCGCTCTGCCAAGGTTGATTTGTCCCTTGGGGAGGAGTGCGGTACATTTAGGAAACCTAACGGGCGGCTACAGCCCCGGGGAATCTTTGTAAAGGCTACGTAGTGATGCCCTGCTGGACCACCTAGGTAGTGGTCAATGGGGAGTAGCTCTCTCCGGGCAGAAAGGGAATCATGGCTTGTGGGTAAAGTGCACAACCTCTGCAAAGTGTTTGAGAACTGATATATCAGTCATGCTCGCGGTTATGAGCGGCCAAGGGAGCTCCAGTGATTAGTGGTACTTGATCAGAGATGTTCGGATTGCAGGTGGCAATGAGATTGATGGTTCTTGGTTTTGACTCTGGAAATGGTAAGTGGTACTCTTTCCGTTTGGAAAGGAGTACATTTGGGTTAATAACATGGGTTAATTCTAAAACTTGGCTTTCTCTACCAGTAATAATAATCTGACCAACTAAAAGCAACTGCTTGACTTACCCCCACATAAAGCTAGTCCACTACAGCCAAACAGGACACTTGCTGAGTATGTTGATGTGTACTCACCCTTGCTCTACACACCAAACCCCCCCATCCCTAGGTTGTCAGCATTGCAACCACCGCTCAGGAGAAGATGAAGCCGTGGAAGGAGATTTCCAGGAGTTCCAAGAATACGACGAGTTCTAGGCGTGGGTTAGCGGCAAACCCTTAGTCGGCTGCCTGTGAAGGCCGCGTTTATCTACGTTTCGTTTTTGCACTTTGATTATTGTAAAGACTATGTGGATGTCTTAGACATGTGATGTAATCGACTATTATTTCCCTTTTTAATACTATTTGAGCACTGTGTGATGATGTCCATGTTATGTAACTGCTGTGTACGTGAATTGCTGATCCTGGCACGTACATGGTTCGCATTCGGTTTGCCTTCTAAAACCGGGTGTGACAGGTAATCCCTTTATCTCCCCTTTCCTCTTTATCTGAGAAGCTGTCAGTGAAGATGGTCATTTGTTCAGTGTTATGGAGATCTTCTACACATCTTTTCTTATGCTGAAAGACTGCAAAGTCAAATCTGATATGTGTGTGGTTTCTACAGATGTCTGAGAACAGGCGCAGATGTGTGAGGCATGCACAGTCAGAGCAGCAGGCACCCCAAGAGGAAGCAGCCCAGCAGCAGCAGTTGCCACCACCACCCCTGATGACCATTGAGCAGATGTTCTTGATGCAGACCCAGGCAGTTCAGGCAATTGGTCAGACATTAGCAGCGATGCAGCGAGTTCAGCAGCAGCCACCACCACCTCAGCCTCCAGTGCAAGTCTAGATGCCTCAGGTGCCCAGAGACAAATGGGCAGAATTCATGAGGGGCCATCCCCCTATTTTTGCTCATTCTGCTGATCCCATGGACGCCGAAGATTGGCTGCGTACCGTGGAGCGTGAGTTGCACACTGCCCAGTGCAACGATCATGAGAAGGTGTTGTATGGTCCTCGACAGCTGAGGGGAGCAACACAGTCTTGGTGAGAGTCTTACCTCGCCACCCATGCCAACCTAGAAGCCATCACTTGGGAGGAGTTCAGGGACAACTTCTGTCGCTACCATGTGCCTGAGGGACTGATGATAGTGAGGAAGGAGGAGTTTCTCACCCTGAAGCAAGGTCCCCTGTCTGTCAGTGAGTACAGGGATAAGTTTCTGCAGCTGTCGCGTTATGCCCCAGAAGATGTCCACATAGATGCTAAGAGGCAGTACCACTTCTTGAGAGGATTGGTTGATCCCCTCCACTACCAGCTAATGAACCACACCTTCCCTACCTTCCAGCATCTGATCGACAGAGCAATCATGATAGAAAAGAAGCGTCGGGAGATGGAAGACAAGAAACGCAAGATTGGTGGACCTCTAGTTAGGAGTAGCAGCCGTCCTCGCTACTCAGGCAACCCACCTCAACAATTCAAGTCAGGTCAGCAGCACTAGCATCAGCGTCAGAACCAACCGCAGCAGTACCAGAGACAGTTTCCTCAGCAGCAGCAGTATCGTCAGAATAACCAGCAAGGAGGAAATCAATACCAGCGTCAGAGCAACCAGGCAACCCGTCTTCCTGCCCTAGCAACCAACCAGAACAATCAAGCAGCACCAGCGCAAGGAGGAGGTCATGCATGTTTCCACTATGGGGAACAAGGCCATTAGGCGAATAATTGCCCAAAGAAAGCAACTCAGCAGCAGCCAGCTCCCAATGCCCCAGTCAGGCAGAATGCAATGCAGCAAGGAAGCAACAACCGTGGGCAACCTCGTGCCCAGTATGGAAAGGTGAATCACTTGGAGGCCGACACAGTCCAGGAGACTCTAGGAGTGGCACTAGGTACGTTATTAGTCGAGTACCATTGCGCAAATGTCTTATTTGATACTGGAGCAACGCATTCTTTTGTGACTGCATCATGGGTAGAATCACATAATATACCAGTAGCACCCATGTATCCACCTATGAGGGTTAGTTCAGTTGGTGGAAGGACCCAAATAGATAGATTTTGCCCTAGTGCAAGAGTCCAAATAAGAGGGATAGAGTTCCCCATCGATTTAATAGTTATGGGTAACCAGGATACAACTATAGATGTCATCCTAGGGATGAATTGGCTAACCAAGTATCAGGACAGTCTTAGTTGTGATAAGAGAACAATGAAGTTAGTGTCCCCATCAGGAGAAGAAGTGCTAGTAGAGTTGGTCTTGTCAGAATCCAGAAAAGGGAGTTGTCACCAAGTCACCGCTCACAGTGAGGAGATTAAACCATCAGAGGCTACCAGTGTAGTATCAGATTTCCCAAATGTGTTTCCCGAAGAGTTACCAGGTATGACACCTGAGAGGAAGGTTGAATTTGCCATAGAGCTTATTCTAGGCATCGCCCCTATTTCTAAGAGAGCCTATCGAGTGTCCGGACCAGAGTTGGTGGAACTTAAGAAGCAAATTGATGAGTTGTCAGAAAAAGGTTACATTAGACCGAGTACTTTGCCTTGGGCAGCCCCAATGCTGTTTGTGGAGAAGAAGGATGGCACAAAGAGGACGTGCATCGATTACAGATCCTTGAATGAAGTTACTATCAAGAACAAGTACCCCCTGCCCAGAATTGAAGATTTATTCGATCAATTGAGAGGAGCTAGTGTGTTTTCAAAGATAGATCTGAGGTCAGGCTACCATTAGCTCAGAATCCAACCCTCAGATATACCGAAGACGACTTTCATCACCAAGTATGGACTGTATGAGTTCATGGTCATGTCATTCGATTTGACGAATGTGCCAGCTTACTTCGTGTACTTGATGAACAGTGTGTTCATGGACTACCTCAACAAGTTCGTAGTAGTGTTCCTTGATGATATTCTTATATATTCCCAGAATGAGCAAGAGCATGAGGAGCATTTGAGGAAAGTACTTCAGAGGCTACGAGATTGTCAGCTGTATGCCAAGCTTAGCAAGTGCGAGTTCTAGATCAGTGAAGTCTTGTTCTTGGGTCACATTATAAACCGAGAGGGATTGGCTGTAGATCCAAAGAAGGTAACATCTATCTTGGACTGGAAAGCACCAAAAGATGTCTGAGGAATCAAGAGTTTCATCGGAATGACTGGTTATTATCGGCGTTCGATTGAAGGTTTCTCCAAGATTGCCAGACCAATGACAGCATTGTTGGCAAAAAAGGTCGAGTTCAAGTGGACCCCAGCATGCCAAAAGTCCTTTGAGACATTGAAGGAGAAGCTGACAACGGCACCAGTACTAATTCTGCCAGATGTTCACAAGCCATTCTCAGTGTATTGCAATGTTTCGTACACCGGACTAGGATGTGTGTTGATGCAGGAAGGGAGAGTAGTGGCATACTCATCCCGACAATTGAAAGTTCATGAGAATAATTATCCTACTCATGATTTGGAGCTAACAGCAGTGGTTCATGCATTAAAGACCTGGAGGCATTATCTTTATGGGCAGAAGTGTGATATCTACACAGACCACAAAAGCCTCAAGTACATGTTCACTCAGTCAGAGTTAAACATGAGGCAGCGAAGATGGCTAGAGTTGATCAAAGATTATGAGCTGGAGATCCATTATCACCCAGGCAAAGCAAATATGGTTGCAGATGTTCTTAGTAGAAAAATTCAAGTCAATATGTTGGCCGCTTACCAGATGTCGTATGAGCTAGCGAAGGAGTTCGACAGATTGAGTCTCGGATTTCTGAACAACACTCAAGGAGTGACAATTGAGTTGGAACCCACTCTAGAGCAAGACATCAGGAAAGGCCAGAAGGATGATGAGAAAATCAAAGAGATCCAGAAGCTGATCATAAATGGAAAAGGCAAGGATTTCCGTGAAGATGCAGAAGGAGTGGTATGGTCAAGGACAGACTGCGTGTTCCCGACATCAAATCGATCTGGGAACTGATTCTCAAAGAAGCCCATGAGACATCATACTCTATACACCCTGGTAGTGAGAAGATGTACCAAGACCTGAAGAAAAGATTTTGGTGGTACGGTATGAAAAGGGAGATAGCAGAGTATGTGGCTGTATGTGATAATTGTCAGAGGATTAAAGCAGAACATCAGAGACCTGCAGGTTTGTTGCAACCATTGTAGATTCCTCAGTGGAAATGGGGTGAGATCAGAATGGACTTTATAGTTGGTTTGCCTTGCACTCGTACTGGCTATGACTCTATCTGGTAGTAGTGGACCGTTTGACAAAGGCGACCCATTTCATACCAGTCAAGACCACTTACAACAGTGCGGTGTTGGCCGAACTATACATGGCTCAGATTGTGTGCTTGCATGGCGTTCCGAAGAAGATAGTATCAGATAGAGGCACCCAGTTCACCTCTCATGTTTTGCAGCAGTTACATGAAGCCTTGGGCACACATTTAAAGTTCAGCTCAGCTTACCAACCGTAGACAGATGGCCAGACGGAGAGAACAAATCAGATTCTTGAGGACATGTTGAGGGCTTGTGCTTTGCAAGACAAAATAGGTTGGGACAAGAGATTACCATATGCAGAATTCTCTTACAACAACAGCTATCAGGCCAGTTTGAAGATGTCACCATTCGAAGCGCTCTATGGGAGGAATTGCTGGACTCCATTGCATTGGGACCAACCCGGTGAAAGACAGGTGTTCAGACCAGATATTTTGCTTGAAGCCGAAGAGAACATTAGAATGGTCCGAGAGAATTTAAAGGCAGCGCAGTCCAGACAGCGCAGCTGAAAGGGAATTAGGCTTACACCTAGTCCCTAATTAATTTTGGTGGTTGAATCACCCAACACAAATAAATTGGACTAACTAGTTTCCTCTAGATTATATGTTATGCAGGTGCCAAAGGTTCATCTATAACTATACTAAATCGACTATCCGGAATACCGTAGATTATTCCGGACAGGAGAAGCTTTTTGGAAAAACAGGCCAAGCGCGGACCGTCCGGGCCCTTGCGGCGGATCGTCCGCGACACAAGGATATCTCTCGGACAGAACCAATGCAAAAATACAAGTTTCCACTACGGACTGTCCGGAGGAAAAGCTAAGACCGTCCGAGCCCTCGCGCGGACCGTCCGGCCTCAGGCGCGGACCGTCCGGTCGGTAAGAAACCGAAAAACCCGAAGGTAACGGGTTCGGAAAAATGAATTATAGGGGACCTCGCGGACCGTCCGGGGTACACGACCGGACCGTCCGCGACTGGCTCAGTCTGACATCTGACGACGCATTAAATGCAATATAGCCGTTGATATAGCCGTTACTGCTGACCGTTGCATTTTCAGCCGTTGATCTACAGGGGCGGACCGTCCGGACCTGGCTCGCGGACCGTCCGCGCTCGGCAGAATGGCCCAACGGCTAGGAAGTGGTTGGTGGCTATAAATACCACCCCAACCACCTCCATTCACAACATCCAAGCATTCCAACCTTCAACATTCAATACAAGAGCTAGCAATCCATTCCAAGACACATTCAAAGCCTCCATCTCTCCAAGTTTCACAATTGAGAAAAGAGATCATTAGTGATTAGTGGCTTGAGAGAGAAAGTGATCCGTGTGTTATTTGTCGCTCTTGTCGCTTGGCTTTTGCAATCGTGCTTTCTTGATTCTTTCATTGCGATCAAACTCACTTGTAATTGAGGCAAGAGACACCAATCTTGTGGTGATCCTTGTAGGAACTTTGTGTTCCAAGTGATTAAGAAAAGAAAGCTCACTCGATCCGTGGATCGTTTGAGAGAGGGAAGGGTTGAAAGAGACCCGGCCTTTGTGGCCTCCTCAACGGGGAGTAGGTTTGCAAGAACCGAACCTCGGTAAAACAAATCTCCGTGTCTCACTTGCTTATTCACTTGGGATTTGTTTTGCGCCCTCTCTTGCGGACTCATTCCTTATTACTAACGCTAACCCCGGTTTGTAGTTGTGTTTATATTTGTAAATTTCAGTTTCGCCCTATTCACCCCCCCTCTAGGCGACTATCAATTGGTATCAGAGCCCGGTGCTTCATTAGAGCCTAACCGCTCGAAGTGATGTCGGGAGATCACGCCAAGAAGGAGATGGAGACCGGCGAAAAGCCCACTACAAGCCACGGGAGCACTTCATCGGAAGAGTCCCGCACCAAAAGGAGGGAGAAGAAGAAGAGCTCCTCCAACAAAGGGAAGGAGAAGAAATCTTCTTCTCACCACAAAGAGAAGAAGGAAAAATCTTCTTCCCACAAGCCGCATCGGAAAGGTGACAAGCACAAGAGGATGAGGAAGGTGGTCTACTACGAGACCGACACTTCATCAACATCGACCTCCGACTCCGATGCGCCCTCCGTCACTTCTAAGCGCCAAGAGCGCAAGAAGTATAGTAAGATCCCCCTACGCTACCCTCGCATTTCCAAACATACACCCTTACTTTCCGTCCCATTAGGCAAACCACCAACTTTTGATGGTGAAGATTACGCTAGGTGGAGCGATTTAATGCGATTTCATCTAACCTCGCTCCACAAAAGCATATGGGATGTTGTTGAGTTTGGCACGCAGGTACCATCCGTAGGGGATGAGGACTATGATGAGGATGAAGTGGCCCAAATCGAGCACTTCAACTCTCAAGCAACAACAATACTCCTCGCCTCTCTAAGTAGAGAGGAGTATAACAAAGTACAAGGGTTGAAGAGCGCCAAGGAGATTTGGGATGTACTCAAAACCGCGCACGAGGGAGACGAGCTCACCAAGATCACCAAGCGGGAAACGATCGAGGGGGAGCTCGGTCGGTTCCGGCTTCACAAATGAGAGGAGCCACAACACATGTACAACCGGCTCAAGACTTTGGTGAACCAAGTGCGCAACCTCGGGAGCAAGAAGTGGGACGATCACGAAGTGGTAAATGTTATTTTAAGATCTCTCATTTTTCTTAATCCCACTCAAGTTCAATTGATTCGTGGTAATCCTAGATATACTAAAATGACCCCCGAGGAAGTTATCGGGCATTTTGTAAGTTTTGAGTGCATGATAGAAGGCTCGAGGAAAATCAACGAGCTTGGCGACTCATCCGAAGCCCAACCCGTTGCATTCAAGGCAACGGAGGAGAAGAAGGAAGAGTCTACACCAAGTCGACAACCAATAGACGCCTCCAAGCTCGACAATGAGGAAATGGCGCTCGTCATCAAGAGCTTTCGCCAAATCCTCAAGCAAAGGAGAGGGAAAGACTACAAGTCCCGCTCCAAGAAGGTTTGCTACAAGTGTGGTAAGCCCGGTCATTTTATTGCTAAATGTCCCATATCTAGTGACAGTGACCGAGGCGACGACAAGAAGGGAAGAAGAAAGGAGAAGAAGAGGTACTACAAGAAGAAGGGCGGCGATGCCCATGTTTGTCGCGAGTGGGACTCCGACGAAAGCTCAAGCGACTCCTCCGACGACGAGGACGCCGCCAACATCGCCGTCACCAAGGGACTCCTCTTCCCCAACGTCGGCCACAAGTGCCTCATGGCAAAGGACGGCAAACGGAAAAAGGTTAAATCTAACTCCTCCACTAAATATGAATCCTCTAGTGATGATAATGCTAGTGATGAGGAGGATAATTTGCGTTCCCTTTTTGCCAACCTTAACATAGCTCAAAAGGAAAAATTGAATGAATTGGTTAGTGCTATTCATGAAAAGGATGACCTTTTGGATTCCCAAGAGGATTGTCTAATTAAAGAAAACAAAAAACATGTTAAGGTTAAAAAGGCTTATGCTCTTGAAATTGAGAAATGTGAAAAATTATCTAGTGAGCTAAGCACTTGTCATGAGATGATTGACAACCTTAGAAATGAAAATGCCATTTTAAATGCTAAGGTTGATTCACATGTTTGTAATGTTTCAATTCCCAATCTTAGAGATGATAATGTTGACTTGCTTGCTAAGATTGATGAATTGAATGTTTCTCTTGCTAGCCTTAGAAATGAAAATGAAAAATTGCTTGCTAAGGCTAAGGATTTTGATGTTTGCAATACTACTATTTCCAATCTTAGAAATAAGAATGATATTCTTCATGCTAAGATTGTTGAACTTAATTCTTGCAAACCCTCTACATCTATTATTGAGCATGTATCTATTTGTACTAGATGTAGAGATGTTGATATTAATGCTATTCATGATCATATGGCTTTAATTAAACAACAAAATGATCATATAGCAAAACTAGATGCTAAAATTGCCGAGCACAACTTAGAAAATGAGAAATTTAAATTTACTCGTAGCATGCTTTATAATGGAAGACGCCCGGGCATTAAGGATGGCATTGGCTTCCAAAGGGGAGACAATGTCAAAATTAGTGCCCCTCCTAAGAAATTGTCCAATTTTGTTAAGGGCAAGGCTCCCATGCCTCAGGATAACGAGGGTTACATTTTATACCCTGTCGGTTATCCCGAGGACAAAATTAGGAAAATTCATTCTAGGAAGTCTCACTCTGGCCCTAATCATGCTTTTATGTATAAGGGTGAGACATCTAGCTCTAGGCAATCAACCCGTGCCAAATTGCCTAGAAAGAAAACTCCTATTGCATCAAATGATCATGCTATTTCATTTAAAACTTTTGATGCTTCTTATGTGCTTACAAACAAA
Organism: Zea mays; assembly: GCF_902167145.1. NCBI lineage: Eukaryota > Viridiplantae > Streptophyta > Magnoliopsida > Poales > Poaceae > Zea > Zea mays. The sequence goes on from NC_050097.1 coordinate 212,085,685, forward strand.
TCCGGCAAAGTAGTTGCCAAATATGTTGGGGGCAAGCACAAGGGGTCAAAGACTTGTGTTTGGGTACCCAAAGTTCTTGTGTCTAATGCCAAAGGACCCAAAACCATTTGGGTACCTAAAGTCAAGAACTAAATTTGTTTTGTAGGTTTATGCATCCGGGGGCTCAAGTTGGATACTCGACAGCGGGTGCACAAACCACATGACCGGGGAGAAAAGGATGTTCTCCTCATATGAGAAAAACCAAGATCCCCAACGAGCTATCACATTCGGGGATGGAAATCAAGGTTTGGTCAAAGGATTGGGTAAAATTGCTATATCACCTGACCATACTATTTCCAATGTTTTTCTTGTTGATTCATTAGATTACAACTTGCTTTCTGTTTCCCAATTGTGTCAAATGGGCTACAACTGTCTTTTTACTGATGTAGGTGTCACTGTCTTTAGAAGAAGTGATGATTCAATAGCATTTAAGGGTGTGTTAGAGGGTCAGCTATACTTAGTAGATTTTGATAGAGCTGAACTCGACACATGCTTAATTGCTAAGACTAACATGGGTTGGCTCTGGCACCGCCGACTAGCCCATGTTGGGATGAAGAATCTTCATAAGCTTCTAAAGGGAGAGCACATTTTAGGATTAACGAATGTTCATTTTGAGAAAGACAGGATTTGTAGCGCATGCCAAGCAGGGAAGCAAGTTGGCAATCATCACCCACACAAGAACATAATGACGACTGACAGGCCACTGGAGCTCCTACACATGGATCTATTCGGCCCGATTGCTTACATAAGCATCGGCGGGAGTAAGTACTGTCTAGTTATTGTGGATGATTATTCTCGCTTCACTTGGGTATTCTTTTTACAGGAAAAATCTCAAACCCAAGAGACCTTAAAGGGATTCTTGAGAAGGGCTCAAAATGAGTTCGGCTTAAGGATCAAGAAAATAAGAAGCGACAACGGGACGGAGTTCAAGAACTCACAAATTGAAGGCTTCCTTGAGGAGGAGGGAATCAAGCATGAGTTCTCCTCTCCCTACACGCCACAACAAAATGGTGTAGTCGAGAGGAAGAATCGAACTCTATTGGATATGGCTAGAACCATGCTTGATGAATACAAGACTTCGGATCGATTTTGGGCAGAGGCAGTCAACACCGCCTGCTACGCCATCAACCGGTTATATCTTCACCGAATCCTCAAGAAGACATCATATGAACTCCTAACCGGTAAAAAGCCCAACATTTCATACTTTAGAGTTTTTGGTAGCAAATGCTTCATTCTTGTTAAAAGAGGTAGAAAATCCAAATTTGCTCCTAAAACTGTAGAAGGCTTTTTACTTGGTTATGACTCAAACACAAGGGCATATAGGGTCTTTAACAAGTCCACTGGACTAGTTGAAGTCTCATGTGACGTTGTGTTTGATGAAACTAACGGCTCTCAAGTAGAGCAAGTTGATCTTAATGAGATAGGTGAAGAACAGGCTCCATGCATAACGCTAAGGAACATGTCCATTGGGGATGTATGTCCGAAAGAATCCGAAGAGCCTCCACATGCACAAGATCAACCATCCTCCTCCACGCAAGCATCTCCACCGACTCAAAATGAGGATGAAGCTCAAGTTGATGAAGTAGAAGATCAAGCAAATGAGCCACCTCAAGATGACGGCAATGATCAAAGGGGAGATGAAAATAATCAAGAAAAGGAGGATGAGGAAGAACCAAGACCGCCACACCCAAGAGTCCACCAAGCAATCCAACGAGATCACCCCGTCGACACTATCCTCGGCGACATTCATAAGGGGGTAACTACTAGATCTCGGGTTGCTCATTTTTGTGAACATTACTCTTTTGTTTCCTCTATTGAGCCACACAGGGTAGAGGAAGCCCTCCAAGATTCGGATTGGGTGGTGGCGATGCAAGAGGAGCTCAACAATTTCACGAGGAATGAGGTATGGCATTTAGTTCCACGTCCTAACCAAAATGTTGTAGGAACCAAATGGGTCTTCCGCAACAAGCAAGATGAGCATGGTGTGGTGACAAGGAATAAAGCTCGACTCGTGGCCAAAGGGTATTCACAAGTCGAAGGTTTGGATTTCGGTGAAACCTATGCACCCGTAGCTAGGCTTGAGTCAATTCGCATATTATTGGCCTATGCTACTTACCATGGCTTTAAGCTTTATCAAATGGACGTGAAAAGTGCCTTCCTCAACGGACCAATCAAGGAAGAGGTCTATGTTGAGCAACCTCCCGGCTTTGAAGACAGTGAGTACCCTAACCATGTCTATAGGCTCTCTAAGGCGCTTTATGGGCTCAAGCAAGCCCCAAGAGCATGGTATGAATGCCTTAGAGATTTCCTTATTGCTAATGGCTTCAAAGTCGGCAAGGCCGATCCTACACTCTTTACTAAAACTCTTGAAAATGACCTGTTTGTATGCCAAATTTATGTTGATGATATTATATTTGGGTCTACTAACGAGTCTACATGTGAAGAGTTTAGTAGGATCATGACACAGAAATTCGAGATGTCGATGATGGGGGAGTTGAAGTATTTTCTAGGATTCCAAGTCAAGCAACTCCAAGAGGGCACCTTCATTAGCCAAACGAAGTACACTCAAGACATCCTAAGCAAGTTTGGAATGAAGGATGCCAAGCCCATCAAAACACCCATGGGAACCAATGGGCATCTCGACCTTGACACGGGAGGTAAGTCCGTGGATCAAAAGGTATACCGGTCGATGATAGGATCATTACTCTATTTATGTGCATCTCGACCGGACATTATGCTTTCCGTTTGCATGTGTGCAAGATTTCAATCCGACCCTAAGGAATCCCACCTTACGGCCGTAAAACGAATCTTGAGATATTTGGCTTATACACCTAAGTTTGGGCTTTGGTACCCTCGGGGATCCACATTTGATTTGATTGGTTATTCGGATGCCGATTGGGCGGGGTGTAAGATTAATAGGAAGAGCACATCGGGGACTTGCCAGTTCTTGGGAAGATCCTTGGTGTCTTGGGCTTCAAAGAAGCAAAATTCGGTCGCTCTTTCTACCGCCGAAGCCGAGTATATTGCCGCAGGCCATTGTTGCGCGCAATTACTTTGGATGAGGCAAACCCTGCGGGACTATGGTTACAAATTAACCAAAGTCCCTTTGCTATGTGATAATGAGAGTGCAATCAAAATGGCCGACAATCCCGTCGAGCATAGCCGCACTAAGCACATAGCCATTCGGTATCATTTTCTTAGGGATCACCAACAAAAGGGAGATATCGAGATTTCTTATATTAACACTAAAGATCAATTAGCCGATATCTTTACCAAGCCTCTTGATGAACAAACTTTTACCAAACTTAGGCATGAGCTCAATATTCTTGATTCTAGAAATTTCTTTTGCTAACTTGCACACATAGCTCTTTTATATCTTTGATCATGTCTCTTTTATATGCTATGACTAATGTGTTGTCAAGTCTATTTCAAACCAAGTCATAGGTATATTGAAAGGAAATTGGAGTCTTCGGCGAAGACAAAGGCTTCCACTCCATACTCATCCTTCGCCGCCACTCCGCGCTACTCTCCATCTTTAGGGGAAGAAATTCAAAGCAAAAGGACTTCGTCTTTGGGGGAGAGAGTAAGCCCAAAGCAAAAGGACTTCATCTTTGGTATAATCTTAACTCATTTATTTATGACCAAAGGGGAAGAAAGCACTTCGAGGGCTCTAATGATTCCGTTTTTGGCGATTCATGTCAAAAAGGGGGAGAAAGGAGCCCAAAGCAAAGGACCGCACCACCACCAATTTCAAAAACTTAGTGTTTTCCAAGAAATATTTATCAATTGGTATCCTATCGTGTTCAAAAGGGGGAGAAAGTAGTATTTCAAAAATGATATATCAAAACCCTCTTGAACACTAAGAGGAGGATTTAATTTAGGGGGGAGTTTTGTTTAGTCAAAGGAAAAACATTTGAAACAGGGGGAGAGAATTTCAAATCTTGAAAAATGCTTCTCAAAATCTTATTCATTTACCTTTGACTATTTGCAAAAGAACTTTGAAAAGGATTTACAAAATAGTTTGCAAAAACAAAACATGTGGTGCAAGCGTGGTCCAAAATGTTATATAAGAAAGAAACAATTCATGCATAAATTCCAAGCAACCTTTGCACATACATTATGCAAACTAGTTCAATTATGCACTTCCATATTTGCTTTGGTTTGTGTTGGCATCAATCACCAAAAAGGGGGAGATTGAAAGGGAATTAGGCTTACACCTAGTCCCTAATTAATTTTGGTGGTTGAATCACCCAACACAAATAAATTGGACTAACTAGTTTCCTCTAGATTATATGTTATGCAGGTGCCAAAGGTTCATCTATAACTATACTAAATCGACTATCCGGAATACCGTAGATTATTCCGGACAGGAGAAGCTTTTTGGAAAAACAGGCCAAGCGCGGACCGTCCGGGCCCTTGCGGCGGATCGTCCGCGACACAAGGATATCTCTCGGACAGAACCAATGCAAAAATACAAGTTTCCACTACGGACTGTCTGGAGGAAAAGCTAAGACCGTCCGAGCCCTCGCGCGGACCGTCCGGCCTCAGGCGCGGACCGTCCGGTCGGTAAGAAACCGAAAAACCCGAAGGTAACGGGTTCGGAAAAATGAATTATAGGGGACCTCGCGGACCGTCCGGGGTACACGACCGGACCGTCCGCGACTGGCTCAGTCTGACATCTGACGACGCATTAAATGCAATATAGCCGTTGATATAGCCGTTACTGCTGACCGTTGCATTTTCAGCCGTTGATCTACAGGGGCGGACCGTCCGGACCTGGCTCGCGGACCGTCCGCGCTCGGCAGAATGGCCCAACGGCTAGGAAGTGGTTGGTGGCTATAAATACCACCCCAACCACCTCCATTCACAACATCCAAGCATTCCAACCTTCAACATTCAATACAAGAGCTAGCAATCCATTCCAAGACACATTCAAAGCCTCCATCTCTCCAAGTTTCACAATTGAGAAAAGAGATCATTAGTGATTAGTGGCTTGAGAGAGAAAGTGATCCGTGTGTTATTTGTCGCTCTTGTCGCTTGGCTTTTGCAATCGTGCTTTCTTGATTCTTTCATTGCGATCAAACTCACTTGTAATTGAGGCAAGAGACACCAATCTTGTGGTGATCCTTGTAGGAACTTTGTGTTCCAAGTGATTAAGAAAAGAAAGCTCACTCGATCCGTGGATCGTTTGAGAGAGGGAAGGGTTGAAAGAGACCCGGCCTTTGTGGCCTCCTCAACGGGGAGTAGGTTTGCAAGAACCGAACCTCGGTAAAACAAATCTCCGTGTCTCACTTGCTTATTCACTTGGGATTTGTTTTGCGCCCTCTCTTGCGGACTCATTCCTTATTACTAACGCTAACCCCGGTTTGTAGTTGTGTTTATATTTGTAAATTTCAGTTTCGCCCTATTCACCCCCCCTCTAGGCGACTATCAGCAGCTATGCTGACACCAGAAGAAGAGAACTCAGCTTTGAAGTGGGAGATTATGTCTATTTGAAGGTGTCACCCATCAGAGGAACCAAAAGGTTTGGAGTCAAAGGCAAGCTAGCACCTTGTTATATTGGACCGTATCAGATTCAAGCCAGACATGGGGAAGTGGCTTATTAACTCATCTTGCCAAAAAATCTATCCACTGTGCACGATGTGTTCCATGTGTCTCAGTTGAAGAAATGCTTGAGAGTGCCAGAAGAGCAGTTGCCAGCAGAGGACCTTGAAGTTCAAGAAGATCTGACGTATATTGAGAAGCCAACTCAAATTCTGGAGACAGCAGATCGGGTCACTCGGAGAAGTACCATCAGGATGTGCAAAGTCAAATGGGGTCATCACTCAGAAGAAGAAGCAACTTGGGAAAGAGAGGATGAATTGAAAGCCAAGTACCCTAAGCTCTTTTCTAGCTAGCCCTGAATCTCGAGGGAGAGATTCTTTTAAGGGGGATAGGTCTGTAACACCCTGATTTTGGGGGTATAAAATTTCTTTCTAATTATCACCCAAAATCATGTGTTACTCTTCTTTTTCTCACTCTAGGTTTTCTCTCTCTAGATTCATTCTCCCTTTTTCCTTTTTGATTAGAGATAGCCTAAACTAGTGGAGGTTAATTATTTATTTTTTCCAAAACCTTAGGAGTCATGACATGTTGCATCATGCTGAGGTTAAAATATTCTTTGAAGTGTTGCACAAGTTTGAATTTATTTGAATTTGAAACCTAGTTTGAATTTGGATATGAAAACCCTATAGAAAAAGAAATAGAAAAGGAATTAGAAAATCCAGAGAAAAAGGAAAGGAGAAAGCAGCCCAATCGGCCCACTAAGCCCAGCCAGGCCGCGCGCTCGCGCGCCCGCGCCACCTGACAGATGGACCCCGCCTGTCAGCGGCAACTCTCCCTCCTGAGCGCCCTCTCTCCCTTGCTCTCTCTCTCTGTCGCGTGGGGCCGATCTGTCGGCGCCAGTTTCCCCTTGCCCGCGCTCTCTCTCTCTCTGTGTGTGTCACGCGGGCCCGGTTCGCCAGTCACCGAGGCGTTACCTTGCGCACCCCTTTTCTCTCTCTGCGCCGGAGACCCTCCATGTCAGTTCCACCCCTTCCGCGCTCGCCGTGGACCGGCGTGTGCGCACTCGCGCACGTCGCCGGGTTTCTCGGCCACGACGCCCGTCCATGCGCCCAGCTCCCTTCATAAAGCCCTGCCCGTGCCCCGCACACACCCATCACCTCATTTCGTGCAGCTTCACCCTCTCTCGTGCTCTGCCCTTGCTGCCAGCCGCCGCTGGAGACCCGCGCCCGCGTCCCCGGCCATCTAGCTCGCCGGAGACTGCTCCAAGCCTCCCCGAGCTCTGCCCCGAGGTGAGACACCCATCCCCGTGCCCAATTTCCCTTATTGCGCCCTGTTTTCGGCCAATTTCACCTTCGCCGATGCTCGGCCGCAGCGGTCCGTCGTGCTCACGCGGTGGTCGACCGATTTAGCCCGGTCTAGTTCACCGGAATAGGTCCCCGTGTCACCCCTGCCTCTACTAAAGTTGGCCAAGGCCTTAGCGCGCCTTAAGTTCCCCTCCCCGTGGCCGGATTGGCTCACCGGAGTTTCTTCGGCCTGCCCGAAGCCTTCTCACCGCCGTTCTACCCTCTCTGCCAGTGGATTCATGGCCCTTCCCCGCCATTGAGTTCACCGTGGCGCCCTCTCCCTCTCTGCCCAACTCCGGCGACCACAGAGCCACCCTAGCTCGCGCCTGCCCTGACTCAAGCGACCTCACCACCGTGGAGAGGAGCGGCGCCACTCCGCACACGTCTGTTTCCCCGGTCTGATTTCCCCCGTCCGATCTTGATCGCACGGCCTGGACTGTGGGATACTGCTTCGCGCACGCGCGCCTGACACGCCCTGGCCCGCCTGTCAGTGCCACCCGCAGCCGCTCATCCTTTCCGGTCTGATTTCCCTCCGTTCGATCTTGATCGAATGGCTCGGACCCCCCTCGAACCCCCTCGGACCCCCCCTCCGTCCGATCTTGATCGAACGGCTCGGACCCCTGCAGCCATCCGTTTCCCTCTGGCGCTCGGCCCGCTCGGTCAGCGCGCTCTCCCCCTCTGTTGTTGACACTCCCTGGCCCGCTTGTCAGTGCTCGCCCCCGCGCGCACGCCCTCGGTCGCAGATTTAATCTCAGCTGTTGGTTTTAGATCTGACGGTTAGCTTCACCTGATACCCCTTCGCGTGGCTGTTTTATTAAAGAGACCCTCAGTTTATTGGAAATCAACCCATCGTCCCTGGTTTTCGTGCACAGACCCCTGTGATCTTATAGATTTAGCCCTGAACTTTTAATATTCACAGAATTAGCCCTAATTTCATATTTTGAATTCCCAAACTTGTTTATTTCATAACTTTTGCATATGAACTCCAAATTTAGTGATTCAAATTGCAAAATGTTCATAGAATTATTCTCTGTCTGAATAAAATGGTTTCATTTACTGCCTGCACACTCTATTTTTTTAGGATTGAATATGAACTAAGATAGATGTATTTTTATTTACTTAATAAAATAAATAAAAGGAGAACCTTAGAGATTTAAACTTGTTTAAGCTTGTGAGATTAATAATATGTATTACATAAGTTCATCTCTGTTCTAAATGTTAGGTCACAATAAAATAAGTTAATCTATGATTAAGTACTTGGAAATAACACCTAGGGGAAATAATAACCTATTTTCAAATAAAGATAATGTATGTTATAGTTTATGTTATACCTTGGACTCATTATCCCGTTACATAGTATTATGTCTTTTTAAGATGTGTTCCGATGTTTCTACATGTTTGGTGTGATGTTCATTTGCACTTTCCAAATGTATTGAATGCATGCTCACTTTATTTAGACAACGAGCAGTCTGAGGTTCCTGAGTGTGTTGTTGGAGACCTCCCTGAGCAACCACCTGGTGAAGGCAAGTGTCCTCTGACCTATTATGTCCTCCATACTTTATAATTCACTGTCCTGTATTACTTTATGAAACCTAAGGGTTGACTAGTCTGTATTCACTTATCCTTGTTTACCTTTTGGGTTACCATGGTTAGCATGTTGCTATTGCCTTAACTTAATCAATGAACATGATATGAACATTTATGATACGATACTGTTATCTTGACTATGTGGACGATTTTGTGATACCTTAGGGGACTCAGGCCTTTTTCCTGAGTACCTCTCCGTAAGGACCTGTTCATGGAGTGACCACCCGGGATAACAGTGCAACCATGAGGGTAGAATGGGATGCACTTAGTTGATTAATTAGATGAACCTGGGGGTGTAGTTGGCTTTACCGGAGGGCCGTCAATGGGGGCCGGGGCATAGTGCTCGCTCTGCCAAGGTGGGTGCAGGTTCTTTCGATTTGGTTTTGTTAGTCACCCACCTTGGGGAGGTGTACTGCGTTTGTACGACTGGCAAAACCTAACGAGCAGCTATGCACCAGGGGAGTCTTTGTAAAGGCTACATAGTGAAACCTTGCCGACTCACCTTGGTAGTGTTTGAGGGTTTGATCGACCCGAGGCATAAAGGGATCACGACTTGTGGGTAAAGTGTACAACCTCTGTAGAGTGTTAAAAACTGGTATATCAGTCGAGCTCACGGTTAAGAGCAGCCTTGGGATCCTCTTTGATTAGAACTTTAGATACTTTGATGATGATGGTTAACAATGATGTTATAAAATCTGATCTTTGGTATTTTCTCGTTTGAGGAAGTACTTTTGGGTAATAACTGGGTTTATTACTAAAAGTTGGCTCTACTAATAATAATAAATACTTGACTAACCTAAAAGCAGCTACCTAACCTCAACTCCACGTACAGCTAGTCCACTCTAGCCAAACGGGACATTTGCTGAGTACGTTGATGTGTACTCACCCTTGCTTTACAAACCACCCCACCCCAGGTTGTCCCCACTGTTCTCAGTGCTTAGGTGGTGAAGCTGGCAACATGGATGATTTTGAGGAGTTTCAGGACTACGACGAGTTCTAGTTGACTTTAGTGGCAAACCCCCAGTCAGCTGTCTGTGTAGGCTTAGCTTCTACGTTTCACATTTCCGCACTTTGATATTTATGTTGAACAATGATTATGTATTAGACTCTATGGATGTCTTGGACATCTTGATGTAATAAACTACCTTTCCGCTATTTATTTCAAGCATTGTGTGATGATGTCCAATTATGTAATCGCTGTATACGTGAGTTCCTGATCCTGGCACGTACATGGTTCGCATTCGGTTTTCCTTTCAAAACCGGGTGTGACAGGTTTTTCAGTAGTTCGGTTTGGTTTCGGTTTTTGTATCTAAGAAGTTCGGTTTTCGATATCATAATCGTTTTCACCGTATACCGAACCGAAATACCAAAAAACCGAATACCAAACTTTATCAATTCTTAAATTTGACTATTCGATTATGTGAACTAAATGTGTGATACAATTAAATTGTTATTCACTTATTTGTATGTGATGTATGATGTATCTCTAAATATATGTACCTATATAATTTTTACTTTTTAAAATTATGTGTAATCTATCATGTAAACTTGTTGTTTGTATAGTCTTGAGTATAAGTTTGGTATTCGGTTTTTACCGAAAAACCGAAGTAAAAAACCAAAACCAAATTTTTTCGGTTTTTCATTTTCTAGAAAACAGATCGGTTTCTAAACCCTCGTCGCATTATTGCTGGTAATTGACCCTCGCCCACGTTTTATGTAGTCGGCTTGTCACGTTTCACCGATCAAATTGGATTTTAAGGCTTAAAATCGAGGGTGGGAGGTTTCGGCCATGGCGCCGCCGCATCCGTGCTCGACGCCGTCCGTCTGGTCGGCGGCGATGGGAGGAAGAGGCATCCTTGGCCGTTGATTGGTCCGCGAATGGTGTAGATTTGACCAACCTATAACGAATCAAATGGATCAGATCGGGCCGTCTGATCTGGATCGAGCGCATGAGAATCCATATGACCGTTTTAAAATCCTAGACGTCGATCTTAGATCCGAGGGCTTGCGTTCTATATCGGTTCACTAGGATAGGAAATCTAATCTGAGCCACGAGATTCTGATCCGGCGGCCGAGACGTTGAGACAGCCCTTCGACCTGTGCATTTTGTAGATGAGACCCTCAACTTTTGTATAATCAATCCGCCATCCATACAGTGGCTGGGAATAGCGCGCATAACCCTAGATTTTTACACAAAGAAACCTGTAGTTCAAAGAAATAATGCCCCTAGTCCATACATCGAATAAAGGAAGAAAATCAATATATAAATGGGTTTTTGGGTATAAAAATAATGTTAGAAATCTATTTAATTCATATTTAATTCATTCTAACTCTAAATTGATCCATTCCAGTGGCATTAATTTTGTGTTAATATTATTTATCATCTACTAACTCTGTTTAGCCATGAAACTTAGATTAAAATGGTTCATTTGAATTAGTCTATACCGGGCATTAAATAACAACAGAAATTCATAACTCAATAACCGTAACTCTGTTTTGATCCATTTTAGTTGCATTTGTCTCACAATAATATTTATTATCATCTGGTCACTTTCTTTTGTCATAAAATATAGGTTAAAATGTTGCACTTAGTCTATTCTATATTTAACCACGTGGATCTTTGGAAAACCATAACTCCTTAACCATAACTCTGAATTTAGTGATTCTCGTTCCCACGACCTCGTAGCAAGACGTAGTTTATTATTATGCAGTGTTTGGTTTGATGTTAATTTTGCCTATACCATGTTTGTCTGTATTGCTACGTTTAGCAGTAAGGACACGCGTCACCTGAAGAGCAAGTTGATACCTAGAATCTCAAGTCCCAGGCAAGTTGTGCCCTTGATCACTTCTTTTTACCCAGTCATATTCTGATTAATCATAATGATATGTAAAGGTTAATTTTAATGGGACCTAATAGGTTACCCTAGTTTGACTATCTTTATACCATGTTTACCACTGATTTTTCGGGTAGTACCTGCTATTGCTTTATGTGGTTTTGGGTATAGAGATACACATTATTCATGATTATACTTTTATTATCAGGTTATTATTATTGTTCATGTTAAGATCATTATGTTAATTGGAACATGGAGCGACCACCCGGGAAAATAGTGCTACCACAAGGGTTTAATGGGATGCCCTTGGCTGATTAATTAGAAAAGCTAGTGGATGACTACCTTACCCGAAAGGGGCAAGAGTAGTAGGGGAGTGGTCAGTGTAGGGAGGTCCTTGGGTTGATTTTGCTGCGATGGTGGTCAAGCGAGGGATCCCTGCATTGGAGCTTCCTATAAACTGTAGCAGGTTTTCTGAAGCTAGTGGAACTTTGTAAAAGCCTCGTAGTGTTACCCTGCCTCGCCTCCTCGATAGAGGCATATGGGATTGGCCTTCTCTTGGCAGATGGGTAACATGACTTGTGGGTAAAGATGCACAACCTCTGTAGAGTGTAAAACTGGTATATCAGTCGTGCTCACGGTCATGAGCAGCTCGGACACTCACATGATTAATTTATGGAACTAAATTCAATTTGTCATATGCATTACATCGTAGGTGTTGTTATCCCTTTTGTTCTACTACTTAATTGGGTTGGTATTTACTTATACTTAGTAATTGCTAATAAAAATTTGACCAACTTTAAAAGCAATGCTCAGCTTTAACCATCCTCTTTGCTAAGCCTTACACTTCACATGAGCTCCCACCTTTGGCGAGTTCATGCATATTATTCCCCACAACTTGTTGAGTGATGAACGTATGTGAGCTCACTCTTGCTATCTCACACCCCCCACAGGTGAAGAACAAGTACCATATGATGAGGCGCTTGGAGGATGCTGCGACGAGTTTGTGAGAGGTCTAGGCTGTCGTCTCTCAGTCAACTTTGGGTTGCTGGATCATTGTCTCCTTATGATGTAATTATTTATTTATTTTGTATAGAACTCCTATTATATAGTAAAGATGTGACATTTGTTTTTGTACCACTATTCATCATATGTGTGAGACTTGGTCCCAGCATAACTGGTGTTTATTTCGCGCCCGGGTTTTGGACCCCTAAAACCCGGGTGTGACAGATGTGGTATCAGGGGGATGTTGAATGTAGGATGAGACCTAAATAGAACTGGACAACCATTGTCTACTTACCTTTGCTACTCTGATTCTTTCTAAACTTTTCTTAATCTTTTCTCATCTATTTCCGCCTTACTCTGATTATTCTTACCTTTTCTTTCTAAAGACAAACGTGGATTTGACACTTTGAAATCCTGTTATTAAAGTGACTTTAGGAATAGGTGACCAAATCTTATGAACAAAAATAAAACTATTTTTATAGGTATCTATGCACTTGAATGTTTGTTCTTATGATACTTGTCTGTTTTGGATCTTTGATTGAGTGTGATGAAGTTGTGGAGTAATGTCCACAATTACATCTGCATATACATAATGCGTATAAAACTAACTAGACAAACTAGATTATCCCTCACTAAAGTATTTAGCCTAACAATATCCATCTCATCTTAAAAAAATTCATCCTACACTCATAGATCCATCTTATCTTAAAAGATCCTAACCTATCCTAATTAGAATATATCAAGCCTAATAGATCCACCTTATCTTAAAAGATACTCTCTTACCTGCATAGATTCATCTCATCTCAAAAAAAATTATCTTATCCTAATAGATCTAACTAATCTCAAAAGATTCTATCTTATTCTTAGAGACTCATCTTGTCCTAATAAGCATACTTGTCCCCACCTCTTTGCTTATCCCATAATAGTGTAACAAACATGATCTATTTCAAAATAAATTAAGTAGATCTTATCTAGTCTAATCTGATTACACCAATTTAATTCTAATCCCATATAATCAGATCAGATCTAATCTAATGGACAAACATGTTAGATAATACTGGTAAAATAAGATTGGACCCTACTCTTATAAATATGTTTTAACCTAAATTGGAGTCTTAGTCCAACCTGGCCTTATGCAACTACCTTAACCACCCGATAGTTGTATAACCCCTCTGTTTTAACCTAACAGAGATTCTAATCTACTTACACCATATAATCTATCCTATATCAAAAGATTTCTAATAATATTTATCCTACCCTGGTAGTTCTCCCTAACTTAAACTAGTTTAACCTAATTATATCCAATCTAATCTAGATTCTATCTAATCTATTATGATCTAATCTAGAGTGAGTTACTTAATGCTGGTGCAAAGGATTAAGCCATACTTCTAACTCACTTAAGCCTAAATTGGTGACTTAGATCAACTCGGTCGTACCCAACAACTTGACCTACAAAACAGGTTACATACCTGTCGGCGTTTCGACCCCGGGGGGTCCCTGGACCGACGAATAAATTGTCGCTGCGTGTCCCAGCCCAGATGGGTCGGCGCGAGACGGGACACAAAGGGGGGAGAACAATAAGGGGAAACCGCGGCCTTCGTGTTGTCATGCGCCCAGGGCGGATGGATGCGCTTGCAGTAGGGGGTTACAAGCGTTCGCGTGGGAGAGAGAGAGAGAGAAAGCGAGAGCCTTATGCGTCGGCCCGTTCTCCCGCGCGGCCAACCCTCTCGTACGAGAGCCCTGGACCTTCCTTTTATGGGCGTAAGGAGAGGGTCTAGGTGTACAATGGGGGGTGTAGCAGTGTGCTAACGTGTCTAGCAGAGAGGAGCTAGAGCCCTAAGTACATGCCGTCGTGGCAGTCGGAGAGGTTTTGGCACCCTGTTCATGTGATGTCGTGGCCGTCGGAGGAGCACTGGAGCCCTGCGGAAGTACAGCTGTCGGGGCTGTCGGATCCTTGCTGACGTCTCCTGGCTGACGTAAGGGGCTAGGAGCTGTCGTCGTCATGGAGCGTGCGGGGTGTCATCATTACTTGTTTGCCGGGGCGAGCCAGATGGGATGCCGGTCTTGTTCCCTGTAGCCTGAGCTAGCTAGGGGTAGGGTAATGATGGCCCCCCTAGCGACGTGGCCGGTCCGGACCCGAGTTTGGGCGAGGTGGCGATTCCTCCGAGGTCGAGGTTGAGTCCGAGCCCTGGGATCGGGCGAGGCGGAGTCCATGGTCTTCCGGAGCCGAGGCTGAGTTCGAGCCATGGGGTCGGGCGAGGCGGAGTTCGTCGTCTTCCGGAGCCAAGGCTGAGTCCGAGCCCTAGGGTCGGGCAAGGCGGAGTTCATCGTCTTCCGGAGCCGAGGCTGAGTCCGAGCCCTGGGGTCGGGTGAGGCGGAGTTCATCGTCTTCCGGAGCCGTGGTTGAGTCCGAGCCCTAGGACCGGGTGAGGCGGAGCTTCCTATGTCGCCCGAGGCTGGACTTAGCTGCTGTCGACCTCACTCTAGCGAGTGGCACGGCAGTCGGAGCGGGGCAGGCGGCGCTGTTTTCTTGTCAGGTCGGTCAGTGGAGCGGCGAAGTGACTGCGGTCACATCGGCTCTGTCGACTGAAGAGCGCGCGTCAGGATAAGGTGTCAGACGATCCTTGCATTAAATGCTCCTACGATACGGTCGGTTGGCGTGGCGATCTGGCCAAGGTTGCTTCTCTGCGAAGAATGGGCCTCGGGCGAGCCGAAGGTGTGTCCGTTGCTTGAGGGGGCCCTTGGGCGAGACGTGAATCCTCCGGGGTCGGCTGCCTTTGCCCGAGGCTGGGCTCGAGCGAGGCGAGATCGTGTCTCTTGAGTGGACTGAGCCTTGACCTTAATTGCGCCCATCAGGCCTTTGCAACTTTATGCTGATGGGGGTTACCAGCTGAGATTAGGAGTCTTGGGGGTACCCCTAATTATGGTCCCCGACAGTAGCCCCCGAGCCTCGAAGGGAGTGTTGATACTCGCTTGGAGGCTTTTGTCGCACTTTTTTGCAAGGGGACCGGCCTTTCTCGGTTGCGTTTCGTTCCGGTGGGTGCGCGCGAGCGCACCCGCCGGGTGTAACCCCCGAGGCCTCGGAGGAGTGGTTTGACTCCTTCGAGGTCTTAGCGCGTTTCGTGATGCTTCAGCCGGTCTAGTGGTTCCCTCATGCGAACTAGCCGTAGCCCGGGTGCATAGTCGAGTCCCAAGTTCTCGGGCTGGTATGTTGACGCTGTCAATGGTTTGGCCGGAGCCGGGTTTGCGAGAGCAGCCCCTGAGCCTCCGCACAGAGCGAGAGGACGGTCAAGGACAGACTCGGCTTTTTTCATACGCCCCTACGTCGCCTTTCCGCAAGGAGGAGGGGGGAAAGCGCCATGTTGCCCTCGGAGGGCGTCGAACATGGTGTCTCCAGTGAGTTGCTAGCGGGTAATCCGAGTGGACGCCCGTGCCCCATTCGTTAGGGGTTGGCTAGTGGCCCGGAGGCGTGCTCCAAAAGTACCTGCGGGTGATTCGCCGGACCCGGTCCCCTTTTGACGGGGTCCGAGGGCTCGATGCCTCCCTCTGGTGGGATTCCGTTACAAAATCGTTCCCGTCGGTCTCGGAGATGTCCTAGGGTACCTCGGGAGCGTAGCCCGAGCCTTGGTTATGTATCGAACGTACCCAGGGTCATCCCTCGCTCTGCGTGCTCTGAGGCGGCTGTCGAACCCTTCAGGGGCCAGCCTTCGAACCTCTAACCAGTAGTGGGCGTGGAGCCCGAGTGGCCTGAGGCGGCCGTTGAACCCTTCCGAGGGGCCAGCCCTCGAACCTCTGACCAGTAGTGGGCGCGGAGCCCGAGTGCTCTGAGGCGGCTGTTGAACCCTTCCGAGGGGCCAACCTTCGAACCTCTTATCAGTAGGGGGGGCTTGGGGCCCGCTTCCTTCGCGGAGAAGGATCCCTTTCGGAGTATCCCCTTTCCGGGTCCCTGTAGCAAGAGAGAGAAAGGGGAAGAGGAAAAGGATACGAAATTGAGCGACGTGGCGCACCTTTTTTGACGCGGTCATTATGGCGGAGGTGAAGCGTCGCCTGCTTCGCCTGCCAAAGGTGCCGCCTGCCCTGCCGCAGAGTTAATGCGACGGGACGAGTGGTTCGCAGGGCAGCCTTTGTGCGTGCGTGAGCCGTTCGAGGAACGGAACACGGGCACGTCGTCTTCACGCCGTGGGAGAGGGCTCTCTCGCTGTCCCAGGAGGGGACGTGAGCCTGCAGGCGATTTGACTGCTGCTTCCGCCCGCCTGCCGCCACCATTACTGCCGGCCCACTTTTGGCCAGATCGATCGTCGCGCCTTCTCCCGCGGCTGACTGACCCGTGACCGATGTGCTCGGTTGGCACTGTTGGGCCATGCGCAGGGTCGCCTCGAGTCGCGGCACCGGTTCCGCAGTCGAGAAGGCACGGTACTGGCACGAGTGGCGGTGCAGTTTCTCGCACGTAGTAACCGGCGCGCCGGTTACATGACGTGTGGGCCTGGGCCTCCATGCTGGACGCGTCAAAGTCAAGAGGGTGCGCCCCCTTGGTGCAGTTGCATGCCGCCGGCATGGCGGTCCATCCTTTCACCCGCTGGTCTGGGCGAAAGTGAAGGAGCGCTTGTAACCGCTGGGCAGTTACGCGTACCGCGCGCGGCGGTTTGGCCTCTTCCGTCCTGGGCCAGCTTGCATGACGTGTGGGACCCAACCCCCATGTCATAGGGGGAGGACCTTGGAGCGTGTTGGAGAAGACTCAGTCCGCGCCGGCTGAGGACGCAAGTGGGGAGAGTTGCCTTTAAAAGGAGGGCGACCCCCTTGGACGGCAACCATGTCTTCGCACTCTCCTCATGCATCGCGCCCTTCCACCTTCCGAGCCCCCGGATGGGGAGCGCTCGCGTTGCTTTCGTCTCATCGTCGTCGGAGGAACGCAACTTCGTGGAAGTTGGTACCTTTCAGCCATCGTTCGGCTTCAAGGATTTTCATCAGGCAGCCCGGCTGCATCCCCTCGCCGGTGTTCACCCAAGACGGTGGCCACCAGTTCGATGGTGGGGAGAAGCGAGCCGGGCTACAGCCTCTGCCCCACCCTCAGCTTCAAGGATCTTCATCATCCTTGCTGGGGCGGAGGGCGGGCTGAGCCGGAGCTCTACCTCCCGCACGGGTTCGTGGGTCACCCTCTCCTTCAGCATTCAGGGGAGAGGGTGCTCACTGGCCTAGCGGAAGGGGCGGACTCCGACAACGCGGGGCTGGTCAGCCGCGAGCGTCGTCAGCTTCAGCGCGTTGGGCTCGCTGGCTCAGCTGGCTCTGGCTCGGCTCCCGGTGCCCCCTCCCGCCGTACGAGCGGTCGCCGCGCCGCGCGCACCGGAGGGCCGCCCAAGACGTCGCGCGCTGCTAGGGCGGCGTTCGTGTTCTTGGGCTGTCCTGCCTTTGCTCCGGTACGACGCCTCTTGTGCGGAGGTTGGTGCTTCGCCTGTCCGGGAGGATCCGAGTGGGGATCTGCCGGTGAGCAGATGGCTGCCGTCGTCGACGTTGAGGTGGTGACGGCTGAAGAAGTCCCCGTTGCTGACGAGATCGCCGTCACCATCCGCGCTCCGGGCCTCCAGCTCTTTGGCTTTGATAGCTTGTCCTCGCCCCTCGAGTGGGGATGTGGGCGAGGAGCTCGTCGCAGCAGCGTCTGCCCTGAGGTCATCGCTGCTGCTGTTTGGCCATTCAGAGCGGAGGTCGTTGTCGCTGCTGCCGGAGCGGGCGTCGGCGAGCCACCAGGGGTTTTGTCGCCCCGTAGGCCCTCCAATGTGGGGGGTTGTTCGTACCTGCGGGAGTGGAACCGGAGTTCTGTTTGTAATGGCACCTTGAGTGCCGGTGTTTGTTCATTGTGGCTGTCAGGGCCCGAACACTTTATCATCGTAATATAAGGTTGTGTCTCTTTTCCTCCTGCTTTGCATATCCGGACTCGTTCGTCAGTAGCAGGATTGCTTACCCAAGTAAGAGTTATTTTTCGCGGTAGGCGACGAGTGAGGTATCCGTATCCCAGAGGCGTAGGAGTCCCTCGGCTCGGTCGGCCTTGCCACTTACATGCACTCTTATTCGTTTCTTGGGGTCCTGTTACTGATATAGCCGGGAGACGCGAAAGTCGTTTTGATGGAAGACTTTTTTCGAAGAAAATTTTGACCTGGGGGGTTTGCCCCTTCTAGCCCCCGAGGGAGGGTCAGGCTTTGCTGAGGCAAGGCTGACCCTTCCTTGATGGTTAGACTTTGTTGGCGTATGTAAACGAGGTGTATGAATGACTTGAAAACATCTTAAGGGTAGAAGCGACGTAGCTGTCGGATGTTCCAAGCGTTGCTGTAGACCTCGCCTTGACTGTTGGCCAGCTTGTATGTTCCGGGCTTCAAAATCTTGGCGATGATGAATGGCCCTTCCCAGGGAGGCATGAGCTTGTGGCGCCCTCGGGCGTCTTGTCGCATCCGAAGCACCAAGTCGCCCACCTGGAGGTCCCGGGACAGAACCCCTCGAGCGTGGTAGCGTTGCAGGGACTGCTGATACCGCACCGAGTGTAGTAAGGCCATGTCCCGAGCCTCTTTCAGCTGGTCCAGTGAGTCTTCTCGGTTTGTCTGGTTGCTTCGGGCGTCGTATGCCCTCGTCCTCGGGGATCCGTGTTCTAAGTCTGCGGGCAAGATAGCCTCGGCCCCATAGACTAGAAAAAACGGCGTGAAGCCTGTGGCTTGGCTTGGCGTCATCCTCAGACTCCAGACCACCGAGGGGAGTTCCTTCATCCATCGCCTGCCGAACTTGTGGAGGTCGTTGTAGATCCTCGGCTTGAGTCCTTGCAGAATCATGCCGTTGGCACGTTCTACCTGCCCATTCGTCATGGGGTGTGCCACGGCGGCCCAGTCCACCCGGATGTGGTGATCCTCGCAGAAGTCCAGGAACTTTCTGCCGGTGAACTGGGTGCCGTTGTCAGTGATGATAGAGTTCGGGACCCCGAAGCGATGGATGATGTTGGTGAAGAATTCCACCGCCTGTTCGGACCTGATGCTGTTTAGGGGTCGAACCTCGATCCACTTGGAGAATTTGTCGATGGCAACCAGTAGGTGCGTGTAGCCCCCGGGTGCCTTCTGCAAGGGACCGACGAGGTCCAGACCCCACACAGCAAACGGCCAGGTGATGGGTATTGTTTGCAGAGCCTGAGCGGGTAGGTGCGTCTGCCTTGCGTAGAATTGAAACCCTTGGCAGGTGCAGACAATTCTAGTGGCGTCGGCCACTGCAGTCGGCCAGTAGAAACCTTGTCAAAAAGCGTTTCCAACAAGGGCTCGAGGCGCTGCGTGATGACCGCAAGCCCCCGAGTGTATTCCTTGTAAGAGCTCCTGGCCTTCGGCGATGGATATGCATCGCTGGAGGATGCCGGAGGGGCTGCGGTGGTAGAGCTCCTTCCCATCACCCAGCAAGACGAATGACTTGGCGCGCTGCGCCAGTCGCCGAGCTTCGGCTCGGTCGAGGGGCAGCTCTCCTCGGTGGAGATATTGCAGGTACGGGGTCTGCCAGTCTCGATCAGGCAAGACCCCATTCCGCTCTCCCTCGACGCGCAGTGCCTCACCCTCGGGGGCCGAGGGTGCCTTGGGCTGAGCCGAGGGCGCCTCGGGCTGAGCCGAGGGCGCCTCGGGCAGGGCCAAGACATTCTCGGGCTCGGGCGTGTCGTTGGTCTTGACTGAGGGTTGATGTAGGTCCCAGGAGAAGACGTTCGGGGGAACCGTTGTTCGTGCCAAAGCTATCTTCGCCAGCTCGTCCGCAGTCTCATTGTACCGCCGGGCGACATGGTTGACCTTGAGCCCGTAGAACTTGTCCTCCAGGCACCGGACCTTGTCGCAGTAGGCTTCCATCTTTGGGTCGCGGCAATGGGAGTTCTTCATGACTTGGTCGATGACAAGCTGCGAGTCGCCGCGAGCGTCGAGGCGTCGGACCCCTAGCTCGATGGCGATGCACAACCCGTTAACCAGAGCCTCATACTCGGCCACATTGTTGGACGCCGGGAAATGGAGGCGTAGCACGTAGCGAAGGTGCTTCCCGAGGGGCGAGATGAAGAGCAGGCCCGCTGAGAGCACCTAGAGGGGGGGTGAATAGGTGATCCTGTAACACTTAAGAACTTAGGCCACAAAAACTTGGTTAAGTGTTAGCGCAATAACCGCCAAGTGGCTAGAGAGGAATCTTCAACAAAACACAATAACCAACAAGATCAATCACAGAGATGGCACGGTGGTTATCCCGTGGTTCGGCCAAGACCAACGCTTGCCTACTCCACGTTGTGGCGTCCCAACGGACGAGGGTTGCAATCAACCCCTCTCAAGCGGTCCAAAGACCCACTTGAATACCACGGTGTTTTGTTTACTTTACTCAATCCCGTTTGCGAGGAATCTCCACAAATTGGAGCCTCTCGCCCTTACACTTGAAGTTCACAAAGAAGCACGGAGCAAGGGAGGGATTAGCAATGCACTCAAGACAAGAAATCACAGCAACACACGCACACAAGTCGCAATGAGAGCTCACAACACAACTCAATGAGTTCACCACTCAACTAGAGCTCTAATTGCTATCGCAAAGAATCAAAGGAGCGGAATCGATGTCTTGGTGCTTAGGAATGTTGTAGGAATGCTTGGTGTGCTCCTCCATGCGCCTAGGGGTCCCTTTTATAGCCCCAAGGCAGCTAGGAGCCATTGAGAGCAATCTAGGAAGGCTGATCTTGCCTTCTGTCGACTGGCGCACCGGACAGTCCGGTGCACACCGGACACTGTTCGGTGCCCGATTTCCTTCCAAAAATGGAGCAGTCGACCGTTGGCAGACTGAGAGCCGTTGGCGCACCGGACATGTCCTGTGCACACCGGACAGACCGGTGCCCCCTTCTAGCCGTTGGCTCGGCCACGTGTCCCGCACAGATCGCGCGGCCGACTGTTGGCCCTGCCGACCGTTGGCTCACCGGACAGTCCGGTGCACACCGGACAGTCCGGTGAATTATAGCCGTGTGGCAGAACCACCCGAATTATTCCAGCTTAAGTGCCTAAGTCACGCCTCAGGGGCCGTAACACACTTAAATCGGAATAACCCGTCAGTCCCTCAGATCTAGTCTGATAGAGCCACTTAACCAGGATCAAATTCCACAGTCTCACTCGAAGGTGAGTCACAGAAGAAATACAATAAAACAGGAAACCTCAAATTAAGTACGGAGTTATTACATAAATCGGAGTTTTTGGAGTAGCAAATAAAGTTCACAAATTAAAGTGCAGCGGATAATCGATGTCGTCGGTAACGAGGAAATGGGCAAGGCCTAGCCCACTACTCCTCATGCTCCTCTCCTGCCGGAGCAACATCCCACTCGACCGTCCAACCCGGTGGCAGGGTGGTAGGCCAAGTCACACCATCAACTACATCCTGCATGGTACCTGCAAAAATGGTGCCACAAGCAAGGCTGAGTATACTAATACTCAGCTAGACTTAACCGGTGTGAGGAGTCTACTCCTCTACCTCTAGACTATGTAGCTGTTTGGCTGAGGGGTTTGGTTTGCCAAAAGCACTAGCTGTTTCTAAAATCAACTTTTAGCTTTTCAATTTCTACCATCATTAACTTAGCTAGATTGGCTCCTTCTAAGCATACATGGTAACAAGCAATTAGTTCAATCAACAAGTTATCTCATGTAATCCACATTTCACTTCTTACTCGATGCAGTACAAGGAATCAAGCAGTCTCATTAGCTGCGAGAAGCAGACGATTCGAATCGAGTTTTAACCTTGCAAGGTAAACCTAAACACACGGCATGTCAGGGTACTCCGACCCCACACATGACAACCGTCCCCATCGATTCCCCGTTCGCGTCCAGGCCTCACCGCCTTGGCATACAATGCTCCACTGACCCCGGCTGCCGCCGTGCAGTGACCGCACTTGTACCCACCATAGCTAGCATGGGAGACCCTGTCTCAGGTCGCATGAGGGATAAAGTCCGCGCCCGGCTTCACTCAGGTACTAGGTTTACCGGTTACCATTTTTCCCGGCATGTGCTTAGTACGTTCAAAAGCTTGACTCAGGTATCCACACATTAATCCTTAATTTATTTTTTTTCCCGTCTCATGGACAAGGCATCCTCCCTGGATCCAAGTCCATAGACCAACATATATCCCATTATCAAGATGAATACAATCAATTCCTGACCTCGCGCGAGTGCTAGAAAAATCACTCGACTTCTACCGAGATCCTGATTAGCAAGCAGCTACTCGACCTAGCATACTAGTATTCATCTCAAAAAGGAATCCTAAGTTCATGCAACTAGAGGTTTCAAGCAACTCCTACACTTAAGTGCACATTGCAATCCTACAAGCATTAAGTGTAGTAAAGTAGCATATAATAACATGGTTATGCATAAAACCGGGGCTTGCCTTCAATTGCTGGGGCTGCGGGGAGATCCTCAATAGCAGCCTCTGAAGCCTGCTCCTGGTCCTCCTCTTGGACAGGTCCTTGCTCGGGGATGAGCACGTACTCTCCGTCGGCAAGATTACAATCTAATGAATGCAATGCGTAAGATATATGCACGATACAATATGTGCTTTAGAATTTACAACTTTAAAGATGTATGGTCTTTTGAATTTAAACAAGTTAACCTTACTTATGTAAAACTTTTAGTGGTATACTTGGTAAATTGGGTTAGTTTTAATGGGATGAGGTTTATTCCTTCTTCTCTTTTCTTTTATTCTTTTTAATGTTTTGGAGTAGGTTTGAACTACAAGTTGCTTTTATAAAATTCCAAAAATTCTGCAAAAATTACAGTGGCTTGCTACTGGTGTATGATTCTCTGTCTCAAAATTTGGGGTTCAGAAAGTGAATGGTTTTCTCTGGACAAAATTACCAAATTTTAGGGCAGAAGGGGTACTTTGAACTACAACTATTATTTAACAGTGGGTAATTATTTTAAACTTATTTTTGCTGGCTTTTAGGTGTCATAACATGACTTGATACAAATTTCTAGTCATTAATACCTTTTAATTCTTTTCCTATGGTTTTCTTAAGGTTTCTAGCCAAAGGGGTGCTTTCTACTACCACTATGTTGGAAAAACATCAAACAACAGAGTTCTTATTTTTCTTAGCTAGTATTTTGTGCAAGAGCAATCATTCTGGAGTTTGGTTTCTTTTTGCTTAAGGGAAGGGGTGGTTTGCATTATTTAAGTCAAATGGCCTTTCTCACAAATTGCTAGTAAAAGGCATGGGTTCACTTCTTTTTCATGGGTTTGTATTTTTCTCTGGTGGTTTATCTCATCATGGACTTAGTTAATTCTTGGTTGCCCATTATCTCATTATTTGAGGTTGTTTATGATTTATTGGGAAAATGCCTTATTACCACTTTGTATTTATTTTCCTTACTTAAAAAGTTAGGCTGGGGTGCTCTGTATTTTTGTAGTGGGGCTCTGAAGGTTACAAGTTCACTGGATTTTTGTTAACCACTTTGGTTATAGTTTTGCAATTCTAATAATTGATTTTCAGTCTACATAAGGCTAATTAGAGCATCTTAATTAGAAACTGGTCCTAATTAATGGTCTCTGCATTTTTCCTAGGTTCTCTGTTACATAAGTAAACTAGGAAAAATATTACTAATCACTGTTCAACATTTTCTAATGCTTTTCTGATTTTCTCTAAGTTGTGGACAAAATGGTTTTAAATGAATAACTACATTATAATCTCTAATGCTGGGGCTCCTACTATTTTTAAACAGTGTCTAATTAAGGTATAAGCATCTACAAATTTTCTTAAGCTCAGCACAAAAGAAAAGCTAATTTTCCTTAATTAAACAAGGTTTAGGGGGTTTCTGTTTTTAATTTTAAACTCTAAAATTTAGAACACAAAGCATATGGTTCAATAATTTTAAATGATAGATCATAATATTCCAGAGCTAGCAAAATTGGTTTGACAGCTTTTCATTAAGATTTCATCAAGTTATGAATTTTCTAAGTTCTCTGGTTATTTAAAAGAATAACAGAATTGATTAAAAGGAAAACCACTTTGCACTGGGGTCCCTAGCGGTTTTTCTAAGTTTTCCTCGCGAATCAGTCCTTAGGTTACTATTCATATGAGTCGCTGACATTACAGAAAACCCCTCGGGTTCTACAGAACCTAACCCGAGGTCCTTCTTCTACCTCAAACAGTAGCCGCGGCGAAGAAAAGGGCGGAGGGGCTTACCGGCGGCGAGACTGTTCCGGTGAAGTGGTCGAGGATGAAGGGGAGGTCGCGGGGATCACAACGGTGTGCGGAACGTCGACGGAGATGGCCGGAGTTGGTCGGTCCACGCGCGCAGGCGGGGATGCTCGTCGGCGGCGAGGAGACCGGCCTGGTCACGGCGAGATAGTTCAATCAAATGGGTCAGGGAGGTCCACGGGATGCCAGAGAAGACATGAGCGAAAGGAATTGGGCGGAGACTTACTGGATAGCTCGGTCCACGCGCGGCGGCGGAAGACCGAAGTCCGGTGAGGGTGATCTCGGGCCTCCGGTGAAGTCCGGTCGGGTCCGAGGGCTTGGCGAGCTTCACGGGCTACTGGCGGAGCTAGCCGAAGCACTGGTTGGGCTGGAGGGTGGCTGGAGTGAGCTAGCCACGGCGGCCGAAGCTCTGGCGGCAATGGCGGGCGGAAATACGCTCGCCGGAGCTAAGGAACGGTGGCTGGCCGGTGAGGGTGAGTGCGGGGCGAAGTGGGGCGCGCCTGGGAGGCTTTATAGGCACGGCGCGGTGCACGGGCGGTCGTGGACCGGCGAGTGCGCGCGGGCGTGCACTGGGAAGGCGCGGTGCGCGAACGGGCGTGAACCAGGGGTGTCAGCCGCGGTCGAACACGTGTTCCCGTTGCCTCTGCCCCTGTTCAAGCGCCGATTGGGAGCAAATCTTCGCGAATTTGAGCAAGATCACTGCAAGGGATTTGTTCACCAGACCAAGCTTTGTCTTTTGTGTATGGACGACGTGCGGTTTTAGGCTAGGGACAGGGAGTTGTAGCGTCACCAAGGTGCCAGTGTCAGAATGCCTGGTCCCGAGGTTGAGCTGCGCCAAAACCGTGTCAAATGGATTTGGTTTGAGTTCAAATTTTCCCAGAATGTGTTCAAGGTAATTTGGCACGACTTTGATATTTGGATCTTCTGGCTTTGAGTTTGGAAAAGCAGAGAACACAGATGATCTTTGAGAAGAGGTCTGAAATTCAGAAATTCAGAAATCTGAATTTCCCTAAGGGTTCATTGATCAAGGGCTGTTTTGGGGATTTAATTGAGTTATTTTGGCTAAGCCTTCTTAATCTTTCTTGTTACTTAGTAAATATACTTTAACTTATTTTATTGGCTCAACTCAAAATTTTAAACTTTTCATTCCCCTTTGCTTATTTTCTTGAATTTTGTTCATGGGGTTCACTTAGAGTTCTTAATTAGGGTTGCACATTCTTATCTTTTAAGAGACTCAATTGTTTTGATCATGACACTTTTAAACATATTCTTGGTGAATTCTTTATCACTTAAGTTATTTTGATGCTCATGCTTACTTTGGTTCACAGGAAGTAATGGCTCTTGGTTTGGCTTTTTAAGAGAAACCCTAGGTGACACTGGGGTGTCACAGCCTTCCCCCCTTAAAGGAATCTCGTCCCGAGATTCGGGCCAGAGTCCTCCCGGGGTGAAGCGAAGGGTGAGACTGATAGGAAAAAGGGTGATGATTGTTATTATTAGGGCAAAACTGCTCTTCGAATGTCATTCTCTTTGCAACTTCAGAAGGAAGTCCTTTTAAGTTTTAACTTTTAGTTACTTCATTCTGAATTAAGATCATATTTTTGGAAATTAGATTCGAAAGGCAGGAGGAGGGGTTGGGGGTGATTACATACCAGCTTCCTTAGGTAGGCAATCGGGGAAGTTGGATCTTAAGAATTCCTCGGTTTCCCAAGTAGCTTCCTCCTCTGAGTGATTACTCCACTGGACCTTGAACATCTTGATCGATTTAGCCCGAGTTGATCTTTCCTTGCAATCCAGAATCTTGGAGGGGTACTCTTGGTACGAGAGATCTGGCTCTATCTCCAATTCTGGCTCTGCTATGATCTCAGTCGGCAATCGAACACACTTCTTCAGCTGAGATACATGGAATACGCTGTGAATGGCAGACATCCTTGAAGGTAACTTCAGCTTGTATGCCACGGGTCCACATGCTTCTATGATCTCATAAGGTCCAATGTAACGAGGGGCTAGCTTGCCTTTGATTCCAAACCTCTGCACTCCCTTGGTGGGTGATACCTTGAGGTATACAAAACTTCCCACCTCGAACTGGAGAGGTTTCCTTCTTCTGTCATGATAGCTCTTCTGTCTGGCCTGAGCAGCTTCTAGATTCTTCCTGATCAGCTTGACCTTCCTTTCGGCTTCAGTCACCAAATCAGGTCCAAAAACTTCTCTTTCACCAGGCTGAGACCAATTGAGTGGTGTCCTGCACCTTCTCCCATAGAGAGCTTCAAAAGGTGCCATCTTTAGGCTGGACTGATAACTATTGTTATAAGCAAACTCTGCCAAGGAGAGGTGCTTATCCCAGTTCTTGCCACAATCGATCGCACAAGCTCTCAGCATATCTTCCAGAATCTGGTTTACCCTTTCCGTCTGACCATCAGTCTGTGGGTGGTAAGCTGAACTCCTGATTAGCTTAGTTCCCAAAGACTCTTGCAATTGTTCCCAAAATCTGGCAACAAATTGGGCTCCTCGGTCAGAAACAATGGTCTGAGGTAATCCATGCAAACACACGATCCGGTCGATATACAATTCTGCATACTTCTGAGCCTTATCAGTGGTGTGCACAGGAAGAAAATGTGCCACTTTCGTCAATCGGTCCACAATAACCCAAATTGAATCATGATGACGAGAGGTGTTGGGTAGACCCATAATGAAATCCATGCTGATGTCGTCCCACTTCCACGAAGGTACGGATAGTGGTTGCAAAGCTCCAGCGGACTTCAAGTGGCTTGCCTTTACCCTTTGACAGGTGTCACACTCTGATACATACTGGGCTATCTCCCTCTTCATTCTGGTCCACCAGTACAAAAGCTTCAGATCATGGTACATCTTGGTGCTTCCCGGATGCATAGAGAATTTGGAGAGATGAGCCTCATCCAAAATTTTCTTCTTGAGATCCCGGTCCTTAGGAATTACCAATCTGCTTTTGAACCATAACACACCCTTCTCATCCTGGCGGAAACAATCATACTTCTCAACCTTCTGATGGAGATTCTTCTTGATAATCTGCACTCCCTTGTCACTGAGCTGGGCCATGATAATCTGGTCTTGCAAAGCTGGCTCAACAGAAATGTGAGACAAAGAACCAGAAGGAATCACTTCAATTTGCATCTTGCTCAACTCATCACACAAGGTGTTAACACGAGAATCCATCAGAATACAGTTGCATTGCAACTTCCGACTCAAGGCATCAGCTACCACATTAGCTTTCCCTGGGTGATAATGTACCTCCAGGTCATAATCCTTGATCAGCTCTAGCCATCTTCTCTGCCTCATGTTGAGATCAGCCTGAGTAAAAATGTACTTAAGGCTCTTATGATCAGTGAAGATGTTGCAGTGGGTTCCCATTAGATAGTGCCTCCACATCTTCAATGCATGAACCACTGCTGCTAACTCAAGGTCATGAGTGGGGTAATTTTGCTCATGAGGCCTGAGTGCTTTTGAGGCATAAGCAATGACTCGGTTGTCTTGCATCAAGACACAACCTAGCCCGGTGCCAGAGGCATCGCAATACACATCAAAAGGCTTGCTGCTGTCAGGTTGCGCCAAAACTGGTGCGGTGGTCAGATGCTGCCTCAATGCATGGAAGGCATCTTCGCACTTCTGACTCCACACAAACTTGACTTTTTTCTTCAGCAACTCAGTAATAGGCTTCGCAATCTGAGAGAAGTCCGGAATAAATCTTCGGTAATAACCGGCCAATCCCAGAAAACTCCGAATCTGGCGAACAGTCGTTGGTGGCCTCCAGTTCATCACCTCTTGCACTTTATCAGGATCAACAGCTATTCCATCCTGAGAGATAGTGTGACCCAAGAATTTGATTTCCTTTAGCCAAAAATCACACTTGGATAGCTTGGCATAAAGGTGGTGCTCTCGCAGACATTGAAGCACTACATGCAAATGCCCGGCATGTTCTTCTTCGTTCTTCGAGTACACCAGAATATCATCGATGAAAACCACTACGAACTTGTCCAATTCTGGCATGAAAACAGAATTCATCAGATACATGAAGTATGCTGGTGCATTTGTCAGCCCGAATGACATCACCAAGAATTCATACAGCCCATATCTGGTTGAGAATGCCGTCTTCGGAATATCACTTGCTCGTATTTTGATCTGATGGTAGCCAGAGCGAAGGTCTATCTTGGAAAACACCTTGGCCCCGACCAACTGGTCAAAGAGAACATCAATACGAGGCAAAGGATACATGTTCTTGATAGTTACCGCATTAAGAGGGCGGTAATCTATACACAGCCTCAAGCTTTCGTCCTTCTTCTTCACGAATAGCGCTGGACATCCCCAAGGCGAAGTGCTTGGGCGAATGAATCCCTTATCCAGCAACTCTTGCAACTGCTTTTTCAACTCTGCCAACTCAGCGGGTGGCATTCGGTAGGGCCTCTTAGAAATTGGGGCCGTTCCCGGTTGCAACTCGATGGCGAATTCAATATCCCGGTCCGGTGGCATTCCTGGCAATTCATCAGGAAAGACATCTGCATACTCACAGACCACTGGGATCTTCTTCAGGGGTAACTCCGTCATAGAGAAAGCACATGACTGAGAAGAACCCTGACTAGGCAGAATCAAAGTGAAATTCCCGCAGAAAGGGGAATTAACTTCCACGGTACGACTGGCTACATCAAGCACAACTTGGTGCAAGGTCATCCAATTTGCTCCTAGAATAATGTCCACATTTTCCAATCCCAATACAAGAAGAGTGGTTTTGATAATGTGGCTTCCCAGTTGAATAGGCACACTTTGGTTTAATTGATTAGTTGCAATTTTACCCCCAGGTGTGACTATCATGAATGACCCTTTTGAGTGAGAGAATGGCAGTTTGCAATTAGCACTGAACTTTTGGCTAATGAAACTATGAGATGCACCAGAATCAAACAGAATTAAAGCAGGTTGATTATAAACTGAAAAGGTACCGGTCATGATAGGAGCTCCTTCTGGCACTTCCTCTAGAGCAGTGAAGTTGAGCTTCCCTTGCCTGACTTGCACCTTCTGCTTTCTTCCCTTGTCTTGATTTGGTGCTAGCATCTGCCTCTGCTGGTTCCTGGGACAATTCTTGGCATAGTGGCCCACATTGCCACAAGTGAAACACTTGTTCCCATTGCCCTGGCGGAACTGCTGCTGCTGC
Organism: Zea mays; assembly: GCF_902167145.1. NCBI lineage: Eukaryota > Viridiplantae > Streptophyta > Magnoliopsida > Poales > Poaceae > Zea > Zea mays. Next base: position 212,115,412 of record NC_050097.1, read on the forward strand.
GGAGGCTGATTGTTCCTTGGGGCGGGAGCTGGATAGCGGTTGGGTGCCGGCTGCTGCTGCTGCTGAGGTGGCCTGATCACCCATCTGCCTGCCTGCTGCTGAAAACCCCTGCTCTAATTGTGAGAAACAATCCGGAACCTCTGAGCCTGAGCGGATGGTGCTGCCATTGGTGCCTTCCTCTTCTTCTCTGCCCGGTGAGCAACAATGCAATCCTCCTGAGAGATGGCCATGTTGACCAGCTCATTGAAGCTATCAGCCCGGACAGTGTTGAGTCGTTCCCGCAGCTTGGTATTGAGACCCCTGCGGAAGCGATCCCTCTTCTTTTCATCAGAATCAGCATGATACCCTGCATACTGGCATAAGTCGTTGATGGCTTGCGCATACTGCAGTACCATGCGGGTTCCTTGATTGAGGGCCAGGAATTCATTCAACTTCCGATCAAGAATGCCAGCTGGAATGTGGTGTCCTCTGAAAGCAGTCTTGAATTCCTCCCAAGATACTTCACGATCAGCGGGGAGCATAGCACGGAAGTGGTCCCACCAAGTCCGAGCTGGGCCGCGAAGCTGCTGTGCGGCGAAGCGAGCCTTGGTCTCATCAGGGCAGTCTCCCGTGAGGAGGGGAAACTTGGACTCGACGACGCGAAGCCACACGTCGGCGTCCAACGGATCCTCTGCCTTGGTGAACAAGGGCGGCTGCGTGCTCAGAAACTCCTGGTATGTTGCCATAGCCGGAGGTCGCTGATGCTGGCCTCCACCATGATGCTGTTGGTGGGGCTGGCGCTGCAAGAGCTGTTGCAGAATCTCATTCTGCTGGGCCATCAGCTCCTGCACTGTGGGAGCTGGAGGAGGTGGCGGGGGAGCTTGCTCATTCTGCCCGCGACGCTGCCTCGCTGCCATCTGAAAACAGAGATTGTCGACAATGTTATCCCGACTCATATTTCCGAACGACAAGATATCATCTCATATGGAAGGAAAAGGCCATAATCATAATATTAGGTTCGAAAATGAAGATAACATGGTGACAAGGATCCCACAGATATCAAAAGTTTACAGGGTTACATTAATCAGGGGAAAGTACCCATAAGCCTAGTCCAAAATGTGATACTACTAAGCTCGCATAGGTTTCTATCCGCCTAAAGAAATGTCAAAGCGGCTGCTTAACCCTGAGCGGTGGAAGCGACACTGGATACGGGTGAAGGAGGCATCGCGGAGGTAGTCCCATTGGCACCAGGGGCTGGTCCTAGCTCCTCGGGAGCCTCTTCTCCCTCGCTTCCTGCTTCATTGGCCTCCATCTCCAGGTGGTGCATGTCCAAGTGGTCATTGGCTTCCTCGAGTTCCCTCTGCACGTCGTGGAGCTGGTTCTCCAAGACATCAATAGTGTTATCTCGGATCTCCACTTGCTGCTCCAGGGTGGTAATACGCTGGCTCAGCCTTTCCACCTGCAGATCCTTCTCCACCAACTCTGTGGATAGGTCGACCACAAAATCTTCCCGACTGTCGAGAGTGAGCTTGGCAGCCTGAGCGGTGTTAGCAAGAAGTGTCATAGCATCGCTCTGAAGGGCCTGAAGGCGGTACAGCGCACTCATGCACTGAACGGTGACCCTCCCAACCAAGTCAGGATACATTGCCCACACATCCTTCACATGGCTCACGCGGTTACACCACATGGGATCATCCTTCTTTTCAGCAGGGAAGAGTCCCAAGGGGTGCATCACCATCTCCAGGGGATGGTAGCCACAGAAAGTCGTCAGAGTCTTCATGGCTGCTGCCTCAACGGTGTCGTCCGTCCTGAGTCCAATCGTCTCAGAGTCAAGAGAACGCCAACCCGGCTGAAGGGGATGAGCCTCCAAAGTTAGCCAGACCCGACAACGAGGTACCCGATGCTCCTCATACAACTGCACCGTGTACATAGGGGGCGTAGGGTAACCGGCGGAGTTAAGCACTTCCCACAAGATGGAAGGAAAGCCATCGCGAGAGAGGAAGTCAGAACTGAAACGAGAGTCTCCTCCACTGGCGGGGGTAGGTGAATTCATCTGCGGAAGGGAATCAAGATAAAGATTATGGTGGAAGGAAAAAGAAAAAGAGAGCCCGGATGATTTCGAAGAAAAGGGGGTTAGCTCAAATTTTAATTCCTCTTTGTGTTTTATAATGCATGCATGCGGAAAGAAACGTTGCCTCTCAAAAAGGAAAATAGGGTGCCTTTTTAGGGCATCCTAAAATATAAGTATTGGCCCACAGGGCCTAATTAATTAGCCACCTATTTCTCCCTCTATGCCTAAGGCCTTTCGTCCTAGGTCTAGCGGTCTAGTCCTGACGATCCGTAACAGTTTCTAGGCAAGTTTTAGGTTTTGAAAATTGGTATTCATGGTTTATTGTCCTTCTCTGTGGTGGAATTTGCTCTGATACCAGCTGTGGCAGAACCACCCAAATTATTCCAGCTTAAGTGCCTAAGTCACGCCTCAGGGGCCGTAACACACTTAAATCGGAATAACCCGTCAGTCCCTCAGATCTAGTCTGATAGAGCCACTTAACCAGGATCAAATTCCACAGTCTCACTCGAAGGTGAGTCACAGAAGAAATACAATAAAACAGGAAACCTCAAATTAAGTACGGAGTTATTACATAAATCGGAGTTTTTGGAGTAGCAAATAAAGTTCACAAATTAAAGTGCAGCGGATAATCGATGTCGTCGGTAACGAGGAAATGGGCAAGGCCTAGCCCACTACTCCTCATGCTCCTCTCCTGCCGGAGCAACATCCCACTCGACCGTCCAACCCGGTGGCAGGGTGGTAGGCCAAGTCACACCATCAACTACATCCTGCATGGTACCTGCAAAAATGGTGCCACAAGCAAGGCTGAGTATACTAATACTCAGCTAGACTTAACCGGTGTGAGGAGTCTACTCCTCTACCTCTAGACTATGCAGCTGTTTGGCTGAGGGGTTTGGTTTGCCAAAAGCACTAGCTGTTTCTAAAATCAACTTTTAGCTTTTCAATTTCTACCATCATTAACTTAGCTAGATTGGCTCCTTCTAAGCATACATGGTAACAAGCAATTAGTTCAATCAACAAGTTATCTCATGTAATCCACATTTCACTTCTTACTCGATGCAGTACAAGGAATCAAGCAGTCTCATTAGCTGCGAGAAGCAGACGATTCGAATCGAGTTTTAACCTTGCAAGGTAAACCTAAACACACGGCATGTCAGGGTACTCCGACCCCACACATGACAACCGTCCCCATCGATTCCCCGTTCGCGTCCAGGCCTCACCGCCTTGGCATACAATGCTCCACTGACCCCGGCTGCCGCCGTGCAGTGACCGCACTTGTACCCACCATAGCTAGCATGGGAGACCCTGTCTCAGGTCGCATGAGGGATAAAGTCTGCGCCCGGCTTCACTCAGGTACTAGGTTTACCGGTTACCATTTTTCCCGGCATGTGCTTAGTACGTTCAAAAGCTTGACTCAGGTATCCACACATTAATCCTTAATTTATTTTTTTTCCCGTCTCATGGACAAGGCATCCTCCCTGGATCCAAGTCCATAGACCAACATATATCCCATTATCAAGATGAATACAATCAATTCCTGACCTCGCGCGAGTGCTAGAAAAATCACTCGACTTCTACCGAGATCCTGATTAGCAAGCAGCTACTCGACCTAGCATACTAGTATTCATCTCAAAAAGGAATCCTAAGTTCATGCAACTAGAGGTTTCAAGCAACTCCTACACTTAAGTGCACATTGCAATCCTACAAGCATTAAGTGTAGTAAAGTAGCATATAATAACATGGTTATGCATAAAACCGGGGCTTGCCTTCAATTGCTGGGGCTGCGGGGAGATCCTCAATAGCAGCCTCTGAAGCCTGCTCCTGGTCCTCCTCTTGGACAGGTCCTTGCTCGGGGATGAGCACGTACTCTCCGTCGGCAAGATTACAATCTAATGAATGCAATGCGTAAGATATATGCACGATACAATATGTGCTTTAGAATTTACAACTTTAAAGATGTATGGTCTTTTGAATTTAAACAAGTTAACCTTACTTATGTAAAACCTTTTAGTGGTATACTTGGTAAATTGGGTTAGTTTTAATGGGATGAGGTTTATTCCTTCTTCTCTTTTCTTTTATTCTTTTTAATGTTTTGGAGTAGGTTTGAACTACAAGTTGCTTTTATAAAATTCCAAAAATTCTGCAAAAATTACAGTGGCTTGCTACTGGTGTATGATTCTCTGTCTCAAAATTTGGGGTTCAGAAAGTGAATGGTTTTCTCTGGACAAAATTACCAAATTTTAGGGCAGAAGGGGTACTTTGAACTACAACTATTATTTAACAGTGGGTAATTATTTAAAATTTATTTTTGCTGGCTTTTAGGTGTCATAACATGACTTGATACAAATTTCTAGTCATTAATACCTTTTAATTCTTTTCCTATGGTTTTCTTAAGGTTTCTAGCCAAAGGGGTGCTTTCTACTACCACTATGTTGGAAAAACATCAAACAACAGAATTCTTATTTTTCTTAGCTAGTATTTTGTGCAAGAGCAATCATTCTGGAGTTTGGTTTCTTTTTGCTTAAGGGAAGGGGTGGTTTGCATTATTTAAGTCAAATGGCCTTTCTCACAAATTGCTAGTAAAAGGCATGGGTTCACTTCTTTTTCATGGGTTTGTATTTTTCTCTGGTGGTTTATCTCATCATGGACTTAGTTAATTCTTGGTTGCCCATTATCTCATTATTTGAGGTTGTTTATGATTTATTGGGAAAATGCCTTATTGCCACTTTGTATTTATTTTCCTTACTTAAAAAGTTAGGCTGGGGTGCTCTGTATTTTTGTAGTGGGGCTCTGAAGGTTACAAGTTCACTGGATTTTTGTTAACCACTTTTGTTATAGTTTTGCAATTCTAATAATTGATTTTCAGTCTACATAAGGCTAATTAGAGCATCTTAATTAGAAACTGGTCCTAATTAATGGTCTCTGCATTTTTCCTAGGTTCTCTGTTACATAAGTAAACTAGGAAAAATATTACTAATCACTGTTCAACATTTTCTAATGCTTTTCTGATTTTCTCTAAGTTGTGGACAAAATGGTTTTAAATGAATAACTACATTATAATCTCTAATGCTGGGGCTCCTACTATTTTTAAACAGTGTCTAATTAAGGTATAAGCATCTACAAATTTTCTTAAGCTCAGCACAAAAGAAAAGCTAATTTTCCTTAATTAAACAAGGTTTAGGGGGTTTCTGTTTTTAATTTTAAACTCTAAAATTTAGAACACAAAGCATATGGTTCAATAATTTTAAATGATAGATCATAATATTCCAGAGCTAGCAAAATTGGTTTGACAGCTTTTCATTAAGATTTCATCAAGTTATGAATTTTCTAAGTTCTCTGGTTATTTAAAAGAATAACAGAATTGATTAAAAGGAAAACCACTTTGCACTGGGGCCCCTGGCGGTTTTTCTAAGTTTTCCTCGCGAATCAGTCCTTAGTTTACTATTCATATGAGTCGCTGACATTACAGAAAACCCCTCGGGTTCTACAGAACCTAACCCGAGGTCCTTCTTCTACCTCAAACAGTAGCCGCGGCGAAGAAAAGGGCGGAGGGGCTTACCGGCGGCGAGACTGTTCCGGTGAAGTGGTCGAGGATGAAGGGGAGGTCGCGGGGATCACAACGGTGTGCGGAACGTCGACGGAGATGGCCGGAGTTGGTCGGTCCACGCGCGCAGGCGGGGATGCTCGTCGGCGGCGAGGAGACCGGCCTGGTCACGGCGAGATAGTTCAATCAAATGGGTCAGGGAGGTCCACGGGATGCCAGAGAAGACATGAGCGAAAGGAATTGGGCGGAGACTTACTGGATAGCTCGGTCCACGCGCGGCGGCGGAAGACCGAAGTCCGGTGAGGGTGATCTCGGGCCTCCGGTGAAGTCCGGTCGGGTCCGAGGGCTTGGCGAGCTTCACGGGCTACTGGCGGAGCTAGCCGAAGCACTGGTTGGGCTGGAGGGTGGCTGGAGTGAGCTAGCCACGGCGGCCGAAGCTCTGGCGGCAATGGCGGGCGGAAATACGCTCGCCGGAGCTAAGGAACGGTGGCTGGCCGGTGAGGGTGAGTGCGGGGCGAAGTGGGGCGCGCCTGGGAGGCTTTATAGGCACGGCGCGGTGCACGGGCGGTCGTGGACCGGCGAGTGCGCGCGGGCGTGCACTGGGAAGGCGCGGTGCGCGAACGGGCGTGAACCAGGGGTGTCAGCCGCGGTCGAACACGTGTTCCCGTTGCCTCTGCCCCTGTTCAAGCGCCGATTGGGAGCAAATCTTCGCGAATTTGGGCAAGATCACTGCAAGGGATTTGTTCACCAGACCAAGCTTTGTCTTTTGTGTATGGACGACGTGCGGTTTTAGGCTAGGGACAGGGAGTTGTAGCGTCACCAAGGTGCCAGTGTCAGAATGCCTGGTCCCGAGGTTGAGCTGCGCCAAAACCGTGTCAAATGGATTTGGTTTGAGTTCAAATTTTCCCAGAATGTGTTCAAGGTAATTTGGCACGACTTTGATATTTGGATCTTCTGGCTTTGAGTTTGGAAAAGCAGAGAACACAGATGATCTTTGAGAAGAGGTCTGAAATTCAGAAATTCAGAAATCTGAATTTCCCTAAGGGTTCATTGATCAAGGGCTGTTTTGGGGATTTAATTGAGTTATTTTGGCTAAGCCTTCTTAATCTTTCTTGTTACTTAGTAAATATACTTTAACTTATTTTATTGGCTCAACTCAAAATTTTAAACTTTTCATTCCCCTTTGCTTATTTTCTTGAATTTTGTTCATGGGGTTCACTTAGAGTTCTTAATTAGGGTTGCACATTCTTATCTTTTAAGAGACTCAATTGTTTTGATCATGACACTTTTAAACATATTCTTGGTGAATTCTTTATCACTTAAGTTATTTTGATGCTCATGCTTACTTTGGTTCACAGGAAGTAATGGCTCTTGGTTTGGCTTTTTAAGAGAAACCCTAGGTGGCACTGGGGTGTCACAAGCCGTACGTCGACGATGAATTCCCGAGAGCGACGAGTTCGCCTGTGAACGGCCCACCGGATAGTCCGGTGCACCACCGGACAGTCCGGTGAATTATAGCCGTACACCACCGTCGAAGTCCCGAGAGCAGCCTTTTCCCTCGAGCCAGCCTGGCGCACCGGACACTGTCCGGTGCACCACCGGACAGTCCGGTGCACCCAGACTGAGCAGACTTTGGCTGCTCGAGCCTCTCTTCTCCAACTCGATTTTTTTCTGTTTCCAGCACTTAGACACAATACATTAGTCTCTAAAACAATGTACTAAGTCTGAGAAACATACCTTTATCCTTGATTTATACTTTGTCCACCTTTTTACACTTAGGCACTTGTGTTGGTCACTAAATCACCAAAATACTTAGAAATGGCCCAAGGGCACATTTCCCTTTCAATCTCCCCCTTTTTGGTGATTTATGCCAACACAACATAAAGCAAGTAGAACAAGTACAAAATCACTTCAAATAAGAACTCAAATTATTTTGATTCAAATTTGACATATATGGATCACTCTATGCCACCACTTGGTTTGTTTTTGCAAATCAAACTCAAATTTCTATCTCTAAGTCAAACACACATGTTAAGACATAAAGAGAGTCATTCCAATAGAAATTGATTCAAGATTTCAAAAACCCCCCTTTTTCCCATAATCAACACTTCTCCCCACAAGAAGCCAACTTTTGATAAGAGAGACAACAAAAGAGTTTTGACAAACCAAAAAGCTCTATTCTACTATTTTCAAAATCTCTCAAGTGGTAGCTAATCCATTTATCGCTTTGGCCTTTGTTTTCTCCCCCTTTGGCATCAAGCACCAAAACGGGATCAATCTTGGCCCTTTAACCCCATTGCCTCACCAAAATCTTCAAATGAGAACACAAAGGCAATAAGAGTATAAAGATGAACTTGGAAAAGTTACTCTTTTCATCGAAGTGCTGTGGAAGTCTTGCATGGTCCAAGTCCACCTTTTCCCTTTCAAATTTCCTTTGAGGCTAAAACAACCAAACTCAAATACATGGTTAGTCTCAAAGGGTCAAGTTGTAGCACAGCTCCCCCTAAATATGTGCATCACTTGCAAAACGGACTTGTGAGGTCCAGGGAGTGTTTGTACAACTTGAGCACCACAATAAGCAACAATATGCAGAATGAACATGATCAAAGGCATAAACACATGTATGCTATAATTCAATCCAAGTTCCGCGAATCTAAGATATTGAGCTCACTACGCAGCCTGCAAAAGGTCTTCTCATCTAGAGGCTTGGTAAAGATATCGGCTAGCTGGTTCTCGGTGCTAACATGAAACACTTCGATATCCCCCTTTTGCTGGTGGTCTCTCAAAAAGTGATGCCGGATGTCAATGTGCTTTGTGCGGCTGTGCTCAACAGGATTTTCCGCTATTCGGATAGCACTCTCATTGTCACATAGGAGTGGGACTTTGCTCAGATTGTAGACAAAGTCCCGGAGGGTTTGCCTCATCCAAAGTAGTTGCGCGCAACACTGTCCTGCGGCAACGTACTCGGCCTCAGCGGTGGATAGGGCAACGGAGGTTTGTTTCTTAGAGTTCCATGACACCAGGGACCTTCCTAAGAATTGGCACGTCCCGATGTACTCTTCCTATCGACCTTACATCCAGCATAGTCGGAATCTGAGTACCCAATCAAGTCAAAGTTAGACCCCTTTGGATACCAGATCCCGAAGCAAGACGTAGCGACTAAATATCTAAGAATTCGCTTCACAGCCACTAAGTGACACTCCTTAGGATCTGTCGGCGTTTCGAGACCGGGGGTCCCTAGGCCGACGAGTGAATGTCGCCGCGTGCCCCAGCCCAGATGGGTTGAGCGCGAGGGCGAGCGCGAAGGGGGGAGAGCGAGGCGGCCGGAGACCGGCGTGAGAGAGGTGGGAATCCCGCGGCCTTCGTGTTCGTCCCGCGCCTAGGTCGGGTGCGCTTGCAGTAGGGGGTTACAAGCGTCCACGCGAGAGAGGGAGCGAGCGGCCTCCAGCGAGCGCCTGTCTCGTCCTCGTCCCCGCGCGGCCAACCCTCTCTAAGAGGGCCCTGGTCCTCCCTTTTATAGGCGCAAGGAGAGGATCCAGGTGTACAATGGGGGGTGTAGCAGAGTGCTACGTGTCTAGCGGAGGAGAGCTAGCGCCCTAAGTACATGTCGTTGTGGCAGCCAGAGAGATTTTGGCACCCAGCTGGTGTGATGTCGTGGCCGTCGGAGGAGTGCTGGAGCTTGACGGAGGGACAGCTGTCGGAGCGGTTGGGTCCTTGCTGACGTCCTCTTGCTTCCGTAAGGGGGCTGAGAGCCGCAGTCGTCACAGAGTATGCGGGGCACCATCATTGCCTATCTGGCGGAGCGAGCCAGATGGGACGCCGGTCTTGTTCCCTGTGGCCCGGGTCAGCTCGGGGTAGGGTGATGATGGCGCCTCCTGTTGACGTGGCTGGTCTGCGCCCTAGGTTGGGCGATGTGGAAGCTCCTCCGAAGCCGAGGTCGAGTCTGTCTTCCGTGGCCGAGGTCGGGTCCGAGCCCCAGGTTCGGGCGAGGCGGAGATTGTCGGCTGGTGCTGGGGCGGAATCCGAGCCCTGAGGTCGGGCGAAGCGGAGTTCGTCGTCTTCTGGGACTTAGCCCGAGTCCGAGCCCTGGGTCGGGCGGAGAGGAGTTCACCGTCTTCCGGGACTTAGCCCGAGTCCGAGCCCTGGGTCGGGTGGAGTTTGCCGTCTTCCGGGACTTAGCCCGAGTCCGAGCCCTGGGTCGGGCGGAGTTCGCCGTCTTCCGGGACTTAGCCCGAGTCCGAGCCCTGGGTCGGGCAGAGTTCGCCGTCTTCCGGGACTTAGCCCGAGTCCGAGCCCTGGGTCGGGCGGAGTTCGCCGTCTTCCTGGACTTAGCCCGAGTCCGAGCCCTGGGTCGGGCGGAGTTTGCCGTCTTCCGGGACTTAGCCCGAGTCCGAGCCCTGGGTCGGGCGGAGCGGAGCTTCCTATGGTGCCTTTGGCCGGGTCTGACTGCCTGTTAGTCTCACTCTGTCAAGTGGCACCGCAGTCGGAGTGGCGCAGGCGGTGCTGTCCTTCTGTCAGGCCGGTCAGTGGAGCGGCGAAGTGACGGCGGTCACTTCGGCTCTGCCGGCTAGGGGGCGCGCGTTAGGATAAAGGTGTCAGGCCACCTTTGCATTAAATGCTCCTGTGATTTGGTTGGTCGGTGCGGCGATTTGGTCAGGGTTGCTTCTTGGTGAAGGCAGGGCCTCGGGCGAGCCGGAAATACGTTCGCCGCTGAAGGGGGGCCTCGGGCGAGACGGAAATCCTCCGGGGTCGGCTGCCCTTGTCCGAGGCTAGGCTCGGGCGAGGCGTGATCGAGTCCCTCGAATGGACTGATCCCTGACTTAATCGCACCCATCAGGCCTTTGCAGCTTTGTGCTGATGGGGGTTACCAGCTGAGAATTAGGAGCCTTGAGGGTACCCCTAATTAAGGTCCCCGACAGTAGCCCCCGAGCCTCGAAGGGAGTGTTTGCACTTGCTTGGAGGCTTCCGTCGCACTTTTTTGCAAGGGGACCAGCCTTTCTCGGTTGCGTTTTGTTCCGATGGGTGCGCGCGAGCGCACCCGCCGGGTGTAGCCCCCGAGGCCTCGGAGGAGTGGTTTCACTCCTTCGAGGTCTTAATGCCTTGCGTAGTGCTTCGGTTGGTCTGGTCGTTCCCTCATGCGAGCTGGCCGTAGCCCAGGCTGTCAACGGTTCGGCCGGAGCCGGGTTTGCGAGAGTAGCCCCCGAGCCTCTGCACAGGGCGAGGGGACGATTAGGGACAGACTCGACTTTTTTACATACGCCCCTGCGTCGCCTTTCCGCAAGGAGGAGGGGGGAAAGCGCCATGTTGCCCTCGATGGGCGCCGAACATGGTGTCTCCGGTGAGCTGCAAGCGGGTAATCCGAGTGGACGTCCATGCCCCGTTCGTTGGGGGTCGGCTAGGGGCCCAGGGGCACGCCCAAAAGTACCTGCGGGTGATCTGCCGGACCCGGTCCCCTGGCGACGGGGTCCGAGGGCTCGATGCCTCCCTCTGATGGGATTCCGTTACAAGATCGTTCCTGCTGGTCTCGGAAATGTCCTAGGGTACCTCGGGAGCGCAGCCCGAGCCTTGGTTATGTATCGAACGTACCCATGGTCATCCCTCGCTCGGCGTCTGAGGCGGCTGTGAACCCTTCGGGGGCCAGCCTTCGAACCCCTGATCAGTAATGGGCGCGGAGCCCGAGTAGCCTGAGGCGGCCGTGGAACCCTTCCGAGGGGCCGGCCTTCGAACCTCTGACCAGTAGTGGGTGTAGGGCCCACGCGATCTGAGGCGGCTGTCGAACCCTTCCGGGGGGCCAGCCTTCGAACCTCTGATCAGTAGGGGGGCTCGGAGCCTGGTTCCTTCACGGGGAAGGATCCTTTTCGGGGTATTCCGCTTTCCCGGTCCCTGTTGCAAGAGAGAGAAAGAGGAAAAAAGGAAAAGGATACGAAATCAAACGACGCGGCGTACCTTTTTTGACGCGGTCATTATGGCGAAGGCGAAGCGTCGCCCGCTTCTCCTGCCAGAGGCGCCGCCTGTCCCGCCGCGGAGCTAATGCGACGGGGCGAGTGGTTGGCGGGGCGGCCGTTGTGCGTGCGCGAGCCGTTCGAGGAACGGATCACGGGCGCGTTGTCTTGACGCCGTGAGAGAGGGTTCTCTCGCTGCCCCCGGACGGGACGTAAGCTTAGCTGACGACGTGACCGCTGCACCTGCCCGCCTGCCACCGCCATTACTGCCGGCCCGTCTTCGGCCGTATTGACCATCGCGCCAGGCTGGAGCCGCTGGGTCGTGTGATGGGTCGCCTCGAGTCGCGGCATTGGTTCCACAGTCGAGGAGGCGCAGTGGTGGTGCAAGTGGCGGTGCAGTTGCATGCACGAAGCATTCGGCGCGCCGGTTGCATGACGCGTGGGCCTGGGCCTCCATGCCGGGCGTGTTGGGAGTCGGAGAAGTGCGCCCACTTGGCGCGGTTGCATGCCGCCTGCATGGCTGCCCACCCTTTCGCCCGCTGGTCTGGGCAAAAGTGGAGGGTCAATTGTAACCGCTGGGCGGTTGTACGCACCGCGCGCGGCGGTTTGGCTTCTTCTGCTCTGAGTCGGCTTGCATGACGTGTGGACCCAGCCCCCGCGCCGTAGGGGAGGACCTTGGAGTGTGTTGGAGAAGACTCAGCCCGTGACGGCTGGGGATGCAAGTAGGGAGAGCCGCCTTTAAAAGGAGGGTGACCCCCTTGGAAGGCGACCATGTCTTCGCGCTCCCTTATGCATCGTGTCTTTCCGCCTTCCAAGCCCCCGGATGGGGGATATCCGCCGTCTTTCCGCTTCGTCGTTGGGGGAACGCAACTTCGCGGGAGTTGGTACCTTTCAGCCGTCGTTCGGCTTCAAGGATTTTCATCATGCAGCCCGGCTGCACCCCTCCACTGGTGGTCACCCAAGATGGTGACCTCCAGTTTGATGGTGGGGGAAAGCGAGCCGGGCTGCGGCCTCTGCCCCTCCCTCAGCCTCAAGGATTTTCATCACCAGGGCTGGAGAGGGGAGTGAGCCGAGTTGGGGTCGGCCCCTGTGTGGGCGGTGGCCCGCTCCTTCCCTCAGTGATCGGAGGGAAAGGGCGGTCGTCGTCCGTGGCGCTGGCGGCTGCAGCGTGCCTGGCTCTCGGACGCGAGCGGCTTCGGAGCCGCTCCCGGCGCCGGCGTCTGCCACGGCAGCTGGAAGAGGTTTTTCCGCCGACGAGCCTGCCGGTGGCATCCGCGGACCGACCTCCAACTCTACGGCCTTCTGCCGGTCCTTGCCTCACGAGTTTGGGCACGGGCGGGGGCCTCCTAGCAGCAGCATCCGCCCTGAGGTCATCGCTGCTGCTGTTCGGCCCCCGGGGCAGAAGTCTTCATCGTCGCCGCTGCTGGGGCGGGCGACGGCGAGCCGTTCGTCGGTCTTCTGTTACTCCGCAGCCCCCCCCCACTGAGTGGGGTTGTTCGTACCTGCGGAGGTGGAACCGGAGTTCCGTTTGTAATGGCACTTTGAATGCCAGTGTTTTTGTTCATTGTGGCTGTCGGGGCCTGAACATGTGTGTATTTTTGGCACGGAGCCATGTTTTTTCCTCATTTTCGAGCACTAAGACTCGCCTGTTGGTTGTCTAAACCACTTCACCAAGCGTGAGTCGCCCCATGTAAAGGTGATGAGTGAGGTATCCGTATCCCGGAGGCATAGGAGTCCCTCGGCTCGGTCAGCCTTGTTGTCTGAGGCTTCTCTAGCTTAATTAAAGGAACCCCTCGGCCGCTCTTCGATGAGCCGAGGCCAGGGGTAGCGGCGTCAACATGAACAGAGGCAGAGTTGGCTTGAAAAGAAAACCTGGTCGTTTTCAGGATCCACTTTCGAAGTAGTCAAACAACCCGAAAGACCTTCTGACAGAAAAGATCTTTTTTCGAGGAAAATTTCGACGCAGAGGGGGTTCCCCCCCTTTTAGCCCCCGAGGGAGGGTCGGGCTTTGCCGAGGCAAGGCCGACCCTTCCTTGACGACTAAACTTTTGCTGGGCACGAGGTATATGAACAACTTGAAAACATCTTAAGGGTAGAAGCAACGTAGCTGTTGGATGTTCCAAGCGTTGTTGTAGACCTCGCCTTGACTGTTGGCCAGCTTGTACGTTCCGGGCTTCAGAACTTTGGCGATGACGAACGGCCCCTCCTAGGGGGGCGTGAGCTTGTGCCGCCCTTGGGCGTCTTGTCACAGCCGAAGCACCAGGTCTCCCACCTGGAGGTCTCGGGACCGGACCCCTCGGGCGTGGTAGCGTCGCAGGACTGCTGGTATCGCGCTGAGTGTAGTAAGGCCTTATCCTGAGCCTCCTCCAGCCGGTCCAGCGAGTCTTCTCGGCTTGCTTGGTTGCTTTGGTCGGTGTAGGCCCTCGTCCTCGGGGAACCGTATTCTAAGTCTGTGGGCAAGATGGCCTCGGCCCCGTAGACTAGGAAGGATGGCGTGAAGCCCGTGGCTTGGCTCGGCGTTGTCCTCAGACTCCAGACCACCGAGGGGAGTTCCTTCATCCATCGCTTGCCGAACTTGTTGAGGTCGTTGTAGATCCGAGGCTTGAGTCCTTGTAGAATCATGCCGTTGGCACGCTCTACTTGCCCATTTGACATGGGGTGAGCCACGGCGGCCCAGTCCACCCGGATGTGGTGGTCCTCGCAGAAGTCCAGGAACTTTCTACCGGTGAACTGGGTGCCGTTGTCGGTGATGACGGAGTTCGGGACCCTGAAGCGATGGATGATGTTGGTGAAGAACGCCACCGCCTGCTCGGACCTGATGCTGTTTAGGGGTCGGACCTCGATCCACTTGGAGAATTTGTCGATGGCGACCAGCAGGTGCATGTAGCCCCCGGGTGCCTTCTGCAAGGGGCCAACGAGATCCAGACCCCACACAGCAAAAGGCCAGGTGATGGGTATCGTCTGCAGAGCCTGAGCCGGCAGGTGGGTCTGCCTTGCGTAGAACTGACACCCTTCGCAGGTGCGGACAATTCTAGTGTCGTCGGCCACCGCCGTCAGCCAGTAGAAGCCTTGCCGGAAAGCATTCCCGACAAGGGCTCGAGGCGCTGCGTGATGGCCGCAAGCCCCCGAGTGTATCTCTCGCAGGAGTTCCTGACCTTCGGTGATGGAGATGCATCGCTGGAGGATGCCGGAGGGGCTCCGGTGGTAGAGCTCCTTCTCATCTCCCAGCAAGACGAACGACTTGGCGCGCCACGCCACCCGCCGAGCCTCGGCTCGGTCGGAGGGTAGCTCTCCTCGGTGGAGGTATTGCAGGTACGGGGTCTGCCAGTTTTGATCAGGCGTGACCCCGCTTTGCTCCCCCTCGACGTGCAGCGTCTCGCCCTCGGGGGCCGAGGGTACCCCGGGTTGAACCGAGGATACCTCGGGCCGAGCCGAGGGTGCCTCGGAATGATCTGAGGGTACCTCGGGCTGGGCCGAGGGTGCCTCGGGCTGGGCCGAGGGTGCCTCGGGCTCGGGCGTGTCGTCGACCTTGATGGAGGGTTGATGCAGATCCCGGGAGAAGACGTCCGGGGGAACCGTCGTTCGCCCCGAGGCTATTTTAGCCAGCTCGTCCGCAGTCTCGTTGTAGCGCCGAGCGATGTGGTTGAGCTCGAGCCCATAGAACTTGTCTTCCAGGCCGAACCTCATCGCAATAGGCCTCCATCTTCGGGTCGCGGCAGTGGGAGTTCTTCATGACTTGGTCGATGACGAGCTGTGAGTCACCGCGAGCGTCAAGGCGTCGGACCCCTAGCTCGATGGCGATCCGCAACCCGTTGACCAGAGCTTCGTACTCAGCCACATTGTCGGATGCCGGGAAATGGAGGCGTAGCACGTAGCGTAGGTGCTTCCCGAGGGGCGAGATGAAGAGTAGGCCTGCGCCGGCTCCTGTCTTCATCAGCGACCCGTCGAAGAACATGGTCCAGAGCTCCGGTTGGATCGGAGCCGTCGGTAGCTGGGTGTCGACCCATTCAGCTACGAAGTCCGCCAAGACCTGGGACTTGATGGCCTTCCGAGGAGCGAACGAGATTGTCTCGCCCATGATTTCCACCGCCCACTTTGCGATCCAACCCGAGGCCTCTCGGCACTGGATGATCTCCCCCAGGGGGAAGGATGACACCACAGTCACTGGATGAGACTCGAAGTAGTGTCGCAGCTTCCACCGCGTTAGGATCACCGCGTACAGCAGCTTCTGAACCTGTGAGTAGCGGATCTTGGTTTCGGACAGTACCTCACTGATGAAGTAGACTGGCCTCTGAACGGGCAATGTATGCCCCTCTTCTTGCCTCTCGACCACAATCGCGGCGCTAACCACCAGAGTGGTCGCGGCGACGTAGACCAGGAGGGCTTCTCCGGCAGCTGGGGGCACCAAGATAGGCGCCTTTGTGAGGAGCGCCTTCAGGTTCCCGAGGGCTTCCTCAGCCTCAGGGGTCCAAGTGAAGCACTCGGCCTTCCTTAAGAGGCGGTACAGAGGTAGGCCTCTTTCGCCGAGGCGTGAGATGAAGCGGCTCAGAGCCGCGAGGCATCCCATGACCCTCTGTACGCCTTTCAAGTCCTTGATGGGCCCCATGCTGGTGATAGCTGCGATCTTCTCCGGGTTGGCTTCGATGCCCCGCTCGGAGACGATGAACCCCAAGAGCATGCCTCGGGGTACTCCGAAAACACACTTTTCGGGATTGAGCTTGACGCCTTTCGCCTTGAGACATCGGAATGTCGCTTCAAGGTCGGAAAGGAGGTCGGAGGCTTTCCTTGTCTTGACTACGATGTCATCAACGTAGGCCTCAACCGTGCGGCCAATGTGTTCGCCGAACACATGGTTCATGCACCGCTGGTACGTCGCGCCCGCATTCCTCAAGCTGAACGGCATGGTGACATAGCAGTACATGCCGAAGGGTGTGATGAAAGAAGTCGCGAGCTGGTCGGACTCTTTCATCCTGATTTGATGATACCCTGAGTAGGCATCGAGGAAAGACAGGGTTTCGCACCCAGCAGTGGAATCCACGATTTGGTCGATGCGAGGCAGAGGGTAGGGAACCTTCGGACATGCTTTGTTGAGACCAGTGTAGTCTACACACATCCGCCATTTCCCCCCTTTCTTTCTCACAAGCATAGGGTTGGCAAGCCATTCGGGATGGAATACCTCTTTGATGAACCCTGCAGCCATTAGCTTGTGGATCTCCTCGCCTATGGCTCTGCGCTTCTCCTCGTCGAATCGGCACATTGGCTGCTTGACGGGTCGGGCTCCGGCTCGGATGTCCAGCGAGTGCTCGGCGACATCCCTCGGTATGCCGGGCATGTCCGAGGGACTCCACACGAAGACGTCGGCGTTCGCGCGGAGAAAGTCGACGAGCACTGCTTCCTATTTGGGATCGAGCCCGGAGCCGATACGGATCTGCTTGGAGGCGTCGCCGCTGGGGTCGAGGGGGACGGACTTAACCGTCTCCGCTGGCTCAAAGTTGCCGGCATGACGCTTCACATCTGGCACCTCCTTAGAGAGGCTCTCCAGGTCGGCGATGAGGGCCTCGAACTCGGCGAGGGCCTCGGCGTACTCCACGCACTCCACGTCGCATTCGAACGCGTGTTTGTACGTGGGGCCGACGGTGATGACCCCGTTGGGGCCCGTCATCTTGAGCTTTAGGTAGGTGTAGTTGGGGACGGCCATGAACTTCGCGTAGCATGGCCTTCCCAGTACCGCGTGGTAGGTTCCTCGAAACCCGACCACCTCGAACGTCAGGGTCTCCCTTCGGAAGTTGGAGGGTGTTCCAAAGCAGATGGGAAGGTCGAGCTGTCCGAGGGGCTGGACGCGCTTCCCGGGAATGATCCCATGGAAGGGCGCAGCGCCTGCCCGGACAGAGGACAGATCAACACGCAGGAGCCCGAGGGTCTCAGCGTAGATGATGTTGAGGCTGCTGCCTCCGTCCATGAGGACCTTGATGAGCCTAACGTCGCCGATGATGGGGTCGATGACGAGTGGGTATTTCCCCGGGCTCGACACATGGTCGGGGTGGTCGGCTTGGTCAAAGGTGATGGGCTTGTCGGACCAGTCTAGGTAGACTGGCGCCGCCACCTTCACCAAACAGACCTCCCGGCGCTCTTGCTTGCGGTGCCGAGCCGAGGCATTCGCCTCCTGCCCATCGTAGATCATGAAGCAGTCGCGGACCTCGGGGAACTCTCCTGCCTGGTGATCTTCCTTCTTGTCGTCGTCGCGGGCCTTGCCACCCTCCGCGGGTGGCCCGGCCCTGTGGAAGTGGCGCCGAAGCATGACACACTCCTCGAGGGTGTGCTTGACGGGCCCCTGGTGATAGGGGCACGGCTCCTTGAGCATCTTGTCGAAGAGGTTGGCACCTCCGGGGGGCTTCCGAGGGTTCTTGTACTCGGCGGCGGCGACAAGGTCCGCGTCGGCGGCGTCGCGTTTCGCTTGCGACTTCTTCTTGCCCTTCTTCTTGGCGCCGCGCTGAGTTGATGCCTCGGGGGCATCTTCCGAAGGGCGGCCCTGGGGCTGCTTGTCCTTCCGAAAGATAGCCTCGACCGCCTCTTGGCCAGAGGTGAATTTGGTGGCGATGTCCATCAGCTCGCTCGCCCTGGTGGGGGTTTTGCGACCTAGCTTGCTCACCAGGTCGCGGCAGGTGGTGCCGGCGAGGAACGCGTCGATGGCATCAGAGTCGGTGATGTTGGGCAGCTCGGTGCGCTGCTTCAAGAATCGCCGGATGTAGTCCCGGAGAGATTCTCCCGGCTGCTGTCGGCAGCTTCGAAGGTCCCAGGAATTCCCAGGGCGCACGTATGTGCCCTAGAAATTCCCGGCGAAAGCTTGGACTAGGTCGTCCCAGTTGGAGATCTGCCCCGGAGGCAGGTGCTCCAACCAGGTGCGAGCGTTGTCGGAGAGGAACAGGGGGAGGTTGCGAATGATGAGGTTGTCATCGTCCGTTCCACCCAGTTGGCAGGCCAGACGGTAGTCCGCGAGCCACAGTTCCAGTCTCGTCTCCCCCGAGTACTTTGTGATAGTAGTCGGGGGTCGGAACCGGGTCGGGAACGGCGCCCGTCGGATGGCTCGGCTGAAGGCTTGCGGACCGGGTGGTTCGGGCGAGGGACTCCGATCCTCCCCGCTGTCGTAGCGTCCCCCACGCCTGGGGTGGTAGCCTCGGCGCACCCTCTCATCGAGGTGGGCCCGACGGTCGCGGTGATGGTGCTCGTTGCCGAGGCGACCCGGGGCCGCAGGCGCGGTGTTGCGCGTGCGCCCGGTGTTGACCGAGGCTTCCCTCATGAATCGGGAAGTCGCGGCATGAGGTTCCGAGGGGTACCCCTGCCTTCGGGAGGTGGAGCTCTCGTCCCATCGGACCGCGGCGCCTTCCAGGAGATTCTTGAGCTCTCCCTGGATTCGCCGCCCCTCGGTGGTCGATGGCTCCGGCATCGCGCGAAGAAGCATTGCTGCTGCTGCTGCCAGGTTCTGGCCGACCCCACTGGATGCGGGCGGTGGCCTGACCCTGACGTCGTCGGTGATGCGGTGCTGGAAGACCTGGGGTAGATGATGTATTTCTCCGGCCGGAGGTTGGCCCGCCCATGCCTGCCCGACGTCCCGACGGATCGGCTCAAGCGCTCCTGCTCCCTCGTCGAGCCTGGCCTGCACCCCGCGGATTTGCTCGAGCTGTGGGTCATGGCCCCCCGCCTGAACGGGGACCACAGCTAGCTCCCGTGGGATGTCAACGCGAGGCACCGGCCTAGGGAGGTCACCGTCCTCCGGCATGCCGAGACGGTTGCCTTCGGAGGGACCTCCTAGATCGACGTGGAAGCATTCGCGACTTGGGCCGCAGTCCTCGTCGCCGAGGCTACGGCTACCGTCGGAACAGTCGGAAAGGCAGTAGTCGCATGCGGTCATGAAGTCCCGCATGGCACTGGGGTTGCCAAGTCCAGAGAAACCCCAACAGATGCTGGGCTCGTCGTCTTCCTCGGACCCAGAGGGCCCGTAGGTCGAGACGCCCGTCAGCCGGTCCCAAGGTGACCGCATACGAAACCCCAGAGGGTTTGGGCTCGCCTCTACAAGAGCGCCTGCCAAAGCGGGGCCGCTAGGCGGGTCGAGGCTGAATTCGAAAGACGTGGGATGGGAATCGGTCGGTACCTTTTGGTCGACGGGCGGCGATGAGGTCACGTCGGGGACTGACTGCGCCGTCGTCTCAGGTACTAGGGTGACGTCCAACAAGCTTTTCGCGAGCGTGCTGGCGTCGTCCGCTTGCTCGGGATTGGCGTGTCGCGGGGGGACGGCGCTCGCCTTCGTCTCAAACGCGAGGCCGACGCCCGGTGCGCCCCCCGTTGGGGCGCTGGGGCCGTCGACTCGCTCGACAGCCAACGAGGCGCTGTCTCCTGCTTGGCCTTGGTTGCCCCGCCTCCTCCTCCGTCGGTGGGGGAGAGGACGGGGTGAGCTCGAAGGTTGTTCTTCCACCATGCGGGGAAGACGTCGCCGATTCCGCCGACGGCGGGCGGGTTGTCGGCCGCCACTGTCGTTGCCGCACGGCGGTGGAAGGAGTATCACGTCGTAGCTGCCGTCGAGGGACATGAACTCAAGACTCCCGAAACGGAGCACCGTCCCGGGCTGGAGAGGTTGCTGGAGACTGCCCATCTGGAGCTTGACGGGAAGCTGTTCGTCAACACGCAGCAGGCCCCTACCTGGCGCGCCAACTGTCGGCGTTTCGACACCGGGGGGTCCCTAGGCCGACGAGTGAATGTCGCCGCGTGCCCCAGCCCAGATGGGTCGAGCGCGAGGGCGAGCGCGAAGGGGGGAGAGCGAGGCGGCCGGAGACTAGCGTGAGAGAGGTGGGAATCCCGCGGCCTTCGTGTTCGTCCCACGCCCAGGTCGGGTGCGCTTGTAGTAGGGGGTTACAAGCGTCCACGCGGGAGAGGGAGCGAGCGGCCTCCAGCGAGCGCCTGTCTCGTCCTCGTCCCCGCGCGGCCAACCCTCTCTAAGAGGGCCCTGGTCCTCCCTTTTATAGGCGCAAGGAGAGGATCCAAGTGTACAATGGGGGCTGTAGTAGAGTGCTACGTGTCTAGCGGAGGAGAGCTAGCGCCCTAAGTACATGCCGTTGTGGCAGCCGGAGAGATTTTGGCACCCAGCTGGTGTGATGTCGTGGCCGTCAGAGGAGTGCTGGAGCTTGACGGAGGGACAGCTGTCGGAGCGGTTGGGTCCTTGCTGACGTCCTCTTGCTTCCGTAAGGGGGCTGAGAGCCGCAGTCATCATAGAGTATGCGGGGCACCATCATTGCCTATCTGGCGAAGCAAGCCAGATGGGACGCCTGTCTTGTTCCCTGTGGCCCAGGTCAGCTCGGGGTAGGGTGATGATGGCGCCTCCTGTTGACGTGGCTGGTCTGCGCCCTAGGTTGGGCGATGTGGAAGCTCCTCCGAAGCCGAGGTCGAGTCTGTCTTCCGTGGCCGAGGTCGGGTCCGAGCCCCAGGTTCGGGCGAGGCGGAGATTGTCGGCTGGTGCCGGGGCGGAATCCGAGCCCTAGGGTCGGGCGAAGCGGAGTTTGTCGTCTTCTGGGACTTAGCCCGAGTCCGAGCCCTGGGTCGGGCGGAGAGGAGTTTGCCGTCTTTCGGGACTTAGCCCGAGTCCAAGCCCTGGGTCGGGCGGAGTTCACCGTCTTCCGGGACTTAGCCCGAGTCCGAGCCCTGGGTCGGGCGGAGTTCGCCGTCTTCCGAGACTTAGCCCGAGTCCGAGCCCTGGGTCGGGCGGAGTTCGCCGTCTTCTGGGACTTAGCCCGAGTCCGAGCCCTGGGTCGGGCGGAGTTCGCCGTCTTCCGGGACTTAGCCCGAGTCCGAGCCCTGGGTCGGGCGGAGCGGAGCTTCCTATGGTGCCTTTGGCCGGGTCTGACTTCCTGTTAGTCTCACTCTGTCACGTGGCACCGCAGTCGGAGTGGCGCAGGCGGCGCTGTCCTTCTGTCAGGCCGGTCAGTGGAGCGGCGAAGTGACGGCGGTCACTTCGGCTCTGCCGGCTAGGGGGCGCGCGTCAGGATAAAGGTGTCAGGCCACCTTTGCATTAAATGCTCCTGCGATTTGGTCGGTCGGTGCTGCGATTTGGTCAGGGTTGCTTCTTGGCGAAGGCAGGGCCTCGGGCGAGCCGAAAATACGTTCCCCGCTGAAGGGGGGCCTCGGGCGAGACGGAAATCCTCCGGGGTCGGCTGCCCTTGTCCGAGGCTAGGCTCGGGCGAGGCGTGATCGAGTCCCTCGAATGGACTGATCCCTGACTTAATCGCACCCATCAGGCCTTTGCAGCTTCGTGCTGATGGGGGTTACCAGCTGAGAATTAGGAGCCTTGAGGGTACCCCTAATTATGGTCCCCGACAGGATCGGATTGAAATCTAGCACACATGCATACGCTAAGCATAATATCCGGTCTACTAGCACACAAATAAAGCAAAGAACCTATCATGGACCGGTATGCTTTTTGATCAACGGACTTACCTCCTTTGTTGAGGTCGGTGTGTCCATCAGTTCCCATCGGTGTCTTTGCGGGCTTGGCGTCCTTCATCCCAAACCGCTTTAACAAATCTTGTGTGTACTTTGTTTGGGAGATGAAGGTGCCATCCTTGAGTTGCTTCACTTGGAACCCAAGGAAGTAGTTCAACTCGCCCATCATCGACATCTCGAATTTCTGCGTCATAACCCTGCTAAACTCTTCACAAGACTTTTGATTAGTAGAACCAAATATTATGTCATCGACATAAATTTGGCACACAAAAAGATCACCATCGCACGTCTTAGTGAAAAGAGTTGGATCGGCTTTCCCAACCTTGAAAGCATTAGCAATTAAAAAGTCTCTAAGGCATTCATACCATGCTCTTGGGGCTTGCTTAAGTCCATAGAGCGCCTTAGAGAGCTTACACACATGGTCGGGGAACCGTTCATCCTCGAAGCCAGGGGGTTGCTCTACGTACACCTCCTCTTTGATCGGCTCGTTGAGGAAAGCGCTCTTTACATCCATTTGGTACAACCTGAAAGAATGGTGAGCGGCATATGCTAGCAAAATACGGATTGATTCTAGCCTAGCCACAGGAGCAAACGTCTCCTCAAAGTCCAAACCTGCGACTTGGGCATAACCTTTTGCCACAAGTCGAGCCTTGTTCCTCGTCACCACCCCGTGCTCGTACTGTTTGTTTCGGAACACCCACTTGGTTCCCACAACATTTTGCTTGGGACGAGGCACCAGCGTCCACACTTCATTGCGCTTGAAGTTGTTGAGTTCCTCCTGCATGGCCAACACCCAGTCCGGATCTAGCAAGGCCTCTTCTACCCTGAAAGGCTCAATAGAAGAGACAAAAGAGTAATGCTCACAAAAATTAACTAATCTTGAACGAGTAGTTACTCCCTTGCTAATATCACCCAATATTTGGTCGACGGGATGATCCCTTTGGATCGTCGCTCGAACTTGGGTTGGAGGTGCCTGAGGTGCTTCTTCCTCTTCAACTTGATCATCCTGTGCTCCCCCTTGATCATGCGCCTCCACTTGAGGTACCTGTTCGTCATCTTGAGTTGGGGGATGCACCATAGTTGAGGAAGACGGTTGATCTTGCTCCAATTGTTCCTGAGGCCGTACATCTCCAATCGCCATGGTGCGTATCGCGGCCGTTGGAACGTCTTCTTCATCTACATCATCAAGATCAATAACTTGCTCTCTTGGAGAGCCATTAGTCTCATCAAATACAACGTCGCTAGAGACTTCAACCAAACTCGATGATTTGTTGAAGACCCTATACGCCTTTGTATTTGAATCATAACCTAATAAAGACCCTTCTACGGCTTTGGGAGCAAATTTGGAATTCCTACCCTTCTTCACTAGAATGTAGCATTTACTCCCAAATACACGAAAGTACGATACATTGGGTTTGTTACCAGTCAGCAGCTCATATGAAGTCTTCTTGAGGAGGCGGTGAAGGTAGACCCTGTTGATGGCGTGGCAAGCCATGTTCACGGCTTCCGACCAAAAGCACTCGGGGGTCTTGAACTCTCCAAGCATAGTCCTCGCCATATCTATGAGCGTCCTGTTCTTCCTCTCTACCACACCATTTTGCTGAGGTGTGTAGGGAGCGGAGAACTCGTGCTTGATCCCCTCCTCCTCCAGGAACTCCTCCACTTGAAGATTCTTGAATTCGGACCCGTTGTCGCTCCTTATCTTCTTCACCTTGAGCTCAAACTCATTTTGAGCTCTCCTGAGGAAGCGCTTGAGGGTCCCTTGGGTTTCAGACTTATCCTGCAAAAAGAACACCCAAGTGAAGCGGGAAAAGTCATCAACAATAACTAGACCATACTTACTTCCTCCTATGCTCAGATAGGCGACGGGTCCGAAGAGGTCCATATGTAGCAGCTCCAGGGGTCTTGATGTTGTCATCACATTTTTGGTGTGATGAGAGCCTCCCACCTGTTTCCCTGCTTGACAAGCTGCACAAGGTCTACCTTTTTTGAAATGTACATTGGTTAGACCTATCACGTGTTCTCCCTTTAGAAGCTTGTGGAGGTTCTTCATCCCCACATGTGCTAAGCGGCGATGCCACAACCAGCCCATGCAAGTCTTAGCCATTAAGCATGCATCTAGACCGGCCTCTTCTTTTGCAAAATCAACCAAATAAAGTTTGCCGTCTAGTACACCCTTAAAAGCTAGTGAACCATCACATCTTCTAAAGACAGACACATCTACATTTGTAAATAGACAATTATATCCCATATTACATAATTGACTGGCAGATAGTAAATTATATCCAAGAGACTCAACTAAAAACACATTAGAGATAGAGTGCTCATTGGATATTGCAATCTTGCCTAAACCTTTCACCTTGCCTTGGTTCCCATCACCGAATATGATTGAATCTTGGGAATCCTTATTCTTGACGTAGGAGGTGAACATCTTCTTCTCCCCCGTCATATGGTTTGTGCATCCGCTGTCGATAATCCAGCTTGAACCCCCGGATGCATAAACCTGCAAGGCAAATTTAGGCTTGGGTCTTAGGTACCCAACTCTTGTTGGGTCCTACAAGGTTAGTCACAATTTCCTTAGGGACCCAAATGCAAGTTTTATCACCCTTGCATTTTGCCCCTAACTTCCTAGCAACTATCTTCCTATCCTTTCTACAAATAGCAAAGGAAGCATTCAAAGCATGATAAATTGTAGAGGGACCATTCATAACTTTCCTAGGAGCATGAACAAAATTCTTTCTAGGCACATCTCTACAATGCATATAGGAAGAACTGGAAGCATACATAGCATAAGAATCATAGGCATGTGAATCAAAAACATTACAACTCCAATGAGATTGTCTTCTATCATTGTACATAAAAGCATGGTACTTTTTAGTACTACATGCCATAGGGGCCTTCCCTTTCTCCTTGGCGGAGATGGGAGCCTTATGGCTTGTTAAGTTCTTGGCTTCTCTCTTGAAGCCAAGCCCATCCTTAATTGAGGGGTGTCTACCAATCGTGTAGGCATCCCTAGCAAATTTTAGTTTATCAAAATCGCTTTTGCTAGCCTTAAGTTGGGCATTAAGACTAGCCATTTCATCATTTAATTTTGCAATAGAAGCTATGTGTTCACTACAAGCATCAATGTCAAAATCTTTACATCTATTGCAAATAACAACATTTTCTACACAAGTTGTTGATTTCCTAGCTATTTCTAACTTAGCATTCAAATCATCATTAATGCTCCTTAAGCTAGAAATTGTCTCATGGCAAGAAGATAATTCACAAGAAAGCATTTCATTTCTTTTAACTTCTAAAGCATGAGATTTTTGTGCTTCTATAAATTTGTCATGTTCTTCATACAACAAATCTTCTTGTTTTCTAGAAGCCTATTCTTATCATTCAAGGCATCAATCAATTCATTAATTTTGTCTACCTTGGTTCTATCTAGGCCCTTAAATAGACATGAATAATCTATTTCATCCTCATCACTAGATTCGTCCTCACTTGAAGAAGCATAAGTAGAGTCTCGAGTACATACCTTCTTCTCCCTTGCCATAAGGCATGTGTGACGCTCGTTGGGGAAGAGGGATGACTTGTTGAAGGCGGTGGCGGCGAGTCCTTCATTGTCGGAGTCGGACGAGGAGCAGTCTGAATCCCACTCCTTGCCAAGATGAGCCTCGCCCTTTGCCTTCTTATAGTTCTTCTTTTTCTCCCTCTTGTTCCCTTGATCCTGATCACTATCATTGTCGGGACAGTTAACAATAAAATGACCAAGCTTACCGCATTTGAAGCATGAGCGCTTCCCCTTGGCTTTGGTCTTGCTTGGCTGTCCCTTGCGACCCTTAAGCGCCGTCTTGAATCTTTTGATGATGAGGGCCATCTCTTCATCATTAAGTCCGGCCGCCTCAATTTGTGCCACCTTGCTAGGTAGCGCCTCCTTGCTTCTTGTTGCCTTGAGAGCAAGGGGTTGCGGCTCGTTGATCGGACCATTCAAAGCGTCGTCCACGTACCTCGCCTCCTTGATCATCATTCGCCCACTAACGAATTTTCCAAGGACTTCTTCGGGCGACATTTTGGTGTACCTGGGATTCTCACGAATATTATTCACCAAATGAGGATCAAGAACGGTAAAGGACCTTAGCATCAGTCGGACGACGTCGTGGTCCGTCCATCGCGTGCTTCCGTAGCTCCTTATTTTGTTGATAAGGGTCTTGAGCCGGTTGTATGTTTGAGTTGGCTCCTCGCCCCTTATCATCGTGAACCGTCCAAGCTCGCCCTCCACCAACTCCATTTTGGTGAGCCAGGTGACGTCGTTCCCCTCATGAGAAATCTTGAGGGTGTCCCAGATCTGCTTGGCGTTATCCAAGCCTCTCACTTTGTGATATTCATCCCTGCACAATGAAGCTAGAAGAACAGTAGTAGCTTGTGCATTCTTACGAATTTGCTCATTAATGAACATGGGACTATCCGAACTGTCAAAGTGCATTCCACTCTCTACAATTTCCCATATACTAGGATGGAGAGAGAATAGGTGACTACGCATTTTGTGGCTCCAAAATCCGTAGTCCTCCCCATCAAAGTGTGGAGGCTTGCCAAGTGGAATGGAGAGCAAATGTGAATTTGAACTTTGCGGAATATGAGAGTAGTCAAAAGAAAAGTTCGAATTAACCGGTTTCCTTCTCTCGTAGTCGTTGTGGTCATCGTCCTTTTGGGAAGAAGTAGACTCATCGCTGTCGTCGTAGTAGACGATCTCCTTGATGCGCCTCATCTTCTTCTTCTTCCCTTCCTTCCGTCTATGGCCCGAGCCGGAGTCGGTAGGCTTGTCGTCCTTTGGCTCGTTGACGAAGGATTCCTTCTCTTTATCATTGATCACGATACCCTTCCCCTTAGGATCCATCTCTTCGGGCGGTTAGTCCCTTTGTGAAGAGAACGGCTCTGATACCAATTGAGAGCACCTAGAGGGGGGGTGAATAGGTGATCCTGTAACACTTAAGAACTTAGGCCACAAAAACTTGGTTAAGTGTTAGCGCAATAACCGCCAAGTGGCTAGAGAGGAATCTTCAACAAAACACAATAACCAACAAGATCAATCATAGAGATGGCACGGTGGTTATCCCGTGGTTCGGCCAAGACCAACGCTTGCCTACTCCACGTTGTGGCGTCCCAACGGACGAGGGTTGCAATCAACCCCTCTCAAGCGGTCCAAAGACCCACTTGAATACCACGGTGTTTTGTTTACTTTACTCAATCCCGTTTGCGAGGAATCTCCACAAATTGGAGCCTCTCGCCCTTACACTTGAAGTTCACAAAGAAGCACGGAGCAAGGGAGGGATTAGCAACGCACTCAAGACAAGAAATCACAGCAACACACGCACACAAGTCGCAATGAGAGCTCACAACACGACTCAATGAGTTCACCACTCAACTAGAGCTCTAATTGCTATCGCAAAGAATCAAAGGTGCGGAATCGATGTCTTGGTGCTTAGGAATGTTGTAGGAATGCTTGGTGTACTCCTCCATGCGCCTAGGGGTCCCTTTTATAGCCCCAAGGCAGCTAGGAGCCGTTGAGAGCAATCTAGGAAGGCTGATCTTGCCTTCTGTCGACTGGCGCACCGGACAGTCCGGTGCACACCGGACACTGTCCGGTGCCCGATTTCTTTCCAAAAATGGAGCAGTCGACCGTTGGCAGACTGAGAGCCGTTGGCGCACCGGACATGTCCGGTGCACACCGGACAGACCGGTGCCCCCTTCTAGCCGTTGGCTCGGCCACGTGTCCCGCGCAGATCGCGCGGCCGACCGTTGGCCCTGCCGACCGTTGGCTCACCGGATAGTCCGGTGCACACCGGACAGTCCGGTGAATTATAGCCGTACGTCGACGATGAATTCCCGAGAGCGACGAGTTCGCCTGTGAACGGCCCATCGGACAGTCCGGTGCACCACCGGACAGTCCGGTGAATTATAGTCGTACACCGCCGTCGAAGTCCCGAGAGCAGCCTTTTCCCTCGAGCCAGCCTGGCGCACCGGACAGTCCTGTGCACCCAGACTGAGCAGACTTTGGCTGCTCGAGCCTCTCTTCTCCAACTCGATTTTTTTCTGTTTCCAGCACTTAGACACAATACATTAGTCTCTAAAACAATGTACTAAGTCTGAGAAACATACCTTTATCCTTGATTTGTACTTTGTCCACCTTTTTACACTTAGGCACTTGTGTTGGTCACTAAATCACCAAAATACTTAGAAATGGCCCAAGGGCACATTTCCCTTTCACCCGCGCCTGCCCCTGTTTTCATCAGCGACCTGTCGAAAAATATGGTCCAGAGTTTCGGTTGGATCGAAGCTGCCGGGAGTTGGGTGTCGACCCATTCAGCCACAAAGTCCGCCAAGACTTGGGACTTGATGGCCTTTCGAGGGGCGAACGAGATTGTCTCGCCCATGATTTCCACCGCCCACTTTGCAATCCTACCCGAGGCCTCTCGGCACTGGATGATCTCCCCCAGGGGGAAGGATGACACCACAGTCACCGGATGAGACTCGAAGTATTGTCGCAACTTTCGCCGCGTCAGAATCACCACGTACAGCAGCTTCTGAATTGGTGGGTAGCGGATCTTGGTCTCGGACAGTACCTCACTGATGAAGTAGACCGGCCTCTGGACGAGCAATGCATGCCTTTCTTCTCGCCTTTCGACCACAATCGCGGCGCTGACCACCTGAGTGGTAGCGGTGACGTAGATTAAGAGGGCTTCTCCAGCAGCGGGAGGCACCAGGATGGGTGCGTTCGTAAGGAGCGCCTTCAGGTTCCCGAGGGCTTCCTCGGCCTTGGGGGTCCAAGTGAAGCACTCGGTCTTTCTTAAGAGGCGGTACAGAGGTAGGCCTCTTTCACCGAGGCGCGAGATGAAGCGGCTCAGAGCCGCAAGGCATCCCATGACCCTCTGTACGCCTTTCAAGTCCTTGATGGGCCCCATGTTGGTGACGGCCACGATTTTCTCCGGGTTGGCCTCGATGCCCCGCTCGGAGACGATGAACCCCAAGAGCATGCCTCGGGGACTCCAAAGACGCACTTCTCGGGATTGAGTTTTACGCCTTTCGCCTTGAGACATTTGAATGTCGTTTCGAGGTCGGAGAGGTGGTCGGAGGCTTTCCTCGTCTTGACTACGATGTCATCGACGTAAGCCTCGATGGTCCGACCAATGTGCTCTCCGAACACGTGGTTCATGCACCTTTGGTATGTCGCACCCGCATTCCTCAAACCAAATGGCATAGTAACGTAGCAGTACATGCCAAAAGGTGTGATGAAAGAAGTTGCGAGCTGGTCGGACTCTTTCATCCTAATTTGGTGATACCCTGAGTAGGCATCGAGGAAAGACAGGGTTTCGCACCCAGCAGTGGAATCCATGATTTGATCGATGCGAGGCAGAGGGTAGGGAACCTTCAGACATGCTTTGTTTAGACCAGTGTATTCTACACACATCCGCCATTTCCCTCCTTTCTTTCTCACAAGCACAGGGTTGGCAAGCCATTCGGGATGGAATACCTCTTTGATGAACCCTGCGGCCATCAGCTTGTGGATCTCCTCGCCTATGGCTCTGCGCTTTTCTTCGTCGAATCGGCACAGAGGCTGCTTCACGGGTCAGGCTCCAGCTTGGATATCCAGCGAGTGCTCGGTGACATCCCTCGGTATGCCAGGCATGTCCGAGGGACTCCATGCAAAGACTTCGACGTTCGCGCAGAGAAAGTCGACGAGCACTGCTTCCTATTTGGGGTCGAGCTCGGAGCCGATCCGTATCTGCTTGGAGGCGTCGTTGCTAGGGTCGAGAGGGACGGACTTAACCGTCTCAGCTGGCTCGAAGTTGCCGGTGTGGCGCTTCGCATCTGGCGCCTCCTTGGAGAGGCTCTCTAGGTCGGCGATGAGGGCCTTAGATTCGGCGAGGGCCTCGGCGTACTCCACGCACTCCATGTCGCATTCGTACGCGTGTCGGTACGTGGGGCCGATGGTGATGACCCCGTTGGGGCCCGGCATTTTGAGCTTGAGGTAGGTGTAGTTGGGGACGGCCATGAACTTGGCGTAGCATGGCCTCCCCAGTACTGTGTGGTAGGTTCCTCGGAACCCGGCCACCTCGAACGTGAGGGTTTCCCTTCGGAAGTTAGAGGGAGTCCCAAAGCAGACGGGCAGATCGAGTTGTCCGAGGGGTTGGACGTGTTTCCTAGGGATGATCCCGTGAAAAGGCGCCGCGCCTGTCCGGATCGAGAACAGATCGATCTGCAGGAGCCCGATGGTCTCGGCGTAGATGATGTTGAGGCTGCTGCCTCCGTCCTTGAGGACCTTGGTGAGCCTGACGTTGCCGATGACAGGGTCAACAACGAGTGGATATTTTCCCGGGCTCGGCACGCGGTCGGGGTGGTCGCCCTGGTCGAAGGTGATGGGCTTGTCGGACCAGTCTAGGTAGAATGGCGCCGCCACCTTTACCGAGCAGACCTCCTGACGCTCTTGCTTGCGGTGCCGAGCCGAGGCGTTCGCCACTTGCCCACCATAGATCATGAAGCAGTCGTGGACCTCAGGAAACTCCTCTGCCTTGTGATCCTCCTTCTTGTCATTGTTGTGGGCCCTGCCACCTTCCGCAGGTGGCCCGGCCTTGTGAAAGTGGCACCGAAGCATGACGCACTCCTCAAGGGTGTGCTTGACAGGCCCCTGATGATAGGGGCACGGCTCCTTGAGCATCTTATCGAAGAGATTGGCACCTCCAGGAGGTTTCCGAGGGTTCTTGTACTCAGCGGCGGCGACAAGGTCCGCGTCGGTGGCGTCGCGTTTCGCTTGCGACTTCTTCTTAGTGTCGCGCTGAGCGGATGCCTCGGGAACGTCTTCCGGCTGGCAGCCCTAGGGCTACTTGTCCTTTCAGAAGATGGCCTCAACTGCCTCCTGGCCAGAGGCAAACTTGGTGGCGATGTCCATCAGCTCGCTCGCCCTGGTGGGGGTCTTGCGACCCAGCTTGCTCACCAGGTCGCGGCAGGTGGTGCCGGTGAGGAACGCGCCGATGACGTCCGAGTCGGTGACGTTGGGCAGCTCGGTGCGCTGCTTCGAGAATCGCCGGATGTAATACCGGAGAGACTCTCCCAGCTGTTGGCAGCAGCTTTAGAGATCCTAGGAGTTCCCAGGGCGCACGTACGTGCCCTGGAAGTTGTCGGCGAAGGCTTGGACCAGGTCGTCCCAGTTGGAGATCTGCCCCGGAGGCAGATGCTCCAGCCAGGCTCGAGCGGTGTCGGAGAGGAACAGGGGGAGGTTACGGATGATGAGGTTGTCATCGTCCGTTCCACCCAGCTAGCAGGCCAGTCGGTAGTCCGCGAGCCACAGTTCCGGCCTTGTCTCCCCCAAGTACTTTGTGATGGTAGTCGGGGTTCGGAACCGGGTCGGGAACGACGCCCGTCGTATGGCCCGGCTGAAAGCCTGCGGACCGGGTGGTTCGGGCGAGGGGCTCCGATCCTCCCCGCTGTCGTAGCGTCCCCCACGCCTGGGGTGGTAGCCTCGGCGCACCCTCTCGTCGAGGTGGGCTCGACGGTTGCGGTGGTGGTGCTCGTTGTCGAGGCGACCCGGGACCGCAGGCGCCGTGTTGCGCGTGCGCCCGGTGTGGACCGAGGCTTCTCGCACGAATCAGGAAGTCGCGGCGCGATGCTCTGAGGGGTAACCCTGCCTTCGAGAGGCAGAGCTTTCGGCCCGTTGGACCGCGGCATCCTCCAGGAGATTCTTGAGCTCTCCCTGGATACGCCGCCCTTCGGTGGTCGATGGTTCCGGCATCGCGCGGAGTAGTATTGCTGCTGCAGCCAGGTTCTGGCCGACCCCACTGGAAGCCGGTGGCGGCCTTGCCCTGATGTCGTCGGCAATGCGGTGCTGGATGTCCTAGGGTAGATGACGCGCTTCTCCGGCTGGAGCTTGGTCTGCCCATTCCTGCCCAGTGTTCCGCTGAAACTGCTCAAGTGTTCCTGCTCCCTCGTCGAGCCTGGCCTGCATCTCGTGGATTTGCTCGAGCTGTGCGTCCTGACCCCCCGCAGGGACTGGGACCACAACTAGCTCCCGAAGGATGTCAACGCGAGGCGCAGGCCTAGGGGGATCGCCGTTTTCCGGCATACCAAGATGGTTGCCTTCGCCGGGACCCCCTAGATCGACGTGGAAACATTCACGACTCGGGTCGCAGTCCTCGTCGCCAAAGCTGCGGCTACCATCGGAACAATCGAAGAGGCAGTAGTCGCATGCGGTCATGAAGTCCCGCATGGCACTGGGGTTACCGAGCCCGGAGAAATCCCAACAAAAGTCGGGCTCGTCATCTTCCTCAGAACCCGAGGGTCCGTAGGTCGAGACGGCCGTCAGTCTGTCCCAGGGCGACCGCATATGGTACCCGGAGGGTTGGTACATACCTCTATGGAGGCTTCCACCGAAGCGAGGTCGCTTGGTGGGTCGAAGCTGAATCCAAAAGGCACGAGATGGGAATCGGTCAGTACCTCTTGGTCGACGGGCGGTGACGAAGTCGCGTCAGGGGCGAACTGCACCGTTGTCTCAGGTACGAGGGCAACGCCCAGCAAGTCCTTCACGAGCGTGCTGGCGTCGTTCGTCTGCTTGGGGTTGGCGTGTTGCGGGGAAACGGCGCTCGTCTTCGTCTCAGACGCAAGGTCGAAGCCCGACGTGTCGCCCGCTGGGGCGGCGGCGTCGTCGACTTGCTCGACAACCGACGAGGTGCCGCCTCCTGCTTGGCCATGGTTGCCCCGCCTCCTCCTCCGTCGATGGGGGAGGTGACGGGACAAACCCGAATGTTGTTCTTCCGCCATGTGGGGAAGACGTCGTTGGTTCTGCCGCCGGCGGGCGGGCTGACGGCCGCCATTGTCGCTGTCGCGCAGCGGAGGAAGGAGTATCATGTCGTAGCTACCATCGAGGGACATGAACTCAAGACCTCCGAAACGGAACATCGTCCCGGGTTGGAAAGGTTGCTGGAGACTACCCATCTGGAGCTTGACGGGAAGCTGTTCGTCAACACGCAGCAGGCCCCTACCTGGTGCGCCAACTGTCGGCGTTTCGACCCCGGGGGGTCCCTGGACCGACGAGTAAATTGTCGCTGCGTGTCCGAGCCCAGATGGGTCAGCGCGAGAAGGGACACAAAGGGGGAGAACAGTAAGGGGAAACCACAGCCTCCTTGTTGTCCTGCGCCCAAGGCGGATGGATGCGCTTGCAGTAGGGGGTTACAAGCGTTCGCGTGGGAGAGAGAGAGAGCGAGAGCCTTATGCGTCGGCCCGTTCTCCCGCGCGGCCAACCTCCTCGTACGAGAGCCCTGGACCTTCCTTTTATAGGAGTAAGGAGAGGGTCCAGTGAAAGGGAAATGTGCCCTTGGGCCATTTCTAAGTATTTTGGTGATTTAGTGTCCAACACAGGTGCCTAATTGTAAAAAGGTGGACAAAGTACAAATCAAGGATAAAGGTATGTTTCTCAGACTTAGTACATTGTTTTATGTACTAATGTATTGTGTCTAAGTGCTGGAAACAGAAAAAATCGAGTTGAAGAAGAGATAGCTCGAGCAGCCAAAGTCTGCTCAGTCTGGGTGCACCGGACTGTCTGGTGGTGCACCGGACAGTGTCCGGTGCGCCAGGCTGGCTCGAGGGAAAAGGCTGCTCTCGGGACTTCGACGGTGGTGTACGGCTATAATTCACCGGACTGTCCGGTGGGTCGTTCACAGGCGAACTCGTCGCTCTCGGGAATTCATCGTCGACGTACGGCTATAATTCACCGGACTGTCTGGTGTGCACCGGACTGTCCGGTGAGCCAACGGTCGGCAGGGCCAACGGTCGGCCGCGCGATCTGCGTGGGACACGTGGCCGAGCCAACGGCTAGAAGGGGGCACCGGTCTGTCCGGTGTGCACCGGACATGTCCGGTGCGCCAACGGCTCTCAGTCTGCCAACGGTCGACTGTGCCAGTTATGGAAGGAAATCGGTCACCGGACAGTGTCCGGTGTGCACCGGACTGTCCAGTGCGCAAGTCGACAGAAGGCAAGATCAGCCTTCCTAGATTGCTCTCAACGGCTCCTAGCTGCCTTGGGGCTATAAAAGGGACCCCTAGGCGCATGGAGGAGCACACCAAGCATTCCTACAACATTCCTAAGCACCAAGACATTGATTTCGCGCATTCTTTTCATTGTGATAGCATATAGAGCTCTAGTGGAGTTGTGAACTCATTGAGTTGTGTTGCGAGCTCTTGTTGCGACTTGTGTGCGTGTTGACACTCTGATTCTTGTGTCTTGTGTGCGTTGCTAATCCCTCCCTTGCTCCGTGTTCTTTGTGAATTTCAAGTGTAAGGGCGAGAGGCTCCAAGTTGTGGAGATTCCTCGCAAACGGGATTGAGAAAAAGCAAGCAAAACACCGTGGTATTCAAGTGGGTCTTTGGACCGCTTGAGAGGGGTTGATTGCAACCCTCGTCCGTTGGGACGCCACAACGTGGAGTAGGCAAGCGTTGGTCTTGGCCGAACCACGGGATAACCACCGTGCCATCTCTGTGATTGATCCTTGTTGGTTATTGTGTTTTGTTGAGGATTCCTCTCTAGCCACTTGGCAATTATTGTGCTAATGATTAACCATGTTTTGTGGCTTAAGTTTTCAAGTTTCACAGGATCACCTATTCACCCCCGCCTCTAGGTGCTCTCAATTGGTATCGGAGCCGTTCTCTTCACAAAGGGACTAACCGCCCGAAGAGATGGATCCTAAGGGGAAGGGTATCGTGATCAACGATAAAGAGAAGAAATCCTTCATCAACGAGCCAAAGGACGACAAGCCTACCGACTCCGGCTCGGGCCATAGACGGAAGGCAGGGAAGAAGAAGAAGACGAGGCGCATCAAGGAGATCGTCTACTACGACGACAGCGATGAGTCTACTTCTTCCCAAAAGGACGACGACCACAACGACTACGAGAGAAGGAAACCGGTTAATTCGAACTTTTCTTTTGACTACTCTCGTATTCCGCAAAGTTCAAATTCACATTTGCTCTCCATTCCTCTCGGCAAGCCTCCACACTTTGATGGGGAGGACTACGGATTTTGGAGCCACAAAATGCGTAGTCACCTATTCTCTCTCCATCCTAGTATATGGGAGATTGTAGAGAGTGGAATGCACTTTGATAGTTCGGATAGTCCCATGTTCATTAATGAACAAATTCATAAGAATGCACAAGCTACTACTGTTCTTCTAGCTTCATTGTGCAGGGATGAATACCACAAAGTGAGCGGCTTGGATAACGCCAAGCAGATCTGGGACACCCTCAAGATTTCTCATGAGGGGAACGACGTCACCTTGCTCACCAAGATGGAGTTGGTGGAGGGCGAGCTTGGACGGTTCGCGATGATAAGGGGTGAGGAGCCGACACAAACATACAACCGGCTCAAGACCCTTATCAACAAAATAAGGAGCTACGGAAGCACGCGATGGACGGACCACGACGTCGTCCGACTGATGCTAAGGTCCTTTACCGTTCTTGATCCTCATTTGGTGAATAATATTCGTGAGAATCCCAGGTACACCAAAATGTCGCCCGAAGAAGTCCTTGGAAAATTCGTTAGCGGACGGATGATGATCAAGGAGGCGAGGTACGTGGACGACGCCTTGAATGGTCCGATCAATGAGCCGCAACCCCTTGCTCTCAAGGCAACAAGAAGCAAGGAGGCGCTACCTAGTAAGGTGGCACAAATTGAGGCAACCGGACTTAATGATGAAGAGATGGCCCTCATCATCAAAAGATTCAAGACGGCGCTTAAAGGTCGCAAGGGACAGCCAAGCAAGACCAAAGCCAAGGGGAAGCGCTCATGCTTCAAATGCGGTAAGCTTGGTCATTTTATTGCTAACTGTCCCGACAATGATAGTGATCAGGACCAAGGGAACAAGAGGGAGAAGAAGAAGAATTATAAGAAGGCAAAGGGCGAGGCTCATCTTGGCAAGGAGTGGGATTCGGACTACTCCTCGTCCGACTCCGACAATGAAGGACTCGCCGCCACCGCCTTCAACAAGTCATCCCTCTTCCCCAACGAGCGTCACACATGCCTTATGGCAAGGGAGAAGAAGGTATGTACTCGAGACTCTACTTATGCTTCTTCAAGTGAGGACGAATCTAGTGATGAGGATGAAATAGATTATTCATGTCTATTTAAAGGCCTAGATAGAAATAAAATTGATAAAATCAATGAATTGATTGATGCCTTGAATGAAAAGGATAGGCTTTTAGAAAAGCAAGAGGATTTGTTGTATGATGAACATGATAAATTTGTAGAGGCACAAAAATCCTATGCTTTAGAAGTTAAAAGAAATGAAATGCTTTCTTATGAACTATCTACTTGTCATGAAACCATTTCTACTTTACAAGGTGTTAACAATGATTTAAATGCTAAATTAGAAGTAGCAAATAAATCTAATTCTTGTGTAGAACACGTTATGATTTGCACTAGGTGTAAGGATTTTGATATTGATGCATGTAGTGGACACCTAGTTTCAATTTCGAGATTGAATGATGAAGTAGCTAGTCTTAATGCCCAACTTAAGACTAGCAAAAGTGATTTCGATAAGCTAAAATTTGCAAGGGATGCCTACACGATTGGTAGACACCCCTCAATTAAGGATGGACTTGGCTTCAAGAGGGAAGCCAAGGACTTAACAAGCCATAAGGTTCCCATCTCCACCAAGGAGAAAGGGAAGGCCCCTATGGCAAGTAGCACTAAAAAGAACCATGCTTTTATGTACAACGATAGAAGACAGTCTCATAGGAGTTGCAATGCTTTTGATTCACATGACTCGTATGCTATGTTTGCTCCTAGTTCTTCCTATATGCACAGTAGAGATATGCCTAGGAAAAATGTTCATCATGTGCCTAGAAAAAATTTTGTTCATGCTTCTAGGAAAGTTATGAATGGTCCCTCTACAATTTATCATGCTTTGAATGCTTCCTTTGCTATTTGTAGAAAGGATAGGAAGATAGTTGCTAGGAGATTAGGGGCAAAATGCAAGGGTGATAAAACTTGCATTTGGGTCCCTAAGGAAATTGTGACTAACCTTGTAGGACCCAACAAGAGTTGGGTACCTAAGACCCAAGCCTAAATTTGCCTTGCAGGTTTATGCATCCGGGGGTTCAAGCTGGATTATCGACAGCGGATGCACAAACCATATGACGGAGGAGAAGAAGATGTTCACCTCCTACGTCAAGAATAAGGATTCCCAAGATTCAATCATATTCGGTGATGGGAACCAAGGCAAGGTGAAAGGTTTAGGCAAGATTGCAATATCAAATGAGCATTCTATCTCTAATGTGTTTTTAGTGGAGAGTCTTGGATATAATTTACTATCTGTTAGTCAATTATGTAATATGGGATATAATTGTTTATTTACAAATGTAGATGTGTCTGTCTTTAGAAGATGTGATGGTTCACTAGCTTTTAAGGGTGTACTAGACGGCAAACTTTACTTAGTTGATTTTGCAAAAGAAGAGGCCGGTCTAGATGCATGCTTAATGGCTAAGACTTGCATGGGCTGGTTGTGGCATCGCCGCTTAGCACATGTGGGGATGAAGAACCTCCACAAGCTTCTAAAGGGAGAACACGTGATAGGTCTAACCAATGTTCATTTCGAAAAAGATAGACCTTGTGCAGCTTGTCAAGCAGGTAAACAAGTGGGAGGAGCACATCACAGCAAGAATGTGATGACCACGTCAAGACCTCTGGAGCTGCTGCATATGGACCTCTTCGGACTCGTCGCCTATCTGAGCATAGGAGGAAGTAAGTATGGTCTAGTTATTGTTGATGACTTTTCCCGCTTCACTTGGGTGTTCTTTTTGCAGGATAAGTCTGAAACCCAAGGGACCCTCAAGCGCTTCCTCAGGAGAGCTCAAAATGAGTTTGAGCTCAAAGTGAAGAAGATAAGGAGCGACAACGGGTCCGAATTCAAGAATCTTCAAGTGGAGGAATTCCTTGAGGAGGAGGGGATCAAGCACGAGTTCTCCGCTCCCTACACACCTCAGCAAAATGGTGTGGTAGAGAGGAAGAACATGACACTCATAGATATGGCGAGGACTATGCTTGGAGAGTTCAAGACCCCCGAGTGCTTTTGGTCGGAAGCCGTGAACACGGCTTGCCACGCCATCAACAGGGTCTACCTTCACCGCCTCCTCAAGAAGACTTCATATGAGCTGCTGACTGGTAACAAACCCAATGTATCGTACTTTCGTGTATTTGGGAGTAAATGCTACATTCTAGTGAAGAAGGGTAGGAATTCCAAATTTGCTCCCAAAGCCGTTGAAGGGTTTTTATTAGGTTATGATTCAAATACAAAGGCGTATAGGGTCTTCAACAAATCATCGGGTTTGGTTGAAGTCTCTAGCGATGTTGTATTTGATGAGACTAATGGCTCTCCAAGAGAGCAAGTTGTTGATCTTGATGATGTAGATGAAGAAGATGTTCCAACGGCCGCGATACGCACCATGGCGATTGGAGATGTACGGCCTCAGGAACAATTGGAGCAAGATCAACCGTCTTCCTCAACTATGGTGCATCCCCCAACTCAAGATGACGAACAGGTACCTCAAGTGGAGGCGCATGATCAAGGGGGAGCACAGGATGATCAAGTTGAAGAGGAAGAAGCACCTCAGGCACCTCCAACCCAAGTTCGAGCGACGATCCAAAGGGATCATCCCGTCGACCAAATATTGGGTGATATTAGCAAGGGAGTAACTACTCGTTCAAGATTAGTTAATTTTTGTGAGCATTACTCTTTTGTCTCTTCTATTGAGCCTTTCAGGGTAGAAGAGGCCTTGCTAGATCCGGACTGGGTGTTGGCCATGCAGGAGGAACTCAACAACTTCAAGCGCAATGAAGTTTGGACGCTGGTGCCTCGTCCCAAGCAAAATGTTGTGGGAACCAAGTGGGTGTTCCGCAACAAACAGGACGATCACGGGGTGGTGACAAGGAACAAGGCTCGACTTGTGGCAAAAGGTTATGCCCAAGTCGCAGGTTTGGACTTTGAGGAGACTTTTGCTCCTGTGGCTAGGCTAGAATCAATTCGTATCTTGCTAGCATATGCCGCTCACCATTCTTTCAGGTTATACCAAATGGATGTGAAGAGCGCTTTCCTCAACGGGCCGATCAAGGAGGAGGTGTACGTGGAGCAACCCCCTGGCTTTGAGGATGAATGGTACCCCGACCACGTGTGTAAGCTCTCTAAGGCGCTCTATGGACTTAAGCAAGCCCCAAGAGCATGGTATGAATGCCTTAGAGACTTTTTAATTGCTAATGCTTTCAAGGTTAGGAAAGCCGATCCAACTCTTTTTACTAAGACTTGCGATGGTGATCTTTTTGTGTGCCAAATTTATGTCGATGACATAATATTTGGTTCTACTAATCAAAAGTCTTGTGAAGAGTTTAGCAGGGTGATGACGCAGAAATTCGAGATGTCGATGATGGGCGAGTTGAACTACTTCCTTGGGTTCCAAGTGAAGCAACTCAAGGACGGCACTTTCATCTCCCAAACGAAGTACACGCAAGACTTGCTAAAGCGGTTTGGGATGAAGGATGCCAAGCCCGCAAAGACGCCGATGGGAACTGACGGACACACCGACCTCAACAAAGGAGGTAAGTCCGTTGATCAAAAAGCATACCAGTCCATGATAGGTTCTTTGCTTTATTTATGTGCTAGTAGACCGGATATTATGCTTAGCGTATGCATGTGTGCTAGATTTCAATCCGATCCTAAGGAGTGTCACTTAGTGGCTGTGAAGCGAATTCTTAGATATTTAGTCGCTACGCCTTGCTTCGGGATCTGGTATCCAAAGGGGTCTAACTTTGACTTGATTGGGTACTCAGATTTCGACTATGCTGGATGTAAGGTCGATAGGAAGAGTACATCAGGGACGTGCCAATTCTTAGGAAGGTCCCTGGTGTCATGGAACTCTAAGAAACAAACCTCCGTTGCCCTATCCACCGCTGAGGCCGAGTACGTTGCCACAGGACAGTGTTGCGTGCAACTACTTTGGATGAGGCAAACCCTCCGGGACTTTGGCTACAATCTGAGCAAAGTCCCACTCCTATGTGACAATGAGAGTGCTATCCGCATAGCGGAAAATCCTGTTGAGCACAGCCGCACAAAGCACATTGACATCCGGCATCACTTTTTGAGAGACCACCAGCAAAAAGGAGATATCGAAGTGTTTCATGTTAGCACCGAGAACCAGCTAGCCGATATCTTCACTAAGCCTTTAGATGAAAAGACCTTTTGCAGGCTGCGTAGTGAGCTAAATGTCCTAGATTCACGGAACTTGGATTGAATTATAGCATACATGTGTTTATGCCTTTGATCATGTTCATTCTGCATATTGTTGCTTATTGTGGTGCTCAAGTTGTACAAACACTCCCTGGACCTCACAAGTCCGTTTTGCAAGTGATGCACATATTTAGGGGGAGCTGTGCTACAACTTGACCCTTTGAGACTAACCATGTACTTGAGTTTGGTTGTTTTAGTCTCAAAGGAGGATTGAAAGGGAAAGGGTGGACTTGGACCATGCAAGACTTCCACTGCACTCCGATGAAAAGAGTAACTTCTCCAAGTTCATCTTTATACTCTTATTGCCTTTGTGTTCTCATTTGAAGATTTTGGTGAGGCAATGGGGTTATAGGGCCAAGATTGATCCCGTTTTAGTGCTTGATGCCAAAGGGGGAGAAAATAAAGGCCAAAGCAATAGATGGATCAGCTACCACTTGAGAGATTTTGAAAATAGTAGATTAGAGCTTTATGGTTTGACAAAACTCTTTTGTTGTCTCTCTTGTCAAAAGTTGGCTTCTTGTGGGGAGAAGTGTTGATTATGGGAAAAAGGGGGTGTCGGGGACCATAATTGGGGGTACCCTCAAGACGCCTAATTCTCAGCTGGTAACCCCCATCAGCATAAAGCTGCAGAGGCCTGATGGGTGCGATTAAGTCAGGGATCAGTCCATACGAGCGACTCGATCACGCCTCGCCCGAGCCTAGCCTCGGGCAAGGGCAGCCGACCCCGAGGGGTTTCCGTCTCGCCCGAGGCCCCCCTTTAACGGCGGACACATCTCCGGCTCGCCCGAGGCCTTGCCTTCGCTAAGAAGCAACCCTGACTAAATCGTCGCGCCGACCGACCGAGTCGAAGGAGCATTTAACGCAAAGGTAGCCTGACACCTTTGTCCTGACGCGCGCCCCCCGGCAGAGCCGAAGTGACCACCGTCACTTCGCCGCTCCACTGACCGGTCTGACAGAAGGACAGCGCCGCCTGCGCCACTCCGACTGCAGCGCCACTTGACAGAGTGATGCTGACAGGGAGCCAGGCCCTGCCAAAGGCGCCATAGGAAGCTCCGCCCGACCCAGGGCTCGAACTCGGGCTCAGCCCCGGAAGACGGCGAACTTCGCTCCGCCCGACCCAGGGCTCGGACTCGGGCAAAGCCCCGGAAGACGGCGAACTCCGCTCCGCCCGACCTAGGGCTCGGACTCGGACTAAGACCCAGAAGACGGCGAACTCCGCTCCGCCCGACCCAGGGCTCAGACTCGGGCTAAGCCCCGGAAGACGGCGAACTCCGCTCCGCCCGACCCAGGGCTCGGACTCGGGCTAAGCCCCGGAAGACGGCGAACTCCGCTCCGCCCGACCCAGG
The DNA here is from genome assembly GCF_902167145.1 of Zea mays. NCBI lineage: Eukaryota > Viridiplantae > Streptophyta > Magnoliopsida > Poales > Poaceae > Zea > Zea mays. Next base: position 212,157,084 of record NC_050097.1, read on the forward strand.
GCTCGGACTCGGGCTAAGACCCGGAAGACGGCGAACTCCGCTCCGCCCGACCCAGGGCTCGGACTCGGGCTAAGCCCAGGAAGATGGCGAACTCCACTCCGCCCGACCCAGGGCTCGGACTCGGGCTCAGCCCCAGAAGACGACGAACTCCGCTTCACCCAACCCCAGGGCTCGGACACCGCCCTGGCCTCTGCCGACGACCTCCGCCTCGCCCGACCCAAGGGCTCGGACTCGGCCTCGGCCATGAAGGACAGACTCGACCTCGGCTTCGGAGGAGCCTCCACGTCGCCCGACCTAGGGCACAGGCCCGCCACGTCAACAGGAAGCGCCATCATCACCCTACCCCGAGCCGACTCGGGCCGCAGAGAACAAGACCGGAGTCCCATCTGGCTGTCTCCACCAGATAGGCAATGATGGTGCCCCGCATGCCCTGTGACGATGGTGGCACTCAGCTCTCTTACGGAAGCAGGGGGACGTCAGCAAGGACACAACCGCTCTGACAGCTGTCCCTCCGCCAGGCTCCGTTGCTCCTCCGACAGCCACGACATCCCACCAGCAGGGTGCCAAGATCTCTCCGGCAGCCACATTGGCATGTACTTAGGGCGCTAGCTCTTCTCCCGCTAGACACGTAGCACTCTGCTACACCCCCATTGTACACCTGGATCCTCTCCTTACGCCTATAAAAGGAAGGACCAGGGCCTTCTTAGGGAAGGTTGGCCGCACAGGCGCTCTCTTGGGGCCGCTCGCTTCCCTCACCCGCGTGGACGCTTGTAACCCCCTACTGCAAGCGCACCCGACCTGGGCGCGGGACGAACACGAAGGCCGCGGGATTTCCACCTCTCTCACGCCCGTCTCCGGCCACCTCGCTTCCCCCCTTCGCGCTCGCCCACGCGCTCGACCCATCTGGGCTGGGGCACGCGGCACACTCACTCGTCGGCTTAGGGACCCCCCGGTCTCGAGACGCCGACAGTTGGCGTGCCAGGTAGGGGCCTGCTGCGTGTTGACGAGCAGCTTCCCGTCAAGCTCCAGATGGGCAGTCTCCAACAACCTCTCCAACCCGGGACGGTGCTCCGTTTCGGGAGTCTTGAGTTCATGTCCCTCGACGGCAGCTACGACATGATACTCCTTCCACCGCTGTGCGACAACGACAATGGTGGCCGACAACCCGCCCGCCGGCGGCGGAATCGACGACATCTTCCCCGCGTGGTGGAAGAACGACATTCGAGCTCGCCCCGTCCTCTCCCCCGCCAACGAAGGAGGAGGCGGGGCAACCAAGGCCAAGCGGGAGGCCGCGCTTCGTCGGCTGTCGAGCGAATCGACGTCCCCAGCGCCCCAACAGGGGGCGCGTCGGGCGTTGACCTCGCGTTTGAGACGAAGGCGAGCGCTGTCCCCCCGCGACACGCCAATCCCGAGCAAGTGGACGATGCCAGCGCGCTCGCGGAGGGCCTGCAGGACGTCGCCCTCATACCTAGGACGACGGCATGATCAGTCCCCGACGTGACTATGTCGCTCCTCGTCGACCAAAAGGTACTGACTGATTCCCATCCTACGTCATTTCGACTCGGCCTCAACCCGCCTAGCGACCTCGCTTTGGCGGGCGCTCTCGTTGAGGCGAGTGCAACCCCTCTGGGGTTTCGCATGCGGTCGCCTTGGGACCGATTGACGGACGTCTCGACCTACGGGCCCTCTGGGTCCGAGGAAGATGACGATCCCAGCATCTGTTGGGATTTCTCTGGATTTGGCAACCCCAGTGCCATGCGGGACTTCATGACCGCATGTGACTGCTGCCTCTCCGACTGTTCCGACGGTAGCCGCAGCCTTGACGACGAGGACTACGGCCCAAGCCGTGAATGTTTCCACGTCGAGCTAGGGGATCCCCCCGAAGGCAACCATCTTGGCATGCCGGAGGACGGTGATCTCCCTAGGCCGATGCCTCGCGCCGACATCCCACGGGAGCTAGCTGTGGTCCCCGTTCCGGCGGGGGGTCACGACCCACAGCTCGAGCAAGTCCGTGGGGCGCAGGCCAGGCTCGACGAGGAAGCAGGAGCGCTCGAGTCGATCCGCCGGGACGTCGGGCAGGTATGGGCGAGCCAACCCCCGGCCGGAGAAATACGTCACCTGCCCCAGGGTTTCCAGCACCGCGTCGCCAACGACGTCAGGGTCAGGCCGCCACCCGCATCCAGCGGGGTCGGTCAGAACCTGGCAGCCACAGCGATGCTCCTCCGCGCGATGCCGGAGCCATCAACCACCGAGGGTCGGCGAATCCAGGGAGAGCTCAAGAATCTTCTGGAAGGCGTTGCGGCCCGACGGGCCGAGAGCTCTGCCTCCCGAAGGCAGGGATACCCCTCGGAACCTCATGCCGCGACTTCCCGATTCATGCGGGAAGCCTCGGTCTACACCGGGCGCACGCGCAACACCGCGCCTGCGGCCCCGGGCCACCTCGGCAACGAGCACCATCGTCGCGACCATCGGGCCACCTCGACGAAAGGGTGCGCCGAGGCTACCACCCCAGGCGTGGGGGACGCTACGACAGCGGGGAGGATCGGAGTCCCTCGCCCGAACCACCCGGTCCGCAGGCCTTCAGTCGGGCCATCCGATGGGCGCCGTTCCCGGCCCGGTTCCGACCCCCGACTACTATCACAAAGTACTCGGGGGAAACGAGACCGGAACTGTGGCTCGCAGACTACCGCCTGGCCTGCCAACTGGGTGGAACGGACAACGACAACCTCATCATCCGCAACCTCCCCCTGTTCCTCTCCGACACTGCTCACGCCTGGTTGGAGCACCTGCCTCCGGGGCAGATCTCCAACTGGGATGATTTGGTCTAAGCCTTCGCCGGCAATTTCCAGGGCACGTACGTGCGCCCCGGGAATTCCTGGGACCTCTGAAGCTGCCGGCAACAGCCGGGAGAGTCTCTTCAGGACTACATCCGGCGATTCTCGAAGCAGCGCACCGAGCTGCCTAACATCACCGACTCAGATGTCATCGGCGCGTTCCTTGCCGGCACCACCTGCCACGACCTGGTGAGCATGTTGGGTCGCAAGACCCCCACCAGGGCGAGCGAGCTGATGGACATCGCCACCAAGTTCGCCTCTGGCCAGGAGGCGGTCGAGGCCATCTTCCGAAAGGACAAGCAGCCCCAGGGCCGCCCGTCGGAAGAGGCTCCCGAGGCGTCTACTCCGCGCGGCGCCAAGAAGAAAGGCAAGAAGAAGTCGCAAGCGAAACGCGACGCCGCCGACGCGGACCTTGTCGCCGCCGCCGAGTACAAGAACCCTCGGAAGCCCCCCGGAGGTGCCAACCTCTTCGACAAGATGCTCAAGGAGCCGTGCCCCTACCATCAGGGGCCCGTCAAGCACACCCTCGAGGAGTGCATCATGCTTCGGCGCCACTTCCACAAGGCCGGGCCACCCGCAGAGGGTGGCAGGGCCCGCGACGACGACAAAAAGGAAGATCACCAAGCAGGAGAGTTCCCCGAGGTCCGCGACTGCTTCATGATCTACGGAGGGCATACGGCGAATGCCTCGGCTCGGCATCGCAAGCAAGAGCGCCGGGAGGTCTGCTCGATGAAGGTGGCGGCGCCAGTCTACCTAGACTGGTCCGACAAGCCCATCACCTTCGACCAAGCTGACCACCCCGACCACGTGCCGAGCCCGGGGAAATACCCGCTCGTCGTCGACCCCATCGTCGGCGACGTCAGGCTCACCAAGGTCCTGATGGATGGGGGCAGCTGCCTCAACATCATCTACGCCGAGACCCTCAGGCTCCTGCGCGTCGATCTGTCCTCCGTCCGAGTAGGCGCTGCGCCCTTCCACGGGATCATTCCTGGGAAGTGCGTCCAGCCCCTCGGACGGCTCGACCTTCCCGTCTGCTTCAGAACGCCCTCCAACTTCCGAAGGGAGACTCTGACGCTCGAGGTGGTCGGGTTCTGAGGAACCTACCACGCGGTATTGGGGAGGCCATGCTACGCGAAGTTCATGGCCGTCCCCAACTACACCTACCTGAAGCTCAAGATGCCGGGCCCCAACGGGGTCATCACCGTCGGCCCCACGTACAAACACGCGTTCGAATGCGACGTGGAGTGCGTGGAGTACGCCGAGGCCCTCGCCGAGTCCGAGGCCCTCATCGCCGACCTGGAGAACCTCTCCAAAGAGGTGCCAGACGTGAAGCGACATGCCGGCAACTTCGAGCCAGCGGAGACGGTTAAGGCCGTCCCTCTCGACCCCAGTGGCGACACCTCCAAGCAGATCCGGATCGGTTCCGGGCTCGACCCCAAATAGGAAGCAGTGCTCGTCGACTTTCTCTGCGCAAACGCCGACGTCTTTGCGTGGAGTCCCTCGGACATGCCCGGCATACCGAGGGAAGTCGCCGAGCACTCGCTGGATATTCGGGCCAGAGCCCGACCCGTCAGGCAGCCTCTGCGCCGATTCGACGAGGAGAAACGCAGAGTGATAGGCGAGGAGATCCACAAGCTAATGGCAGCAGGGTTCATCAAAGAGGTATTCCATCCCGAATGGCTTGCCAACCCTGTGCTTGTGAGAAAGAAAGGGGGGAAATGGCGGATGTGTGTAGACTACACTGGTCTCAACAAAGCATGTCCGAAGGTTCCCTACCCTCTACTTCGCATCGATCAAATCGTGGATTCCACTGCTGGGTGCGAAACCCTGTCCTTCCTCGATGCCTACTCAGGGTATCACCAAATCCGGATGAAAGAGTCTGACCAGCTCGCGACTTCTTTCATCACGCCCTTCGGCATCTACTGCTATGTCACCATGCCGTTCGGTTTGAGGAATGCGGGCGCGACGTACCAGCGGTGCATGAACCATGTGTTCGGCGAACACATCGATCGCACAGTTGAGGCCTACGTCGATGACATCGTAGTCAAGACAAGGAAGGCTTCCAACCTCCTCTCCGACCTTGAAGTGACATTCCGATGTCTCAAAGCGAAAGGCGTCAAGCTCAATCCCGAGAAGTGTGTCTTCGGGGTGCCCCGGGGCATGCTCTTGGGGTTCATCGTCTCCGAGCGAGGCATCGAAGCCAACCCGGAGAAGATCGCAGCTATCACCAGCATGGGGCCCATCAAGGACTTAAAAGGCGTACAGAGGGTCATGGGATGTCTCGCGGCCCTGAGCCGCTTCATCTCACACCTCGGCGAAAGAGGTCTGCCTCTGTACCGCCTGTTAAGGAAGGCCGAGTGTTTCGCCTGGACCCCTGAGGCCGAGGAAGCTCTCGGGAACCTGAAGGCGCTCCTTACAAAGGCGCCTATCTCGGTACCCCCAGCTGATGGAGAAGCCCTCTTGGTCTACGTCGCCGCGACCACTCAGGTGGTTAGCGCCGCGATTGTGGTCGAGAGGCAAGAAGAGGGGCATGCATTGCCCGTTCAGAGGCCAGTTTACTTCGTCAGCGAGGTACTGTCCGAAACCAAGATCCGCTACCCACAAGTTCAGAAGCTGCTGTATGCAGTGATCCTGACGAGGCGGAAGTTGCAACACTACTTCGAGTCTCACCCGGTAACTGTGGTGTCATCCTTCCCCCTGGGGGAGATCATCCAGTGCCGAGAGGCCTCGGGCAGGATTGCGAAGTGGGCGGTGGAATTCATGGGCGAGACAATCTCGTTCGCCCCTCGGAAGGCCATCAAGTCCCAGGTATTAGCGGACTTCATAGCCGAATGGGTCGACACCCAGCTGCCGACGGCTCCGATCCAACCGGAGCTCTGGACCATGTTTTTCGACGGGTCGCTGATGAAGAAGGGAGCCGGCGCGGGCCTGCTCTTCATCTCGCCCCTCGGGAAACACCTACGCTACGTGCTACGCTTCCATTTCCCGGCGTCCAACAATGTGGCTGAGTACGAAGCTCTGATCAACGGATTGCGAATCGCCATCGAGCTAGGGGTCCGACGCCTCGACGCTCGCGGCGACTCGCAGCTCGTCATCGACCAAGTCATGAAGAACTCCCACTGTCGCGACCCGAAGATGGAGGCCTACTGCGATGAGGTTCGGCGCCTGGAAGACAAGTTCTACGGGCTCGAGCTTAACCACATCGCTCGGCGCTACAACGAGACTGCGGATGAGCTGGCAAAAATAGCCTCGGGGCAAACGACGGTTCCCCCGGACGTCTTCTCACGGGATCTGCATCAGCCCTCCGTCAAGATCGACGACCCTCCCGAGCCCGAGGCGCCCTTGGTCCAGCCCGAGGTACCCTCGGCACGGCCCGAGGCACCCTCAGCTCAATCCGAGGCACCCTCGGTCTCCGAGGGCGAGGCATTGCGCATCGAGGAGGAGCGAAGCGGGGCCACGCCTGATCGAAATTGGCAGACCCCGTACCTGCAATATCTCCGCCAAGGAGAGCTGCCCCTCGACCGAGCCGAGGCTCGGCGGATTGCGCGACGCGCCAAGTCGTTCGTATTGCTGGGCGATGAGAAGGAGCTCTACCACCGCAGCCCCTCGGGCATCCTCCAGCGATGCATCTCCATCGCCGAAGGTCAGGAACTCCTGCAAGAGATACACTCGGGGGCTTGCGGCCATCACGCAGCGCCTCGAGCCCTCGTCGGGAATGCTTTCCGGCAAGGCTTCTACTGGCCGACGGCGGTGGCTGACGCCACTAGAATTGTCCGCACCTGTGAAGGATGTCAATTCTATGCGAAGCAGACCCACCTGCCCGCTCAGGCTCTGCAGACGATACCCATCACCTGGCCCTTTGCTGTGTGGGGTCTGGACCTCGTCGGTCCCTTGCAGAAGGCGCCCGGGGGCTACACGCACCTGCTGGTCGCCATCGACAAATTCTCCAAGTGGATCGAGGTCCGACCCCTGAACAGCATCAGGTCCGAGCAGGCGGTGGCGTTCTTCACCAACATCATCCATCGCTTCGGGGTCCCAAACTCCATCATCACCGACAACGGCACCCAGTTCACCGGCAGAAAATTCTTGGATTTTTGCGAGGATCACCACATCCGGGTGGACTGGGCCGCCGTGGCTCATCCCATGTCGAATGGGCAAGTAGAGCGTGCCAACGGCATGATTCTACAAGGGCTCAAGCCTCGGATTTACAACGACCTCAACAAGTTCGGCAAGCGATGGATGAAGGAACTCCCCTCGGTGGTCTGGAGCCTGAGGACAACGCCGAGCCGAGCCACGGGTTTCACGCCGTTCTTCCTAGTCTACGGGGCCGAGGCCGTCTTGCCCACTGACCTGGAATACGGCTCCCCGAGGACGAGGGCCTACGACGAGCAAAGCAACCAAGCTAGCCGAGAAGACTCGCTGGACCAGCTGGAAGAGGCTCGGGACAGGGCCTTACTACACTCGGCGCGGTATCAGCAATCCCTGCGACGCTACCACGCCCGAGGGGTCCGACCCCGGGACCTCCAGGTGGGCGACCTGGTACTTTGGCTGCGGCAAGACACCCGAGGGAGGCACAAGCTCACGCCCCCCTGGGAGGGGCCATTCGTCATCGCCAAAGTTCTGAAGCCCGGAACGTACAAGCTGGCCAACAGTCAAGGCGAGGTCTACGGCAACGCTTGGAACATCCAACAGCTACGTCGCTTCTACCCTTAAGATGTTTCCAAGTTGTTCATATACCTCGCACCCACGCAAAGTTTAGTCAACAAGGAAGGGTCGGCCTCGCCTCGGCAAAGCCCGACCCTCCCTCGGGGGCTAAAAGGGGGGAAACCCCCTCTGCGTCAAAATTTTCCTCGAAAAAAGATCTCTTTTACCAGAATATCTTTCGTGCTTTTTGACTACTTCGAAAAGTGGGTCCTGGAAACGACGGAGTACACGTAAGCAGCCAAGGCTGACCGAGCCGAGGGACTCCTACGCCTCCGGGATACGGATACCTCACTCATCACCTTCTACGATAAGTAACTCGCGTTCGGATAAAGTGGCTCCGTGGATCGAACAAGTCTTTACGTTCGGAAGCCCTTCTGCCGAAGCGATCCTTCGAGCCTTCTCGACCGAGTCGGTGACAGGGCCTCATGGACGGGTGAAAGTACGCGTAAGCGGCAAGGCCGACCGAGCCGAGGGACTCCCACGCCTCCAGGATACGGATACCTCACTCATCACCTTCCGCGAGAAGCAACTCTCGCTCGCACAAACATCCCTGTTACAGACAAAAAGTCCAGATACTCGAAACAACAGGAAAAGAGACGTAGCTTTACAACGCAGCGAGGGTGTGTGTTCTGGCCTCGGCGGCCGCAGAAGGCACACGCTACAAGACACTTTGACCCTGCAGGCTCGGGTCTTGACGCTGGAAGGGGGCAGCAACACCCTCGGCATCGACGACACCTTCGGCGAGGCACGACCTAGCCTCGGACGGCGACGCGGTCCGAGGATCTCCGCTCCGAAGGACGACGTCATCACCACGCCCGGGCAATCGCTGCCAGGGACTTCTCCGGGAATCTGGCCCGAGCAGGCGGCTCGGCCGGTTACCCCTGGGGCCTCGGCCAACCATCTTCCAAGGGCGCCAGCCCGATCCGAGGCCTCGGCTGATCAACGCCGACGTCGGTCCCGCCAACGGACAACCCGGCTAGGCTCCGGCCAACCAGGTTTCATTTTCGAGCCGACTCCGCCTCTGTTCATACTGATATCGCTACCCCTGGCCTCGGCTCATCGAAGAGCGGCCGAGGGGTCTCTTTAACTAAGCTAGAGGAGCCTCGGACAGCAAGGCCGACCGAGCCGAGGGACTCCTACGCCTCCGGGATACGGATACCTCACTCGTCACCTTGACACGGGGCGACTCATGCTTGGTGAAGCGGTTCAGATAATCAACAGACGAGTCTTAGCGCTCAAAAATGAGGAAAAAACACGGCTCCGCGCCGACGTTACATACATGTTCAGGCCCCGAAAGCTGTAATGAACAAAAACGCTGGCATTCGGAGTGCCATTACAAACGGAACTCCGGTTCCCCCTCCGCAGGTACGAACAACCCCACTCCATGGGGGAAGGCCTGCGGAACAACAGAAGACTGACGAGCGGCTCGCCGCCGCCCGCTCTGACTACGACGACAACAACCCCCGCTCCGGATGGTCGAGCTGCAGCAGCGCAGGCCTCAGGGTGGGCGCTGCTGCAATCTTGCCCTCGCCCACACCGATGCTCGAGGGGCGAGGACAAGTACGAAGAACCGGAGGCCCGAAGCGCGGATGGTGGCGGTGATCCCGTCGGTGACGGGGACTTCTCGAGCCGCCTCCGCCTCGGCACCAACGGCAGGGGCCATCGGCCCCCCGGCAGATCCCCACTCAAATCCTCCCGGACGAGTGGGGCACCGGCCTCCGCGTAAAGGCGCCGTCCCGGTGCAAAGGCAGGACCACCCCAGAACACGAACGCCGCCCTAGCAGCGCGCGACATCTAGGGTGGTCCTCCCGTGTACACGGCGCGGCAGCCGCCCTCCTGCAGAAGGGGCCGCCGGGAGCCAAGCCGACGAACCCGACACGCTGGAGGTGACGACGCTTGCCGTCGACCAGCCCCGCGTTGTCGAAGTCCGGGCCGCCCGCAGGGTCAGTGAGCGCCCTCTCCCTCGAATGCCGCGGGAGAGGATGACCCACGAACCCGCGCGGGAGGTAGAGCGCCGGCTCAGCCCGGCACCCACCCCAGCGAGGATGATGAACATCCTTGAAGCTAAGGGTGGGACCAAGATCGCAGCCCGGTTTGCCTCTCCCCATCCAGGAGCTGGAGGTCACCGTCTTGGGTGACCACCAGCGGAGAGGGGCAACCGGGCTGAGTGATGAAAATCCTTGAAGCCGAACGATGGCTGAAAGGTACCAACTCCCACGGAGTTGCGTCCCTCCAACGATGGGGCAAAAAGACGGCGGGCATCCCCCACCCGGGGGCTTGGAAGGAGGAAAGACGCGGTGCATAAGGGAGCGAGAAGACATGGTCGCCTTTCGAAAGGGGTCACTCTCCTTTTAAAAGCAACTCTCCCTGCTTGCACCCCCAACCGTCACGGGCTGAGTCTTCTCCAACGCGCTCCATAGCCCTCCCCTGCGGCGCGGGGGCTGGGTCCCGCATGTCATGCAGACGGCTCCGAGCAGAAGAAGCCAAACCGCCGCGCGTGGTGCACGCAACCGCCCAGCGGTTACAAGTGACCCTCCACTTTTGCCCAGACCAACGGGCGAAAGAGGCGGGCAGCCATGCAGGCGGCATGCAACCGCGTCAAGTGGACGCGCTTCTCCGACTCCCGACACGCCAGCATGGAGGCCCAGGCCCACGCGTCGCGCAACCAGCGCGCCGGATGCTGCATGCAAGCAACTGCACCGCCTGCGCCACCACCGCGCCTCCTCGATGGCGGAACCAATACCGCGACTCGAAGCGACCCAGCGCGCGACCCAGCAGCGCCAGCCTGACGCGGCGGCCAACGCGGCCAAAAGTGGGCCGGCAGTAATGACGGTGGCAGGCGCGTGGGAGCAGCGGTCACGTCGTCAGCCAAGCTCACGTCCCATCCGGGGGCAGCAAGAGAGCCCCCTCTCACGGCGTGAAGACAACGCGCCCGAGATCCGTTCCTCGAACGGCTCGCGCACGCGCAACGGCTGCCCCGCCAACTACTCGCCCCGTCGCATTAACTCCGCGGCTGGACGGGCGGCGCTCCTGGCAGGAGCAGCGGGCGACGCTTCGCCTTCACCGTAATAACCGCGCCAAAAAAGGTACGCCACGTCATTCGATTTCGAATCCTTTTCCTTTTTTCCTCTTTCTCTATCTCTTGCAACAGGGACTGGGAAAGGAGGACACCCCGAAAAGGATCCTTCCCTGTGAAGGAACCGGGCTCCGAGCCCCCCCCCCCTACTGATCAGAGGTTCGAAGGCTGGCCCTCCGAGGGGTTCAACAGTCGCCTCAGATCGCGTGGGCCCTACACCCACTACTGGTCAGAGGTTCGAAGGCCGGCCCCCCGAAGGGCTCCACGGCCGCCTCAGGCTACTCGGGCTCCGCGCCCATTACTGATCAGGGGTTCGAAGGCTGGCCCCCGAAGGGTTCACAGTCGCCTCAGACGCCGAGCGAGGGATGACCAGGGGTACGTTCGATACATAACCAAGGCTCGGGCTGCGCTCCCGAGGTACCCTAGGACATTTCCGAGACCAGCGGGAGCGATCTTGTAACGGAATCCCATCGGAGGGAGGCATCGAGCCCTCGGACCCCGTCGCCAGGGGATCGGGTCCGGCAGATCACCCGCAGGTACTTTTGGGCGTGCCTCTGGGCCCCTAGCCGACCCCCAACGAACGGGGCACGGACGTCCACTCGGATTACCCGCTTGCAGCTCACCGGAGACACCATGTTCGGTGCCCATCGAGGGTAACATGGCGCTCTCCCCCCTCCTCCTTGCGGAAAGGCGACGTAGGGGCGTATGTAAAAAAGCCGAGTCTATCCCTGATCGCCCTCTCGCCCTGTGCGGAGGCTCGGGGGCTGCTCTCGCAAACCCGGCTCCGGCCGAACCGTTGACAGCGTCAACATACCAGCCCGAGAACTTGGGCCCCGACCGTGCACCCGGGCTACGGCCAGTTCGCATGAGGGAACCACCAGACCAGCCGAAGCATTACGCGAGGCATTAAGACCTCGGGGGAGTGAAACCACTCCTCCGAGGCCTCGGGGGCTACACCCGGCGGGTGCGCTCGCGCGCACCCACCGGAACAAAATGCAACCGAGAAAGGCTGGTCCCCTTGCAAAAAAGTGCGACGAAAGCCTCCAAGCGAGTGCTAACACTCCCTTCGAGGCTCGGGGGCTACTGTCGGGGACCATAATTGGGGGTACCCTCAAGACGCCTAATTCTCAGCTGGTAACCCCCATCAGCATAAAGCTGCAGAGGCCTGATGGGTGCGATTAAGTCAGGGATCAGTCCATACGAGCGACTCGATCACGCCTCGCCCGAGCCTAGCCTCGGGCAAGGGCAGCCGACCCCGAGGGGTTTCCGTCTCGCCCGAGGCCCCCCTTTAACGGCGGACACATCTCCGGCTCGCCCGAGGCCTTGCCTTCGCTAAGAAGCAACCCTGACTAAATCGTCGCGCCGACCGACCGAGTCGAAGGAGCATTTAACACAAAGGTAGCCTGACACCTTTGTCCTGACGCGCGCCCCCCGGCAGAGCCGAAGTGACCGCTGTCACTTCGCCGCTCCACTGACCGGTCTGACAGAAGGACAGCGCCGCCTGCGCCACTCCGACTGCAGCGCCACTTGACAGAGTGATGCTGACAGGGAGCCAGGCCCTGCCAAAGGCGCCATAGGAAGCTCCGCCCGACCTAGGGCTCGGACTCGGGCTCAGCCCCGGAAGACGGCGAAATCCGCTCCGCCCGACCCAGGGCTCGGACTCGGGCTAAGCCCCGGAAGACGGCGAACTCCACTCCGCCCGACCCAGGGCTCGGACTCGGGCTAAGACCCGGAAGACGGCGAACTCCGCTCCGCCCGACCTAGGGCTCGGACTCGGGCTAAGCCCCGGAAGACGGCGAACTCCGCTCCGCCCGACCCAGGGCTCGGACTCGGGCTAAGCCCCGGAAGACGGCGAACTCCGCTCCGCCCGACCCAGGGCTCGGACTCGGGCTAAGACCCGGAAGACGGCGAACTCCGCTCCGCCCGACCCAGGGCTCGGACTCGGGCTAAGCCCCGGAAGACGGCGAACTCCGCTCCGCCCGACCCAGGGCTCGGACTCGGGCTCAGCCCCAGAAGACGACAAACTCCGCTTCACCCGACCCCAGGGCTCGGACACCGCCCTGGCCTCTGCCGACGACCTCCGCCTCGCCCGACCCAAGGGCTCGGACTCGGCCTCGGCCATGAAGGACAGACTCGACCTCGGCTTCGGAGGAGCCTCCACGTCGCCCGACCTAGGGCACAGGCCCGCCACGTCAACAGGAAGCGCCATCATCACCCTACCCCGAGCCGACTCGGGCCGCAGAGAACAAGACCGGAGTCCCATCTGGCTGTCTCCACCAGATAGGCAATGATGGCGCCCCGCATGCCCTGTGACGACGGTGGCTCTCAGCTCTCTTACGGAAGCAGGGGGACGTCAGCAAGGACACAACCGCTCCGACAGCTGTCCCTCCGCCAGGCTCCGTTGCTCCTCCGACAGCCACGACATCCCACCAGCAGGGTGCCAAGATCTCTCCGGCTGCCACATTGGCATGTACTTAGGGCGCTAGCTCTTCTCCCGCTAGACACGTAGCACTCTGCTACACCTCCATTGTACACCTGGATCCTCTCCTTACGCCTATAAAAGGAAGGACCAGGGCCTTCTTAGGGAAGGTTGGCCGCGCGGGGACGAGGACGGGACAGGCACTCTCTTGGGGCCGCTCGCTTCCCTCACCCGCGTGGACGCTTGTAACCCCCTACTGCAAGCGCACCCGACCTGGGCGCGGGACGAACACGAAGGCCGCGGGATTTCCACCTCTCTCACGCCCGTCTCCGGCCACCTCGCTTCCCCCCTTCACGCTCGCCCACGCGCTCGACCCATCTGGGCTGGGGCACGCGGCACACTCACTCGTCGGCTTAGGGACCCCCCGGTCTCGAGACGCCGACAGGGGGAGTTTTTGAAATCCTTGATCAAATTTCTTTGGAAAACCTCTCTTTATGTCTCTACAAGTGTTTTTGACTTAGAGATAGGAATTTGAGTTTGATTTGCAAAAACAAACCAAGTGGTGGCATAGAGTGATCCATATATGTCAAATTTGAATCAAAATAATTTGAGTTCTTATTTGAAGTGATTTTGTACTTGTTCTACTTGCTTTATGTTGTGTTGGCATAAATCACCAAAAAGGGGGAGATTGAAAGGGAAATGTGCCCTTGGGCCATTTCTAAGTATTTTGGTGATTTAGTGTCCAACACAGGTGCCTAATTGTAAAAAGGTGGACAAAGTACAAATCAAGGATAAAGGTATGTTTCTCAGACTTAGTACATTGTTTTATGGACTAATGTATTGTGTCTAAGTGCTGGAAACAGAAAAAATCGAGTTGGAGAAGAGATAGCTCGAGCAGCCAAAGTCTGCTCAGTCTGGGTGCACCAGATAGTGTCCGGTGCGCCAGGCTGGCTCGAGGGAAAAGGCTGCTCTCGGGACTTCGACGGTGGTGTACGGCTATAATTCACCGGACTGTCCGGTGGGCCGTTCACAGGCGAACTCGTCGCTCTCGGGAATTCATCGTCGACGTACGGCTATAATTCACCGGACTGTCCGGTGTGCACCGGACTGTCCGGTGAGCCAACGGTCGGCAGGGCCAACGGTCGGCCGCGCGATCTGCGCGGGACACGTGGCCGAGCCAACGGCTAGAAGGGGGCACCGGTCTGTCCGGTGTGCACCGGACATGTCCGGTGCGCCAACGGCTCTCAGTCTGCCAACGGTCGACTGTGCCAGTTATGGAAGGAAATCGGTCACCGGACAGTGTCCGGTGTGCACCGGACTGTCCGGTGCGCCAGTCGACAGAAGGCAAGATCAGCCTTCCTAGATTGCTCTCAACGGCTCCTAGCTGCCTTGGGGCTATAAAAGGGACCCCTAGGCGCATGGAGGAGCACACCAAGCATTCCTACAACATTCCTAAGCACCAAGACATCGATTTCGCGCATTCTTTTCATTGTGATAACATATAGAGCTCTAGTGGAGTTGTGAACTCATTGAGTTGTGTTGCGAGCTCTTGTTGCGACTTGTGTGCGTGTTGACACTCTGATTCTTGTGTCTTGTGTGCATTGCTAATCCCTCCTTTGCTCCGTGTTCTTTGTGAATTTCAAGTGTAAGGGCGAGAGGCTCCAAGTTGTGGAGATTCCTCGCAAACGGGATTGAGAAAAAGCAAGCAAAACACCGTGGTATTCAAGTGGGTCTTTGGACCGCTTGAGAGGGGTTGATTGCAACCCTCGTCCGTTGGGACGCCACAACGTGGAGTAGGCAAGCGTTGGTCTTGGCCGAACCACGGGATAACCACCGTGCCATCTCTGTGATTGATCCTTGTTGGTTATTGTGCTTTGTTGAGGATTCCTCTCTAGCCACTTGGCAATTATTATGCTAATGATTAACCAAGTTTTGTGGCTTAAGTTTTCAAGTTTCACAGGATCACCTATTCACCCCCCCCCCCCTCTAGGTGCTCTCATCCAGGTGTACAATGGGGGGTGTAGCAGTGTGCTAACGTGTCTAGCAGAGAGGAGCTAGAGCCCTAAGTACATGCCGTCGTGGCAGTCAGAGAGGTTTTGGCACCCTGTTCATGTGATGTCGTGGCCGTCAGAGGAGCGCTGGAGCCCTGCAGAAGTACAGCTGTCGGGGCTGTCGGATCCTTGCTGACGTCTCCTTGCTGACGTAAGGGGCTGGGAGCTGCCGTCGTCATGGAGCGTGCGGGGTGTCATCATTACTTGTTTACTGGGGCGAGCCAGATGGGATGCCGGTCTTGTTCCCCGTAGCCTGAGCTAGCTAGGGGCAGGGTAATGATGACCCCCCTGGCGACGTGGCCGGTCCAGACCCGAGTTAGGGCGAGGTGGCGATTCCTCCGAGGTCAATGTTGAGTCCGAGCCCTAGGGTCGGGCGAGGCGGAGTCCATCGTCTTCCGGAGCCGAGGCTGAGTCCGAGCCCTGGGGTCGGGCGAGGCGGAGTTCATCGTCTTCTGGAGCCGAGGCTGAGTCCGAGCCCTAGGGTCGGGCGAGGCGGAGTTCGTCGTCTTCTAAGTCGTGGTTGAGTCCGAGCCCTGGGGTCGGGCGAGGCGAAGTCCATCTTCTGAGGCCGAGACGGGGGCTGAACCCTGGGGTCGGGCGAGGCAGAGCTTCCTATGTCGCCCGAGGCTGGACTTAGCCACTGTCAACCTCACTCTAGCGAGTGGCACGGCAGTCGGAGCGGGGCAGGCGGCGCTGTTTTCTTGTCAGGTCGGTCAGTGGAGCGGCGAAGTGACTGCGGTCACTTTGGCTCTATCGACTGAAGAGCGCGCATCAGGATAAGGTGTCAGGCGATCCTTGCATTAAATGCTCCTGCGATACGGTCGGTTGGCGTGGCGATCTGGCCAAGGTTGCTTCTCCGCGAAGCCTACCCGAGCTGAGCCTCGGGTGAGTTGATGGTGCGTCCGTTGCTTGAGGGGACCCTCAGACGAGGCGTGAATCTTCCGGGGTCAGCTGTCTTTGCCCGAGGTCGGGCTCGGGCGAGGCAGGATCGTGTCCCTTGAGCGGAGCCTTGGCCTGAATCGCGCCCATCAGGCCTTTGCAGCTTTGCGCTGACGGGGGTTACCAGCTGAGATTAGGAGTCTTGGGGGTACCCCTAATTATGGTCCCCGATAAAGAATGAATGCCGAGAAATGCTCATGAGAGTGCAAAGATAATTAGAATTTATTATCTAAAGTCTTGAATACAATTTTCCTTCACGGAACTCCGAGAACTTAGGGTTTCCGGAGTCAACAGTGAAGTTCAAAGAGCAGGGGGTGGGGGTTTTGGGTTCTAAGTTTCAAACAAGGTCCAAATCAAACCAAATTTTACCCAAGGCTTCTAAATAATGTTTAAAGTTCAAATAAAAAATTTTGGGAATTTTTGGAATTATTATCTATTTTCTAAAAATCCAGAACCAATGCTTTGGGCTAATTTAAATGCTCCGAAATTCCTTATTTGATTTAAAAATCCTAAAACTATTTTTATTAAATACTATGGAAAATAAGGAATCTAGGAAAATTAGTTTGACATTTTTAGGATTTTTCTACATTTTTCTACATATTTCCAAAGTTCCATGGAAAAAAAGAAAAGAAAGAGGGTTGAATAGTGCTGGGCCGGAAGCAGCCCAGACGGCCCAAGACCAGGGGAAAATGCACGCGCGCCCGTGCTAGCGGCTTTGCGAAAAAGCCCTTGTTTTACTGAATAACTGGGAGCGGGGTTACGTCACTGTTTAACGGAGTCACTGACAGATGCAGAAAAGTCCCTCTGGTTCTATTCCTTCGCAGACCGAGATCCCCGACGGCGACGAGCGCAGAATCGAGCTCCGGCGAGCTTGTACCAGATGACTTACGCCAAGACCGGAGCTCTATTTTGGCTTAAACCTAATTCAAGCCCGAATCAACATTTCCCCTAAGTCAATTTCATAGCTCGAGCTCTAAATCACCCTGTCCACGGAGACAGCGCAGAGAACGGACGAACAGAAATGTTCCCGGTGATCTAGGGCAGTCTAGCTCAATCAAGCGGGTCAAGGAGCATTAGGAGAACCTAAGGATGTTGAAACGGGAGAGCAGAGGGGATAAACTGACCGGAATTGTGCTGGCCGTGGTGAGGTCTCTCCTACGGTGTTCTTGAGCAGTTTTGGGGGAAGTTCAAAATTCACGCTCGCTGGTGAACGATTGGGGCTGATTCTTGGTGGCTGGATGCTTAACTACCTTACGGAGCTCGAGGTGTCTTCAATTTATAGAGCGCAATAGCGGTGGCCGGGAATTGCAGCGATGACGCGCGGCGGTCGGAGAAGGGGGAGTTCACTGGCGCGCGTGATTGGTGGCAAACCTCGTGGCATCTACTCCGGTGATTGACGAAGAGCGAGAGCAGGTCACGGCGGTGCGGTGGAAAGGCCTAGACACGCGGCACAAAGCCGAAGGGCGGCGGTCACCGGCGTGCTTATCGGATTCCACCGCGGCGAGCCTGGTACGGCGGCCAGAATTGTTTACTGGCCGGAGTTATCCACGACGGCATGACTCCGATGGTTATCTGATCAATCCGAGCACGAATCGAGACGCCGGCGGCACGAATCGCGGCGGAGATCATCGGCGGCGAGCTGAGCTGGTGATCTGATCATGTTCAGTCACTGTACCATGGGAAATGTCCATTCAGACGACCTGACAGAGCAAGTTTGACCAAGATTTTCTTCTGATTTTCTATAGCAACTAGTGGATCGACCAATGACAAAGTTGTTGTCTGATGATCCAACAACAATTCTGCTATAGCACCCATGGCCAAATTCTTATTAGATCAGGGCTGATTTCTAGTTCAAAGTTGGCTCAGTATTACTGTTAGTCTGAACTTCAGACAACAATTAGCCTGACAGCACATATTTGGGTGTAATTTTCACCAATTTTTGTATAACAACCACAGGAGATGTCTGCATCAAAGTTGCTCTCCTATAATAGGTTTACAAAATTTATGTGGCGACCTAGGGCAAATTCTTACTGATTTGAAAGTTAATAAGCTCCAAAGTTGAGCTTATAACACTGATTTCAGCCTTAGCATAGAACTCAAATGAGGTCCATTTTGCAAATAAGTCCAAAATCCAAAATTTTAGCTTATAAATCCACACATTTGTGAACTAAATGACTTAGGATACTCATTTATCATGGTTTTTGCACTTTAGTCCAAAAGTGGACTAATTTTGCACATAAGCCCCTAGGGTTTGGATTTAGGGTTTTCTAGGGTTTCAATTAGGGTTTCTGGTATCTCAGGGGTATACATGCAGTGTAGGTCCATCCTTAATCTTTGGGGTTTTCTCTATTTGGCTCCTGTTTTACCCCTCAAACCCTATTTAAGGTTAAGTACCCTAAACTAGGGTCTTATTTGCATAATGCCATAACCATACAACTTGTTTGAAATTTTTGGCCTAGTAAATGCATTCTAAGTGTGTCAAACATATGCAATGCCAATGCTTATGATGTTATGATCCAGTTTTAGTAACAGTAACACCAGGGGTGTTACATCCTTTCCCCCATAAAAGAATCTCGTCCCGAGATTCAAAGTCCTAGGGTAAGTAGTGGAAAAGGAAATGCTTCACGTTTTTATTTCCTGAGTTTTGGTACAAGGCAGGGGTGGGTTAAAAAGCCTGGGAAATTTTTATCTAAGAAATCTTGAGTTTCCCAAGTAGCCTCATCTTCGGAATGCTGGTTCCACTGTATCTTGTAAAACTTGAGAGTTTTTCTTCGGGTAATCCTGTCCTTTTGATCCAAGACTCGAATAGGATGTTCAGAATATGTCAAGTCTGGTTTAAGGACAACATCTGTGACTTCAATGGTTCGATCTGGAACCCGAAGACACTTCTTTAACTGAGACACGTGGAACACATTATGCACAACAGACAAGGTTTCGGGTAGTTGGAGTCGGTATGCCACTGGCCCACATTGCTCAAGTATAGGAAAGGGACCAATGTACCGGGGTGCAAGCTTCCCTTTAACCCCGAAACGCGATACGCCCTTCATTGGTGAAACTTTCAGGTAGACATGATCTCCAGCTAGAAAGTATAAGGGCATTCGTCGGTTGTCTGCATAACTTTTTTGACGAGCTTGAGCTTTCTTCAAATTACGAATTATTCGCTAAACTTTTTCTTCAGTTTCTTTTACCATATCTGGCCTGAAGACTCTTCTTTCTCCTGGTTCAGACCAATTTAGCGGAGTACGACATCGTCGTCCATATAAAGCTTCGAAGGGTGCCATCTTAATGCTTTCTTGATAGCTATTATTATATGAGAATTCCGCTAATGGTAAACATTCATCCCATTTTTGTGGAAACTCTAGAACACATGCCCGTAGCATATCTTCAAGTATTTGATTGACTCTCTCAGCCTGCCCACTTGTTTGAGGATGATAGGCCGAACTGTGGAGCAATTTGGTACCTAGGGATTTATGAAGTTCTTCCCAGAATTTGGATACGAATTGAGGTCCACGATCCGACACTATAGTCTTCAGAATACCGTGCAAACTGAGAATACGAGCAATGTATAATTGGGCATAAACAGCAACTAGGTAAACTGTCTTGACTGGCAGAAAATGAGCAATTTTCGTAAGCCGATCAACAATAACCCAGATAGAATCATACCCCTTCGCGGTTCTGGGCAATCCCACAACAAAGTCCATACCAATATCTTCCCATTTCCATGTTGGTATTGGTAAAGATTGTAATGGACCAGCAGCTTTCAGGTGTATGGCCTTGACATGTTTACAAGTGTCACATCTAGCCACATAGCGTGCGATCTCAACCTTCATCTCTGTCCACCAATAATGCTGTTTTAAATCATGGTACATCTTAGTGCTCCCGGGATGAACAGAATAGCGACTAAGATGAGCTTCGTCCAGAATTTGCTAGCGGACCTCTTCATTTTCAGGCACCACTATGCGGTTGTTGAACCATACAACACCTTGACTATCTCTTCGGAAGTAGTTGGCTTTTCCAATTTCTATCTTCTCCTGAATGCGCTTTATTTCCTCATCATTCTTTTGGGCATCAATTATCCTTTGCAAAAGGACTGAATCAAGCTTCAAGTGATTTGAAGTCCCATGCTGAATCATTCCCAGGTTCAAATTTTCCATCTCCTGGCATAATGTAATGTCAGAAGTCCTCATTGTTAGACAATGGCAGGAAGCCTTGCGACTAAGTGCATCTGCCACTACATTTGCTTTGCCTGGGTGATAATGGATCTCTAATTCATAATCCTTGATCAGCTCAAGCCATCTTCTTTGTCTCATATTGAGTTCAGACTGGGTAAAGATGTATTTCAAACTCTTATGGTCTGTATAAATATGATAGACATTTCCCAGTAGATAATGACGCCATATCTTCAGGGCATGAACCACTGCAGCTATCTCCAGATCATGAGTGGGATAATGCTCCACATGCCGGCGTAACTGCCTTGAAGCATATGCGATTACTCGGCCCTCTTGCATTAATACACAGCCGAGCCCACTGCCTAATGCGTCACAATACACATCAAAGGGCTTATTAATGTCTGGTTGAGCCAACACTGGAGCAGTGGTTAACAATGTCTTTAATTTCTCAAAAGCTTCATTACACTTTGAAAACCAATTGAATTTAGTTTCATTCTTCAATAGACTTGTGATTGGCTTCACAAGCTTAGAAAAATCTGGTATAAAACGGCGGTAATAGCCAGCTAGTCCAAGGAAACTTCGAACTTGATGAACAGTGGTTGGGGGTTTCCACTCCAAGATATCCTTGACCTTGCTGGGATCTACCGCAATCCCCCTGCAGATAACACAGTGTCCCAGAAATTGAATTTCTTCCAGCCAAAACGCGCACTTACTGAACTTGGCATATAATTTATGTTCTCTTAAGCGCGTCAACACGATCCGTAAATGTTGAGCATGCTCCTTTTCATTCTTGGAATATATTAAAATATCATCTATGAAGACCACCACAAACTTGTCCAACTCGGGCATAAATACCGAGTTCATCAAATAAGTGAAGTGGGCAGGAGCATTTGTCAATCCGAAAGACATTACCAGGTATTCAAATAATTCATACCGTGTAGCGAATGCGGTTTTTGGTATATCCTCGGGCCGAATACGGATCTGATGATAACCCGATCTGAGATCAATCTTGGAGAATACCCTCGCCCCAATCAGTTGATCAAATAAAATGTCAATCCGTGGAAGAGGGTACTTGTTCTTGATAGTGACCTCATTCAGGGGTCGATAATCCACACACATCCGTAAAGTTTGATCCTTCTTCTTGACGAATATGGCTGAACAACCCCATGGCGATGAACTTGGCCGGATGAATCCTTTTTCTAGTAGATCTTGTAATTGAATCTTCAGTTATGCCAGCTCATTTGGAGGCATTCGGTACGATCTTCTAGAAATGGGAGCCGTACCTGTAACACCCTAGGTGTTACCTTGGCTAGAGCCACCTTGACACTAGAAGCCTTTTTCACAAAGGTAAAAACTTGGGGCACCACATGAGAACCTTGGAGCTTTTGTGCTAATCAAGTGGCCAAGGACATGAGTAGCATTACTCTAATCCTTGCACTTCTACTACCTTGGATCAGGGGGGAGAAGAACCCTAGACCCCTCCTAAGCCCTATCTTCCAAAACCCTAAGTAAGGGGGGGAAAGAGAGTGAGCAAGTGGGCAAAGCATGTGTAACTTTTGCCCAAACTCTAAGCAACTTTGTAACCATCAATTAAGGGGGGAAATATTGCAAAAAGGCCCATGGAGAAACCCCAATTCAAATCTCCAAGTGGAGAGAGAGCTAGAGCTCTCAAATTCCCTCTAAGTCACATTTTAACCCTAATTCAAAAACCAGCCGTGTTCACTTTGAAGATGGCGCCAAAACCACTTGGGTTCTATACCAAAAATGTGCTATACCACTTAAGGCACCCCCTGGAAAAATTTGAGACCGAGACTCGGACGTTTGACAACACTTGACATCAGTTTTGTCGCTGTGCGGGCAGGGAGACAAGCCAGATTTGGCGCCCCTCTATCTCCCTATCTAGGGCGTATCATCCCTTGGAACTCACACATGTGAGATAGCCCTAGGTGCCAGGAGGAGGTCTGCGCCGGATTCATGGCAAGATTCGCACGTTTGCGATCTCTGGAAGCGTTTGAACATTGGAAGAAACTCACTGCCACGTGCTCGACGCCTTCTGCCCGCGCCAGAGCACGCTCGCGCGCGCCCTCGCACGCCCCGCGCCGCGCCCGAGCCAAACCCGCACCGTGGCCCGAGCCTATAAATCCCCCCCAGGCTTAGACTACACCCTTCCGCACATACTCCACACCTCGCCGGAGTTAGCTCGTCGCCGTTTGCCCGTGCGCAGCGAGTCCGCGGCCGCCCAACCCCTCTGCCACCATAGACCGGCTAGCAGAACCATCCCCAACCCCGTCCTGCCCTCGGAGAAGCTTGTGCACACCTCCGTGAGGCTCCCCGAGCAAGGAATCGGAGTTCCCTTCGCCGGAGAGGCCAGTCCGCACTCGCCGGAGTTCTCACCCCCGCCGGAGCACGTGGACCGGGTAAGCCACTCCACCATCCTTCGATTCCTTGTGCACACTGTCGTTACGTGACCCCGTGAAGCTCACCGTACCCTCGGATTGAGCCAGTTCGCCGTGGTTTGGCCGGTATACTCGCCGCCGACGAGGACACCCGCCTGCACGCGTGGACCGGGCGATTCCGGCCACCTCCGACGCCGAGCCGCACATCGGCGTGACCGCCAGAGTCTCCCCGAGCCGACCCCACCCTTCGCCGGACCTCCCTCGCCGCCGGTAAGCCGCGCCGCCCTTTTCTTTTCGCGGTTACTGTTTCAGTGAAGGGAAGGACTGCGGGTGAGAGGGAAGAAAGGTCAGGGGGTTTTGTGTGATGTCAGCGACACAGGGGAATAGTGGCGTAGGGGTAGATTTGTGAGGGTGGATTTAGTTTAAACCCAAGGACCTCGGTGTAAACGGTTTTTCCAGAAAACCTTTATTAAATCTATTTTTAATTTGGACAGAAAACTTTGAAAATGCATAACTTTTGTTTAAATCATCCAAAATTGGTCAAACTAATTTTACCAGACTCTAAATAATGTAACCTATCTAAGAAAAATATAACACCCCATAAGCACTAGAGAAAAATATAAGGTTATGATTTAATTACAGTTTGAACCAAAAGCTTAATAATAGCAAGAAAAATGGTTGTACTAATTAACTAAGGTTAGAAAAATTTGGAGAAGTTTATATCTACCTACTGACCTAGTTAAAAATGTTAAACCCCTCTGTCCATTATATTAAGTTAGTTTTAACCCCTTATTTCATAATATGCTTAAGTTTAAGAAAAATAGAAAAAGTAACATAAATAATGAACCAGAGGGCACCCCTATTTTTGTTGAGATACTTAGTCAATGTAGTTCACTGGAAAAATGTATCATACCCTGTTGCAATGTAAAATAAGAAAGCTACCTTTTAAATTAATAAAACAAGGATAACTTAGAAAAACCCTACAAAAATAACCCTAAGGTAAAACCTCCCCAAACCTTAGTGTTGGGGACTTGTTCTCAAATGCTAAGAATTAAGAACAAGGCAACACAAAAAAAAAATGTTAAGTGTTAAGATCCTTCGTCCTCCATAACGATATATCCCTTCAGGATATAAAGCATCTCGGACGAAGGTTACGAAGGACATACCTTCGTAGGCATAACAACGAAGAATGATGCATTCACATAAATTATAGAATATGAAATAAACATTTAAATATTGTCATAGAATTATCTCTACTTGTATTAATGAATATAAATGACTTTGAATTACAAATGTACCTTCGGTCCTGCGGAAGGCAAAAGTACAAGCGTGATGCGAAAGCAAATGACAGATTCACGTGAATAGTACAGAGGTACTGTTCATCTATTTATAGGCACAGGTCGCAGCCTGTGACAAATTACAATTATGCCCCTTGCGAAAGTTTATAGCATTGACTCAGACCTATATGTATAAAAAGGTCATTCTATCTCTATGTCGGTTTAAAACGCCGAAGCTCCATGAAAAGGGACCTTCGGCCATCTCTTGGAGACGACTTCAGCCGAAGCTGCTTCTTCGTGTGAGACCTTCGGCGCACCGAAGCACGACCCCAACAGTAGCCCCTTTCGCGGTGCTAGATCGTTCTTCGTAACGAGCTTGACCCGTGAAAAAAGCCTCTTCAGCTTCGGGAAGCCGAAGGTCCAAAAAACACCTTCCCTGAGCTCGTTGCGGAGAAACGATCCGACTTCCGAGCGCGTGTCGGTCCCACCTTGCAGAGTTACTGTTTGATCCTTGCGGTCCACTGCGCAGCGGGTACAAGTTACGGCGCGCCTGGTGTAACAATTCCGCCGCTTCGCCTTCTTACCTGCAGTACTATATAAACAAGCAGGTAGGTGTGAAGTTACCACAGCATTCATTGCTATTTGCACTGTTTTGCTGCCGAAATTTTCCATCATAGCCGAAGCTTAAATCCCAAAATCGAACGAAGGTCCGTCTCGACGCTTGCTTCGTCAGAAAGAAGAGCTTCGGGAAAAAAGAAAAAAGAAAAAGGTTTCTGACTTCCCCAAACTCAGAATCAAATGGCGAGAGTGCGATCTACTGCCAAAGTTGTTCGTGAGGGAGACGAAGCCGAAAGTTCAGGCACTGTGCCCATCTCCGAAGCGATGCAGCGCTCCGGTCTAGTGACTGCGGAAGAGGGGCCTGGTGCCGAAGCAAACCCGACAACAGCCGAAGAAGAAAACATTGATGGGACTGACTCCGAAGATGACTACGACATTGCTACACCTAGCAAGCCCAGTCACCTGGATTTTGGAAAATCAACTGTTTCAAAAGCTGACCTTGCGAAGATGGTAAAAGCAGGTTTTTTCAATGAAGATCAGAAGAAGCTACTTCGCTTCGGGGGAGAGGAGTCTACCCCGAAGCCAGAGAAGGATGAGATTGTAATTTTCAAAAGCTTTTTAAAAGCTGGGCTGAGATTTCCTCTCCATGGAATTATTGGAGATGTGTTGCAAAAATTTGGCATTTATTTTCACCAATTGACTCCTAACGCCATCGTTAGACTCAATGTTTATATCTGGGCCCTCCGAAGCCAAGCTGTGGAACCGTTTGCCGACAGCTTCTGCCGAGCCCACGAATTACATTACCAAACAAAGGCCAGAACAGACGGACTACACGATAATTTCGGCTGTTACAATTTTGCCTACCGGAAGACAACAAAGTGTCCTGTCATCAGCTACCGAAGCAAATGGCCAGCAGGCTGGAAGTCTGAGTGGTTCTACGTAAAAGTTGACGAAGACAGAGAAAAATTGGTGCAAAGCCCTCTGGAATTAATCTTCGGAGAGACGAGGCCACGCTGCCGCATCGGTGATTTAAAGGGTCCCACCTGGGCTGCTCTGGGTGAATTTGAAATTATCTCAAAAAATATTGGCACCAGGGATCTAGTTCAGGAATTCTTGGCATTCAGGGTTTTCCCTACTCTAAAAGAGTGGGAAATGCCGAAGCTGGAGGGAGAGAAGAAGGAGGGGGAGCTAGTTCGTCTGCCTTATCACTTTAAATTCAAGAAGTACTTTAAGAAACCCTGCAAAGAGTGGTTAGACACAGTTGAGACAATGTGCAATGAAATCTTGGGGAATTACTCCAAAAAGGAGGATCAATTAATGACAGCAGCCTTCGGCACCCGACCGAAGCGAAGACTGAACCGAGTATTCGATGCCCTGGGCCTCGAGTATCCAGACTATGAGCAGTTGAATAAGGGTGCCGAAGGCCACAAAAGAAAAAGAGTGGCTGAAACCGAAACTCTGATCAGAGGTGAAGAAGGACCAGCAAAGAAAAAGAAAATTATCAAGAAAAGAACAATATCCACTCCGAAGCGCCAATCTCCCGAAGAAGAGGGGTCCCCCACACCGCCTTCTACCAGCGACGTGGATGAAATTTTAAAGGTAATGACTGAACCCATGCCCACGAAGCTAAGTCCACTAGGGCTCCAACTGACGAAGCTTTTTCGAAAGGTGGACGAGCCGGATCAGACGAAGACAAGCAAACCCAAGCGGCAAAGAATCATTGCGGTAACTGAAGTTATCGATAAGACGCCGCCAAGGGCGTCAATCCAAAAATCGGCAGCTGCCGAAGATACAGCAATCGTCGAGGGCATAGCTTCGGGGGTCGCGGCTACCGAAGCCGCTACAGCCGAAGATACAAACTTAAAATCCACGATCGAGAATATCAACAAGATTTTGGAAGACATGGCTGCGCAAGAAGCTGGTGCGACTACTGAAAAAACCATGGCCACAGTGCCTGAGAAAGGAAAAGAAATAGCCGAAGACCCTTCGGACGACGAAGCCTACTCTTTCCAGAACTTAGTTGGGCAAAAACTGACGAAGGACGAAATAGAAGAACTTAAAGACTACGCCAAGTCTTGCGGCTACAAGTCAGGTGCCCTCCTATTTGGGGGCATTGATGACGAACAACTGGGCTGCATCCGGGACTCAGCTGGAGCTAAGGTCATCGGTACTCTATCAAAGAGTATCGGTTTTCCGAAGCTAGAGACAGACATCAGCCGCTATCGACGACAACATATCGTCGGCAGCTTATTTTATTCAAATTTCAAGGTAAACATCCTTCTCCCTAACTTCTATTGTTTTTTAATAATGGCAATATTTTTTAACGAAGGTTGTTTATTTGTAGAGCATGCTTCTAAGCAAAGCTTTGAGGATGCAGCAAGATCTAGAAGATAAGAAGCACGAAGCTATAATTGAAAATTTGGAGAACAAAATAAAGGAGCAATCAGATGCTTTTGAGAAAAAGAACTTTGAGCTCCAGGCAGCCGAAGGCTTACTGGCGGAAGCTGAAGCAAAAATATCAGAACTAAACTCGAAGCTTCTCCGCCAGTCCGAGCAGTTCGAACGAGAAAAACAAGATCTCAATGAAAAACTTGAAGCCGAAGCTCAGCAGAATTCAGATTTGAGAAAACTACTGACAAATCTTCAAGAAAAATGCCTCGAATTTAGCAACAAGTGCATTCGACGATTAAGAAAGATTTTTTACTCGGTTGGAGCTAGCAGCGAAAAATTTACCCCCTCAGCTGAAGATCTACCGAAAACCTTTGAACACATTGAGGGGGAGATTGACGAGCTCGACGAAGTCATAGCTGGGCATGGTGACTTCTGTGCCTGGGTGGCTTCTCGAGGGACCGCTGCTGCATTTCTGAAGGCCGGCTGCGAACACGGAAAAATTGTCAACAGGCCCAACTTCACCTTATCTCCATCAATCCTGGATGATATGCCTGACCTCGCCCGAAGCATCTCCAATAGATTTATAAAAATGATATGGACAAAAGGCGGGCGGGAGAAAGCTGGAGACGAAGCACGAAGTCATCTTGAACCAGTAAGAAATGATACTTCGGAGTTACCTTTTCCTTTGCTCTTGATTTTTGCTCATAAACTCTTAATTTATGTAGGATGACGAAGGTGAAGATGATGCCTAAATTATGTCGTCGAAGCTGAAACTTAATGAAGATCAGTAGAAGTGTACTGTAGAAAAACTCAGGATATTTTTGTAACAATTCTTGTAAACACAACTAGACTATCTTCAAGGAACTTTGTACATACCTTGTAATATATTCTTACCCTTTGCTTGAGGCGCTTTGTTGTGGACGAAATCAGTATTTTGAGCTGAAGGCGAAAAAACACCTTCCCTTCTTTTCGTACACAACGAAGCCTAAAAGGTCGCTTCCTCTTTTTGCCGAAGCTTTGCTTTTTTGTACATGACAAAACATAAAAGACTACTTCTCCTTTCTGCCGAAGCTTTTCTGTACAAAACATTAAAAACTACTTCTCTTTTCTGCCGAAGCTTTCCTTTACAAAACATAAAAAACTACTTCTCTTTTCTGCCGAAGCTTTCCTTTACAAAACATAAAAAACTACTTCTCTTTTCTGCCGAAGCTTTCCTTTACAAAACATAAAAAACTACTTTCTCTTTTCTGCCGAAGCTTTCCTTTACATGACAAAACATAAAAGACTACTACTCTTTTACACAACGATTCATAAAAATCCAGTTCTCCTTTATACTGAAACTTTTCTTTGTGCCAAAGCAACGGAACTTTTCACTTTTGCACACAACATAGCGTAACAAGTCATAAAAAGGCACTTCTCCGAAGCTTTTTTGCCGAAGCAGCCACTTGGGAACACAAATGCTATGAATGAATGCTTATGCATGCGAATGTTATGATGTAATGTAATGCACGAATGAATGTCCGAAGCATATGTCCGAAGCCATATTGTCAGCCATTACTTGGAAACAACCACACATTAGCTCTGCATTCCCTTAGGAACGACTTTGGAGCTTCTTCGCCTCTTACTTAGGCAATATCAGCGTTGACTTTTCGCTGTAAGCTCTGCATCCCCTTAGGGACGTCTTTGGAGCTTCTTCGTCTTTTACTTAGACGGTATAAGCTCTGCATTCCCTTGGGAACGTCTTTGGAGCTTCTTCGCCTTTTACTTTCGGCGGAATCAGCGTTGACTTTTCGCTGTAAGCTCTGCATCCCCTTAGGGACGTCTTCGGAGCTTTTTCTCTTTTTCAGTTTCGGCACTCGATGGTGCGCTCTCAGCTTTTACATGTACATCTTTGGGGGATTTTGCTCTTATAAAACTAAAAAGAAAAATTACATGTGATGGCCCCATTAAAAACCTTTCTCCCCCTTTAGAAAGGAAAAGGGTGCCATGAAAAAGAAAAGAAAAGTCAAAATTACATCGAGTTATACATAAAACCGCCGAAGCTCATCCGCATTCCAAGATCTTGGAATTTCATTGCCATCCATGTCCTTCAGTCTGTACGAACCAGGCCTTGACGAAGATGCTACTAAGAAAGGCCCTTCCCATTTCAGTTGCAATTTGCCCACTGTATCCGGATTGGCCACTCTCCGAAGCACCAAGTGTCCTGGCTCAATATTTTTTAGCCGGACCTTTCTATCTCGCCATTTAACTGTTTCAGCCTGGTACTTATTGATATTCTCCACGGCTTGGAGCCTGATCCCTTCTAAGGCATCTTTTTCCACGAGACAAGTATCTTCGGGACCTGATTCTGCCGAAGCTACCACTCTTATTGATCCAGCTTTGGCCTCTTCCGGGGTTATTGCTTCGTCACCAAATAACAACTTAAATGGGGTAAAGCCTGTAGATCTTGATGCTGTTGTGTTATGGCTCCATACCACTTTGGTAAGCTGATCTGGCCACTTTCCCCTTGGTTGATTGAAGATTAGCTTCATTATTCCTGTCATTATGATGCCGTTGGCCCTTTCAACAAGCCCATTTGACTCCGGGTGCCTGACTGACGCAAAGTGGATCTTCGTGCCAATTTGATCACAAAAATTTCTGAATTCTTCGGAGTCAAATTGTGTTCCATTATCTACAGTTATAGCCTTCGGCACTCCGAAGCGACAGACAATATTCTGCCAGAAAAATTTTTGGACAGTGGCCGAAGTTATTGTAGCTAATGGCTTCGCCTCAATCCACTTGGAAAAATATTCCACAGCAACTACAACATATTTCAGATTGCCCTGAGGCGGTGGTAATGGGCCCAGCAGATCGAGGCCCCACCTTTGCAATGGCCAGATGGGTTGTATTAGCTGTGTCAAAGACGAAGGTTGTTTTTGATCTCTTGCACATTTCTGACAACCTTCGCACTTTCGAACTAACTCAGCTGCATCCGAAGCTGCCTTCGGCCAATAAAATCCTTGACGGAACACTTTTCCAAGTAACGGCCTGGATCCGATGTGGGATCCACAAAGGCCTGCATGTATCTCCTTCATCAACTCTATACCTTCGGCTCTAGACAAGCACTTGAGCAACGGGGCACAAACTCCATGCTTGTATAACTCCCCTTCTATAATGATATACGGACGAGCTCTTGCCTCTATTCTTTTATTATAAGCTTCGTCATCTGATAGGAAGTTGCCCTGAAGGTAAGAAATTATTTCAGTTCTCCAATCTTCACTGTACACAGGGGAAATAGTAAGAACTGCTCTTTCAAGTAACTCCACCGAAGGTGCCTTTATTGTTTCAAAGAATACATCCGAAGGTAGCGGCAGCCCCTGTGCTGCAGACCTGGCTAACAAATCAGCATGTTCATTTTGCCCTCGAGGGATATTCTTAACAGAGAATCCTTCGAAGGAAGCTTCGATCCTTCGGACTGTGTCTAGGTATTTTTCAAGCTTCGGGTCTTTAGCCTTGCAACTTTTGTCAATATGACCCGAAACAATCTGAGAATCAGTTTTAAGGATCGCCCTCCTGATCCCCATCGCCTTTAGTTTCCGAAGACCCAGGAGCAAGGCTTCGTACTCAGCAATATTATTTGTGCAGCTGAAATCCAGTCTTGCTGCGTAGCAAGTTTTGACCTTGGACGGTGAAACCAAAACAGCAGCTGCTCCTGCTCCGAAGGTTCCCCAGGAGCCATCACAAAACACTGTCCATGCTTCGGCATCTTTATTCGCTTCTTCGCCCTGAGCCCCTGGCGTCCAGTCGGCAATAAAATCTGCCAATGCTTGAGATTGGATCGAGGATCTGTGCACATAATCAATGTAAAATTCATTAAGCTCCGCAGCCCATTTTCCAATTCGGCCAGTAGCTTCTTTATTTCTCATGATATCTTTCAACGGCTGCGAAGAAGGAACAATAATATTATATGCCTGAAAATAATGCCGAAGCTTCCTGGATGCCATTAGAACGGCATACAACACCTTCTCCAGTTCTGTATAATTTTTCTTTGAGACACTAAGGACTTCAGATACAAAATATACTGGGACCTGCTTCTTGATTTGTCCATCAAACTTCTCCTGCACAAGTGCCGCACTTACTGCTGAGTGCGAAGCTGCCACATACAACAACAGAGGAGCCCCTGGCACTGGTGGAGTTAATGTTGTTAGATCTATCAGGTATTGCTTGAGTTCTTCGAAAGCTTTTTGTTGAGCTGGGCCCCATTGAAAGACTTCAGCTGATTTTAGCACCTCGAAGAAGGGTAGATTTCTTTCCGCTGATCTGGATATAAATCTGTTAAGAGATGCCAGTCTTCCTGTCAATCTTTGGGCCCCCTTTCTTGTGGTTGGTGGCTCCATTCGAAGTATAGCTTCGATTTTGTTTGGATTAGCTTCAATTCCCTTTGTTGAAACCAAGCATCCAAGGAACTTACCCTTCTTTACTCCGAAGACACATTTTTCTGGATTCAGCTTCAGACCAGCTTGTCTGAAGCTGGCGAAGGTCTCCTGCAGATCAGCAATATGGTCTTCTTGCTTCGTGCTTTTTACAATAATGTCATCAACATAGGTCAACACATTTCTGCCTATCTGAGATTGGAGAACCTTCGCAGTCATCCTGCTGAAACTCCCTCCTGCATTCTTAAGCCCCTCAGGCATCCGAAGATAGCAATATGTACCACTTGGGGTTATGAAACTAGTCTTCGGCTCATCCTCCTTTTTCATCCAGATTTGATGATAGCCTGAGTAACAATCCAGGAGACTCATGAGTTCCGAAGAAGCTGCTGCATCAACTAAAGAGTCTATCCGTGGCAGCGGGAACTCATCCTTCGGACAAGCCTTGTTGAGATCTGTGAAATCAATACACATTCTCCACTTTCCATTGGCCTTCTTCACCATAACAGTGTTAGCTAGCCATTCTGGATACTTCACTTCTCTGATAACTCCTGCACTTAGGAGTCTTTTTACTTCGTTGCGAGCCCCTTCGGCCTTGTCATCAGACATTTTCCGAAGCCTCTGCTTGCGGGGTCTGAAGGATGGGTCAACATTGAGCGAATGTTCAATAACATCCCGATTCACTCCACAAAGATCATTGGCTGACCATGCAAAAACATCTTTATTGTTGAATAAAAACCTTATCAAGGTTTTCTCTTGATCTTCAGATAATTGCGAGCCCAATAGCACCTTCTGCTCTGCTATATCCTCACACAGCAGCATGGGCTTCGGCTGATCAGCCGAAGCTGCTTTTTCCCTCCTGAACTTATACTGTTCACAAGCTTCAACTCCATCTATATTATGGATTGCCTTGGAATCAGTCCAGCTTCCTTCGGCCCTTCTGGCAGCTTCCTGACTCCCATGAATAGCAATAGGCCCTTGGTCCGAAGGTATCTTCATGCAGAGATAAGCTGGGTGAAGAATTGCTTCAAAAGCATTTAGGGTACCACGACCAATGATGGCGTTGTAGGGGTATTCCATGTCAACAATATCAAACACAATTTGCTCAGTCCTTGTGTTATTAACAAATCCGAAGGTTACCGGCATGGTAATCTTCCCGAGTGCCACAATCTGCCGCCCTCCGAAGCCACAAAGAGGGTGCGTAGCATCATGAATCTTGTCTTCAGGCTCTTGCATCTGTCTGAAGGCTTTGGCAAATATAATGTCAGCTGCACTGCCTGTGTCAACTAGGACATTGTGAACCAGAAACCCTTTGATCACACAAGAAATGACCATAGCATCATTGTGAGGATAGTCCTTGAGCTGAAGATCTTCCTGAGAGAAAGTAATTGGAATGTGAGACCATTTTGACTTAATGAAGGGTCCCTGCACTCCAACATGCTGCACCCTTCTCTGAGCCTCCTTCTGCTTTTTGTTAGCTGGCTCTGAGCAAGAACCGCCTGTTATCGGGAGCACCAGCTTCGAAGCCGAAGCAGCTCCAGCTTGAGTGTTGAACGAAGCCATCAGCTCAGAAAGGTGGAAGTGAGTTGACCGGAGGTGGGCGCCAATGTTGGGGACTTGTTCTCAAATGCTAAGAATTAAGAACAAGGCAACACAAAAAAAAAATGTTAAGTGTTAAGATCCTTCGTCCTCCATAACGATATATCCCTTCAGGATATAAAGCATCTCGGACGAAGGTTACGAAGGACATACCTTCGTAGGCATAACAACGAAGAATGATGCATTCACATAAATTATAGAATATGAAATAAACATTTAAATATTGTCATAGAATTATCTCTACTTGTATTAATGAATATAAATGACTTTGAATTACAAATGTACCTTCGGTCCTGCGGAAGGCAAAAGTACAAGCGTGATGCGAAAGCAAATGACAGATTCACGTGAATAGTACAGAGGTACTGTTCATCTATTTATAGGCACAGGTCGCAGCCTGTGACAAATTACAATTATGCCCCTTGCGAAAGTTTATAGCATTGACTCAGACCTATATGTATAAAAAGGTCATTCTATCTCTATGTCGGTTTAAAACGCCGAAGCTCCATGAAAAGGGACCTTCGGCCATCTCTTGGAGACGACTTCAGCCGAAGCTGCTTCTTCGTGTGAGACCTTCGGCGCACCGAAGCACGACCCCAACACTTAGGATAACTAATGTTTTGATAATAAGAGCTTAGGAAAAATCTGAAATCTGTTGTTTGATATTTTTCAAATGACAAATTAGTTTTAAGCACCCTTTTTGCACCCAACTTTAGAAATCCATCATTAATTAACCATCATGTTGCTCTCTGTCATTTTTGGTACAAGAGCTTTTTATCACTACTAAAGGCCAACAAAAATAACCCTTAGGTCAGGACCCACTTTAATAAAAGACTTGTAGTGTAAAGTGGCCCTTTTTGCCTAACTATTGTTATTTTTGTTTAAGGACTAGCTTTTGTACTTTAAGCCTCAAATTCTCAAAACAAGCTAGAATAGCCAGTGACAACCCACTGTAATTTTTACAGAATTTTTGGAAATTATTAAACCACTGTCATAGTTCAAACCTACACTAAAACCATAAGTAGAAAATAAAGAAAGGAAAATAAATACTGGTAATAGTGTTATCCTAAAACCCTTATAACCTTGCCCACTGAAATATGAAAGGACAATGCAAATCTACCATATTATCCTCAATAAAAAAACTAAGCCTAGGAGTGATAAGCATAAACCACTAAAGGCCCCGTATGACCCGGAAACCCTAAGTTTTTGCTTTAACTTAGTTTTCTTTTGCATAATGTTGTTAATCCTGCATAATCATGACATACATATTCATTGCATTCGATAGACTGTAATCTTGCTGACGGAGAGTACGTCCTCGTGCTGGAGCAAGGAGCTGCTCAGGAGGTAGCCCCAGACCCAGCACCAGAGCCTGCACCAGAGGACCTGCCTGCCACTGCTTTGGAAGGCAAGCCCCGGTTTTATGCATAACCTGTTATTTATGCTATTTTACTTCACTTAATGATTGTAGGCTTGTACTGTGCACTTAAGTGTAGGAGTTGCTTGGAACCTTAGTTGCATGAACTCAGGTATCCTATTGAGATGAATACTAGTATGCTAGGTCGAGTAGCTGCTTTATTAATCAGGATCTCGGTAGAAGTCGAGTGATTTTTCTAGCACTCGCGCGAGGTCAGGAATTGGCTGTATCCACCTTCTTACCATATTGATGTTGGTTTGTGGGCAACAATCCATGGGGATTGATTGTCCACGGGATAAAAAGTTGAATAAGGATTAAGGTGTGGTACCGTGAGTCAAGCGTTTGAACGTACTAAACACATACCGAGAAATATGGTAAATCGGTAAGCCTAGTACCTGATTGAACCTGCCAGCGGACATATCCCCTCACGCGACCTGAGACGAGGTCTCCCATTCCGGTTATGGTGGGTACAAGTGCGGTCACTGCACGACGGCCAGTCGGGGTCAGTGAGGCATTGTACGCCAAGGCGGTGAGCCCTGATCTGCTGCCAGGGAATCGATGGGGACGGTTGATATGTGTGGGGACGGAGTGCCCCTGCATGTCGTGTGTTTAGGTTTACCTTGCAAGGATAAAAACTCGATTCGAATCGTCTGCTTCTCGCAGCTAATGAGACTGCTTGATCCATGCTGCTACATTGAGTAACAAGTGGAATGATGCGGAGATGATATAAGATGTTGATTGCTAAAATGTTTGCTACTCTGTATGAATAGATAGTACACTTTTAGCCTTAAGAGAGTCACACTTAACTTTGACAAAGTTAAAATCTTGATTTAGAAACTCAGCTAGTGCTTTTGGCAACCAAACCCCACAGCCAAACAGCTGCATGTCTAGAGGTAGAGGAGTAGACTCCTCACACCGGGTAAGTCTAGCTGAGTATTAGTATACTCAGCCTTGCTTGTGGCATAATTTTACAGGTTCTCTGGAGGACATGGTTGCTGGAGTGACTTGGCCATCCACCCTGCCACCGGGTTGGACTGTCGAGTGGGACCCTGCCTCGGCTGAGGAGGAGCATGAGGAGTGATGGGACAGGCTTCCCCATCTCTCCATTTATTTATCGTTAGTTTATTTCCGCTGCACTTCAAAACAATGATGGTTACTTTTGCAAAAACTCCAATGATGATGATGGTGATGTAATAACTTAATACTCTGACATGTATGGTTTTATGCTTTATTGTATTTGCTCTGTGACTCACCTTCGAGTGAGATTGTGGTACTTGATCCTGTCAGTGGCCGTGTCGGACTAGATCCGAGGGATTGACGGGTTATTCCCATTTAAGTGTGGTCCAGCCTCTAAGGCGGGGCTTAGGCACTTAAGTTGGAATAATTCGGGCAGTTCCGCCACAGCTGGTATCGGAGCTTGTACCACCACAGAGGAATCAATAAAACATAAATGCCATCCCTTTTCTAAAGTAAAATTTGATAGAAACACTGTTGGATAGACTATAGGACGAGCAGGATAGACCTAGGACGTGAAGCCTGAGGAAATAGATGGGTAGTTAGGTGGCTAAGTGACTAGGCCCTATAGGCCACTCTTTTTTAGGAGGGGAGTTCTTCCCTATTCCTTTTTATCTTTTGGAGAGGTCGATCAGGACGAGCATGCATGCATTCATAATTAAGCAAATGGATAACTGAGTAAAAGAAACATAAAAACAAGGTAACAATCAACTAGGTCCCCAGTGCCTTTTTCTTTTTAATTAGAGACAGGCTGAGTTTTATTTTCCTTGTTCTTTTCTTGAAATTCTTTTTCTTTTACTTACGCTTAACCGTGCACAGATGACTTCCCACGGATCCTCCGATGACGGAAATGCACTGACCCACACTGACGGACTTGCACGAGAGGGATTTCCCTGCATCTTGTGGGAGGTACTTCAGGGGGCCGGATATTTGACACCCCCTCAGTACGCGGTGCAGCAGTTCGAGAAGCACCGGGTGCCTCGCTGTAGGGTGAGGATGACCTTGGAACCTCATCCCCTGCAGCCAGGCTGGCGCTCCTTGGACTCTGAGTCTCTCGGGTACCGAGCGGAGGACACAATCGAGACAATCGCTCTGCACGGACTGACTACCTTCTGTGGATTCCATCCCCTGGAGCTGGCTACCCACCCCATGGGGTTGTTCCCCGCAGAAAAGGAGGACGACCCGATGTGGAGGGATCGGGTGGAGCATGCCAAGGACATCTGGGCTCTTTACCCAGGCCACACTGCGCACTTGACAGTACGGTGCATGAATGCTCTGTACCGTCTGCAGGTGATGCGTGGTGAGGCCATGTCTCATTTGATGGCACTACTGGAGGCCACCAAGATCACCCTGGACAACAGGGAGGAGCTCGTGGTGGACTTGTCCTAGGAGCTCGTGGAAAAAGATTTGCAAGTGGAGCAGCTGTCTGGTGAGGTTCATGAGTTGGAGGAGCTAGTGGGCACCCGGGAAAACACCATCGAGATTCTCGAGGATCAGCTCCTCAACACTCAGCAGCAGCTGGCAGAAGCAAATGAGCACCTAGACATGCATCACCAAGAGATCCATGGTGAGGAGGCTGACGAGGACGTTGACATCGAGGGAGGAGACGAGTCTGCTTCCAGTGTAGACACCGCTGGCTCAGGAAGACCACCTTCCCCCGAGTCTAGCGTTGCCTCGTTCGCTCACTAGATGCCAGGCTAATCCTAGAGATTGATGATAGTTGGACTCCTCGCCGCTAGCTTAGCTTTTGCACCCTTAGGGTACTAGGCCAGGTAGAGTTGAGTCTTTTGGATCATTGCTGTAACCATGCTAAACTCTTTTGAAAATTCAGGGATGATTAATGGCAGTTTAAATTTGGACGGAAGGTTCCCGTTCTCGTTTTGTTCATATGGAAATTATTGCTTTAACTCCCCTACCCTGTTTAAACCTTAAACTGAGAAGATGTGTTATTAAGCAACCATGTGATTTTTCAGATGGCTGGGAGAGCGCGCCGTGGTCAGAATGAGCACGTTCCTCCACCGCCACCGCCTCCCACTCTGCAGGAGCTCATGGCCCAGCAGAATGAGATCCTGAGACAGCTAGCTCAGCGTCAGCCACCACCTCAGCAATATGGTGGAGACCATCAGCGTCACCCCGTCGCTGCTACCTACCAGGAGTTCCTCAGCACTCAGCCACCATTGTTTACCAGGGCGGAGGACCCGCTTGATGCAGATGTGTGGTTGAGGGTGGTAGAATCCAAATTCCCACTGCTCCATGGAATTTGCTCAGAAGTCACCAAGGTCAGGTTCGCCACCCAGCAGCTTCGCGGACCCGCAAGGACTTGGTGGGACCATTTTCTTGCCATGCAGCCAGAAGGCCGAGAAGTGGAATGGAGGGAGTTCAAGGCGGCTTTCAGAGGGCACCATATCCCCGCTGGCATCATGGACCGGAAGCTAAATAAGTTCTTGGCACTCACTCAGGGCAACAGGACAGTGTTGCAGTATGCCCAGGCTTTTAATGACTTGTGCCAGTATGCTGGATACCATGCAGATACGGATGAGAAGAAGCGAGACAGGTTCAGGAGGGGGCTCAGCACTAAGCTCCGTGACCGTCTCAACACCGTCAGGGCCAACAGCTACAATGAGTTGGTCAACATGGCTATCTCCCAAGAGGACTGCATTACAGCTAGGCAGGCAGAGAAGAAGAGGAAGACCCCTGTGGCAGGACCCTCAGCTCAGCCACAGCGCTTCAGGATTGTGTCCGACACCCAGGGCAGGGGCCCCCAGCAGCAGCAAGGGAGATGGGTGATCAGACCACCCCAGCAGCAGCAGGCACCCAACCGCAACCAGTTTCCAGCTCAGAGGAATAACCAGCAGCAGCAGTACCGCCAGGCAAATGACAACAGATGTTTCACTTGTGGTAGCACTGGGCATTATGCCAAGAATTGCCCCAAGAATCAGCAGAGGCAGGGGCAGAATGTTAATCAGAACCAAGGAAAGAGGCAGAAGGTGCAAGTAAGGCAGGGCAAGCTGAACTTCACCACAATGGCTGACATTCCAGAGGGAGCACCCGTCATGACTGGTATCTTTACAGTTTTAAATTTTCCTGCTATTGTTCTTTTTGATTCTGGTGCTTCGCATAGCTTTGTTAGTGCCAAATTTAGTGTCAAGTGCCAGTTGCCTTTTCACCACACCAATGGGGGAATCACAATTTCAACACCAGGAGGCAGGGTTGCCACTAATCAAATCAGCAAGAATGTGCCCATAAAGTTTGGTAGTCTAATAATTAAAACCACCCTCCTCATTTTGGGTTTGGACAGCGTGGATATCATCTTGGGAACTGATTGGTTGGCCAAACATCAGGCAATATTGGATATTGCAGCCAGGGCCATTGAAATTCATTCCCCTGCTTATGGCGAGACTGTTTTGTATTTACCCAACCAGGGTGGTACCCGGTCTTGTGCCTTTGTTATGGCAGAATCCCCAGTAAGGCAGATCCCAGTAGTCTGCGACTACCCCGATGTTTTTCCGGATGAATTGCCAGGAATGCCACCTGACAGAGATATTGAATTTGCCATTGAATTGCAACCCGGGACTGCTCCTATCTCTAAGAGACCTTATAGGATGCCTCC
Source organism: Zea mays (assembly GCF_902167145.1). Lineage (NCBI taxonomy): Eukaryota > Viridiplantae > Streptophyta > Magnoliopsida > Poales > Poaceae > Zea > Zea mays. Next base: position 212,195,941 of record NC_050097.1, read on the forward strand.
CGCAGAGTTGGCAGAAATGAAGAAACAATTGCAGGAATTGTTGGACAAGGGATTTATTCGTCCAAGCACTTCACCATGGGGATGTCCAGCATTATTTGTGAAGAAAAAGGATGAGAGTTTGAGGATGTGTGTTGACTACCGCCCTCTCAATGCGGTGACTATCAAGAACAAGTACCCGTTACCCCGCATTGATGTTCTGTTTGATCAATTGGTAGGAGCCAAGGTATTCTCCAAGATAGACCTTCGCTCGGGCTACCATCAGATCAAGATTCGAACCAGTGATATTCCCAAGACGGCTTTCTCTACCAGATATGGACTCTATGAGTTTTTGGTGATGTCTTTTGGGTTAACCAATGCCCCGGCTTATTTCATGTACCTGATGAACTCAGTATTCATGCCAGAGTTGGACAAGTTCGTGGTCGTTTTCATTGATGACATTCTGGTTTATTCCAAGAATGAAGCCGAGCACACCAAACACTTGCACACTGTACTTCAGAGACTGCGTGATCATCAGTTGTATGCTAAGCTGAGTAAGTGTGAGTTCTGGCTGAAGGAGATCAAATTCTTGGGTCACACAATTTCTCAGGATGGGATATCAGTTGATCCTGAGAAGGTGCAAGAGGTAATGGATTGGAAACCCCCGACTACAGTAAAGCAAATTCGGAGTTTTCTGGGATTGGCAGGGTATTACCGACGATTTATTCCGGATTTCTCTAGAATTGCCAAACCAATGACTGAGCTATTGAAGAAGGGAGCCAAGTTCACGTGGAGCCAAAAGTGTGAAGATGCTTTTCATACCTTGAGGCAACATTTGACAACAGCTCCAGTGCTAGCCCAACCCGACAATACCAAGCCATTTGAAGTTTATTGTGATGCTTCTGGTACCGGACTGGGTTGTGTCTTGATGCAAGATAACAGAGTAATTGCTTATGCTTCCCGAGCACTCAGACCCCATGAGCAGAACTACCCAACACATGATTTGGAGTTGGCAGCCGTAGTTCATGCCCTCAAGATATGGAGACACTACTTGATGGGAGCTCACTGTAACATTTACACTGATCACAAGAGCCTCAAGTACATTTTCACTCAGGCAGATCTGAACATGAGGCAGAGAAGATGGTTGGAACTAATCAAGGACTATGATTTGGAGGTGCATTATCATCCTGGCAAGGCCAATGTTGTGGCAGATGCCTTGAGCCGAAAGGCCCAATGTAATTGCATGAGCATGGATGTGGGAGTGACCACCCTGTGTGACGAGTTGTGCAAGCTGAACCTGGAAGTTGTCCTTCCGGGTGAATTGAGATATATCGCGGTGGAACCCACATTGCAAGAGCAAATAGTTCAGGCACAGCTTGGGGATAAGGGAGTTCAGGTTATCAAAGAAATGATCAAGCTGAAGGCAGAGAAATATAAGTGTTTCCGTCAGGACAGCAAGGGAATTTTATGGTTTGAAGATCGATTGGTTGTTCCCAAGGACCCTGAGCTCAAAAAGAAGATATTGGATGAAGCTCACCTTTCCAAGTTCTCTATGCACCCTGGTAGCAACAAGATGTACCATGATCTCAGATCTTTGTATTGGTGGACTAGGATGAAGAGGGAAATTGCCAAGTATGTATCAGAGTGTGACACTTGCCAGAGGGTAAAAGCCAGTCACTTGAAGGCAGCAGGCCCTTTGCAACCCCTTCCTATACCATCTTGGAAATGGGAGGACGTTTGCATGGACTTCATAGTTGGATTACCCAATACCTCAAGGCACCATGATTCCATATGGGTTATTGTGGACAGATTGACCAAAACAGCTCATTTCTTGCCAGTGCACACCACCCATCGGGCGGAGAAGTATGCGGAGATCTACATCGACCAAATAGTTCGTCTGCATGGGATACCAAGGACAATAGTCTCCGACCGAGGAGCACCTTTTGTGGCACGATTTTGGGAGCAACTACAGGAATCACTTGGAACCCAGGTCATACGAAGCTCAGCATACCACCCCCAAACAGATGGTCAGACAGAAAGGGTAAATCAGATTTTGGAAGATATGCTGCGAGCATGTGCACTACACTATGGAAAGGATTGGGACAAATGTCTTTCCTTGGCAGAGTTTTCTTACAATAATAGCTATCAGTCTAGTCTGAAGATGGCACCTTTTGAGGCATTATATGGGAGAAGATGCAGAACCCCGCTGAATTGGTCTCAAGCAGGAGAAAGGGAAATTTTTGGGCCAGATTTGGTGCTTGAAGCAGAGGCAAAGGTTAGAATTATCAAAAAGAACCTAGAAGCTGCTCAGGCCAGACAAAAGAGTTATCATGACAAGAGGCGGAAGCCTCTACAGTTTGAGGTGGGAGATCATGTCTATCTTAAGGTATCACCCACCAAGGGTGTCCAGAGATTTGGGATCAAGGGCAAGTTAGCCCCTCGTTACATTGGACCCTATGAGATCAAGGCAAGTTGTGGGCCTGTAGCTTATCAGTTGGAATTGCCACCCTGCATGGCAGCAGTTCACAATGTGTTCCATGTATCTCAGCTGCGGAAATGTGTCCGTCTACCCACTGAAGTGCTACCGGAGCCGGCCATTGAGATAGAACCAGACTTGTCCTACCAAGAGTACCCCGTCAAGGTATTGGATCAAAAGGAAAGATCAACTCGGGCAAGATCAATCAGAATGTATAAGATTCAGTGGAGTCACCATTCAGCAGAAGAAGCTACATGGGAAACGGAGGATTTTCTACGCTCTCGCTTCCCCGACTTTCTGCCCAAAGAAATCGGTATGTAGCCCCAAAACCCCACCCCCACCTGCCCTTTGAATTCAATTATAAGAAAAAAACTTAGATAACAAGGATAGTCTAAGTTGTGGATTTAACTTAAGAAGGGCTTCCTTCTGAAGTTGCAAAGAGGATGACATTCGAAGAACAGTTAACAAGAGAAACTTAAGTGTAAGCAACACCAGCACACCTTCAAGCACCCCTCCAAGGGACTCTACCTAAATCTCGGGACGAGATTCCTTTAAGGGGGAAGGGCTGTAACACCCTAGGTGTTACCTTGGCTAGAGCCACCTTGACACTAGAAGCCTTTTTCACAAAGGTAAAAACTTGGGGCACCACATGAGAACCTTGGAGCTTTTGTGCTAATCAAGTGGCCAAGGACATGAGTAGCATTACTCTAATCCTTGCACTTCTACTACCTTGGATCAGGGGGGAGAAGAACCCTAGACCCCTCCTAAGCCCTATCTTCCAAAACCCTAAGTAAGGGGGGGAAAGAGAGTGAGCAAGTGGGCAAAGCATGTGTAACTTTTGCCCAAACTCTAAGCAACTTTGTAACCATCAATTAAGGGGGGAAATATTGCAAAAAGGCCCCTGGAGAAACCCCAATTCAAATCTCCAAGTGGAGAGAGAGCTAGAGCTCTCAAATTCCCTCTAAGTCACATTTTAACCCTAATTCAAAAACCAGCCGTGTTCACTTTGAAGATGGCGCCAAAACCACTTGGGTTCTGTTGGGGTCGTGCTTCGGTGCGCCGAAGGTCTCACACGAAGAAGCAGCTTCGGCTGAAGTCGTCTCCAAGAGATGGCCGAAGGTCCCTTTTCATGGAGCTTCGGCGTTTTAAACCGACATAGAGATAGAATGACCTTTTTATACATATAGGTCTGAGTCAATGCTGTAAACTTTCGCAAGGGGCATAATTGTAATTTGTCACAGGCTGCGACCTGTGCCTATAAATAGATGAACAGTACCTCTATACTGTTCACGTGAACCTGTCATTTGCTTTCACATCACGCTTGTACTTTTGCCTTCCGCAGGACCGAAGGTACATTTGTAATTCAAAGTCATTTATATTCATTAATACAAGTAGAGATAATTCTATGACAATATTTAAATGTTTATTTCATATTCTATGATTTATGTGAATGCTTCATTCTTCGTTGTTATGCTTACGAAGGTATGTCCTTCGTAACCTTCGTCCGAGATGCTTTATATCCCGAAGGGATATATCGTTATGGAGGACGAAGGACCTTAACACTTAACATTTTTTGTGTTGCCTTGTTCTTAATTCTTAGCATTTGAGAACAAGTCCCCAACATTGGCGCCCACCTCCGGTCAACTCACTTCCACCTTTCTGAGCTGATGGCTTCGTTCAACACTCAAGTTGGAGCTGCTTCGGCTTCGAAGCTGGTGCTCCCGATAACAGGCGGTTCTTGCTCAGAGCCAGCTAACAAAAAGCAGAAGAAGGAGGCTCAGAGAAGGGTGCAGCATGTTGGAGTGCAGGGACCCTTTATTAAGTCAAAATGGTCTCACATTCCAATTACCTTCTCTCAGGAAGATCTTCAGCTCAAGGACTATCCTCACAATGATGCTATGGTCATTTCTTGTGTGATCAAAGGGTTTCTGGTTCACAATGTCCTAGTTGACACAGGCAGTGCAGCTGACATTATATTTGCCAAAGCCTTCAGACAGATGCAAGAGCCTGAAGACAAGATTCATGATGCTACGCACCCTCTTTGTGGCTTCGGAGGGCGGCAGATTGTGGCACTCGGGAAGATTATCATGCCGGTAACCTTCGGATTTGTTAATAACACAAGGACTGAGCAAATTGTGTTTGATATTGTTGACATGGAATACCCCTACAACGCCATCATTGGTCGTGGTACCCTAAATGCTTTTGAAGCAATTCTTCACCCAGCTTATCTCTGCATGAAGATACCTTCGGACCAAGGGCCTATTGCTATTCATGGGAGTCAGGAAGCTGCCAGAAGGGCCGAAGGAAGCTGGACTGATTCCAAGGCAATCCATAATATAGATGGAGTTGAAGCTTGTGAACAGTACAAGTTCAGGAGGGAAAAAGCAGCTTCGGCTGATCAGCCGAAGCCCATGCTGCTGTGTGAGGATATAGCAGAGCAGAAGGTGCTATTGGGCTCGCAATTATCTGAAGATCAAGAGAAAACCTTGATAAGGTTTTTATTCAACAATAAAGATGTTTTTGCATGGTCAGCCAATGATCTTTGTGGAGTGAATCGGGATGTTATTGAACATTCGCTCAATGTTGACCCATCCTTCAGACCCCGCAAGCAGAGGCTTCGGAAAATGTCTGATGACAAGGCCGAAGGGGCTCGCAACGAAGTAAAAAGACTCCTAAGTGCAGGAGTTATCAGAGAAGTGAAGTATCCAGAATGGCTAGCTAACACTGTTATGGTGAAGAAGGCCAATGGAAAGTGGAGAATGTGTATTGATTTCACAGATCTCAACAAGGCTTGTCCGAAGGATGAGTTCCCGCTGCCAAGGATAGACTCTTTAGTTGATGCAGCAGCTTCTTCGGAACTCATGAGTCTCTTGGATTGTTACTCAGGTTATCATCAAATCTGGATGAAAAAGGAGGATGAGCCGAAGACTAGTTTCATAACCCCAAGTGGTACATATTGCTATCTTCGGATGCCTGAGGGGCTCAAGAATGCTGGAGGGAGTTTCAGCAGGATGACTGCGAAGGTTCTCCAATCTCAGATAGGCAGAAATGTGTTGACCTATGTTGATGACATTATTGTAAAAAGCACGAAGCAAGAAGACCATATTGCTGATCTGCAGGAGACCTTCGCCAGCTTCAGACAAGCTGGTCTGAAGCTGAATCCAGAAAAATGTGTCTTCGGAGTAAAGAAGGGTAAGTTCCTTGGATGCTTGGTTTCAACAAAGGGAATTGAAGCTAACCCAAATAAAATCGAAGCTATACTTCGAATGGAGCCACCAACCACAAGAAAGGGGGCCCAAAGATTGACAGGAAGACTGGCTTCTCTTAACAGATTTATATCCAGATCAGCGGAAAGAAATCTACCCTTCTTCGAGGTGCTAAAATCAGCTGAAGTCTTTCAATGGGGCCCAGCTCAACAAAAAGCTTTCGAAGAACTCAAGCAATACCTGATAGATCTAACAACATTAACTCCACCAATGCCAGGGGCTCCTCTGTTGTTGTATGTGGCAGCTTCGCACTCAGCAGTAAGTGCGGCACTTGTGCAGGAGAAGTTTGATGGACAAATCAAGAAGCAGGTCCCAGTATATTTTGTATCTGAGGTCCTTAGTGTCTCAAAGAAAAATTATACAGAACTGGAGAAGGTGTTGTATGCCGTTCTAATGGCATCCAGGAAGCTTCGGCATTATTTTCAGGCATATAATATTATTGTTCCTTCTTCGCAGCCGTTGAAAGATATCATGAGAAATAAAGAAGCTACTGGCCGAATTGGAAAATGGGCTGCGGAGCTTAATGAATTTTACATTGATTATGTGCACAGATCCTCGATCCAGTCTCAAGCATTGGCAGATTTTATTGCCGACTGGACGCCAGGGGCTCAGGGCGAAGAAGCGAATAACGATGCCGAAGCATGGACAGTGTTTTGTGATGGCTCCTGGGGAACCTTCGGAGCAGGAGCAGCTGCTGTTTTGGTTTCACCGTCCAAGGTTAAAACTTGCTATGCAGCAAGACTGGACTTCAGCTGCACAAATAATATTGCTGAGTACGAAGCCTTGCTCCTGGGTCTTCGGAAACTAAAGGCGATGGGGATCAGGAGGGCGATCCTCAAAACTGATTCTCAGATCGTTTCGGGTCATATTGACAAAAGTTGCAAGGCTAAAGACCCGAAGCTTGAAAAATACCTAGACACAGTCCGAAGGATCGAAGCTTCCTTCGAAGGATTTTCTGTTAAGAATATCCCTCGAGGGCAAAATGAACATGCTGATTTGTTAGCCAGGTCTGCAGCACAGGGGCTGCCGTTACCTTCGGATGTATTCTTCGAAACAATAAAGGCACCTTCAGTGGAGTTACTTGAAAGAGCAGTTCTTACTATTTCTCCTGTGTACAGTGAAGATTGGAGAACTGAAATAATTTCTTACCTTCAGGGCAACTTCCTATCAGATGACGAAGCTTATAATAAAAGAATAGAGGCAAGAGCTCGTCCATATATCATTATAGAAGGGGAGTTATACAAGCATGGAGTTTGTGCCCCGCTGCTCAAGTGCTTGTCTAGAGCCGAAGGTATAGAGTTGATGAAGGAGATACATGCAGGCCTTTGTGGATCCCACATCGGATCCAGGCCGTTACTTGGAAAAGTGTTCCGTCAAGGATTTTATTGGCCGAAGGCAGCTTCGGATGCAGCTGAGTTAGTTCAAAAGTGCGAAGGTTGTCAGAAATGTGCAAGAGATCAAAAACAACCTTCGTCTTTGACACAGCTAATACAACCCATCTGGCCATTGCAAAGGTGGGGCCTCGATTTGCTGGGCCCATTACCACCGGCTCAAGGCAATCTGAAATATGTTGTAGTTGCTGTGGAATATTTTTCCAAGTGGATTGAGGCGAAGCCATTAGCTACAATAACTTCGGCCACTGTCCAAAAATTTTTCTGGCAGAATATTGTCTGTCGCTTCGGAGTGCCGAAGGCTATAACTGTAGATAATGGAACACAATTTGACTCCGAAGAATTCAGAAATTTTTGTGATCAAATTGGCACGAAGATCCACTTTGCGTCAGTCAGGCACCCGGAGTCGAATGGGCTTGTTGAAAGGGCCAACGGCATCATAATGACAGGAATAATGAAGCTAATCTTTAATCAACCAAGGGGAAAGTGGCCAGATCAGCTTACTAAAGTGGTATGGAGCCATAACACAACAACATCAAGATCTACAGGCTTTACCCCATTTAAGTTGTTATTTGGTGACGAAGCAATAACCCCGGAAGAAGCCAAAGCTGGATCAATAAGAGTGGTAGCTTCGGCAGAATCAGGTCCCGAAGATACTTGTCTCGTGGAAAAAGATGCCTTAGAAGGGATCAGGCTTCAGGCCGTGGAGAATATCAATAAGTACCAGGCTGAAACAGTTAAATGGCGAGATAGAAAGGTCCGGCTAAAAAATATTGAGCCAGGACACTTGGTGCTTCGGAGAGTGGCCAATCCGGATACAGTGGGCAAATTGCAACTGAAATGGGAAGGGCCTTTCTTAGTAGCATCTTCGTCAAGGCCTGGTTCGTACAGACTGAAGGACATGGATGGCAATGAAATTCCAAGATCTTGGAATGCGGATGAGCTTCGGCGGTTTTATGTATAATTCGATGTAATTTTGACTTTTCTTTTCTTTTTCATGGCACCCTTTTCCTTTCTAAAGGGGGAGAAAGGTTTTTAATGGGGCCATCTTATGTAATTTCCTTTTTAGTTTTATAAGAGCAAAATCCCCCAAAGAATGTAAATGTAAAAGCTGAGAGCGCACCATCGAGTGCCGAAACTAAAAAAGAGAAGAAGCTCCAAAGACGTCCCTAAGGGGATGCAGAGCTTAGAGCGAAAAGTCAACGCTGATTCCGCCGAAAGTAAAAGGCGAAGAAGCTCCAAAGTCGTTCCTAAGGGAATGCAGAGCTTATACCGTCTAAGTAAAAGACGAAGAAGCTCCAAAGACGTCCCTAGGGGGATGCAGAGCTTACAGCGAAAAGTCAACGCTGATACTGCCTAAGTAAAAGGCAAAGATGCTCCAAAGTCGTTCCTTAGGGAATGCAGAGCTGACGTGTGTTTGCTCCTAAGAAAATGATGGATGAGTGTGGCTTCGGACATACGCTTCGGACATTCATTTGCACATTACATCATGGCATTTGCATGCATAAGCATTCATTCATAGCATTTGTGTTCCTAAATGGTTGCTTCGGCACAGAGAAAAGTTTCGGATAAATGGTTTGTTATGTAAAAGAAAGGTTTCGAAGAAGTGGTTTTTTATGAATCGTTGTGTATAAGAGTAGCAGTCTTTTATGTTTTGCTATGTAAAAGCTTTGGCAGAAAGAAGAAGTAGTCTTTTATGTCTTGCTATGTAAAAGCTTCGGCAGAAAGAAGAAGTAGTCTTTTATGTCTTGCTATGTAAAAGCTTCGGCAGAAGGAAGAAGTGGTCTTTTATGTCTTGCTATGTAAAAGCTTCGGCAGAAGGAAGAAGTAGTCTTTTATGTTTTGCTATGTAAAAGCTTCGGCAGAAAGAAGAAGTAGTTTTTTATGTTTTGCTATGTGAAGAAAAGCTTTGGCAAAAAGAGGAAGCGGCCGTTTAGGCTTCGTTGTGTACGAAAAGAAGGGAAGGTGTTTTTTCGCCTTCGGCTCAAAATACTGATTTCGTCCACATCAAAGCGACTCAATCGAAGGGTAAGGATATATTACAAGGTATGTACAAAGTTCCCTGAGAACAGTTCAATTGTATTTACAAAACTTGTTACAAAAGTATCCTGAGTTTTTTCCTATAGTACATTTCTACTGATCTTCATTAAGCTTCAGCTTCGGCGACAGTTTCGGCGACATAACTTAGGCATCATCTTCACCTTCGTCATCCTACATAAATCAAGGAATCGTGAGTAAAAATCAAGTGCAAAGAAAAAGGTAAGTACGAAGTATTATCTCTTACTGGTTCAAGATGACTTCGTGCTTCATCTCCAGCCTTCTCCCGCCCGCCTTTTGTCCATATCATTTTTATAAATCTATTGGAGATACTTCGGGCAAGGTCAGGCATATCATCCAGGATTGATGGAGATAAGGTGAAGTTGGGCCTGTTGACAACTTTTCCATGTTCGCAGCCGGCCTTCAGAAATGCAGCAGCTGTACCCCGAGAAGCTACCCAGGCACAGAAGTCGCCGTGCCCAGCTATAACTTCGTCAAGCTCTTCGATTTCAGCTTCAATATGATCGAAGGCCTGGGGTAAATTTTCCGCCGAAGGGTTAAATTTCCCACTGCTGGCTCCAACAGAGTAAAATATCTTCTTTAATCGTCCAATACAATTATTGCCAAAGTTCAAGCATTTGTCTTGAAGGCTTGTTAATGCTTTCTTCAATTCTGAGCTGGTCTGGACTTCGGCTTTAAGCTTCGAATTCAGTTCTAGCTTCTCCTGATCAAATTGTTTTGATTGATTGATAAGCTTCGAATTTAACTCTAATATTTTAGCCTCAGTTTCAGCCAGCAAGCCTTCGGTCGATTGGAGCTCGAAGTCTTTCTTTTCAATGATGGCAGTTTGCTCTTTTATTTTGCTTTCCAAGTTTTCAATTATAGCTTCGTGCTTTTTGTCCTCCAAGTCTTGTTGCATCTTCAGAGCTTTGCTCAGTAGCATGCTCTGAACAGAAACAACTTATGTTAAGTAATATTTTCATTGTTAACGGCAATAAAAACCAGAGAAAAAGGTTGTTTACCTTGAAGTTAGAATAAAACAAGCTGCCGACGATATGTTGTCGTCGGTAGCGGCTGATGTCTGTCTCTAGCTTCGGAAAACCGATACTCTTCGATAGAGTACCGATTACCTTAGCTCCAGTCTGGTCTCGAATACAGCCTAGTTTTTCATCATCTACACCCCCAAATAGGAGGGCACCTGACTTGTAGCCGCAAGACTTGGCGTAGTCTTTAAGTTCTTCTATTTCGTCCTTCGTCAGTTTTTGCCCAACTAAGTGCTGGAAAGAGTAGGCTTCGTCGTCCGAAGGGTCTTCGGCTATTTCTTTTCCTTTCTCAGGCACTGTGGCCATGGTTTTTTCAGTAGTAGCACCAGCTTCTTCCGCAGCCATGTCTTCCAAAATCTTGTTGATATTCTCAATCGTGGATTTTAAGTTTGTATCTTCGGCTGTAGCGGCTTCGGTAGCCGCGACCCCCGAAGCTACGCCTTCGACGATTGCTGTACCTTCGGCAGCTGCCGTTTTTTGGATTGACGCCCTTGGCGGCGTCTTATCGATAACTTCAGTTACCGCAATGATTCTTTGCCGCTTGGGTTTGCTTGTCTTCGTCTGATCCGGCTCATCCACCTTTCGAAAAAGCTTCGTCAGTTGGAGCCCTAGTGGACTTAGCTTCGTGGGCATGGGTTCAGTCATTACCTTTAAAATTTCATCCACGTCGCTGGTAGAAGGCGGTGTGGGGGACCCCTCTTCTTCGGGTGATTTGCGCTTCGGAGCAGATATTTTTCCTTTTTTGAGAATTTTCTTCTCCTTTGCTGGTCTTTCTTCATCCGTGATCGGAGTTTCGGCTATTCTTTTTCTTTTAAGGCCCTCGGCACCCTTGTTCAATTGTTCATAGTCTGGGTATTCGAAGCCTAGGGCGTCAAGCACTCGGTTCAACCTTCGTTTCGGTCGGGCACCGAAGGCTGCTGCCATTAGTTGATCCTCTTTTTTGGAGTAGTTCCCCAGGATTTCGTTGCACATCACTTCAACAGTCTCTAACCATTCTTTGCAGGGTTTTTTGAAGAATTTCTTGAACTTGAAATAATAGGGAAGCCGGACAAGCTCCCCCTCCTTCTTCTCTCCCTCCAGCTTCGGCATTTCCCACTCTTTTAGAGTAGGGAAAACTCTGAATGCCAAGAATTCCTGAACCAGATCCCTGGTGCCAATGTGTTTTGAGATAATTTCAAATTCACCCAGAGCAGCCCAGGTGGGACCTTTTAGGTCGCCAATGTGGCATCGTGGCCTTGTCTCTCCGAAGATTAACTCTAAAGGGCTTTGTACCAGTTTTTCTTTGTCTTCGTCAACTTTTACATAAAACCACTCTGATTTCCAACCTGCTGGCCATTTGCTCCGGTAGCTGATGACAGGACATTTTGTTGTCTTCCGGTAGGCAAAATTATAACAGCCGAAATTATCATGTAGCCCATCTTGTCTGGCCTTCGTTTGGTAATGTAATTCGTGAACTCGGCAGAAGCTGTCGGCAAATGGTTCCATAGCCTGGCTTCGGAGAGCCCAGATATAAACATTGAGCCTAACGATGGCGTTAGGAGTCAATTGATGAAAATAGATGCCAAACTTCTTCAGTATCTCTGCAATAATACCGTGGAGAGGGAATCTAAGCCCAGCTTTTAAAAAACTCTTGAAAATAACAATCTCATCCTTCCTTGGCTTCGGGGTGGTTTCTTCTTCCCCGAAGCGGAGTAGCTTCTTCTGGTCCTTATTGAAATAACCTGCTTTCACCATCTTCGAAAGGTCAGCTTTGGAAACAGTTGATTTCCCAAAATCCAGGTGACTGGGCTTGCTGGGCATAGCAAAGTGATAGTCATCTTCGGAGTCAGTCCCTTCAATGTTTTCTTTTCCTTCGGCAGTTGTTGGGCCTGCTTCAGCAGCAGGCATTTCTTCTGTAGTCAGCAGACCGGAACGCTGCATTGCTTCGGAGATGGGCACAGTGTCTGAACCTTCGGCTTCGTCTCCCTCACGTACAACTTTGGCAGTAGATCGTATTCTCGCCATTTGATTCTAAGTTTGGGAAGTCAAAAACTTTTTCCTTTTTTTTTCTTTTCTCCGAAGCTCTTCTTTCTGACGAAGCAGACGTTGAGAAGCACCTTCGCTCGATTTTGGGACTTAAGCTTCGGCTATGATGGAAAATTTCGGCAGCAAAACAGTGCAAATAGCAATGAATGCTGTGGTAACTTCACAACTACTTGTCAGTTTATATAGTGCTGCAGGTAAGAAGGCGAAGCGGCGGAATTGTTACACCAGGCGCGCAGTAACTTGTACCCGCTGCGCAGTGGACCGCAAGGATCAAACAGTAACTCTGCAAGGTGGGACCGACACGCGCTCGGAAGTCGGATCGTTTCTCCGCAACGAGCTCAGGGAAGGTGTTTTTTGGACCTTCGGCTTCCCGAAGCTGAAGAGGCTTTTTTCACGGGTCAAGCTCGTTACGAAAAACGATCTAGCACCGCGAAAGGGGCTACTGTTGGGGTCGTGCTTCGGTGCGCCGAAGGTCTCACACGAAGAAGCAGCTTCGGCTGAAGTCGTCTCCAAGAGATGGCCGAAGGTCCCTTTTCATGGAGCTTCGGCGTTTTAAACCGACATAGAGATAGAATGACCTTTTTATACATATAGGTCTGAGTCAATGCTGTAAACTTTCGCAAGGGGCATAATTGTAATTTGTCACAGGCTGCGACCTGTGCCTATAAATAGATGAACAGTACCTCTGTACTGTTCACGTGAACCTGTCATTTGCTTTCACATCACGCTTGTACTTTTGCCTTCCGCAGGACCGAAGGTACATTTGTAATTCAAAGTCATTTATATTCATTAATACAAGTAGAGATAATTCTATGACAATATTTAAATGTTTATTTCATATTCTATGATTTATGTGAATGCTTCATTCTTCGTTGTTATGCTTACGAAGGTATGTCCTTCGTAACCTTCGTCCGAGATGCTTTATATCCCGAAGGGATATATCGTTATGGAGGACGAAGGACCTTAACACTTAACATTTTTTGTGTTGCCTTGTTCTTAATTCTTAGCATTTGAGAACAAGTCCCCAACAGGTTCTATACCAAAAATGTGCTATACCACTTAAGGCACCCCCTGGAAAAATTTGAGACCGAGACTCGGACGTTTGACAACACTTGACATCAGTTTTGTCGCTGTGCGGGCAGGGAGACAAGCCAGATTTGGCGCCCCTCTATCTCCCTATCTAGGGCGTATCATCCCTTGGAACTCACACATGTGAGATAGCCCTAGGTGCCAGGAGGAGGTCTGCGCCGGATTCATGGCGAAATTCGCACGTTTGCGATCTCTGGAAGCGTTTGAACATTGGAAGAAACTCACTGCCACGTGCTCGACGCCTTCTGCCCGCGCCAGAGCACGCTCGCGCGCGCCCTCGCACGCCCCGCGCCGCGCCCGAGCCAAACCCGCGCCGTGGCCCGCGCCCGAGCCTATAAATCCCCCCAGGCTTAGACTACACCCTTCCGCACATACTCCACACCTCGCCGGAGTTAGCTCGTCGCCGTTTGCCCGTGCGCAGCGAGTCCGCGGCCGCCCAACCCCTCTGCCACCATAGACCGGCTAGCAGAACCATCCCCAACCCCGTCCTGCCCTCGGAGAAGCTTGTGCACACCTCCGTGAGGCTCCCCGAGCAAGGAATCGGAGTTCCCTTCGCCGGAGAGGCCAGTCCGCGCTCGCCGGAGTTCTCACCCCCGCCGGAGCACGTGGACCGGGTAAGCCACTCCACCATCCTTCGATTCCTTGTGCACACTGTCGTTACGTGACCCCGTGAAGCTCACCGTACCCTCGGATTGAGCCAGTTCGCCGTGGTTTGGCCGGTATACTCGCCGCCGACGAGGACACCTGCCTGCACGCGTGGACCGGGCGATTCCGGCCACCTCCGACGCCGAGCCGCACATCGGCGTGACCGCCAGAGTCTCCCCGAGCCGACCCCACCCTTCGCCGGACCTCCCTCGCCGCCGGTAAGCCGCACCGCCCTTTTCTTTTCGCGGTTACTGTTTCAGTGAAGGGAAGGACTGCGGGTGAGAGGGAAGAAAGGTCAGGGGGTTTTGTGTGATGTCAGCGACACAGGGGAATAGTGGCGTAGGGGTAGATTTGTGAGGGTGGATTTAGTTTAAACCCAAGGACCTCGGTGTAAACGGTTTTTCCAGAAAACCTTTATTAAATCTGTTTTTAATTTGGACAGAAAACTTTGAAAATGCATAACTTTTGTTTAAATCATCCAAAATTGGTCAAACTAATTTTACCAGACTCTAAATAATGTAACCTATCTAAGAAAAATATAACACCCCATAAGCACTAGAGAAAAATATAAGGTTATGATTTAATTACAGTTTGAACCAAAAGCTTAATAATAGCAAGAAAAATGGTTGTACTAATTAACTAAGGTTAGAAAAATTTGGAGAAGTTTATATCTACCTACTGACCTAGTTAAAAATGTTAAACCCCTCTTTCCATTATATTAAGTTAGTTTTAACCCCTTATTCCATAATATGCTTAAGTTTAAGAAAAATAGAAAAAGTAACATAAATAATGAACCAGAGGGCACCCCTATTTTTGTTGAGATACTTAGTCAATGTAGTTCACTGGAAAAATGTATCATACCCTGTTGCAATGTAAAATAAGAAATCTACCTTTTAAATTAATAAAACAAGGATAACTTAGAAAAACCCTACAAAAATAACCCTAAGGTAAAACCTCCCCAAACCTTAGGATAACTAATGTTTTGATAATAAGAGCTTAGGAAAAATCTGAAATCTGTTGTTTGATATTTTTCAAATGACAAATTAGTTTTAAGCACCCTTTTTGCACCCAACTTTAGAAATCCATCATTAATTAACCATCATGTTGCTCTCTGTCATTTTTGGTACAAGAGCTTTTTATCACTACTAAAGGCCAACAAAAATAACCCTTAGGTCAGGACCCACTTTAATAAAAGACTTGTAGTGTAAAGTGGCCCTTTTTGCCTAACTATTGTTATTTTTGTTTAAGGACTAGCTTTTGTACTTTAAGCCTCAAATTCTCAAAACAAGCTAGAATAGCCAGTGACAACCCACTGTAATTTTTACAGAATTTTTGGAAATTATTAAACCACTGTCATAGTTCAAACCTACACTAAAACCATAAGTAGAAAATAAAGAAAGGAAAATAAATACTGGTAATAGTGTTATCCTAAAACCCTTATAACCTTGCCCACTGAAATATGAAAGGACAATGCAAATCTACCATATTATCCTCAATAAAAAAAACTAAGCCTAGGAGTGATAAGCATAAACCACTAAAGGCCCCGTATGACCCGGAAACCCTAAGTTTTTGCTTTAACTTAGTTTTCTTTTGCATAATGTTGTTAATCCTGCATAATCATGACATACATATTCATTGCATTCGATAGACTGTAATCTTGCTGACGGAGAGTACGTCCTCGTGCTGGAGCAAGGAGCTGCTCAGGAGGTAGCCCCAGACCCAGCACCAGAGCCTGCACCAGAGGACCTGCCTGCCACTGCTTTGGAAGGCAAGCCCCGGTTTTATGCATAACCTGTTATTTATGCTATTTTACTTCACTTAATGATTGTAGGCTTGTACTGTGCACTTAAGTGTAGGAGTTGCTTGGAACCTTAGTTGCATGAACTCAGGTATCCTATTGAGATGAATACTAGTATGCTAGGTCGAGTAGCTGCTTTATTAATCAGGATCTCGGTAGAAGTCGAGTGATTTTTCTAGCACTCGCGCGAGGTCAGGAATTGGCTGTATCCACCTTCTTACCATATTGATGTTGGTTTGTGGGCAACAATCCATGGGGATTGATTGTCCACGGGATAAAAAGTTGAATAAGGATTAAGGTGTGGTACCGTGAGTCAAGCGTTTGAACGTACTAAACACATACCGAGAAATATGGTAAATCGGTAAGCCTAGTACCTGATTGAACCTGCCAGCGGACATATCCCCTCACGCGACCTGAGACGAGGTCTCCCATTCCGGTTATGGTGGGTACAAGTGCGGTCACTGCACGACGGCCAGTCGGGGTCAGTGAGGCATTGTACACCAAGGCGGTGAGCCCTGATCTGCTGCCAGGGAATCGATGGGGACGGTTGATATGTGTGGGGACGGAGTGCCCCTGCATGTCGTGTGTTTAGGTTTACCTTGCAAGGATAAAAACTCGATTCGAATCGTCTGCTTCTCGCAGCTAATGAGACTGCTTGATCCATGCTGCTACATTGAGTAACAAGTGGAATGATGCGGAGATGATATAAGATGTTGATTGCTAAAATGTTTGCTACTCTGTATGAATAGATAGTACACTTTTAGCCTTAAGAGAGTCACACTTAACTTTGACAAAGTTAAAATCTTGATTTAGAAACTCAGCTAGTGCTTTTGGCAACCAAACCCCACAGCCAAACAGCTGCATGTCTAGAGGTAGAGGAGTAGACTCCTCACACCGGGTAAGTCTAGCTGAGTATTAGTATACTTAGCCTTGCTTGTGGCATAATTTTACAGGTTCTCTGGAGGACATGGTTGCTGGAGTGACTTGGCCATCCACCCTGCCACCGGGTTGGACTGTCGAGTGGGACCCTGCCTCGGCTGAGGAGGAGCATGAGGAGTGATGGGACAGGCTTCCCCATCTCTCCATTTATTTATCGTTAGTTTATTTCCGCTGCACTTCAAAACAATGATGGTTACTTTTGCAAAAACTCCGATGATGATGATGGTGATGTAATAACTTAATACTCTGACATGTATGGTTTTATGCTTTATTGTATTTGCTCTGTGACTCACCTTCGAGTGAGATTGTGGTACTTGATCCTGTCAGTGGCCGTGTCGGACTAGATACGAGGGATTGACGGGTTATTCCCATTTAAGTGTGGTCCAGCCTCTAAGGCGGGGCTTAGGCACTTAAGTTGGAATAATTCGGGCAGTTCCGCCACAGTACCGGGCTTCAATTCAACTACAAACTCTACATCTCTTTCGGGTGGCAATCCAGGCAAATCCTCTGGAAAGACATCTGGGAACTCGCACACTACCGGAATATCCTTGATCTCTGGTATAATGGCTTCATAAATTCTGCCAGTAGTTTTGGTTGGAATGGGGATAGACAAAAGAATTTCCTCTTGGTTATGACTCAACTAGATGGTTCTCTGATCAGTGTTGAGGGTTGCTTTATGTTGGGCCAACCAATTCATGCCCAAAATCAAATCTATGTCTTGGCCTTTCAGAACAATCATATTAGTAGGAAAGTCCCGTCCGGCCAATGTTACGGGCACTTGGAAAGCCACTTCCCTAATAAATATTTGTCCCCCAGGTGACTGAATTCTAAACCCTTCTTTTGATTCATGGTATGGAATGCAATGTTGCTCCACAAATTTCTTGCTGATGAATGTATGTGAAGCACCAGAATCAAAAAGAATAATTGCGGGATGATTGGCCACAAGGAACGTACCCATCATTACCGGTTCACCGTCCAGTGTGGTGGCCACTTGAGTGTAATAAATTTGTCCCGTCTTCTTTGTATTCTTGTCCGCATTTCCCTTAGCTTGAGAAGAATTCTCATTACCTTGTTGATTGTTTGTGCGATTCTGCTTCGGATAAGGGCAATCCTTAATAAAATGCCTAGATTTTCCGCAATTGAAACATCCTGTTGATGAACTGGGAAGGGCCGGGAAACGAGTGCCAGGGGCACCCGGCTGACTTGCTGTAGTGGGGGCAGCATTGGGACGAATGAACACTGTGACGGAACCTCCCAAGTAATTAGGCCCACCTACAGTTATCCTTGTCCAACGGACCTCAGACAACCCTATAGGTGCCCCTGTACTACTTGACAAGCTCTGTATCTTTCCTTACCTTTCCAGGAACGTCTCACCCGTCATGCAGATATTACAGAACATCGGAGATAAAGAAATGCGGAAGCGATTACATAAGCTTACATTTATTAAAAAGTAAGATCACATTGTTTATTACAGACCAGGAGTATATAACGAGTGTAGAGTAATATTATTACACATACCCAGGGAGGTAAAAACTCCTCCCGACAGTTATCACACAAAAGTCTTAATGGAGGATCCTTTCCTCCCGCTCTTCATTCTTGTTTATCTTCATTAGGAACCACCTTGGTATAGAAGCAACAGAAATCTGCTGCTTCCTCACCTAAAAACAACAAGGGGATAAACCCTGAGTATGGAATTACTCAGCAAGTCTTACCCGACTAAGGAAAAGACTCTCAAGGGTATGCTGGCTAGAGGGATTCAAGGAGTGGCTTATCAAGAATCAAAGACTCTGTTTTGCAGAAAAGCTTACTACGAGTGGATCCTTAAAATCCAATTTTATTGAAAGGTTAAGTAAAATTATCTGCAGCTAGAGTTCTTTCTACCCTAGATCAATCACTTTACCTGCACTAGCCAATTTCCTTATCAACCCTTCAACTTCACCGGATTTCTACGTGTAAGTCAGTGGCCAAGTCTCCATGACCGTGGAGGTACGGCGATCCGAATCGATTATACTCAGCTGAGGATCTCCGATCACACGACATATGTAGCACTTAACCCTTGCATATGTCAACCCGCCACCGAGTTTCTTAAGACCAGATCAGGTTCACGCAAACCGAGAGCACAGATACACCACCGTCCAGCCTCTTGCCACGGTGGGTACACGCTACTCCCGCCACCGCTCCACACCCATTTCGTGTTATCTTATTCTAGCCTTAGTCCACCCGAGGCAAAGCTTATCCTTGATGAGGCAT
The DNA here is from genome assembly GCF_902167145.1 of Zea mays. Taxonomy (NCBI): domain Eukaryota; kingdom Viridiplantae; phylum Streptophyta; class Magnoliopsida; order Poales; family Poaceae; genus Zea; species Zea mays. The sequence continues at coordinate 212,214,876 of NC_050097.1, forward strand.
GTGACCAGTTAAAGGGTCCTCGGTCAGCAGGCTTACATCGAGACGGCCCTTAATCGACTCAGACGGAGACACTACACCGAGACTCTCTTTCTCGTGCAAGTCACCCGCCCGGTCTCAGCTTAATCATTAATCCCAAAGGTTGGTACCTGGCAGAGGTACATCTTTTCCGATGTTGAATCCATCAAGGCCTTTGACAGATTCACCATCAAGTTTTATTTTGAAAACAACCCTCCCACTTTGCCAAACATCTTTTGTAAAACAAATCCTTTTGTTTTGCTAGAGCAATACTAAGCATAATAAAACCTTTTGTAAAACAGGGTATCAAGGAAGGTAATCAAATTCCAAGGAAAGTAATGCAGGAATTGTTTTAGCAATCAACCCCTATCACCTAGTGCATCAAACAAGTGAGAAAGATTTAAAACACAAGGGGGTGGCAAATGCACCGGGGCTTGCCTTTGTTAACAGGTGAGTCTGGCTCGGATCCGCAAATATCAAAGTAGAAGCAGTTGCCTGCTTGAGAATCCGAGGGTGGTGGTGTCCTTTCTTCGGTGACTTCCTCTTCTTCTTCGTGTTCTAACATAACCATTTATATGTATAAGAATGGATGCCATGAGATGCTTATGAGGGTGCAAAGATAATATAACTTATTATCTAGGTCTTGAATACAACTTGCCTTCACGGTACTCCGAGAACCTAGGGTTTCCGAAGTCAGTAAAGGAGTTCATAGGGCACGGGGGTGTTTTGGGGTTTGGTGATCAAACAAGGTCCAAATCAATTCAAACTCTACCCAAGGCTTCTAAATAATATGAGGAACTCATATAAAATTTTTGAGTATTTTTGGGATTATAACTTATCTTTTAAAAATCCAAAACTACTACTTAGAACTACTTTAAATGCTTTAAAATTCCTTATTTAACCTAAAAATCACAAAACTATTTTTACTAAATTCTAGGGAAAATAAGAAACCTAGGAAAATTGGTTTCACAATTTTATCATTTTTCTACTGTTTTCTATAATTGTTTTAACTCTGGAGTAAAAAGAAAAAGAAAAGCCTATGAATAGTACTGGGCTGATTTCAGCCCAGTAGCCCAACTCAGAGGGAGAAAGCGCCCGCGCGCGCCCACACGATGGCGGGTTTGCAGAAAAGCCCTCGCCTTTCTGAACAACCAGAAACAGAACCGAAGTGCTATTCACAGAGTCACTGACGCTTTCCAGAAAACCCCTCGGACTTCTAATTCTTCGCAGGGGAGGGTCTTCGACGGCGTCGCGCGGAGGACGAACTCCAGTGAGCACGCAGACCGGCCGAATTGCTCCAAGACCGGTGCCTAGACTAAGGCCAAACCAAATTCATGACCAGGGGAGCATTTTCCCCAACATAATTGCGCGAATGGTCAAGAGGTGTGCTCTGGCCACGGGGGTCGTGAACATGGCGGCTAGCTCGTCGTGTTCCCGACGATTGGGGGCATCTACATTCAAATTGATGGCTTGGCGAGCATCACTGAGCTATGAGAAGACTTAAACAAGGGAGAAAAGAAGATGTGCTAACCGGGAGGGGGCTGGCCGCGGTGAGGTTGAGCTTCGGGTGGCGGAGAATGGAATTGGGGCGAATGAGAAATTCCAGAGCTTGGATGAACGATTACGAGTGGGAGTGGGTGCGTTGGCTTCGCAATTACCTAGCGCAACTACCTGGGTGCTCAATTTATAGGAAGGTAAGGCGGTGGTCGCGAATTTTGGGGAGGACGCACGGCGACCGGAGATAAGGAAGAACCCTGGCGCACGCGAATTAGTGTCCTACGCCGTGGCGACCTCACCGGCGTCGATTTGACAGCAGTAATGAGTTATGGCGACGCGGTGGAAAGGTTAAGCCACGCGGCGCACGGCCGGGAGGCGGCGGTCGTCGGTGAGCTTATCGGCTTCAGCCGCAAAGTAGGGGAGAAGGCCACGGTGAGTCACCGGAGTGACCTCCAGCTCACCGTCGGCGAAGATCCTTACCCCGTGATGTTATCAATCCACCCCGCACGCGAATCTTGACGACGGTGACACGTATCACGGCGGGGGAGATCACCGGCGTTAAGCCGTCCGAGCTGGCGTTCTGATCACCCCGAGAGCACTGTACCATCGAAAAGTTCAGTTAAATGAACCTGACAGCCCAGTTTGAAGCCTAGTTTTCTCTCGAATTCATATGGCAACTAATCCGAGGCTCTGCAGAACAAGTGTAGAGCAATACACCATCTGCAACTTTGTAATATGATGATGCCACAAAAACTCATTGGATCAAGCTGGAATTTAAGCTTGAAGTTGAGGGCATGAACCTGTTAGTCTGATTTTCAGACAGAACCAGCCTGACAGTCCAACTTGGGTTGAGATTTTCTCCTCATTTCTCATAAGAACATGACTTGAATCCTTAAACAAAGTTGTTCTCCTATAATTGGGCTACAAACTTGTTGTGGTCACTTTGGGAAAAAACCCTATATTTCAAAAGATACAGGGCTCCAAAGTTGAGCCAAAACTCTGAATTTTCAGACTTAGCCTCTATAGTGCTTTAAGAGGTGATTTTTGCATTTTGGTCCAAAACTTAGGGTTTGGCTTGCAAATTCACATATATGTGACCCAAATGACTAAAGATACTTATTTAACTTGGTTTTTGCACTTTAGTCCAAAAGTGGACTAATTTTGCACTTAGGCCCCTAGGGTTTGGTTTTAGGGTTTTCCAGGGTTCCAATTAGGGTTTCTGGGATTCCAGGGGTATAAATGTGATTCAACTTTGTTTTTGGGGATATTTTATGACTCTTCCCTAAAGTCTTTAGGTTTTCTCATCCTGGGTTAGGTTTTACCCCTTTAACCTCTATTTAGGGTTAAGTCCCTTAACCAGGGTTCTATTTGCAAAAACACTAAAACAATTCAACTTGTTTGAAATTTTTGCCTAGTGAATGCACTCTAGGTGTATCAAACATATGCAATGTCAATGCTTATGATGCCATGCTCAAGTTTTAGTTACAGTAACACCAGGGGTGTTACATCCTTCCCCCCATAAAAGAATCTCGTCCCGAGATTTAAAGTCCTAGGGTGAGTAATGGAAAAGGAAATGCTTCACATTTGTATTTCCTTATTTTTGGTACAAGGCAGGGGTGGTGTGGGGGTTCACTCCTTTATTGCAATAACTATATACACTTTACAAATTACATGAGGCTAAAAAGCCTGGGAAATTCTTATTCAAAAAGTCTTGAGTTTCCCACGTAGCCTCTTCCTCAGAATGTTGGTTCCATTGTATCTTGTAGAACTTGAGAGTCTTTCTCCGGGTAACCCTGTCCTTTTGATCCAGAACTCGAATAGGATGTTCCGAGTATGTTAAATCTGGTTCCAGGACAACATCTGTCACTTCAATGGTTCGATCGGGAACCCGAAGACACTTCTTCAATTGCGACACATGGAACATATTATGTACAGCAGACAATGTTTCGGGAAGTTGAAGTCGATACGCCACTGGCCCATATCTTTGAAGAATAGGAAATGGACCAATGTACCTGGGTGCAAGTTTTCCTTTTATCCCGAAACGCGATACTCCCTTCATTGGTGAAACCTTCAAGTAAACATAGTCCCCTTCAAGAAAATACAAGGGCATTCGCCGTTTGTCTGTATAGCTCTTCTGCCGAGCTTGGGCTTTCTTCAGATTATGAATGACTTTCTGAACCTTTTCCTCGGCCTCTTTCACTATGTCAGGCCTAAAGAAATACCTTTCTCCAGGTTCAGACCAATTTAGCGGAGTTCGACACCGTCGCCCATATAAAGCTTCAAAAGGTGCCATCTTGATACTTTCTTGATAACTATTATTGTATGAAAACTCCGCCAAAGGTAAATATTCATCCCATTTTGGTGAGAAATCCAGGACACATGCTCGCAACATATCTTCAAGTACTTGATTAATCCTCTCAGTCTGTCCACTGGTTTGTGGATGATATGCCGAACTATGGAGCAACTTAGTACCCAAGGATTTGTGAAGTGATTCCCAAAACTTGGCTACAAATTGGGGTCCACGATCCGACACAATGGTCTTCGGAACACCATGCAGACTAAGAATACGAGCAATGTACAATTGGGCGTAGACAGTAACTGGGGAATCTGTCTTGACCGGCAGAAAGTGAGCAATCTTCGTTAGCCGATCAATTATGACCCAGATAGAATCATACCCTTTTGCAGTTCTTGGCAATCCCACGATAAAGTCCATACTTATATCTTCCCATTTCCATGTTGGGATCGGCAAAGATTGTAATGGACCAGCAGTTTTCATGTGTATGGCTTTGACACGTCTGCAAGTGTCACACTTAGCCACATAGCGTGCAATTTCAATTTTCATCTTCGTCCACCAGTAATGTTGCTTTAAGTCTTGGTACATCTTAGTGCTTCCGGGATGAATAGAATAACGACTAAGATGTGCTTCATCAAGAATTTGCTGGCGGAGTTCTTCATCCTTTGGCACTACTATGCGGTTATTAAACCATAGCACACCTTGATCGTCTTCCTTGAAACATTTGGCTGTTCCAGCCTTTATTTTCTCTCGTAGGTGCTTCATACCCAGATTATCTTTTTGAGCATCAACTATTCTTTGCAAAATGATTGACTCAAGCTTTAGCTGATTCAGAGTCCCTTGTTGGATTATCCCCAGGTTTAACTTCTCCATCTCTTGACATAAAGTGTTGTCAGAGGTCTTTACCACAAGACAGTGGCAGGAAGCCTTACGGCTTAGTGCATCTGCCACCACATTGGCTTTGCCTGGGTGATAATGGACCTCCAGGTCATAGTTCTTAATAAGCTCAAGCCATCGTCTTTGCCTCATATTTAATTCTGACTGGGTGAAGATGTACTTCAAACTTTTATGATCTGTATAAATATGACAGATATTTCCCAGCAGATAGTGACGCCAAATTTTCAGGGCATGAACCATAGCAGCTAGCTCCAGATCATGAGTTGGATAATGCTCCTCATGTCGGCGCAACTGCCTTGAAGCATATGCAATTACTCGGCCCTCTTGCATCAATACACAGCCGAGTCCACTGCCAGATGCATCACAATATACATCAAAAGGCTTAGTGATGTCCGGTTGAGCCAATACCGGAGCAGTGGTTAATAGTGTCTTCAATTGCTCAAAGGCTTCATTACACTTAGAAGACCGATTGAATTTAATGTCATTCTTCAATAAACGTGTGATTGGCTTCACAAGCTTAGAAAAATCCGGTATGAATCTACGATAATACCCAGCTAGTCTAAGAAAACTCCGGACTTGGTGAACAGTGGTTGGGGGTTTCCACTCCAGAATATCTTTGACTTTGCTAGGATCTACCGCAATTCCTTTGGCCGATAGCACGTGCCCCAAAAATTGAATTTCCTCTAGCCAAAACGTGCACTTGCTGAACTTGGCATAAAGCTGATGTTCCCTCAGGCGCGTCATAACAATCTGTAGATGTTGAGCATGCTCCTCTTCATTTTTAGAATATATCAAGATATCGTCGATGAAGACCACCACGAACTTGTCCAACTCGGGCATGAACACCGAGTTCATCAAATAGGTGAAGTGGGCAGGAGCATTTGTGAGCCCGAAAGACATTACCAGGTATTCAAACAATCCATACCGCGTAGTAAACGCGGTCTTGGGTATATCCTCGGGCCGAATACGGATTTGATGATAGCCCGACCTAAGATCAATTTTGGAAAATACCCTCGCCCCAGTCAGTTGATCAAATAAGATGTCGATCCTTGGAAGAGGGTACTTATTCTTGATGGTGACCTCATTCAGGGGTCGATAATCCATGCACATTCGCAAGGTTTGATCCTTCTTTTTAACAAAAATGGCGGGGCAACCCCATGGAGACGAGCTTGGCCGGATGAATCCCTTATTCAGTAGATCTTGTAATTGAATCTTCAATTCCGCCAACTCATTAGGGGGCATACGGTACGATCTTCGAGAGATGGGAGCCGTACCGGGCTTTAGCTCAATTACAAATTCTACATCTCTTTCAGGGGCAGTCCAGGCAAATCTTCCGGAAATACATCTGGAAACTCACATACTATCGAAATATCCTTGATTTCTGGTACAATGGCTTCGTATACTCTACCAGAAGCTTTGGCTGGATTGGTCACGGGGAGAGACAAAAGAATTTCTTCTTGATTATAGCTCAACCTGACGGTTCTGAGTTCAGTGTTGAGAATTGCCTTGTGTTGGGTTAACCAATTCATACCCAAAATTACATCTATATCCTGGCCTTTCAGAACAATCATGTTAGCAGGAAAGTTCCGTCCGGCCATTGTTACTGGCACTTCATAGGCCACTTCTCGAGTAAAAATGTGTCCCCCAGGTGAATGAATTTTAAATCCCTCTTTTGATTCATGGCATGCAATGTGATGTTGCTCCACAAATTTCTTGCTAATGAATGTATGCGAAGCACCAGAATCAAAAAGAATAATTGCAGGGTGACTGGCCACGGGAAACGTACCCATCATCACCGGCTCTCCTTCCGGTGTAGTGGCCACTTGGGTGTAGTATACACGCCCTGTCTTCTTTGGATTCCTCCCCACAATATTTCCCTTGGGCTGAGTTGACTTCCCAGATCCTTGCTGAGCATTTGATTGAGTTTGCTTGGGATATGGGCAGTCTTTGATAAAATGTCCCGACTTGCCGCAGTTGAAACACCCAGTTGAAGAGCTGGGCAAGGCAGGGAATCGAGTGCCTGGGGCACCCGGCTGATTTGGGAGAGTGGGGGTATTGTTGGGGCGAATAATAATTGGCTGTTTGAAAGGGAATGCTGGTGGACGAGAAAAAGTGCGGTTTTGGCTAGAAGGCCGGATGACAAACCGTTGCCTCTTCGCCTGGCCCTGATTAGGCCTCTCACCACCGAATCCCTTGTTCTTCCCAGAATTTGCATATTTTGCTTCAACTGATAAGGCTGTACTAACAGCCTTTCCATACGTGAGATCAATACATGTGGCCATCTTTCGCTGCAACCGGTCATTTAGACCCCTCATGAAGCAGTTCTTTTTCTTCAAATCAGTATTCACCTGGTCGATGGCATACTGCGGCAGGTGATTAAACTTGTTGAGATACTGATTGATGGTATCTCCTCCTTGTTTCAGCTTCATGAATTCCTCTTGTTTCATATGCAGCACTCCTTCAGGTATGTAGTGCTCACGGAAGGCTGCTTTAAATTCTTCCCAGGTGATTTGATGGTTGACAGGTTGAATAGCCACAAAGTATCCCCACCAGGTACTGGCAGGGCCACGTAGTTGTTGTGCTGCGAACAATGGCTTCTGCGTTTCTGAACAACGGAGAAGACCAAACTTTTGTTCGATGACCCGTATCCACTCGTCGGCTTCCAGCGGGTCCTCTGCCTTGACGAATAGGGGTGGACGAGTTTCAGAGAAGTCCAGATAGGTGGTTTCACGGGGGCCTTGCTGGTAACCCCTTCCTGCTTGCTGCTGGAATTGCTGTTGACCCACCATTTCCCTAAGGAAGCGGGTATTGTCTACGGTGGCATTTACCAAGGCGGCAATCGCCTCGGCAACGTGGGCGGAACTGGAGGTGGATTCGGGGTGACATCCCTACCCCCTGAAGTTCCTGCTGCGTCCTGTCCGCGAGTCCTGGTCGGCATCTGAGGCAAAGAACATTTGAAATAAACATAATATGCCAAAGAGACCTTCCATTTTACATTACTATAAAAAGTAATGATACAGACTCGATTTTACATAACAGGACACATTACCCATTATACAAAAGTTCCACCTATTATACAATTTACTAACTCTACTTCTACAAGCTATACTACTACTCCTGCTTATTCTTGGTAGCTTCATCGTCAGGGGTGGGAGACCATACGTCGACCAGCCTCAAAGAAGGAGGGGGCCTAAAAAGGTCTAACTCTCCACCAAGCGCTTCGCCCGCAGTGTGCGAGGTTCCGGCTTCAGACCTGACGGGATCCGCAGGGACATTTGGGTGTAATTGCGAATACAGTACATGAACTTCTTCATGTAAAGTATTGCAATATACCTGCAAGTTATCAATAGCAACGCTAAGTTCGTTGACTCATGCTCGAGCCTTTGCTTCCTTAGCTAAAGCTACCAAACGAGACTGCACTGCCCAATCAAGTGCCAAATCTCAGTCAGCTAGTTGATCTTGCAGGGTGCGGATGTAACTTCTTAAATCATTGATTCGGTCACCATCCGCAACCCATAGATTAGTCCTGTGCTGTAACTCCGCTTGGAGATGATTCACGCGAGCTTCGAGATCACCAATAGGATCGTTGCTCCCTCTACTGCTGTTTTGCTCTTGCTCTCGTGGGGCAAGTTGATGCCGAGGCACACCAATGGGTCCAGTATGCTTACGTGCTGTTTTCCTTGTACGTGGCGGCATTTGCAAAGGGGGAAAATTTATTAGTATAATTCTTAGCATGATGCATGAATAAGTACAGAATCAACCTTAGTCGATTCAACCTTCTATACATTGCACTCTTCCTAGCTGGTCCTTGAAATAAACTCTTCAGAAATACTTAGGTAAGAAGAGAAGCAATTTTCTAGATAAGTCTTAGAAAATCCTTTTGAAGATGCCACATAATATCTGGCAAGAAGGGCTACGCTCCGATACCAGCTGTGACGGAACCTCCCAAGTAATTAGGCCCACCTACAGTTGTCCTTGTCCAACGGACCTCAGACAACCCTATAGGTGCCCCTGAACTACTTGACAAGCTCGGTATCTTTCCTTACCTTTCCAGGAACGTCTCACCCGTCATGCAGATATTACAGAACATCGGAGATAAAGAAATGTGGAAGCGATTACATAAGCTTACATTTATTAAAAAGTAAGATCACATTGTTTATTACAGACCAGGAGTATATAACGAGTGCAGAGTAATATTATTACACATACCCAGGGAGGTAAAAACTCCTCCCGACAGTTATCACACAAAAGTCTTAATGGAGGATCCTTTCCTCCCGCTCTTCATTCTTGTTTATCTTCATTAGGAACCACCTTGGTACAGAAGCAACAGAAATCTGCTGCTTCCTCACCTAAAAACAACAAGGGGATAAACCCTGAGTATGGAATTACTCAGCAAGTCTTACCCAACTAAGGAAAAGACTCTCAAGGGTATGCTGGCTAGAGGGATTCAAGGAGTGGCTTATCAAGAATCAAAGACTTTGTTTTGCAGAAAAGCTTACTACGAGTGGATCCTTAAAATCCAATTTTATTGTCAGGTTAAGTAAAATTATCTGCAGCTAGAGTTCTTTCTACCCTAGATCAATCACTTTACCTGCACTAGCCAATTTCCTTATCAACCCTTCAACTTCACTGGATTTCTACGTGTAAGTCAGTGGCCAAGTCTCCATGACCGCGGAGGTACGGCGATCCGAATCGATTATACTCAGCTGAGGATCTCCGATCACACGACATATGTAGCACTTAACCCTTGCATATGTCAAACCGCCACCGAGTTTCTTAAGACCAGATCAGGTTCACGCAAACCGAGAGCACAGATACACCACCGTCCAGCCTCTTGCCACGGTGGGTACACGCTACTCCCGCCACCGCTCCACGCTCATTTCGTGTTATCTTATTCTGGCCTTAGTCCACCCGAGGCAAAGCTTACCCTTGACGAGGCATGTGACCAGTTAAAGGGTCCTCGGTCAGCAGGCTTACATCGAGACGGCCCTTAATCGACTCAGACGGAGACACTACACCGAGACTCTCTTTCTTGTGCAAGTCACCCGCCCGGTCTCAGCTTAATCATTAATCCCAAAGGTTGGTACCTGGCAGAGGTACATCTTTTCCGATGTTGAATCCATCAAGGCCTTTGACAGATTCACCATCAAGTTTTATTTTGAAAACAACCCTCCCACTTTGCCAAACATCTTTTGTAAAACAAATCCTTTTGTTTTGCTAGAGCAATACTAAGCATAATAAAACCTTTTGTAAAACAGGGTATCAAGGAAGGTAATCAAATTCCAAGGAAAGTAATGCAGGAATTGTTTTAGCAATCAACCCCTATCACCTAGTGCATCAAACAAGTGAGAAAGATTTAAAACACAAGGGGTGGCAAATGCACCGGGGCTTGCCTTTGTTAACAGGTGAGTCTGGCTCGGATCCACAAATATCAAAGTAGAAGCAGTTGCCTGCTTGAGAATCCGAGGGTGGTGGTGTCCTTTCTTCGGTGACTTCCTCTTCTTTTTCGTGTTCTAACATAACCATTTATATGTATAAGAATGGATGCCATGGGATGCTTATGAGGGTGCAAAGATAATATAACTTATTATCTAGGTCTTGAATACAACTTTCCTTCACGGTACTCCGAGAACCTAGGGTTTCCGGAGTCAGTAAAGGAGTTCATAGGGCAGGGGGGGTGTTTTGGGGTTTGGTGATCAAACAAGGTCCAAATCAATTCAAACTCTACCCAAGGCTTCTAAATAATATGAGGAACTCATATAAAAATTTTGAGTATTTTTGGGATTATAACTTATCTTTTAAAAATCCAAAACTACTACTTAGAACTACTTTAAATGCTTTAAAATTCCTTATTTAACCTAAAAATCACAAAACTATTTTTACTAAATTCTAGGGAAAATAAGAAACCTATGAAAATTGGTTTCACAATTTTATCATTTTTCTACTGTTTTCTATAATTGTTTTAACTCTGGAGTAAAAAGAAAAAGAAAAGCCTATGAATAGTACTGGGCTGATTTCAGCCCAGTAGCCCAACTCAGAGGGAGAAAGCGCCCGCGCGCGCCCGCGCGATGGTAGGTTTGCAGAAAAGCCCTCGCCTTTCTGAACAACCAGAAACAGAACCGAAGTGCTATTCACAGAGTCACTGACGCTTTCCAGAAAACCCCTCGGACTTCTAATTCTTCGCATGGGAGGGTCCTCGACGGCGTCGCGCGGAGGACGAACTCCGGTGAGCACGCAGACCGACCGAATTGCTCCAAGACCGGTGCCTAGACTAAGGCCAAACCAAATTCATGACCAGGGGAGCATTTTCCCCAACATAATTGCGCGAATGGTCAAGAGGTGTGCTCTGGCCACGGGGGCCGTGAACATGGCGGCTAGCTCGTCGTGTTCCCGACGATTGGGGGCATCTACATTCAAATTGATGGCTTGGCAAGCATCACTGAGCTATGAGAAGACTTAAACAAGGGAGAAAAGAAGATGAGCTAACCGGGAGGGGGCTGGCCGCGGTGAGGTTGAGCTTCGGGTGGCGGAGAATGGAATTGGGGCGAATGAGAAATTCCGGAGCTTGGATGAACGATTACGAGTGGGAGTGGGTGCGTTGGCTTCGCAATTACCTAGCGCAACTACCTGGGTGCTCAATTTATAGGAGGGTAAGGCGGTGGCCGCGAATTTTGGGGAGGACGCGCGGCGGCCGGAGATAAGGAAGAACCCTGGCGCACGCGAATTAGTGTCCTACGCCGTGGCGACCTCACCATCGTTGATTTGACAGCAGTAATGAGTTATGGCGACGCGGTGGAAAGGTTAAGCCACGCGGCGCACGGTCGGGAGGCGGCGGTCGTCGGTGAGCTTATCGGCTTCAGCCGCAAAGTAGGGGAGAAGGCCACGGTGAGTCACCTGAGTGACCTCCAGCTCACCGTCGGCGAAGATCCTTACCCCGCGATGTTATCAATCCACCCCGCACGCGAATCTTGACGACGGCGACACGTATCACGGTGGGGGAGATCACCGGCGTTAAGCCGTCCGAGCTGGCGTTCTGATCACCCCGAGAGCACTGTACCATCGAAAAGTTCAGTTAAATGAACCTGACAGCCCAGTTTGAAGCCTAGTTTTCTCTCGAATTCATATGGCAACTAATCCGAGGCTCTGCAGAACAAGTGTAGAGCAATACACCATCTGCAACTTTGTAATATGATGATGCCACAAAAACTCATTGGATCAAGCTAGAATTTAAGCTTGAAGTTGAGGGCATGAACCTGTTAGTCTGATTTTCAGACAGAACCAGCCTCACAGTCCAACTTGGGTTGAGATTTTCTCCTCATTTCTCATAAGAACATGACTTGAATCCTTAAACAAAGTTGTTCTCCTATAATTGGGCTACAAACTTGTTGTGGTCACTTTGGGCAAAAACCCTATATTTCAAAAGATACAGGGCTCCAAAGTTGAGCCAAAACTCTGAATTTTCAGACTTAGCCTCTATAGTGCTTTAAGAGGTGATTTTTGCATTTTGGTCCAAAACTTAGGGTTTGGCTTGCAAATTCACATATATGTGACCCAAATGACTAAAGATACTTATTTAACTTGGTTTTTGCACTTTAGTCCAAAAGTGGACTAATTTTGCACTTAGGCCCCTAGGGTTTGGTTTTAGGGTTTTCCAGGGTTCCAATTAGGGTTTCTGGGATTCCAGGGGTATAAATGTGATTCAACTTTGTTTTTGGGGATATTTTATGACTCTTCCCTAAAGTCTTTAGGTTTTCTCATCCTGGGTTAGGTTTTACCCCTTTAACCTCTATTTAGGGTTAAGTCCCTTAACTAGGGTTCTATTTGCAAAAACACTAAAACAATTCAACTTGTTTGAAATTTTTGCCTAGTGAATGCACTCTAGGTGTATCAAACATATGCAATGTCAATGCTTATGATGCCATGCTCAAGTTTTAGTTACAGTAACACCAGGGGTGTTACAAACACTGGTTGTTTGAATGGGAAGGAGGGTGGGCATGCTGAAGAACGACCCTGATTAAAAGGTCGGATAACTAACCGTTGCCTTTTCTCGGGGCCCTGATTAGGCCTATTACCTCCACTCCCCTTGATCTTTCCAGAACTTGTATATTTAGATTCAACTGCCAGCACTGTGCTGACAGCCCTTCCATATGTGAGGTCGATACAGGTAGCCATTTTCCTTTGCATCCAATCATTTAAACCCCTCATGAAACAGTTCTTCTTCTTTGTGTCGGTGTTGACTTGGTCAATTGCATACTGCGATAGGTGATTAAACTTATTGAGATACTGGGTGACCGTATCTCCGCCTTGCTTCAACTTCATGAATTCCTCCTGTTTCATGTAGAGTACTCCTTCTGGTATGTAATGCTCTCTGAAGGCTAGATTAAATTCATCTCAGGTAATCTAATGATTGGCTGGCTGAACGGCCACAAAGTTCCCCCACCAGGTGCTGGCAGGGCCACGCAGTTACTGAGCTGCGAACAGGAGCTTCTGAGTTTCGGAACATCGAAGAAGTCCAAATTTCTGCTCAATGACGCGGATCCATTCGTCCGCCTCTAAAGGGTCTTCTGCCTTGACGAACAACGGTGGACGTGTTTCGGAGAAGTCCAAATAAGATGTCTCATGGGGCCCTTGCGGATAGCCCCGCCCGCCTTGTTGTTGAAGCTGCTGACCTGCCATCTCCCGCAGGAAGCGGGTATTATCTGATGTAGCATTTACCAAGGCGGCGATAGCCTCGGCAAGTGTGGGAGGGACTGGAGGTGGGTTTGGTGTTGCCTCCCTCCCACGAGAGGTACTAGCCCCATCCTGAGCACGAGTCCGAGAAGGCATCTGTGGCAACAAACATTTGAAAACAATATGATATGCCAGAGAAAACCATCCATTTTACATTACTAAAAAGAGTAATGTTACAGACTCGAATTTTTACAACAGGAGTACAGTACCTATAATACAATAACACTACTATTCTACAACTATATTATACTATTCTACTCCTGCTTCCCGTTGCTCCCGGTAGCCTCGTTGTCGGGCGTCGGAGACCACTCATCGACCAACTTCATAGAGTGAGGGGGCCTGAAAAGGTCCAATTCGCCACCAAAAGCTTCTCCCGCTACATGAGAAGGTCCGGCTTCTGTCCCGACAGGATCCGTAGGCACATTGGGGTGCAATTGTGAATACAGTACATGAACTTCTTCATGTAGAGTATTACAATAAGCCTGCAGGTTATCGATGCTGAGCTAAGCTCTTCTACTCTGGCTCGAGCTTTTGCCTCCTTAGCCCAGGCAATCGAACGAGACTGAACCGCCCAGTCGAGTGCTAAATCTCGATCATCGAGCTGATCTTGCAGGCGGCGGATGTCGCTTCTTAATTCATTAATTCTGTCGCCATCCGCAACCCAGATGTCAGTCCTACGTTGGAGTTCTGTTTGAAGCTGATTCACTTGCGCTTCAAGATCCCCGATCGGATCATTACTCCCACTACTGCTATCCTCGTGTCTTGGGGCAAGTTGATGACGTGGCACACCAATTGGGCCAGTATGCTTGCGCGCGGTTTTCCTCGTGCGCGGTGGCATTTTTCTAAGGGAGAAATTTAACATAGTTCTTAGCATGATGCATGTATAATTACAGAACCAACCTTAGTTGATTCAACCTTCTATACATTGCACTCCTCCTATCTGGTCTTTCATATAAATTCTTTAGAAATAATAGGTAAGAAGGGAAGAAATTTTCTAGATAAGTCTTTAGAAAATTCTTTTGAAGATGTCTCATAATATCTGCAGAGAAGGGCTTCGCTCCGATACCAGCTGTGACGGAACCTCCCAAGTCATTAGGCCCACCTACAGTTGTCCTTGTCCAACGGACATCAGACAACCCTGCAGATGCCCCTGAATCACTTGACAAGTTCGGTATCTACTTTTCTTACCTTTCCCAAGAGCGTTTCACCCATCACGCAGACATTACAGATCATCGGAGACGAAAATGCGGGAGCGGTTACATAAACTTACCTTTATTTTAAAAGTAAGACAAAGTTATATATTACAGACCAGGATAACTTATGAGTGCAGAGTAATATTATTACACACCAAGGGAGGCAAAAACTCCTCCCGATAAGTTTTAAACAAAAGTTCTTATGGAGGAACTCTTCCTCCTGCAGCTTTACTCTTGATTTTCTTCTTTGGAGACCACCTTGGAACAGAAGCAACAAAAGTTGGTTGCTTCCTCACCTAAAAACAATAGAGAATAAAACCCTGAGTATGGAATTACTCAGCAAGTCTTACCCGACCAGGGAAAAGACTCTCAAGGGTATGCTGGAGTTGGGAATCAAGGAGAGGCTTTAAAAATTCAACTTAGATACCTTTGCAGAAATAGCTTACTAAAGTGAGTCCTTACTTTCAATATTTTAACGCCACATTAAATATTAATAGACTCTATTTGCATATGATCTACTTTTACCATTACATCAATACAACATCCTTTTTATTCATGAGATTCACATCCTGACTTAGGTTGCAGGTCAGTGATCAAGTCTCCACTCTCCGGGGATATAACGGCGATCCGAATCGATTTACTCAGCTGAGGATCTCTAACCACACGACATATGTAGCACTTAACCCTTGCATATGTCAACTCGCCACCAGGGTTCTTAAGACCAGATCAGGTTCACGCCAACCGAGAGCACAGATACACCACCGTCCAGCCTCTTGCCACGGAGGGTACACGCTACTCTCGCCACCGCTCCACGCCCATTGCGTGTTATCTTATTCTGGTATTAGTCTGCCCGAGGCAAAGCTTACCCTGTCCCATCCAGGGCATGTGGCCAGTTAAGATAGTCCTTGATCTAGCAGGCCTACATACGCATCCAATCCTTAATTGACCCGGGCGGAGCATCACCTGTTCCTAGCCCGAGTCGCAAGTTAAATACTTCCATCCTTAGGATTGTTTTGTGTTCCTTAGGATGAAGAGAGCATCACATGGAACTTTGCAGTAAGATCCCACCATTGCTCCCAATGAAAATATTCTTGCAGGTAGAAGCCATCCTTTCTCGAGCTAGGCTAAGGACGACCTCTATCCACAAGATCTAAGCAGGGCTAAGCATTTTTGTAATCATGTTTGGATACTTCAACAGAAGTATCTATAAAGGTGTGGATATCAGGGAAGGTAATGCATCAAAAAGGTTCCAAGCAACTCCTATAAACCGAATGCACATTTCACTAGACTTAAAGTGTGCAGAATTAATTTAAAACACAAGGAAGGGGTTGCATGCACCGGGGCTTGCCTTCATTTATGGGTGAGTCAGGCTTGGATCCGCAGATGTCAAAGTAAAAACAATTCCCTGCCTGAGGTTCCGCAGGTGGTGGTGACTGGTGAAGTCTTCTCCTCTTCTACCTCAACCTCTTCTTCGTTTTCTAGATATAACCATATATGTGTATATAAGAATGAATACCATGAAATGCTCATGAGAGTGCAAAGATAATAAGAATTTATTATCTAAAGTCTTGAATACAATTTTCCTTCACGGAACTCCGAGAACTTAAGGTTTCCGGAGTCAACAGTGAAGTTCAAAGAGCAGGGGGGTGGGGGTTTTGGGTTCTAAGTTTCAAACAAGGTCCAAATCAAACCAAATTTTACCCAAGGCTTCTAAATAATGTTTAAAGTTCAAATAAAAAGTTTGGGCATTTTTGGAATTATTATCTATTTTCTAAAATTCCAGAACCAATGCTTTGGGCTAATTTAAATGCTCCAAAATTCTTTATTTGATTTAAAAATCCTAAAACTATTTTTATTAAATACTATGGAAAATAAGGAATCTAGGAAAATTAGTTTGACATTTTTAGGATTTTTCTACAATTTTCTACAGATTTCCAAAGTTCCATGGAAAAAAGAAAAGAAAGAGGGTTGAATAGTGCTGGGCCGGAAGCAGCCCAGACGGCCCAAGACCAGGGGAAAACGCGCGCGCGCCCGCTCTGGCGGCTTTGCGAAAAAGCCCTTGGTTTACTGAATAACTGGGAGCGGCGTTACGTCACTGTTTAACGGAGTCACTGACAGATGCAGAAAAGTCCCTCTGGTTCTATTCCTTCGCAGACCGAGATCCCGGACGGTGATGAGCGCAGAATCGATGTAACACCCGGTTTTAAGGAGCAAAGCCGGGTGCATCTCATACATGCACCAAAGAAGACAACACATATAATAACAGAGTGTATAGAGATAAATGTCATAAAACATCAGAGTATTTATTACATAGCGGAAGACTTAATACAAAATAAAAGAATAAACATAAAACGAACTAAGGATCGACGGCGCCAACGTCAACTGAGAAACGCCACCTAGATCAGATCAAACTCCTCGCCTTGTGGCTCCCCCTGAACCACCTGCTCTTCTCCTGTGGGGGGTGTGAGACAGCAAGAGTGAGCTCACGTACGTTCATAGCTCAACAAGTTGTGGGGAATAATGTGGCATGAACTCACCAAAGGTGGGAGTTCATGAAGTGTAAGGCTGATCAATGAAATAGAGGCTGAAGCTGAGCATTGCTTTTATAAGTTGGTCAAAATTTTATTAGTAGTCACTAAGTGTAAGTAAATACCAAACCATAGTAATAATAAGTAAAAATAATAATAAAATAATCCCAAATTCAATGAGATGACAAATTAAGTTTAAGTTCCATAAATTAATCATGTGAGTGTCCGAGCCGCTCATGACCGTGAGCACGGCTAGTATACCAGTTTTACACTCTGCAGAGGTTGCGCATCTTTACCCGCAAGTCGTGTTACCCATTTGCCACGGAGTTGATCAGACCCCATACACCTCTACCAAGGAAGCGAGGCAGGGTACCACTACGAGGCCTTTACAAAGTTCCACTAGCTTCAGACTACCCGCTACAGTTTGTAGGAAGCTCCAGTGCAGGAATCCCTCGCCTGACCGCCATCGCAGCAAAATCAACCCAAGGACCTCCCTACACTGACCACTCCCCTACTGCCCTTGCCCCTTTCGGGTAAGGTAGCCCTCCACTAGCTTTCCTAGTTAATCAGCCAAGGGCGTCCCATTAAACCCTTGTGGTAGCACTGTTTTCCCGGGTGGTTCTCCATGTTCCCATTAACATAATGATCTTAACATGAACATTAAAGAATAAAACATATAATAAAAAGTATAACAATGAGTGATGAATATCTCTATACCCAAATCCACATAAAGCAATAGCATGAACTACCCAAAACTTTAGTAGTAAAACCAGTGCTGAAACAAGGTATAAAGATAGTCAAAATCTAGGGCATCCTATTGGGTCCCATCAAAATTAACCTATGCAGATCATTATGAATAATAAGAACATGAATGGGTAAAAGAAGTGATCAAGGGCACAACTTGCCTTCCACGAGCTCCTGCTCAGCAATCTCTACTTGCTGAACCCCAGATTCCATAGTGGCTTGCTCGTCTACTCGCATCAACACAATACATACATAGCATAGCATAAATTAACATCACATCAAACATGCAAATAGGATATACAGTAATAAACTAGACATTAAAATGAGATCACAGGAACTGGAATCATTAACTTTGGAGGTATAGATTTTAAGTTATGGATTTTCTAAGGTTTTATGCATTTAATATAGGATTAAGTGGGAAATAAATTTAAATGTGTATTTCATGTAAAAACAGTGGTACTATTTAATAGAGAATACTATTACAAAATTATAAGAACTGGAATCATTAAATTTGGAGTTCATATGCATTTTCTACAATTTAAACAAGTTCTAACATTTATTTATGCACTGAAAATTGATTTCTGATATTAATTTCTGATTTTCAATGCTCTCTAGATCGGGCCTCAAATTCCAGAAAACGCAGGGGTGTTGGCGCAAAAGATCCTAAGACACAGACTAGCCAGGGAAGGACTGCGGGTTGTTTTTTCCAAAAGTGTAAGGGTTTTTCTGCAAAGTCGGCCACCAAAGCGGTATCGGTCCGTTCTGGCCGTCCGATCGAAATTGGACGCGCCAGATTAGCCGCTGTTAAAATCTGAACTGGTATTCAACAAGCGCCCCTAGATCCTCAGACATATGATCCGAATCTAACGGTCGATATTTTATGAAAGCGATATCGGATCGGGTCCGTCCGATCTCATCCAACGGCACACGATCAAAATCCGAAAGGGTATCCCCGTGCTCTATCTCAACCGTGTGATGGTTATCGGACGGTGCTGATCCCAGCCCGAACCTCATCTCCCTCCTAGCTCTCACTTCATCGCCAACCCCGGCGACCCGCGCTTTCAGCCTACGGCGGCGCCATGGCCGGCGCCCTCAATCCAGGTGTTCCGGCCCCAAAACTTGAATACGAGCAGTGCTACCCGATAAGAGAAACAAAGAGAACAAGATGGTCAAGGACTCACCACCGATTACTACGTGGATGACCCTGGCCACGCGGTGCGGTCACGGTTGAAGTCCGATGAGGAATTGACGGCGCGCAGCTCCTCAATCACGCCTACCGGAGCCGAGCGCGCACACCGGAGGTCACGTAGAATTCCTAGGGCCAACAATTCCGACCGTTCTAGCGTCGTAGTCGCGAAGCCACGGTGGCAGATAGAGCCCACGGCGGCGCTGAACTCTTCCTCCCCTTTCTCTCTTGGATTTACGATGCGGTTAGGGTCTTCCTGTTATGGACTGGGGCGAGCGCATCCCTGATGCAATTATATGGCGCAGGCAAGGTCCACGGTGGTCAGCAACTTCGGCGCTCTCGCGGCGATTGTTACGCGTCGGTGGGCGAAGAAAGGGGAAGGTGGTTAAGCGGCTGACCAAGGGGGTCCACGCGTCAGTGAGCTAACACACGCGCGCGCGGATGACGGGCCGGCCCCACAGCACAGTGTAATCCAGCACGCGACGTGGGAGCGGGGAAAGCGGCTGGCCGGTGGTCCCCGCGACGAGTGAAAGGGGGAATGGTGTGTGCGCTGGCGCGACTGCCCTGTGGGCCCACAATGTCGGCGCCGATCCACAGGCTGGGCTGTGCGGTGCGAATCCAAATGGGCCGAAATGAGTAGAAGCGACCCAATTAACTGTTTTTCCTTTTTCTTTTCTTTTTTCTGTTTTATTTCCTTTTGTTTCAAAATTCCAAATTTAAACCCTTATTCCAGTTCAAACTTCATAATAAATTTCTTTTCCCATCAAATTTACACCTTAAACAGGGCATGGGTGAACTTACTTATTTTTAATATTTATTTTGTTAATTCTAGTGCCTTGTTTTCTCCAAATTCCTAGGATTCTAAATTTAAGTTAAAGGCCCATCTCAACTTTAGTATATTTCTTTTATCATTATCTTCATGAGTGAATGCACAAACAAATAACCATAGCATGATGCATATTTTATTGGAATGTTATTTGTTTTAATTACTCATTCTTACTCATGGTTATTCTCTTGTTACAGTGATTAGATGGCACACAAAATGAGGAAATCACTATATTCTTATTGTATTCACTTTTGAGTATTACAAATCCTACCCTCCTTAAAAATAATCTCGTCCTCGAGATTTTAAGAAGAACTAAGGAAAAGGTGGAGGAAGTCTATGTGAAGCTCTGCTTCTCTCTCCCACGTAGCTTCATCTTCTCCGTGGTGACTCCATTGTACTTTGCACATTTTTATCACCTTATTTCTTGTAACTCGAGTCAGAGTGTCCAGAATCTTGATAGGGTACTCAGCATAGGTCAGATCATCTTGAACACTAAGGTCTTCCATTGGTAGCTGCTCCTCAGGTACCCTGAGGCACTTCTTCAGCTGAGATACATGGAATACATCATGTACATCTGACAGATGATCGGGTAACTCCAGTTGATATGCAACTTCTCCCACTCACTTTAAGATCAAGAAAGGTCCAATGAAGCGAGGGGACAACTTTCCTTTAACTTTAAATCTCCTCATACCCCAGATCGGTGACACCTTCAGATACACATGATCACCCTCCTTAAACTCCAGTAGTCTTCTCCTATTATCAGCATAGCTCTTTTGCCTGGATTGTGCAATTCTCAAATTCTCCCTTATCATTCGGACTTGTTCTTCTGCCTCTTGAATAAGCTCAGGCCCAAAGAACTGTCTTTCACCAGTTTGATCCCAATACAGTGGTGTCCTGCATTTTCTGCCATACAGAGCCTCAAACGGTGACATCTTCAAACTAGCCTGATAGCTATTATTATAAGAAAACTCAGCATAGGGTAAGCTCTTCTCCCAACTGCCACCATGCTGGAGAGCACAAGCTCTTAACATATCTTCCAGCACTTGATTAGTCCTCTTTGTCTGTCCATCAGTCTGGGGATGGTAGGCCGAACTGAAATTCAACTTTGTATCCAAGCTCTCATGCAACTTCTTCCAAAACCGAGAAGTAAACTGTGATCCTCGATCAGACACGATCTTCTTAGGCACTCCATGTAGACAAACTATCCGAGTCATATACAATTCTGCTAGCTTGGCTCCTGTATAATTAGTCCTCACTGGTATGAAATGAGCTACTTTCGTCAATCTGTCTACAATCACTCAAATAGAGTCATACCCAGCAGGGGTGCGGGGTAGTCCAACAATAAAATCCATACCAATTTCTTCCCATTTCCACTCGGATATCTTCAATGGGTGCAACAGTCCAGCTGGTCTTTGATGTTCGGCCTTAACTCTTTGACATACATCACACCTAGCCACATGAGCAGCCACATCTCTCTTCAATCCATACCACCAATACTTCTGCTTCAAATCTTGATACATCTTAGTGCTACCAGGGTGGATGGAATAATCAGAATCATGAGCTTCTTTCAATATAGCCTCATGAAGGCTATCAATCTCCGGAACACATATCCTATCCTTGAACCATATGGTACCCTGCCCATCCTCCGTGAATTCCGGAACTCGACCTTCCGTAATAAGATCCTTAATCTCTTGAATTTTAGCATCACCCACTTGGCCTTTACGCATTTCTTGCTCCAAGGTAGGTTCCAATTCAATGGTAACTCCTTCCGTGTGAGTAACAATTCCCAAGTTGAGCCTCTCAAAGTCTTTTGCTAATTCATCGGGTAGCTGGACGACAAAAGCGGAGTGAACATGCTCTTTCTGACTCAAGGCATCTGCAACCAAATTCGCCTTGCCCGGGTGATAGTGAATCTCCAAATCATAATCCTTAATGAGCTCCAACCAACGATGTTGCCTAAGGTTGAGATCCTTCTGTGTGAATATGTACTTCAAACTCTTATGATCCGTGTACACTTGGCACTTAGTTCCCATAATGTAATGTCTCCAGATCTTCAGTGCATGTACAACGACTGTCAGTTCCAAGTCATGAGTGGGGTAATTCAATTCATGTTTCCGCAACTGACGAGATGCATAGGCGATCACATGTCCTTCTTGCATAAGCACACATCCCAATCCTTGGCCACATGCATCACAATAAATGTCAAATCCCTTCTACAGATCTGGCATAACCAACACTGGTGGTGACATCAATCTCTCCTTCAATTGATCAAAGCTTTCTTGGCATTTCTCATCCCACTTGAATTATCTTCCTTTCTCCAAAAGCGATGTCATAGGCTTGGCAATTTTAGAGAACCCTTCAATGAATCTCCGATAATATCCTGCGAGTCCCAAGAAACTCCGAATCTCAGTAACTGTAGTGGGCACTCTCCACTCCATTATCTCCTTCACTTTAGCAGGATCCACTGCTATTCCTCCATTAGAAATAATATGACCAAGGAATGGCACCTTGTCAATCCAAAACTCGCACTTGCTGAACTTAGCATAGAGTTGATTATCTCGCAACTTCTGTAGCACCAACCTTAGATGTTGTTCATGATCACTTTCATTCTTAGAATAGATAAGAATATCGTCGATGAACACCACGACAAATCTGTCCAAATACTCCATAAACACCTTATTCATCAAATTCATGAAATAAGCCGGTGCATTGGTTAATCCAAATGACATAACGGTAAACTCATATAATCCATATCGGGTTGAGAAAGTCGTGTTAGGAATATCCGAGGGTCTAATCTTCATCTGATGGTATCCCGATCGGAGATCAATCTTCGAGAATACTCTGGCTCCTCTCATCTGATCAAACAAATCCTCAATACGGGGTAATGGATACTTGTTCTTCACCGTGACATCATTAAGTGATCTATAGTCCACACACATCTGTTGCGATCCATCCTTCTTCTGCACAAATAACACCGGTGCTCCCCAAGGTGAGGAACTTGGACGAATGTACCCTGCTTCTTGTAACTCAGTTAACTGCTTCTTAAGCTCCTTCAGTTCTTCTACAGCCATCCTGTATGGTCGCTTAGAAATAGGGGCAGTTCCAGGTAAAAGATCAATCACAAACTCAACTTCCCTATCTGGTGGCATCCCTGGTAACTCCTCTGGAAAGACATCCGAAAAATCTCTAACCACCCGGATGTTGTCACCAACAAACTCCTCAGGTATAAAGAACATTGCACGCATGGATGAGGTGGTTACTGCAATATTAACTTGAAATGTTTCTCCTTTAGGACTAGTGAGCTCTATAGTACCTCTACCACATGCTATAATGGCCTTTGCCTTCCTTAACCATGACATACCAAGAATCAGATCTATACTGCTGGCATCTAATATTATAGCAGTAGCTCCAAATTCTCTTCCCATAATTGATAATGTCAATCTACATGTCATTTGATTCGCCTCAACAGGCCCTTTAGGTGTAATTACTATCATTGGTTTTCTCATATTTAGCAGTGGTATTTCATTTGTGTTGGCATAACGAGCAGACATGAATGAATGTGTAGCCCCAGAATCAAATAGTATGGTTGCAGGAATTGCATTAACATAAAACATACTGAGTACGATGTCAGCACCATCAGGAGTATCATCAACACTGACTTGATTCACCCTGGCTATAGAATATCCCTTGCCGGGAGTCTGCTGCTTGTTCTTAGCTGGTGTACCAGAATTTCCCATAGGACAAGCATTAGCATAGTGCCCAATATGACTGCACTTGAAACATGTAGGGCCGGTCTTCTGTCCTGCAGGCCTCGTCGGGGTGCCAGTGGGAGTAGCCTCGTGAGTGGGTGTCCGTGGAGAGCCCTGTGGAGCATACTGAACTGGGCGTGGTCCTCCTGGTCGAGTCGGTGTACCCTGTGGTGGAACGTAGCGGGGACGAACACTGCCGCTACCCTGTCCCTGTGAGATAGCCTTCCTCTTCAAATCACCCAGTTGAACACGCTTGTGTTCAATAGCAAGAGCCTTATCCAGCAGCCTCTGAAATGATGGAAAGGTGTGTGCAACCAGTGCATACTGCAAGGGTCCATTAAGTCCTTCAATAAAGTGCTCCTGCTTCCTCTCATCCTCAGCAACTTCCTCCAGAGCATATCTCGACAGCTGAATGAATTTGTCTATGTACTCGCTGACCGACATGTTGCCTTGCTTCAATGACAGAAACTCCTTCTTCTTGATCTTTATCATACCAGCTGGAATATGGTAGTTCCTGGACTGTGTACTGAACTCTGCCCAAGTAATAGTATCAGCAGCATCATGGGCAGCAGTATAAGAATCCCACCAGTCAGCAGCAGGACCTGTCAGACGACCTGAGGCATAAAGAACTTTCTCCCGGTCTGAGCATTGGGCGATGTTGAGCATCTTCTCAATTGACTTCAACCAATCATCTGCATCAAGGGGGTCTGGCGAACTGGCGAAGGTCGGTGGCTTATGACTCATAAACTCCCAGTGCTTATCACGAGGTGGAACTGGTGGTGGTGGTGGTGGCAGTGGCACTTGTTGCTGTTGCTGCTGTTGTTGAAGTTGTTGTTGCAGCTGCTGTTGTTGCGCCCTTCTCTCCTGGCATATCTCCTCTCTCTCCTGGTGCAACTCCTGGCGTATATCTTCTCTTTCCTGACGCATCTCCTGGCGTTCTTGCTGCATCTGTGCACGCATATCAGCCATAGTGTCCGCCATTTGCTGCATCACCGCCATCTGAGCTGCAACCAGTGGATCAACTCCGCCTGGTGGAGGATTAGGAGGATTCATCACTGCTGGCTGTGGCTGAGGTTGTCTATATATCCTTCGAGTGTGTCGATTAGGAGGCAAATCAATTCCACCACCCCGCCTGGTATTTACCATCTGAGTTAGATACATAAGGTAAGAGAATAGTAAACAAGGCAGTAATTACGAATCATGTTACTTTGGGGGATTTATTAGCTAAGCAGTTTAATGTTTTACCTACCATAGCTAATTTATTACCTTATGCTGGCACATGCTAAGATGTCCATATATAATATCTCAATCAATCAAAGAAGCAAATCAGACATTTGTCATCAGAACAATCAACCAACTTTTTATAGAGAAAATAATTTTAATTTTTTTTTGTCTTAGGTCTCCTATCTCCTAAAAATGTCATAGGGGTAGGGATTCCAAGGTGTGAAATCCATCTTGTCTCAGAGTAGAAAAGGTAAGAATGATCAGAGTAGAACAGTAGGAGGTGAGACAGGATCAAGATAAGTGTAGAAGAAATCAGAGTAAGGTGAGTTTAGAAGAATCAGAATAAGGTAAGTAGGTAAGGGTTTTGTCCATTTCTATCTAGGTTTCGTCCTACAGTCAACATTTTCTCTGATACCACTTCTGTAACACCCGGTTTTAAGGAGCAAAGCCGGGTGTATCTCATACATGCGCCAAAGAAGACAACACATATAATAACAGAGTGTATAGAGATAAATATCATAAAACATCAGAGTATTTATTACATAGCGGAAGACTTAATAAAAAATAAAAGAATAAACATAAAACGAACTAAGGATCGACGGCGCCAACGTCAACTGAGAAACGTCACCTAGATCAGATCAAACTCCTCGCCTTGTGGCTCCTCCTGAACCACCTACTCTTCTCCTGTGGGGGGGTGTGAGACAGCAAGAGTGAGCTCACATACGTTCATAGCTCAACAAGTTGTGGGGAATAATGTGGCATGAACTCACCAAAGGTGGGAGTTCATAAAGTGTAAGGCTGATCAATGAAATAGAGGCTGAAGCTGAGCATTGCTTTTATAAGTTGGTCAAAATTTTATTAGCAGTCACTAAGTGTAAGTAAATACCAAACCATAGTAATAATAAGTAAAAATAATAATAAAATAATCCCAAATGCAATGAGATGACAAATTAAGTTTAAGTTCCATAAATTAATCATGTGAGTGTCCGAGCCGCTCATGACCGTGAGCACGGCTAGTATACCAGTTTTACACTTTGCAGAGGTTGCGCATCTTTACCCACAAGTCGTGTTACCCATTTGCCACGGAGTTGATCAGACCCCATACACCTCTACCAAGGAAGCGAGGCAGGGTACCACTACGAGGCCTTTACAAAGTTCCACTAGCTTCAGACTACCCGCTACAGTTTGTAGGAAGCTCTAGTGCAGGAATCCCTCGCCTGACCGCCATCGCAGCAAAATCAACCCAAGGACCTCCCTACACTGACCACTCCCCTACTGCCCTTGCCCCTTTCGGGTAAGGTAGCCCTCCACTAGCTTTCCTAGTTAATCAGCCAAGGGCGTCCCATTAAACCCTTGTGGTAGCACTGTTTTCCCGGGTGGTTCTCCATGTTCCCATTAACATAATGATCTTAACATGAACATTAAAGAATAAAACAGATAATAAAAAGTATAACAATGAGTGATGAATATCTCTATACCCAAATCCACATAAAGCAATAGCATGAACTACCCAAAACTTTAGTAGTAAAACCAGTGGTGAAACAAGGTATAAAGATAGTCAAAATCTAGGGCATCCTATTGGGTCCCATCAAAATTAACCTATGCAGATCATTATGAATAATAAGAACATGAATGGGTAAAAGAAGTGATCAAGGGCACAACTTGCCTGTAACGCCCTGAATTTGGGGGTAGATTTTTTTCTTCTTTTCTCTCACCAAATTCAGGTGTTACCCTTTCCTTTTCCCTTTTTCTCCTCGCTAAGCCTTGATCTTTTCCAAAAGTTATAGCGAGAATTAGCTCGAGATCTTGAGTAAGCAAAACCTAGAACTTTTTTGGTTGTTGCACCATGCCGGATTATGCACTCTTTTTGTTTGTGGTTGGGTGAGTTGGAGAATTAGGCATATAAGAAATAGGGGTTATAGAAAATGGAAAATAGGAAAAAGAAAAACCTTTTCTTTTTCTCTCTCCCCCCTTTCTCCCCTTTTGGCCCAGCCCCCCCCCCCCCTTCCCTCCCCCGACGTGGGCCGTCCTGGCCCAACCGTGCTCGCCCCCTCCCCCCTTTGGGCCCAAGCGGCCCAGCCACCCCCTCCCCCCCCCCCCCACTTTTTCCCAAAATTTCCCTCCCCGCGGGCCCCGCCCGTCATCCTCCCTCTCTCCCTCTCCCTAACCCTAACTGCCGCCGCCCTAGCGCCGCCGCTGCCGCCCCTTCCCCAGCGCCGCCGCCGGCCGCCCCCGCCTTGGTGAGGCCCCCCTCTCCTCCCTTCCCCCTTCCCCGCCCGCCGGCGCCACTCCCCGGCGCGCCACCCCAGGCCCGCGCCCGCCCCTCGCCGCGGCAAGGCCGCCCCGCCCCGTCCGCTTGGCGCCCTGGCTCGGCCGCCCCTCCGGCGAGCTCGGCCCCGCCCCCGTCCCCAACCTCGGCTGCCCCGTGCTCGGCCCCCTCTGGCGAGCCGCCCCGCCCCTTCCCCGCCCTCGCCTCGGCCGTGTCCGGCGAGCCGCCCCCGTCCCCGACCTCGGCCGCCCCCTCGCCGCGCCCCGGCTCGGCCGCTCCCGGCGAGCCCGCCCCGTGCCCCGGCTCGGCCGTCCCTCCGGTGAGCCGCCCCGCCCCGTGCCCCGGCTCGGCCGCCCCCCGGCGACCCGCCCGCCCCCGTGCTCGGCCGCCCCAAACGCCCCCGTGCCCGGCTCGCCCCCCCCCCCCCCCCCCCCCCCCCCCGCGCGAGCCCCGCCCGTCCCCGGCCATGGCGCCCGCGCCCGGCTCGGCCGCCCCCGCCGCGCCCGGCCTCGGCGAGCCCCGCGCCCGGCCCGGCCGCCCTCGCTGTCGCCCGTGTTCGCCCGCCCGCCCCGGCGTGCCTTGCTCGTGTCGTGATGGCCCCGGCGCGGCCTCGAGCTCAGCCCAGCGTGCCTTTGGCGCGCGGCCTCGAGCTCGGCCAGCGCACGGCCCCGACGCATGCGCGACTCGTTCGCGGCACGTTAAGCATGGCTTTGCGCGTGCCCGCGCAGCGCCTTGGTGTAGCTCATCGTGCCCGCGACGCGACGCATAGCGCCCTGTCGCGTCCGTGACACGATCGTCTACCCCGAGCCGCCCGTCTACCCCCCCCCCCCATGCATTCCGTGTGTAGTGATCATGTTATGTAATCAATAAATGGAAACCCAAATTAGAAATTGTTTACGTTAGTTAATTTGTATAGCTAATCGTCTATCTAATTCAATGTTAATCTACTAAAAGTGCATGTAGCTAATTCTTATCATTGAAGCTAAGTAGAACTAGAGCACGTAGCATGTAGTTATTCGTCTACCCG
This sequence comes from Zea mays, assembly GCF_902167145.1. Classification (NCBI taxonomy): domain Eukaryota; kingdom Viridiplantae; phylum Streptophyta; class Magnoliopsida; order Poales; family Poaceae; genus Zea; species Zea mays. Next base: position 212,243,054 of record NC_050097.1, read on the forward strand.
TAGTGCGCCTTGAGCATAAGCCTTAACCCCTGCGAGACCGTTCCCCGTTTCTTTCTAACCATGGTAAATTCATTATCGTATGTGATATTCTATGCGTATTAACTTTATTTGTTCTTTTGTATGGTGTACTGTTTGTTTCCTAATTTGAATGGATGGATGTATGTATGCTTGCAATCGCATAGAGAACGATTCGGTCGAGGAGCCCGAAGAACTCGCAGGAGAAGTCCCTGAGCAGCAGTCGGTTGGTGGAGGCAAGTGTCCCTTGACCTATCTCTGTCCTATTCATTCTTTAATTCACCTCCCGCATTACACATTTATACCTAAGGATTGACTAGCTTTTGTTATCCATGTCCTCGTTTACCTACTTGGGTCGGATTATTATTGGTTAGCTTTATGCTATTGCTTAACATTAATCAATGAACATGATGAGAATTATTTATGATACGCTGTTTTCCCCTCTTTTATTATGATGTTATACTTGTGACCTTCAAGGGGGCTCGAGCGGTTTCTCGAGTGCCTCTCCGTAAGGACCTGTTCGTTGGATGACCGCCTGAGAAAACAGTGCAACCATGAGGGTGGAGTAGGACGCCCTTAGCTGAATAATTAGAGGAACCGGGGTGTAGTTCGCTTAGCCGTTGTGCTGTCAATGGGGCTCGATGTATGCGGCTCGCTCTGCCAAGGTTGATTTGTCCCTTGGGGAGGAGTGCGGTACATTTAGGAAACCTAACGGGCGGCTATAACCCCGGGGAATCTTTGTAAAGGCTACGTAGTGATGGCCTGCTAGGTCACCTTGGTAGTGATCAATGGAGAGTCATGATCTCCAGGCAGAAAGGGAATCACGGCTTGTGGGTAAAGTGCACAATCTCTGCAGAGTGTTTGAAAACTGATATATGAGCCGTGCTCGCGGTTATGAGCGGCCAAGGGAGCTCCAGTGATTAGTGGTACATGATCAGAGACACTTTGGTTTGCAGGTGGCAATGAGACTGATGGTTTTGGTTATGACTATGGTGCTGGTAAGTGGTATTCTTTCCGTTTGGAAAGGGTACATCGGGCTAATAACTTGGGTTAATGCTAAAACCTGGCTTTCTATTAGTAAATAATAATCTGACCAACTAAAAGCAACTGCTTGACTTACCCCCACATAAAGCTAGTCCACTACAGCCGAACAGGATACTTGCTGAGTATGTTGATGTGTACTCACCCTTGCTCTACACACCAAACCCCCCCCAGGTTGTCAGCATTGCAACCACTGCTCAGGAGAAGATGAAGCCGTGGAAGGAGACTTCCAGGAGTTCCAAGACTACGACGAGTTCTAGGCGTGGGTTAGAGGCAAACCCCCAGTCGGCTGCCTGTGAAGGCCGCGTTTATCTACGTTTCTTTTTCGCACTTTGATTTATTGTAAAGACTATGTGGATGTCTCAGACATATGATGTAATCGACTATTATTCCCCTTTTTAATACTATTTGAGCACTATGTGATGATGTCCATGTTATGTAACTGCTGTGTACGTGAATTGCTGATCCTGGCACGTACATGGTTCGCATTTGGTTTGCCTTCTAAAACCGGGTGTGACATAAGTGGTATCAAAGCCGTGCTGACTATAGGACCGCTAACCTAGAGTAGAATGGTCGTTCTAAGGATTATAGACCCATGTCCCTGCCTTGACTTTGGTATCCCTTCAAAAGTTGGTCATATCGACCAAAATTATGTTCTACTATATATTATACCTTGCCGAAATTTGTGTTTTATTCTAATCCTTCATTTATGTATGATTTATTACTTGATGGTCATATTAATTCTGTTCTCACTCTTTTGCTTGCGGTGTCTTTTGTAGATGGCTCGTCTTAGACACACTGCATGGAAGTCTGTCATCCCCTTCTTACCCTCCCGCCTTGCTGAGCGTCCGCTTCGTCGTCCCGTGGCCGGACAGTCCAGCCACTTGGAGAGGTTGCACCACCACCTGTGTGAGGAGCAGGAACATCGACGACAGGAGCAGCAGGGCTCTTCCTTCTCGCTCCAGCAGGAGATAGAGTCTGTGAGGAGCTGCTCCCCTGTGCTTCCTCTGGAGGCGCCCCCTGCATCACCACTGGACGCCCCAGCCTCTGGAGTAGCTGCTGGAGGAGGCCCAGACGACGGAGGTGGCGACGACAGCTCGAGCCACAACACCGACTTCTCTGCTGACCAAGAGCCGGAAGGATGGGTTGCTTGACCCATCACTCGCGATGCTGCTCGCGGGTGTCACTTCCATGATGTGCTCGACACCCTGCTACGTCGGGCACTTAACCGGCGTACTTGGTCCATCGAGTATCGTTGTGTGGTCTACCAGCATAGTTGCAGAGTCTACCCGGACCGCTGGGAGGCGACCTGCTTGGTGCGCCGTCCGGAGAACAGTCTCCAGGGCGTGGAGGCCTGCTCAGAGCACTATTCCATCTCTGAGCGGGACTCAGCTGAGGCGGCCATGCAAGATGCCGCACGGCGTGCGCTTTCGCACTACTGCTCGGTTCTCTGTGGGATAGCTGACGGTCTCGACCTGAAGTATTACCCCCGCCGTCCATCTGGCAACACAGGAGGCGTGATTGTCTCACTTGTTGGTGAGGACAATCCTAGGTTGAGCAGCACAGTCAACCTAGCCGTCGTGCTAAACATGGAGCTGGACCATACGCTAGACGAGCTGAGTAGGGCTCGTGCTGAGATCGCCCTGCTGCGGGCCGAGCGCACGGAGCGTCATCACCTGGACGATGGTTCCCCCGCTCCCGTCGGGACTCAGCACCCGTACCGCTCACCTCGGCGTGGACACCAGTCTTATGGCAACCCCGACTGCAAGACCAAGATAAATTTAGAACCATAGATCGTCAGAGTCGGACCTTGTAATTAATACGAAATATATATATAGAAGCTATAATCTTAGCATTAGTCACGCTTTTAGTTAGTCTTAGTTAGACAGGGTAGTTTGCTATACCCTGTGCATTTGTGTTTGTCATGATGAACTATGTTTGATTTGGATCTTTGTAATGACTGTCACCAGAATGTGGGTGTCCCCTGCATTTTGGTTTACCTGTTATATGTTAATGGAGTTAGCTATTTAGTTGGGAAGCCTTTTATTCCACTTTATCTGAGAAGCTGTGTTGGCCTGTGTTGGAGATCAGTGAAGATGCTCATCTGTTTAGCGTTGTGGAGAATTCTATACTCTTTTCTTATGCTGCAAGATTTGCAAGATCAGTTCTGATGTGTGGTTGCGTTCTGCAGATGTCAGAAAATAGGCGCAGGGGGGTAAGGCGTGCTCAGCCGGAGCAGGCAGCTCCGCAAGATGAAGTGCCCCAACAACAGCACCTGTCGCCCCCGCCCCCGATGTCCATCGAGCAGATGTTTTTGATGCAGACTCAGGCAGTTCAAGCCATCGGTCAGACTCTGGCCGCCATTCAGCAGCAGCAGCAACAACAACAGCAGCAGGCACCACCTCAGCCTTAGATGCCTCAGATGCCTAGGGACAAGCGTGCTGAATTCATGAGAGGTCATCCCCCAACGTTCGCTCATTCTTCTGACCCCATGGATGCTGAAGACTGGCTGTGCACTGTGGAGCGGGAGTTGCATACCGCTCAGTGTGACGACAGAGAGAAAGTCTTGTATGGTCCCTGTCTGTTGAGAGGAGCAGCCCAGTCATGGTGGGAGTCTTATCTCGCCACCCATGCCAACCCCGACGCCATCACCTGGGAAGAGTTCAGAGGTAGCTTTCGTCAGTATCATGTTCCTGCAGGTCTGATGACAGTGAAGAAGGAGGAGTTCCTGGCCCTTAAGCAAGGGTCGATGTCAGTCAGTGAGTATCGAGACAGGTTTCTGCAATTGTCTCGCTATGCTCCTGAAGATGTCAACACCGACGCCAAGAGACAATACCGTTTCCTGAAAGGCTTGGTTGACCCTCTGCACTATCAGCTGATGAATCATACCTTTCCGATGTTCCAGCACTTGATTGACAGAGCAATCATGACAGAGAGGAAGCGTAAGGAGATGGAGGATCGTAAGCGAAAGATCAGTGGACCCCAGCCTGGAAGCAGCAATCGTTCTCGTTTCTCAGGCAACCAACCTCAGCAGTTCAGGCAGAACCAACGTCCACCTCAGCAGCGTCAGTAGTTCCAAAGGCAGTATCCTCAGCACCAGTATCAGAACCATCAGAGCAATCAGTCAGGAGGAGGTCAGTTTCAAAGGCAGAATCAGCAGGCACCTCGTCTTCCTGCCCCAGCAGCCCAGCAGAACAGTTAGGCAGCACCAGCTCAGGTTGGAAACAGGGCATGTTTCCACTGTGGAGAGCAAGGCCATTGGGTGATGCAATGTCCGAAGAAGGCAGCCCAGCAGCAATCAGGCCCCAATGCCCCAACGAAGCAGAACGTGTCTCAGCCTGGAGCAGGCAACCGCTCTCAGCCGCGTTATAATCATGGGAGACTGAACCACTTGGAGGCTGAAGCAGTTCAGGAGACCCCGGCATGATAGTAGGTATGTTCCCAGTCGACTCCCATATTGTAGAAGTGTTATTTGATACTGGAGCAATGCATTCTTTCATTACTGCATCATGGGTAAAAGCACATAATCTTCCAATTACTACCATGTCAAACCCCATTCAAATTGACTCAGCCGGTGGTAGAATTCGAGCCGATAGCATTTGTTTGAATGTATGTGTGGAAATAAGGGGGATAGTGTTTCCCGCCAACCTCATAGTAATGGGTACTCAGGGAATAGATGTCATCCTAGGGGTGAATTGGCTAGACAAGTATCAGGCAGTTATCAGTTGTGATAAAAGGACAATCAAGTTGGTGTCCCCACTAGGAGAGGAAGTGGTGACCGAGTTAGTCCCGCCTGAGCCAGAAAAGGGAAGTTGTTATCAGATGGTTGTCGATAGCAATGAAGCAGACCCAATTGAGAGTATCAAGGTTGTGTCTAAGTTTCCAGATGTGTTTCCAAAGGACTTGCCAGGTATGCCACCAGAGCGAAAAGTTGAGTTTGCCATAGAGCTTCTTCCTGGAACCGCCCCCATCTTCAAGAGAGCTTACAGAATATCCGGACCAGAGTTAGTTGAACTTAAGAAGCAGATTGATGAGCTGTCAGAGAAAGGTTACATTCGGCCAAGCACCTCGCCTTGGGCCGCCCCTGTCCTATTTGTGGAGAAGAAAGATGGCACCAAAAGGATGTGTATCGATTATCGAGCTTTGAATGAGGTCACGGTCAAGAACAAGTACCCTTTTCCCAGAATAGAAGATCTGTTCAACCAGTTAAGAGGAGCCAGTGTGTTCTCCAAGATTGATCTGAGGTCGGGTTATCATCAGCTCAGGATTCGACCTTCAGACATTCCGAAGACGGCATTCATTACCATGTATGGGTTGTATGAGTTCACTGTGATGTCTTTCGGTCTAACAAATGCACCGGCCTTCTTTATGAATCTGATGAATAGTGTATTCATGGACTATCTTGATAAGTTTGTGGTGGTATTTATTGATGACATTCTGATTTATTCTCAAAGCGAAGAAGAGCATGCAAGTCATTTGAGGATGGTATTGCAAAGATTGCGAGAGCACCAGTTGTATGCAAAGTTGAGCAAGTGTGAATTCTGGATCAATGAAGTCCTGTTCTTGGGTCACATAATCAACAAAGAAGGATTGGCTGTGGATCCGAAGAAAGTGGCAGACATTCTGAACTGGAAGGCGCCAACAGATGCTCGAGGAATCAAGAGCTTCATCGGAATGGCCGGATATTATCGGCGATTCATTGAAGGGTTTTCAAAGATTGCGAAACCAATGACAGCGTTGCTAGGCAACAAAGTTGAGTTCAAGTGGACCCAGAAATGTCAAGAGGCCTTCAAAGCGCTAAAAGAGAAGTTGACTACAGCGCCTGTCTTAGTCTTGCCTGATGTGCACAAGCCTTTCTCGGTGTATTGTGATGCTTGTTACACTGGTTTGGGATGTGTGTTGATGCAAGAGGGAAGAGTTGTGGCTTACTCGTCCCGACAGTTGAAGGTTCATGAGAAGAATTACTCAATCCATGATCTAGAGTTGGCAGCAGTGGTTCACGCACTGAAGGCATGGAGGCATTATCTGTATGGACAGAAATGTGATGTTTACACAGACCACAAGAGTCTGAAGTACATATTCACTCAGTCAAAGCTGAATATGAGGCAACGAAGATGGTTGGAGCTGATCAAAGACTACGAGTTGGAGATTCATTACCATCCAGGCAAAGCGAACGTAGTGGCAGATGCTTTGAGCAGGAAGAGTCAGGTCAATCTGATGGTCGCTCATCCGATGCCTTATGAGTTGGCCAAAGAGTTTGACAGGTTGAGTCTCGGGTTTCTAAATAATTCGCGAGGAGTCACAGTTGAGTTGGAACCTACATTGGAGCGAGAAATCAAAGAAGCGCAGAAGAATGATGAGAAGATCAGTGAGATCCGGCGACTGATTCTAAATGGCAGAGGCAAAGATTTTCGAAAAGATGCAGAAGGTGTGATATGGTTCAAAGACCGCTTGTGCGTTCCCAATGTCCAGTCTATTCAGGAGTTGATTCTTAAGGAAGCTCATGAGACAGCCTATTCGATTCACCCTGGCAGTGAGAAGATGTATCAGGATCTGAAGAAGAAATTCTGGTGGTACGGAATGAAGAGGGAAATCGCAGAGCATGTGGCAATGTGTGATAGTTGTCGGTGGATCAAGGCAGAGCACCAGAGACCAGCTGGATTGTTGCAACCGTTGCAAATTCCTCAGTGGAAATGGGATGAAATCGGCATGGACTTCATAGTCGGATTGCCTCGCACTCGAGCCGGCTACGATTCCATTTGGGTAGTAGTGGACCGCTTGACCAAGTCAGCCCACTTCATACCTATCAAGACCAACTACAGCAGTGCAGTATTGGCGGAGCTATATATGTCTCGGATTGTTTGTCTCCATGGTGTGCCAAAGAAGATAGTGTTAGACAGAGGAACTCAATTCACCTCTCATTTCTGGCAGCAGTTGCATGAAGCCTTGGGCACGCATCTGAATTTCAGTTCAGCCTATCATCCGCAGACAGACGGTCAGACTGAAAGGACCAATCAAATTCTTGAAGACATGTTGAGAGCCTGTGCGTTGCAAGATCATTCCGGATGGCACCATTTCAGGTGCTTTATGGGAGGAGTTGTAGAACTCCGTTGCAATGGGATCAGCTTGGAGAAAAGCAGGTGTTTGGGCCAGACATTTTGCTTGAAGCTGAAGAGAACATCAAGATGGTTCGAGAGAACCTGAAGATAGCGCAATCAAGGCAGCGAAGCTATGCAGACACAAGAAGAAGAGAGCTGAGTTTCGAAGTCGGAGACTTCGTCTATCTGAAAGTGTCACTGATCAGAGGAGTCAGAAGGTTCGAAGTCAAAGGCAAGCTAGCACCCCGCTACATTGGTCCGTACCAAATTCTCTCAAGGCGTGGAGAAGTGGCCTATCAGCTCAGTTTGCCAGAAGATTTGTCTGCCGTGCATGATGTTTTTCATGTGTCTCAGTTGAAAAAGTGTCTGCGAGTGCCAGAAGAGCAGTTGCCAGTTGAAGGTCTTGAAGTCCAGGAGGACTTGACCTACACAGAGAAACCAGCGCAAATCCTTGAGATGGCAGACAGAGTCACTCGAAGGAAGACCATCAGAATGTGCAAAGTCAGATGGAATCATCACTCTGAGGAAGAAGCAACCTGGGAGCGTGAAGATGATCTGCTGGCCAAATACCCTGAGCTCTTTGCTAGCCAACCCTGAATCTCGAGGGCGAGATTCTTTTAAGGGGGATAGGTTTGTAACGCCCTGAATTTGGGGGTAGATTTTTTTCTTCTTTTCTCTCACCAAATTCAGGCGTTACCCTTTCCTTTTCCCTTTTTCTCCTCGCTAAGCCTTGATCTTTTCCAAAAGTTATAGCGAGAATTAGCTCGACATCTTGAGTAAGCAAAACCTAGAACTTTTTTGGTTGTTGCATCATGCTGGATTATGCACTCTTTTTGTTTGTGGTTGGGTGAGTTGGAGAATTAGGCATATAAGAAATAGGGGTTATAGAAAATGGAAAATAGGAAAAAGAAAAACCTTTTCTTTTTCTCTCTCCCCCTTTCTCCCCTTTTGGCCCAGCCCCCCCCCCTTCCCCCCCTTCCCTCCACCGCTGTGGGCCGTCCCGGCCCAACCGCGCCCGCCCCCTCCCCCCTTTGGGCCCAAGCGGCCCAGCCACCCCCTCCCCCCCCCCCCTTTCCCAAAATTTCCCTCCTCGCGGGCCCCGCCCGTCATCCTCCCTCCCTCTCTCCCTCTCCCTAACCCTAACCGCCGCCACCGCCCCTTCCCCAGCGCCGCCGCCGGCCACCCCCGCCTCGATGAGGCCCCCCTCCCCTCCCTTCCCCCTTCCCCGCCCGCCGGCGCCGCTCCCCGGCATGCCACCCCGGGCCCGCACCCGCCCCTCGCCGCGGCAAGGCCGCCCCGGCTCGGCCGCCCCTCCGGCGAGCCACCCCCCCCCCCCGCGAGCTCGGCCCTGCCCCCGTCCCTGACCTTGGCTGCCCCATGCTCGGCCCCCTCCGGCGAGCCGCCCCGCCCCTTCCCCGCCCTCGCCTCGGCCGCGTCCGGTGAGCCGCCCCCGTCCCCGACCTCGGCCGCCCCCGATGAGCCCGCCCCGTGCCCCGGCTCGGCCGCCCCCCGGCGACCCGCCCGCCCCCGTGCTCGGCCGCCCCGCTCGCCCCCGTGCCCGGCTCGCCCCCCCCCCCCCCCCCCCCGCGCGAGCCCCGCCCGTCCCCGACCATGGCGCCCGCGCCCGTCCCCGGCGAGCCCCGCGCCCGGCCCGGCCGCCGTCGCCCGTGTTCGCCCGCCCGCCCCGGCGTGCCGCCGGCGTACCTTGCTCGTGTCGTGATGGCCCCAGCGCGGCCTCGAGCTCAGCCCAGCGTGCCTTTGGCACGCGGCCTCGAGCTCGGCCAGCGCACGGCCCCGACGCGTGCGCGACTCGTTCGCGGCACATTAAGCGTGCCTTTGCGCGTGCGCGTGCCCGCGCAGCGCCTTGGCATAGCTCATCGTGCCCGCGACGCGACGCATAGCGCCCTGTCGCGTCCGCGACACGATCGTCTACCCCGAGCCGCCCGTCTACCCCCCCCCCCCCCCCCCCCCCCCGTGCATTCTGTGCGTAGTGATCATGTTATGTAATCAATAAATGGAAACCCAAATTAGAAATTGTTTACGTTAGTTAATTTGTATAGCTAATCGTCTATCTTATTCAATGTTAATCTACTAAAAGTGGTCATGTTTACATTAGTGCATGTAGCTAATTCTTATCATTGAAGCTAAGTAGAACTAGAGCACGTAGCATGTAGTTATTCGTCTACCCGTAGTGCGCCTCGAGCATAAGCCTTAACCCCTGCGAGACCGTTCCCCGTTTCTTTCTAACCATGGTAAATTCATTATCGTATGTGATATTCTATGCGTATTTACTTTATTTGTTCTTTTGTATGGTGTACTATTTGTTTCCTAATTTGAATGGATGGATGTATGTATGCTTGCAATTGCATAGAGAACGATTCGGTCGAGGAGCCCGAAGAACTCGCAGGAGAAGTCCCTGAGCAGCAGTCAGTTGGTGGAGGCAAGTGTCCCTTGACCTATCTCTGTCCTATTCATTCTTTAATTCACCTCCCGCATTACACATTTATACCTAAGGATTGACTAGCTTTTGTTATCCATGTCCTTTGTTACCTACTTGGGTCGGATTATTATTGGTTAGCTTTATGCTATTGCTTAACATTAATCAATGAACATGATGAGAATTATTTATGATACGTTGTTTTCCCCTCTTTTATTATGATGTTATACTTGTGACCTTCAAGGGGGCTCGAGCGGTTTCTCGAGTGCCTCTCCGTAAGGACCTGTTCGTTGGATGACCGCCCGAGAAAACAGTGCAACCATGAGGGTGGAGTGGGACGCCCTTAGCTGAATAATTAGAGGAACCGGGGTGTAGTTCGCTTAGCCGTTGTGCCGTCAATGTGGCTCGGTGTATGCGGCTCGCTCTGCCAAGGTTGATTTGTCCCTTGGGGAGGAGTGCGGTACATTTAGGGAACCTAACGGGCGGCTACAGCCTCGGGGAATCTTTGTAAAGGCTACGTAGTGATGCCCTGCTGGGTCACCTTGGTAGTGATCAATGGAGAGTCATGATCTCCGGGCAGAAAGGGAATCACGGCTTGTGGGTAAAGTGCACAACCTCTACAGAGTGTTTGAAAACTGATATATCAGCCGTGCTCACGGTTATGAGCGGCCAAGGGAGCTCTAGTGATTAGTGGTACATGATCAGAGACACTTTGGTTTGCAGGTGGCAATGAGACTGATGGTTTTGGTTATGACTATGGTGCTGGTAAGTGGTATTCTTTTCGTTTGGAAAGGGTACATCGGGCTAATAACTTGGGTTAATGCTAAAACCTAGCTTTCTATTAGTAAATAATAATCTGACCAACTAAAAGCAACTGCTTGACTTACCCCCACATAAAGCTAGTCCACTACAGCCGAATAGGATACTTGCTGAGTATGTTGATGTGTACTCACCCTTGCTCTACACACCAAACCCCCCCCCCCAGGTTGTCAGCATTGCAACCACTGCTCAGGAGAAGATGAAGCCGTGGAAGGAGACTTCCAGGAGTTCCAAGACTACGACGAGTTCTAGGCGTGGGTTAGCGGCAAACCCCCAGTCGGCTGCCTGTGAAGGCCGCGTTTATCTATGTTTCTTTTTCGCACTTTGATTTATTGTAAAGACTATGTGGATGTCTCAGACATATGATGTAATCGACTATTATTCTAACGGTCGATATTTTATGAAAGCGAGATCAGATTGGGTCCGTCCGATCTCATCCAATGGCACACAATCAAAATCCGAAAGGGTATCCCCGTGCTCTATCTCAAGCGTGCGATGGTTATCGGACGGTGCTGATCCCAGCCCGAACCTCATCTCCCTCCTAGCTCTCACTTCATCACCAACCCCGGCGACCCACGCTTTCAGCCTACGGCGGCGCCATGGTCGGCGCCCTCAATCCAGGTGTTCCGGCCCCTAAACTTGAATACGAGCAGTGCTACCCGATAAGAGAAACAAAGAGAACAAGATGGTCAAGGACTCACCGCCGATTACTACGTGGATGACCCTGGCCACGCGGTGCGGTCACGGTTGAAGTCCGACGAGGAATTGACGGCGCGCAGCTCCTCAATCACGCCTACCGGAGCCGAGCGCGCACACCGGAGGTCACGTAGAATTCCTAGGGCCAACAATTCCGACCGTTCTAGCGTCATAGTCGCGAAGCCACGGCGGCAGATAGAGCCCGCGGCGGCGCTGAACTCTTCCTCCCCTTTCTCTCTTGGATTTACGATGTGGCTAGGGTCTTCCTGTTATGGACTGGGGCGGGTGCATCCCTGATGCAATTATATGGCGCAGGCGAGGTCCACGGTGGTCAGCAACTCCGGCGCTCTCGCGGCGATTGTTACGCGTCGGTGGGCGAAGAAAGGGGAAGGTGGTTAAGCGGTTGACCAAGGGGGCCCACGCGTCAACGAGCTAACACGCGCGCGCGGATGACGGGCTGGCCCCACGGCACAGTGTAATCCAGCATGCGACGTGGGAGCGGGGAAAGCGGCTAGCCGGTGGTCCCCGCGACGCAGTGAAAGGGGGAATGGTGTGTGCGCTGGCGCGACTGCCCTATGGGCCCACAATGTCGGCGCCGATCCACAGGCTGGGCTGTGCGGTGCAAATCCAAATGGGCCGAAATGAGTAGAAGCGACCCAATTAACTGTTTTTCCTTTTTCTTTTCTTTTTTTCTGTTTTATTTCCTTTTCTTTCAAAATTCCAAATTTAAACCCTTATTCCAGTTCAAACTTCATAATAAATTTCTTTTCCCATCAAATTTACACCTTAAACAGGGCATGGGTGAACTTACTTATTTTTAATATTTATTTTGTTAATTCTAGTGCCTTGTTTTCTCCAAATTCCTAGGATTCTAAATTTAGGTTAAAGGCCCATCTCAACTTTAGTATATTTCTTTTATCATTATCTTCATGAGTGAATGCACAAACAAATAACCATAGCATGATGCATATTTTATTGGAATGTTATTTGTTTTAATTACTCATTCTTACTCATGGTTATTCTCTTGTTACAGTGATTAGATGGCACACAAAATGAGGAAATCACTATATTCTTATTGTATTCACTTTTGAGTATTACAATCGAGCTCCGGCGTGCTTGTACCGGACGACTTACGCCAAGACCAGAGCTCTATTTTGGCTTAAACCTAATTCAAGCACTAATCAACGTTTCCCCTAAGTCAATTTCATAGCTCGAGCTCTAAATCACCCTATCCACGGAGACAGCGCAGAGAACGGACGAACAGAAATGTTCCCGGTGATCTAGGGCAGTCTAGCTCAATCAAGCGAGTCGAGGAGCATTAGGAGAACCTAAGGATGCTGAAACGGGAGAGCAGAGGGGATAAACTGACCGGAATTGTGCTGGCCGCGGTGAGGTCTCTCCTACGGTGTTCTTGAGCAGTTTTGGGGGAAGTTCAAAATTCACGCTCGCTGGTGAACGATTGGGGATGATTCTTGGTGGTTGGATGCTTAACTACCTTATGGAGCTCGCGGTGTCTTCAATTTATAGAGCGCAACAGCGGTGGCCGGGAATTGCAGCGATGACGCACGGTGGTCGGAGAAGGGGGACTTCACTGGCGCGCGTGATTGGTGGCAAACCTCGTGGCATCTACTCCGGTGATTGACGGAGAGCGAGAGTAGGTCACGGCGGTGTGGTGGAAAGGCCTAGACACGCGGCACAAAGCCGAAGGGCGGCGGTCACCGGCATGCTTATCGGATTCCACCACGGCAAGCCTGGTACGGCGGCCGGAATTGTTTACTGGCCGAAGTTATCCACGACGGCGTGACTCCGATGGTTATCTGATCAATCCGAGCACGAATCGAGACGCCGGCGGCACGAATCGCGGCGGAGATCATCGGCGGTGAGCTGAGCTGGTGATCTGATCATGTTCAGTCACTGTACCATGGGAAATGTCCATTCAGACGACCTGGACAGAGCAAGTTTGACCCAGATTTTCTTCTGATTTTATATAGCAACTAGTGGATCGACCAATGACAAAGTTGTTGTCTGATGATCCAACAACAATTCTGCTATAGCACCCATGGCCAAATTCTTATTAGATCAGGGCTGATTTCTAGTTCAAAGTTGGCTCAGTATTACTGTTAGTCTGAACTTCAGATAACAATTAGCCTGACAGCACATACTTGGGTGTAATTTTCTCCAATTTTTGTATAACAACCACAGAAGATGTCTGCATCAAAGTTGCTCTCCTATAATAGGTTTACAAAATTTACTGTTTTGAAAGTTAATAAGCTCCAAAGTTGAGCTTATAACACTGATTTCAGACTTAGCATAGAACTCAAATTAGGTCCATTTTGCAAATAAGTCCAAAATCCAAAATTTTAGCTTATAAATCCACACATTTGTGAGCCAAATGACTTAGGATACTCATTTATCATGGTTTTTGCACTTTAGTCCAAAAGTGGACTAATTTTGCACATAAGCCCCTAGGGTTTGGATTTAGGGTTTTCCACGGTTTCAATTAGGGTTTCTGGTATGTCAGGGGTATACATGCAATGTAGGTCCATCCTTGATAACTTTTTATGATTATTTCACTTAATCTTTAGGGTTTTCTCTATTTGGCTCCTGTTTTACCCCTCAAACCCTATTTAAGGTTAAGTACCCTAAACTAGGGTCTTATTTGCATAATGCCATAACCATACAACTTGTTTGAAATTTTTGGCCTAGTAAATGCATTCTAAGTGTGTCAAACATATGCAATGCCAATGCTTATGATGTTATGATCCAGTTTTAGTAACAGTAACACCAGGGGTGTTACAGGGAGGAGTTTTTGCCTCCCTTGGTGTGTAATAATATTACTCTGCGCTCATAGGTTATATTCTGGTCTGTAAATATTCAACTCAATCTTACTTTTAAATAAAGGTAAGTTAATGTAATTGCTTCCGCATTCTCGTAACTCCGATGCTTGTAATGTCTGTGTGACGGGTGAAACGCTCTTGGGAAAGGTAAGAAAAGCAGATACCGAACTTGTCAAGTGATTCAGGGGCACCTACAGGGTTGTCTGAGGTCCGTTGGACAAGGACAACTGTAGGTGGGCTAATGACTTGGGACGTTCTGTCACAACTGGTATTGGAGCGAAGCCCATCTCTGCAGATATTATGAGGCATCTTCAAAAGAATTTTTCTAAAGGCTTATCTAGAAAATCTCTTCCCTTCTTACCTAAAGTATTTCTAAAGAGTTTATCTTAAAGACCAGATAGTAAGAGTGCAACATATAGAAGGTGTGAATCAACTAGGGTTGATTCTGTACTTACACATGCATCATACTAAGAACTATGTTAATAAGATTTTCCCCCTTAGAAAAATGCCGCCGCGCACAAGGAAAACTGCGCGCAAGCATACTGGCCCAATTGGTGTGCCACGTCATCAACTTGCCCCAAGACACAAGGATAGCAGTAGTGGGAGTAATGATCCAATCGGGGATCTTGAAGCGAAAGTTAATCAGCTTCAAACAGAACTCCAACGCAGGATTGACATATGGGTCGCGGATGACGACAAAATCAATGAATTGAGAAGCAACATCCGCCGCCTACAAGATCAGCTCGCAGATCGAGATTTAGCACTCGACTGGGCGGTTCACTCTCGTTCGCTTGCCTAGGCTAAGGAGGCAAAAGCTCGAGCCCGAGTAGAAGAACTTAGCTTAGCCATTGATAACCTACAGGCTTATTGTAATACTCTACATGAAGAAGTTCATGTATTGTACTCACAACTACACCCCAGTGTACCTGCGGATCCTGTCGGGACAGAAGCCGGACCTTCTCATGTAGCGGGAGAAGCTTTTGGTGGCGAATTGGACCTTTTCAGGCCCCCTCTGTCGGCGTTTCGAGACCGGGGGGTCCCTCAGGCCGACAAGTGAGTGCCGCGCGCCCCAGCCCAGATGGGTCGAGCGCGTGGGCGAGCGCGAAGGGGGGAAAGGAGCGAGGCGGCCGGAGACCGGCGCGAGAGAGGTGGGAATCCCGCGGCCTTCGTGTTCGTCCCGCGCCCAGGTCGGGTGCGCTTGCAGTAGGGGATTACAAGCGTCCACGCGGGTGAGGGAAGCGAGCGGCCCCAAGAGAGCGCCTGTCCCGTCCTCGTCCCACGCGGCCAACCCCCTCTAAGAGGGCCCTGGTCCTTCCTTTTATAGACGCAAGGAGAGGATCCAGGTGTACAATAGGGGTGTAGCAGAGTGCTACGTGTCTAGTGAGGGAGAGCTAATGCCATGAGTACATGCCAATGTGGCAGCCAGAGAGATCTTGGAACCCAACTAGCGTGACGTCGTGGCCGTCGGAGGAGCAGCGGAGCCTGGCGGAGGGACAGCTGTCGGAGCGGTTGTGTCCTTGCTGACGTCCTCCTGCTTCCGTAAGAGAGCTGAGAGCCGCCGTCGTCACAGGGCATGCGGGGCGCCATCATTGCCTATCTGGTGGAGACAGCCAGATGGGACACCGGTCTTGTTCTCTGCGACCTGAGTCAGCTCGGGGTAGGGTGATGATGGCGCTTCCTGTTGACGTGGCTGGCCTGCGCCCTAGGTTGGGCGACGTGGAGGCTCCTCCAAAGCCGAGGTCGAGTCTGTCTTCCATGGCCGAGGCCGAGTCCGAGCCCCTGGGTCGGGCGAGGCGGAGGTCGTCGGCAGAGGCCAGGGCGGTGTCCGAGCCCTGGGGTCGGGCGAAGCGGAGTTCGTCGTCTTCCGGGTCTTAGCCCAAGTCCGAGCCCTGGGGTCGGGCGGAGCGGAGTTCGCCGTCTTCCGGGTCTTAGCCCGAGTCCGAGCCCTGGGTCGGGCGGAGCGGAGTTCGCCGTCTTCCGGGTCTTAGCCCGAGTCCGAGCCCTGGGTCGGGCAGAGCGGAGTTCGCCGTCTTCCGGGTCTTAGCCCGAGTCCGAGCCCTGGGTTGGGCGGAGCGGAGTTCGCCGTCTTCCGGGGCTGAGCCCGAGTCCGAGCCCTGGGTCGGGCGGAGCTTCCTATGGTGCCTTTGGCAGGGCCTGGCTTCCTGTCAGCATCACTCTGTCAAGTGGCGCTGCAGTCGGAGTGGCGCAGGCGGCGCTGTCCTTCTGTCAGACCGGTCAGTGGAGCGGCGAAGTGACGGCGGTCACTTCGGCTCTACCGGAGGGCGCGTGTCAGGATAAAGGTGTAAGGCCGCCTTTGCGTTAAATGCTCCTGCGATTTGGTCGGTCGGTGCGGCGATTTAGTCAGGGTTGCTTCTTAGCGAAGGCAGGGCCTCGGGCGAGCCGAAGATGTGTCCGCCGTTGGAGGGGGGCCTCGGGCGAGACGGAAACCCTCCGGGGTCGGCTGCCCTTGTCCAAGGCTAGGCTCGGGCGAGGCGTGATCGAGTCGCTCGAATGGACTGATCCCTGACTTAATCGCACCCATCAGGCCTTTGCAGCTTTATGCTGATGGGGGTTACCAGCTGAGAATTAGGAGTCTTGAGGGTACCCCTAATTATGGTCCCCGACAGTAGCCCCCGAGCCTCGAAGGGAGTGTTAGCACTCGCTTGGAGGCTTTCGTCGCACTTTTTTGCAAGGGGACCAGCCTTTCTCGGTTGCATTTTGTTCCGGTGGGTGCGCGCGAGCGCACCCGCCGGGTGTAGCCCCCGAGGCCTCGGAGGAGTGGTTTCACTCCTTCGAGGTCTTAATGCCTTGCGTAATGCTTCGGCTGGTCTGGTTGTTCCCTCATGCGAGCTGGCCGTAGCCCGGGTGTACGGTCGGGGCCCAAGTTCTCGGGCTGGTATGTTGACGCTGTCAACGGTTTGGCCGGAGCCGGGTTTGCGAGAGCAGCCCCCGAGCCTCTGCACAGGGCAAGAGGGCGATCAGGGACAGACTCGGCTTTTTTACATACGCCCCTGCGTCGCCTTTCCGCAAGGAGGAGGGGGGGAGAGCGCCATGTTACCCTCGATGGGCGCCGAACATGGTGTCTCCGGTGAGCTGCAAGCGGGTAATCCGAGTGGACGTCCGTGCCCCGTTCGTTAGGGGTCGGCTAGGGGCCCAAAGGCACGCCCAAAAGTACCTGCGGGTGATCTACCGGACCCGGTCCCCTGGCGACGGGGTCCGAGGGCTCGATGCCTCCCTCCGATGGGATTCCGTTGCAAGATCGCTCCCGCTGGTCTCGGAAATGTCCTAGGGTACCTTGGGAGCTCAGCCCGAGCCTTGGTTATGTATCGAACGTACCCCTGGTCATCCCTCGCTCGGCATCTGAGGCGGCTGTGAACCCTTCGGGGGCCAGCCTTCGAACCCCTGATCAGTAATGGGCACGGAGCCCGAGTAGCCTGAGGCGGCCGTGGAACCCTTCGGGGGGCCGACCTTCGAACCTCTGACCAGTAGTGGGTGTAGGGCCCATGCAATCTGAGGCGGCTGTTGAACCCTTCGGGGGGCCAGCCTTCGAACCTCTGATCAGTAAGGAGGCTCGGAGCCTGGTTCCTTCACGGGGAAGGATCCCTTTCGTGGTATCCCCTTTCCCGGTCCCTGTCGCAAGAGATAGAGAAAGAGGAAAAAGGGAAAAGGATACGAAACCGAACGACGTGGCGTACCTTTTTTGGCGCGGTTGTTACGGCGAAGGCGAAGCGTCGCCCGCTGCTCCTGCCAGAAGCGCCGCCTGTCCAGCCGCGGAGCTAATGCGACGGGGCGAGTAGTTGGCGGGGCGGCCGTTGCGCGTGCGCGAGCCGTTCGAGGAACGGATCACGGGCACGTTGTCTTCACGCCGTGAGAGGGGGTTCTCTTGCTGCCCCCGGATGGGACGTGAGCTTGGCTGACGACGTGACCGCTGCTCCCGCGCGCCTGCCACCGTCATTACTGCCGGCCCACTTTTGGCCGTGTTGACCGCCGCGTCAGGCTGGCGCTGCTGGGTCGCGCGCTGGGTCGCCTCGAGTCGTGGTATTGGTTCCGCAATCGAGGAGGCGCGGTGGTGGCGCAAGTGGCGGTGCAGTTGCTTGCATGCAGCATCCGGCGCGCCGGTTGCGCGACGCGTGGGCCTGGGCCTCCATGCTGGCATGTCGGGAGTCGGAGAAGCGCGTCCACTTGGCGCGGTTGCATGCCGCCTGCATGGCTGCCCGCCTCTTTCGCCCGTTGGTCTGGGCAAAAGTGGAGGGTCACTTGTAACCGCTGGGCGGTTGCGTGCACCACGTGCGGCGGTTTGGCATCTTCTGCTCGGAGCCGGTCTGCATGACATGCGGGACCCAGCCCCCGCGCCGCAGGGGAGGGCTTTGGAGCGTGTTGGAGAAGACTCAGCCCATGACGGTTGGGGGTGCAAGCAGGGAGAGTTGCCTTTAAAAGGAGAGTGACCCCTTTCGAAAGGCGACCATGTCTTCTCGCTCCCTTATGCACCGTGTCTTTCCAGCTTCCAAGCCCCCGGATGGGGGATACCCGCCGTCTTTTTGCCTCGTCGTTGGAGGGACGCAACTCTGTGGGAGTTGGTACCTTTTAGCCATCGTTCGGCTTCAAGGATTTTCATCATGCAGCCCGGCCGCACCCCTCCACCGGCGGTCACCCAAGATGGTGACCCCCAGCTTGATGGTGGGGGAAAGCGAGCCGGGCTGCGGCCTCTGCCCCTCCCTCAGCCTCAAGGATTTTCATCACCGGGGCTGGGGAGGAGAGTGTGCCGAGTTGGGGTCGGTCCCTGCGCGGGCGGCGGCCTGCTCCTTCACTCAGTGATTGGAGGGAAGGGCGGTCGTCGTCCGTGGCGCCGGCAGCTGCACCGTGCCTGGCTCTCGGACGCGAGTGGCTTCAGAGCCGCTCGCTGCGCCGGCGTCTGCCACGGCAGCTGGAAGAGGTTCTTCCGCCGGCGCTGATAGCCAAGGCCGGCCACGGGCTGACCTCCAACTCTACGGCCTTCTGCCCGTCCTTGCCTCACGAGTTTGGGCATGGGCGGGGGCCTCCTGGCAGCAGCATCCGCCCTGAGGTCAGTGCTGCCGCTATTCGGCCCCCCGGAGCAGAAGTCGTCGTCGTCGCCGCTGCTGGAGCGGGTGACGGCGCACCGTTCGTCGGTCTTCCGTTGCTCCGCAGGCCCACCCCTATCGAGTGGGGCTGTTCGTACCTGCGGAGGGGGGAACCGGAGTTCCGTTTGTAATGGCACTTCGAATGCCAGTGCTTTTTGTTCATTTCGGCTTTCGGGGCCTGAACATGTATGTAATTACGGCACGGAGCCATGTTTTTCCTCATTTTTGAGCGCTAAGACTCGTCTGTTGATTATCTGAACCGCTTCACCAAGCATGAGTCGCCCCGTGTCAAGGTGACGAGTGAGGTATCTGTATCCCGGAGGCGTAGGAGTCCCTCGGCTCGGTCGGCCTTGCTGTCCGAGGCTCCTCTAGCTTAGTTAAAGGGACCCCTCGGCCGCTCTTCGACGAGCCGAGGCCAGGGGTAGCGATATCAGTATGAACAGAGGCGGAGTCGGCTCGAGAATGAAACCTGGTTGGCCGGAGCCTAGCCGGGTTGTCCGTTGGCGGGACCGACGTCGGGGTTGATCAGCCGAGGCCTCAGGTCGGGCTGGCGCCCTTGGGAGATGGTCGGCCGAGGCCCCAGGGGCGACCGGCCGAGCCGCCTGCTCGGGCCGGATTCCCGGAGAAGTCCCTGGCAGCGATTGCCCGGGCGTGGTGATGACGTCGTCCTTCGGAGCGGAGATCCTCGGACCGCGTCGCCGTCCGAGGCTAGGTCGGGCCTCGCCGAAGGTGTCGTCGATGCCGAGGGTGTTGCTGCCCCCTTCCAGCGTCAAGACCCGAGCCTGCAGGGTCAGAGTGTCTTATAGCGTGTGCCTTCTGCAGCCGCCGAGGCCAGAATACACGCCTTCGCTGTGTTGTAAAGCTGCGTCTCCTTTCCTCTTGTTTCGAGTATCTGGACTTTTTTGTCGGTAACAGGGATGTTTGTGTGAGTGGGAGTTGCTTCTTGCGGAAGGTGATGAGTGAGGTATCCGTATCCCGGAGGCGTGGGAGTCCCTCGGCTCGGTCGGCCTTGCCGCTTACGCGTACTTTCAACCGTCCATGAGGCCCTGCCACCGACTCAGTCGAGAAGGCTCGAAGGATTGCTTCGGCAGAAGAACTTCCGAACATGAAGACTTGTTCGGTCCGCGGAATCACTTTATCCGAACGCGAGTTACTTATCGCAGAAGGTGATGAGTGAGGTATCCGTATCCCGGAGGCGTAGGAGTCCCTCGGCTCGGTCAGCCTTGGCTGCTTACGTGTACTCCGTCGTTTTCAGGATCCACTTTTCGAAGTAGTCAAAAAGCACGAAAGATATTCTGGCAGAAGAGACCTTTTTTCGAGGAAAATTTCGACGCAGAGGGGGTTCCCCCCCCTTTTAGCCCCCGAGGGAGGGTCGGGCTTTGCCGAGGCGAGGCCGACCCTTCCTTGATGACTAAACTTTGCGTGGGTGCGAGGTATATGAACGACTTAAAAACATCTTAAGGGTAAAAGCGACGTAGCTGTTGGATGTTCCAAGCGTTGCCGTAGATCTCGCCTTGACTGTTGGCCAGCTTGTACGTTCCGGGCTTCAGAACTTTGGCGATGACGAATGGCCCCTCCCAAGGGGGCGTGAGCTTGTGCCTCCCTCGGGCGTCTTGCCGCAGCCGAAGCACCAGGTCGCCCACCTGGAGGTCTCGGGGTCGGACCCCTCGGGCGTGGTAGCGCCGCAGGGACTGCTGATACCACGCCGAGTGTAGTAAGGCCTTGTCCTGAGCCTCTTCCAGCTGGTCCAGCGAGTCTTCTCGGCTGGCTTGGTTGCTTTGATCGTCGTAGGCCCTCGTCCTCGGGGAGCCGTATTCCAGGTCAGTGGGCAAGACGGCCTCAGCCCCGTAGACCAGGAAGAACGGCGTGAAACCCGTGGCCCGGCTTGGCGTCGTCCTCAGGCTCCAGACCACCGAGGGGAGTTCCTGTGGCAGAACCGCCCGAATTATTCCAGCTTAAGTGCCAAAGTCACGCCTCAGGGGCCGTAACACACTTAAATCGGAATAACCCGTCAGTCCCTCAGATCTAGTCTGATAGAGCCACTTAACCAGGATCAAATTCCACAATCTCACTCGAAGGTGAGTCACAGAAGAAATACAATAAAACAGGAAACCTCAAATTAAGTACGGAGTTATTACATAAATCGGAGTTGTTGGAGTAGCAAATAAAGTTCACAAATTAAAGTGCAGCGGATAATCGATGTCGTCGGTAATGAGGAAATGGGCAAGGCCTAGCCCACTACTCCTCATGCTCCTCTCCTGCCGGAGCAATATCCCACTCGACCGTCCAACCCGGTGGCAGGGTGGTAGGCCAAGTCACACCATCAACTACATCCTGCATGGTACCTGCAAAAATGGTGCCACAAGCAAGGCTGAGTATACTAATACTCAGCTAGACTTAACCGGTGTGAGGAGTCTACTCCTCTACCTCTAGACTATGCAGCTGTTTGGCTGAGGGGTTTGGTTTGCCAAAAGCACTAGCTGTTTCTAAAATCAACTTTTAGCTTTTCAAATTCTACCATTATTATCTTAGCTAGATTTGCTCCTTCTAAGCATACATGGTAACAATCAATTAGTTCAATCAACAAGTTATCTCATGTAATCCACATTTCACTTCTTACTCAATGCAGTACAAGGAATCAAGCAGTCTCATTAGCTGCGAGAAGCAGACGATTCGAATCGAGTTTCAAACCTTGCAAGGTAAACCTAAACACACGGCATGTCAGGGCACTCCGACCCCACACATGACAACCGTCCCCATCGATTCCCCGTTCGCGTCCAGGCCTCACCGCCTTGGCATACAATGCTCCACTGACCCCGGCTGCCGCCGTGCAGTGACCGCACTTGTACCCACCATAGCTAGCATGGGAGACCCTGTCTCAGGTCGCATGAGGGATAAAGTCCGCGCCCGGCTTCACTCAGGTACTAGGTTTACCGGTTACCATTTTTCCCGGCATGTGCTTAGTACGTTCAAAAGCTTGACTCAGGTATCCACACATTAATCCTTAATTCATTTTTCCCGTCTCATGGGCAAGGCATCCTCCCTGGATCCAAGTCCATAGACCAACATATATCCCATTATCAAGATGAATACAATCAATTCCTGACCTCGCGCGAGTGCTAGAAAAATCACTCGACTTCTACCGAGATCCTAATTAGCAAGCAGCTACTCGACCTAGCATACTAGTATTCATCTCAAAAAGGAGTCCTAAGTTCATGCAACTAGAGGTTTCAAGCAACTCCTACACTTAAGTGCACATTACAGTCCTACAAGCATTAAGTGTAGTAAAGTAGCATATAATAACATGGTTATGCATAAAACCGGGGCTTGCCTTCAATTGCTGGGGCTGCGGGGAGATCCTCAATAGCAGCCTCTGAAGCCTGCTCCTGGTCCTCCTCTTGGACAGGTCCTTGCTCGGGGATGAGCACGTACTCTCCGTCGGCAAGATTACAATCTAATGAATGCAATGCGTAAGATATATGCATGATACAATAGGTGCTTTAGAATTTACAACTTTTAAAGATGTAGGGTCTTTTGAATTTAAACAAGGTAACCTTACTTATGTAAAACCCTTTTAGTGGTATACTTAGTAAATTGGGTTAGTTTTGATGGGATGAGGTTTATTCCTTCTTCTCTTTTCTTTTATTCCCTTTAATGTTTTGGAGTAGGTTTGAACTACAAGTTGCTTTTATAAAATTCTAAAAATTCTGCAAAAATTACAGTGGCTTGCTACTGGTGTATGATTCTCTGTCTCAAAATTTGGGGTTCAGAAAGTGAATGGTTTTTTTCTGGACAAAATTACCAAATTTTAGGGCAGAAGGGGTACTTTGAACTATAACTATTATTTAACAGTGGGTAATTCTTTAAAACCTATTTTTGCTGGCTTTTAGGTGTCATAACATGACTTGATACAAATTTCTAGTCATTAATACCTCTTAATTCTTTTCCTATGGTTTTCTTAAGGTTTCTAGCCAAAGGGGTGCTTTCTACTACCACTATGTTTGAAAAACATCAAACAACAGAGTTCTTATTTTTCTTAGCTAGTGTTTTGTGCAAGAGCAATCATTCTGGAGTTTGGTTTCTTTTTGCTTAAGGGAAGGGGTGGTTTGCATTATTTAAGTCAAATGGCCTTTCTCACAAATTGCTAGCAAAAGGCATGGGTTCACTTCTTTTTCATGGGTTTGTATTTTTCTCTGGTGGTTTATCTCATCATGGACTTAGCTAATTTTTGGTTGCCCATTATCTCATTATTTGAGGTTGTTTATGATTTATTGGGAAAATGCCTTATAACCACTTTGTATTTATTTTCCTTACTTAAAAAGTTAGGCTGGGGTGCTCTGTATTTTTGTAGTGGGGCTCTGGTGGTTATAAGTTCACTGGATTTTTGTTAACCACTTTGGTGATGGTCTTGCAATTTTAATAATTGATTTTCAGTCTACATAAGGCTGATTAAAGCATCTTAATTAGAAACTGGTCCTAATTAATGGTCTCTGCATTTTTCCTAGGTTCTTGGTTGCATAAGTAAACTAGGAAAAATATTACTAATCACTGTTCAACATTTTCTAATGCTTTTCTGATTTTCTCTAAGTTGTGGACAAAATGGCTTTAAATGAATAACTACACCATAATCTCTAATGCTGGGGGTTCTACTATTTTTAAACAATGTCTAATTAGGGTATAAGCATCTACAAATTTTCTTAAGCTCAGTACAGAAGAAAAACTAATTTTCCTTAATTAAACAAGGTTTGGGGGGTTTCTGTTTTTAAATTTAAACTCTAAAATTTAGAACAGAAAGCATATGGTTCAATAATTTTAAATGATAGATCATAATATTCCAGAGCTAGCAAAATTGGTTTGACAGCTTTTCATTAAGATTTCATCAAGTTATGAATTTTCTAAGTTCTCTGGTTATTTTAAAAGAATAACAGAATTGATTAAAGGGAAAAACACTTTGCACTGGGGTCCCTGGCGGTTTTTCTAGGTTTTCCTCGCGAATCAGTCCTTAGGTTACTATTCATATGAGTCGCTGACATTACAGAAAACCCCTCGGGTTCTACAGAACCTAACCCGAGGTCCTTCTTCTACCTCAAACAGTAGCCGCGGCGAAGAAAAGGGCGGAGGGGCTTACCGGCGGCGAGACTGTTCCGGTGAAGTGGTCGAGGGTGAAGGGGAGGTTGCGGGGATCACAACGGTGTGCGGAATGTCGACGGAGATGGCCGGAGTCGGTCGGTCCACGCGCGCAGGCGGGGATGCTCGTCGGCGGCGAGGAGACCGGCCTGGTCACGGCGAGGTAGATCAATCAAATAGGTCAGAGAGGTCCACGGGATGCCAGAGAAGACATGAGCGAAAGGAATTGGGCGGAGACTCACTGGATAGCTCGGTCCACGCGCGGCGGCGGAAGACCGAAGTCCGGTGAGGTTGATCTCGGGCCTCCGGTGAAGTCCGGTCGGGTCCGAGGGCTTGGCGAGCTTCACGGGCTACTGGCGGAGCTAGCCGAAGCACTGGTTGGGCTGGAGGGTGGCTGGAGTGGGCTGGCCACGGCGGCCGTAGCTCTGGCGGCAATGGCGGGCGGAAATTCGCTCGCCGGAGCTAAGGAACGGTGGCTGGCCGATGAGGGTGAGTGCGGGGCGAAGTGGGGCGCGCCTGGGGAGGCTTTATAGGCACGGCGCGGTGCACGGGCGGTCGTGGACCGGCGAGTGCGCGCGGGCGTGCACTGGGAAGGCGCGGTGCGCGAACGGGCGTGAACCGGGGGTGTCAGCCGCGGTCGAACACGTGTTCCCGTTGCCTCTGCCCCTGTTCAAGCGCCGATTGGGAGCAAATCTTCGCGAATTTGGGCAAGATCACTGCAAGGGATTTGTTCACCAGACCAAGCTTTGTCTTTTGTGTATGGACGACGTGCGGTTTTAGGCTAGGGACAGGGAGTTGTAGCGTCACCAAGGTGCCAGTGTCAGAATGCCTGGTCCCGAGGTTGAGCTGCGCCAAAACCGTGTCAAATGGATTTGGTTTGAGTTCAAATTTTCCCAGAATGTGTTCAAGGTAATTTGGCACGACTTTGATATTTGGATCTTCTGGCTTTGAGTTTGGAAAAATAGAGAACACAGATGATCTTTGAGAAGAGGTCTGAAATTCAGAAATTCAGAAATCTGAATTTCTCTAAGGGTTCATTGGTCAAGGGCTGATTTGGGGATCTATTTGAGTTATCTTGGCTAAGCCTTCTTAATCTTTCTTGTTACTTACCAAATATACTTTAACTTATATAATTGGCTCAACTCGCAATTTTAAACTTTTCATCCTCTTTTCACATCTTCTTGAATTTTGTTCATGGGGGTCTACTTAGAGTTCTTAATTAGGGTTGCACATTCTTATCTTTTCAAGGACTCAACTGTTTTGATCATGACACTTTTAACCATATACTTGGTGAATTCTTTATCACTTAAGTTATTTTGATGCTCATGCTTACTTTGGTTCACATAAAATAATGGTTCTTGGTGTGGCTTTTTAAGAGAAACCCTAGGTGACACTGAGGTGTCACAGCCTTCCCCCCTTAAAGGAATCTCGTCCCGAGATTCAGGCCAGAGTCCTCCCGGGGTGAAGCGAAGGGTGAGACTGATAGGAAAAAGGGTGATGATTGTTATTATTAGGGCAAAACTGCTCTTCGAATGTCATTCTCTTTGCAACTTCAGAAGGAAGTCCTTTTAAGTTTTATCTTTCAGTTACTTCATTCTGAATTAAGATCATATTTTTGGAAATTAGATTCGAAAGGCAGGAGGAGGGGTTGGGGGTGATTACATACCAGCTTCCTTAGGTAGGCAATCGGGGAAGTTGGACCTTAAGAATTCCTCGGTTTCCCAAGTAGCTTCCTCCTCTGAGTGATTACTCCACTGGACCTTAAACATCTTGATCGATTTAGCCCGAGTTGATCTTTCCTTGCAATCCAGAATCTTGGAGGGGTACTCTTGGTACGAGAGATCTGGCTCTATCTCCAATTCTGGCTCTGCTAGAATCTCAGTCGGCAATCGAACACACTTCTTCAGCTGAGATACATGGAATACGCTGTGAATGGCAGACATCTTTGAAGGTAACTTCAGCTTGTATGCCACGGGTCCACATGCTTCTATGATCTCATAAGGTCCAATGTAACGAGGGGCTAACTTGCCTTTGATTCCAAACCTCTGCACTCCCTTGGTGGGTGATACCTTGAGGTATACAAAACTTCCCACCTCGAACTGGAGAGGTTTCCTTCTTCTGTCATGATAGCTCTTCTGCCTGGCCTGAGCAGCTTCTAGATTCTTCCTGATTAGCTTGACCTTCCTTTCGGCTTCAGTCACCAAATCAGGTCCAAAAACTTCTCTTTCACCAGGCTGAGACCAATTGAGTGGTGTCCTGCACCTTCTTCCATAGAGAGCTTCAAAAGGTGCCATCTTTAGGCTGGACTGATAACTATTGTTATAAGCAAACTCTGCCAAGGAGAGGTGCTTATCCCAGTTCTTGCCACAATCGATCGCACAAGCTCTCAGCATATCTTCCAGAATCTGGTTTACCCTTTCTGTCTGACCATCAGTTTGTGGGTGGTAAGCTGAACTCCTGATTAGCTTGGTTCCCAAAGACTCTTGCAATTGTTCCCAAAATCTGGCAACAAATTGGGCTCCTCGGTCAGAAACAATGGTCCGAGGTAATCCATGCAAACACACGATTCGGTCAATATACAATTCTGCATACTTCTGAGCCTTATCAGTGGTGTGCACAGGAAGAAAATGTGCCACTTTCGTCAATCGGTCCACAATAACCCAAATTGAATCATGATGACGAGAGGTGTTGGGTAGACCCACAATGAAATCCATGCTGATGTCGTCCCACTTCCACGAAGGTACGGATAGTGGTTGCAAAGCTCCAGCGGACTTCAAGTGGCTTGCCTTAATCCTCTGACAGGTGTCACACTCTGATACATACTGGGCTATCTCCCTCTTCATTCTGGTCCACCAGTACAAAGGCTTCAAATCATGGTACATCTTGGTGCTTCCCGGATGCATAGAGAATTTGGAGAGATGAGCCTCATCCAAAATTTTCCTCTTGAGATCCTGGTCCTTAGGAATTACCAATCTGCTTTTGAACCATAACACACCTTTCTCATCCTGGCGGAAACAATTATACTTTTCAACCTTCTGATGGAGATTCTTCTTGATAATCTGCACTCCCTTGTCACTGAGCTGGGCCATGATGATCTGGTCTTGCAAAGTTGGCTCAACAGAAATGTGAGACAAAGAACCAGAAGGAATCACTTCAATCTGCATCTTGCTCAACTCATCACACAAGGTGTTAACACGGGAATCCATCAGAATACAGTTGCATTGCAACTTCCGACTCAAAGCATCAGCTACCACATTAGCTTTCCCTGGGTGATAATGTACCTCCAGGTCATAATCCTTGATCAGCTCTAGCCATCTTCTCTGCCTCATGTTGAGATCAGCCTGAGTAAAAATGTACTTAAGGCTCTTATGATCAGTGAAGATGTTGCAGTGGGTTCCCATTAGATAGTGCCTCCACATTTTCAATGCATGAACCACTGCTGCTAACTCAAGGTCATGAGTGGGATAATTTTGCTCATGAGGCCTGAGTGCTCTTGAGGCATAAGCAATGACTCGGTTGTCTTGCATCAAGACACAACCTAGCCCGGTGCCAGAGGCATCACAATATACATCAAAAGACTTGCTGCTGTCGGGTTGCGCCAATACTGGTGCTGTGGTCAGATGCTGCCTTAATGCATGGAAGGCATCTTCACACTTCTGACTCCACACAAATTTGACTTCTTTCTTCAGCAACTCAGTAATAGGCTTCGCAATTCGAGAGAAGTCCGGAATAAACCTTCGGTAATAACCGGCCAATCCCAGAAAACTCCGAATCTGGCGAACAGTCGTTGGTGGCCTCCAGTTCATCACCTCTTGCACTTTATCAGGATCAACAGCTATTCCATCCTGAGAGATAGTGTGACCCAAGAATTTGATTTCCTTTAGCCAAAAATCACACTTGGATAACTTGGCATAAAGGTGGTGCTCTCGCAGACGTTGAAGCACTACATGCAAATGCCCGGCATGTTCTTCTTCGTTCTTCGAGTACACCAGAATATCATCGATGAAAACCACTACGAACTTGTCCAATTCCGGCATGAAAACAGAATTCATCAGATACATGAAGTATGCTGGTGCATTTGTCAGCCCGAATGACATCACCAAGAATTCATATAGCCCATATCTGGTTGAGAATGCCGTCTTCGGAATATCACTTGCTCGTATTTTGATCTGATGGTAGCCAGAGCGAAGGTCTATTTTGGAAAACACCTTGGCCCCGACCAACTGGTCAAAGAGGACATCAATACGAGGCAAAGGATACTTGTTCTTGATAGTTACCGCATTAAGAGGGCGGTAATCTATGCACAGCCTCAAGCTTTCATCCTTCTTCTTCACAAATAGCGCTGGACATCCCCAAGGCGAAGTGCTTGGGCGAATAAATCCCTTATCCAGCAACTCTTGCAACTGCTTCTTCAACTCTGCCAACTCAGCGGGTGGCATTCGGTAGGGCCTCTTAGAAATTGGGGCCGTTCCCGGTTGCAACTCGATGGCGAATTCAATATCCCGGTCCGGTGGCATTCCTGGCAATTCATCAGGAAAGACATCTGCATACTCACAGACCACTGGGATCTTCTTCAGGGGCAACTCCGTCATAGAGAAAGCACATGACTGAGAAGAACCCTGACTAGGCAGAATCAAAGTGAAATTCCCGCAGAAGGGAGAATTAACTTCCACGGTACGACTGGCTACATCAAGCACAACTTGGTGCAAGGTCATCCAATTTGCTCCTAGAATAATGTCCACATTTTCCAATCCCAACACAAGAAGAGTGGTTTTGACAATGTGGCTTCCCAGTTGAATAGGCACACTTTGGTTTAATTGGTTAGTTGCAATTTTACCCCCAGGTGTGACTATCATGAATGACCCTTTTGAGTGAGAGAAAGGCAGTTTGCAATTAGCACTGAACTTTTGGCTAATGAAACTATGAGATGCACCAGAATCAAACAGAATTAAAGCAGGTTGATTATAAACTGAAAAGGTACCGGTCATGATAGGAGCTCCTTCTGGCACTTCCTCTAGAGTAGTGAAGTTGAGCTTCCCTTGCCTGACTTGCACCTTCTGCTTTCTTCCCTTGTCTTGATTTGGTGCTGGCATCTGCCTCTGCTGGTTCCTGGGACAATTCTTGGCATAGTGGCCCACATTGCCACAAGTGAAACACTTGTTCCCATTGCCCTGGCGGAACTGCTGCTGCTGCGGAGGCTGATTGTTCCTTGGGGCGGGAGCTGGATAGCGGTTGGGTGCCGGCTGCTGCTGCTGCTGAGGTGGCCTGATCACCCATCTGCCTGCCTGCTACTGAAAACCCCTGCTCTGATTGTGAGAAACAATCCGGAACCTCTGAGCCTGAGCGGATGGTGCTGCCATTGGTGCCTTCCTCTTCTTCTCTGCCCGGTGAGCAACAATGCAATCCTCCTGAGAGATGGCCATGTTGACCAACTCATTGAAGCTATTGGCCCGGACAGTGTTGAGTCGTTCCCGTAGCTTGGTATTGAGACCCCTGCGGAAGTGATCCCTCTTCTTTTCATCAGAATCAGCATGATACCCTGCATACTGGCATAAGTCGTTGAAGGCTTGCGCATACTGCAGTACCGTGCGGGTTCCTTGATTGAGGGCCAGGAATTCATTCAACTTCCTATCAAGAATGCCAGCTGGAATGTGGTGTCCTCTGAAGGCAGTCTTGAATTCCTCCCAAGATACTTCATGATTAGCGGGGAGCATAGCACGGAAGTGGTCCCACCAAGTCCGAGCTGGGCCGCGAAGCTGCTGTGCGGCGAAGCGAGCCTTGGCCTCATCAGGGCAGTCTCCCGTGAGGAGGGGAAACTTGGACTCGACGACGCGAAGCCACACGTCGGCGTCCAACGGATCCTCTGCCTTGGTGAACAAGGGCGGCTGCGTGCTCAGAAACTCCTGGTATGTTGCCATAGCCGGAGGTCGCTGATGCTGGCCTCCACCATGATGCTGTTGGTGGGGCTGGCGCTGCAAGAGCTGTCGCAGAATCTCATTCTGCTGGGCCATCAGCTCCTGCACTGTGGGAGCTGGAGGAGGTGGCGGGGGAGCTTGCTCATTCTGCCCGCGACGTTGCCTCGCTGCCATCTGAAAACAGAGATTGTCGCCAATGTTATCCTAACTCATATTTTCGAACGACAAGATATCATCTCATATGGAAGGAAAAGGCCATAATCATAATATTAGGTTCGAAAATGAAGATAACATGGTGACAAGGATCCCACAGATATCAAAAGTTTACAGGGTTACATTAATCAGGGGAAAGTACCCATAAGCCTAGTCCAAAATGTGATACTACTAAGCTCGCATAGGTTTCTATCCGCCTAAAAAAAATGTCAAAGCGACTGCTTAACCCTGAGCGGTGGAAGCGACACTGGATACGGGTGAAGGAGGCATCGCGGAGGTAGTCCCATTGGCACCAGGGGCTGGTCCTAGCTCCTCGGGAGCCTCTTCTCCCTCGCTTCCTGCTTCATTGGCCTCCATCTCCAGGTGGTGCATGTCCAAGTGGTCATTGGCTTCCTCGAGTTCCCTCTGCACGTCGTGAAGCTGGTTCTCCAAGACATCAATAGTGTTATCTCGGATCTCCACTTGCTGCTCCAGGGTGGTAATACGCTGGCTCAGCCTTTCCACCTGCAGATCCTTCTCCACCAACTCTGTGGATAGGTCGACCACAAAATCTTCCCGACTGTCGAGAGTGAGCTTGGCAGCCTGAGCGGTGTTAGCAAGAAGTGTCATAGCATCGCTCTGAAGGGCTTGAAGGCGGTATAGCACACTCATGCACTGGACAGTGACCCTCCCAACCAAGTCAGGATACATTGCCCACACATCCTTCACATGGCTCACGCGGTTACACCACATGGGATCATCCTTCTTCTCAGCAGGGAAGAGTCCCAAGGGGTGCATCACCATCTCCAGGGGATGGTAGCCACAGAAAGTCGTCAGAGTCTTCATGGCTGCTGCCTCAACGGTGTCGTCCGTCCTGAGTCCAATCGTCTCAGAGTCAAGAGAACGCCAACCCGGCTGAAGGGGATGAGCCTCCAAAGTTAGCCAGACCCGACAACGAGGTACTCGATGCTCCTCATACAACTACACCGTGTACAAAGGGGGCGTAGGGTAACCGGCGGAGTTAAGCACTTCCCACAAGATGGAAGGAAAGCCATCGCGAGAAAGGAAGTCAGAACTGAAACGAGAGTCTCCTCCACTGGCGGGGGTGGGTGAATTCATCTGCGGAAGGGAATCAAGATAACGATTATGGTGGAAGGAAAAAGAAAAAGAGAGCCCGGATGATTTTAAAGAAAAGGGGTTAGCTCAAAATTTAATTCCTCTTTGTGTTTTATAATGCATGCATGCGGAAAGAAACGTTGCCTCTCAAAAGGAAAATAGGGTGCCTTTTTAGGGCATCCTAAAATATAAGTATTGGCCCACAGGGCCTAATTAATTAGCCACCTATTTCTCCCTCTATGCCTAAGGCCTTTCGTCCTAGGTCTAGCGGTCTAGTCCTGACGATCCGTAGTAGCTTCTAGGCAAGTTTTAGATTTTTGAAATTTGGTATTCATGGTTTATTGTCCTTCTCTGTGGTGGAATTTGCTCCGATACCAGCTGTGGCAGAACCGCCCGAATTATTCCAGCTTAAGTGCCAAAGTCACGCCTCAGGGGCCGTAACACACTTAAATCGGAATAACCCGTCAGTCCCTCAGATCTAGTCTGATAGAGCCACTTAACCAGGATCAAATTCCACAATCTCACTCGAAGGTGAGTCACAGAAGAAATACAATAAAACAGGAAACCTCAAATTAAGTACGGAGTTATTACATAAATCGGAGTTGTTGGAGTAGCAAATAAAGTTCACAAATTAAAGTGCAGCGGATAATCGATGTCGTCGGTAATGAGGAAATGGGCAAGGCCTAGCCCACTACTCCTCATGCTCCTCTCCTGCCGGAGCAATATCCCACTCGACCGTCCAACCCGGTGGCAGGGTGGTAGGCCAAGTCACACCATCAACTACATCCTGCATGGTACCTGCAAAAATGGTGCCACAAGCAAGGCTGAGTATACTAATACTCAGCTAGACTTAACCGGTGTGA
The DNA here is from genome assembly GCF_902167145.1 of Zea mays. Lineage (NCBI taxonomy): Eukaryota > Viridiplantae > Streptophyta > Magnoliopsida > Poales > Poaceae > Zea > Zea mays. Next base: position 212,275,309 of record NC_050097.1, read on the forward strand.
GGAGTCTACTCCTCTACCTCTAGACTATGCAGCTGTTTGGCTGAGGGGTTTGGTTTGCCAAAAGCACTAGCTGTTTCTAAAATCAACTTTTAGCTTTTCAAATTCTACCATTATTATCTTAGCTAGATTTGCTCCTTCTAAGCATACATGGTAACAATCAATTAGTTCAATCAACAAGTTATCTCATGTAATCCACATTTCACTTCTTACTCAATGCAGTACAAGGAATCAAGCAGTCTCATTAGCTGCGAGAAGCAGACGATTCGAATCGAGTTTCAAACCTTGCAAGGTAAACCTAAACACACGGCATGTCAGGGCACTCCGACCCCACACATGACAACCGTCCCCATCGATTCCCCGTTCGCGTCCAGGCCTCACCGCCTTGGCATACAATGCTCCACTGACCCCGGCTGCCGCCGTGCAGTGACCGCACTTGTACCCACCATAGCTAGCATGGGAGACCCTGTCTCAGGTCGCATGAGGGATAAAGTCCGCGCCCGGCTTCACTCAGGTACTAGGTTTACCGGTTACCATTTTTCCCGGCATGTGCTTAGTACGTTCAAAAGCTTGACTCAGGTATCCACACATTAATCCTTAATTCATTTTTCCCGTCTCATGGGCAAGGCATCCTCCCTGGATCCAAGTCCATAGACCAACATATATCCCATTATCAAGATGAATACAATCAATTCCTGACCTCGCGCGAGTGCTAGAAAAATCACTCGACTTCTACCGAGATCCTAATTAGCAAGCAGCTACTCGACCTAGCATACTAGTATTCATCTCAAAAAGGAGTCCTAAGTTCATGCAACTAGAGGTTTCAAGCAACTCCTACACTTAAGTGCACATTACAGTCCTACAAGCATTAAGTGTAGTAAAGTAGCATATAATAACATGGTTATGCATAAAACCGGGGCTTGCCTTCAATTGCTGGGGCTGCGGGGAGATCCTCAATAGCAGCCTCTGAAGCCTGCTCCTGGTCCTCCTCTTGGACAGGTCCTTGCTCGGGGATGAGCACGTACTCTCCGTCGGCAAGATTACAATCTAATGAATGCAATGCGTAAGATATATGCATGATACAATAGGTGCTTTAGAATTTACAACTTTTAAAGATGTAGGGTCTTTTGAATTTAAACAAGGTAACCTTACTTATGTAAAACCCTTTTAGTGGTATACTTAGTAAATTGGGTTAGTTTTGATGGGATGAGGTTTATTCCTTCTTCTCTTTTCTTTTATTCCCTTTAATGTTTTGGAGTAGGTTTGAACTACAAGTTGCTTTTATAAAATTCTAAAAATTCTGCAAAAATTACAGTGGCTTGCTACTGGTGTATGATTCTCTGTCTCAAAATTTGGGGTTCAGAAAGTGAATGGTTTTTTTCTGGACAAAATTACCAAATTTTAGGGCAGAAGGGGTACTTTGAACTACAACTATTATTTAACAGTGGGTAATTCTTTAAAACTTATTTTTGCTGGCTTTTAGGTGTCATAACATGACTTGATACAAATTTCTAGTCATTAATACCTCTTAATTCTTTTCCTATGGTTTTCTTAAGGTTTCTAGCCAAAGGGGTGCTTTCTACTACCACTATGTTTGAAAAACATCAAACAACAGAGTTCTTATTTTTCTTAGCTAGTGTTTTGTGCAAGAGCAATCATTCTGGAGTTTGGTTTCTTTTTGCTTAAGGGAAGGGGTGGTTTGCATTATTTAAGTCAAATGGCCTTTCTCACAAATTGCTAGCAAAAGGCATGGGTTCACTTCTTTTTCATGGGTTTGTATTTTTCTCTGGTGGTTTATCTCATCATGGACTTAGCTAATTTTTGGTTGCCCATTATCTCATTATTTGAGGTTGTTTATGATTTATTGGGAAAATGCCTTATAACCACTTTGTATTTATTTTCCTTACTTAAAAAGTTAGGCTGGGGTGCTCTGTATTTTTGTAGTGGGGCTCTGGTGGTTATAAGTTCACTGGATTTTTGTTAACTACTTTGGTTATGGTCTTGCAATTTTAATAATTGATTTTCAGTCTACATAAGGCTGATTAAAGCATCTTAATTAGAAACTGGTCCTAATTAATGGTCTCTGCATTTTTCCTAGGTTCTTGGTTGCATAAGTAAACTAGGAAAAATATTACTAATCACTGTTCAACATTTTCTAATGCTTTTCTGATTTTCTCTAAGTTGTGGACAAAATGGCTTTAAATGAATAACTACACCATAATCTCTAATGCTGGGGGTTCTACTATTTTTAAACAATGTCTAATTAGGGTATAAGCATCTACAAATTTTCTTAAGCTCAGTACAGAAGAAAAACTAATTTTCCTTAATTAAACAAGGTTTAGGGGGTTTCTGTTTTTAAATTTAAACTCTAAAATTTAGAACAGAAAGCATATGGTTCAATAATTTTAAATGATAGATCATAATATTCCAGAGCTAGCAAAATTGGTTTGACAGCTTTTCATTAAGATTTCATCAAGTTATGAATTTTCTAAGTTCTCTGGTTATTTTAAAAGAATAACAGAATTGATTAAAGGGAAAAACACTTTGCACTGGGGTCCCTGGCGGTTTTTCTAGGTTTTCCTCGCGAATCAGTCCTTAGGTTACTATTCATATGAGTCGCTGACATTACAGAAAACCCCTCGGGTTCTACAGAACCTAACCCGAGGTCCTTCTTCTACCTCAAACAGTAGCCGCGGCGAAGAAAAGGGCGGAGGGGCTTACCGGCGGCGAGACTGTTCCGGTGAAGTGGTCGAGGGTGAAGGGGAGGTTGCGGGGATCACAACGGTGTGCGGAATGTCGACGGAGATGGCCGGAGTCGGTCGGTCCACGCGCGCAGGCGGGGATGCTCGTCGGCGGCGAGGAGACCGGCCTGGTCACGGCGAGGTAGATCAATCAAATAGGTCAGAGAGGTCCACGGGATGCCAGAGAAGACATGAGCGAAAGGAATTGGGCGGAGACTCACTGGATAGCTCGGTCCACGCGCGGCGGCGGAAGACCGAAGTCCGGTGAGGTTGATCTCGGGCCTCCGGTGAAGTCCGGTCGGGTCCGAGGGCTTGGCGAGCTTCACGGGCTACTGGCGGAGCTAGCCGAAGCACTGGTTGGGCTGGAGGGTGGCTGGAGTGGGCTGGCCACGGCGGCCGTAGCTCTGGCGGCAATGGCGGGCGGAAATTCGCTCGCCGGAGCTAAGGAACGGTGGCTGGCCGATGAGGGTGAGTGCGGGGCGAAGTGGGGCGCGCCTGGGGAGGCTTTATAGGCACGGCGCGGTGCACGGGCGGTCGTGGACCGGCGAGTGCGCGCGGGCGTGCACTGGGAAGGCGCGGTGCGCGAACGGGCGTGAACCGGGGGTGTCAGCCGCGGTCGAACACGTGTTCCCGTTGCCTCTGCCCCTGTTCAAGCGCCGATTGGGAGCAAATCTTCGCGAATTTGGGCAAGATCACTGCAAGGGATTTGTTCACCAGACCAAGCTTTGTCTTTTGTGTATGGACGACGTGCGGTTTTAGGCTAGGGACAGGGAGTTGTAGCGTCACCAAGGTGCCAGTGTCAGAATGCCTGGTCCCGAGGTTGAGCTGCGCCAAAACCGTGTCAAATGGATTTGGTTTGAGTTCAAATTTTCCCAGAATGTGTTCAAGGTAATTTGGCACGACTTTGATATTTGGATCTTCTGGCTTTGAGTTTGGAAAAACAGAGAACACAGATGATCTTTGAGAAGAGGTCTGAAATTCAGAAATTCAGAAATCTGAATTTCTCTAAGGGTTCATTGGTCAAGGGCTGATTTGGGGATCTATTTGAGTTATCTTGGCTAAGCCTTCTTAATCTTTCTTGTTACTTACCAAATATACTTTAACTTATATAATTGGCTCAACTCACAATTTTAAACTTTTCATCCTCTTTTCACATCTTCTTGAATTTTGTTCATGGGGGTCTACTTAGAGTTCTTAATTAGGGTTGCACATTCTTATCTTTTCAAGGACTCAATTGTTTTGATCATGACACTTTTAACCATATACTTGGTGAATTCTTTATCACTTAAGTTATTTTGATGCTCATGCTTACTTTGGTTCACATAAAATAATGGTTCTTGGTGTGGCTTTTTAAGAGAAACCCTAGGTGACACTGAGGTGTCACAGTTCCTTCATCCATCGCTTGCCGAACTTGTTGAGGTCGTTGTAAATCCGAGGCTTGAGCCCTTGTAGAATCATGCCGTTGGCACGCTCTACTTGCCCATTCGATATGGGATGAGCTACGGCGGCCCAGTCCACCCGGATGTGGTGATCCTCGCAGAAGTCCAAGAATTTTCTGCCGGTGAACTGGGTGCCGTTGTCGGTGATGATGGAGTTCGGGACCCCGAAGCGATGGATGATGTTGGTGAAGAACGTCACCGCCTGCTCGGACCTGATGCTGTTCAGAGGTCGGACCTCGACCCACTTGGAGAATTTGTCGATGGCGACCAGCAGGTGCGTGTAGCCCCCGGGCGCCTTCTGCAAAGGGTCGACGAGGTCCAGACCCCACACAGCGAAGGGCCAGGTGATGGGTATTGTCTGCAGAGCCTGAGCGGGCAGGTGGGTCTGCTTCGCATAGAATTGACACCCTTCGCAGGTGCGGACAATTCTAGTGGCGTCAGCCACCGCCGTTGGCCAGTAGAAGCCTTGCCGGAAAGCATTCCCGACGAGGGCTCGAGGCGCTGCGTGATGGCCGCAAGCCCCCAAGTGTATCTCTTGCAGGAGTTCCTGACCTTCGGCGATGGAGATGCATCGCTGGAGGATGCCCGAGGGGCTGCGGTGGTAGAGCTCCTTCTCATCGCCCAGCAGGACGAACGACTTGGCGCGTCGCGCTATCCGCCGAGCCTCGGCTCGGTCGAGGGGCAGCTCTCCTTGTCGGAGATATTGCAGGTACGGGGTCTGCCAATTTCGATCAGGCGTGGCCCCTTTTCGCTCCTCCTCGATGCGCAATGCCTCGCCCTCGGAGACCGAGGGTACCTCGGATTGAGCTGAGGGTGCCTCGGGCCGTGCCGAGGGTACCTCGGGCTGGACCGAGGGCGCCTCGGGCTCGGGAGGGTCGTCGATCTTGACGGAGGGCTGATGCAGATCCCGGGAGAAGACGTCCGGGGGAACCGTTGTTCGCCCCGAGGCTATTTTTGCCAGCTCGTCCGCAGTCTCGTTGTAGCGCCGAGCGATGTGGTTAAACTCGAGCCCGTAGAACTTGTCTTCCAGGCGCCGAACCTCATCGCAGTAGGCCTCCATCTTCGAGTCGCGGCAGTGGGAGTTCTTCATGACTTAGTCGATGACGAGCTGCGAGTCGCCGCGAGCGTCGAGGCGCCGAACCCCTAGCTCGATGGCGATTCACAATCCGTTGATCAGAGCTTCGTACTCAGCCACATTGTTGGACGCCGAGAAATGGAGGCGTAGCACATAGCGTAGGTGTTTTCCGAGGGGTGAGACGAAGAGTAGGCCCGCGCCGGCTCCCGTCTTCATCAACGACCCATCGAAAAACATGGTCCAGAGCTCCGGTTGGATCGGAGCCGTCGGTAGCTGGGTGTCGACCCATTCGGCTACGAAGTCTGCCAAGACCTGGGACTTGATGGCCTTCCGAGGCGCGAACGAGATGGTCTCGCCCATGATTTCCACCGCCCACTTCGCAATCCTGCCCGAGGCCTCTCGGCACTGGATGATCTCCCCCAGGGGGAAGGATGACACCACAGTTACCGGGTGAGACTCGAAGTAGTGTCGCAACTTCCGCCTCGTCAGGATCACTGCATACAGCAGCTTCTGAACTTGTGGGTAGCGGATCTTGGTTTCGGACAGTACCTCGCTGACGAAGTAAACCGGCCTCTGAACGGGCAATGCATGCCCCTCTTCTTGCCTCTCGACCACAATCGCGGCACTAACCACCTGAGTGGTCGCGGCGACGTAGACCAAGAGGGCTTCTCCATCGGCTGGGGGCACCAAGATAGGCGCCTTGGTGAGGAGCGCCTTCAGGTCCCCGAGAGCTTCCTCGGCCTCAGGGGTCCAAGTGAAGCACTCGGCCTTCCTTAAGAGGCGGTACAGAGGCAGGCCTCTTTCGCCGAGGCGCGAGATGAAACGACTCAGGGCCGCGAGACATCCCATGACCCTCTGTACACCTTTTAAGTCCTTGATGGGCCCCATGCTGGTGATGGCTGCGATCTTCTCCGGGTTGGCTTCGATGCCCCGCTCGGAGACGATGAACCCCAAGAGCATGCCCCGGGGCACCCCGAAGACACACTTCTCGGGATTGAGCTTGACGCCCTTTGCCTTGAGACACCGAAATGTCACTTCAAGGTCGGAGAGGAGGTCGGAAGCTTTCCTTGTCTTGACTACGATGTCATCGACGTAGGCCTCGACCGTGCGACCGATGTGTTCGCCGAACACATGGTTCATGCACCGCTGGTACGTCGCACCCGCATTCCTCAAACCGAACGGCATGGTGACATAGCAGTACATGCCGAAGGGCGTGATGAAAGAAGTCGCGAGCTGGTCGGACTCTTTCATCCTGATTTGATGATACCTTGAGTAGGCATCGAGGAAAGACAGGGTTTCGCACCCAGCAGTGGAATCCACGATTTGATCGATGCGAGGCAGAGGGTAGGGAACCTTCGGACATGCTTTGTTGAGACCAGTGTAGTCTACACACATCCGCCATTTCCCCCCTTTCTTTCTCACAAGCACAGGGTTGGCGAGCCATTCGGGATGGAATACCTCTTTGATGAACCCGGCTGCCATTAGCTTGTGGATCTCCTCGCCTATCGCTCTGCGCTTCTCCTCGTCGAATCGGCGCAGAGGCTGCTTGACCGGTCGGGCTCCGGCCCGAATATCCAGCGAGTGCTCGGCGACATCCCTCGGTATGCCGGGCATGTCCGAGGGACTCCACGCGAAGACATCGGCGTTCGTGCGGAGAAAGTCGACGAGCACTGCTTCCTATTTGGGCTCGAGCCCGGAACCGATCCGGATCTGCTTGGAGGCGTCGCCACTGGGGTCGAGGGGGACGGTCTTAGCCGTCTCCACTGGCTCGAAGTTGCCGGCATGACGCTTCACATCTGGCACCTCTTTGGAGAGGCTCTCTAGGTCGGCGATGAGGGCCTCGGACTCGGCGAGGGCCTCGGCGTACTCCACGCACTCCACGTCGGATTCGAACGCTTGTTTGTACGTGGGGCCGACGGTGATGACCCCGTTGGGGCCCGGCATCTTGAGCTTCAGGTAGGTGTAGTTGGGGACGACCATGAACTTCGCGTAGCATGGCCTTCCCAGCACCGCGTGGTAGGTTCCTCGGAACCCGACCACCTCGAACGTCAGAGTCTCCCTTCGGAAGTTGGAGGGTGTTCCGAAACAGACAGGGAGGTCGAGTCGTCCGAGGGGCTGGACACGCTTCCCGGGAATGATCCCGTGGAAGAGCGCAGCGCCTGCTCGGATGGAGGACAGATCGACGCGCAGGAGCCCGAGGGTCTCGGCGTAGATGATGTTGAGGCTGCTGCCCCCGTCCATAAGGACCTTGGTGAGCCTGACGTCACCGATGGCAGGGTCGAAGACGAGCGGGTATTTCCCCGGGCTCGGCACGTGGTCGGGGTGATCAGCTTGGTCGAAGGTGATGGGCTTGTCGGACCAGTCTAGGTAGGCTGGCGCCGCCACCTTCACCGAGCAGACCTCCCAGCGCTCTTGCTTGCGATGCCGAGCCGAGGCATTCGCCGCGTGCCCGCCGTAGATCATGAAGCAGTCGCGGACCTCAGGGAACTCTCCTGCTTGGTGATCTTCCTTCTTGTCGTCGTCGCGGGCCCTGCCACCCTCCGCGGGTGGCCCGGCCCTGTGGAAGTGGCGCCGAAGCATGACGCACTCCTCAAGGGTGTGCTTGACGGGCCCCTAATGATAGGGGCACGGCTCCTTGAGCATCTTGTCAAAGAGGTTGGCACCTCCGGGGGGCTTCCGAGGGTTCTTGTACTCGGCGGCGGCGACAAGGTCCGTGTCGGCGGCGTCGCGTTTCGCTTGCGACTTCTTCTTGCCTTTCTTCTTGGCGCCGCACGGAGTAGACGCCTCGGGAGCATCTTCCGACGGGTGGCCCTGGGGCTGCTTGTCCTTTCGGAAGATGGCCTCGACCGCCTCCTGGCCAGAGGCGAACTTGGTGGCGATGTCCATCAGCTCGCTCGCCCTGGTGGGGGTCTTGCGACCCAACTTGCTCACCAGGTCGCGGCAGGTGGTGCCGGCAAGGAACGCGCCGATGACATCTGAGTCGGTGATGTTGGGCAGCTCGGTGCGCTGCTTCGAGAATTGCCGGATGTAGTCCCGAAGAGACTCTCCCGGCTGCTGTCGGCAGCTTCGGAGGTCCCAGGAATTCCCAGGGCGCACGTACGTGCCCTGGAAATTTCCGGCGAAGGCTTGGACTAGGTCATCCCAGTTGGAGATCTGCCCCGGAGGCAGGTGCTCCAACCAGGCGCGAGCGGTGTCGGAGAGGAACAGGGGGAGGTTGCGGATGATGAGGTTGTCGTCGTCTGTTCCACCCAGTTGGCAGGCCAGGCGGTAGTCCGTGAGCCACAATTCCGGCCTCGTTTCCCCCGAGTACTTTGTGATAGTAGTCGGGGGTCGGAACCGGGTCGGGAACGGTGCCCGTCGGATGGCCCGGCTGAAGGCCTGCGGACCGGGTGGTTCGGGCGAGGGACTCCGATCCTCCCCGCTGTCGTAGCGTCCCCCACGCCTGGGGTGATAGCCTCGGCGCACCCTCTCGTCGAGGCGGGCTCGACGGTCGCGGTGATGGCGCTCGTTGCCGAGGTGGTCCGGGGCCGCAGGCGCGGTGTTGCGCGTGCGCCCGGTGTAGACCGAGGCTTCCCGCATGAATCGGGAGGTCGCGGCATGAGGTTCCGAGGGGTATCCTTGCCTTCGGGAGGCAGTGCTCTCGGCCCGTCGGACCGCGGCGCCTTCCAGGAGATTTTTGAATTCTCCCTGGATTCGCCGACCCTCGGTGGTGGATGGCTCCGGCATCGCGCGGAGGAGCATCGCTGCTGCGGCAAGGTTCTGACCGACCCCACTGGATGTAGGTGGTGGCCTGACCCTGACGACATCGGCGACGCGGTGCTGGAGACCCTGGGGCAGGTGACGTATTTCTCCGACCTGGGGTTGGCCCGCCCATGCCTGCCTGACGTCCCGGCGGATCGGCTCAAGCGCTCCTGCTCCCTCGTCGATCCTGGCCTGCGCCCCGCGGACTTGCTCGAGCTATGGGTCGTAACCCCCCGCCGGAACGGGGACCACAGCTAGCTCCCGCGGGATGTCAGCGCGAGGCACCAGCCCAGGGGGAGCACCGTCCTCCGGCATGCCGAGATGGTTGCCTCCGGAGGGACCCCCTAGATCGACGTGGAAACATTCGCGGCTTGGGCCGCAGTCCTCGTCGTCGAGGCTGCGGCTACCGTCAGAACAGTCAGAGAGGCAGTAGTCACATGCGGTCATGAAGTTCTGCATGGCACTGGGGTTGCCAAATCCGGAAAAATCCCAACAGATGTTGGGGTCGTCATCTTCCTCGGACCCAGAGGGCCCGTAGGTCGAGACGTCCGTCAGCCGGTCCCAAGGCGACCGCAAGCGAAACCCCAGAGGGTTTGTACTCGCCTCTACAAGGGCGCCCGCCAAAGCGAGATTGCTAGGCGGGTTGAGGCTGAGTATAAATGACGTAGGATGGGAATCGGTTGGTACCTTTTGGTCGTCGAGCGGCGATGAAGTCACGTCGAGGACTGACTGCATCGTCGCCTCCGGTACGAGGGCGACGTCCTGCAAGCTTTTCACAAGCGCGCTGGCGTCGTCCACTTGCTCGGGATTGGCGTGTCGCGGGGAGACGGCGCTCGCCTTCGCCTCAAACGCGAGGTCGACGCCCAACACGTCCCCTGTTGGGGTGCTAGGGACGTCGACTCGCTCGACAGCCGACGAGGCGCGGCCTCCTGCTTGGCCTTGGTTGCCCCGCCTCCTCCTTCGTTGGCGGGGGAGAGGACGGGGCGAGCTCGAATGTTGTTCTTCCGCTACACGGGGAAGACGTCGTCGATTCCGCCACCGGTGGGCGGGCTGTCGGCCGCCATTGTCGTTGTCGCGCGGCGGTGGAAGGAGTATCATGTTGTAGCTGCCGTCGAGGGACATGAACTCAAGACTCCCGAAACAGAGCACCGTCCCGGGTTGGAGAGGTTGTTGGTGACTGCCCATCTGGAGCTTGACGGGAAGCTTTTCGTCAACACGCAGCAGGCCCCTACCTGGCGCGCCAACTGTCGGTGTTTCGAGACCGGGGGGTCCCTCAGGCCGACGAGTGAGTGTCGCGCGCCCCAGCCCAAATGGGTCGAGCGCGTGGGCGAGCGCGAAGGGGGGGAAAGGAGCGAGGCGGCCGGAGACCGGCGCGAGAGAGGTGGGAATCCCGCGGCCTTCGTGTTCGTCCCGCGCCCAGGTCGGGTGCGCTTGCAGTAGGGGATTACAAGCGTCCACGCCAGTGAGGGAAGCGAGCGGCCCCAAGAGAGCGCCTGTCCCGTCCTCGTCCCGCGCGGCCAACCCCCTCTAAGAGGGCCCTGGTCCTTCCTTTTATAGACGCAAGGAGAGGATCCAGGTGTACAATAGGGGTGTAGCAGAGTGCTACGTGTCTAGCGAGGGAGAGCTAATGCCCTGAGTACATGCCAATGTGGCAGCCGGAGAGATCTTGGAACCCAACTAGCGTGACGTCGTGGCCGTCGGAGGAGCGGCGGAGCCTGGCGGAGGGACAGCTGTCGGAGCGGTTGTGTCCTTGCTGACGTCCTCCTGCTTCCGTAAGAGAGCTGAGAGCCGCCGTCGTCACAGGGCATGCGGGGCGCCATCATTGCCTATCTGGTGGAGACAGCCAGATGGGACACCGGTCTTGTTCTCTGCGACCTGAGTCAGCTCGGGGTAGGGTGATGATGGCGCTTCCTGTTGACGTGGCTGGCCTGCGCCCTAGGTTGGGCGACGTGGAGGCTCCTCCGAAGCCGAGGTCGAGTCTGTCTTCCATGGCCGAGGTCGAGTCCGAGCCCCTGGGTCGGGCGAGGCGGAGGTCGTCGGCAGAGGCTAGGGCGGTGTCCGAGCCCTGGGGTCAGGCGAAGCGGAGTTCGTCGTCTTCCGGGTCTTAGCCCGAGTCCGAGCCCTGGGGTCGGGCGGAGCGGAGTTTGCCATCTTTCGGGTCTTAGCCCGAGTCCGAGCCCTGGGTCGGGCGGAGCGGAGTTCGCCGTCTTTCGGGTCTTAGCCCGAGTCCGAGCCCTGGGTCGGGCGGAGCGGAGTTCGCCGTCTTCCGGGTCTTAGCCCGAGTCCGAGCCCTGGGTCGGGCGGAGCGGAGTTCGCCGTCTTCTAGGGCTAAGCCCGAGTCCGAGCCCTGGGTCGGGCGGAGCTTCCTATGGTGCCTTTGGCAGGGCCTGGCTTCCTGTCAGCATCACTCTGTCAAGTGGCGCTGCAGTCGGAGTGGCGCAGGCGGCGCTGTCCTTCTGTCAGACCGGTCAGTGGAGCGGCGAAGTGACGGCGGTCACTTCGGCTCTGCAGGAGGGCGCGTGTCAGGATAAAGGTGTCAGGCCGCCTTTGCGTTAAATGCTCCTGCGATTTGGTTGGTCGGTGCGGCGATTTAGTCAGGGTTGCTTCTTAGCGAAGGCAGGGCCTCGGGCGAGCCGAAGATGTGTCCGCCGTTGGAGGGGGGCCTCGGGCGAGACGGAAACCCTCCGGGGTCGGCTGCCCTTGTCCGAGGCTAGGCTCGGGCGAGGCGTGATCGAGTCGCTCGAATGGACTGATCCCTGACTTAATCGCACCCATCAGGCCTTTGCAGCTTTATGCTGATGGGGGTTACCAGCTGAGAATTAGGAGTCTTGAGGGTACCCCTAATTATGGTCCCCGACACCCTCCCTCTATGAAGTTGGTCAATGAGTGGTCTCCTACGCCCGACAGCGAGGCTACCAGGAGCAACAGGAAGCAGGAGTAGTATAATTTAATAGTAGAAATAGTAGTGATGTATAATAGGTAGTGTAATCCTGTTGTAAAATTCGAGTCTGTAACATTACTCCTTTTAGTAATGTAAAATGAATGGTTTTCTTTGGCATATTATATCGTTTTCAAATGTTTGTTGCCACAGATGCCTTCCCGGACTCGTGCTTAGGATGGGGCTAGTACCTCCCGTGGGAGGGAGGCAACACCAAACCCACCTCCAATCCCTCCCACGTTAGCCGAGGCTATCGTCGTCTTGGTGAATGCTATAGCAGATAATATCCGTTTCCTACGGGAGATGGCAGATCAGCAACTCCAACAACCTGGCGGGCGGGGCTATCTGCAAGGCCCCCGGGAAACATCTTATTTGGACTTCGTCAAGGCAGAAGATCCTTTAGAGGCGGATGAATGGATCCGCGTCATTGAGCAAAAATTCGGGCTTCTTCGATGTTCAAAAACTCAAAAACCCCTGTTCGCAGCTCAGCAATTGCGTGGCCCTGCCAGCACGTGGTGGGGAAACTTTGTGGCCGTTCAGCCGGCCGATCATCAGATTACATGGGATGAATTCAAGCTGGCCTTCAGAGAACATTACATACCTGAAGGAGTCCTCCACATGAAACAGGAGGAATTCATGAAGTTGAAGCAAGGCGGAGATACTATCACCCAGTATCTCAATAAATTTAATCACTTATCTCAGTATGCAATTGACCAAGTCAACACCGACATTAAGAAGAAGAACTGTTTCATGAGGGGTTTAAATGATTGGATGCAAAGGAAAATGGCTACCTGTATCGACCTCACATACGGAAGGGCTGTCAGCACAGCGCTGGCAGTTGAATCTAAATATACAAGTTCTGGAAAGTCCAAGGGTTTTGGAGGTAATAGGCCTAATCAGGGCCCCGAGAAAAAGCAACGGTTAGTTATCCGGCCTTTTAATCAGGGTCGTTCTTCATCATGCCCACCCTCCTTCCCATTCAAACAACCAGTGTTTATCCATCCCAATGCTGCACCCACTACAACAAGTCAGCCGGGTGCCCCTGGCACTCGTTTCCCTGCCCTTCCCAGTTCGTCAACAGGCTGCTTCAATTGCGGAAAATCTGGGCACTTTATTAAGGATTGCCCCTACCCGAAGCAGAATCGCTCAAACAATCAACAAGGTACTGGGAATTCTTCTCAAGCTAAGGGAAATGCGGGCAAGAACATAAAGAAGACGGGACGAATTTATTACACTCAAGTGGCCACCACACTGGATGCTGAACCGGTAATGATGGGTACGTTCCTTGTGGCCAATCAACCCGCAATTATTCTTTTTGATTCTGGTGCTTCACATACATTCATAAGCAAGAAATTTGTGGAGCAACATTGCATTTCATACCATGAATCAAAGGAAGGGTTTAAAATTCATTCACCTGGGGGACAAATATTTACGAAAGAAGTGGCTTATCAAGTGCCCGTAACATTGGCCGAACGGGACTTTCCTACTAATATGATTGTTCTGAAAGGCCAAGACATAGATGTCATCTTGGTCATGAATTGGTTGGCCCAACATAAAGCAACCCTCAACACTGATCAGAGAACCATCAGGTTGAGTCATAACCAAGAGGAAATCCTTTTGTCTATCCCCATTCCAGCTAAAACTACTGGCAGAATATATGAAGCCATTATACCGGAGATCAAGGATATTCTGGTAGTATGTGAGTTCCCAGATGTCTTTCCAGAAGATTTGCCTGGATTGCCACCTGAAAGAGATGTAGAGTTTGTAATTGAGTTGAAGCCCAGTACGGCTCCCATTTCTAGAAGATCGTACCGGATGCCTCCAAATGAGCTGGCAGAACTGAAAACCCAATTGCAAGATCTACTAGAGAAAGGATTCATCCAGCCAAGCTCGTCACCATGGGGTTGTCCAGCCATTTTCGTCAAGAAGAAGGATCAAACATTACGAATGTGCGTGGATTATCGACCCCTGAATGAGGTCACTATTAAGAACAAGTACCCTCTTCTATGGATTGATATTTTGTTTGATCAACTGACTGGAGCAAGGGAATTCTCCAAGATTGATCTCAGATCGGGCTATCATCAGATTCGTATTCGGCCCGAGGATATACCCAAGACCGCATTCACTATGCGGTATGGATTATTTGAATACTTGGTAATGTCTTTCGGACTGACGAATGCTCCTGCCCACTTCACTTATCTGATGAACTCGGTATTCATGCTCGAGTTGGACAAATTTGTGGTGGTCTTCATAGATGATATTTTAATATATTCCAAGAATGAAGAGGAGCATGCTCAACACTTACGGATCATATTAACGCGCTTAAGGGAACATCAATTATATGCTAAGTTCAGTAAATGCGCGTTCTGGCTGGAAGAAATCCTATTTCTGGGACATGTGTTATTTGCTAAGGGGATTGCAGTAGATCCCAGCAAAGTCAAGGATATTTTGGAGTGGAAACCCCCAACCACGGTACATCAAGTCCGAAGTTTCCTTGGACTAGCTAGCTATTACCGCCGATTTATACCAGATTTTTCTAAGCTTGTGAAACCAATCACGAGTTTATTGAAGAATGATAGTAAATTCAATTGGTCTTCGGAGTGCAATGAAGCTTTTGAGAAATTGAAGGTATTATTAACCACTGCTCCGGTATTGGCTCAACCGGACATTAATAAGCCCTTTGATGTGTATTGTGACGCATCAGGCAGTGGTCTCGGCTGCGTATTAATGCAAGAAGGTCGAGTCATCGCATATGCTTCAGGCAGTTGCGCCAGCATGAGGAGCATTATCCAACTCATGACCTGGAGTTAGCTGCAGTGGTTCATGCTCTAAAGATTTGGCGTCATTATCTGCTGGGGAATGTCTATCATATTTATACGAACCACAAAAGTTTGAAATATATCTTTACCCAGTCAGAGCTCAATATGAGACAAAGGAGATGGCTCGAGCTGATCAAGGATTATGAATTAGAGATCCATTATCACCCAGGCAAAGCTAATGTAGTGGCAGATGCACTCAGTCGTAAGGCTTGCTGCCATTGTTCGACAATAAAGACTTCTGACGTTACATTAAGCCAGGAGATGGAGAAGTTGAATCTGGGAATGACCCAAGAAGGAACCTTAAATCAACTACAGCTTGAGTTAGTCCTTTTACAAAGGATAATTGATGCCCAAAAGAATGATGAGGAAATAAAGCACATTCATGAGAAGATAGAAGCTGTAAAAGCCAGCTACTTCCAAAGAGATAGTCAAGGTGTCGTATGGTTCAACAACCGCATAGTGGTGCCTAAAAATGAAGAGGTCCACCAGCAAATTCTTGACGAAGCACATCTTAGTCGCTATTCTATTCATCCCGGGAGCACTAAGATGTACCATGATCTAAAACAGCATTATTGGTGGACAAAGATGAAGGTTGAAATCGCACGCTATGTGGCTAGATGTGACACTTGTAAACGTGTCAAGGCCATACACCTGAAAGCTGTTGGTCTATTACAATCTTTACCAATACCAACATGGAAATGGGAAGATATTAGTATGGACTTTATTGTGGGATTGCCCAGAACCGCGAAGGGGTATGATTCTATCTGGGTTATTGTTGATCGGCTTACGAAAATTGCTCATTTTCTGCCAGTCAAGACAGTTTACCCAGTTGCTGTTTATGCCCAATTGTACATTGCTCGTATTCTCAGTTTGCACGGTATTCCGAAGACTATAGTGTCGGATTGTGGATCTCAATTCGTATCCAAATTCTGGGAAGAACTTCATAAATCCCTGGGTACCAAATTGCTCCACAGTTCGGCCTATCATCCTCAAACAAGTGGACAGACTGAGAGGGTCAATCAAATACTTGAAGATATGTTGCGGGCATGTGTTCTGGAATTTCCACAAAAATGGGATGAATGTTTACCATTAGCAGTGTTCTCATATAATAATAGCTATCAAGAAAGCATTAAAATGGGATGATATGTTGCGGGCATTAAGCTTTTACCATTAGCAGCCTGGCGTTACCAACAGCAGCACATGAATAGCAGTCTGGCGCCAAATTACTCCAGTTGCAAACTATTATTCCTTTGTGACAAATTCATGTTTCTTCATACTGTGTCGGACTGCATAGTTGCAATCTATGCTTACAGTCTGGTGCCAAATTACTCCAGTCTAGAAGCATAGTTGCACATGAATAGCAGTCTGTGACAAATTCAGTATTTCTTCGGTTTCAAAATATTCTAGTACAAACTCATGTATTGTCGTGGCGGCTATGGTAAGGAAGATTTTTTGCCGTTGCGGCTCAAGGGTAGGGAGAGGAATTTTTGCCGTTTAGTCCGGTTTAGGAGCTCTTAGAGGGACTAGAGACTAAACTAGTTTAGTCCCTCTATTAGTTCTTGTGTTTGGAGAACTAGGGACTAAAAGAGACTAAAAGGTACTGTTGACGCCTTTTCGGAGCGCCAAACACTCAACAAGAACCGGCGGCGGTGCTCTCTGGTCAGGCGCGGACGGTCCACGGCACAGGGTCGGACGGTTCGCGACCTGGCACAGGGGTTAAGGTTCCCTGCCTGACGGCCGGACGGTCCGCGCCCTGGGGCCGGACGGTCCGCGCGTGCGCAGGGGAGGCGGAAGGTCGCCGGCGGCACCTAGATCTCGCTCCCGAGAGGGACCCCGTCGGGGAGGAGAGATCCTAGGGGTTGTCTAGGCTCGGGTAGACCGACCTAGACTCCTCTAATCGATGTAGAGTCGAAGAGAGGCGGAGAATTTGGGGATTGGAAGGCTAAACTAGGGCTAAACTAGAACTAGACTAGAACTACTCCTAATGCATAGGGTAAAAACGAGTAATAGACTTGATTTGATCGATTGTTGGGGGTTCAATCGGCCGTAGCCCTTCATCTATATAAAGGGGGAGGTTTGGATCCGCTTCAAACTGATTTCCGAGTTAATCCCATGGTTTTAGGTAACCAATCCCGCGAGAAACTAGGAGCCCTAACTGATTCTACGCACGCGCGGACCGTCCACGCCACCACCGCGGACAGTCCGGACCGAGGACCGTCCGGCCTCAAGGCCGGACCGTCCGCGAGACACATTTGGTGTCCAACATATGCCCCCCTGCCTTTTGGTGAAGGTTGACGAACCAAAAGCATATGAACTAAACCTGATGTAAGTCACTGGCTTTTCAATATTGAGATCATTTAATAAAGCACCAATGTATAAAGGCCGTTTCAGATTTTATCTTTCTCGGCCATGACCGTTTGATCACTGAATCAAAAGGAATAGAATGGAGGTGCCCCCCAGTATGGATAGACAAAGGGACTATATATGTACCATGGATTCAGCATCGTACCATTCCATGTTTGAACAGGATAATATACCGACGATGAGTAAACGGGTGGAAAGTACCCTGGTCTCATAGGATAAATAGGCGATGCTTGTTGTGTCGCCTTTCGGACCATTTTGTTTACCCGTTTCGTTTTAGCAGGTGACCGAGGTTTCTTCGTTGACTGATCACGTAGAATGGTCTTCTCGCTAGTATTCTTGAAGAGCAACTGGTCAACATTAGAGTCAGCTTTGATCAGCCGACCATTTGCGCTTTGCCGTTGTGTCTCCTTCCCTTTTAAGGTTTTGTGTGGAGGCTGACGCCTTTGGGCATAGGCGGATTGCCCGGCAGAGGTAGCCGAACTGTCTGTCTGAGCACCAGACCATCCGCACGTAGGTGCCATACCGTCTGTGGTGTTCAGGCCAGGCTGTCGTGCTTGGCTCATTAATTGTGCCTGCCCCCCGGTGCCTCCGGACTTTTTAGCCTTATCGTCCGGAGCCTTTTGAGCAATCTCCTTTTGTGATATATTCGACGTGCGAGGACTACCAATGATGATGTCTTTGCTTTTGCCTTTATCGGCCATTTCGGGCCGAACTAAGATCTTTTTGCATGCGATATCTATTGTATTAATAGGAAATGGTTGTGTGTCCACTTGCATCTCCTGAAAAGCCAACCGGCCTTCATTTATGGTCGATTGTATCTGTCGACGAAAAACATTACAGTCATTGGTGGCATGAGAAAAAGAATTATGCCACTTACAATAAGCACGTCTCTTTAATTCATCTATAGGAGGGATAGTATGAGTTAATTTAATGTTGCCATTTTTAAGTAGCTCATCAAATATCTTATCACATTTGGCAACATTAAAGGTAAATTTAATCTCTTCTTGCCGATTCTTTTGAACCAGTTGTAAGGAAGAACATGCTGAAGATTTGGCCTTTGTTGGCCAAATAAACTCAGCGGTATATACATCTGCGGATTCATCATCTGAATTATCACGCTCTATCAGATGTATAGTACGGGCGGCCGATTTTGATGTCTCTTTAAATCGGCTTTCACAGTCTAAAGCCCGCTGATGTAGCTGGGCTATCGAAAAGAACTGGGTCCCATCTAATTTGTCTCTTAAGTAGGATAGCAACCCATTAAAAGCTAACCCTGCTAGCTCTTTGTCTGCGACATGGATCCGAAAGCATCGGTTTCTAGTGTCCCGGAACCTCCGGATATAGTCATTAACCGATTCTTCGCGTCCTTGGCAGACTAAAGCTAAGTCAGCTAGCCCTAATTCATATTCCCCGGTAAAGAAATGTTCATGAAATTTACTTTCTAACTCATTCCAGGAATTAATGGAATTAGGAGGCAAGGCGGCGTACCATGCAAAAGCGGTACCAGTAAGGGATAAAGAAAATAACCGAACACGAAATGCTTCTCCATCGGCCAATTCGCCTAGGTGTGCTAGGAACTGGCCTATGTGTTCGTGTGTGCTTCTCCCATTCTCACCAGAAAACATAGAAAATTCCGGTATCCTTGCCCCTTGTGGATATGGGACAGTGTCAAACCGGTGATTATACGACTTTTGGTATGATTGCCCTACTCTGGCTACACTAACTCCGAACTTATCTCGAAATAGTTCAGTCATCTCTTCCCTAATTTTTTCCATTGCTCCCGGTGGCAGACCACCAAATCCTGGGCTGTGGGGCTCATTTGGTCGGGCATTAGTATACCGACCTTCTTGCCGTGACCGATCGATAGTGTTGATCGGTCTGTGATTATATGGTGCGTTATAGTTTAAATATGCAGAGGGCGAAACATACTTCTACTATGGTGTGTAATAATTTGGCGCATGGTGTGCAACAGTAGGTTCTGTATATGTGTATCCGGTTTGTACACCGGTACATCCGAACTGACCGGTCATGTTCGCCATTATTGGGGCGCCACGCAGCAGTCCTGGTACGGCCCCGGACTGTCCGGCATAGAAAGCCGGACGGTCCGCGTAAGGGTCGGACGGTCCGGGTAGAAGCTCGGACGGTCCGACCGCGTCCAGGGTCGCCGATCTGCCAAGCAGGGACGGTGGTGGTCCTAGGGCGGCCCCAGACTGTCCGGTAGAGCAAGCCGGACGGTCCGCGTATGGGCCGGACGGTCCGGGCAGAAGCTCGGATGGTCCGACCGTGTTCAGGGGCGCCGATCTGCCGAGCAGGGATGGCGGTGGTGGTACTTGCCCTGGATATGAGTTCATCGGCATACCATATAATGGTTGGAGCTGCAAATCCCCATTTGTTGTCGATGTATTTGTCGGGGACCATAATTAGGGGTACCCTCAAGGCTCCTAATTCTCAGCTGGTAACCTCCATCAGCATGAAGTTGCAAAGGCCTGATGGGTGCGATTAAGTCAGGGATCAGTCCATTCGAGGGACACGATCACGCCTCACCCGAGCCTAGCCTCGGACAAGGGCAGCCGACCCCGGAGGATTTCCGTCTCGCCCGAGGCCCCCCTTTTTTAGCGGCGAACATATTCCCGGCTCGCCCGAGGCCCTGCCTTCGCTAAGAAGCAACCCTGACCAAATCGCCGCACCGACCGACCAAGTCGCAGGAGCATTTAATGCAAAGGTGGCCTGACACCCTTATCCTGGCACGCACCCCCCGCCTGCAGAGCTGAAGTGACCGCCGTCACTTCGTCGCTCCACTGACCGGCCTGACGAAAGGACAGCGCCGCCTACGCCACGCCGACTACAGTGCCACTGGACAGAGTAGGACTGATAAGCGGTCAGGCCCTGCCGGAGGCACCCTAGGAAGCTCCGCTTCGCCCGACCCAGGGCTCGGACTCGGGCTAAGTCCCGGAAGACGGCGAACTCCGCCCCGTCCGACCTAGGGCTCGGACTCGGGCTAAGTCCCGGAAGACGGCGAACTCCGCTCCGCCCGACCCAGGGCTCGGACTCGGGCTAAGTCCCGGAAGACGGCGAACTCCGCTCCGCCCGACCCAGGGCTCGGACTCGGGCTAAGTCCCAGAAGACGATGATCTCCGCCTCGCCCGACCCAGGGCTCGGAATTGGGCTCGGCCCCAGAAGACGACGATCTCCGCCTCGCCCGACCCGGGGGCTCAGACTCAACCTCGGCTT
The DNA here is from genome assembly GCF_902167145.1 of Zea mays. Taxonomy (NCBI): domain Eukaryota; kingdom Viridiplantae; phylum Streptophyta; class Magnoliopsida; order Poales; family Poaceae; genus Zea; species Zea mays. Next base: position 212,295,654 of record NC_050097.1, read on the forward strand.
CGGAGGAGCTTCCACATCGCCCAACCTAGGGCGTAGACCAGCCACGTCAACAGGAGGTGCCATCATCACCCTACCCCGAGCTGACTCGGGCCGCAGGGAACAAGACCGGCGTCCCATTTGGCTCGCGCCGCCAGATAGGCAATGATGGCGCCCCGCATGCTCTGTGACAACGGCGGCTCTCCGCCCCCTTACGGAAGCAAGAGGACGTCAGCAAGGGCTCAACCGCTCCGACAGCTGTCCCTCTGCCAAGCTCCATCGCTCCTTCGACGGCCACGACATCACACCAGCTGGGTGCCAAGATCTCTCCGGCTGCCACAACGGCATGTACCTAGGGCGCTAGCTCACCTCCGCTAGACACGTAGCACCCTGCTACACCCCCCATTGTACACCTGGATCCTCTCCTTATGTCTATAAAAGGGAGGACCAGGGCCCTCTTAGAGGAGGTTGGTCGCGCGGGGACGAGGACGAGAACAGGCGCTCGCCTGGAGCCGCTCGCTCCCTCTCCCGCGTGGACGCTTGTAACCCCCTACTGCAAGCGCACCCGACCTGGGCGCGAGACGAACACGAAGGCCGCGGGATTCCCACCTCTCTCACGTCGGTCTCCGGCCGCCTCGCTCTCCCCCCTTCGCGCTCGCCCTCGCGCTCGACCCATCTGGGCTGGGGCACGCGGCGACATTCACTCATCGGCCCAGGGACCCCCCGGTCTCGGAACGCCGACAGTTGGCGCGCCCGGTAGGGGCCTGCTGCGTGTTGACGAACAGCTTCCCGTCAAGCTCCAGATGGGCAGTCTCCAGCAACCTCTCCAACCCGGGACGGTGCTCCGTTTTGGGAGTCTTGAGTTCATGTCCCTCGACGGCAGCTATGACATGATACTCCTTCCACCGCCGTGCGACAACAACAGTGGCGGCCGACAACCCGCCTACCGGCGGCGGAATCGGCGACGTCTTCCCCGCATGGTGGAAGAGCAACCTTCGAGCTCACCCCGTCCTCTCCCCCGTCGACGGAGGAGGAGGCGGGGCAACCAAGGCCAAGTAGGAGATAGCGCCTCGTCGGCTGTCGAGCGAGTCGACGGTCCCGGCACCCCAACGGGGGGCGCACCAGGTGTCGACCTTGCGTTTGAGACGAAGGCGAGCGCCGTCTCCCCGCGACACGCCAATCCCGAGCAAGCGGACGACGCCAGCACGCTCGCGAAAATCTTGCTGGATGTCACCCTCGTACCTGAGACGACGGCGCAGTCAGTCCCCGACGCGACCTTATCGCCGCCCGTCGACCAAAAGGTACCGATCGATTCCCATCCCGCGTCTTTTGGGTTCAGCCTCAACCCGCCTAGCGACTTCGCTTTGGCGGGCGCTCTCGTAGAGGCAAATCCAAACCCTCTGCGGTTTCGTGTGCGGTCACCTTGGGACCGGCTGACGGACGACTCGACCTACGGGCCCTCTGGGTCCGAGGAAGACGACGAACCCAGCATCTGTTGGGATTTCTCTGGACTTGGTAACCCCAGTGCCATGCGAGACTTCATGACCGCATGCGACTACTGCCTTTCCGACTGTTCCGACGGTGGCCGAAGCCTCGGCGACGAGGATCGCGGCCCAAGTCACGAATGCTTCCACGTCGATCTAGGGAGTCCCCCCGAAGGCAGCCATCTCGGCATGCCGGAGGACGGTGACCTCCCTAGGCCGGTGCCTCGTGTTGACATCCCACGGGAGCTAGTTGTGGTCCCCGTTCAGGCGGGGGGTCATGACCCACAGCTCGAGCAAATCCGCGGGGTGCAGGCCAGGCTCGACGAGGGAGCAGGAGCGCTGGAGCCGATCCGTCGGGACGTCGGGCAGGCATGGGCGGGCCAACCTCCGGCCGGAGAAATACGTCATCTACCCCAGGGCTTCCAGCACCGCATCGCCGACGACGTCAGGCTCAGGCCACCACCCGCATCCAGTGGGGTCGGCCAGAACCTGGCGGCAGCAGCAATGCTTCTTCGCGCGATGCCAGAGCCATCAACCACCGAGGGGCGGTGAATCCAGGGAGAACTCAAGAATCTCCTGGAAGGCGCCATGGTCCGATGGGTCGAGAGCTCTGCCTCCCGAAGGCAGGGGTACCCCTCGGAACCTCGTGCCGCGACTTCCCGATTCATGCGGGAAGCCCCGGTCTACACCGGGCGCACGCGCAACACCGCGCCTGCGGCCCTGGGTCGCCTCGGCAACGAGCACCACCACCACGACCGACGGGCCCACCTCGACGAGAGGGTGCGCCGAGGCTACCACCCCAGGCGTGGGGGACGCTACGACAGCGGGGAGGATCGGAGTCCCTCGCCCGAACCACCCGGTCCGCAAGCCTTCAGCCGAGCCATCCGACGGGCGCCGTTCCCGACCCGGTTCCGACCCTCGGCTACTATCACGAAGTATTCGGGGGAGACGAGACCGGAACTGTGGCTCGCGGACTACCGTCTGGCCTGCCAGCTAGGTGGAACGGACAATGACAACCTCATCATCCGCAACCTCCCCCTGTTCCTCTCCGACTCCGCTCGCGCCTGGTTGGAGCACCTGCCTCCGGGGCAGATCTCCAACTGGGACGACCTAGTCCAAGCTTTCGCCGGCAATTTCCAGGGCACGTATGTGCGCCCCGGGAATTCCTGGGACCTCCAAAGCTGCCGACAACAGCCGGGAGAGTCTCTCCGAGACTACATCCGGCGATTTTCGAAGCAGCGCACCGAGCTGCCCAACATCACCGACTCGGATGTCATCGACGCGTTCCTCGCTGGCACCACCTGTCGCGACCTGGTGAGCAAGCTGGGCCGCAAGACCCCAACCAGGGCAAGCGAGCTGATGGATATCGCCACCAAGTTCGCCTCCGGCCAGGAGGCGGTCGAGGCTATCTTCTGAAAGGACAAGCAGCCCCAGGGCCGCCCATCGGAAGGTACTCCCGAGGCGTCAACTCAGCGCGGCGCCAAGAAGAAGGGCAAGAAGAATTCGCAAGCGAAACGCGACGCCGCCGACGCGGACCTTGTCGCCGCCGCCGAGTACAAGAACCCTCGGAAGCCCCCAGAGGTGCCAACCTCTTCGACAAGATGCTCAAGGAGCCGTGCCCCTATCACCAGGGACCGGTCAAGCACACCCTTGAGGAGTGCGTCATGCTTCGGCGCCACTTCCACAGGGCCGGGCCACCCGCGGAGGGTGGCAAAGCCCGCGGCGACGACAAGAAGGAAGATCACCAGGCAGGAGAGTTCCCCGAGGTCTGCGACTGCTTCATGATCTATGGTGGGCAAGCGGCGAACGCCTCGGCTCGGCACCGCAAGCAAGAGCGCCGGGAGGTCTGCTCGGTCAAGGTGGCGGCGCCAGTCTATCTAGACTGGTCCGACAAGCCCATCACCTTCGACCGAGACGATCACCCCGACCATGTGCCGAGCCCGGGGAAATACCCGCTCGTCGTCGACCCCGTCATCGGCGATGTTAGGCTCACCAAGGTCCTCATGGACGGAGGTAGCAGCCTCAACATCATCTACGCCGAGACCCTGAAAGGGAAATGTGCCCTTGGGCCATTTCTAAGTATTTTGGTGATTGAGTGCCAACACAAGTACTTAAATGTGAATCTATGCCCATGGATGAACAAAGTGCAAATCAAGAGCTAAGGTATGTTTCTAAGTCTTAGTACATTGGTTTTATGTACTAATATACTTGTCTAAGTATCAGAAACAGGAAGAAGAAGAAAAGAGGAGAGTTGGCTGTGTACAGCCAAGAGGCTGTTTCGGTCTGGGGCACCGGACTGTCCGGTGGTGCACCGGACAGTGTCCGGTGCGCCAGGTTGCCTCGAGCGAAGTGGCCGCTCTTGGGAATTCACCGGCGACGTACGGCTATAATTCACCGGACTGTCCGGTGTGCACCGGACTGTCCGGTGAGCCAACGGTCGGCCGGGCCAACGGTCGGCCGCGCGATCTGCGCGGGACACGTGGCCGAGCCAACGGTCGGAAGGGGGCACCGGACTGTCCGGTGTGCACCGGACATGTCCGGTGCGCCAACGGCTCCCGCATCTGCAACGGTCGACTGCGCTGTTTAAGGAAGGAAATCGGGCACCGGACAGTGTCCGGTGTGCACCGGACTGTCCGGTGCGCCCGACGACAGAAGGCAAAGATGGCCTTCCTGGTTTGTTCTCAACGGCTCCTAGCTGCCTTGGGGCTATAAAAGGGACCCCTAGGCGCATGGAGGAGTACACCAAGCATTCCTACAACATTCCTAAGCACCAAGACATCGATCTCACGCATTCGTTTCATTGTGATAGCATATAGAGCTCTTGTGGAGTTGAGAACTCTTTGAGTTGTGTTGCGAGCTCTTGTTGCGACTTGTGTGCGTTGTTGCTCTGATCTTTTGAAGTCTTGTGTGCGTTGCTCATTCCTCCTTACTCCGTATTTCTTTGTGAATCTTAAGTGTAAGGGCGAGAGGCTCCAAGTTGTGGAGATTCCTCGCAAACGGGATTGAGAAAAAGCAAGCAAAACACTGTGGTATTCAAGTGGGTCTTTGGACCGCTTGAGAGGGGTTTATTGCAACCTTCGTCCGTTGGGACGCCACAACGTGGAGTAGGCAAGCGTTGGTCTTGGCTGAACCACGGGATAAACCACTGTGTCATCTCTGTGATTGATCTCTTGTGGTATTGTGTTTTGTTGAGACTCCTTTCTAGCCACTTGGCAATCATTGTGCTAACACTTAACAAGTTTTTGTGGCTATAAGTTTAAGTTTTTACAGGATCACCTATTCACCCCCCCTCTAGGTGCTCTCAATTGGTATCAGAGCCGTTCTCTTCAAGAAGGGACTAATCGCCCGAAGAGATGGATCCTAAGGGAAAGGGAATCGTGATCAACGACAAGGAGAAGGAGTCCTTCGTCAACGAGCCTAAGGATGACAAGCCTACTGACTCGAGCTCGGGCCAAAAGCGTAAAGATGGGAAGAAGAAGAAGACAAGGCGCATCAAGGAGATCGTCTACTACGACGATAGCGATGAGTCTACTTCTTCCCAAAAGGACGACGACAACGACTACAGGAAGACGGTCAATTCGAACTTTTCATTTGATTATTCTCGTATTCCACATAGTTCGAATTCGCATTTGCTCTCCATTCCTCTTGGCAAACCTCCACACTTCGATGGGGAAGACTACGGATTTTGGAGTCACAAAATGCGTAGTCACTTATTCTCTCTCCATCCAAGCATATGGGAGATTGTAGAGAATGGAATGAAATTTGATAGCTCGGATAGCCCTATGCTTATAAATGAACAAATCCATAGAAATGCACAAGCTACTACTGTTCTATTAGCATCTTTGTGTAGGGAAGAGTACAATAAGGTGAGCGGCTTGGACAACGCCAAGCAGATATGGGACACCCTCAAGATCTCTCACGAGGGAAACGACATCACCATGCTCACTAAAATGGAGTTGGTGGAGGGCGAGCTTGGACGATTCGCAATGATAAGGGGAGAGGAGCCAACCCAAACTTACAACCGGCTCAAGACCCTTATCAACAAAATAAGGAGCTACGGAAGCACGCGATGGACGGACCACGACGTCGTCCGCCTAATGCTAAGGTCCTTTACTGTTCTTGATCCTCATCTCATAAACAATATTCGTGAGAATCTCAGGTACACGATGATGACGCCCGAGGAGGTACTCGGAAAATTCGTAAGCGGGCGGATGATGATCAAGGAGGCGAGATACGTCGACGACGCCTTGAATGGTCCGATCAACGAGCCTCAACCCATTGCTCTCAAGGCAACAAGGAGCAAGGAGGCGCTACCCAGCAAGGTGGCACAAATTGAGGCTGCCGGTCTTAATGATGAAGAGATGGCCCTCATCATCAAAAGATTCAAGACGGCGCTAAAAGGTCGAAAGGGACAGCCAAGCAAGACTAAGACCAAGGGAAAGCGATCATGCTTCAAGTGCGGTAAGCTTGGTCATTTTATTGCTAACTGTCCCGACAATGATAGTGATCAGGATCAAGGGAACAAGAGGGAAAAGAAGAAGAACTATAAGAAGGCAAAGGGCGAGGCGCATCTAGGCAAGGAGTGGGACTCGGACTGCTCCTCTTCCGACTCCGACAATGAAGGACTCGCCGCCACCGCCTTCAACAAGTCATCCCTCTTCCCCAACGAGCGTCACACATGCCTTATGGCAAGGGAGAAGAAGGTGAGTACTCGAGACTCCACTTATGCTTCTTCTAGTGATAATGAGTCTAGTGATGATGATGACATAGACTATTCATGCTTATTCAAGGGCTTAGATAGATCTAAAATAGATAAGATTAATGAGTTGATTGATGCTTTGAATGACAAGAATAGATTACTAGAGAAACAAGAAGATCTTTTATATGAGGAGCATGATAAATTTGTTAGTGCACAAAATTCTCTTGCTCTAGAAATTAAAAGAAATGAAATACTCTCTGGTGAATTATCTACTTGTCATAAAACCATTTCTACTCTAGAAGGTGTCAACAATGATTTAAATGCTAAATTAGAAGTAGCAAATAAATCTAATTCTTGTGTAGAACATGTTGTAATTTGTACTAGGTGTAAAGATATTGACATTGATGCTTGTAGTGAACACCTAGTTTCAATTTCCAAGCTTAATGATGAATTGACTAGTCTTAATGCTCAACTTAAGACTAGCAAGAATGAATTTGACAAGCTAAAATTTGCAAGGGATGCCTACACGATCGGTAGACACCCCTCAATTAAGGATGGACTTGGCTACAAAAGGGAAGCCAAGAACTTGACAAGCCATAAGGCTCCCATCTCCGCTAAGGAGAAAGGGAAGGCCCCTATGGCTAGTAGTGTGCAAAAGAACCATGCCTTTATGTACTATGATAAAAGACAACCTAGAAGTGCTTATAGGAGTTGTAATGCATATAATGACTTTGATTCTCATGCCATGTTTGCTTCTAGCTCTTCTTATGTGCATGATAGAAATGTTGGTAGGAGAACTGTTGTTCATAATATGCCTAGAAGAAATGTTGTTAATGTTCCTAGGAAATTAAATGAACCTTCTACAATATATCATGCTTTGAATGCTTCCTTTGCAATTTGTAGAAAGGATAGAAAGGTAATTGCTAGAAAGTTAGGGGCAAAATGCAAGGGTGATAAAACCTGCATTTGGGTCCCTAAGGAAATTGTGACTAACCTTGTAGGACCCAACAAGAGTTGGGTACCTAAGTCCCAAGCCTAAATTTGCCTTGCAGGTTTATGCATCCGGGGGTTCAAGCTGGATTATCGACAGCGGATGCACAAACCATATGACGGGGGAGAAGAAGATGTTCACCTCCTACGTCAAGAATAAGGATTCCCAAGATTCAATTATATTCGGTGATGGGAATCAAGGCAAGGTAAAAGGGTTAGGTAAAATTGCAATTTCTAATGAGCATTCTATCTCTAATGTATTTTTAGTGGAGAGTCTTGGATATAATTTGCTATCTGTTAGTCAATTATGTCATATGGGATATAACTGTCTATTTACAAATGTAGATGTGTCTGTCTTTAGAAGAAGTGATGGTTCACTAGCTTTTAAGGGTGTATTAGACGGCAAACTTTATTTAGTTGATTTTGCAAAAGAAGAGGCCGGTCTAGATGCATGCTTAATAGCTAAGACTAGCATGGGCTGGCTGTGGCATCGCCGCTTAGCACATGTGGGGATGAAGAACCTTCACAAGCTTCTAAAGGGAGAACATGTGATAGGTTTAACTAACATGCAATTCGAAAAAGATAGACCTTGTGCAGCTTGTCAAGCAGGTAAACAAGTGGGAGGAGCGCATCACGGCAAGAATGTGATGACCACTTCAAGACCCCTGGAGCTGCTGCATATGGACCTCTTCGGACCTGTCGCCTATCTGAGCATAGGAGGGAGTAAGTATGGTTTAGTTATTGTTGATGACTTTTCCCGCTTCACTTGGGTGTTCTTTTTGCAGGATAAGTCTGAAACCCAAGGAACCCTCAAGCGCTTCCTCAGGAGAGCTCAAAATGAGTTTGAGCTCAAGGTGAAGAAGATAAGGAGCGACAACGGGTCCGAGTTCAAGAACCTTCAAGTGGAGGAGTTCCTTGAGGAGGAAGGGATCAAGCACGAGTTCTCCGCTCCCTACACACCACAGCAAAATGGTGTGGTAGAGAGGAAGAACAGGACGATAATCGATATGGCGAGGACGATGCTTGGAGAATTCAACACCCCCGAGTGTTTCTGGTCGGAAGCCGTGAACACGGCTTGCCACGCCATCAACAGGGTCTACCTTCATCGTCTCCTCAAGAAAACTTCGTATGAGCTACTAACCGGTAACAAACCCAATGTATCGTACTTTCGTGTATTTGGGAGCAAGTGCTACATTCTAGTGAAGAAGGGTAGAAATTCTAAGTTTGCTCCCAAAGCTGTAGAAGGGTTTTTGTTAGGTTATGACTCAAATACAAAGGCGTATAGAGTCTTCAACAAATCATCGGGTTTGGTTGAAGTCTCTAGCGACGTTGTATTTGATGAGACTAATGGCTCTCCAAGAGAGCAAGTTGTTGATTGTGATGATGTAGATGAAGAAGATGTTCAGACGGTCGCTATACGAACCATGGCGATTGGAGAAGTGCGGCCACAGGAACAAGATGAACGAGATCAACCTTCTTCCTCAACTATGGTGCATCCCCCAACCGAAGATGACGAACAGGTACCTCAAGTGGAGGCGCTTGATCAAGGGGGAGCACAAGATGATCAAGTGATGGAGGAAGAAGCGCAACCGGCACCTCCAACCCAAGTTCGAGCAATGATTCAAAGGGATCATCCCGTCGACCAAATTCTGGGTGATATTAGCAAGGGAGTAACTACTCGATCTCGATTAGTTAATTTTTGTGAGCATTACTCCTTTGTCTCTTCTATTGAGCCTTTCAGGGTAGAGGAGGCCTTGCTAGATCCGGACTGGGTATTGGTCATGCAGGAGGAACTCAACAACTTCAAGCGCAATGAAGTCTGGACACTGGTGCCTCGTCCCAAGCAAAATGTTGTGGGAACCAAGTGGGTGTTCCGCAACAAACAGGACGAGCACGGGGTGGTGACGAGGAACAAGGCTCGACTTGTGGCAAAAGGTTATGCCCAAGTCGCAGGTTTGGACTTTGAGGAGACTTTTGCTCCTGTGGCTAGGCTAGAGCATATGCCGCTCACCATTCTTTCAGGTTGTACCAAATGGATGTGAAGAGCGCTTTCCTCAACAGGCCAATCAAGGAGGAGGTGTACGTGGAGCAACCCCCTGGCTTCGAGGATGAACGGTACCCCGACCACGTGTGTAAGCTCTCTAAGGCGCTCTATGGACTTAAGCAAGCCCCAAGAGCATGGTATGAATGCCTTAGAGACTTTCTAATTGTTAATGCTTTCAAGGTTGGGAAAGCCGATCCAACTCTTTTTACAAAGACATGTGATGGTGACTTGTTTGTGTGCCAAATTTATGTCGATGACATAATATTTGGTTCTACTAACCAAAAGTCTTGTGAAGAGTTTAGCAGGGTGATGACGCAGAAATTCGAGATGTCGATGATGGGCGAGTTGAACTACTTCCTTGGGTTCCAAGTGAAGCAACTCAAGGACGGCACCTTCATCTCCCAAACAAAGTACACGCAAGATCTGCTAAAGCGGTTTGGGATGAAGGACGCCAAGCCCGCAAAGACTCCGATGGGGACCGACGGACACACCGACCTCAACAAAGGAGGTAAGTCCGTTGATCAAAAAGCATACCGGTCAATGATAGGTTCTTTGCTTTACTTATGTGCTAGTAGACCGGATATTATGCTTAGCGTATGCATGTGTGCTAGATTTCAATCCGATCCTAAGGAGTGTCACTTAGTGGTGGTGAAGCGAATTCTTAGATATTTGGTTGCTACGCCTTGCTTCGGGCTCTGGTATCCAAAGGGGTCTACCTTTGACTTAGTTGGATACTCAGACTCCGACTATGCTGGATGTAAGGTCGATAGGAAGAGTACATCGGGGACGTGCCAATTCTTAGGAAGGTCCCTGGTGTCATGGAACTCTAAGAAACAAACCTCCGTTGCCCTATCCACCGCTGAGGCCGAGTACGTTGCCGCAGGTCAGTGTTGCGCGCAACTGCTTTGGATGAGGCAAACCCTCCGGGACTTTGGCTACAATCTGAGCAAAGTCCCACTCCTATGTGATAATGAGAGTGCTATCCGCATGGCGGAGAATCCTGTTGAGCACAGCCGCACAAAGCACATAGACATCCGGCATCACTTTTTGAGAGATCACCAGCAAAAGGGAGATATCGAAGTGTTTCATGTTAGCACCGAGAACCAGCTAGCCGATATCTTCACTAAGCCTCTAGATGAGAAGACCTTTTGCAGGTTGCGTAGTGAGCTAAATGTCTTAGATTCGCGGAACCTGGATTGAATTGTAGCATACATGTATTTATGCTTTTGATCATGTTCCTTTTTGCATTTTGTTGCTTATTATGGTGCTCAAGTTGTACAAACACTCCCTGGACCTCACAAGTCCGTTGCAAAGTGATGCACACGTTTAGGGGGAGATGTGTTACAACTTGACCCTTTGAGACTAACCATGTGCTTGAGTTTGATGATTTAGTCTCGAAGGAGGATTGAAAGGGAAAAGGTGGACTTGGACCATGAAAGACTTCCACTGCACTCCGATGAGAGGGTAACTTATTCCAAGTTCATCTTTAGACTCTTATTGCCTCTTTGTATTCTTATTGAAGATTTTGGTGAGGCAATGGGGTTAAAGGGCCAAGATTGATCCCGTTTTGGTGCTTGATGCCAAAGGGGGAGAAAATAAAGGCCAAAGCGATAAATGGATCAGCTACCACTTGAGAGATTTTGAAAATAGTAGAATAGAGTTTTTGTTTTGTCAAACTCTTTTATTGTCTCTTATTGTCTCTCTTGTCAAAAGTTGGCTTCTTGTGGGGAGAAGTGTTGATTATGGGAAATAGGGGGAGTTTTTGAAATCTTTGATCAATCTCTTTTGGAATGACTCTCTTTATGCTTCAACATGTGTGTTTGACTTAGAGATAGAGATTTGAGTTTGATTTGCAAAAACAAACCAAGTGGTGGCAAAGGATGATCCATATATGCCAAAATTGAATCAAAATAAATTTGAGTTTTATTTGAGTGATATTGCACTTGTTCTAGTTGCTTTATGTTGTGTTGGCATAAATCACCAAAAAGGGGGAGATTGAAAGGGAAATGTGCCCTTGGGCCATTTCTAAGTATTTTGGTGATTGAGTGCCAACACAAGTACTTAAATGTGAATCTATGCCCATGGATGAACAAAGTGCAAATCAAGAGCTAAGGTATGTTTCTAAGTCTTAGTACATTGGTTTTATGTACTAATATACTTGTCTAAGTATCAGAAACAGGAAGAAGAAGAAGAAAAGAGGAGAGTTGGCTGTGTACAGCCAAGAGGCTGTTTCGGTCTGGGGCACCGGACTGTCCGGTGGTGCACCGGACAGTGTCCGGTGCGCCAGGTTGCCTCGAGCGAAGTGGCCGCTCTCGGGAATTCACCGGCGACGTACGGCTATAATTCACCGGACTGTCCGGTGTGCACCGGACTGTCCGGTGAGCCAACGGTCGGCCGGGCCAACGGTCGGCCACGCGATCTGCGCGGGACACGTGGCCGAGCCAACGGTCGGAAGGGGGCACCAGACTGTCCGGTGTGCACCGGACATGTCCGGTGCGCCAACGGCTCCCGCATCTGCAACGGTCGACTGCGCTGTTTAAGGAAGGAAATCGGGCACCGGACAGTGTTCGGTGTGCACCGGACTGTCCGGTGCGCCCGACGACAGAAGGCAAAGATGGCCTTCCTGGTTTGTTCTCAACGGCTCCTAGCTGCCTTGGGGCTATAAAAGGGACCCCTAGGCGCATGGAGGAGTACACCAAGAATTCCTACAACATTCCTAAGCACCAAGACATCGATCTCACGCATTCGTTTCATTGTGATAGCATATAGAGCTCTTGTGGAGTTGAGAACTCTTTGAGTTGTGTTGCGAGCTCTTGTTGCGACTTGTGTGCGTTGTTGCTCTGATCTTTTGAAGTCTTGTGTGCGTTGCTCATTCCTCCTTACTCCGTATTTCTTTGTGAATCTTAAGTGTAAGGGCGAGAGGCTCCAAGTTGTGGAGATTCCTCGCAAACGGGATTGAGAAAAAGCAAGCAAAACACCGTGGTATTCAAGTGGGTCTTTGGACCGCTTGAGAGGGGTTGATTGCAACCTTCGTCCGTTGGGACGCCACAACATGGAGTAGGCAAGCGTTGGTCTTGGCCGAACCACGGGATAAACCACTGTGTCATCTCTGTGATTGATCTCTTGTGGTATTGTGTTTTGTTGAGACTCCTTTCTAGCCACTTGGCAATCATTGTGCTAACACTTAACAAGTTTTTGTGGCTATAAGTTTAAGTTTTTACAGGATCACCTATTCACCCCCCCCCCTCTAGGTGCTCTCAGACCCTCGGGCTCCTGCGTGTTGATCTGTCCTCTGTCCGGGCAGGCGCTGCGCCCTTCCATGGGATCATCCCCGGGAAGCGCGACCTTCACGGGATCATCCCTAGGAAACACGTCCAACCCCTCGGACAGCTCGACCTTCCCGTCTACTTCGAAACACCCTCCAACTTCCGAAGGGAGACCCTAACGTTCGAGGTGGTCGGGTTCCAAGGAACCTACCACGCGGTACTGGGGAGACCATGCTACGCGAAGTTCATGGCCGTCCCCAACTACACCTACCTGAAGCTCAAGATGCCGGGCCCCAACGGGGTCATCACCGTCGGCCCTACGTACAAACACGCATTCGAATGCGACGTGGAGTGCGTGGAGTACGTCGAGGCCCTCGCCGAGTCCGAGGCCCTCATCGCCGACCTGGAGAGCCTCTCTAAGGAGGTGCCAGACGTGAAGCGTCACGCCGGCAACTTCGAGCCAGCGGAGATGGTTAAGTCTGTCCCCCTCGACCCCAGCGGCGACACCTCCAAGCAGATCCGGATCGGCTCTGGGTTCGATCCTAAATAGGAAGCAGTGCTCGTCGACTTTCTCCGCGCGAACGCCGACGTCTTCGCGTGGAGTCCCTCGGACATGTCCGGCGTACCGAGGGATGTCGCCGAGCACTCGCTGGACATCCGAGCCGGAGCCTGACCCGTCAAGCAGCCGTTGCGCCGATTCGACGAGGAGAAGCGCAGAGCTATAGGCGAGGAGATTCACAAGCTAATGGCGGTAGGGTTCATCAAAGAGGTATTCCATCCCGAATGGCTTGCCAACCCTGTGCTTGTGAGAAAGAAAGGGGGGAAATGGCGGATGTGTGTAGACTACACTGGTCTCAATAAAGCATGTCCGAAGGTTCCCTACCCTCTGCCTCGCATCGACCAGATCATGGATTCCACTGCTGGGTGCGAAACTCTGTCTTTCCTCGATGCCTACTCGGGGTATCATCAAATCAAGATGAAAGAGTCCGACCAGCTCGCGACTTCTTTCATCACACCCTTCGGCATGTACTGCTATGTCACCATGCCGTTCGGTTTGAGGAATGCGGGCGCGACGTACCAGCGGTGCATGAACCATGTGTTCGGCGAACACATTGGCCGCACGGTCGAGGCCTACGTCGATGACATTGTAGTCAAGACGAGGAAAGCCTCCGACCTCCTTTCCGACCTTGAAACGACATTCCGATGTCTCAAGGCAAAAGGCGTCAAGCTCAATCCCGAAAAGTGTGTCTTCGGGGTGCCCCGAGGCATGCTCTTGGGGTTCATCGTCTCCGAGCGGGGCATCGAAGCCAACCCGGAAAAAATCGCAGCCATTACCAGCATGGGGCCCATCAAGGACTTGAAAGGCGTACAGAGGGTCATGGGATGCCTCGCGGCTCTGAGCCGTTTCATCTCATGCCTCGGCGAAAGAGGTCTACCTCTGTAACGCCTCTTAAGGAAGGCCAAGTGCTTCACTTGGACCCCTGAGGCCGAGGAAGCCCTCGGGAACCTGAAGGCGCTCCTCACAAAGGCGCCTATCTTGGTGCCCCCAGCTACCGGAGAAGCCCTCCTGGTCTACGTCGCCGCGACCACCCAGGTGGTTAGCGTCGCGATTGTGGTCGAGAGGCAAGAAGAGGGGCATGCACTGCCCGTTCAGAGGCCAGTCTACTTCGTCAGCGAGGTACTGTCCGAAACCAAGATCCGCTACCCACAAGTCTAGAAGCTGCTGTACGCGGTGATCCTAACGCGACGGAAGCTGCGACACTACTTCGAGTCTCATCCGGTAACTGTGGTGTCATCCTTCCCCCTGGGGGAGATCATCCAGTGCCGAGAGACCTCGGGTAGGATTGCAAAGTGGGCGGTGGAGATCATGGGCGAGACAATCTCGTTCGCTCCTCAGAAAGCCATTAAGTCCCAGGTCTTGGCGGACTTCGTGGCTGAATGGGTCGACACCCAGCTACCGACGGCTCCGATCCAACCGGAGCTCTGGACCATGTTCTTCGACGGGTCGCTGATGAAGACAGGAGCCGGCGCAGGCCTACTCTTCATCTCACCCCTCGGAAAGCATCTACGCTACGTGCTACGCCTCCACTTCCCGGCGTCCAACAATGTGGCCGAATATGAGGCCCTGGTCAACGGGTTGCGGATCGCCATCGAGCTAGGGGTCTGACGCCTCGATGCTCGTGGTGACTCGCGGCTCGTCATTGACCAAGTCATGAAGAACTCCCATTGCCGCGACCCGAAGATGGAGGCCTACTGCGATGAGGTTCGGCGCTTGGAAGACAAGTTCTATAGGCTCGAGCTCAACCACATCGCTCGGCGCTACAACGAAACTGCGGACGAGCTGGCTAAAATAGCCTCGGGACGAACAACGGTTCCCCCGGACATCTTCTCCCGAGACCTGCATCAACCTTCCGTCAAGATCGACGACACGTCCGAGCCCGAGGTACCCTCGGCCCAGTCCGAGGCACCCACGGCTCAACCCGAGGCGCCCTCGGCTCAGTCCGAGGCACCCTCAGCTCGACCCGAGGCGCCCTCGGTTCAGTCCGAGGTACCCTCGGCCCCCGAGGGTGAGGCACTGCGCGTCGAGGAGGAGCAAAGCGGGGTCGCGCCTAATCAAAACTGGCAGACCCCGTACCTGCAATATCTCCACCGAGGAGAGCTGCCCCTCGACCGAGCCGAAGCTCGGCGGGCGGCGCGGCGCGCCAAGTCGTTCGTCTTGCTGGGAGATGAGAAGGAGCTCTACCACCGCAGCCCCTCAGGCATCCTCCAGCGATGCATCTCCATCGCCGAAGGTTAGGAACTCCTGCGAGAGATACACTCGGGGGCTTGCGGCCATCACGCAGCGCCTCGAGCCCTTGTCGGGAACGCTTTCCGGCAAGGCTTCTACTGGCCGACGGCGGTGGCCGACGCTACCAGAATCGTCCGCACCTGCGAAGGGTGCCAATTCTACGCGAGGCAGACCCATCTGCCTGCTCAGGCTCTGCAGACGATACCCATCACCTGGCCTTTTGCAGTGTGGGGTCTAGACCTCGTCGGCCCCTTGCAGAAGGCACCCAGGGGCTACACGCACCTGCTGGTCGCCATCGACAAATTCTCCAAGTGGATCGAGGTCCGACCCCTGAACAGCATCAGGTCCGAGCAGGCGGTGGCGTTCTTCACCAACATCATCCATCGCTTCGGGGTCCCGAACTCCATCATTACCGACAACGGCACCCAGTTCACCGGCAGAAAGTTCCTGGACTTCTGCGAGGATCACCACATCCGGGTGGACTGGGCCGCCGTGGCTCATCCCATGACGAATGGGCAGGTGGAGCGTGCCAACGGCATGATTCTACAAGGGCTCAAGCCTCGGATCTACAACGACCTCAACAAGTTCGGCAAGCGATGGATGAAGGAACTCCCCTCGGTGGTCTGGAGTCTGAGGACAACGCCGAGCCAAGCCACGGGCTTCACGCCGTTCTTTCTAGTCTATGGGGCCGAAGCCATCTTGCCCACAGACTTAGAATACGGCTCCCCGAGGACGAGGGCCTACACCGACCAAAGCAACCAAGTCAGCCGAGAAAACTCGCTGGACCAGCTGGAGGAGGCTCAGGACCAGGCCTTGCTACACTCGGCGCGGTACCAGCAGTCCCTGCGACGCTACCACGCCCGAGGGGTCCGGTCCCGAGACCTCTAGGTGGGCGACCTGGTGCTTCGGCTGCGACAAGACGCCCGAGGGCGGCACAAGCTCGCGCCTCCCTGGGAGGGGCCATTCGTCATCGCCAAGGTTCTGAAGCCCGGAACATACAAGCTGGCCAACAGCCAAGGCGAGGTCTACGACAACGCCTGGAACATCCAACAGCTACGTCGCTTCTACCCTTAAGACGTTTTCAAGTTGATCATATACCTCGCACCCACGCTAAGTTTAGTCATCAAGGAAGGGTTGGCCTCGCCTCGGCAAAGCCCGACCCTCCCTCGGGGGCTAAAAGGGGGGAAACCCCTCCGCATCAAAGTTGAGGGACCTCTTTGCGTCCAAGATTTTCAAATTAAAAAAAAGCTTTTTGCATTCCCCCCAGCTATGTCGGAAGCAAGGCCCCAAGGAGCGAACGCGGGTGCATGTAAGCGGCAAGGCCGACTGAGCCGAGGGACTCCTACGCCTTCGGGTTAGGAACACCTCACTCGTCACCCGCCGCGAAAAGTGACCCCTACTTGGGAAAACCACCCTGTTACTAAACAGGCGCAGCCGGACACGCAAAAAGGAAAGGAGTACGACTTCATGCAACGGTAACAAAGTGTTCAGGCCTCAGCGGCCGCAGAAGGACACACGGGCATCCGACAGAAACTGATCCAACAAAGTTAGGCGTCGCCTCGGGAAGGAGCCGCACCTTCGGCTTCGTCCCCACCATCGGCAAAGTCCATCCCGGCTTCCGGCGACGGCGCAGGTGGGAGGATCTCTGCCTCGAAGGTGGTCGCCAGCACTGCGCTCGGACCCGCGGCGGCCGCATTGAGCCTCTGGACTTCTGCCAAGGCGGCTTCGTCCTCGTCGGGAAGGCAATACCCCTCGCTAACCCGCTCCAGGTCCACAACGTAGTGGGAAGCGAGTACGGCGAAGGCCCACCTGACGCCGTGGTGCAACGCCTCGCGGAGCCTGCCGCGCACATGATCGCCCAAGACTTGAAGGCGGCTTCGAGGGGAGCTTCCTGAGGGGACGTCGCCGGAGCCAAGGACCCGGTAAACATCCGAGACGGCCTCGGACATGGCCGTGTGGTCGGCTTCCCTCTGCTCGGCCGCCCCGGCAAGCGCCTCGGCAAGCGCCTTGGCAGACTCATCGAGGGCGGACTCAAGCTCTGCGAACAACCAAAGGAAGGATCTCAAACACAAGCAGAAGAAACAAGCAGAAACGAAAACTGAAGATGGCCAAGGCGTACCTCCGGCTCGGGTACGCTGCTCCGAGGCTGCGACCTGGGCTGCGGCTAGGTCAGCCGCAAGGGTTTCGGCCCGGCTTTCGGCCTCGGCAGCCTGGCCCCGAGACTGGTCCCGCTCCTTGACGACCCGGGCGAACTCCGACTGCTGTCGTTGCGCTTCTGCACGCGCCGCGGCCGCCTCCGCGCGCGCCGCTGCCGCCTCGGCTCTCAGATCGGTGCAGAGCAACCGAAGGTTCGCCACCTCAGCACCCTGCTGGGAGAGGCGCGCAGTAGCCCCGGCAAGCGAGGTCCTCAGGGATCACAGCGAGCCCCAGACGTCGACCTCGCGGCGGATGAACGACGACTTGGCGGCGCTTCGATCCGTCAGATCCTGAGGGAAGGAAACGGGGCGTCACGAAAGGCGCCTTGGTCACGAAAGAGAAAAGGTACGCCTGAAACTGTTACCTGGAGGATTTTGGGGACGTCCCTGCAGAAAACCTCCAGCGACGACCGGAGCGACCCCACCGTTGCTTCGGCGCACTCGCGGAGCTCGTCCCAGGACTGGTCCTCCCGCTCATCGTCGAGAACAAAGCCGGGATCCGAGGCCTCACGGGTCCGGAACCGGAGCAACTGGCGCCGGCCCTCGGAGCTCCGCCGCACAGCGATGAGGCTGCCGCCCGGCGGGACGGATCGCGCCTCCATGCCCCCCTCTTCCGAGGCACCGAGCGCCGACGCCTCAGCCGTCTCGACGTCGGCAGCGGCCGGTCGCTCCCCGACTGGGACGGCGGCGACTTCGGTAGCGACAGGTGCCGGCATCGCCGGCACGTCCGGTGGGCCCAGGGCCACGTCCGCGTCGGCCGCCACCCCCATCACGACGGCCGCCCCGACAGAAGCGCCAGCCTCGGGAATCCGCTCCACGGCGACTGGTGCTGCCTGAGCCCCCTGCTGTGGAGCGCCTTGCGAGAAGGTCACCTGAACGGCAGGGCCCGGAGCGGCGCTGGCCATGCAAGCCGGTGTCGTCTTAAGGGCCTTCCGGGGCGCCAGGTCAGTCAGCCCATGGCTTCGCTTGCTGGGGAAAAAAGGAAAAAATCACGGCCAGTACATACAGAAGAAAAACCAGGGCAAAGACGTTCCAGGATACTCACCCGCTTCGGGCCATGATCAACCGTGCCTGGGGGGAGGTCTCTCGGACCTCGACCCCCGGCAACGCCGCCGAGGTCCGCTTCGCCGGCGGCTTCGGCATCACCCTTGCTTTGGGCGCCCTGGACGCCTGGGAGGCGGGCTGCTCAGGCACCGCCACGACGACCTGGGGGCCGCTCCCCTGCGCTGCCGGCGTGGGAGGCGGCTCTCGGGGAGCAGACGCCCCGGCCTGGCTCCCCGGGGTCGCTTTGGCTCCTCCAGCCGAGGGGTCAAGTACCCTCCCGGATTGCCCCCGCTCCTCGGGCCGGGACCCCGGCGTCCTGACTCCGAGGACTGACGGCGTCAACCCGCTCGGGGGCTGGATTGATGGCTCCAGGCCTGACCCCAAACCGGGGCTGAGGCCAAGGCGGGCAGCCATGTCATCTTCTTCGTCATCATCTTCGTCATCGTCGTCGTCGTCGGGCGTTTCCGGCGACGGCTCCCAGGGGAGTCCCTCCCTCTCCTGCCGGCGACAAAGCTTTTCCAAGGCGTCCCGAGCCCGCCTCCGCTCGCGGGCCCGGGCCTTCTCCGCGTCCTTCTTTTTCTTCTTCTCCTCCGCGGCGACCCGCCGCGCTGCTCGGTCCGCCGCATCTTGCGGGACCCGTGGCAGGGAAGACTTGTGCCACCCTACCTCCTGAAGACGGGTGGAAATCCTGGCCTTAGAAACCAGGGACGATCCGACGCTAGAAGAAAGAAATGGACACTCACCAGAGTCACGCACCCTTGGTCAGGGCGCATCAAAGGCTGGGAGAGGGCGCTGGGGTCCGGCTTCCCCAACGCAACGGACACCCGCCCGTGGAGGACGTCGGGGGGAAGGGGATCAGAGGACATCCGCGAGCCCTCCAACTCCGCCTCCGGTGTCATTTCCCAAAGCGGCAGCCGTCGCTCCGCCAAGGGAAGCACCCTCCGGCGGTGGATGGCGGCAATAACCCGGCAGCAGTGAGTCCCCCCTTCCTCAACACCTCCAAGGCCTTGAGGAGGGGTTCGAGGTTCTTCTGTCTTTCATGAGGGGTCCCGTGGCGCCAAGCATCAGCGGCGGCGGTGACTACTCGCTGAGAGAACGGCGGGAGCAACTCGTCGTCATTCCGGAGATAGAACCACCGGCGCTGCCACCCCTTGTTCGAGGACACGAGGATGGCGGGAATATACAGCGACGCCCGCGACTGCCTCAGCAGGAGGGTGCAGCCGCCAGCACGCATCGCTGCGCGGACCTTCCTCTCCCCTGTCGGCGAGGCAAAAAGCTCCGCGAAAAAGAGATGGGTCCACAGATCCCAATGGGGGGCGATCCCCAAGTACCCCTCGCACACCGCTACGAAGATGGCGGTCTGCGAGATGGAGTTGGGGCTGAGGTTGTGCAACTCCACCCCGTAGTGGTGCAGGATCGCCCGCATAAAGCGGCTCGCCGGCACACCAAAGCCCCGCTCGTGGAAGGAGATGAAGCTCACGATGTACCCCGACGGTGGGGATGGAGCGGCTCCGCCCACGGGGGGGATCCATTCCGGTCGCTGCTCATCGGTGAGAGGGCGAAGTAAACCCTCGCCAACGAGATCCTCCAGATCACTCGCCGTCACCGTGGAGAAGGGCCATGGGTCGCGCGGCGAGATGATGGTCACCCGGTCAGCCATCGCCGAGCGGAAGGGGTGGCAGCGCAAAGGACAGGGAGGGCGGTTACCTTTTCTCTGGCTAAGTCTCTCAGGCTGGAAAAATCTAAGAGGGAGACAGGAAGCGGAGCAAAGAACCATCGCCCGGCCCTCTCCCGAGTATATGAAGACCAAGGCGTGGCCGGTTCAAACGTTCCGCCCGGACCGGACGTGGGATCCAAAAACGCGAAGCGAAACAGCCGTTCCTCGAGCGGCTCGCGCACGCGCAACGGTCGCCTCTCCAACCACTCGCCCCGTCACATTAACTCCGCGACGGGACACGCAGCGCCTCTGGCAGGAGAAGCAGGCGACGCTTCCCCTTCGCCAAAATGAACGCGTCCAAAAAGGTACGCCGTTCGATTTCGTATCCTTTTCCATTTTTCCTCTTTCTCTCTCTTGCAACAGGGACCGGAAAAGGGGGATACCCCGAAAAGGATCCTTCCCCGAGAAGGAACCAGGCTCCGAGCCCCCCTACTGATCAGAGGTTCGAAGGCTGGCCCCCCGGAAGGGTTCAACAACCGCTTCAGATCACGTGGGCCCTACACCCACTACTGGTCAGGGGTTCGAAGGCCGGCCCCTCGAAAGGGTTCAACGACCGCCTCAGGCTGCTCGGGCTCCGCGCCCAATACTGATCAGGGGTTCGAAGGCTGGCCCCCGAAGGGTTCACAGCCGCCTCAGACGCCGAGCGAGGGATGACCATGGGTACGTTCGATACATAACCAAGGCTCGGGCTGCGCTCCCGAGGTACCCTAGGACATTTCCGAGACCGGCGGGAACGATCTTGTAACAGAATCCCACCAGAGGGAGGCATCAAGCCCTCGGACCCCGTCGACAGGGGACCGGGTCTGGTAGATCACCCGCAGGTACTTTTGGGCGTGCCTCTGGGCCCCTAGCCGACCCCTAACGAACGGGGCACGGACGTTCACTCGGATTACCCGCTTGCAGCTCGTCGGAGACACCATGTTCGACGCCCATCGAGGGCAACATGGCGCTTCCCCCCCCTCCTCCTTGCGGAAAGGCGACGCAGGGGCGTATGTAAAAAAGCCGAGTCTACCCCTGATCGCCCTCTCGCTCTGTGCAGAGGCTCGGGGGCTGCTCTCGCAAACCCGGCTCCGGCCAAACCGTTGACAGCGTCAACATACCAGCCCGAGAACTTGGGACCCGACCGTACACCTGGGCTACGGCCAATTCGCATGAGGGAACGACCAGACCAGCCGAAGCACTACGTGAGGCAGTAAGACCTCGAAGGAGTGAAACCACTCCTCCGAGGCCTCGGGGGCTACACCCGGCGGGTGCGCTCGCGCGCACCCACCGGAACAAAACGCAACCGAGAAAGGCTGGTCCCCTTGCAAAAAGGTGCGACGAAAGCCTCCAAGCGAGTGCAAACACTCCCTTCGAGGCTCGGGGGCTACTGTCGGGGACCATAATTAGGGGTACCCTCAAGGCTCCTAATTCTCAGCTGGTAACCCCCATCAGCATGAAGCTGCAAAGGCCTGATGGGTGCGATTAAGTCAGGGATCAGTCCATTCGAGGGACACGATCATGCCTCACCCGAGCCTAGCCTCGGACAAGGGCAGCCGACCCCGGAGGATTTCCGTCTCGCCCGAGGCCCCCCTTTTTTAGCGGCGAACATATTCCCGGCTCGCTCGAGGCCCTGCCTTCGCTAAGAAGCAACCCTGACCAAATCGCCGCACCGACCGACCAAGTCGCAGGAGCATTTAATGCAAAGGTGGCCTGACACCCTTATCCTGGCACGCACCCCCCACCGGCAGAGCCGAAGTGACCGCCGTCACTTCGCCGCTCCACTGACCGGCCTGACGAAAGGACAGCGCCGCCTACGCCACGCCGACTACAGTGCCACTGGACAGAGTAGGACTGACAAGCGGCCAGGCCCTACCGGAGGCACCCTAGGAAGCTCCGCTTCACCCGACCCAGGGCTCGAACTCGGGCTAAGTCCCGGAAGACGGCGAACTCCGCCCCGCCCGACCCAGGCCTCGGACTCGGGCTAAGTCCCGGAAGACGGTGAACTTCGCTCCGCCCGACCCAGGGCTCGGACTCGGGCTAAGTCCCAGAAGACAGCGAACTCCGCTCCGCCCGACCCAAGGCTCGGACTCGGGCTAAGTCCCAGAAGACGACGATCTTCGCCTCGCCCGACCCAGGGCTCGGACTCGGGCTAAGTCCCAGAAGACGACGATCTCCGCCTCGCCCGACCCAGGGCTCGGAATTGGGCTCGGCCCCAAAAGACGACGATCTCCGCCTCGCCCGACCCAGGGGCTCGAACTCAACCTCGGCTTCGGAGGAGCTTCCACATCGCCCAACCTAGGGCGTAGACCAGCCACGTCGACAGGAGGTGCCATCATCACCCTACCCCGAGCTGACTCGGGCCGCAGGGAACAAGACCGGCGTCCCATCTGGCTCGCGCCGCCAGATAGGCAATGATGGCGCCCCGCATGCTCTGTGACGACGGCGGCTCTCCGCCCCCTTACGGAAGCAAGAGGACGTCAGCAAGGGCTCAACCGCTCCGACAGCTGTCCCTCTGCCAAGCTCCATCGCTCCTTCGACGGCCACGACATCACACCAGCTGGGTGCCAAGATCTCTCTGGCTGCCACAACGGCATGTACCTAGGGCGCTAGCTCACCTCCGCCAGACACGTAGCACCCTGCTACACCCCCCATTGTACATCTGGATCCTCTCCTTACGTCTATAAAAGGGAGGACCAGGGCCCTCTTAGAGGAGGTTGGCCGCGCGGGGACGAGGACGAGAACAGGCGCTCGCCTGGAGCCGCTCGCTCCCTCTCCCGCATGGACGCTTGTAACCCCCTACTGCAAGCGCACCCGACATGGGCGCGAGACGAACACGAAGGCCGCGGGATTCCCACCTCTCTCACGCCTGTCTCCGGCCGCCTCGCTCTCCCCTCTTCGCGCTCGCCCTCGCGCTCGACCCATCTGGGCTGGGGCACGCGGCGACATTCACTCGTCGGCCCAGGGACCCCCCCGGTCTCGGAACGCCGACAGTATTAGACATAGTTATCCTGTTACTAGTCTCATATGATGGAAAACTAGGAGCAACAGACTTCTCCAATGTACGCGTTAATTTTCTAATTGATTCTTCTAACCCTACAATCTGTTGTTTCATTTGATCCTGCTGCTGATCTACATAATATTTAATAGATTGGATATCGTCGGGTTTACTTACGTTGGGGACTTGAAGCGAAGATAGAAGGGATGCAACATCGGTCTCTCCATGTTTGATAACCTTCTGGTGGCGATCCACCGTGTATTGCGACAAGAATTTCTCCTTCGCTTGGCGCATGTAGTCCTCGTATTGCTGTTGCTCATCGGCTGTTAGATTTTCGACAACCGTCTTCAGGATATTATATGGGGAGATATCGGTGTGATCTTTAGAACCGGCCATTTGAGGGCCTGATTTTTAGTAGATCTAAACACCTTTCCCCAGCGGAGTCGCCAAAAAGTATGTTGACGACTTTTCGGAGCGCCAAACACTCAACAAGAACCGGCGGCGGTGCTCTCTGGTCAGGCGCGGACGGTCCGCGGCATAGGGCCGGATGGTCCGCGACCTGGCGCAGGGGCTCAGGTTCCCTGCCTGACGGCCGGACGGTCCGCGCCCTGGGGCCGGACGGTCCGCCCGTGCGTAGGGGCGGCGGAAGGTCGCCGGCGGCGCCTAGATCTCGCTCCCGGGAGGGACCTCGTCGGGGAGGAGAGATCCTAGGGGTTGTCTAGGCTCGGGTAGACCGACCTAGACTCCTCTAATCGACGTAGAGTCGAAGAGAGGCGGAGAATTTGGGGATTGGAAGGCTAAACTAGGGCTAAACTAGAACTAGACTAGAACTACTCCTAATGTATAAGGTAAAAACGAGTAATAGACTTGATTTGATCGATTGTTGGGGGTTTAATCGGCCGTAGCCCTTCATCTATATAAAGGGGAGGTCTGGATCCGCTTTAAACTGATTTCCGACTTAATCTCGTGGTTTTAGGTAACCAATCCCGCGAGAAACTAGGAACCTTAACTGATTCTGCGCACGCGCGGACCGTACGCGCCACCATCACTGAGGCCGGACGATCCGCGAGACACATTTGGTGTCCAACAGATAGGGACTAAAGATTAGTCCTATGAAACCAAACAGGGCCTTAGAGCAAGAAGAGTGCTGATAACCTTAGAAGCGGCTCGCTAGCGTTTCATTGTCATTCAGGTACTCAGGTGACCGACGTCTCGTGTCGATGCTGAACGGTTTGAGGCAGACATGCGATTGTACATTCCAAACTCCAAAGCAGTCATTGGCGAGCGGCAAGGGCCCAGGATCACGCGGTGACAGAATCACGCTGCAACCACCGTGCCGAGCACGAGTGGCGGTCAGACCGACCTCTGCAGCACGACGGGCCGACGGATACGACGACAGGTCTGGCCGGTCGCCGCCACCGCCTGTTCACTTGCGTCTTGCGTCAGTTGCGTGGCGTGGTTGCGCCTCCCTGTCGCGCCGTACAGTAGGTCAGTAGGACAACTTGGATTAACTTTCCCGGGATGCGGGACGAGGGCAAGATGATCCGTGATTAATTACTGACTGGGTCAGCGATGCGCATGAGGGCAGCCGTCACTCCTCGACGGCAACATCCGTTTTGGATCGCAGTAATAAAATCCACCATGATTAGGATTCGGTCAGGAATCTCAGAATTTGAACACGCGGCGTTGCGGTCCTGTTCTGGTGCCAGTGCGTGTCCATCGCCGGCTGCGGGGCCTGACATGGACCCCTAGCGGCTAGCGCTGGCCATTGTTTAACTAACTTTTCAGAAAGTATAGGTAGATACAGCGCCGTTTAGTTCTTGTTTGGTTATTTCCGATTCACATATTAAAAACAAATTATAAAAAACTTTATCTTATTTAAGATTTAAATTCGCTCAATTCACATAGATTAAAATTAAACCAAACATATCCTTAATATTGATGTTATTATTCCACCTCTTTATAGTTTATAAACATTTTACTTTGCATGACAGTTGTCGGAACGCACCTTATTTCATCACGAAGCACCTGAAGTGCACGAATCTGGATCAGTAATGGGGTGTTTGGTTTGAGGAATGAGATGGTCAATTATCTTCTCACTCCTCACTTTTTGTTTGGTTTGTGGAATGAAATGAGTTAATCCATCACCACCTCATTCCTAATAGTTAGTTATTTAGTACTAATATGTGGAATGTGGTCATTCCACCAAATTTAAGGAATGGACCTATAATGCATCATTTCATTTTGGATAGAGTTATTTCTCAAACCAAACATCTCATAAGTGATCGAAGTGACATTTACATTTCGGTGTAGTTATGTTGGAGCTTCTAACAGGGCGTCAACCATATGACAGGTAACATTAGCAATAAAGAACACCGATCGATTTTTACACACTCATCTGTCACATTTATTTTTCTCGAAGATGATTTCTATATTCTGACCTAGGGAATCTAACAACTTCACTTGGAACTGAATCTGCAGTTTTCACGTCCACGAGCTGAACAACATCTAGTGCGATGGGCCACTTCTCAACTCTCTGATATTGATGCCATTAGCGAAGACCGAAGATGGCTGAGACCCCTCAATTCGAGGGTAATGTTCTGAAAAGGCATTGTCCCGTTTCGCTGACATTATTAGCCGCTGCATTCAGGTAAAAAACAATTGATCCTACATCTGTCTGTCATCCTCGCCACACAAAGGCATGCGGTGTGTTTGTTGCCAAAAAAATAAAAAGTTATGCAGCGTGACTAACTACCTTAAACTTTATGCAGCATGAACCGGAATTCAGGCCACCAATGTCTGAAGTTGTACAGGACTTCAGATGCAATTTTCAAATGCAATTTTAGGCAGCGGTCCATGTTTCTGGACTCTTACTCCTGTGACAACTGTATTCTTCAAGTTGAAGAGACGGCCATTCACCTTTTTTCAGATGCAATTTTGCTAAGAGATGTTGGTCCTTGGTTGGAATCTCTCCTTCTCGTTCTGCGGATTTATTCAACACCATTTTAAGAATCAGAAGACGTTGGCAAGTCCCTTGGAAACTTGAAGCCATAATCTTATTGACCTGGGGCATTTGGAAATGCAGAAATAATTGGGTGTTCAATGAGACCCCGCCCACGGTGGAAGGTTGTCGAGATATGTTCAAATCTGAAATGAATCTTCTTAGTCATCGAGTTAAGCCAGTAATATGGGATAAAATTAGAGTCTGGCTTCTTTATTCTGCTCTGTAACTCTAATTTTTTTCTTCTGTACTCACCCTCCTGTATCTTTACCCCACTCTTGTTTCCTTAAGCAATAAAATACTGTAGGCCCCCCTACATTTAACCTTTACTTCAAAAAAAAGTTGTACAAGACTTAACTCAAGCATGGTAAGCAGTGTATCAAGGGCTTTCATGTAGGAAGGGGAAAATGTGGAGGCCCGTGCTTAGAATTCAAGAATGCACCTCGTTTTGGAGCTTCTTGCCAGATCCAGTTCTTTAGCCACGTTGCAAGACGCTTTGATGATCATTGATGGTTGATGCGGTAGTAGTAGGATATTTTGGCCAAGGCAAGATGGATGGAACACAGTAGCAGGATGCAAAGACTGCACCGCGTTTTGTCCATTGCCATTTGCCAGTAATGTTCCTCTGAATATCTGATGATCATTGTTGTAATTCTGTAGTCTGAAAAATACATTTCTCAGTGCCCGGTTCCAGATCACTTGGTGTGATTAAGCGTGGTTATCTAGACTATAATGTAAATACCAAGAAGTCTAACAAATATATTAGACCATTTGTGATCCTATTGACGATTGATTTCACTCCACGTCCACCGTTTGTTGAGATGCCGCTGAAAATTTTCTGGTCCAATCCATGCTTGTCGTCCACCCCTGCAATCCAATTCCATTTGGAGACTGGTTTAGAGCTTGTTCGGTTATTTTCAATCCATATATATTGGAGGGGATTAATATGGATTGACAGAGATTTCATTTTATAGGAATTAAAACATCCTTAATTCCCCTCAATCTATATGGATTGGAGTAGAACCGAACTCGCCTAGTTTGGATACTTTAGTAATTAAAGAGATTAGAGTTAATTGAGATGTATTGTGGGAGTTTTTGATTTATTGGAGATTTATACACTCTCGAATCCTTCCAAACCAATTTAATACTAGAGTACCTAAACTAGCCTTTAATGGATAAATAAATGGAGGGAATTTATAGAAGAGACTCTAGATCCCTCCCCTCTATTTTACTGTCCGCTAAACCAGCCCTCACAGACCCTATTCAAGTCCCCGTCGGGTCATACGATTCCGAATTCCAATGCACTACTACACTGTCGCAACGGGAAGAAAAGATGGAGGTGTGGGGGCCCACCAACCAGGTCCCCACGTCACGCACGCTCTCCCGCCCGAGTCCGAGGCGCCGCACAAAACCACAAACCACCCAGACCCAGGAATAGGATAGGAGCCCATAAATGAAAATCCATCATCCCACGCCACGCCCACGCGAACTAAACCCGAAAAAACAGCAGGCGGGGCAGGGAAACCAGAGTACCATACCACCGCCCCGATACCGCGACGACCCGACACCTCGTCCACCTCTCCTTCCGAGTTCCGACTCATACTGGCTATCCACCGCCTGTCTCTCAGGCGATCAAGTCGACCAGAGCCGGCAACCGATGGTGGTGGTGGCGGTGGGAGGGGGCGGCGGCGGCGGTGGCTGGGGGACGTGGGAGGAGCTGGTGCTGGGCGGCGCAGTGCTCCGGCACGGGAGCGCCGCGTGGGCCACCGTCGCCGACGAGCTTCGGACCCGCTCTCCGTGCACCTTCTCGCCCGAGGTACGTACCCCGCACCCTGTCAAACCCTAGCTCGTGTTTACAGCTCCAGACCAACTAGGATACGGATTAGGACATGGCCCTAGGGCCCGATCGGCGCCGAATAACTGTCTCGACCTAATATTGAGGATAGGGTTTCATGGCCCTACCTTTGCGTTTGATTTTGCAATGCCCGTAGAGCTATGCGATTCTATAAATGCTGAATATCTGTGATCGAGATGGTTTCTTGCTGAGTAGGCTGTGCGATTTACAATGCAATGATTTTGAGTTGAACAGAGGGGAGCCCAGAAATAACCATGTGTGCATTAATGAAGTGCGATACAGTAACTAGCAATGGCATGACGATGCACATTGCATGGTTTCTGCACAAATTTCTGCTTACATGTTATTATAGCCATTGAAATTGTGTGCACTATTTGCTTATTTTCAAGTTCACACAAGAGGAGCACACTATTAATTATTATGTTCGGTTAGGGGTGGATTGAAGGGGATTGGAGGTAGGGATGGTAGTGGGTAAGGTACCCAATGGGCACACCGCACACAAAGCCATACCCGTACCCACTAGAGAAAAATGCCTCATACCCGCTACCCATCATGGGTACAAAATTACGCCATACCCATACCCACCATGTGTAGCGGGTACCCATACCCACTAACATTATAGTAGACATGATCATTTGAATCGTAAAAGTAAGTACCAAATACAAAACATTGAAACCCCATACCTCATCAATATAGAAAGATGCTAAAATAACATACTATCTTTTTCACAGGGTCAACAACATTCAACATTAAATGGAAACATCATACAAGCCCATGCACATAGTTATTAAGGCGGTAAGGCGAGGTGCGGCGTTCCGCCACCTTCTGGACGCCTAGGCAAATTAGGCGCGTGGCGAGGCGACGCCTTATGAACATAGGCTAGACGAGGATACACACAAATCCTAACACTATAGCGGCACAAAAATTAGAAGGATCAAAGAATACGAACATTTTTGTTGTCCAATCTTGAGATGTACTCTCCACTCCCCCTTTTGCAGTTGTTGTTGCCCAATGGCGGAGGACGTCGAAAAATCAAGGTGTTGCTAACACAATGGCGAATGAAAATTCACGACACAATTTAAAGCAATTCATAGCTACAAAATAAGTGATATATATTGGAAAATACCTTATTAAAGAGTAATAACGACCACAATCCATTTATAACCAAATGCCATATATCGAATAAAATCTGAAAAAAGAAAAATAAGTTAACAATTGCAAATTGAAGTAAAAATTGTTGAACAAGTGAAATAAGAATATACCTATAGTTGAGTCCAGTTCTAGGAGACCTAGGCAATTGCGTTTGTCTAGTTTTCTTGTTTTGAAATGCCTTCTTAATTTTCTGAAGATCGAGTCTTTTAAAAATCTCCCTTTCAATGTAGCACACCATCAAGTCATTTAACCAAGACATCTTGTTGCACAACTCAGTCTTAATAATCTTCATAGCAGAGAAGGCTCTTTCAACTGTTGCAGTCGCCACTGGTAACAACAATGTTAACTCAATAAGTCTATATACCAATGGAAACACAATACGTCTCTCAAGTTGAACCATTGTCTTTGATAGGCACGCAAGATCATAACAAGCTTTGAACTCTTCAATTCTTCGTACATGAATAATAAAAGTTCTTAGCTGATCTTTTATAGTCTTGCGATCATCAAAAGAAAAATCATTATAATAGATACCCGCGAGCCGAGCAAGCTTATTCACATCAAACTTAGAGAATGATTCCTTGGGTCAAGACAAGAAAAACACACAAGCAACTCTGAAGGTAGGTCATTAAAGCGATGATCGAACTCTGTGGTGATAGAATCTATAGCAGCATAGAAAGTATCAACATGATAAAAATGTTCTGTGGTAATATTGTTTCTCCCACCTTTCCTTGATCGACCAAAACGTGGTACAACATGACTCATATTTGGATTTGGTATTGGGATATCATTTGCAAGGCAGAATGTTGTGGCTTCTTCCAACAATGGCTCCCAACCATCATTTCTCAAATTAATCAAGCGTGTTCTGACATCAACATCGCCTTTTCCTAGTTGGACGTGATTCCGACGTCCGACGACGCCTAGGCGACGCCTTTCGGCTTCAGGCGGACGCCCTACAGGATCCTGTTCAGGCGTGGCCGACGCCCAGTTCCTTTCGCCGCTCGGACGCCTAGGCGTCGCCTCAAAGACCATGCCCATGCATGAGAAAGAACAAGTCCCTTAATCCGAACCCACATGTCATATGTTAGCGGGTCTCCCATTGGGTAGTGGGTATGGGGCAAAAGAGAACATACCCACGCCCACCATACCCGATGGGTATAACAAATGACCCAATAAAATACCCATGGGTATTAAAATCCGCCATATCCGTGCCCTAAAAGGGTTTTTACCCATCGGATATCGGGTACCCATTGCCATCCTTAATTGGAGGGATTAAATCCTTTGCTAGTCAAATTTGAATAGGAAGGGATTTAATCCACCTCAATCTCTTCCGATCCGAATACAACCGAACAAGGCCTTAGGCGTCAGCTATTTTCTTAGAAACAAGATAATTTTCCATGCAGCAGCCTTTCCCGACTTGCTTGGGAAAAAAGGCTCTATTGTTGCTGCTGTATGATTTCGTAGGCATTTTTGGGGTGATACTACTATGTTGCCTTTTTTAACAATGAAATGTAATAGAAACTTGCCTAACAATATGGTTTTTTTGTGCAGTTTGTTTTACGCATCAAATTGTTTCTGATTGCATTGCAATTAGGGGTGGTAATGGATCGCGATCCAAATGTCTCTTCACAATTTATTAGGGCCCTAAATTATTTATAGTTCAAAAATGAATAGAAATAAAGCCCGATCTTAATTCGATCCGATCCTTAAGTTCTATAGTGTAAAATTTGGGGCCCATTGTCACCCCTAATTGCAATTGAACTGTTTTATACTTTTATTATCATCTTGAAGTTATGGCAGACTGATGAAGTGGTTGTTGTTAGAATTACTTACCATTTCTTTGCTTACAGTTGTTAATATCTGCAGGAATGTGAAGCAAAATTTGCAGAGATACAGTTGCGGTACTCTGCGTGCAAGTAAGTGTATACTTGATTGTGTCATGTTCATACTATGTGCCTTCTTGTACATTACATGACCTTGCAAATTGGATGAGTGGCATAGAATACCTACTGGTTATCATTATATATTTAGAGAAGTTGAAATAATATGAATTTTGAGCCTTTGTCAGGAGCTGAATAAGAACTCTGTGAATCTTTAAACATAACTGTCGGGTGGAGTCTTTGCTGTTTTGGTAAAAGATAACATGTAAGCAGCGTGCTACATTTGGATCATATTAGACAGTACTTCATCTCAAATTATAGTTTATTTTAGCTTTGCGCCTTTGTCCTAATTCAAACTTGTCTAACTTTGACCAATTTTATAGAAAAATACATCAACATCTAGAATATCAAATTATTTTCGTCAAATTCTTCATGAAATATGTACCGGTCCTCTAAGGACCTCTTATTTCTCTTTTCTTAATATAATGATGCGCATTTCTCTTGCGCGTTCGAGAAAAAAAGAAATATATCTTGGTAGTACATTTGATTGATCTTGTAGATGCTAATGTATTTTTCTAAAAACATGGTCAAAATTAGAGGTTTGACGTAGGACAAAACTAAAGTGAACTATAATTTGGAACATCGGGAGTAGTTGCTGATCATGTCTGCTTCTGCACTAGACAGTCAGAAATGCCTGCACTTCTTTCTATTCGCATGTTGGTGATTCAAGTTTTTAAATTTGCATCTTACACTATTTCACAAGTAAAGATCACCAACCTCAGTTTGAAGAAAAGATAATATACAATGAAGAGAATAAAGAGGGAAATACTAAAACATAGAGCTCTTAGTGATCAACAACCTCAACTTTAAGATTGGATTCTCAATCCTGTAAGCAATAAGTTATGCATACAACAATGCAGGCATTGCGCTGCCTTTCAGATGGCTGCAGTTGAATAGATAACTCTGATGTGAAGCATCTTATATCTTTTCTGAGTTCCGATCATCTTAATTGCTTCAATGCAGTGCTTGGTATGAAGAGCTTCGTAAGCAGAGAGTTGCTGAACTGAAAAGGGAATTGGAGAAGTCAGAAAATTCTATTGGGTCAGTGACAAGTTGTTCACAGAGCAATTTTGAATTTCAGTTGAGCTATTTAATATTTATATTTTGTTTTATTGTTGACTATCCCAGAACCCAGATGCAATCTTTGTTGATTGTTTTTCATCCAAGCAAGCCACTGTGATGCTTTGCCAACTTTTTGGTAATGTGTGATCTTTTTACTCTTCCAGATCCCTCCAATCTGTGATTCAAAGCCTCAGCAATAGCAAACACGTTGATGGGAGTTCTGAATGCCGCACCAGTCATACTGAATCATGTCCACATTCTGAAAATACAGCAGATACTAATTCCTCAGGTAAAGAAACGTCCAGGGATAGATCATCAGCTGCTAGTTTCACAGAGGAAGCAAGCAACAGTCAGAAATCTCAGAAAGTGCAGCAGTGTGATACTGATTCAATTCAAGTTATCAATCCATCACCAGACGAGTCATATCCCCAGGCCCAAGTTGAAAAGGTCGGTCCCAAAGATGGCTTGCTTTGGGGTTCTAGAAAACAAAGAGTAATGAGAGCTAGAAGGACACTTCTGAAAGCTGGTGATAGTAGTGGGGATGGTGAGCCTACATCTACAGCATGCATACAGGGGGAGGGTTTGTCCAAAGGCTGCATGAAGAACTTCAAAACTCAAAACTTAGAATCAGTTGTTGTGAAGAAGGGTGTGAAAACTCCAAAGGTAGAATCTGATGTGATGAATAAGGATTTGAAAACCCTAAATGTAGGATCTGGTATAATGAAGAAGGGCTTGAAAGCTCCCAAAACAGAATCTGATATGATGAAGAAGGGCGTGAGAACTTCTAAAGCAGAGTCTGATGGTATGAAGAAGGGGATGAAAATACCGAAAGTAGAACCTGATGTTATGGACTGGAAAACTCCCAAAGCAGGATCTGATGTTACGAAGAAGGGCTTGAGATCTCCAAAGGCAGAATGTTGCCAGCCTGTGATTGAGAGCGTTAAACTAAAGCTGGCAGAGATTTTGAATACTATATCAACTCAAGATGACTGCAAAATGTTGCAACACCAACTTGATACCCAGGTATGATAGGTTCACCGAGTTTCATCAATTTTGTTTTTGCAGTGCCTCAGTGATGGTCTAAATTATCTCTCTCTCTCTTCTCTCTCTCTCTCTCTCTCTCTCTCTCTCTCTCTCTCTCTGTGTGTGTGTGTGTACTATAATGACTCCTTAGGTCATTTGAGAGATGGGATACTTCATGTGGGTGCTAATAATTTTAAGACTACTATTAAAACTGTTCCACTTTTTTTCCTGCTAGTTACTCAGCTAAGATTTTTGTGGGGTTTTAATGATGGTTATTTTCTCACTAGCTGGCTATAGTTGATTGTTTTACTTTTCAAGTTAATTGTTCCATCAAATCATTCTCAAGGTCTGTGAAATAGCGTGAACACTTATGGTCTGAATTTCATCTGACTCCTTACCATTCGTCTATATATACAGAGGAAAAGAGCTAGATATAAGAAGATGATTCGCCGGCATATGGACTTCCGAATGCTTCACTCTAAGATCAAGAGTGGCGCAATCTCTGGCACCAAGGAGCTTTTGAGAGATATACTTATTTTCATCAATAATGTAATAACCTTCTATCCGAAGACTACATTAGAGCACATGGCTGCGGTTGAGCTTCGTGACTTTGCATGCAAAACTGTGAAGCAGAGTGCAAGCTTGTTCTTGAAAAGCCATCGAGAGACCAGAACAGCTGGTGCCCCTGTAATAAAGAAGAATGCTCGAGCCCTGCATTTTTCAAGAACAAGCTTGCACTCTGGGGATGCAAGGGCAAGCAAGGTTTCTTCAAGGGATGCTGCTGCCAAGGAAGGGGATGGCAAGAGACCTTGCAGTGATGAGCTGGCTAATCAAAAGACTACAAAGAGAAATGAGCCAGCCAAGAAGAGGGGTGTGGGTCGGCCTCCAAAGAGTGGGCAGAGGATTGCTGGGGCACAGGAAAATAGCCCCATCAAAGGCAGGAAAAGTAGCGCTGGGGCACAGGTAGATAGCCCCAGCAAAGGCAGGAAGAGGAGTGTGGAAGCACATGATGATAGCTCCAGCAAAGGGGGCAAGAGGAGCCGGCGGTGAAGCTACCATCAGCTCAATGCCGGTGAAACTGTGTACAGCTTAACCATATATCATAGGCTGTTCCCTTCCGGTTTGTTTACCTGACAAAAAAAAGTTATTGTCCCAGTATTCAAACTGATGTAACAGGAAGGGTTAGTTGTTTCTGATGTTGTTTTGTAAGGAGTAAGGACAATTAGAAGGGAACCCTCATTTTTATATTGAGATTATCCGAGTTAGGCTATACATATCTGACCATGTAATGCTTATAGTAGTTTAAGTTGTTATACCATGTGAACTGATGCTTGAACACCGAAGTTACCTATCATCAGTCTGTCACACTGAACCAGATAAGAGCAACGTCAGGGATGGGCTGATGGCGATCCGCTCGTGGGCCGTGCGTCACCGTCTAGCACACGCGCCAGCGCAGCGCAGCGACGATGAACCAATAAACCGAGCGGAAAACCCGGTCGCGGAGGAGGCCGCGTGGGGCGCGCGCGCGAGCGAGCTGTGAGCATCGCCGTTCCTCTCGCGCTCTCGGCTGTCTCGCTCCTTCCCGCGGTCGCCTCCGCCCGTGCCCGTGCCCGTGCCCCGTCCCAACTCCCACCCAACATTTCCCAATCCCTCCGGGCTCCGGCACCGCGAGATGTTTCGTTAGCCATTCCCACGACACAATCAGCACCACCGGTGCCCTCGCTGCCAAGGCGCCCGCTCGTGTGACGAGTGGCGCTCCACCACCGCCCATTGCGCGCTCAGCTCCGAGGCCTCCCGCTCGCCGCGGCATCATCTCCGGCTCCTCCCGCCGCCGTGGTAATTCGTTTTGTTCTCCTCACTCAATCCGATTGTTCAGATATCCGTGTGCTACTGCACCTGGTATATCATGGATTGGTTCTGATCGTGCCTTGGGACTTGGGTGCTCTTACCTGTCTGTAATTGGGATTTGGGAAACGATCTCTTGGGGTTGGGGCGCCCTCGTTATCCCGAGGTGCCCCCAGACCTGTAAACTGGAGAAGGTTGGGTTCATACAGTCATACTTCATAGAGCGTAGCGTAATTCGGTCTCGGCAGGCGCGTCAGTGTTCCCGCCCCATTTGGGCCTCGGCATCGATGCGCGCGTCACATCCCTTTGCCGTCAATTTGCTTCGAGGGGGCACTGCTGCACTCCGAACAAACAAAAGCGAGATCATGCATGATGCTTGCGCCAGACGTTCATCTATCTATTCGTTCGAGATTTCGCCCCCTTGTCAACTTCCTCTCCTTTTCCGTTTCACCAGCAAAATTTGGAGAAAGCGATGCTAAAGTATTTTTCTTATCTGATGTGTGTGTGCGCGCGCGCCTGGAACCTGTTGATTTCAGGTTGTTTGACTGTGTGATCAATGTGTCCTGTGTGAGGTGTTTTGGTCCTTTTGCAAAGTTCGGCTGGGACAGGTCTCTGGAACTAAAAAAGTGTATTTTTAATATTTTTTCTTGAATATATAGGAGAGCTATGTATCTTTATATTAAGAAGAAGAAAAGTCCGTTACATGATAGTCTCCTATCCCGGACAAAATAGGAGACCGTAGACAAAACCACTAAAACTCTAAAGCTTACAAAAGACATGGTAAGACCTGACTAACAAACAGCCCAACATATTTTAAGTGCCTAACACGGATTGTGTACTAACAAATCTGACTAACACGGATGGTGTACTACCTCTTCTAGGCCTGGCCGCCTGGCTCCATCAAATACAATGGTGTTCCATGTTATATGTTAAGAAATTTCTCCTTTGTTCTGTG
This sequence comes from Zea mays, assembly GCF_902167145.1. NCBI lineage: Eukaryota > Viridiplantae > Streptophyta > Magnoliopsida > Poales > Poaceae > Zea > Zea mays. The sequence goes on from NC_050097.1 coordinate 212,331,664, forward strand.
TGGTATGCCTGAACTTGAGCAACACGCCAAATCTTTACTTAGAACATATTTCGGGACCACCCAGAATGAAACGTGATGAGCCATTTTTTCCATTATAAAAATAATGGCATTATTCATTGTGCTGTTTTTTTATGACCTGCCATCCTGCAAGCAGGGCGTCATGAAATGAACCTGACTTGCTTGAGTTGCTTCTTGACACCATAAGAAGGCGATCCATCTGTTTCCAGTTGCACACAGAAAGCTAGTGCCTTGAAAGATAAGGTGAGTTTGCTTGTGTTCTTTTGATGATTACTTACTAGTGACATCTACATTTTCTGAACCCTTAAAGGGTTGGTTGAGTGCGAGGTCATGATACTATATTGCTACCTACTTTTGATCGTACAGAATGGTAAGGGGGGCGGTAGGTGTCCTAAGATGAAACTGCGGTTGCATCTGTTGGTCCTGTGCGTGATCATCATATTCCTGGTGTACAACATGGCTAGCTTTCAACATAAGCAGACATCGGTAACAACCAGTATCCCCTGGTTTATTGAAACAGGGTTCTGTGAACGTAAATATACCTAAAAGATTAATCTGATGTGATTATGCAACTTTACAGTCGGAAGCAAAATCCCATCCATTTGATACAGTGACGGTAGGTGAACGCATTTTTTCGTTAAAAACACCAGAAGATTTGGCTTTTCCCCCTATTAATCCAAATGCAGATTTTCCTCTGTTTCTAATTATGATTTGTGCTCCAATGTAAACATCAGGTCTCTGACAGAGATGCTGTTAAGTTGCCCCAAAAAGCTGAGGTTAGGATTGGTTATTTACCCCATGGTATAGTGGAGTCTAACTCCGACATGAAGTTGAAACCGTTGTGGTTGACAACAAGTGCGCAGTCAAAGGTTAGTTAAGTACAATATACCTGATGGACTTTTGAGTCCGGTACAGTATTTCTGTTGGTTTCACTTTTCAAACTCAACAATCATTAGCTGTTCCCACCTCCTAACCATTATTTAATGCTCTGAGTGTTTTGTTCCTAGCAGAAGTCTAAACAAAAAGATCACTTCTTGATTGCTATTGCTGCCGGTATAAATCAAAAGAAAAGTGTGGACGCTATAATGAAGAAGGTACTTCATTTACACCTCTGTGCAGTAATTGCACATAAAATTGTCATGTGACTCTTGATTCTTCAGTTTCTTCCAGAAAATTTTACAGCTGTATTGTTCCATTACGACGGGAATGTCAATGGGTGGAATGATCTACCATGGAGCAAAAGTGTGATACATATAGCTGCTTCTAACCAGACTAAATGGTATGTCATCTCTTCCTTTGCACTGAAATTCGGCATTTGTCTCTATTTTGCAACAAAAAGGGCATTTTCCACCCTTTAATTCTGAATTCTGATCTGATATCGTTTTAGCTTCAAGATAAGATGACAAGATATTTATTTTTATAGGTGGTTTGCAAAGAGGTTCCTCCATCCTGCTGTTGTGTCTATGTACCAGTACATCTTTCTTTGGGATGAAGACCTGGAAGTAGATAACTTTAATCCGAGAAGGTATTTTCTAATTGGATTACATGATACTAGCCCTATATTGTCAAACTTACCATTGCCTAGCAACAACAACAAAAGAGCCCTGCTTATTTGACTTTTAAATCAGGCTACTAGTAAAAAAACTCGACCTGCGGAGATAAGATAACCCCTAGACATTGCATTAAGAAGACTTCTCATGCAGGTCGAGAAAACCTACGAACTCTTGCTCCACCCGTACACAACGACACCGTAGCCCATGGAGAATGACCATGACTGAGCTGGGCCTTAGGCAGTGGCAGACCCAGCTGCTACACTAGAGTGTGCCAAGAAAAATATCAAAAAAAACAAAGATCATCAAGACTCGAACCTTGACTGCCAAGTTCAAAAGATAGTACTTACATCGCTATACTAACTACCATTATATGATCTTATGGTGTGTCGTGTCCCATATGGATCACCCGCCGCTGGGTCCGCCCCTGGCCTTAGGCATGTGAGTTTATGTGGGATAGATGAGGATAACCTTGGCCTAAAATTCGCTTCCATATGGTCTAACCCTCCTCAAGCTACCTAATCAACTCGGTTAGAAGCCCTTTCGCTCAGAAGCTACTAGTATAAAATGATAGTTTTTTGGATGTTTCTGCTGCCAGTGTCAGGTATGTGCTAGGTGCTAGGCGGCAAACAGTTTCTTGAAAGTATCCACCTTAAGTTCTTGTTCCAGATAGGAGAAACTTGTGAAGAAATGTCATATTATGCTAACCTTCTCCACACAAAAACACATGCACTCACACACAAAATGAGTTTGTTTGATCTTTTCATTTTTTGACACCAATTTAGCTAATGCATTGATTACTTTCAGGTACTTAAATATAGTTAGATCAGAAGGACTGGAGATATCACAACCAGGTCTTGATTCTAAGCTTTCTGAAATTCATCACCGAATAACTGTTCGTAAAAATACAGGGACCTTTCATAGGTAAGTTCTTGTAGTGCACCTTTTATTTTGGATTTTTTTATGTCATAACACAATGAAACATGATGTGTATTTTGATAGAAGAGTTAGTCGGGCTAACAAACGTTGTTTAAGAGAAGGACCGCCTTGTTCTGGGTATATTTTCTTTCCTGAACCCTTTTTTATGCTACAACAGATTTTTTTGCTGATTAGCTCTTTACATTTTTACACATAATAATTTTCACTAGAATTGTCTTTCTATTTACTAACCATGGTATATTTTGCGACAAATATGTTTGAGAGTTGTGGTTGACGTGGTAATTAATTGATCTATAGATGGGTCGAAGGCATGGCACCGGTTTTCTCAAAGTACGCTTGGCAATGTGTGTGGCACCTTATACAGGTAAACTTTGTTCTCATATGTATTCTTAACCATGTTGCACATCTGACTTTCTATTGTACCAGACAATATGTCTGTTTTTCTTCCAGTGATCCACAAATTCTGAGTATGAGTTGTACAAAATGGTATAGCATTAGATTTCCATGTGTAATGTTATTCCTTGGTATTTGGAGTCAGGGAACACTGGGAACAATGCGTAACTGTGTTGAGAATAGCAGGGGTGGGAACCCAAACAGGCAAAGCTAGTACATTTTTTAACCTAGGCTCTACATTCACCTCTCTTAGTGTTGAGTCTTCACATTTTATCTCTTTCTGAATGTGTTATGTATTTATATTTTGCTTCTTTCTGAAATAACATGGAGCGCAGAAGCAATAGATATATACAAGCTAGGAGTTAATTACTTGTCTCATTGGCTCACTGTTTTCAAGTCATCAGATTAATCGCGATGAGTCGTGATTAATCGTCCAAGTCGGTTTGGACCAATCGCGATTAATTGTCCAAGTCGTCCAACTAATCGTGATTAATCGTGCAAGTCGGTCAACCAGAACGACCAACAAGTCGTCCGACTTGAAAACAATGCATTGGCTACACTATATTTTTCGATTTATAATATTTACAAGTAAGGTCAGTTTTTATGCTACACTGGTTGGCATTTTGTGTCATTACTTGTGGAGAATTCTTGAATAGGTTCATGTTATTTCTGTGTATTCTGGTCGTAATTTTATAGGTATTTATGAACTCACTACAGTGCCTTCACATACTTCATGGCTCCATGCATTCACTACTGCAATTGTCAGGGACACAGGAAAATGGATCCACATTAGTTCATAGGTCTTTAAGCTGAGTACTTGATTGCTATGAGAAGGGACATTGCCATTTCATCAACCTGTTTTTGGATAAAATTTACTTTTTGTGATAATCTCCTTTGTCTTTTATGGTTTTACCTGATTAATTTTTATGGAGTATTCCAGCTATTAATATATCTACATTATATTTATTTAGAATGATCTTATACATGGATGGGGCATCGATTACAAGTTTGGGTATTGTGCTCAGGTTTGATAAAATTGTTCTTCAAGTAACTGTGGCATGCCTTATAGTTTAATTTTATCTAAAGCACAAAGTATTGATTAAGTTGTTTGTTTGACCTTTATCCATGCAAGAATTATTGTTGTGAATTATGGATTATGATTGGTATTCACAAGAAAAATCATATAGCACTATTTTTTCATATATTCAATTAATATATTTTTTCTATGGTAATCTATTGAAAGTGATCATGTTTTGGCCGAGGTTGATATACAAAGTAATATAAACATTTGTACCTCTTTATGCTCTTATTGTGCATCTAGCATCTTTTAATCTGTAATTTAGTCATCCTGAATTCGTGACCCAGTTGTCCAAGCAAACTTAGCCATTTTCTTTTTGGTCAAGACTTCAAATTAAACTATTTTTTCTTAATCTGCTTTCAGGGTGACAGGACAAAGAACATCGGCGTAGTTGATAGTGAATTTATAGTTCACCGAGGAGTGCAGACATTAGGAGGTTCTACAATAACAAAGGTTTGTCTTAACTTTTATTTTGTTATTGCAAGTTAGAACCTTGATATCTTATATGCAAAGCAATAGATCGTGGCAATATTTCAGTACACTCCATGAATTTGAGCTGCGTTTCCTAATGCAATAACACAATCTTTTTTTTTAGGAAACAGGAAGGGCTTGCCCCTACTGTATATATATATAAATAGATAAAAAAGTAGAACAGCCAGTCCAAACGAGAAAAAAAAAACAGAGATAGAGAGAAATTAAAGAAGCTATCTAGCCAGTCAGTAATGCTAGGAAATAACTCTTCGCACGATGCAAAAGCATAGTGAAATCATGTTTGAACTTAGCTTTACAAGCTTCCACAGAGAGTGGGACTTGCTTAAATATCCAATGGTTTCTCACCAATTTTGTGGACTCATTTATAGGGCGCAAATATCAGCGCAGGAAGGTTTAGTGGATAGAGGAGAGCTTTGTTTGAAAAATAACAGATCAGGCTTAGCTAGCCGATCTGCAGTCTGTTAGAGAATAACCAGGGGAGGAGGCTTATCCCCCAAGGCTGGCCAAGGGCTTATCCCTGAGTTTGTGGAAACCTTTGTTCTATAAAGAGGATCCTAGTTTGTAATAGGGTTTTTTTATCGAAGTAATCGGTTTCCCTACTGGGCGACAACTTCGGTCACCATTTTTTTTCTCGAACACGCAGGAGAGTTGCGTATCATTATATTAAAAGGAGAAATAAACAAGGTCCAAAATAGACCGGAGTACAAGAGACGCCTTATGGCGGTCTAAACGTAACAAACATAAACTGATCTATCTATAAAGCTCTAATCCACGTCTGAGAGGGAGGCAGCAAGGGAGGACAATCCCTTGGCTCCAGTAGACTCTCACAGACGGCGCTCGTCCCCAACTTGAATTAAGAAATTAGCAATATTAGGGGAAAGGCCATCAAAGATGCATCTGTTTCTATGATTCTATAAACTGATTCCATAACAACAGTCGTGGAGGTCTTCTCTGCTGGTCCCTTAGACGCTGACACTTGGTTGGTGCCTTCTACCTAGTACGTGTGGTACTGGCAACACTGGCACGCGCATTCGTCTACGACGCGTTTCTAGGCGTGGCAAACCTGGAGCACGCCTCGTCCATGGCGGTTTGACAGCATCGTTCTCGGCATCGGCTACCTCCTCTACGACTGCCTAGACTGTGTCTCCGTCTTCGTCTATGGCGCCCTCCTACGCCGCCGTCACCCTGGCGCCTCCTGGCGCGCCGTGGGCCTTCCCGCGTACTACACCTGCATTCGCGACTTGTGCGGCTTGTCTTCTTCGGTGTCCTCGACAGCTACATCGACCACGTCCATAGCTACCCAACGCACGACGCCTTGACAACGCCTCGGCGCCCTTGCACTCGGCTATCTTGACATAATCGGCACAAAGGGCTATCATCTGCATAGGCTACTCCAGTCGCAGCATTCGCACCGTGTTTCGACTATGGGGGATATCTCCACTGTTCTCCAGTCTTTCGGTTCATATTGCTAACGCTACGACTGCAGGGGGATGTTAGAATATATTAGGCAACTCCTGATATGGTTGGTTTAGTATTGATTGTAATCCTGGGATAACCTTCCTTGTATCTAGGATAACCTTTCTTATCTTTAGGGTAGAGTTCTTGCCCTTCAAGTCATGTACTCCTGTATATTCTCCCTAGAGGCTCAATGCAATACCATCCACACATTGTACGTAATCTCTCCTTACACTCAGGAAAAAAAGGCTTCATCTATACTTGTGTGCATAATTCATACAATCCTTAATTAAGTTGTTTTATGAGAACAAAAGCCCTTTGTTTCCCCTTACTTTTATAGGTTCTTTTTCATCAGACTTCTGCATTTCTGTTATGGGAGTAATGGAAATGAGGTTGACCTCGGTTAAAAAAACCCTTTGTCATAATTGTTATTTTTTATGAGGTAAAGTTATGATGGGAACAGGGAATTGTCTTCGCTTGCAATGGAAATGTCTTTAGATAATACTATGCCTTGTGTTGTGTCTGTATCTTCACATCTTTTATATTGTGAATTTTCTTCGTGGATGTGCAAAATAATGTTAAATGTTTCCTCTGTTTTGAATTCTGGAAGGATGGTATTCGTGGCAAAAATGCCCAGTCACTCCGCCAGAAAGCAGCTCAAGTCCAAAAATCGAGAGTATGTTATGTGTGCCTGACACGTTAATGAAAAAGTTTGCTGCATACTTATGTTGCTGCATTTTATTCTGTGATCATGATATCTGTTATGACATACCAGGGGAGGGATCCTGGCCTTGATATGCGAACAAAGGTGAGCTAACAAAGCACTTGGTATACTCGAAAATTGTTGGCATAAGCCGAAAATTCAGAGTTCAAAAACCTGTCACTTCACTTGTAAAATTCTGTATGCCCTTTTTAACTTGCCAATAACAGCTCAATAATCAGTAGCTATCAGATTATGCAACGCATCAGAATTTGCAATCCATTAATCGATCAGTTCTCACAGTTTGCCACAATTTTGTTTCGACCTTGCAGATCCGGAGAAAATCACGATCGGAGCTTCGTGATTTCCAGAAGCGCTGGGCCCGGGCTGCAAGGGAAGACAGAACATGGGTTGATCCGTTTGCCCACTCCCGAAGAAAGCGGAGGAATAGAAACCCACAGTAGATAAGCATAATCATCATTGTTTAAGCTTGCACAGAATTCGTCTGCACCTACCATCTAGGGTGTGTTTGATATAGCTCCAGAGCAGAATTCTAAGGAGGAGCTAGCAAGAGTCTACTAAACACTCGTAACTCTAGAGTTGCAAACTCCATAAAGTTTTCAGAGTTGTAGTACATATAGTTGGAGTACTTCTTTTGCTGCTCTGAAAACTTAAAAAAACAACCTAGACGTGGAGTTTGGAGTTATTTATCCGCCACTGTCATTGGTTATGAGAAAATAATTTAAATCTGGAGTAGAGCTGCTTCATCCAGAGTTTTGAAGTGGAACTGCTCTAAAGTAGAACAGAGTTATACCAAACATGCCTTTAGTGTATATAATTGCATGGTTCGAGTGGGAGTTGTGAGCTCAGCCTCCTTGTATCTGAAACCGGATGTCATACGGACGAGCTAGTTTGTGTCCCTAATCTCAACTGGGACACTCTGCTTCCGAAAGAGCGTTGGGAGTGAGTGCATAGCATAACTCCAGAGGCACCCACCCCACTATAGCAATGAAAATTAGTGGTTCGATGCCTCGATTGCTGAGTCCATTGGTGCTGTCGTTGGCTACTTGGCTGACTCTCCATTTTGCTACCCTGTGATGGATTGTGCTTACCTTCAGAAAGAAAACCCAGCACAGCGAAAATGTCTGATCGGGCCTGGTAGCGAGAAAAAACAGAAGCGATGAACATGTCGCACGTCCTCGCAGCCGGTCGCCGCATCCGGTTCTTCAGGCAGCTTTCAGCACATCGTCCGCTTGTGTAGCGTGGGCGGCGTTCGGTATCAACCGTCACCTCTGTATGCTGTTTCAGTTTTTTTTTACTTCTCGCTGTTGCGGTAGATCGTAAAACGTCCAGCTTTTTAGTCGCTTCTATTAGAATCATTTTAGTTAAAACCGTCTAAAATTAATATAAATACATAATCAGACGAGTCATTGTGATAATAAAAACCATCTTTCTACATCTTAAATCCTATGATTTTTTTATCTACTTTGTATGTAATCTCCACGATACTTAGATTCTCTCTAAAAAAAGTCTTTAAAAAAGCTGAACCAAACAGGCTTAGTCTAACACTCCCGTCGTGACTGTCGGTCTGTATCAACCCTACTACTAAAAAGTTTTAATGGTACCGATCATGATCGATCGATATCGACCGTTTGTTGTTGACACGTGATGTTTTTATTGGTCTACGTTATTTTGGATCTTATTTAAAAAATCAAAAAAAAGAAATATTGGAATTCGGTCTATAAATAGAGGTGAATTTTTTGAACTCATTTACACATCCCATTAGGCTTGAATGAAATACTCGTAGCCTGTGAGCTCGTTCGACTCATGATCAATTCGACTTGTTTTACTTTTGTCACAGGTTGGGCTAGCATCTTAATTTGGTTTGTTGATGAGTCAGCTCCAGCCAAGCTCGAGCTGGGCTCGTTAGCTTGAACCATTTGTCAACACAACAAAGTCTGCACTTGCATTGGATGGACTAATAAGTGATGGACTATGTTAATTTGATGTTGGATTGATGTGGTATATAAAATTGTGAGTATTTTTTTGGTGTTAAATTATTTTAGAATTAACTAATAATTGATTATATTGTTGTATATATGTGTACATTGTATTTATTGTGACTCGCGAGCTAAAAAAGCCAGTTCACTTGCAAACAAGCCGAGTCGAGTTAATCATCTTGCTCGATTTCTTAACGAACCTAACTTTACATCCCACACTATTTTTCTATCACCTCATATTTATCCTCCTCTCGTTTATTCGAGTACATCATTGTTAAGATATCTTTGTCGAGTTCAGACATTGAGGTAGTTGATTTTTTTCCCTCTCTTCTCTCGTTATTCATTGTTTAAAAAGCCCAACAAAATAAAAAAATATATTAGAATCCGGTCTATAAAATAGAGGTAAATTGTTTGAACTCATTTACACATTCATACTTCAAATTTCTCTATGGCCTCGTATTTATCTCACTCTCATTTTATTCGAGTACATCATTATTAAGATATCTTTGTTGAGCTCGGACGTTGAGGTAGTTGATCTTTTTTATTCTCTCTTGTTATTTTTGTTAGAATTATAGGTATTTTTCATATCATTTTAATTCCATAAATTAACATTATAATGATGATAAATATCAAATAATTAATCATAGAAATCGTGATCTCAAATATATCCATAACAATATGGATCATGAGAACACAAAGCATATGAATCATATAAATCATATAAAAATGATAAGCATATAAACTGACTGAACAATTAAAAATAAACAGATAGAAACATAAACAGTATGACTGTAAAATTAAAACAGACAGATATAACATATTATAGTATGACAGAACAGATTAGATAAAATCATTGCTACATATAAAACAGCACAGATGAATATATAAAACATATATAATCTGCAGAACGTAAAACAGTAAGGAAATAAACTGATCATACCCTCCCATGCGCTCTGATGATCCAGATCCTTGTCCATCTTCCCTTGTCATGTCGCCAGAAAGAAGATGTTTTGGGCAGTCGCGTAGACGCTCCCCAAAAACCTAATTGTCGATCCCCCGTGCAAGGTCTCGAACGGCAAGGGCTTCGGAGGCACCTGCCCTCTCGCTGCTCTGTGCGCGCAGAGTCACGAGATGGAAATACTCTCACTTGCGGCTGGGCTGTGACTCTGAAATGGTTCTGTTCCCGTGTACCAAGTGTCAGGGGTTCTCCTCTACTTAACCTCTCGCAAAGGGAAGCTAAAGAAGAAGGGTCGCATGCGGCACGTCAGGAGACAGACAGCTGAAGGATAAGGGTCTCGCATGCAGCTGACGAAGAGACAGACAACTGAAAGGTTTAACCCGTAGTTGAAACTCCCGCGGTTAATGAGTGCTAAAAATTAACACAACCACACCACGCCCGCTCGCCGCCTGCCACGCCACGCCCGGCCCGGCCGGCGGCGGCGGCGCGCGCGCGCGTGGCACGCCTTTGTCCATTTCTTGACTTCTCAAATTAAGTGGAATAAATCCCACCATATAAGTCAAGCCAAAAGACTCTTGGACTTCCAATATGGTACTATTGGTATTCTCTACCATTACACACCATAGAGTTTATTCAATAAATAGGCCAAGCCCATAAAAGATCCAACAATCCCCACCAAACTCTAGGGTTTGTAATGATGAAGTATCAGAATCACAATCCTTTGATATACCAGTGTTTCGATGGAGACTGTTAAGTTGAACATCCATCTAGAATAAGAGTTTCACTCATTCACAACTGAACAATGGACTAAGCTTTGAATTGACAGTTTTGTGCGAAATGAGATTCACTCAAATCCTTTGCTGATACTAGGCTGCAAAAGGGCATTCCCGCTGTTTAGAAGCATATAAGTCACACTTCAGTGCCTTTCATGAGTATTTAGGGATTACCCAAGTCCCATAGATTGTGACCAGCAGTCTGACTCATATAGGTGTATTCCTCAGAAGATGTTCTGTAGGACAACATCTCACCTTTATAAGACTCTTGGAATACATTGAGGTAAAAACCATCCTGCCTTACAGATAGGAAAGATGTGCATCAGAAATGAGTTAAGGAAGGGATCTTTCCTCACAATCTACTCCTAGCTTGTTTCTCCACTCTACTTCACGGGATCTCTGATCACATAGAGCAGGTTACCACTAGAGTAGATTTCACATGGGTCTCATACCCATTTCTCTCGATGCACTTTCTATCACATTGTGTGACAGACCCTTAGTGAATTGATCTACCAGATTATTAGATGTGTGGACATAATCCACCGTTATAACTCCAGAGTTTTTCAGCTTTCTGACAGATTTCAATCTCCTCTTAACATGCCTTGTAGACTTTATGTTATTCCTAGAACTGTTAACCTTTGTAATCACAGTTTGGTTGTCACAGTTCATGGAAATTGAAAGGGAATTAGGTTTACACCTATTTCCTATACTAATTTTGGTGGTTGAATTACCCAACACAAATAATTGGACTAACTAGTTTGCCCAAGTTTATAAGTTCTACAGGTACAAAGGTTCATCATAAGCCAATGAAAAGACCAAGAAAAAGGGTTCAAACAAAGGAGCAAAGGGCCAACCGAAGGCACCCTGGTCTGGCGCACCGGACTATCCGGTGCACCACCGGACAGTGTTCGGTGCACCAGGGAAGGTCGACTTCAAACTCTTCACCTTCGGGAATTCTCGGAAGCCGGCGTGCTATAATTCACCGGACTGTCCGGTGTACATCGGACAGTGTCCGGTGCTCCAAGAGGTCGCGGCTCCGAACTCGGCAGCCTCGGGAATTCACTTCGGCTGCTCCGCTATAATTCATCGGACATGTCCGGTGTACACCGGACTGTCCGGTGTAACGACAGACCAACGGCTACTTCGGCGCCAACGGTCACCTGCCAGCGCATTTAATGCGCGCAGAAGTCAGGCACGCGTGGCATGGCGCACCGGACACTTTACAGTACATGTCCGGTGCGCCACCGGACATCCAGGCGGGCCCAGCAGTCAGAGTTCCAACGGTCAGAACCCTAACGATCGGGTGACGTGGCTGGCGCACCGGACATGTTGAGAGCACCTAGAGGGGGGGGGGGTGAATAGGTGATCCTGTAAAAAAAACTTCAAACTTATAGCCACAAAACTTGATTAGGTGTTAGCACAGTTTATGCCAAGTGGCTAGAGAGGAGTCAAAACACAATAACCACAAGAATCCAATCAAGCACAGAGTGACACAGTGGTTTTATCCCGTGGTTCGGCCAAGACCAACGCTTGCCTACTCCACGTTGTGGCGTCCCAACGGACGAGGGTTGCAATCAACCCCTCTCAAGCGGTCCAAAGACCCACTTGAATACCACGGTGTTTTGTTTTCCTTTCACTATCCCGTTTGCAAGGAATCTCCACAAATTGGAGTCTCTTGCCCTTACAAGTATATGATCACAAATGAAACACAGAGTAAGGGAGGGAAGCAACACACACAAATCCACAGCAAAAGCGCACACACACGGCCAAGAATCGAGCTCACAAGACTATCTCAGAGTTCTCACTTAGAACAGAGCTCGAATCACTTAGAAACACAAACGAATGCGCAGAGACTTAGTGTGGATGATCAAGAATGCTCAAAGGTTGCTTGTGTATCTCCTCCATGCGCCTAGGGGCTCCTTTTATAGCCCCAAGGCAGCTAGGAGCCGTTGAGAGCAAATCCGGAAGGCCATCCTTGCCTTCTGTCGTCGGGGGCACCGGACAGTCCGGTGCACACCGGACACTGTCCGGTGCCCGATTTGTTTCCTTAAACGGTGAAGACGACCGTTGCAGACCGTTGGCAGATCTGGCGCTGTTGGCGCACCGGACATGTCCGGTGCACACCGGACAGTCCGGTGCCGTCTTTCGACCGTTGGCTCGGCCACGTGTCCCGCGCGGATTGCGCGGCCGACCGTTGGCCCTGGCCGACCGTTGGCTCACCGGACAGTCCGGTGCACACCGGACAGTCCGGTGAATTTTAGCCGAAGTCGCCGGTCAATTTCCCGAGAGCGGCCAGTTTGAGTCGCGCCAGCCTGGCGCACCGGACACTGTCCGGTGCACACCGGACAGTCCGGTGCTCCAGACCGAGCTGGGTCTTGGCAGCACACAGCCAAGTCCCTTCTCCTTTTCTCTATTCTTCTTCTTTCTGTTTCTAACACTTAGACAAATATATTAGTACTTAAAACCAATGTACTAAGGCTTAGAAACATACCTTTACTTCATGATTTTCACCTTGTTCATCCATGTACATAAATTCCCAATTAAGCACATGTGTTGGCACTCAATCACCAAAATTCATAGAAATGGCCCAAGGGCACACTTCCCTTTCAATCTCCCCCTTTTTGGTGATTTATGCCAACACAACATAAAGCAAGTGGAACAAGTGCAAAATCACTTCAAATAAAAACTCAAATTGGTTTTTGATTCAATTTTGGCATATATGGATCATCCTTTGCCACCACTTGGTTTGTTTTTGCAAATCAAACTCAAATCTCTATCTATAAGTCAAACACACATATTGAGGCATAAAGAGAGTCATTTCAAAAGAATTTGACCACGGATTTCAAAAACTCCCCCTTTTTCCCATAATCAACACTTCTCCCCACAAGAAGCCAACTTTTGAAAATAGAGACAATAAGAGACAATAAAAGCTTTTGACAAAACAAAAACTCTATTCTACTATTTTCAAAATCTCTCAAGTGGTAGCTGATCCATTTATCACTTTGGCCTTTATTCTCTCCCCCTTTGGCATCAAGCACCAAAACGGGATCAATCTTGGCCTTCTAACCCCATTGCCTCACCAAATGGTAATAAGATTTCATGAGATGAACTTGGAATTAGTTACCCTCTCATCGGAGTGCAGTGGAAGTCTTTCATGGTCCAAGTCCACCTTTTTCCTTTCAATCCTCCTTCGAGACTAAATTATCAAACTCAAGCACATGGTTAGTCTCAAAGGGTCAAGTTGTAACACATCTCCCCCTAAACATGTGCATCACTTTGCAACGGACTTGTGAGGTCCAGGGAGGGTTTGTACAACTTGAGCACCACAATAAGCAACAAAATGCAGAATGAACCTGATCAAATGCATAAACACATGTATGCTACAATTCAATCCAAGTTCCGCGAATCTAAGACATTTAGCTCACTACGCAGCCTGCAAAAGGTCTTCTCATCTAGAGGCTTGGTAAAGATATCGGCTAGCTGGTTCTCGGTGCTAACATGAAACACTTCGATATCTCCCTTTTGCTGGTGGTCTCTCAAAAAGTGATGCCGGATGTCTATGTGCTTTGTGCGGCTGTGTTCAACAGGATTCTCTGCCATGCGGATAGCACTCTCATTGTCACATAGGAGTGGGACTTTGCTCAGATTGTAGCCAAAGTCCCTGAGGGTTTGCCTCATCCAAAGTAGTTGCGCGCAACACTGTCCTGCGGCAACATACTCGGCCTCAGCGGTGGATAGGGCAACGGAAGTTTGTTTCTTAGAGTTCCATGACACCAGGGACCTTCCTAAGAATTGGCATGTCCCCGATGTACTCTTCCTATCGACCTTACATCCAGCATAGTCGGAGTCTGAGTATCCAACTAAGTCAAAGGTAGACCCCTTTGGATACCAGAGCCCGAAGCAAGGCGTAGCAACCAAATATCTAAGAATTCGCTTCACCGCCACTAAGTGACACTCCTTAGGATCGGATTGAAATCTAGCACACATGCATACGCTAAGCATAATATCCGGTCTACTAGCACATAAGTAAAGCAAAGAACCTATCATTGACCGGTAAGCTTTTTGATCAACGGACTTACCTCCTTTGTTGAGGTCGGTGTGTCCGTCGGTCCCCATCGGAGTCTTTGCGGGCTTGGCGTCCTTCATCCCAAACCGCTTTAGCAGATCTTGCGTGTACTTCGTTTGGGAGATGAAGGTGCCGTCCATGAGTTGCTTCACTTGGAACCCAAGGAAGTAGTTCAACTCGCCCATCATCGACATCTCGAATTTCTGCGTCATCACCCTGCTAAACTCTTCACAAGACTTTTGGTTAGTAGAACCAAATATTATGTCATCGACATAAATTTGGCACACAAACAAATCACCATTACAAGTCTTAGTAAAAAGAGTTGGATCGGCTTTCCCAACCTTGAAAGCATTAGCAATTAAGAAATCTCTAAGGCATTCATACCATGCTCTTGGGGCTTGCTTAAGTCCATAGAGCGCCTTAGAGAGCTTACACACATGGTCGGGGTACCGTTCATCCTCGAAGCCAGGGGGTTGCTCCACGTACACCTCCTCCTTGATTGGCCCGTTGAGGAAAGCGCTCTTCACATCCATTTGGAACAACCTGAAAGAATGGTGAGCGGCATATGCTAGCAAGATCCGAATTGACTCTAGCCTAGCCACAGGAGCAAAAGTCTCCTCAAAATCCAAACCTGCGACTTGGGCATAACCTTTTGCCACAAGTCGAGCCTTGTTTCTCGTCACCACCCCGTGCTCGTCCTGTTTGTTGCGGAACACCCACTTGGTTCCCACAACATTTTGCTTCGGACGAGGCACCAGTGTCCAAACTTCATTGCGCTTGAAGTTGTTTAACTCGTCTTGCATGGCCAACACCCAGTCCGGATCTAGCAAGGCCTCTTCTACCCTGAAAGGCTCAATAGAAGAGACAAAGGAGTAATGCTCACAAAAATTAACTAATCGAGATCGAGTAGTTACTCCCTTGCTAATGTCACCCAGAATTTGGTCGACGGGATGATCCCTTTGAATCATCGCTCGAACTTGAGTTGGAGGTGCCGGTTGCGCTTCTTCCTCTATCACTTGATCATCTTGTGCTCCCCCTTGATCAAGCGCCTCCACTTGAGGTACCTGTTCGTCATCTTTGGTTGGGGGTTGCACCATAGTTGAGGAAGAAGGTTGATCTCGTTCATCTTGTTCTTGTGGCCGTACTTCTCCAATCGCCATGGTCCGTATAGCGGCCGTCGGAACATCTTCTTCATCTACATCATCACAATCAACAACTTGCTCTCTTGGAGAGCCATTAGTCTCATCAAATACAACGTCGCTAGAGACTTCAACCAAACCCGATGATTTGTTGAAGACTCTATACGCCTTTGTATTTGAGTCATAACCTAACAAAAACCCTTCTACAGCTTTGGGAGCAAACTTAGAATTTCTACCTTTCTTCACTAGAATGTAGCACTTGCTCCCAAATACACGAAAGTAAGATACATTGGGTTTGTTACCGGTTAGAAGCTCATACGACGTCTTCTTGAGGAGGCGATGAAGGTAGACCCTGTTGATGGCGTGGCAAGCCGTGTTCACGGCTTCCGTCCAAAAGCACTCGGGGGTCTTGAACTCTCCTAGCATCGTCCTCGCCATGTCGATGAGCGTCCTGTTCTTCCTCTCTACCACACCATTTTGCTGTGGTGTGTAGGGAGCGGAGAACTCGTGCTTGATCCCTTCTTCTTCAAGGAACTCCTCCACTTGAAGGTTCTTGAACTCGGACCCGTTGTCGCTCCTTATCTTTTTCACTTTGAGCTCAAACTCATTTTGAGCCCTCCTGAGGAAGCGCTTGAGGGTCCCTTGGGTTTCAGACTTATCCTGCAAAAAGAACACCCAAGTGAAGCGGGAAAAGTCATCAACAATAACTAGACCATACTTACTTCCCCCTATGCTTAGATAGGCGACGGGTCCGAAGAGATCCATATGCAGCAGCTCCAGGGGTCTTGAAGTGGTCATCACATTCTTGCTGTGATGCGCTCCTCCCACCTGTTTCCCTGCTTGACAAGCTGCACAAGGTCTATCTTTTTCGAAATGAACATTGGTTAGACCTATCACATGTTCTCCCTTTAGAAGCTTGTGGAGGTTCTTCATCCCCACATGTGCTAAGCGGCGATGCCACAGCCAGCCCATGCAAGTCTTAGCCATTAAGCATGCATCTAGACCGGCCTCTTCTTTTGCAAAATCAACTAAATAAAGTTTGCCGTCTAATACACCCTTAAAAGCTAGTGAACCATCACTTCTTCTAAAGACAGACACATCTACATTTGTAAATAAACAATTATATCCCATTTGACATAATTGACTGACAGATAGCAAATTATATCCAAGACTCTCCACTAAGAATACATTTGATATAGAATGCTCATTAGAAATTGCAATTTTACCTAGCCCTTTTACCTTGCCTTGATTCCCATCACCGAATATGATTGAATCTTGGGAATCCTTATTCTTGACGTAGGAGGTGAACATCTTCTTCTCCCCCGTCATATGGTTTGTGCATCCGCTATCAATAATCCAGCTTGAACCCCCGGATGCATAAACCTGCAAGGTAAATTTAGGCTTGGGTCTTAGGTACCCAACTCATGTTGGGTCCTACAAGGTTAGTGCAAATATCCTTAGGGACCCAAATGCAAGTCCTGTCTCCCTTGCATTTTGCCCCTAACTTCCTAGCAACTATTTTCCTATCCTTTCTACAAATAGCAAAGGAAGTGTTTAAAGCACAATAAATTATAGAAGGTTCATTCACTACTTTCCTAGGAGCATGAATAACATTCTTTCTAGGCACATGAGCAATATTTCTCCTAGGCATATCCCTATCATGCTTATAAGAAGAACTAGAGGCAAACATGGCATGAGAATCATAAACATGTGAATCAAAATCATTATAAGCATTTCTAGCATTTCTCCTATCATAATACATAAAAGCATGGTTCTTTTTAGCATTACTAGCCATAGGGGCCTTCCCTTTCTCCTTGACGAAGATGGGAGCCTTATGGCTTGTTAAGTTCTTGGCCTCTCTCTTGAAGCCAAGACCATCCTTAATTGAGGGGTGTCTACCAACCGTATAGGCATCCCTTGCAAATTTTATTTTATCAACTTCATTCTTGCTAGTCTTAAGTTGGGCATTAAGACTAGCCACTTCCTTATTTAATTTGGAAATTAAAACTAGATGTTCACTACAGGCATCAACATCGAAATCCTTACACCTAGTGCAAATCTTAACATGTTCTACACAAGAATTAGATTTATTTGCTACTTCTAACTTAGCATTTAAATCATTGTTAACACCTTGTAAAGTAGAAATGGTTTCATGACAAGTAGATAGTTCATAAGAAAGCATTTCATTTCTTTTTACTTCTAAAGCATATGATTTTTGTGCCTCTACAAATTTATCATGTTCATCATACAATAAATCCTCCTGCTTTTCTAAAAGCCTATCCTTTTCATTCAATGCATCAATCAATTCATTGATTTTATCTATCTTAGATCTATCTAAGCCCTTGAACAAGCATGAATAATCTATGTCATCATCACTAGACCCACTATCACTAGAAGAAGCATAAGTGGAGTCTTGAGTACTCACCTTCTTCTCCCTTGCCATAAGACATGTGAGACGCTCGTTGGGGAAGAGAGCCGATTTGTTGAAGGCAGTGGCGGCGAGTCCTTCGTTGTCGGAGTCGGAGGAGGAGCAATCCGAGTCCCACTCCTTTCCTAGATGCGCCTCGCCCTTTGCCTTCTTGTATTGCTTCTTCTTTTCTCTTTTGTTTCCCTTTTCCTGGTCACTTTCATTATCGGGACAGTTAGCGATAAAATGACCAAACTTACCGCATTTGAAGCATGAGCGCTTCCCCTTGGTCTTGGTCTTGCTTGGCTGCCCCTTGCGACCATTTAGCGCCGTCTTGAATCTCTTGATGATGAGAGCCATCTCTTCATCGTTGAGTCCGGCCGCCTCAATTTGTGCCACCTTGCTAGGTAGCGCCTCCTTGCTTCGTGTTGCCTTGAGAGCGAGAGGTTGCGGCTCGTTGATCGGACCATTCAAGGCGTCGTCCACATATCTCGCCTCCTTGATCATCATTCGCCCGCTAACAAATTTCCCAAGAACTTCTTCGGGCGACATCTTGGTGTACCTGGGATTTTCACGTATATTGTTCACCAAGTGAGGATCAAGAACGGTAAATGACCTTAGCATTAGGCGGACGACGTCGTGGTCCGTCCATCGCGTGCTCCCGTAGCTTCTTATCTTGTTGATAAGGGTCTTGAGCCGATTGTATGTTTGCGTTGGCTCCTCGCCCCTTATCATTGCGAACCGTCCAAGCTCGCCCTCCACCAACTCCATCTTGGTGAGTAAGGTGACGTCGTTCCCCTCATGAGAAATCTTGAGGGTGTCCCAGATTTGCTTGGCGTTATCCAAGCCGCTCACCTTATGGTATTCATTCCTGCACAAGGAAGCTAGAAGAACAGTAGTAGCTTGTCCATTCTTATGAATTTGTTCATTAATGAACATGGGACTATCCGAACTATCAAAATGCATTCCACTCTCTACAATCTCCCATATACTAGGATGGAGAGAGAATAGGTGACTACGCATTTTGTGGCTCCAAAATCCGTAGTCCTCTCCATCAAAGTGTGGGGGCTTGCCGAGTGGAATGGAGAGCAAATGAGAATGTGAACTTTGCGGAATACGAGAGTAATCAAAAGAAAAGTTCGAATTAACCGGTTTTCTTCTCTCGTAGTTGTTGTGGTCCTCGTCCTTTTGGGAAGAAGTAGACTCATCGCTGTCGTAGTAGACGATCTCCTTGATGCGTCTTGTCTTCTTCTTCTTCCCATCTCTTCGCTTGTGGCCCGAGCCCGAGTCATTGGACTTGTCATCCCTTGGCTCGTTGACGAAGGACTCCTTCTCCTTGTCGTTGATCACAATTCCCTTCCCCTTAGGATCCATCTCTTCGGGCGGTTAGTCCCTTTCTTGAAGAGAACGGCTCTGATACCAATTGAGAGCACCTAGAGGGGGGGGGTGAATAGGTGATCCTGTAAAAAAAAACTTCAAACTTATAGCCACAAAACTTGATTAGGTGTTAGCACAGTTTATGCCAAGTGGCTAGAGAGGAGTCAAAACACAATAACCACAAGAATCCAATCAAGCACAGAGTGACACAGTGGTTTTATCCCGTGGTTCGGCCAAGACCAACGCTTGCCTACTCCACGTTGTGGCGTCCCAACGGACGAGGGTTGCAATCAACCCCTCTCAAGCGGTCCAAAGACCCACTTGAATACCACGGTGTTTTGTTTTCCTTTCACTATCCCGTTTGCAAGGAATCTCCACAAATTGGAGTCTCTTGCCCTTACAAGTATATGATCACAAATGAAACACAGAGTAAGGGAGGGAAGCAACACACACAAATCCACAGCAAAAGCGCACACACACGGCCAAGAATCGAGCTCACAAGACTATCTCAGAGTTCTCACTTAGAACAGAGCTCGAATCACTTAGAAACACAAACGAATGCGCAGAGACTTAGTGTGGATGATCAAGAATGCTCAAAGGTTGCTTGTGTATCTCCTCCATGCGCCTAGGGGCTCCTTTTATAGCCCCAAGGCAGCTAGGAGCCGTTGAGAGCAAATCCGGAAGGCCATCCTTGCCTTCTGTCGTCGGGGGCACCGGACAGTCCGGTGCACACCGGACACTGTCCGGTGCCCGATTTGTTTCCTTAAACGGTGAAGACGACCGTTGCAGACCGTTGGCAGATCTGGCGCTGTTGGCGCACCGGACATGTCCGGTGCACACCGGACAGTCCGGTGCCGTCTTCCGACCGTTGGCTCGGCCACGTGTCCCGCGCGGATTGCGCGGCCGACCGTTGGCCCTGGCCGACCGTTGGCTCACCGGACAGTCCGGTGCACACCGGACAGTCCGGTGAATTTTAGCCGAAGTCGCCGGTCAATTTCCCGAGAGCGGCCAGTTTGAGTCGCGCCAGCCTGGCGCACCGGACACTGTCCGGTGCACACCGGACAGTCCGGTGCTCACCGGACAGTCCGGTGCTCCAGACCGAGCTGGGTCTTGGCAGCACACAGCCAAGTCCCTTCTCCTTTTCTCTATTCTTCTTCTTTCTGTTTCTAACACTTAGACAAATATATTAGTACTTAAAACCAATGTACTAAGGCTTAGAAACATACCTTTACTTCATGATTTTCACCTTGTTCATCCATGTACATAAATTCCCAATTAAGCACATGTGTTGGCACTCAATCACCAAAATTCATAGAAATGGCCCAAGGGCACACTTCCCTTTCACATGTTCGGTGTGCACCGGACTGTCCGGTGCACCATGCGACAGACAGCCTTCACCAACGGCTAGATTTTGGTTGGTGGCTATAAATACCACCCCAACCGGCCACTTCAAGGTGTGGGAGCCCAAGCAACATTCCAAGTCATATAGTTGACATACTCAAGCCCTCCCAACCACATATATTCATTGATCCATCCTATACACAAGATTTAGACCACTACAACCAACACAAGTGCCACAAACGAGAGAGCAAGCAAAAGAGAGCTACTCATTTGAGTTTAGCACTAGTGCCTTGTGAGATTCATCGAGAGAGAGTGTGTGCTTCATCTTTGTGTTCATTTGCGCATGGAGTTTTGACTCCCATTGAACTTCCTCCAAAGTTTTGGAGGCTTGTAAAAGCTAGCAAGAGACACCAAAGTGTGTGGTGGTCCTTGCGGGATCGAGAGTGATCCTTGAGAAGAAGAAGAGCTCGCCGATCCTTGTGTGATCGGGGGAGAGAGGGAAAGGGTTGAAAAAGACCCGTCCTTAAGTGGACTCCTCAACGGGGACTAGGCCTTCGAGGGCCGAACCTCGGTAAAACAAATCACTCGTGTCCATTGTGTTTATTGCTTGTGATTTGTTTGTCTTCCCTTGCTCTAAGTTTTCTTGCACCATTATTTGCTAATATCATTTGGTGTTGCTTCAAGTTAAATTTCCATTTAGTGAAGCAACACGTTGCAAGAAAGAACTTGTCCTAGTGCTCTTCTCATCTAAGGCTTCTTGCTTTGTTATTCTATAACTTAATAGTTGTATTGATTTATCACTTCCGCATTATTTAGCAATACTCTTTTCAAGCAAGAACTTAGTTTGTATACTCCTATATTTGTATATCTTGTTCTAACCACTAATCAAGGGATCTAGTTGGGGGATAAAGTTTTAATTTTCAGGTTTCGCCTATTCACCCCCCCCCCCCCCCTCTAGGCGACTTTCAATTGGTATCAGAGCTAGGCACTTCATCTTGAGTCTAACAACTCGAAGTGATGGCTCGTAGAAGATCCCAAAAGAACAAGAAGACCCAGGAAAACAAGGAGGTAACTCTTGAGATATTACTTTCCGATTGTTCTAATTATGTTTCTTGGTCTACTAGAGTAATAAATGCTTTTAGAACCATAGATCCACAATTAGAACAAATTTTAGACAAGAGTATCTTCCCTCCTAGTTTTAATAGAAAAATTATCTCCGAGGAGGATCAAAGATGTTTTCGCTTAAACTACCTAGCTTTTGACATCTTAAGCAATTCTCTTAGCAAAGAAGATTATCGTGCCTTCATATCAAATTATGACGAATCCATCCATAATGCGCACGATATTTGGACTAGAATTAAAAGCAAATTTAATGAGTCCAAACATGATAGTTCATTTTGTGCTTCTACTTCCTTTGGTATTTGTGTTACTAACCCTTGCAAGGAAGAAGAAGAAAATGAATGATGGAGACCAAACGATGAATCCACCTCTCCAAAAGGTTTGTCTTCCCATTTCAATTCCCACATATGTTGTGTGGCTAATGAAAATGATAGCGGAAGGACAAATGAGGATGAGGAGGAAGAAAGAAGCTTCTTGCATCTCTACGCTCGCCTAAGCCAAGAAGATAAGGCGGTCATGCTCAAACTTCTAGAAAGAGCGAGAGAGCAAAGCGAAGCTCGTCAAAGGCTAGAAGATGTTCTCTCCATGAAAATGCTACACTTTGACGAGTTGACTAAAGAACATGAGGAGCTAAAGTGCTCTCATGTTGATTTGGTCCAAAGGTATGAAACTGTTTCAATTGAGCATGATAACGCTTTACATTGTATCGCTCAATTAGTAAATAGGAATACCTTGCTTAAGGACCAAGTAGAAAAGCTAAAAGTTGAAAATCCAGCTTTTCAAGAAAAATATGATACGCTTCTATGTTCTCATGAAAATCTTATGGATGATCATATCATATTAAACATTGCTCATGAGGTTGTGATAGAAAACTTAAAATCCCAACAACCTCATTCGTGCACATGTATTCAAATTGATACTATATTACCATGTGCTAATGCTTGTTGTTTGTCGACAAGCAAATCTTCCTTTGAGCTAGAATTTGCAGGAACAAATGATGATTCATATCAAAAGCTCAAAGAAGAAAATGAGAGGCTAAAGAAGAGCTTGACACAACTAAAAGGGAAATGCATTGCCCAACCTTCTCAAGATAACCGTGATCACATGGTGAAGAAGCTTGAGACGGGAACAACCGTGGCATGCTCTACATCCCTTGAAGAAAATGTCAAGGATTTGAGGATTGTCAAGAGGAAGAAACAAAAGATGAAACTCAACACCTCCTCCAAAAGCCTCAACCACGCCTCCACAAAAGGTAACATCCAAGGTAATGATCAAGCCACACTTCACATTAAGAGGTGTAGTGAATGCTTTGAAACGGGGCACTTGATTAGGTCATGTCCCTACATTAAAAATGGCTTGATTATTAACAAGGATGATAGACTTCGTTTTAAATGCTCCAAGAAGGGACACTTGCTTAGATCTTGTCCCCATTTAAAACAAAAAGGCATAGGGTTAGAAAAGAAAGTTTTTACTAACCATGTAGCAAGCAACAAACAAGGAAAGAAGAAAACTTCAAAACTTGAAAAACGCCTATGCTACACATGCCGAAAGAAGGGACATCAATGCAAGGATTGTCCCATTGGTAACAATTCCACTCCTAGCTTGTCAATTAATTCTCATGTAACTAGGCAACCCAAAATTACAACTTGTGCTAGAAAGGTAATGAGTTTACCTAGTGCTAACGCAAAGGACTTTTGGGTTCCTAGATCTTTGTTGACTAACCGTGATGGACCCATCAAGCGATGGGTACCAAAATATGCTTGACAAGCTTTGTAGGAGAAGAAGATGATATGAAGTCTTTGGGGTGCCTGAGAAAGTTCATTCAATTCTTATCAACTCAAGCTATCAATCTTCAATGATCTATATACATGATTGACCCAAGGTTATTTTTCAAATTGCTATGTCTTAAACTCATATCATCTCGAGGAAGATATTATATGTTGTAGGAAGTGAACAGATATCATATGCGAAAAATCAAGGCCTACAACATGAAGGAAAGCCAAAGGATGGTAACACTTATCTTTTAAGTGCAAGTATTTTAGAATATCATTTCTTATGTGTCTTGTGTAGTCACATAGAAAAATTGAAGCACTTCAAATGTCTTTAAATTGATATTACCATTCTTTGAAGAATTTCCTCTCATATGGTAGATTGCACATTCATCATTTCCATACTATGGCAATCTACATGCTTTAATTTGTTGCAAGTATGTCATGGCATATTCTTCCTCTAATTATCTTGTTATTGCCATGATTCTAGATATAGAGAGATATTTCATGTTCTTAAAAGAATAAGGTATCATGTAAGGAATTCAAATCCTTAGGACACTTGTAAAAGGAAAACTCTCTCTATAACTAGAATAGTGAGACTAATGATTTTTTATCTAAGTAACCCAAGTAGTCTCACGTGTAGAGAATAAGTTTCTCTTTGGAAGCGTGTAATCTAACATAAAAAGAAAAATCAATCCAATGATTTATGTTGATTTGCTTCTTGCCTATATTGGATATGATTCTTCCTCATTCATCGCTCTCCATGTTGTGAATTAGATTTATTTTCATAATCCTAAAGAACTTACTATGCTTGTTCCATTAGTTAAAACTAAGCATACTTCAAGGAATGATCTAGTTCATATTATAAAGTTTCCATGCTTTAGTAATTCACTTTTCATTCCTTATCAAAAATGATTACAAAGAGGGAAACTAGTGCTTGTGTTGCTACTAACATTCCTCTTGAGTTCAAGTATGAAAATCTACAAGAGAGAAAGTGCACAAGCCTCATGGGTTGATCCTCACCCAAAGGAAGAAAGGTAAAAGCAAAGGTATGGGAACTCATCTTTTTAATTAATTAAGTTTAGTTCCCATCTCAATGGGTATCTAATCTAATTCATGCCTTTGCTATATCCATTCTCATATTGACCTGTTTTATGTAATAATTAACAAAGTTCAATGTAAAGAAGTAAATTCCTATGAGTGATCAAATTGTTAAATAGTGCATGTTCCTCTTTTCAAGTAAAAGTGCACTAATGTTAAGGATTTTACTTCATGTCTGTGTGACTTATGGATGATGAATTATGCTTATTTCCTATCTAAAAGAAATCATCTATCATTATATACTCCCTTGTATTACTAACATCCTTCTTGAGTATTTTCAATAAGTTTGAAAGGAAAAAGAAGCCACTGCAAAGGGAGGACTCTCAAATGAAAGAGGAGAACATCAAGAACAACACCACCTACTTCTACGAAACAATCAATAGTGTGGTTGTGAGTATTCCAAACCCTTTCATAATGAGAATACTAGGCTCAAGTTGTTTATTACAAATTTAATGAGCCTTGATCAAGGTGTATAATGCTTCTCTCTATTTGTCTTTAAAGTAAATGCATCCATTCAATTCATTCAAATACTTGATGCATATCTTTAGGGGGAGCCTCTTTTTATATCTTGATTATGTTGAGACTATTACTTTATCTTAGAAATTTCATATAGCCTCTTGCATGAGAATGAGTTTCTCATGAAGTATTTGCTGGATTCTCCTATCCTAAGCTTAATTGATAATCTAATGCGTATGTTGTTCTTTTGATCACATGTGTTATTTGTTTGATCATTGAATGACTTTCATTAACAACCATGCCTCTTAGTGCCTCATATTCTTTCAATCAATATCTCTCTTGATATGCACTAAGTTAAAAGGAGAATTCATGATTCATTTATACAATTGGTGATCCATTTGATATATGTTTACAATAACTTGAAAAGGATCACTAGTTGTAAAACTCTCTCTTGTGCAAAATATTTCCATATATTGTCATTGAAGATAGGTCTTAAGCATGTAAAGACTTTGAACAAAGCACAATGAAGAAGAGCATCTCTATGTGAAGGTACAAAAGGGTAAAACTATCTCCTTTCATTTAAAACTTGTACCTAAATCTTCCTTTTCCATACATTCTTTGGATATCCTGTATAAAAGGAAGAGAAAGCATGTCCATGTATTATCCCTACTTCATACCTAGTTTAATTTCCCAAGATTCATTCCTGCTTTAGTGCATCTCTGGTAAAACTAGATGAAGTGCTTTTATTGTCAAAGAGCTTAAAGCTTAACCTTGTAACGAGGATAAGCTGCCTTTGTTTCAAAGGTGGATGGTCCTTAAGTCTCTTTGAAATCCTTAAGGGAAAATGCTTAAATTGTTTACAACATGCTTTCATAAGTGCATAAATTGTCATGAGCATCACACTTATACTATGACACAATGCACTTCACATTCTGTATGATATAGATATGTTCTCATTTACCTAATTATGTGCAATTGGCATTTGAGGCCAAAAATATGTTTTCCTCTCGCACATATTTAGGGGGAGCAATCTATGTTATATAGAACTATGATCATGTTTAATTTGATATATCCTCTTGATCATATCTCTTTTATATGCTATGACTAATGTGTTTTCAAGTGAATTTCAAACCAAGTCATAGGTACATTGAAAGGGAATTGGAGTCTTTGGCGAAGACAAAGCTTCCACTCTACTCTATCGATATTATCTACCCTTCGCCATCACTCCACAATGTCTCTCCATCTTTGGTATAATCTTCACTCATATGTTTTATTTGCCAAAAAGGGGAGAAAATAGTTAGGAAAAAGGGCTTATATCTCACTCAAAGTATCCGTTTTTGGCGATTCATGCCAAAGGGGGAGAAAGTGTGAGCCCTAAGCAAAAGGACCGCACCACCACCCTAATTTTAAAATTAATGGTTTTCAATTGGAAAATTTCAAATTGGTATCTCTTTGTGTTCTAAAGGGGGGAGAATTTATTTGAGGGGGAGTTTTGTTTAGTCAAAGGAAAAGCATTTGAAACAAGGGGAGAAAATTTCAAACTTGAAAATGCTTTGAAAAAATCTTATTCATTTACCTTTGACTATGTTGCAAAAGGACTTTGAAAAGGATTTACAAAAAGAATTTGCAAAAACAAAACATATGGTATGGTCCAAAATGTTAAAAATAAAGAAACAATCCATGCATATCTAGTAAGTAATATTTATTGGCTCAATTCCAAGCAACCTTTGCACTTATACTTTGCAAACTAGTTCAATTATGCACTTCTATACTTGCTTTGGTTTGTGTTGGCATCAATCACCAAAAAGGGGGAGATTGAAAGGGAATTAGGTTTACACCTATTTCCTATACTAATTTTGGTGGTTGAATTACCCAACACAAATAATTGGACTAACTAGTTTGCCCAAGTTTATAAGTTCTACAGGTACAAAGGTTCATCATAAGCCAATAAAAAGACCAAGAAAAAGGGTTCAAACAAAGGAGCAAAGGGCCAACCGAAGGCACCCTGGTCTGGCGCACCGGACTGTCCGGTGCACCACCGGACAGTGTCCGGTGCACCACCGGACAGTGTCCGGTGCACCAGGGAAGGTCGACTTCAAACTCTTCACCTTCGGGAATTCTCGGAAGCTGGCGCGCTATAATTCACCTGACTGTCCGGTGTACACCGGACAGTGTCCGGTGCTCCAAGAGGTCGTGGCTCCGAACTCGGCAGCCTCGGGAATTCACTTCGGCTGCTCCGCTATAATTCATCGGACATGTCCGATGTACACCGAACTGTCCGGTGTACACCGGACTGTCCGGTGTAACGGCAGACCAACGGCTACTTCGGCGCCAACGGTCACCTGCCAGCGCATTTAATGCGCGCCAGAGCGCGCAGAAGTCAGGCACGCGTGGCATGGCGCACCGGACACTCTACAGTACATGTCCGGTGCGCCACCGGACATCCAGGCGGGCCCAGCAGTCAGAGTTCCAACGGTCAGAACCCTAACGGTCGGGTGACGTGGCTGGCGCACCGGACATGTCCGGTGTGCACCGGACTGTCCGGTGCACCATGCGACAGACAGCCTTCACCAACGGCTAGATTTTGGTTGGTGGCTATAAATACCACCCCAACCGGCCACTTCAAGGTGTGGGAGCCCAAGCAACATTCCAAGTCATATAGTTGACATACTCAAGCCCTCCCAACCACATATATTCATTGATCCATCCTATACACAAGATTTAGACCACTACAACCAACACAAGTGCCACAAAAGAGAGAGCAAGCAAAAGAGAGCTACTCATTTGAGTTTAGCACTAGTGCCTTGTGAGATTCATCGAGAGATAGTGTGTGCTTCATCTTTGTGTTCATTTGCGCGTGGAGTTTTGACTCCCATTGAACTTCCTCCAAAGTTTTGGAGGCTTGTAAAAGCTAGCAAGAGACACCAAAGTGTGTGGTGGTCCTTGCGGGGTCGAGAGTGATCCTTGAGAAGAAGAAGAGCTCGCCGATCCTTGTGTGATCGGGGGAGAGAGGGAAAGGGTTGAAAAAGACATGTCCTTAAGTGGACTCCTCAACGGGGACTAGGCCTTCGAGGGCCGAACCTCGGTAAAACAAATCACCCGTGTCCATTGTGTTTATTGCTTGTGATTTGTTTGTCTTCCCTTGCTCTAAGTTTTCTTGCACCATTATTTGCTAATATCATTTGGTGTTGCTTCAAGTTAAATTTCCATTTAGTGAAGCAACACGTTGCAAGAAAGAACTTGTCCTAGTGCTCTTCTCATCTAAGGCTTCTTGCTTTGTTATTCTATAACTTAATAGTTGTATTGATTTATCACTTCTGCATTATTTAGCAATACTCTTTTCAAGCAAGAACTTAGTTTGTATACTCCTATATTTGTATATCTTGTTCTAACCACTAATCAAGGGATCTAGTTGGGGGATAAAGTTTTAATTTTCAGGTTTCGCCTATTCACCCCCCCTCTAGGCGACTTTTAGAAATAGCCGGTATCGGTTTTTCAACTACCAGTAAATCCAATAGGAAATCACGAAGCCACTCGGCCTCAGCCCCAGCAGTGTCTAATGCTGCAAGTTCTGCTTCTATTGTAGACTTCGTTAAGATAGTCTGCTTGCAAGACTTCCAGGAAACAGCGCCACCTCCAAACAGAAACACATATCCGCTTGTGGCATAAAGCTCATCAGCATCAGAAATCCAGTTGGCATCACAATAGCCTTCCAACACTTTTGGGTTTCCAGTATAATGAATACTGTATGTCATAGTACCTTTAAAATACCGCAACACTCTCTCAAGAGCACGCCAGTGATCATCTTCTAGTTTTGACCAAACCGACTCAGCTTACTCACAGCATAAGAGATGTCTAGCCTTGTTGCACTTGCAAGGTACATGAGCGAGCCAATGATCTGGGAGTATGTCAATTGATCCCTTGCTATTCTCCCATTCTTTCTCAATAGCACACTAGGGTCATAAGGTGTTGGAGCAGGATCACAGTCACTAAAACCAAAGCGACTCAATACCTTTTCCACATAATGGGATTGTAACAAAGTTACCCCACCATCAGCTTCTCTAACAAGCTTGATGTTTAGAATGACATCAGCCTCTCCCAAATCTTTCATCTCGAAATTGCTCGATAGAAGATTTTTAACTTCCTCAATCACATTGAGATTTGATCCAAAGATCAAGATGTCATCAACATAAAGGCACAGCATAACAGACTCACCCCCACCATACCGATAATATACACACGTGTCAGATTCATTTATAGCAAAACCAGCAGCTGTAAGAGTATTATCAAACTTTTCATGCCATTTCTTATGTGCTTGTTTTAGGCCATACAATAATTTTATCAACCTGCACACCTTGTTCTCTTGACCATCCACAATGAACCCTTCTGGCTGATCCATGTAGATCTCCTCATCCAACTCTCCATTTAGGAAAGTTGTCTTAACATCCATCTGATGAATGATAAGACCATAAGAGGCTGCCATGGCTATTAATGTGCGAATTGTAGTCAATCGAGCCACTGGTGAGTAGGTATCAAAGAAATCTTCACCCTCCTTTTGGGTATATCCTTTGGCCACAAGCCTTGCCTTGTACCTCTCGATTGTACCATCAGGCCTAAGCTTTTTCTTGAAGATCCATTTGCAACCTATAGATTGACAACCATAAGGACGGTCAGCGACCTCCCAAGTTCCATTAGACATAATAGATTCCATCTCACTCCTTACTGCTTCCTTCCATAAGTCAGCATCAGGAGAGGAATATGCCTCACTAATGGTAGTTGGTGTGTCTTCCACAAGGTATACTATAAAGTCATTACTAAAGGATTTTGCAACCCTCTGTCTCTTGCTCTTTCGAGTGACTATAGTGTCATCCTCCTCAGGGATGTGCACGTGAGGATCCCCAGCATGATCTATAGGAATCGATAGTTCGTGCTCATGGGGAATTATAGTCTCATGACTTATATCACCAGGTGTATTCTTCATGGGAAACTCATTCTCAAAAAATGTTGCGTCTCTTGATTCCATGATAGTATCAACATACATATCAGGCACATCAGATTTTATAATTAAGAACCTATACCCAGTGCTGTGAAAGGAGTACCCAAGGAATACATGAAAGTCGCCTAGAGGGGGGTGAATAGGGCGAATCTAAAATTTACAAAGCTTAAGCACAACTACAAGCCGGGGTTAGCGTTAGAATTAAAACCGAGTCCAAGAGAGAGGGCAAAAACAAATCACAAGCAAATAAAGAGTGTGACACGGTGATTTGTTTTATCGAGGTTCGGTTCTTGCAAACCTACTCCTCGTTGAGGTGGTCACAAAGACCGGGTCTCTTTCAACCCTTTCCCTCTCTCAAACGGTCACCTAGACCGAGTGAGCTTCTCTTCTCAATCAAACGGGACATTAAGTCCCCGCAAGGATCACCACACAATTGGTGTCTCTTGCCTCGGTTACAATTGAGTTGATCACAAGAAAGAATGAGGAAGAAAAGAAGCAATCCTAGCGCAAGAGCTCAAATGAACACAAGTCACTCTCACACTAGTCACTAATTGATTTAGAATGATCTTTGGACTTGGGAGAGGATTTGATCTCTTTGGTGTGTCTTGTATTGAATGCTATAGCTCTTGTAAGGTGTAGGAAGTCTGAAAACTTGGATGCAATGAATGGTGGGGTGGTTGGGGTATTTATAGCCCCACCCACCAAAAGTTGCCATTGGGAGACTGTTTGTCGCATGGCGCACCGGACAGTCCGGTGCGCCACCGGACACTGTCCGGTGCGCCAGTCACGTCACCCGACCGTTAGGGTTCGACCATTGGAGCTTCTGTCTTCTGGGTCACCGGACAGTTCGGTGTTGCACCGGACAGTCACTGTACACTGTCCGATGCGCCTTCTGGCGCTGCTCTGACTCTGGCGCGCACTGTAGCGCATTGAATGCGTTTTGCAGACGACCGTTGGCGCGAAGTAGCCATTGCTCCGCTGGCACACCAGACAGTCTGGTGAATTATAGCGGAGCGGCCTCCCAAATTCCCGAGACTGGCAAGTTTGGAGTTGGATTCCTTGGTGCACCGAACACTGTCCGGTGGCACACCGGACAGTCCGGTGCGCCAGACCAGGGCTGCCTTCGGTATACTTTGCTCCCTTTGTTTGAACCCTTTCTTTTGACTTGTATTGGTTTGTTGTGAACCTTTGGCACCTGTAGAACTCATAATCTAGAGCAAACTAGTTAGTACAGTAATTTGTGTTGGGCTATTCAACCACCAAAATTTTTATTGGAAAAGGTTTGACCCTATTTCCCTTTCAATCTCCCCCTTTTTGGTGAATGATGCCAACACAAACCAAAGCAAATATAAAAGTGCAGAATTGAACTGGTTTGCATAATGTAAGTGCAAAGGTTACTTGGAATTGAAACCAATATACTTATTTCAATAGATATGCATGGATGGTTTTTCTTCTTATTTAAAATTGTGGACCACATTTGCACCACGAGTTTTGTTTTGCAAATTCTTTGTAAAATTCTTTTCAAAAACTTTTTACAATTAGTCAAAGGTACATGAATAAGATTGAAGAAAGTATTTTCAAGATTTGAAATTTTCCCCCCTGTCTCAAATGCTTTTCCTTTGACTAAAACAAAACTCCCCCTAAATAAAATTCTCCTCTTAGTGTTCAAGAGGGTTTTGCAAGTTTTGAAGATACTATTTTCTCCCCTTTTTGAACACAATAAGATATCAAATTGAAAACTTCATTTTTAAATTTGGTGGTAGTGCGGTCCTTTTGCTTTGGGCTCATACTTTCTCCCCCTTTGGCATGAATCGCCAAAAACGGATACTTGTGAGTGAGATATAAGCCCTTGTTATCAAACTTTCTCCCCCTTTGGTAAATAAAGACATGAGTGAAGATTATACTATAGTGGAGAATAATGCGGAATACCAGCAAATAATAATGGAGTTTGAGTGGAAGCACCTTCTTTGCCGAATACTCCATTTTCATTTCAATATCTATGACTAAACATAATAATACACTTGAAAGCACATTAGTCATAGACATAAAAGAGATATGATCAAAGGTATAAAAATGAGCTATGTGTGCAAAGAATCAATCAAAATTTCTAGAATCAAGAATATTTAGCTCATTCTTAAGTTTGGTAAAGGATTGCTCATCTAAAGGCTTGGTAAAGATATCGGCCAATTGATCTTTGGTGTTTATATAGGCTATCTCGATATCCCCCTTTTGTTGGTGATCTTTCAAAAAGTGATACCGAATGGCTATGTGCTTAGTGTGGCTGTGTTCAACGGGATTATCCGCCATGAGGATTGCACTCTCATTGTCACATAGGAGAGGGACTTTGCTAAACTTGTAGCCATAGTCCCTAAGGGTTTGCCTCATCTAAAGCAATTGCGCGCAACAATGGCCTGCAGCAATTTACTCGGCTTCGGCGGTAGAAAAAGCTACCGAGTTTTGTTTCTTTGAGGCCCAAGACATCAGGGATCTTCCCAGAAACTGACAAGTCCCTGATGTGCTCTTCCTATTAATCTTACACCCTGCCCAATCAGCATCGAAATATCCTAATAAATCAAATGAGGATCCCTTGGGGTACCAAAGACCAAACTTAGGTGTTTGAACTAAATATCTCATGATTCGCTTCACGACCCTAAGGTGAACTTCCTTAGGGTCAGCTTGGAACCTTGCACACATGCATACGGAAAGCATAATGTCCGGTCGAGATGCACATAAATAGAGTAAAGAACCTATCATCGACCGGTATACCTTTTGATCTACGGATTTACCTCCCGTGTTGAGGTCGAGATGCCCATTGGTTCCCATGGGTGTCTTGATGGACTTGGCATCCTTCATTCCAAACTTGGTGAGAATATCTTGAATATACTTCGTTTGGCTAATGAAGGTGCCCTCTTGGAGTTGCTTGACTTGAAATCCTAAGAAATACTTCAACTCCCCCATCATAGACATCTCGAATTTTTGAATCATGATCCTACTAAATTCTTCACAAATAGATTTGTTAGTAGACCCAAATATGATATCATTAACATAAATTTGGCATACAAACAAATCATTCTCAATGGTTTTAGTGAATAAAGTAGGATCGGCTTTTCCGACTTTGAAGCCATTAGTGATAAGAAAATCTCTTAGGCATTCATACCATGCTCTTGGGGCTTGCTTGAGCCCATAAAGCGCCTTAGAGAGTTTGTAAACATGGTTAGGATACTCACTATCCTCAAAGCCGGGAGGTTGCTCAACATAGACCTCTTCCTTGATAGGTCCGTTGAGGAAGGCACTCTTCACGTCCATTTGGTAAAGCTTAAAGTCATGGTGAGTAGCATAGGCAAGTAAAATTCGAATTGACTCAAGCCTAGCTACAGGTGCATAGGTTTCACCGAAATCCAAACATTCGACTTGTGAATACCCTTTGGCCACAAGTCGTGCCTTGTTCCTTGTCACCACACCATGCTCGTCTTGTTTGTTGCGGAAGACCCACTTGGTTCCTTCAACATTTTGGTTAGGACGTGGAACTAAATGTCATACCTCATTCCTTTTGAAATTGTTGAGCTCCTCTTGCATTGCCATCACCCAATCCGAATCTTGAAGTGCTTCCTCTACCCTGTGTGGCTCAATAGAGGAAACTAAAGAGTAATGTTCACAAAAATGATCAACACGAGATCGAGTGGTTACCCCCATATGAATATCTCCTAGGATGGTGTTCACGGGGTGATCTCGTTGGATTGCTTGGTGGACTCTTGGGTGTGGCGACCTTTGATTTTGCTCATCCTCCTTGTCTTGATCATTTGCATCTCCCCCTTGATCATTGCCGTCGTCTTGAGGTGGCTCATCTTCTTGATCTTCTCCTTCATCATCTTGAGCCTCATCCTCATCTTGAGTTGGTGGAGATACTTGCATGGAGGAGGATGGTTAATCTTGTGCTTGTGGAGGATCTTCAACTTCTTTAGGACACACATCCCCAATGGACATGTTCCTTAGCGCGACGCATGGAGCCTCTCCATCATCTAATTCATCAAGATCAACTTGCTCTACTTGGGAGCTGTTAGTCTCATAAAACACAATGTCACAAGAAACTTCAACTAGTCCAGTGGACTTGTTAAAGACTCTATATGCCCTTGTGTTTGAATCATATCCTAGTAAAAAGCCTTCTACAGCCTTAGGAGCAAATTTTGATTTTCTACCTCTTTTAACAAGAATAAAACATTTGCTACCAAAGACTCTAAAATATGAAACATTGGGCTTTTTATCGGTGAGGAGTTCGTATGATGTCTTCTTGAGGATTCGGTGTAGATACAACCGGTTGATGGCGTAGCATGCGGTGTTGACCGCCTTGGCCCAAAACCGATCCGAAGTCTTATACTCATCAAGCATGGTCCTTGCCATGTCCAATAGAGTTCTATTCTTCGTCTCCACTACACCATTTTGTTGTGGCGTGTAGGGAGAAGAGAACTCATGCTTGATCCCTTCCTCCTCAAGAAAACCTTCTATTTGTGAATTCTTGAACTCTGTCCCATTGTCACTTCTAATTTTCTTGATCCTCAAGCCGAACTCATTTTGAGCCCGTCTCAAGAATCCCTTTAAGGCCTCTTGGGTTTGAGATTTATCCTGTAAAAAGAATACACAAGTGAAGCAAGAATAATCATCCACAATAACTAGACATTACTTACTCCCGCTAATGCTTATGTAAGCTATCGGGCCGAATAGGTCCATGTGGAGGAGTTCCAGTGGCCTGTCAGTCGTCAAGATGTTCTTATGTGGATGATGAACACCAACTTGCTTCCCTGCTTGGCATGCGCTACAAATCCTGTCTTTCTCAAAATGTACATTTGTTAGTCCCAAAATGTGTTCTCCCTTTAGAAGCTTGTGAAGATTCTTCATCCCAACATGGGCTAGTCGGTGATGCTAGAGCCAACCCATGTTAGTCTTAGCGATTAAGCAAGTATCGAGTTCAGCTCTATTGAAATCAACTAAGTATAGCTGACCCTCTAATACTCCATTAAAAGCTACTGAATCATCACTTCTTCTAAAGACAGT
This sequence comes from Zea mays, assembly GCF_902167145.1. Lineage (NCBI taxonomy): Eukaryota > Viridiplantae > Streptophyta > Magnoliopsida > Poales > Poaceae > Zea > Zea mays. Next base: position 212,366,840 of record NC_050097.1, read on the forward strand.
AACACATGTATCTGTAAAGAGACAGTTGTAGCCCATTTTATATAATTGAGAAACGAAAAGCAAGTTGTAATCTAAAGAATCTACAAGAAAGACATTGGAAATGGAATGGTCAGGTGATATAGCAATTTTACCCAATCATTTGACCAAACCTTGATTTCCATTCTCGAATGTGATAGCTCGTTGGGATCTTGGTTTTTCTCGTAGGAGGAGAACATTCTTTTCTCCCCAGTCATATGGTTTGTACACCCGCTGTCGATGATCCAACTTGAGCCCCCGGATGCATAAACCTACAAAACAGGTTTAGTTCTTGATTTTAGGTACCCAAACAGTTTTGGGTCCTTTGACATTAGATACAAGAACTTTGGGTACCCAAACACAAGTTTTTGATCCCTTGTGTTTGCCCCCAACATACTTGGCAACTACCTTGCCTGGTTTGTTGGTTAGCACATAAGAAGGATCAAAAGTTCTAAATGAAACATTATGATTATTTGATGCTTTAGGAGTTTTCTTCTTAGGCAATTTAGCATGGGTTGATTGCCTAGAACTAGATGCCTCATTTTTATAAATAAAAGCATGATTAGGGCCAGAGTGAGACTTCCTAGAGTGAATTCTCCTAATTTTGTGTTTGGGATAACCGGCAGGGTATAAAATGTAACCCTCATTATCCTGAACCATGGGAGCCTTGCCCTTAACAAAATTGGATAATCTTTTAGGTGGGGCATTAAGCTTGACATTGTCTCCCTGTTGGAAGCCAATGCCATCCTTAATGCCAGGGCGTCTCCCACTATAAAGCATGCTTCTAGCAAATTTAAATTTCTCATTTTCTAAGTCATGCTCATTAATTTTGGCACTAAGTTGAGCTATGTGATCATTTTGTTGTTTAATTAGAGCTAAGTGATCATGAATAGCATCAACATTAATATCTCTACAACTAGTGCAAATAGTAACATGCTCAACGGAAGATATAAAGGGTTTGCAAGTTTTAAATTCAACAATCTTAGCATGCAATATATCATTCTCATCTCTAAGATTGGAAATAGAAGCATTGCAAACATCTAGTTCCTTATCCTTAGCAATCAATTTTTCATTCTCATTCCTAAGGCTAGCAAGAGAGGTATTCAATTTGTCAATCTTAGCAATTAAATTGGCATTATCATTTCTAAGACTAACAATTGAATTATCACAATCATCAAGCTTCCCAACCTTAGCAATTAAATTGACATTCTCATTTCTAAGGTTGGAAATAACATCATGTCAAGTGCTTAGCTCACTAGTTATTTTTTCACATTTTTCAACCTCTAGAGCATAAGCATTTTTTACCTTAACATGCTTCTTGTTTTCTGTAATTAGGAAGTCCTCTTGGCTATCCAAGAGTTCATCCTTATCATAAATAGTGCTAATCAATTCATTTAATTTTTCCTTTTGTTGCATGTTTAAGTTGGCAAAGAGAGTAAACAAATCATCCTCATCATCACTAGAATTGGCCTCATCACTAGATGTTGCATATTTAGTGGAGGATTTGGATTTTACCTTCTTTCTCTTGCCGTCCTTTGCCATAAGACATTTGTAGCCGACGTTGGGGAAGAGGAGTCCTTTGTTGACAGCGATGTTGGTGGCGTCCTCGTCGTCGGAGGAGTCGGTGGAGCTCTCGTCGGAGTCCCACTCCCGGCAAACATGGGCATCGCCGCCCTTCTTCTTGTAGTATCTCTTCTTTTCCCTCCTCTTTCCCTTCTTGTCGTTGCCCCTGTCACTATCACTAGATAATGGACATTTAGAAATGAAATGACCGGGCTTACCACATTTGTAGCACACTTTCTTGGAACGGGGCTTGTAATCCTTCCCCTTCCTTTGTTTGAGGATTTTACGGAAGCTTTTGATAATAAGCGCCATCTCCTCATTGTCGAGCTTGGAGGCGTCGATGGGGATTCTACTTGGAGTAGAATCTTCTTTCTTCTCCTCCGTTGCTTTGAATGCAACTGGTTGTGCTTCGGGTACGGAGGAGGATGCGCCTTACTCGATGATCTTTTTGGAGCCTTTGATCATTAGTTCAAAGCTCACAAATTTACCTATCACTTCCTCAAGAGACATTAGTTTGTATCTAGGATCACCACGAATTAATTGCACTTGAGTAGGATTAAGAAAAACTAGTGATCTTAGAATAACCTTGACCATTTCATGGTCATCCCATTTTGTGCTCCCGAGGTTGCGCACTTGGTTCACCAATGTCTTGAGCCGGTTGTACATCGCTTGTGGCTCCTCCCCTTGGTGAAGCATAAATCGACCGAGCTCCCCCTCGATCGTCTCCCTTTTGGTGATCATGGTCACCTCATCTCCTTCGTGCGCCGTTTTGAGTACGTCCTAAATCTCTTTGGTGCTCTTCAATCCTTGCACCTTGTTATACTCCTCTCGACTTAGAGAGGCGAGGAGTATTGTGGTAGCATGTGAATTGAAGTGCCGGATTTGGGCAACTTCGTCTGAATCGTAGTCCTCATCCCCTACGGATGGTACCTATACACCAAACTCAACAACGTTCCAAATGCTAGTGTGGAGTGAGGTTAGGTGATGCCTCATTTTGTCACTCCACATGTTATAATCTTCACCGTCAAAAACCGGTGGTTTGCCTAATGGAACGGAAAGTAATGGGGTACGTTTAGAAAAGCGAGGGTAGTGTAGGGGAATCTTACTAAACTTCTTGTGCTCATGGCGCTTAGAAGTTACGGACGGCGCGTTGGAGCCGGACGTGGATGGCGATGAAGAGTCGGTCTCGTAGTAGACCACCTTCCTCATCTTCTTTTTCTTTTCGCCACTCCGATGCGACTTGTGTGAAGGAGATTCCTTCTCCTTCCCCTTGTTGCGGGACTCTCCCGATGGAGCCTTCCCGTGGCTTGTAACGGGCTTGTCGCCGGTTACCATCTCCTTCTTGGCGTGATCTCCCGACATCACTTCGAGCGATTAGGCTCTAATGAAGCACTGGGCTCTGATACCAATTGAAAGTCGCCTAGAGGGGGGTGAATAGGGCGAATCTGAAATTTACAAAGCTTAAGCACAACTACAAGCCAGGGTTAGCGTTAGAATTAAAGTCGAGTCCAAGAGAGAGGGCAAAAACAAATCACAAGCAAATAAAGAGTGTGACACGATGATTTGTTTTACCGAGGTTCGGTTCTTGTAAACCTACTCCCCATTGAGGTGGTCACAAAGACCGGGTCTCTTTCAACCCTTTCCCTCTCTCAAACGGTCACCTAGACCGAGTGAGCTTCTCTTCTCAATCAAACGGGACACTAAGTCCCCGCAAGGATCACCACACAATTGGTGTCTCTTTCCCCGGTTACAATTGAGTTGATCACAAGAAAGAATGAGGAAGAAAAGAAGCAATCCAAGCGCAAGAGCTCAAATGAACACAAGTCACTCTCACCCTAGTCACTAATTGATTTAGAATGATCTTTGGACTTGGGAGAGGATTTGATCTCTTTGGTGTGTCTTGTATTGAATGCTAGAGCTCTTGTAAGGTGTAGGAAGTCTAAAAACTTGGATGCAATGAATGGTGGGGTGGTTGGGGTATTTATAGCCCCACCCACCAAAAGTGGCCGTTGGGAGGCTGTCTGTCGCATGGCGCACCGGACAGTCCAGTGCGCCACCGGACACTGTCCGGTGCGCCAGCCACGTCACCCGACCGTTAGGGTTCGACCGTTGGAGCTTCTGTCTTCTGGGTCACTGGACAGTCCGGTATTGCACCGGACAGTCACTATACACTGTCCGGTGCGCCTTCTGGCGCCGCTCTGACTCTAGCGCGCACTGTAGCGTATTGAATGCGTTTTGCAGACGACCGTTGGTGCGAAGTAGTCGTTGCTCCGCTGGCACACCGGACAGTCCGGTGTTACACCGGACAGTCCGGTGAATTATAGTGGAGCGGCCTCCCAAATTCCCGAGACTAGCAAGTCTGGAGTTGGATTCCCTGGTGCACCGGACACTGTCCGGTGGTGCACCGGACACTGTACGGTGGTGCACCGGACAGTCCGGTGCGCCAGACCAGGGCTGCCTTCGGTATACTTTGCTCCCTTTGTTTGAACCCTTTCTTTTGACTTGTATTGGTTTGTTGTGAACCTTTGGCACCTGTAGAACTCATAATCTAGAGCAAACTAGTTAGTCCAGTAATTTGTGTTGGGCTATTCAACCACCAAAATTCTTATTGGAAAAGGTTTGACCCTATTTCCCTTTCAATACACAATCAACAGTTTTAGGCCCAAGTTTACGCTTTTTGTTGATTGACACATTCACTTTAGCCAAGCAACCCCAAGTGTGCAAATATGAGAGATTAAATCTTCTCTTTTCCCATTCTTCAAATGGTGTGATCTCTTTATGAAAGGGAAATATGCCCTTGGGCCATTTCGAAAGTGTTTTGGTGATTAAGTGTCCAACACATTTTCTCTAAGTGCTAATTTGTGTCAAAGAGTGAAGAAATGCAAATCATATTGCAAGGTACGTTTCTAGACTCAGTACATTGATTTGAGTACTAATGTATTGTGTCTAAGTGTTAGAAATAGGAGAAATTGGTTTGGAATGGAGTTGGTTGTGTACAGCCAAATGCAGCTCGGTCTGGGTGCACTAGACTGTCCGGTGGGGCACCGGACAGTGTCCGGTGCGCCAGGCCAGCCTCCGGTGAACAGGCCACTCTCGGGAACTGACGACGGTGTACGGCTATAATTCACTGGACTGTACGGTGCTTCACCGGACTGTCCAGTGAGCCGTCTGCAGCGAAGTCGTCACTCTCGGGAATCGTTCAACGATGTACGGCTATAATTCACCGGACCGTCCGGTGAGGCACCGGACTGTCCGGTGAGCCAACGGTCGACTGCGCCAATGGTCGGCCGTGCAATCCGCGCGCGATGCGTGGGCGCGCCAACGGTCGGCAGGGGGGCACCAAACTGTCCGGTGTGCACCGGACAGTGTCCGGTGTGCCGACTGCCGCAAATCTGAAACGGTCGGATGCGCCAGGAAAGGAAGGAGGTTGCGCACTGGACTGTCCGGTGCGCCACCCGACAGAAGGCAAGATTTGCCTTCCAAAGTTGCCTCCAACGGCCCCTTGCTGCCTTGGGGCTATCAAAGGGACCCCTAGGCGCATGGAGGAGACACATAAGCATTCTTTGATCATTCCTAAGCATCCAGACTCCACTCTCACGCATTTGATTCTTTGTGCTAGCAATTTGAGCTCCTCTTGAGTTGAGAACTCCGTGTGTTGAACTTAGAGCTCAAGTCGTGACTTGTGTGCGTGATTGTACTCTTGTTTTGAGTCTTGTGTGCGTTGCTCTCCCCTCCCTTACTTTCGTGCTTCTTTGTGATCATCAATTGTAAGGGCGAGAGGCTCCAAGTTGTGGAGATTCCTCGCAAACGGGAGAAAGTATAAGAAAGAAGAACACTGTGGTATTCAAGTTGATCATTGGATCACTTGAAAGGGGTTGAGTGCAACCCTCGTCCATTAGGACGCCACAACGTGGAAGTAGGCAAGTATTACTTGGCCGAACCACGGGATACTCGCGTGTCTCTTGTGATTGCTTTTCTGTGTGTGTCACACCCGGGTTTTAGGGGTCAAAAACCCGGGCGCGAACATAAACACCAGGTGTGCTGGGACCAAGTCTCACACATATGATGCATAGTGGCACAGGATCGAATGTCACATCTTTACTATATAACAGGAGTTCTGTACAAAAATAATTAAATAATTACATCATATGAGGAAACGATCCAGCAACCCAAAGTTGACTGGGAGACAACGACCTAGACCTCTCACGAACTCGTCACAGCATCCTCCTTGCGCCTCATCCTGCGGTACCTGTTCTTGACCTGTGGGGGGGTGAGACAGCAAGAGTGAGCTCACATACGTTCATCGCTCAACAAGTTGTGGGGAATAATGTGCATGAACTCGCCAAAGGTGGGAGCTCACGTGAAGTGTAAGGCTTACCAAAGAGGATGGTTAGAGCTGAGCATTGCTTTTAAAGTTGGTCAAAATTTTATTAGCAATTACTAAGTATAAGTAAATACCAACCCAATTAAATAGTAGAACAGAAGTAACAACATCACCTGCGATGCAATGCATATGACAAATTGAATTTAAGTTCCATAAATTAATCATGTGAGGGTCCGAGCTGCTCATGACCGTGAGCACGGCTAGTATACCAGTTTTACACTCTGCAGAGGTGGCGCATCTTTACCCACAAGTCATGTTACCCATCTGCCAAGGGATCGCGACTTCCCATACACCTCTACCGAGGAGGCGAGGCAGGGTAACACTACGAGGCCTTTACAAAGTTCCACTAGCTTCAGAAAACCCGCTACAGTTTATAGGAAGCTCCAATGCAGGAATTCCCTTGCAGGACCGCCATCGCAGCAAAATCCTCCCGAGGGCCTCCCTACACTGACCACTCCCCTACTGCCCTTGCCCCTTTCAGGTAAGGTAGTCTTCCACTAGCTTTCCTAATTAATCGGCCAAGGGCGTCCCATTAAACCCTTGTGGTAGCACTGTTTTCCCGGGTGGTTCTCCATGTTCCAATTAACATAATGATCTTATCATGAACAATGATAATAAATAGATAATAAAAGTGTGATCATGAATAATGTATCTTCATACCCAAAACCACATAAAGCACTAGCAAGTACTACCCAAAAAGTTCAGTTGTAAACAAGGTATAAAGATAGACAAACTAGGGTAACCTATTGGGTCCCGTCAAAATTAACCTATGCAGATCATTATGATTAATCAGAACATGAGTAGGTAAAAAGAAGTGATCAAGGGCACAACTTGCCTGGGACTTGAGATTCCAGGTACCAACTTGCTCTTCAGATGACACGTGTCCTCACCGCTAAACGTAGCAATACAAACAAACATGGTATAGGAAGAATTAACATCACAACAAACATAAGAATAATCTACGCAATAATATTCTACGCTGCGTAACGAGATCGTTGAAATAAGAATTACTAAATTCGGAGTTACGATTACCAAGTTATGAATTTCTGGAGTTATTTAGTACCTACAATAGCATAACTCATGTGAATAATTTTAGTTCATGTTTCATGGACAAACAAAATTACTAAGTGATAAACAATATTAAAACAAAATTAATGTCTCTGAAATGACTCAATTTGGAATTAAAATGGATTTAATATGAATTATACAAGTTTCTAGCATTTATTTTCTCATTAAAAATCATTTTATAATTATGTTTCTGGATTTTCTAACTCTCTGGACAGGGTGCATAAATATCAGAAACTACAGGGGCTATCTCGCAAACAATCATAAGACTCAGGATTCCCACCGCACTGGACGGCGGGTTGTTTTTGTGAAAACAGAAGGGTTTCTTTGCAAGTTTACGCGCGCGAAGAGGTATGGGTGGATATCTGCCGTCCGATCGCGCACCACCGGTCAAGATTAGATCAGCCCATGACCGAAGCGGTAAGCAACCGGAGCCGTAGGATTACCAGCCGATGGCTAGGATTTAAAACAACGGAATGGGATCCTGTGCGCACGATCATGATCGAACGGCGCACCAACCCCGATCCAAAACCATTCCCGCATTTTCAATCGTGGCCGCAGGATATCTAATCAACGGCCACCAACGCGTCTTCTCCAATCCGCACAAGGGCACGACGGCGCTGAGAATACCGCGGCGGCGGACGTTACCGGAGCCGCGCACTCCAACGCCAGGGCACCTAATACTTCGATCCGAGACTCGGAATGCAACGTGGAGAAAATCACGGACATGGTAGGTAGGATACTTACCAATGGCAGCAGCGAATAGGGACTGCCCACGGCGTGGCGCGATCCTGCGGCGGTGTTGGATCTCGGGTGAGAAATCCGGCCAGCGGCAGAGGGCCCTGAACCCCGAAATCACCCCCAACACGATCCGCGGAACAAGGCGAATCAATCTACCCCTTTCCTAGCCCGCGACGACGAGCGAGTACATCCCACAGCACTACGGTTGGGCGGCAGCGTCCGCACCAAATTACCCTCGAGCTCACGATGATGGTTCAGGTGGGGAAGGGAGGTCGCAGGGCTTCCATTTTTATAGTCGGGAAGCACCGACGAGTCGGCCAGATTGGAACGAAAAAAAAGGGCGGTCAAGAGGGATTTCCGGTGAGCTCGGACAGAGTTGTTGCAACAGACACGCGCGGCGTGGAAGCGACGAGTCCGACACCGGGGCCCCGTATGGCAGTGAAAGGTGATCGCCAATGCGCGCGCGGAGTGGATGGCAGGCTGGTGACATGGGCCCATCCCACAGTGTGCGATGCGAGCAGGTGTGGCGTCACGGTGCCAATGCGGGCACGCGCGGAGTCTGTCCAGAGGATAGGGATGGCACTGAGCAGGGGGGTTTGGGCTGCGCGCGTGTGGGAAGAGGAAAGAGGAGTGGGCCGAGGAAGAGGTTTCTGGCCCACCAGGTAGGTATTCCCTTTTCCATTTTCTATATTCTTTTTTCAAATTTCTATTTAATTTACAAATTTACATCACAATCAAATCCAGTTTTAGAAATCCAATTATAAACTAAATGCACCACACAAAAACACCCACATGAGATGCAAGTATTGTTCCACTAATTATCTTACCCTATTTTTTTGGAAATTATTTCAAATATGCAATGCACACATGAAATGTTTAAGGAAATATGGTGTTAGGTATTGTGGTTAAAATTTCATTTAAAGGTGAATATTCATTACTTAATTATTTTAGGAGAAAATATTGTATATTTTGTTTTCTATCATGGGTTACTTTAACACATAAGGGAATATTTTATATATAGCCTTAGAAGAGGGTTAATCCATTCTAATAAATGGAAGCTATTCTCATTATTTCTTGAAATTTATAATTGAGCTTATGTTTCTATTTTATTAAAAAAAATCCATATTATAATTATTTTATTAGGGCACTTTCCTTTGATTTCTTTCACTAATCTCAAAGATCATAATTTTGGGTGTTACAAATCCTACCCCCCTTAAAAATAATCTCGTCCTCGAGATTGGTAAGAAATAGGTTGCAGAAAGTTCTATGTGTAGTTTTAGTTAATACTTTTATTTTTTTCCATTAACAAAATGTTTTCCTTTCCAATAAATAGTAGGTTATTGGTAAACATAAGCATCTTTTATGTAAGGCCTCATAGGAATAATGAGTTGTGGTTAGAGCAAGGATAGTAAGAAAGATTAGGGCAAGATAAGACTCCATCTTGGGTGTTGGTCCCCGACGCATTTGGAGATCTGGGTTGACTTCTATCCTTCGTTTGATGAGGAGGATCTCTTCCTTCTTGGGTCTTGGTGTCTCCATCCAGGTTTGGGACAAGAGGTTAAGATAGATCTGTAGGTAACATCCAGGTAGAGCAGTTGGTTTAGTAGGTAGCTTATGGGTTGAATGAGATTAGTCAAAATTTGGTTTGGTTGTTTGCCTCTAGATTGGTTGGGTAGCTTACGTAACCTATTATGTGGGTCAAGTTGTTGGGTAGGGTCGAGTTGATCTAAGATCTCAAACTTGTTTATAGGAGCAGGGTCTACTGTATTTCCTTAGCATTAGCTAATCATGTTTGAGTGACTCTCATTAGGTTTGATCATAATAGATTAGATAGGATCTAGATTAGGTTGGTACGACTATATTAAACTAGTTAAGATCTCATTATTTTGGATTAGGTCCTGGTGGTTACTTTAGGATCAGTTAAGTAGAGTGGTTAGGATAAGATGAATCCTTCAAGATAAGATGAATCGATAAGAGAGTCTTTTAAGATAGGAGGGATCTATATAAAATAGATACACTTTAATGGAGGATAATCTAGGTTGTTTAGGTATCTTATGAATTTTATTATATTTATGCCTATATATGCAGACGTAGTTGTGGACATTACTCCACAACTCATCACACTCAATCAAAGATCCAAATATCATAAGAACAAGCATTCAAGCATATGGATACTTATAAAAATAGTTTTGTTTTTGTTCCTAAGAGTAGGTATCCTATTCCTAAAAGTCACTTTAGGTACAAGATTTCAAAGTGTGAAACCCACATTTGTCTTTAGAAGAAAAGGTAAGAATAATCAGAGTAAAGCGGAAATAGATGAGAAAAGATTAAGAAAAGTTCAGAAAAGAATCAGAGTGGCAAAGGTAAGTAGACAATGGTTGTACAATTCTATCTAGGTTTCGTCCTACAGTCAACATTCCTCTGATACCACTTCTGTCACACCCGGGTTTTAGGGGTCAAAAACCCGGGCGCGAACATAAACACCAGGTGTGCTGGGACCAAGTCTCACACATATGATGCATAGTGGCACAGGATCGAATGTCACATCTTTACTATATAACAGGAGTTCTGTACAAAAATAATTAAATAATTACATCATATGAGGAAACGATCCAGCAACCCAAAGTTGACTGGGAGACAACGACCTAGACCTCTCACGAACTCGTCACAGCATCCTCCTTGCGCCTCATCCTGCGGTACCTGTTCTTGACCTGTGGGGGGGGTGAGACAGCAAGAGTGAGCTCACATACGTTCATCGCTCAACAAGTTGTGGGGAATAATGTGCATGAACTCGCCAAAGGTGGGAGCTCACGTGAAGTGTAAGGCTTACCAAAGAGGATGGTTAGAGCTGAGCATTGCTTTTAAAGTTGGTCAAAATTTTATTAGCAATTACTAAGTATAAGTAAATACCAACCCAATTAAATAGTAGAACAGAAGTAACAACATCACCTGCGATGCAATGCATATGACAAATTGAATTTAAGTTCCATAAATTAATCATGTGAGGGTCCGAGCTGCTCATGACCGTGAGCACGGCTAGTATACCAGTTTTACACTCTGCAGAGGTGGCGCATCTTTACCCACAAGTCATGTTACCCATCTGCCAAGGGATCGCGACTTCCCATACACCTCTACCGAGGAGGCGAGGCAGGGTAACACTACGAGGCCTTTACAAAGTTCCACTAGCTTCAGAAAACCCGCTACAGTTTATAGGAAGCTCCAATGCAGGAATTCCCTTGCAGGACCGCCATCGCAGCAAAATCCTCCTGAGGGCCTCCCTACACTGACCACTCCCCTACTGCCCTTGCCCCTTTCAGGTAAGGTAGTCTTCCACTAGCTTTCCTAATTAATCGGCCAAGGGCGTCCCATTAAACCCTTGTGGTAGCACTGTTTTCCCGGGTGGTTCTCCATGTTCCAATTAACATAATGATCTTATCATGAACAATGATAATAAATAGATAATAAAAGTGTGATCATGAATAATGTATCTTCATACCCAAAACCACATAAAGCACTAGCAAGTACTACCCAAAAAGTTCAGTGGTAAACAAGGTATAAAGATAGACAAACTAGGGTAACCTATTGGGTCCCATCAAAATTAACCTATGCAGATCATTATGATTAATCAGAACATGAGTAGGTAAAAAGAAGTGATCAAGGGCACAACTTGCCTGGGACTTGAGATTCCAGGTACCAACTTGCTCTTCAGATGACACGTGTCCTCACCGCTAAACGTAGCAATACAAACAAACATGGTATAGGAAGAATTAACATCACAACAAACATAAGAATAATCTACGCAATAATATTCTACGCTGCGTAACGAGATCGTTGAAATAAGAATTACTAAATTCGGAGTTACGATTACCAAGTTATGAATTTCTGGAGTTATTTAGTACCTACAATAGCATAACTCATGTGAATAATTTTAGTTCATGTTTCATGGACAAACAAAATTACTAAGTGATAAACAATATTAAAACAAAATTAATGTCTCTGAAATGACTCAATTTGGAATTAAAATGGATTTAATATGAATTATACAAGTTTCTAGCATTTATTTTCTCATTAAAAATCATTTTATAATTATGTTTCTGGATTTTCTAACTCTCTGGACAGGGTGCATAAATATCAGAAACTACAGGGGCTATCTCGCAAACAATCATAAGACTCAGGATTCCCACCGCACTGGACGGCGGGTTGTTTTTGTGAAAACAGAAGGGTTTCTTTGCAAGTTTACGCGCGCGAAGAGGTATGGGTGGATATCTGCCGTCCGATCGCGCACCACCGGTCAAGATTAGATCAGCCCATGACCGAAGCGGTAAGCAACCGGAGCCGTAGGATTACCAGCCGATGGCTAGGATTTAAAACAACGGAATGGGATCCTGTGCGCACGATCATGATCGAACGGTGCACCAACCCCGATCCAAAACCATTCCCGCATTTTCAATCGTGGCCGCAGGATATCTAATCAACGGCCACCAACGCGTCTTCTCCAATCCGCACAAGGGCACGACGGCGCTGAGAATACTGCGGCGGCGGACGTTACCGGAGCCGCGCACTCCAACGCCAGGGCACCTAATACTTCGATCCGAGACTCGGAATGCAACGTGGAGAAAATCACGGACATGGTAGGTAGGATACTTACCAATGGCAGCAGCGAATAGGGACTGCCCACGGCGTGGCGCGATCCTGCGGCGGTGTTGGATCTCGGGTGAGAAATCCGGCCAGCGGCAGAGGGCCCTGAACCCCGAAATCACCCCCAACACGATCCGCGGAACAAGGCGAATCAATCTACCCCTTTCCTAGCCCGCGACGACGAGCGAGTACATCCCACAGCACTACGGTTGGGCGGCAGCGTCCGCACCAAATTACCCTCGAGCTCACGATGATGGTTCAGGTGGGGAAGGGAGGTCGCAGGGCTTCCATTTTTATAGTCGGGAAGCACCGACGAGTCGGCCAGATTGGAACGAAAAAAAAGGGCGGTCAAGAGGGATTTCCGGTGAGCTCGGACAGAGTTGTTGCAACAGACACGCGCGGCGTGGAAGCGACGAGTCCGACACCGGGGCCCCGTATGGCAATGAAAGGTGATCGCCAATGCGCGCGCGGAGTGGATGGCAGGCTGGTGACATGGGCCCATCCCACAGTGTGCGATGCGAGCAGGTGTGGCGTCACGGTGCCAATGCGGGCACGCGCGGAGTCTGTCCAGAGGATAGGGATGGCACTGAGCAGGGGGGTTTGGGCTGCGCGCGTGTGGGAAGAGGAAAGAGGAGTGGGCCGAGGAAGAGGTTTCTGGCCCACCAGGTAGGTATTCCCTTTTCCATTTTCTATATTCTTTTTTCAAATTTCTATTTAATTTACAAATTTACATCACAATCAAATCCAGTTTTAGAAATCCAATTATAAACTAAATGCACCACACAAAAACACCCACATGAGATGCAAGTATTGTTCCACTAATTATCTTACCCTATTTTTTTGGAAATTATTTCAAATATGCAATGCACACATGAAATGTTTAAGGAAATATGGTGTTAGGTATTGTGGTTAAAATTTCATTTAAAGGTGAATATTCATTACTTAATTATTTTAGGAGAAAATATTGTATATTTTGTTTTCTATCATGGGTTACTTTAACACATAAGGGAATATTTTATATATAGCCTTAGAAGAGGGTTAATCCATTCTAATAAATGGAAGCTATTCTCATTATTTCTTGAAATTTATAATTGAGCTTATGTTTCTATTTTATTAAAAAAAATCCATATTATAATTATTTTATTAGGGCACTTTCCTTTGATTTCTTTCACTAATCTCAAAGATCATAATTTTGGGTGTTACAGTGTGATTATTGTGTTTCGCAAGAGCTCGCTCTATAGCCACTTAGTTTCATCATTCTAACACTTAACCAAGTTTTGTGGCTATTAGTTGTTAAATTTTACAGGATCACCTATTCACCCCCCTCTAGGTGCTCTCAATTGGTATCAGAGCCGTTCTCTTCACGAAAGGGACTAATCGCCCGAAGAGATGGATCCTAAGGGAAATGGGATGGTGGTCAATGATAAGGAGAAAGAATCCATCTTCAACGAGCCGAGGGACGACAAGCCCACCGATTCCGGCTCGAGTCATAAGAAGAAGGACGGGAAGAAGAAGAGGCGCATCAAGAAGATCGTCTACTACGACAGTGACGAGTCTTCTTCTTCCCCAAGAGACGACGACTACGACGAGAAAAAGAAACCGGTTAACTCAAACTTTTCTTTTGATTATTCTTGTATTCCGTATAATTCCAATGCCCATTTGCTTTCTATTCCTATTGGTAAACCTCCACACTTTGATGGAGAGGACTACGCTCTTTGGAGTCACAAAATGCGTAGTCACCTTTTCTCTCTCCATCCTAGTATTTGGGAGATAGTTGAGAATGGAATGCAATTTGATAGTATGGATAACCCTGTGTTTATCAACGAACAAATCCATAAGAATGCACAAGCTACCACTGTTTTGTTAGCATCATTATGCAGGGACGAATACAACAAGGTGAGCGGCTTAGACAACGCCAAGCAAATATGGGACGCCCTCAAGATTTCACATGAGGGGAATGACGCCACCATAATCACCAAAATGGAGTTGGTGGAAGGCGAGCTGGGAAGGTTCGCGATGATCAGGGGGGAGGAGCCGACGCAAACTTACAACAGGCTCAAGACCCTGGTCAACAAGATCAGGAGCTATGGAAGCACGAGATGGACGGACCACGACGTCGTCCGACTTATGCTCAGGTCTTTTACTGTCATCGACCCACATCTTGTGAACTCAATCCGTGGGAATCCTAGGTACACAAAGATGACGCCCGAGGAAATACTCGGAAAGTTTGTGAGCGGGCGTATGATGATCAAGGAAGCAAGATACGTTGATGATGCATGGAATGGCTCAATGTTCATCTATGAGCCCCAACCCGTTGCACTCAAGGCAACAAGCAGCAGCAGGGAGGCGCTACCTAGCAAGGTGGCACAAGTTGAAGCAGCCAGGCTGAATGAAGATGAAATGGCCCTCATCATCAAGCGCTTCAAGACGGCACTAAAAGGACGGAAGGAGCATCCAAACAAGAGCAAAGCAAAGGGAAAGCGCTCTTGTTTTAAATGTGGTAAGACTGGTCATTTCATAGCAAATTGTCCCGATAATTCTAATGACCAGGAACAAGAAAAGAGCAGGAAGAGGGAGAAGAAGAAAGCCTACAAGAAGGCGAAGGGCGAGGCGCACCTAGGCAAAGAGTGGGATTCGGATTGCTCTTCGTCTGACTCCGACGACGAAGGACTCGCCGCCTCGGCCTTCAACAAGTCATCTCTCTTTCCAAACGAGCACCACACCTGTCTCATGGCAAAGGAGAAAAAGGTAAGAGCTCGAGATACCCCTAAGTATACTACTTCAAGTGATGATGACTCTAGTGATGATGAAGTAGATTACACAAGTTTATTCAAAGGTTTAGATAGAACTAAAGTTGATAAGATCAATAAATTGATTGATGCCTTAAATGAAAAGAATAGATTATTAGAGAAGCAAGAAGATATTTTATATGAAGAGCATGATAAGTTTGTTAGTGTACAAAAATCTCTTGCTTTAGAAGTTAAAAGAAATGAAATGCTTTCTTCTGAATTGTCTACTTGTCATGAAACTGTGTCTAATTTAAAGAGCATTAATGATGATTTAAGTGCTAAGTTGGAAGAAGCTAATAAAACTAGATCTTGTGTAGAACATGTTGTCATTTGTAATAGGTGTAAGGATATTGATGTCGATGCATGTGTTGAGCACCTTACCTCTATTACAAAATTAAATGGTGAAGTGGCAAGTCTTAATGCCCAACTTAAGACTTGCAAAAATGACTTTGATAAGTTAAAATTTGCTAGGGATGCCTACACTGTCGGTAGACATCCCTTAATTAAGGATGGACTTGGCTTTCGAAAGGAAGCCAAGAACTTAACAAGTCAAAGGGCTCCCATTTCCAACAAGGATAAAGGGAAGGCCCCTATGGCTAATAGTAGTCAAAAGAATCATGCTCTAGAAATTGTCATTATAATAGGAATTATAATGCTTTTGACTCACATGCCATGATTGCTTCAAGTTCCAATGTTAATGGTAGGCCTAGGAGAAATCTTGTGTCTCATGCTCCTAGGAAAGTGTGTAATAAACCTACCACTGTTTTTCATGCTTGCAACATCGCATTTGTTCTTTCATGTAAAAATGAAAAAGTAGTTGCTAGAAAGTTGGGGGCCAAATGCAAGGGAGACAAGACTTGCATTTGGGTCCCAAAGGCTATTGTTACTAACCTCGTAGGACCCTACAAGAGTTGGGTACCTAAAACCCAAGCCTAATTTGCCTTGCAGGTTTATGCATCCGGGGGCTCAAGCTGGATTATCGACAGCGGATGCACAAACCATATGACGGGGGAGAAGAAGATGTTCACCTCCTATGTCAAGAACAAAGATTCCCAAGATTCGATCATCTTTGGAGATGGGGACCAAGACAAGGTTAAAGGACTAGGAAAAATAGCTATTTCATCCGAGCATTCTATTTCAAATGTGTTCTTAGTTGAATCACTCGGGTATAACTTATTATCTGTAAGTCAATTATGTAACATGGGTTATAATTGTCTATTTACAAATGTAGATGTGTCTGTCTTTAGAGGGAGTGATGGTTCACTAGCTTTTAAGGGTGTACTAGATGGCAAACTCTATTTAGTTGATTTTTCGAAAGAGGAGGCCAATCTAGATGCATGCTTAATTGCTAAGACTAGCATGGACTGGCTGTGGCATCGCCGTCTAGCACATGTTGGGATGAAGAATCTTCATAAACTTCTAAAGGGAGAACATGTGTTAGGTCTAACAAATGTGTTTTTCAAAAAAGATAGACCTTGTGCAGCTTGTTAAGCAGGCAAACAGGTGGGAAGTACTCATCACAGCAAGAATGTGATGACCACATCAAGACCTCTGGAGCTACTTCATATGGACCTCTTCGGACCCGTCGCCTACCTCAGCATCGGGGGAAGTAAGTATGGTCTTGTTATTGTTGATGATTTTTCCCGCTTTACTTGGGTATTCTTTTTGCAGAATAAATCAGAAACCCAGGGAACCCTTAAGCGCTTTCTAAGGAGAGCTCAAAACGAATTTGAGCTCAAGGTGAAGAAGATAAGAAGCGACAACGGGTTCGAGTTCAAGAACTTGCAAGTGGAGGAGTACCTTGAGGAGGAAGGAATCAAGCACGAGTTCTTCACTCCCTACACACCGCAGCAAAATGGTGTGGTAGAGAGGAAGAACAGGACGCTTATAGACATGGCGAGGACGATGCTTAGGGAATTCAAGACGCCTGAGCGGTTTTTGTCGGAAGCTATGAACACAGCTTGTCACGCCATAAACCGAGTCTACCTTCATCGCCTCCTCAAGAAGACGTCGTATGAACTTCTAACCGGTAACAAACCCAACGTGTCTTATTTTCGTGTATTTGGGAGTAAATGTTACATTCTAGTGAAGAAAGGTAGGAATTCCAAATTTGCTCCCAAAGTTGTAGAAGGGTTTTTACTAGGTTATGACTCAAATATAAAGGCGTATAGAGTCTTCAACAAATCATCAGGTTTAGTTGAAGTCTCTAGCGATGTTGTATTTGATGAAACTAATGGCTCTCCAAGAGAGCAAGTTGATCTTGATGATGTAGATGAGGATGATGTTCCAACGGACACAATTCAACCATGGCAATTGGAGATGTGCGACCAAAGGAACACCAAGTGCAAGATCAACCTTCTTCCTCAACGATGGTACATCCTCCGACTCAAGATAATGAACAGGTTCCTCAAGAGGAGGCGTGTGATCAAGGGGAGCACAAGAAGACCAAGTTGTGGAGGAAGAAGCACCACGGGCCCCTCCAACTCAAGTCCGAGTGACGATTCAAAGGAATCATCCCATCGACCAGATTTTGGTGATATAAGCAAGGGAGTAACAACTCGCTCACGTCTAGCTAATTTTTGTGAGCATTACTCGTTTGTCTCTTCTATTGAGCCTTTCAGGGTAGATGAGGCCTTGCTAGATTCGGACTGGGTGTTGGCCATGCAGGAAGAGCTCAACAACTTCAAGCGAAATGAAGTTTGGACCCTGGTGCCACGTCCCAAGCAAAACGTTGTGGGAACCAAGTGGGTGTTCCACAACAAACAGGACGAGCATGGGGTGGTGACAAGGAACAAGGATCGACTTGTGGCAAAAGGTTATGCCCAAGTCGCAGGTTTGGACTTTGAGGAGACTTTTGCTCCTATGGCTAGGCTAGAGTCTATTCGCATTTTGTTAGCCTATGTCGCTCACCATTCTTTCAGGTTGTTCCAAATGGATGTGAAGAGCGCTTTCCTCAATGGGCCAATCAAGGAGGAGGTGTACGTGGAGCAACCCCCTGGCTTTGAGGATGAACGGTACCCCGACCACGTGTGTAAGCTCTCTAAGGCGCTTTATGGACTTAAGCAAGCCCCAAGAGCATGGTATGAATGCCTTAGAGATTTCCTTATTGCTAATGCTTTCAAGGTTGGGAAAGCCGATCCAACTCTTTTCACTAAGACTTGTGATGGTGACTTATTTGTGTGCCAAATTTATGTCGATGACATAATATTTGGTTCTACTAACCAAAAGTCTTGTGAGGAGTTTAGCAGGGTGATGACACAAAAATTTGAGATGTCGATGATGGGCGAGTTGAACTACTTCCTTGGGTTCCAAGTGAAGCAACTCAAGGACGACACCTTCATCTCCCAAACGAAGTACACGCAAGACTTGCTCAAGCGGTTTGGGATGAAGGACGCTAAGCCCGCAAAGACACCGATAGGAGCCGACGGGCATGTCGACCTCAACAAAGGAGGTAAGTCCGTTGATCAAAAGGCATAACGGTCTATGATAGGGTCATTGCTTTATTTATGTGCTAATAGACTGGATATTATGCTTAGCGTATGCATGTGTGCTAGATATCAATCCGACCCAAGGGAGTGTCACCTTGTGGCCGTTAAGTGGATTCTTAGATATTTAGTCGCTACGCCTTGATTCGAGATCTGGTATCCAAAGGGGTCTACCTTTGACTTAATTGGATATTCAGACTCCGATTATGTCGGGTGCAAGGTTGATAGGATGACTACATCAGGAACGTGCCAATTCCTAGGAAGGTCCCTGGTGTCTCTGAGTTCAGAGAAACAAACTTCCATTGCCCTATCCACCGCTGAGGCCGAGTATGTTGCCGCAGGACAGTGTTGCGCACAACTACTTTGGATGAGGCAAACCCTCCAGGACTTTTGCTACAATCTGAGCAAAGTCCCACTCCTATGTGACAATGAGAGTGCAATCCGCATGGCGGATAATCCTGTTGAACACAGCCGCACTAAGCACATAGACATCCAGCATCACTTTTTGAGAGACCACCAGCAAAAGGGAGATATCGAAGTGTTCTATATTAGCACTGAGAACCAGCTAGCCGATATCTTTACCAAGCCTTTAGATGAGAAAATCTTTTGCAGGTTGCGTAGTGAGCTAAATGTCTTAGATTCGCGTAACTTGGATTGATCTATAGCATACATGTGTTTTATGCCTTTGATCATGTAATTTATGCATTTCAATCTATATTGTTCATTTGTGGTTCTCAAGTTGTAAACATGATCCCTGGACCCCACAAGTCCATTTGCAAGTGATGCACTTATTTAGGGGGAGGCATGCTACAACTTGACCTTTTGAGACTAACCTTGTGTTTGAAGTCTTGTTTTAGTCTCAAGGGTGGATTGAAAGGGAAATGTGAACTTGGACCATGCAAAGACTTCCACTGCACTCCGGTATTAACTCCAAGTTCATATCTATGCTCTTATTGCCTTATTGCTCGTAATTGACAATTTTGGTGAGGCAATGGGGTTAAAGGGCCAAGAATGATCCTGTTTTGGTGCTTAATGCCAAAGGGGGAGAAATTAAGGCCAAAGCAAATGGATCAGCTACCACTTGTGAAATTTTGAAAAGAGTAGAGTTAGAACTTTTGATTTGTCAAAATACTCTTATGTGCAAAATTTGGCCTCTTGTGGGGAGAATGTAGGATTATGGGAAAAAGGGGGAGTTTTTGGATCTTGATCAATTTTTCTCTTGGAATACCTCTCTTTATGCCTAAACAAGTGTGTTTGACTTAGAGATAGGAAAATGAGTTTGATTTCAAAAACAAACCAAGTGGTGGCAAAGAATGATCCAAATACGCCAAATTTGAATCAAAAACAATTCTTGTTCTCAATTGCATTGATATTGCACTTCTTTTAGTTGCTTTTTGATGTGTTGGCATAAATCACCAAAAAGGGGGAGATTGAAAGGGAAATGTGTCGTTGGGCCATTTCCAAAGTGTTTTGGTGATTAAGTGTCCAACATATTTTCTCTAATTGCTAATTTGTGCCAAAGAGTGAAGAAATGCAAATTATATTGCAAGGTACGTTTCTAGACTCAGTACATTGATTTGAGTACTAATGTATTGTGTCTAAGTGTTAGAAACAGGAGAAATTGGTTTGGAATGGAGTTGGCTGTGTACAGCCAAATGCAGCTCGGTCTGGGTGCACCGGACTGTCCGGTGATGCACCGGACAGTGTCCGGTGCGCCAGGCCAGCCTCCGGTGAACAGGCCACTCTCGGGAACTGACGGTGGTGTACGGCTATAATTCACCGGACTGTCTGGTGCTTCACCGGACTGTCCGGTGAGCCGTCTGCGGCGAAGTCATCGCTCTCGGGAATCGTTCAACGACGTACGACTATAATTCACCGGACCGTCCGGTGAGGCACCGGACTGTCCGGTGAGCCAATGGTCGACTGCGCCAACGGTCGGCCGCGCAATCCGCGCGCGACGCGTGGGCGCGCCAACGGTCGACAGGGGGGCACCGGACAGTGTCCGGTGTGACGACTGCCGCAAATCTGCAACGGTCGGATGCACCAGGAAAGGAAGGAGATCGCGCACCGGACAACTACAAGGACTATCTGGTGGCGCACCGGACTGTCCGGTGCGCCACCCGACAGAAGGCAAGATTTGCCTTCCAAAGTTGCCTCCAACGGCTCCTTGCTACCTTGGGGCTATAAAAGGGACCCCTAGGCGCATGGAGGAGACACACAAGCATTCTTTGATCATTCCTAAGCATCCAGACTCCACTCTTACACATTTGATTCTTTGTGCTAGCAATTTGAGCTCCTCTTGAGTTGAGAACTCCGTGTGTTGAACTTAGAGCTCAAGTTGTGACTTGTGTGCGTGATTGTACTCTCGTTTTTAGTCTTGTGTGCGTTGCTCTCCCCTCCCTTACTTCTGTGCTTCTTTGTGATCATCAATTGTAAGGGCGAGAGGCTCCAAGTCGTGGAGATTCCTCACAAACGGGAGAAAGTATAGGAAAGAAGAACACCGTGGTATTCAAGTTGATCATTGGATCACTTGAAAGGGGTTGAGTGCAACCCTCGTCTATTGGGATGCCACAACGTGGAAGTAGGCAAGTATTACTTGGCCGAACCACGGGATAACTCGCGTGTCTCTTGTGATTGCTTTTCTGTGTGATTATTATGTTTCGCAAGAGCTCACTCTATAGCCACTTGGTTTCATCATTCTAACACTTAACCAAGTTTTGTGGCTATTAGTTGTTAAATTTTACAGGATCACCTATTTACCCCCCTCTAGGTGCTCTCACTTTGTTCTTTGTTGGAACTCTATTCAGGACATGACACGCTATCAAAATCGCCTCACCCCACCATGCCTTGGATAATCTCGCTGTACTCAACATGGCATTCACCAAATCTGTTAGAGTGCGGTTTTTCCTTTCAGCAATCCCATTGGATTGTGGTGAGAATGGCAGTGTCCTCTCATGAATAATACTATGTTCCACGCAGAACTCATTGAACACATTAGAGAAATATTCTCCTCCTCGATCTGACCTTAACCGTTTTATTTTCCTCTCAAGTTGGTTCTCAACTTCAACTTTATAGGTCTTAAAATAACTAAACGCTTCATCTTTTGTTTTTAAGAGATATACACAGAAAAATCTAGTGGAGTCATTTATAAAAGTGAGAAAGTATCTTTTACCACCTTTGGTAAAAATTCCATTCATCTCACACAGATCAGAATGAACAAGTTCTAGAGGTGCCAAATTCCTCGCCTCAGCAGCCTTGTGAGGCTTGCGGGGTTGTTTTGATTCAACACACACATGGCACTTAGACTTTTTGACCAAGTTAAATTTAGGAATTAGATTTATATTTGCTAACCGCATAAGACAGCCAAAGCTTGCATGACAAAAACGTGAATGCCATAAATCTGACTCATCAGAAAAATTAACAGAATTCACCAGTTTATTACACACATCATGCAGTGATAAAGCGGAACAAGCCTCCGCAGTCATATCCTTTACCAACAAAAGTACCATGTTTCGACACAACACATTTATTAGACTCAAGAAGAACTTTGTACCCATCTCGACATAGCATCGAAGCACTAACGAGATTCTTCTTGATAGAGGGCACATGCTGCACGTTCTTCAATGGCACCGTCTTTCCTGAAGTAAACTTCAGAATGACCATACCAACACCAAGAACATGAGCATGCGACCCATTTCCCATTAACAAGGCGCCAGACCTCCCGACCTGGTAGGAAGAGAACATAGAGACATCAGCACACATATGAATGTTTGCACCACTATCCATCCACCACTCAGGTGAATTACAAACTGAGAGAACAAATGATAAAGAATTACCATACCCAGATGTTCCATCTCCAGTTTCAGTGATTACAACATTAGCTGATTTCTTGTCCTGTGTGAACTTGTGATCGGGGCACTCTCTAGCCCAATGTGGATCACTGCCACAGACAAAGCGTCCTCCCTTTCTCTTGTTATTGTTGTTCTTCTTTTTAAATTGTGCTACTTGAACAGGTTTATTTGCATTCTCTTGTTTGTTCTAGTTTTTCTTCTTGTTAAACTTGCGGAAGTTTCTCTTCTGCACCACATTAGCAGTAGAGGTCTCCACACCTTTTCCACTGTTCTTTGTTCTAGCCCTTTCCTCAACATCAAGAGTACCAATGAGCTCTTCCACATTGAACTCTTGTCTCTTATGTTTGAGAGAGGTAGCAAAGTCCTTCCAAGAAGGTGGCAACTTAGCGATTATACCGCCAGCCACAAACTTGTCAGGCAAAGGGCAAGGAAAAAGTTCGAGTTCCTTAGCTAGTGCCTGAAACTCATGAGCCTGTTCCACTATAGATCGGTTCTCAACCATCTTGTAGTCATACAGCTGCTCCATGAGATACAGCTCGCTACCAGCGTCAGTTATTCCAAACTTTCCAACAAGTGCATCCCACAGCTCTTTCCCTGTAGGAAGAATGATATAGCTTTTCTGGAATTTTGTATCCAATGCGCTAATTACTGCTCATCGAAAAAGGTTGTCTTCAGCCTTAAACTTAGCCTCATCCTCAGGAGGTAAGTTGTCAGGCTTGCCCTCAGCGGCATGAAAACAAGACATTGCAGTAAGCCACAATTCCATTTTAGTTTTCCAGATCAAGAAGTTTTTACCATCAAAAGGATCAGGCTTTAGCACAGCAGCAAAACCTCTGACAAAAAAATACCTAACATTAGGTTTTTGGATTGTTAGAATTATAGGCATTTTCCATATCATTTTAATTCTATAAATTAACATTATGATGATGACATATATCAAATAATTAATAATAGAAATCGTGATCTCAAATATATCCATAACAATATGGATCATGAGAACACAAAGCATATGAATCATATAAATCATATAAAAATGTTAAGCATATAAATTGATTGAACAATTGAAAATAAACAGATAGAAACATAAACAGTATGACTGTAAAATTAAAACAGACAGATAAACATATTATAATATGACAGAACAGATGAGATAAAATCATTGCTACATATAAAACAACACAGATGAATATATGAAACATATATAATCTGCAGAACGTAAAACAGTAAGGAAATAAACTGATCATACCCTCCCATGCGCTCTGATGATCTAGATCCTTGTCCAGCTTCCCTTGTAATGTCGTCAGGAAGAAGATGTTTTGGGCAATCGCGTAGATGCTCCCCAAAAACCTAATTGTCGATCCCCCGTGCAAGGTCTCGAACGGCAAGGGCTTCGGAGGCACCCGGCCTCTTGCTGCTCTGTGCGCGCAGAGTCACGAGATGAAAATACTCTCACTTGCAGCTGGGCTATGACTCTAAAATAGTTCTGTTCCCGTGTACCAAGTGCCAGGGGTTCTCCTCTACTTAACCGCTGCTCTGTGCGCGCAGAGTCACAAGATGGGAATACTCTCACTTGCGGCTGGGCTATGACTCTAAAATAGTTCTGTTCCCGTGTACCAAGTGCCAGGGGTTCTCCTCTACTTAACCTCTCGCAGAGTCGCATACAACACGCCAGGAGACGGGCAGCTGAAGGACAAAGGTCCCGCATGCAGCTGACGAACTGAAAGGTTTAACCCGGAGTTGAAACTCCCGCGGTTAATGAGTGCTAAAAATTAACACAACCACACCACGCCCGCGGCGCGCGCGCGTGGCACGCCCTTGTTCATTTCTTGACTTCTCAAATTAAGTGGAATAAATCCCACCGTATAAGTCAAGCCAAAAGACACTTGGACTTCCAATATGGTACTATTGGTATTCTCCACCATTATACATCATAGAGTTTATTTAATAAATGGGCCAAGTCCATAAAAGGTCCAACAATTTTATTGTGAGGTTACACATTTATTATATAGAGAGGTAGAACTTATTAAATATATATTTGGTATTAGCTCGTATAACCTTTCGTATGTTTTTCTTAACAAATTAAACATTGTCGCATAGTATGGTAACACTGTGGATTGCCTGCCGGTTAGACTGTCCGCAACGCTTCACCCTACACCTCCCCTACCCTATTACTGTGCATCCTATAGCGGCTACAGTGTGCCCCTACCTCCCGCAGCGGCGAGCGCCACCCTCTCCCCTACCTCGCCGCACTCTTCTCTCTCACGCCACATGCAGCGGATGACTGTAGCCGCCCCCTCGCCTTCTTCGCGCGGACGGAGCCGACCGCGGAAGACAACGGAAACTTCCCGGTCCACCTCGCTTCGCCTCGAATCGTCCGCGGAAGAGAGATTTTGCGCGGCGACGCGGCGGCGAACCTCCCGTCGAGCTGTGGAGTCGGCCCTGGCCCCGCTCAGTTGCGCAGAAGACGAACTCGACTTCGTCTCCACGCAGTTCCGTTCGCGACCGAAGACAAAGCGGGGTCAAATCCGCGTCGCACGAGGTACGCCGCTTTCGATTCGTTGCCTTCCGTATCCGACCTTGGACGGCTCCATCAGATCCACACAGAGACGCTTCGATTCGGCGTGGTGCGGCCGAGATCTCCCCTTCTTAAGGTAATACCTTGTTGAACCTCGTCAAATCCATACTTATTTTACGAATCATTTCGAACAGCACTCGTTTTTTTCTTCGATTCCCCGTGTACCGGGCGAGATCCGCCCGTGTTGAGGTATACCATGTTGTACCCCGTCATATGAATAAATCATTGAACAATGATTTACACCACCAATGGTTTAGTTGAACAATCCTAGTTTATTTTCCCCAACCCTTACGACTTTACCAGATCCGCACTTGTAGTTTAAGCTCTCACCTTGTTACATTGTTCATCCTCCCATTTAGGTACCTGCTGCAACAAACTTTGTACCCTTGTTTCGGTTTACGATTTGTAGTCGATGCAGACGCCCCCTCATAATTTCGAGTTCACTCTTAGTTGCCAATGCAAGCAAGGTTTGCAACCTCGTATCCTAACATAAGCCATGCCGCTGTACTGCTTTTGCCCAGTCAAGATGAATCCAATGAAGCAGATATTTATTAAGTGAACAACTTGTATTTGTGGTGTTTATGACCAATGGTACCATATCAAACCAGTGTAGTCTTGACCAATAAATGTAAGAGGAATGACAACCCGATTACTTCATGAATACACGGATTTCATTAATTATTCAGTACAATTCATGACATGTTCATTTACCTTTCACTATGATTAGCTGCCTAATCAGAGGTGTGCCTCAACATTGCCTTGACCCACAAACATTTGTAATGTTCAACACTTGATCTTGTGTTTCATGCATAACACTTGTTGCTGCCAACAAATGTTTTACTGATAAGTACTTTCTACATATCTGTTATTTTCCCCAGCCCTTAGTAAAGTGATAGTACATATGAGTTACGATTTTGAATCTCTAGTTACTACATCCCTTATATTTGGTACTAGTTTGTAATGTTGTTGCATGTTTTTATGACACCCTTGTGGTTCAAACAAAAAGTAGTATGTAATTTTATATGCAAACTTTTGTCATTACAAGAATGCATATGCTTTTAAAGTGTTTAAACATGTTACTTCATAAATTAAATGTTTGCAGCCCACTTCTGAATGGCATCCTCCCAAGAAGATAAGATGAAGGCTTTGATGAAAGTCCTTGTCGACTGTACAGAGGATGCCACAAAATCCCTGGGGGGTTTAGTTGATCATGCATTAGACCACATGCATGACGAAGAAATCCTAGCTAGGACATTGTTTGCTATGAAAGATAAACTAGAGTTGCTTCAGCAGGATGCCTTAGAGGCAAAAGTCCAAGCGTTTCCAAAACTAGCTAAGTACGACTGGGATGACATCAGTGTTGATCCTCCCTCTCCGTCACCCCCTCCAACAGTTACTGATCCTTCTGTTGACGAAGAGGAGTTCTACTGCCCCGACGTGAGTGACGAATGGTATTTCAGTGATTCAGATAGGTCTACCCGTAACAGCTACTGGAATATGTTTTAGGGTTATGTTGGCAGTGAAAGGTACATGACATCCTTTTGAACACCCATATGTCATGTATGTCTATGTCTAAGCAGTAGACTGTCCCTAGAAGTACTTAGTTCGATGTAAGGAATAATTGTAGTCTGGGAACTTTGCTCAGTATCAACTCTAATGTGTTTGGTTTAGTACTGTAACCGTGAATGCGAACCTTTTATTATAATTGTTACTGCTTATTATGTTTCATTTCTAAATCATTAGTTCAAATGCATATGCTGAAATGTTACTCTTATTACCATCTCACTTAATCTGTCCCCTGTCCACCCTTACTAGAATGGACCCATCAAACAATGCGACTTCTTCTCAGTCCATGTCAAACTCATCAATTGGCCAGCAGTTTGTTCCTCCACCCCCTATGTGGCCCACGGCTTACATGCAGCAGAGTGCTATGGATTGTAACCTCGTGGGAAATCTGAATTTTCCAAACCCTGCTCAAGGTCCGACAACTATGTGGGCACCCATGCATACAGGGAATACTTCTTCCCAATCTTCCATGATTCCGGCCTCTCAATCAGCTATGTACTGGAATCATTATTTGAATTTTGTGAGGAATCCTCTTAGGCCACCAGAAGTAAACCCATTTCCTGATTGCATTCCACCATCCAATACCAGTACACCATTGCAGGGTTCGAATAATATACCTTCCATACCTGTGAATTTGGACTCAGATGCAGAACATAGTGTTGAAGACATCAATAGTCCTGAAAAGAATGCACCTCCAATACAAAAACCCAAAAAGCTAAGGAACAAAACTTTACTAGCCCTGAAGATCTTCTACTTTGCACAACGTGGTTGCAAATTAGCAGTGACCCAGTTGTGCACACTGGCCAACGTAGGGAGGGCCTTTGGGCTAGAATTGAAAAAAGATACAACGAACAGAGGGGGAACTTTCCTTGCCGAGTAAACAGAGCTCTTAGCAGCAGATGGGATAAGATAAGAGCAGATGTAAGTAAGTTTGCTGGGTACTATGCAAGAGTTCTTAGAGAGAAACAAAGTGGGTTAACTGATGACGACAAGGTAACCAAAATTTTCATGACTTTAAATCATTTACAAATGATTGTATATACATGTTAGCACATCTGTAAAATTCAACCATAATTTGTACAGACTTCGAAGGCCACAACATTGTTTGCACACGAGGAGAACAAAAATTTCCAGTACATGCATTGCTGGCACCAACTAAAGGGAGAACCGAAATGGGAGAGCATTTGTAGTGGCCAATCGTTCCGCGGTTTGAATGCAAATCCAGTGGGGTCAACAGGTACTCCCTCTGCTCCGACAACTGAAAATGATAGTTCATCAGCAGGGTTGACAGGAAAACGGCCGCGTGGTCGTGATTTCAGTAAATCAGAGAGACACAAACCTGCATCATCTTCATCTCCAGAGTACCTTAGTCGTTTGCAAGAAATAACTGAAAAACAAATTCAGAGGTCCATTGAAAAGGGTGCAAAAAAAGAAAAGTGCACAGAAGAAGACAGGGAAATGGAGAAAAAGAGGTTAGAATTGGAAGCCGAAAAGGTCATCATACGAAAAAGGGAATTGAAACTTCAAGAACTAGAATCAGCTGAAAAAAGATTAGAAAGGCTGGAGGCAACGAATGAAGAAGATGTCCAACCCCATGTTTGGATTATGATACAAAAACAAAAACAGAAGTTGCAAGAATTCATATTTGGTTACGAGTGAAAATATTATTCGGTTACTGGTTACTTGAACTTGTTTTACTGAACCTGTTTGTATTATTTGTTTATGTGAGAACGTTACATTTGTTTGGCAGACTATTATAATATTTGTACGAACCATAAGTCGTCAAGGACATTCGTGCAGTGCTGTATGTTCTTTGGTTGTGTAATCGACAATAATTATTTCCAGTTCATGTGAACATGTTTGTTTTAATTTTCAAATATTTGGTGCGTGTTGAGCATGGAATCGCTTGTGATGTGTACAAATCGTTTAGAGTCTTCATGTTATTTTGTTGAACGAACAAGTACAGGTTTGCACTGAAAAACTTCTTTATTTCTGAAATACGTACGACTTGCGAATGGAAATTACACATACTACAATCTAGTTTCAATAAACTTGTGCATACGAATGCTAAAGTTTACATGCTACCACGCCGAGCCCACAAATGCTCGACAAGGTCATTTTGGAGGGAGCAAGATCTTTCTTGGCGACGAAGATCGAAGTGGTTAATCACCCATTCTGCCCTTCCTTCAGCAATTAGATGTGGTGGTTGGCTCGTTGAAGTGTTATCTCCAAAATCAGTATTAGATGCAAATGGCCCTTCGTCTTCAACAATCATGTTGTGCATTATGATGCAAGCAGTTATAATTTCAGTTAAACGATTCCGATCCCATCCATATGCTGGACCTCGCAGCACCGCCCACCTAGCTTGAAGAACTCCAAATGCACGCTCAATATCCTTTCGACAACTTTCCTGCATTTGTGTGAAATAGACTTTCTTTTGCTCATAGGGGTGCCTTATAGCTTTTACGAAAGTTGGCCAGTTCGGGTAAATACCATCAGCAAGGTAATATCCGAAGTTATATGCATTACCATTAACTGTGTAATGCACAGGTGGCATTCGGCCAGATGTCATGGGGTCGAAAACTGGTGATCGGTGGAGCACGTTCACGTCGTTGTTTGTCCCGGGCATGCCAAAGAAAGCATGCCAAATCCAAAGGTCATACGTTGCCACTGCTTCTAGGATCATTGACGCTCGACCATTTCTGCCACAAAACTGACCACGCCATGCGGTAGGACAGTTCCGCCACTCCCAATGCATGCAATCTATAGAACCCAACATCCCTGGGAAACCCCTTGATTCGCTATGGTGCATGATGCGTGTTATGTCAGCTTCGTTAGGAGTTCGTAGGTACCATCCACTGAAGTATGCAATGATACCTCGACAGAAATGATGAAGGCATTCCCTAGCTGTGGACTCCCCTATTTGAATGTACTCGTCTACAGCATCTGAAGGTAACCCATATGCTAGTACCCGCAATGCCGCACAAACTTTTTGTAGTGGACCTAGACCAGGCATACCAGTTGCGTCTACCCGTTGTGTAAAGTACGAATCATGTTGTTGAAGACCTTGCAAGATTCTCAGGAAGAGAGGCCTACTCATGCGGAACCTAAGTTTATAATAAATAAAATTTGTAATGAAATTGCAAATATGAAAGCATATTCGAATAATAATGTGTCGGTACCTTCTACGAAAGACGTGGGGTGGATACACAGGGTTCTCGGCGAAGTAGTGATGATGGATAAGATTTTCTCCACGAAAATGATCTCTATGAATAACCCGTCGAGGCAAACGGGACCGTCTTTGGAGGTGGCGTCTCGCCTCTATGTTTAGGACAAGAAGATTGACAAGCATAAGTGTTTCCTCCTCACTATCACTCGAGTATGAGTCTTCATCGCTATGGCTGTGAGACATACTGAGAAATGTTGGAATTGTTGATGTAGTGAAGTTTGTTTTGACATTTGTGAAGAGATGGATTGCATATTTATAGGGTAGAGGAATGCGGCTTCAGGTGCAAGCTAGTGGCTTCGCACGAAAGACAAACATGTCTTTCGTTCGAAGGCAAGTGCGGCTTGTCCCATACGACTAGTGCTTTTTGGTGAGCATGAAATTTGATTTCGTACTCACCAAAATGAATAAAACGTGATCACAACAAAATGCACATTCGAATGTATTGTAAAATAATAATTGTTATATATTTTTTGTGGAAGTAATTGTAAAGTAATTATTTTTTATAAATTTTATTTTTGAATACATGAGTATCACGTCGGATGTGTGAAAAATAATTAAAGAAAATGAAAATTGAAGTTGGTTACAGTTAGTTATATGGAAATGGTTTTTTAATGAGTAGAGGGATATATAGGGGAAAGTATAGGGGGAACGGTTGCGGGACGAGTGAATATAGGGGATGTAATCTTGCTGACGTGGATGCATAGTAACATTTAGGGGGAAAAATTTAGGGAGAACGGTTGCGGACAGTCTTCGAGCTGTGACCACCTTGGTCCTTGGACCCTCCTGCGCGCCCGTTGAAGCTGCACGCACACCGGAGCTGCGTGTTGCGCCCTCGCCGGGATGCCCTACCGGAGTTGCGCCCCACCCCCTTGCTGGAGCTACGCTGTTGAAGCTCTCATCTGCGCACGGGAGCGATGGTGCCCACCGTCGACGAGTCAAGTTCACAGTGTACACAGTAGCATCCTTTGAACAATCAAGGGTAAAAAGGGAAATACGAAATTACATGTGCTTGTGGATAGTCTGATTCAAGGAAATGACCTATTTCAGAGTTGATTAGAAGCTCAATGACATATTTGCAAGCTTAAAAGATTTAGTGACATATATTAAAACATAAAAAATTGTAATGGCATAGACATGATTAACCCTTAAAAACATTACAACCTCGACATCAAAGTGTCGGCATGTACCTATGACAAGCCTGCGTTGAGCCGATCCAACTGGCTAGGGCCATGGTACGTGCCTGCGTAAAAGAAAAATTCAGAGATGGTCCTCGACTCCTGGTGGGTGGTGGCGATCTCCCAGCTGAACTGAAAGAGCAAGCGTGCGTGTGAGACAACCAGGTCCGATCCGCCCCCGCCGAGCCGAGGACAGCAGCGGGGGCTCTCGGTCTCCTCCTAGGCTCCTACAGATCTCGTACCCCGTCACAGATCTCGCGCCCTCTCCATCCCATGCCCACCCCCCCTCGTCGGATCTGACCACTCCGCCCCTCCTCCCGTCTCCGCCGCCGGAGCTGATATCCGCGGTCATGGCGGGCGCCGCGGGCGGGTTCGTCACGCGGGCCTTCGAGGCCATGCTCAAGGAGTGCGCTGCCAACCGCGGCAAGTTCGCCGCGCTGCAGCAATCCATCCAGTCATACCTCGGTGCGTGCGGCCCCTTTCTACCCTCTCCTCCCGCGCATTGGGATCTCGTGGCGGCTGATGATGGAGCTGTGATGATCTCTGCGTGGCTTGTGTCGTTGCAGATAGTATCAAGGGGGCTACAGCAGAGGGCGCGGTCATCACCGAGGCGCTCGGGTCAGCTGGGCGCGTGCTCGACGGGCCGCAGGCCGAGCTGGTGCTGCAGCCGCTCCGCCTCGCCGTCGAGACCAAGCACGTCAAGCTCGTCGAGCCCGCGCTCGACTGCCTCCACGTAATTATTAATCATCATCATCATCATCCTATTTCTGCTCTTCCTTTGCTTGCCTTGCATGCCTGAGGTTCATGAAGCGTCAGACGTGTTGCATTGACGTCGAACACCTTGATGGGTATGATAAATGCGTGCACCATGAATGCTTTGGATGTTAGCAGCCTAGAAACGCATTTCCTTGTCTAGGGTAGATACTCGTATCGACCATTCCTCATTTTGTATGTGCAGAGCCTAGTCCCTGAATTGATTGTTTGGGTTGAGATGTGTAGATAGTTCCAGGTTTATGCCATTTGACTTATTTACAATTTTGAGAGTATTGTGATGTAACAGACTGTTGTTATATGAAGACAATAGAACTCAGGAATCAGGATGGTAAAATGAGTGTGCAGTATGAACAAGTAGCTCTGTAGACATCAAGTTGATACATCAATATGCATTTTGCATTGTCAAGGTTCAATATGCTAGGATGCTATGCTATGCATTGTCTAATATTCAGAAATATGATGTGTAGATACGTTTATTTAAGTTCTATGTTGCCATCACATACATCTCATGTAACACTGATTTTTTATCCTTGTGCAGTAATTGCATATACACTTACACAGATGTGAGATTTGGACATAGGGTGCTATTTTATCTTGCCCCTAATCCATGCATAAATCAATTTCCATATGTTCCCCCTTATACCATGTGCTAGAAAGCTCAGGGAGTGCCAAATTACTTGGGGTAGAGTTAAATGTGTAGATTTTACAATAGTTGCAAAGCAGTTCAGATCAATGTGCTATTTTCCGCTCCTTTTTCACAATATTTCATTTTGAACCAAGAACCAGTCCGTAATATATCTTACCATTTTTTTCTTGTATAAAAATACAAAATACAAAATTAGATGACACATCTTCAACAATCCATTCTGATTGAGTCGTTCAATTTCTGTTACCAGAAACTTATTGCTTATGACCATTTAGAAGGCGATCCTGGTTTAGAAGGTGGTAAAAATTCCCCAATATTTACAGACATCCTGAACATGGTATGTGGTTGCGTCGATAACACCTCCTCTGACAGGTATGCATCACATTAATGGGATAATGCCGTGTCACACTTTTTCACAAGTATTAACATGAGTATCATTCTATGTGCTATAGTACTGTTCTCCAAGTCTTGAAAGTGCTTCTTAATGCTGTTGCTTCAAATAAGTTTAGAGGTAATTTTTACAAAGCATATTCTCTATATTCCTAGTATTTTATTTATTACCCAAGTTTAACTAATACTGTTTTTTCGAAATGCATTTAGATATGAGCTTATTATAATGACATCATTAGCCAGTTAAACTTATACATAACACTTCAACATGCATGTATTGGCTTGGACAATGTTCCCTCTCATACTTTTTTTCTGTATATTTATAAAAATCATATAAGAAAATAAATTGCAAGTTGTTAATACTTAATAAATTCTTATATTTTACTGCTACAACGTCAGTGGCGCCAAAATAGTTCTGCATGTAGCTATATTCCTATGTTAAAGTACAACGTAAGCTGCAAGCTCAATACATCTTTTGTGTCTGATTCTGTTTTTTGGAATGCAGTTCATGGAGAGCCATTGCTTGGGGTCATTAGAGTATGCTATAACATTGCTCTTAATAGGTACCTGTTATATCGCTACCTTCTTGTTTGCAGTATGTTGCCTTGTTGCCCTTTGGACCATGTATGATAATTTATTCATTTGTATTTTCTTAGCAAGAGCCCTGTGAACCAGGCTACCTCAAAGGCTATGTTAACCCAGATGATCAGCATTGTATTCAGGAGAATGGAATCTGAGCAGGTAAAGAATTCCGCATATCTTATCTTGTGCGTAGGAAAATGATTCTTTGAGGTTATTTCTCTAGGTATTATTTTACTTTCTTGGTTCCAGGTTTCTGTATCGCCCGGAAGCTCTGTGGTTAAAGATATGCCTTCATCTATCACAAATGATTCTGAAAATGGAGAAATATCTACTGATGGCCAAGATGAGGAAAAGGTTACTCTGGGAGATGCATTGTCCATGAATCGGCCTTCTGAAGCTCCTCCAACGTCTGTTGAAGAGCTTCAGAATCTTGCAGGTGGAGCAGATATTAAGGTACTGAAACTGGATCTCTTGTTGCTATCGGAACTTCAAAATATGTCTCATGTATTGCATTGGTTCCATCTAATTTTAAGAGTTCTTTTACAGGGGCTGGAAGCTGTTCTAGATAAGGCTGTTGAACTTGAAGACGGGAAAAAAGTGTCACGGTTCGTTAAGCTTGTTTTAAGTTGTGCTTAGTAATCTGGGTTTTTGCTTGTCGAAGGTGATGCTTTGGGGACTTAGATGTGACAGTAACTAACTACCTTTGCCCCTCCCCCTCTGTTTTTTCCAGTGGAATTGACCTGGACACTGTGAATATAATACAGCGTGATGCACTATTGCTCTTTCGAACTCTCTGCAAGGTTGGTTGCTTGAGTAATGTTACTTTAGTGGGAGCTATGAGAAAGTAGCAATTATATACTTCCTGCGTTTTGTCATCCTTTTAGATGAGCATGAAAGAAGAAAGTGATGAGGTTGCTACCAAGACAAGGCTGCTATCACTTGAACTGCTCCAGGTTAGCTTACTTCTTTGGGGTTGCTAATGTTCATTTTTGTTTGTTTTGATGTTATTTGTAGTCATTCTCTTTAGGGATTGCTAGAGGGAGTCAGCAATGTGTTCATCAAAAATTTTCACTTCATTGATTCAGTCAAAGCATATCTTTCGTATGCTCTTCTGCGAGCATCTGTCTCTTCATCTCCAGTTGTTTTTCAGGTAAACATTTGAAATTCATTCAGTTTTGGTTTTCATCATACTTGGTGTGACAGTATGATCATTTCTGTAATAAGAGTGGGCTATCATGCTAAGTTGACTTTTCTTCTTTTATTACAGTATGCTTGTGGTATGTTTTCAGTTCTGTTGCTCCGGTTTAGAGAGAGTCTGAAGGTAAAATTATTATTATGTATGGAAGTATTGTTTGTTGTGTTGCTTTTGGTAACATTGTATTCTTTGAAATTTTAAAATATTGGCACAGGGGGAAATTGGTGTCTTCTTTCCTTTGATAGTTTTAAGGTCTCTGGATAGCTCTGATAGCCCCCTCAGCCAGAAGGCTAGTGTTCTTAGGTGACTGCCTTTTCCTTTATGGAATCCCAGCTGCATACATAATGCATGAACATACACAGTTTGGTCATTCGAGGCATCTAGTAGATTTGTGTTTAATGTCATTTACTTATTTGACTGATTTTCCAATCAGGATGTTGGAGAAAGTTTGCAAAGATCCCCAAATGCTTGCAGATGTGTTTGTGAACTATGACTGTGATCTTGAGGGGCCAAATCTTTTTGAACGCACGGTAATCATTTTTTCAATTGTCCAGAAAGCATAGCTTCTGAAATGTGCCTTTTTTTCTTTGGCTTGTAACACATCTGATTGATAATATATGTCCTACTAGGTTAGTGCGCTATCAAGAATAGCACAAGGATCTCAAATTGCTGATACTAACTCCATCGTGTCATCCCAAACAGTTTCTGTAAAAAGCTCCTCTCTCCAGGTTAATATGATTCACGTTACTCGGGCCTCCTGTATAATTTCTTGTTTATTGTTGTTTTGACATGAAGATTTTGAATTGCAGTGTTTGGTGATTATTCTGAAGTCATTGGCTGATTGGGAGCAACTTCGAAGAGATTCCTCAAAGCAAGGGAGCATTGTTGAATCTCATGAAGAGGATGCTTCAAGGAGATTGACAACTGATGAGATGAAGAACCAAGAGGATGGTCGGAATCAGTTTGAGAGAGCCAAAGCTCATAAGTCGACAATGGAGGCTGCAATCTCTGAGGTGGGGGTGTCTGCAGGTTTCATAACCACTTCGGAACTGAAATATCAGATTATTTCTTGAATGTTTTAGTTTGTAAATGTCACTTCTCCTAAACCTTTTGCAGTTTAATCGTAAACCAAGTAAAGGGATTGAATATTTGTTGTCAAATAAATTGGTAGAAAATAAGGCATCATCTGTAGCTCAGTTTCTCAAGAGCAATCCCAGCTTGGATAAGGTGATTTCAAGATTCCATTGAGCGTCTTGCTGTAACAATATAACTATTATTTAATGTTATTTGTCAAAAAGGTGTACATACATCTAACTTTTGTTAGCTGTATGCAGGTTATGATTGGTGAATACTTGGGACAGCATGAGGAGTTCCCTCTTGCTGTGATGCATTCCTATGTTGACTCCATGAAGTTTATAGGGTTGAAATTTGATGCTGCAATTCGTGCGTTCCTGAAAGGATTTCGCCTTCCTGGTGAGGCGCAGAAGATAGATCGCATAATGGAAAAGTTTGCTGAGCGGTAGGTTTATATGTATTTATAGAACTCAACACATTTTTCTTTATGATTTCCGCCAGTGACCCTCAGACACTGATATGATTATTTGCAGGTACTGTGCTGATAATCCTGAGCTTTTCAAAAATGCAGATACTGCTTATGTTCTTGCTTATGCTGTTATAATGTTGAATACTGATGCACATAATCCAATGGTGTGGCCTAAGATGTCAAAATCAGATTTTGTTCGTATGAACACTGCAAGTGATGCAGAAGAATGTGTCCCAAATGAGCTCTTGGAAGAAATTTATGATTCCATTGTCAAGGAAGAGATAAAGATGAAAGACGATTCTCATGATACTTCAAAATCCACCAAGAGACCTGAAACAGAAGAAAGAGGCCGTCTTGTCAATATTCTCAATTTAGCCCTTCCAAGACTGAAGTCAGCTAGTGATACAAAGGCAGAGAGTGAAAAGATCATCAAACAGACCCAGGCACTTTTCAAGAACCAGGGACAGAAGAAAGGTGTTTTTCATGTTGCGCAGCAGGTTGAGCTTGTTAGACCAATGCTTGAAGCTGTAGGATGGCCTTTGCTTGCAACATTTTCTGTGACCATGGAGGAAGGTGACAGTAAGCCTAGGGTTGTATCATGCATGGAAGGATTTCGTGCTGGTATCCATCTTACTCGTGTTCTTGGAATGGACACCATGCGCTATGCTTTCTTGACGTCCTTAGTGCGGTAGGTTTATCCTTTGAACGCCTTCATATAATGCAACCACATTTACTTTTCATATAGCAATATGAATATAATGCTATCCTTTTCTTTCATAACTGTTTTGCAGGTTTACATTTTTGCACGCTCCCAAGGAGATGCGCAGTAAAAATGTTGAGGCACTGAGGACTCTTCTTGGTTTAGCTGACACTGATATGGATGCTTTACAAGATACTTGGAATGCTGTTTTAGAATGTGTCTCAAGACTCGAGTATATCACTTCGAACCCTTCAATTTCTGCAACTGTAATGCTGGGATCAAATCAAATATCGAGGGATTCTGTAGTCCAATCGCTGAAAGAGTTGGCTGGAAAGCCTGCTGAACAAATCTTTGTAAACAGTGTAAAACTGCCAAGTGATTCAATTGTTGAATTCTTCACCGCCCTATGTGGTGTTTCTGCTGAAGAACTAAAACAAACACCTGCTCGTGTCTTTAGCTTGCAGAAGCTTGTAGAGATAAGCTATTATAACATGGCTCGCATTCGGCTGGTATGCTCTGTTTCTTGTTCTCTGTGCCATCCATTTTACACCATTTTTCCTAGACAATAATTATGAAGTGATAAATAAGTTGGTCTAAACATTTATACATGGAAATGTAGGTGTGGGCTAGAATATGGTCTGTGTTGGCCCAGCACTTTATTGCTGCTGGAAGCCACAATGAGGAGAAAGTTGCAATGTATGCCATTGATTCACTAAGACAGCTTGGTATGAAGTACTTGGAGCGTGCTGAATTAAACAATTTCACATTTCAGAGTGACATACTGAAACCTTTTGTCATTTTAATGAGGAATACCCACAACTCAAAAATCCGAGGTTTAATTGTTGATTGCATTGTTCAGGTATGTCCTTGTGCATGAACTTTGACACATATATGAATCTATGAAATGTAATGATCTGGTGTTTCTTACCAAATGATGCTACATGTAAAAACTTTGCTGGATGTACATGTAGTTGATCAAGTCAAAAGTTGGTAGCATAAAGTCAGGGTGGCGTTGCGTATTCATGATATTTACTGCAGCAGCTGATGATGAGGATGAATCAATTGTTGAGAGTGCTTTTGAAAATGTAGAACAAGGTAAATAAGGAATTTATACAGCCGGCTTGTAAAGTGCCTTACACAGCTTATATCCTACATATGTTGAAATTTTATTTGCTGATTTTGTGAACTAAATGGTGTCTTACAGTTATCTTGGAACATTTTGACCAAGTTGTTGGTGATTGCTTCATGGATTGCGTCAACTGTCTTATTGGTTTTGCAAATAACAAGTGCACTCCTCGGATTAGTTTGAAGGCTATTGCTCTCCTGCGTATATGTGAAGATCGTTTGGCAGAGGTTTTGATTATCTGTAACCTTCACCTACATATTCATGAGAGTAGGGCCCTTTTTGCGTGTCTCAACTCTCATTTATCTCTACCATACAGGGATTCATTCCAGGCGGCGCTATTAAACCTATTGATGTTGTTCCAGAGGCCAATTTTGATGTGACTGAGCATTATTGGTTTCCTATGCTAGCTGGTTTGTCTGATTTGACTTTAGACTCCAGACCAGAAGTCAGACACTGTGCACTGGAAGTGTTGTTTGATTTGTTGAATGAAAGAGGACATAAGTTCTCTTCTCCCTTCTGGGAGAGTATTTTTCATCGTGTACTATTTCCAATTTTTGATCATGTAAGGCATGCTGGAAGGGATGGGCTTTCTTCTTCTGGGGATGATTGGCTTCGTGATACTAGCATTCATTCGCTGCAGTTAATCTGCAACCTTTTCAATACATTCTATAAGGTAGCATGTGTTCTTCCTTTTAGTTGCTTGACAAACATCCTTTGTATAATTCAGAATATAAGTGTGATGAAACTGGTCATCCGCTACTTCTATAGATATCACATTGAAACTTGTTTGGTTGGCCATCGTCTGACTGTGGCACTTACAGGAGGTATCCTTTATGCTTCCACCTCTTCTCAGTTTGCTGCTTGAATGTGCGAAAAAAACAGACCAAACTGTCGTTTCAATTTCTCTTGGCGCTTTAGTTCATCTGATTGAAGTTGGTGGTCACCAGTTCAGTGATGGTGATTGGGAAACATTATTAAAGAGTATTAGGTATTCTGTGAAATTTTGTTCCTACCAAGTTTTTTTTTTACTTTTTTTCATTATTTATTTATTCGTTGCTGTTAATATCACTTGTCAGGGATGCGTCATACACAACTCAGCCTCTTGAACTGCTCAATTCATTAGGATTCCATAAATCAAACAACCAGCAGTTACTTTCAAGAGAAGAAAGCAATGCACATGGCAATAGTTACCATGGCAGCCGGGGGGAACCCTCCATCGTTAATAATGGTGAGCATAGTCATGCAGAGGCAGGTCCACAAACTAGCCTGGAGAATTCGGAAGGTACCACGAGCAGAGGTGTTCATATGATCATATCGCTGTGTTGATGCACTAATTTAGTAAATTCCATACAGATTGGAACATGAAAGGTTTACACAATTTATGTATTCATAGGTTTACCGTCACCATCAGGGAGAACACAACCTGCTGTTTCCCCACGTGGCCAAAGCTTTGGACAAAGAATTATGGGCAATATGATGGATAATCTTTTGGTTAGAAGTCTTACATCCAAATCAAAAGGTCGAGTCGATGATATTGCTCCACCCTCACCTGTGAAGGTATATGTATGCTCTTCCCTCCAGCACATGTTGATAGGTCATACCGTCATAGTCATAGGTACTATGGTTTGGGCATTAGTAGTCTATTACTCCCTCCGTTCTAAATTATAAGTCATTTAGGTACATAACTTTGGCTAGGTATCTAGACATAGCACATATATTTAGATGCATACCAAAAGCTCTGTACTTAGAAAAGCGAAAAACTACTTATGATTTGGAACAGAGGGAGTAGTTGCTTGTAGCTTGGTGTATCTATGATTGTACACATCAATAAGTATTAGACCACACATTCCTCGAAAAAGTTTTTTTTTGCTTTATTTGGTATTTCTCAAACTTCATTTTGATCCACCTCACACAGGAGGCTGGTTATTTTGTTGTAGTTTGTATGTTAACTTCTGACGTTTGAGTCCATTTGGTATTTGAACAAGAGATGTATTAAATGGACTCATAATTATTATGGTACCATGTATGGTTAACGAACTTATATTATGCTACTCTATTGTTGTGAGACAATTGTATGGGCCTTCATTAGTACTCAATGTATTATTTTGAATAAGTTTTGTAGTTTTACTAACTCTGCTATTCCACTCTTCCAAAAAAATTGTCATTGTTGAAGACTGAAGCTGCTTACTCATATGAGCTTTGTTTAGCTGTTCTAATAACCCTCATATTTGGTAGCTCATCTGGCATCCAAAAGCTAGCCAGGAACATTTCTTAGTATGCCTAGTATGAAAGTACTGATATTTTCTCCTTTGGCTTTGTGCTTATTGAGCTTAGGCCCCTGATGATGATGAGACAGACAAGGCTGAAGGGGAAGAGAGCCCTATGATGGAAACTGTCCGGAGCAAATGTATCACACAGTTGCTGCTGCTCGGGGCAATTGACAGCATACAGGTAAGCAGTTTCCTCCACTTTATATGCATGCTCTTAGATCTGAGTCCATCCATTGTTTCTCTGACAATGTGGACTGGAAGCACCTTTGTCTGTGATACAATTGAGGACTTCTAGTTGCAAATAAGGAATTCATCACCCTAATATATTAGCCAGCCCTACTTGGGTTGATATACTGTGATTAACTATTGATGAAACATTTCAGAAGAGGTATTGGAGCAGGTTAAAAGCTACACAACAGATAGCAATAATGGATATCTTGCTCTCACTGCTAGAATTTGCTTCTTCGTATAACTCACCTTCAAATTTTCGGACGAGAATGCACCATATACCTCTAGAAAGGTAAGACCTGAAGACCAAATGATTTTTGCTTTTGTTGATCTAGGAATCAGTTTCTAACACTTTAAATTTGGGTAGACCTCCACTGAATCTTCTCCGTCAAGAACTAGTTGGAACAACAATTTATTTAGATATCCTTCATAAGTCAACAGTGGAGCAGGACAAAATTGACTCCATTGAGGAAACAAATGGTTTAAATGTGGAATCTGGTGACCAGGAAAAGATCAAGTACCTAGCAGAAGGGAAGCTGGTTTCTTTTTGTGGGCAGATTTTGAAAGAGGCGTCTGTTCTCCAGCCTAGCACTGGGGAGGCTGCCAGTGCAGACATACATCGTGTATTAGACTTACGGGCACCTGTTATTGTAAAGGTACATATCTGGATCCTGGAAGATTTATGTTAGGTCTTTGAAATTCTCATCCATGTTTTACGATAATCTGTTTATGCTCTGACATGAAATTTTGTTTACATTTCAGGTTTTGAAAGGAATGTGCATCATGGATGCTCAGATCTTCAGAAGGCACCTGAAAGAGTTCTATCCATTAATTACCAAACTTATCTGTTGTGATCAGGTATGGACTTTCTCAGATGTGCTGTTTCTAGGTACCATCAACGAAACATGTGATAACACCAGAGCTTTAACTTGTGGTTATGCTTCAGATGGATGTTCGTGGAGCCCTTGGTGATCTCTTTAGCAAACAGCTTACTCCACTCATGCCCTGAAGTCTGGCAGTATTTCCTCCCTTGCATAGATCTTGTTGGAACATATTCTTCGTCAGCATTTTTGTGCAAACATGGAGCACCGGTTGGGTGCTTGACATCCTTAACGCGCTTTCTGGTGCAACAGCTACTCCCTAGGAACTTAAGAGCTTGATCAGCGGGAACGGCAGGTCCCTAGGCCACATCTTTTTTTTTTGGATGACGCAAGGGAAGTAGCTTGACTGATGCGCACACCGTGTTTTTCCTAGCAGGCTTGTACTTTGGAGCTATTTATCTGTGCCCGGACAGGGATGATGCTTCCATTATACAGTAGAGTAGTGTTGGTAATATGTACACATTGTTGAGAACGTTGTACTTGAGGCCTGTTGTTATTATACGGCAATAGTAGATTGTTTGCGGCAAGCCTCGTTTTTTGTGCGTCTAATTCTCTGACTTGCAGAATTGCGGTGGCAAATACCCATTGCCCTCCAAGTTGTGCGTTAGCGTATTTATCCGTAGTTGACAGCAATGAACATATTACTACTGCTTTCTGTATTTTCTATTAACGCATGCACATAGTTTATTGGGTTTCCATATTTTCAATCACCTGTGAGAATCTTAGAAGTCAAGTGAATCCATTGCTGCCACCGTAAGTGCATTGCGCATTGTTTATTTGTTCCAGTCACCGGCCGAGAATCCGAGAATGCCAAGGTCAATGCAGCATATTATCAACTATTTTATACGATAAAACTGTAGGGAAACCCTAAACCCCCACGGCAAAGTGCTTTATTATATTAAAACAGAAACCGCAGGAAACTGGAGTGATCACTGTGGAACGAATAAGAGACACACAAATCCATAATGAAGCCGGTGAGACAATCGAAAACAGGTCAGGCCATTAAAACCTAGCTTGTAAGAAAAATAGAAACGGTCTAGATACTATATTGCGTTTTTCTTCAAGCACTATATACATTAAGAAACTCCATACAACCCAGTGTATTTAAGACTTATATCTTATTCACTAGAACCTCTCAAGATACGGCTCATTTATATGGATTGTATCGGTGAAACCGTATCCAAACTTAGAGAACCGTGCTAAAGACGTTCCTTTACAAGATACGTCTTTTATGTTTTTTATACTTACCTCCTTGATACCCCTTAAGAGAACTGTGCTAAAGACGTTCCTTTATCGAGGGACAAGGCTTGCTTATAATGGATCGGTTGCAAGTGTTAAGGGAAGTTGAAGGAATTGACATCGATGGACCAAAGCAACGGTAAAGAGCAAGCAAAGTTGCAAGAAAAGAACCAATGAGGCTACATGATGACTTGAAGCAGATCATATCATTCATGGGAGATTTAGTTCACAGGAGCTCATTACATATGAGACACATGACATGGTGTCATGTAGCTAGGTAGAGAAGCTCTAGAGATAATACTTGGCTATGATGGACTAGTTGCAAAAGTAAAGGGCAAGTCGGAGGACTTGACACTGATGATTTGAAGCGACATTGAAGAGCAAGCGAAGTTACGATCGATAAACCAACAAAGGCTACATTATGACATGAAGTGAATTGTATCATTCATGGAGTTTGGATGCTTGTGTACCATTATCATTGGAGGAGATGAAATGGAATGCAAAAGGAAAATGTATGACTTGTAGGATTTTTTATTTTATTGGTCAAATGTTGTGTAGAGAAAAGCTTGATCGAGTTTAGGATACATGGATGTACTATTAAGAGGGACAAACTTGTTTGCATATCGGTCATCTAGTGTCACTTGTGATATCTAACATGCGACACACTTAGATCGAGTGGCATGGTGAAAAGGGCTAGAAAATTGCTTTGAAAATGTTTGTGAAAAAGGCTAACTCTTGTGCTCAAGTTTGTGACACACTTTCGAGTTGGTAATCATCCAAAAATGGTAATAATGTGAGTTTGGTGGATTGTTTGACTTAGAGAGGTAGATTATCCATGAAGCTACCCAGGTAGTGGACAAAAAGAGTGTTTTTGTCTTGAATTAGAGTTTGAACGACATACTATCTAGCCTTAGGGGCGGACCATTCGTTGATCTTTTCTAAGAGGTGAACAATATATTGAAACTATCTGGGTTTAAAAATGTTATATTGGCGGCCTGTCTAGGCCCTTGGGCGGACTATCTATTGTACTATTCTAGATATGGATTGAAACTTCAGTTTCTAAGAGAAAATGTGTTTTGGTGGTAGACTACCTAGGTGTCACACCCGGGTTTTAGGGGTCCAAAACCCGGGCGCGAAATAAACACCAGGTGTGCTGGAACCAAGTCTCACACATATGATGAATAGTGGCACAGAAACGAATGTCACATCTTTACTATATAATAGGAGTTCTGTACAAAATAAATAAATAATTACATCATAAGGAGACAACGACCCAACAACCCAAAGTTGACTGGGAGACGATGACCTAGACCTCTCACGAACTCGTCGCAGCATCCTCCAAGCGCCTCATCATGTGGTACTTGTTCTTGACCTATGGGGGTGTGAGACAGCAAGAGTGAGCTCACATACGTTCATCGCTCAACAAGTTGTGGGGAATAATGTGCATGAACTCGCCAAAGGTGGGAGCTCATGTGAAGTGTAAGGCTTACCAAAGAGGATGGTTAAACCCGAGCATTGCTTTTAAAGTTGGTCAAAATTTTATTAGCAATTACTAAGTATAAGTAAATACCAACTCAATTAAGTAGTAGAACAAAAGGGATAACAACACCTGCGATGCAATGCATATGACAAATTAAATTTAGTTCCATAAATTAATCATATGAGTGTCCGAGCTGCTCATGACCGTGAGCACGACTGATATATCAGTTTTACACTCTGCAGAGGTTGCACATCTTTACCCACAAGTCATGTTACCCATCTACCAAGAGAAGATCAATCCCATACATCTCTACTGAGGAGGCTAGGCAGGGTAACACTACGAGGCCTTTATAAAGTTCCACTATCTTCAGAAAACCCGCTATAGTTTATAGAAAACTCCAATGCAGGGATCCCTCGTCTGACTACCATCGCTGCAAAATCAACCCAAGGATCTCCCTACACTGACCACTCCCCTACTGCCCTTGCCCCTTTCGGGTAAGGTAGTCATCCACTAGCTTTCCTAATTAACCAGCCAAGTGCGTCCCATCAAACCCTTGTGGTAGCACTGTTTTCCCAGGTGGTCTCTCCATGTTCCAATTAACATAATGATCTTAACATGAACAGTAATAATAAACTGATAATAAAAGTATAATCATGAATAATGTGTATGTCTATGCCCAAAACCACAAAAAGCAATAGCAGGTACTACCCAAAAATTCAGTGGTAAACAAGGTATAAAAATAGTCAAACTAGGGTAACCTATTGAGTCCCATCAAAATTAACCTATGTAGAT
Source organism: Zea mays (assembly GCF_902167145.1). Classification (NCBI taxonomy): domain Eukaryota; kingdom Viridiplantae; phylum Streptophyta; class Magnoliopsida; order Poales; family Poaceae; genus Zea; species Zea mays. The sequence goes on from NC_050097.1 coordinate 212,411,762, forward strand.
CATTATGATTAATCAGAACACGACTGGGTAAAAAGAAGTGATCAAGGGCACAACTTGCCTGGGACTTGAGATTCCAGGTACCAACTTGCTCTTCAGGTGACTCGTGTCCTTACTGCTAAACATAGCAATACAGACAAACATGGTATAGGCAAAATTAACATCACACCAAACATAAGAATAAACTGCATAATAATAAATTACATGTTGCTACGAGGTCGTGGGAACGAGAATCACTAAATTCGGAGTTACGATTAAAGAGTTATGGTTTTCCGAAGATCCACGTGGTTAAATATAGAATAGACTAAGTGCAACATTTTAACATATATTTTATGACAAAAGAATGTGACCTGATGATAATAAATATTATTGTGAGACTAATGCAACTAGAATGGATCAAAACGGAGTTACGGTTATTGAGTTATGAATTTTTGGAGTTATTTAATGTCCGGTATAGACTAATTCAAGTGAACCATTTTAATCTAAGTTTCATGGCTAAACAGAGTTACTAGATGATAAATAATGTTAACATAAAATTAATGCCACTGGAATGGATCAATTTGAAGTTAGAATGAATTAAATATGAATTAAATAGATTTCTAACATTATTTTTATACCCAAAAACCCATTTTATATATTGATTTTCTTCCTTTATTCGATGTATGGACTGGGGCATTATTTCTTTGAACTATAGGGTTCTCTGTGTAAAAATCTAGGGTTATGCGCGCTATTCCCAGCCACGGTATGGATGTCGGATTGATTATACAAAAGCTGAGGGTCTCATCTGCAAAATGCACAGGTCGAAGGGGTATCTCAACGTCTCGGCCGCCGGATCAGAAACTCGTGGCTTAGATTAGTTTTCCTATCCTAGTGAACCGGTATAGAACGCAAGCCCTCGGATCTAAGATCGACGTCTAGGATTTTAAAACGGTCATATGGATTCTCATGCGCTCGATCCAGATCAGACGGCCCGATCTGATCCATGTGATTCGTTATAGGTTGGTCAAATCTACACCATTCATGGACCGATCAACGGTTAGGGATGCCTCTTCCTCCTATTGCCGCCGACTAGACGGACGGCGTCGAGCACGGATGCGGCGGCGCCATGGCCGAAACCTCCCACCCTCGATTTTAAGCCTTAAAATCCGATTTGACCGGTGAAACGTGATGAGCCGACTACATCAAACACGGGCAAGGGTCAATTACCAGCAATAATGCGATGAGGGTGCTTGTCCACAGCGTGGGGCGGAAACGGCGGTGCTCCCCAATGTCGGCGAGAAACCCCGAGCTCCGCCCAGCATCGAGAACGTGCGGCGCGGACCGGTGAACATCGGTCACCCAGCGAAGTCCCCTAGGCCAGCATCCATGGACACGATCGACGACGAGTCAGAGCACCCATGCGGCAGCTCCCCATTCCTTCCGCAATCCCCGAATTCGGCGTACACCATTGCGGTGGTTTTTTGGCACCAGGAATCGTTAATGCGGCAAGATGCGAAGGGGGTCATGAGGGCCGGCTTAAATACCCAAAGGACGCCCGCAATGGTCGGAGATCACCGTGGGTTTGTTGGCGGGTTCTACGGTGCTCGCAACGATCTCCATGAACAAGATGAGTTCGACAGGGTGGACCCACCCGTCAGCGGTTTTAGCCACGCTCGACCAATGTCTGCAGCTGCCTGGCGAGACCCACATGTAAGCGGTAGGTTTCCCAACTAGAGCGCAGTGGGTCGTGGTGGTCTGACGACTTTGGGGCCAAAGACCCAGTGACCGCGCGAGGGAGAGAATGAAGACGGCGCTGACCCGGGTCCCACGTGGAAGTGGCTAGGAGGGCATGAAGTGGGCTGGCGGGGTTGGGAGCCAAGTGGGCCGAATACCAGGTCTACGACCCAATTTAGGTAGTTTTCCCTTTTCCTTTTTATTTTAGCTTTATTTATTTATTTATTTATTTATTTCTTTTCCAAATTTGAAACTTCAATCCAAATTTTAAATCATGTTTGCACTTCAGCTTTCCAAATATATCCACTAAAAATCCTAATATGAAGATAATGTCTATTATTTATTTTGTAATATTTTTATTTTCTTTATAGTGTATATTCTTTCCCTCCTTCATTTTCAAATTCTATTTTTTAAACTTAAACTTGTCTCGCGAACTTAAACACAAACGCACAATTATAAGAACTTCAGCCTGAGATGCATATTTCTATATTTATTTATTTTGCTATTTGACTACTTTACTTCTCCTAAGTGAGTATGCACAAAAAGGAAATTTAATAATTCCAAAAATACTTTTATGTAAATACATGTATTTATTTATTTTATTATTTTTACCTTATACAAATTATAGGGCTTTACAAATCCTACCCCCTTAACAGAAATCTCGTCCTCGAGATTAGTTAAGAAAAGGGATACAAAAGGATTGGTTTGTAATCTATGTTTCAGTTTCTAAGTGGTTTTAGTATTAAAAGATTTTTTGCTTAAGTTTACGACACAAATTGGTAGGTGATTAGAAAAGCGTGGGTGTATATATGTATGTCCACTTTATTATGTAGGATAGAAGATGCCTTTAAAGCATAGGTCTAGGCAAGAAGGGTAGAGTAAGGAAAGACTCCCTCCAATATTGTGGATCTTGATTCCTATTCTTCTTTAATGAAATTGATCTCTTCCATCTTGAGCTTTGGTGGCTCCTTCCGGGTTTAGGACATGAGGTTAAGATAGATCTGTAGGTAACAGATGGATAAAGGGTTTAGAAGGTCGCTATATGCTAGATGGGATTAGGTATTGAAAGGGAAATGTGCCCTTGGGCCATTTCTATAATATTTTGGTGATTAAGTGTCCAACACATAGTGAGTGAGATATTGTGTGCCAAACAAGCAAAAAGTGCAAATCATGTAACGAGGTACGTTTCTAGACTTAGTATATTGTTTTGAGTACTAACATATTTTGTCTAAGTGCTAGAAACAGAGAAAAGGAAAAGAAGAAAAGGATTGAAGTGACTTGGCTGTGTACATCCAAAGTTCAGCTCGGTCTGGCACATCGGACTGTCCGGTGGTGCATCGGACTGTCCGGTGCGCCAGGCTGAACTCCAGTGAACATGCCGCTCTTGGGAAAAGTTTGACCGCGTATGGCTATAATTCACTGGACTGTTCGGTGGTGCACCGGACTGTTTGGTGAGTCAATGGTCGACTGTGCAACGGTCGTCCGCGCAATCCGCGGGCGACACGTGGCCTGCGCCAACGGTCGACAGGGGGCACCGGACTGTCCGGTGCGCCAACTGTCACGAATCTACAACGGTCGTCTGCGCCAGAATAGGAAAGAGATCTGCACCGGACCGTCTACAGTGACTGTCCGGTGGCGCACCGGACTGTCCGGTGCGCCACCCGACAGAAGGCAAGGATAGCCTTCCTTATTGGCCTCCAACGGCTCCTAGCTGCCTTGGGGCTATAAAAGGGACCTCTAGGCACATGGAGGAGTCACCCAAGCATTCAAGAAACATTCTAAGACTTCTAGACTCCAAATTCACGCATTTGATTCTTTGAGATAGTGACTTGAGCTCCATTGAGTTGTGAACTCCGTGGGTTGCGTTTTGAGCTCAAGTTGTGACTTGTGTGCGTGATTGTGCTGTGATTTGAGTCTTGTGTGCGTTGCTCTCCCCTCCCTTACTTCTGTGCTTCTTTTGTGATCATTATTGTAAGGGCAAGAGGCTCCAAGTTGTGGAGATTCCTCGCAAATGGGAGAAAGACAAAGAAAGGAAAAACCGTGGTATTCAAGTTGATCATTGGATCACTTGAAAGGGGTTGAGTGCAACCCTTGTCTATTGGGACGCCACAACGTGGAAGTAGACAAGTATTACTTGGCCGAACCACGGGATAAAAATCGCGTGTCTCTTGTGTGCTTTACCTTTGATTATCTGTGGTCACAAGAACTCGCTTCAAGCTACTTAGCCGTTCTAACTTACATAACAAAGTCTTGTGGCTATTAGTGTTGAATTTTACAGGATCACCTATTCACCCCCCTCTAGGTGCTCTCAATTGGTATCAGAGCCGTTCTCTTCACGTAAGGGACTAATCGCCCGAAGAGATGGATCCTAAGGGAAAGGGGATGGTGGTCAACGACAAAGAGAAGGAGTACATCTTCAACGAGCCAAGAGACGACAAGCCCACTGACTCTGGCTCGAGTCACAAGAAGAAGGACGGGAAGAAGAAGAGGCGCATCAAGAAGATCATTTACTACGACAGCGATGAATCCTCTTCTTCACCAAGAGACAACAACGACGACTCGTCTAAGAAGAAACCGGTTAATCAAAACTTTTCATTTGATTATTCTCGTATTCCTTTCAATTCCAATGCTCATTTGCTTTCAATTCCTCTTGGTAAACCTCCACACTTTGATGGAGAGGACTACTCTTTTTGGAGTCACAAAATGCGTAGTCACTTATTTTCTCTCCATCCTAGTATTTGGGAGATAGTTGAAAATGGAATGCACTTTGATAGTACGGATAACCCTATGTTTATTAATGAGCAAATTCATAAGAATGCACAAGCTACCACTGTTTTGCTAGCATCCTTGTGCAGGGACGAATACAACAAGGTGAGCGGCTTGAACAACGCCAAGCAAATTTGGGATACCCTCAAGATATCGCATGAGGGAAACGACGCCACCATGATCACCAAAATGGAGTTGGTGGAAGGCGAGCTAGGAAGGTTCACGATGATCAGGGGAGAGGAGCCAACACAAACATACAACAGGCTCAAGACCCTGGTCAACAAGATTAGGAGCTATGGAAGTACAAGATAGACGAACCACGACGTCGTCCGACTTATGCTAAGGTCATTCACGGTAATTGACCCCCATCTTGTAAATCTCATTCGTGAAAATCCCAGGTACACCAAAATGACGCCCAAGGAGATACTCGGAAAGTTCGTGAGCGGGCGCATGATGGTGAAAGAAGCACGGTACGTAGACAACGCGCTTAATGGTCCACTACCTGTCTACGAGCCTCAACCTGTTGCTCTCAAAGCAACAAGCAGCAAGGAGGCGCTACCTAGCAAGGTGGCACAAGTTGAGGCTACCGGGCTAAACGAAGATGAGATGGCCCTAATCATTAAGCGCTTCAAGACCGCACTAAAAGGACGCAAGGAGTACCCAAACAAGAACAAAGCAAAGGGAAAGCGCTCCTGCTTCAAATGCGGTAAGACTGGTCACTTTATAGCAAATTGTCCCGATAATGCTAGTGACCAGGAACAAGAAAAGAGCGGGAAGAAGGAGAAGAAAAAGAGCTACAGGAAGGCAAAGGACGAGGCACACCTCGGAAAGGAATGGGACTCGGACTGCTCTTGTTTCGACTCCGACGACGAAGGACTCGCTGCCTCGACCTTCAACAAGTCCTCTCTCTTCCCCAACGAACGACACACTTGCCTCATGGCCAAGGAGAAGAAGGTAAGTGTTCGAGAAACCCCTAAGTATACTACTTCAAGCGATGATGATTCTAGTGATGATGAAGTAGATTATACCGATTTATTTAAGGGCTTAGATAGAGCAAAAGTAGATAAAATTAATGAGTTAATTGATGCTCTAAATGAAAAAAGATAGATAGCTAGAGAAGCAAGAGGACATTTTATATGAAGAACATGACAAATTTGTTAGTGTACAAAAGTCTCTTGCTTTAGAAACTAAAAGAAATGAAATGTTATCCTCTGAACTGTCTATGTGCCATGAATCAATCTCTAGTTTAAAGATATTGAATAATGATTTAAATGCTAAGCTAGAGGTAGCTAATAAATCTAGTTCTTGTGTAGAACATGTTGTAATTTGCAATAGATGCAAGGATTTTGATATTGATGCTTGTGATAAACATCTTGCATCTATTACCAAATTAAATGATGAGGTGGCAAGTCTTAATGCTCAACTTAAGACTTGCAAGATTGATTTTGATAAGTTAAAGTTTGCTAGGGATGCCTACGCCGTTGGTAGACACCCCTCAATTAAGGATGGACTTGGCTTTCGAAAGGAAGCCAAGAACTTAACAAGCCAAAGGGCTCCTATTCCCAACAAGGAGAAAGGAAAGGCCCCTATGGCTAATAGCACTCAAAGGAATCATGCCTTCATTTATAATGATAGAAAATTTTCTAGAAATGCTCATTATAATAGGAGTTATATTCATAATGCCTTTAATTCACATGCTATGATTGCCTCTAGCTCTACTTTTGTGCATGGTAGGCCTAGGAAAAGTAATGTTGTGCATCATGTGTCTAGGAGAGTATGTAATGAACCTTCTACCATTTACAATGCTTGCAATACTTCATTTGCGCTTTTATGTAAGAATGATAAAGTAGTTGCTAGAAAGTTGGGATCCAAATGCAAGGGAGACAAGACTTGTATTTGGGTTCCAAAGGCTATTGTGACTAACCATGTAGGACCCAACAAGAGTTGGGTACCTAAAATCCAAGTGTAAATTGCCTTGTAGGTTTATGCATCCGGGGGCTCAAGCTGGATTATCGACAGCGGATGCACAAACCACATGACGGGGGAGAAGAAGATGTTCACCTCCTACGTCAAGAACAAGGATTCCCAGGATATGATTATATTTGGAGATGGGAACCAAGGCAAGGTGAAAGGTTTGGGAAAGATAGCCATCACAAGCGAGCACTCTATTTCAAATGTATTCTTAGTAGAGTCATTAGGGTATAATCTCCTGTCTGTAAGTCAATTGTGCCACATGGGCTACAATTGTTTGTTTACAAATGTTGATGTTTCTGTCTTTAGAAGGAGTGATGGTTCATTAGCGTTTAAGGGTGTATTAGACGACAAACTCTACTTAGTTGATTTTTCGAAAGAGGAGGCCGATCTAGATGCATGCTTAATAGCTAAGACTAGCATGGGCTGGCTGTGGCATCACCGTCTAGCACATGTTGGGATGAAGAACCTTCATAAACTTCTAAAGGGAGAACATGTGTTAGGACTAACCAATGTCTGCTTCGAAAAAGATAGACCTTGTGCAGCTTGTCAGGCAGGGAAACAGGTGGGAAGCACTCATCACAACAAGAATGTGATGACTACATCAAGACCACTGGAGCTTCTTCACATGGACCTCTTCGGACCCGTCGCCTACCTTAGCATCGGGGGAAGTAAGTATGGTCTAGTAATTGTTGATGATTTTTCCCGCTTCACTTGGGTGTTCTTTTTGCAGGATAAATTAGAAACCCAAGGGACCCTTAAGCGCTTTCTAAGGTGGGCTCAAAACGAATTTGAGCTCAAGGTGAAAAAGATAAGAAGCGACAACGGGTCCGAGTTCAAGAATCTGCAAGTGGAGGACTATCTTGAGGAGGAAGGCATCAAGCACGAGTTCTCCACTCCCTACACACCACAACAAAATGGTGTGGTAGAGAGGAAGAACAGGACGCTTATCGACATGGCGAGGACGATGCTTGGAGAATTCAAGTCGCCCGAGCGGTTTTGGTCGGAAGCTGTGAACACAGCTTGCCATGCCATAAACCGGCTCTACCTACATCGCCTCCTCAAGAAGACCTCATACGAACTTCTTACCGGTAACAAACCCAACGTCTCATACTTTCGTGTATTTGGGAGCAAATGTTACATTCTAGTGAAGAAAGGTAGAAATTCTAAATTTACTCCCAAAGCAGTAGAAGGGTTTTTACTAGGGTATGACTCAAATACAAGGGCGTATAGAGTCTTCAACAAATCATCGGGTTTGGTTGAAGTCTCTAGCGACGTTGTATTCGATGAAACTAATGGCTCTCCAAGAGAGCAAGTTGATCTTGATGATGTAGATGAAGATGATGTTCCAACGGCCGCAATACACACCATGGCGATTGGAGATGTGCGACCACAGGAACAACAAGAGCAAGATCAACCTTCTTCCTCAACAATGGTGCATCCCCCAACTCAAGATAATGAACAGGTCCCTCAAGAAGAGGCGAGTGATCAAGGGGGAGCACAAGAAGAACAAGTTATGGAGGAAGAAGCACCATTGGCACCTCCAACTCAAGTCCGAGCGACAATTCAAAGGAATCACCCCGTTGACCAGATTTTGGGTGACATAAGCAAGGGAGTAACTACTCGCTCAAGATTAGCTAACTTTTGTGAGCTGTCGGCGTTTCGAGACCGGGGGGTCCCTAAGCCGACGAGTGAATGTCGCCGCGTGCCCCAGCCCAGATGGGTCGACGCGAGGCCGAGCGCGAAGGGGGGAAGTGAGGTGGCCGGAGATGGGCGTGAGAGAGGTGGAAATCCCGCGGCCTTCGTGTTCGTCCCGCGCCCAGGTCGGGTGCGCTTGCAGTAGGGGGTTACAAGCGTCCACGCGGGAGAGGGAAGCGAGCGGCCCCAAGAGAGCGCCTGTCCCGTCCTCATCCCCGCGTGGCCAACCTTCTCTAAGAGGGCCCTGGTCCTTCCTTTTATAGGCGTAAGGAGAGGATCCAGGTGTACAATGGGGGTGTAGCAGAGTGCTACGTGTCTAGTGGGGGAGAGCTAGCGCCCTAAGTACATGCCGATGTGGCAGCCGGAGAGATTTTGGCACCCAGCTGGTGTGATGTCGTGGCCGTCGGAGGAGCGACGGAGCCTGGCGGAGGGACAGCTGTCGGAGCGGTTGAGTCCTTGCTGACGTCCTCCTGCTTCCGTAAGAGAGCTGAGAGCCGTCGTCGTCACAGAGCATGCGGGGCGCCATCATTGCCTATCCGGCGGAGCTAGCCAGATGGGACACCGGTCTTGTTCTCTTCGGCCCGAGTCAGCTCGGGGTAGGGTGATGATGGCGCTTCCTGTTGACGTGGCTGGCCTGCGCCCTAGGTTGGGCGACGTGGAGGCTCCTTCGAAGCCGAGGTCGAGTCTGTCTTTCATGGCCGAGGCCGAGTCCGAGCCCCTGGGTCGGGCGAGGCGGAGGTCGTTCGGCAGAGGCCAGGGCGGAGTCCGAGCCCTAGGGTCGGGCGAATCGGAGTTCGTCGTCTTCTAGGGCTGAGCCCGAGTCCGAGCCCTGGGGTCGGGCGAAGCGGAGTTCGTCGTCTTCCGGGACTTAGCCCGAGTCCGATCCCTGGGTCGGGCAGAGCGGAGTTCGCCATCTTCCGGGACTTAGCCCGAGTCCGAGCCCTGGGTCGGGCGGAGCGGAGTTCGCCGTCTTCCGGGACTTAGCCCGAGTCCGAGCCCTGGGTCGGGCGGAGCGGAGTTCGCCGTCTTCCGGGACTTAGCCCGAGTCCGAGCCCTGGGTCGGGCGGAGCGGAGTTCGCCGTCTTCCGGGACTTAGCCCGAGTCCGAGCCCTGGGTCGGGCGGAGCTTCCTATGGTGCCTTTGGCAGGGCCTGACTGCCTGTCAGTCTCACTCTGTCAAGCGGCACTGCGGTCAGAGTGGCGCAGGCGGCGCTGTCCTTCTGTCAGGCCGGTCAGTGGAGCGGTGAAGTGACGGCGGTCACTTCGGCTCTGCCGGGGGGCGCGCGTCAGGACAAAGGTGTCAGGTCACCTTTGCATTAAATGCTCCTGCGACTTGGTCGGTCGGTGCGGCAATTTAGTCAGGGTTGCTTCTTAGCGAAGGCAGGGCCTCGGGCGAGCCGGAAATATGTCCGCCGTTGGAGGGGGGCCTCGGGCGAGACGGAAATCCCCCGGGGTCGGCTGCCCTTGTCCGAGGCTAGGCTCGGGCGAGGCGTGATCGAGTCGCTCGAATGGACTGATCCCTGACTTAATCGCACCCATCAGGCCTTAGCAGCTTTATGCTGATGGGGGTTACCAGCTGAGAATTAGGAGTCTTGAGGGTACCCCTAATTATGGTCCCCGACAGTAGCCCCCGAGCCTCGAAGGGAGTGTTAGCACTCGCTTGGAGGCTTTCGTCGCACTTTTTTGCAAGGGGACCAGCCTTTCTCGGTTGCATTTTGTTCCGGTGGGTGCGCGCGAGCGCACCCGCCGGGTGTAGCCCCCGAGGCCTCGGAGGAGTGGTTTCACTCCTTCGAGGTCTTAATGCCTCGCGTAATGCTTCGGCTGGTCTGGTTGTTCCCTCATGCGAACTGGCCGTAGCCCGGGTGTACGGTCGGGGCCCAAGCTCTCGGGCTGGTATATTGAAGCTGTCAACGGTTTGGCCGGAGGCGGGTTTGCGAGAGCAGCCCCCGAGCCTCCGCACAGGGCGAGAGGGCGATCAGGGACAGACTCGGCTTTTTTACATACGCCCCTGCGTCGCCTTTCCGCAAGGAGGAGGGGGGGAAGCGCCATGTTACCCTCGATGGGCGCCGAACATGGTGTCTCCGGTGAGCTGCAAGCGGGTAATCCGAGTGGACGTCCGTGCCCCGTTCGTTAGGGGTCGGCTAGGGGCCCAGAGGCACGCCCAAAAGTACCTGCGGGTGATCTGCCGGACCCGGTCCCCTGGCGATGGGGTCCGAGGGCTCGATGCCTCCCTCTGATGGGATTCCGTTAAAAGATCGCTCCCGCTGGTCTCGGAAATGTCCTAGGGTACCTCGGGAGCGCAGCCCGAGCCTTGGTTATGTATCGAACGTACCCCTGGTCATCCCTCGCTCGGCGTCTGAGGCGACTGTGAACCCTTCGGGGGCCAGCCTTCGAACCCCTGATCAGTAATGGGCGCGGAGCCCGAGTAGCCTGAGGCGGCCGTGGAACCCTTCGGGGGGCCGACCTTCGAACCTTTGACCAGTAGTGGGTGTAGGGCCCACGCGATCTGAGGCGGCTGTTGAAACCCTTCGGGGGGCCAGCCTTCGAACCTCTGATCAGTAAGGAGGCTCGAAGCCTGGTTCCTTCACGGGGAAGGATCCTTTTCGGGGTATCCCCCTTTCCCGGTCCCTGCTGCAAGAGATAGAGAAAGAGGAAAAAAGGATACGAAATCGAACGACGCGGCGTACCTTTTTTTTGTCGCAGTTATTACGGCGAAGGCGAAGCATCGCCTACTGCTCCCGCTGGAAGCGCCGCCTGTCCTGCCGTGGAGTTAATGCGACGGGGCGAGCGGTTGGCGGGGCGGCCGTTGCGCGTGCGCGAGCCATTCGAGGAACGGATCACGGGCGCGTTGTCTTCACGCCGTGAGAGGGGGTTCTCTTGCTGCCCCCGGATGGGACGTGAGCTTGGCTGACGACGTGACCGCTGCTCCCGCCCGCCTGCCACCGTCATTACTGCCGACCCACTTTTGGCCGCATTGACCGTCGCGTCAGGCTGGCACTGCTGGGTCGTGCGCCTGGTCGCCTCGAGTCGCGGTATTGGTTCCGCAATCGAGGAGGCACGGTGGTGGCGCAAGTGGCGATGCAGCTGCTTGCATGCAGCATCCGGCGCGCCGGTTGCGTGACGCGTAGGCCTGGGCCTCCATGCCGGCGTGTCGGGAGTCGGAGAAGCGCGTCCACTTGGCGCGGTTGCATGCCGCCTGCATGGCTGCCCGCCTCTTTCGCCCGTTGGTCTGGGCAAAAGTGGAGGGTCACTTGTAACCGCCCATTGTAACCGCTGGGCGGTTGTGTGCACCACGCGCGGCGGTTTGGCTTCTTCTGCTCTGAGCCGGTTTGCATGGCATGCGGGACCCAGCCCCCGCGCCGCAGGGGAGGGCCTTGGAGCGTGTTGGAGAAGACTCAGGCCGTGACGATTGGGGGCGCAAGTAGGGAGAGTTGCCTTTAAAAGGAGGGTGACCCCCTTCGGAAGGCGACCATGTCCTCTCGCTCCCTTATGCATTGCGTCTTTCCACCTTCCAAGCCCCCGGATGGGGGATACCCGCCGTCTTTTCGCCTCATCGTTGGAGGAACGCAACTCCGTAGGAGTTGGTACCTTTCAGCCATCGTTCGGCTTCAAGGATTTTCATCATGCAGCCCGGCTGCACCCCTCCACCGGCGGTCACCCAAGATGGTGACCTCTAGCTTGATGGTGGGGGAAAGCGAGCAGGGCCGTGGCCTCTGCCCCTCCCTCAGCCTCAAGGATTTTCATCACCAGGGCTGGGGAGGGGAGTGTGCCGAGTTAAGGTCGGCCCCTGTGTGGGCGGCGGCCCGCTCCTTCACTCAGTGACCGGAGGGAAGGGCGGTCGTCGTCCGTGGCGCTGGCAGCTGCACCGTGCCTGGCTCTCGGGCGCGAGTGGCTTCGGAGCCGCTCGCGGCGCCGGCGTCTGCCACGGCAGCTGGAAGAGGTTCTCCCGCCGGCGCGATAGCCAAGGCCGGCCACGGACCGACCTCCAACTCTATGGCCTTCTGCCCGTCCTTGCCTCACGAGTTTGGGCATGGGCGGGGCCTCCTGGCAGCAGCATCCGCCCTGAGGTCAGTGCTGCCGCTGTTCGGCCCCCCGGAGCAGAAGTCGTCGTCGTCGCCGCTGCTGGAGCGGGTGACGGCGTGCCGTTCGTCGGTCTTCTGTTGCTCCGCAGGCCCACCCCTATCGAGTGGGGTTGTTCGTACCTGCGGAGGGGGAACCGGAGTTCTGTTTGTAATGGCACTTCGAATGCCAGAGTTTTTTGTTCATTGCGGCTGTCGAGGCCTGAACATGTATGTAATTTTGGCACGGAGCCGTGTTTTTTTCCTCATTTTCGAGCACTAAGACTCGCCTGTTGGTTGTTTGAACCGCTTCACCAAGCATGAGTCGCCCCGTGTCAAGGTGACGAGTGAGGTATCTGTATCCCAGAGGCATAGGAGTCCCTCGGCTCGGTCGGCCTTGTTGTCTGAGGCTCCTCTAGCTCAGTTAAAGGGACCCCTTGGCCGCTCTTCGACGAGCCGAGGCCAGGGGTAGCGATATCAGCATGAACAGAGGCGGAGTTGGCTCGAAAATGAAACCTGGTTGGCCGGAGCCTAGTCGGGTTGTCCGTTAGCGGGACCGACGCCGGAGTCGATCAGCCGAGGCCTCGGGTCGGGCTGGTGCCCTTGGAAGACGGTTGGCCGAGGCCCCAGGGGTAACCGGCCGAGCTGCCTGCTCGGGCCGGATTCCCGGAGAAGTCCCTGGCAGCGATTGTCCGGGCGTGATGATGACGTCGTCCTCTAGAGTGGGGATCCTTGGACCGCGTCGCCGTCCGAGGCTAGGTCAGACCTTGCTGAAGGTGTCGTCGATGCCGAGGGTGTTACTGCCCCCTTCCAGCGTCAAGACCCGAGCCTGCAGGATCAGAGTGTCTTGTAGCGTGTGCCTTCTGCGGCCGCTGAGGCCAGAATATGCACACCCTCGCTGTGTTGTAAAGCTGCGTCTCCTTTCCTCTTGTTTCGAGTATCTGGACTTTTTTGTCGGTAACAGGGATGTTTGTGCGAGCGAGAGTTGCTTCTCGCGGAAGGTGATGAGTGAGGTATCCGTATCCCGGAGGCGTGGGAGTCCCTCGGCTCGGTCGGCCTTGCCGCTTACGCGCACTTTCACCCGTCCATGAGGCCCTGTCACCGACTCAGTCGAGAAGGCTCGAAGGATCACTTCGGCAGAAGAGCTTCCGAACGTGAAGACTTGTTCGGTCCGCGGAATCACTTTATCCGAACGCGAGTTACTTATCACAGAAGGTGATGAGTGAGGTATCCGTATCCCGGAGGCGTAGGAGTCCCTCGGCTCGGTCAGCCTTGGCTGCTTACGTGTACTCCGTCGTTTTCAGGATCCACTTTTCGAAGTAGTCAGAAAGCACGAAAGATATTCTGGCAGAGGAGATCTCTCTTTTTTCTTTTTTTTTCTTCGAGGAAAATTTCAACGCAGAGGGGGTTCCCCCCCTTTTAGCCCCCGAGGGAGGGTCGGGCTTTGCCGAGGCAAGGCCGACCCTTCCTTGATGACTAAACTTTGCGCGGGTGCGAGGTATATGAACAACTTGAAAACATCTTAAGGGTAGAAGCGACGTAGCTGTTGGATGTTCCAGGTGTTGCCGTAGTGTCGGCGTTTCGAGACCGGGGGGTCCCTAAGCCGACGAGTGAATGTCGCCGCGTGCCCCAGCCCAGATGGGTCGACGCGAGGCCGAGCGCGAAGGGGGGAAGTGAGGTGGCCGGAGATGGGCGTGAGAGAGGTGGAAATCTCGCGGCCTTCGTGTTCGTCCCGCGCCCAGGTCGGGTGCGCTTGCAGTAGGGGGTTACAAGCGTCCACGCGGGAGAGGGAAGCGAGCGGCCCCAAGAGAGCGCCTGTCCCGTCCTCGTCCCCGCGCGGCCAACCTTCTCTAAGAGGGCCCTGGTCCTTCCTTTTATAGGCGTAAGGAGAGGATCCAGGTGTACAATGGGGGTGTAGCAGAGTGCTACGTGTCTAGCGGGGGAGAGCTAGCGCCCTAAGTACATGCCGATGTGGCAGCCGGAGAGATTTTGGCACCCAGCTGGTGTGATGTCGTGGCCGTCGGAGGAGCGACGGAGCCTGGCGGAGGGATAGCTGTCAGAGCGGTTGAGTCCTTGCTGACGTCCTCCTGCTTCCGTAAGAGAGCTGAGAGCCGTCGTCGTCACAGAGCATGCGGGGCGCCATCATTGCCTATCCGGTGGAGCTAGCCAGATGGGACACCGGTCTTGTTCTGTGCGGCCCGAGTCAGCTCGGGGTAGGGTGATGATGGCGCTTCCTATTGACATGGCTGGCCTGCGCCCTAGGTTGGGCGACGTGGAGGCTCCTCCGAAGCCGAGGTCGAGTCTGTCTTCCATGGCCGAGGCTGAGTCCGAGCCCCTGGGTCGGGCGAGGCGGAGGTCGTTCGGCAGAGGCCAGGGCGGAGTCCCAGCCCTGGGGTCGGGCGAAGCGGAGTTCGTCGTCTTCTGGGGCTGAGCCCGAGTCCGAGCCCTGGGGTCGGGCGAAGCGGAGTTCGTCGTCTTCCGGGACTTAGCCCGAGTCTGAGCCCTGGGTCGGGCGGAGCGGAGTTCGCCGTCTTCCGGGACTTAGCCCGAGTCCGAGCCCTGGGTCGGGCGGAGCGGAGTTCGCCGTCTTCCGGGACTTAGTCCGAGTCCGAGCCCTGGGTCGGGCGGAGCGGAGTTCGCCGTCTTCCGGGACTTAGCCCGAGTCCGAGCCCTGGGTCGGGCGGAGCGGAGTTCGCCGTCTTCCGGGACTTAGCCCGAGTCCGAGCCCTGGGTCGGGCGGAGCGGAGTTCGCCGTCTTCCAGGACTTAGCCCGAGTCCGAGCCCTGGGTCGGGCGGAGCTTCCTATGGTGCCTTTGGCAGGGCCTGACTGCCTGTCAGTCTCACTCTGTCAAGTGGCACTGCGGTCGGAGTGGCGCAGGCGGCGCTGTCCTTCTGCCAGGCCGGTCAGGTGGAGTGATGGCGGTCACTTCGGCTCTGCCGGGGGGCGCGCGTCAGGACAAAGGTGTCAGGTCACCTTTGCATTAAATGCTCCTGCGACTTGGTCGGTCGGTGCAGCGATTTAGTCAGGGTTGCTTCTTAGCGAAGGCAGGGCCTCGGGCGAGCCGGAAATATGTCCGCCGTTGGAGGGGGGCCTCGGGCGAGACGGAAATCCCCCGGGGTCAGCTGCCCTTGTCCGAGGCTAGGCTCGGGCGAGGCGTGATCGAGTCGCTCGAATGGACTGATCCCTGACTTAATCGCACCCATCAGGCCTTAGCAGCTTTATGCTGATGGGGGTTACCAGCTGAGAATTAGGAGTCTTGAGGGTACCCCTAATTATGGTCCCCGACAGTAGCCCCCGAGCCTCGAAGGGAGTGTTAGCACTCGCTTGGAGGCTTTCGTCGCACTTTTTTGCAAGGGGACCAGCCTTTCTCGGTTGCATTTTGTTCCGGTGGGTGCGCGCGAGCGCACCCGCCGGGTGTAGCCCCCGAGGCCTCGGAGGAGTGGTTTCACTCCTTCGAGGTCTTAATGCCTCGCGTAATGCTTCGGCTGGTCTGGTTGTTCCCTCATGCGAACTGGCCGTAGCCCGGGTGTACGGTCGGGGCCCAAGCTCTCGGGCTGGTATGTTGACGCTGTCAACGGTTCGGCCGGAGCCGGGTTTGCGAGAGCAGCCCCCGAGCCTCCGCACAGGGCGAGAGGGCGATCAGGGACAGACTCGGCTTTTTTACATACGCCCCTGCGTCGCCTTTCCGCAAGGAGGAGGGGGGGAAGCGCCATGTTACCCTCGATGGGCGCCGAACATGGTGTCTCCGGTGAGCTGCAAGCGGGTAATCCGAGTGGACGTCCGTGCCCCGTTCGTTAGGGGTCGGCTAGGGGCCCAGAGGCACGCCCAAAAGTACCTGCGGGTGATCTGCCGGACCCGGTCCCCTGGCGACGGGGTCCGAGGGCTCGATGCCTCCCTCTGATGGGATTCCGTTACAAGATCGCTCCCGCTGGTCTCGGAAATGTCCTAGGGTACATCGGGAGCGCAGCCCGAGCCTTGGTTATGTATCGAACGTACCCCTGGTCATCCCTCGCTCGGCGTCTGAGGCGACTGTGAACCCTTCGGGGGCCAGCCTTCGAACCCCTGATCAGTAATGGGCGCGGAGCCCGAGTAGCCTGACGCGGCCGTGGAACCCTTCGGGGGGCCGGCCTTCGAACCTCTGACCAGTAGTGGGTGTAGGTCCTACGCGATCTGAGGCGGCTGTTGAAACCCTTCGGGGGGCCAGCCTTCGAACCTCTGATCAGTAAGGAGGCTCGGAGCCTGGTTCCTTCACGGGGAAGGATCCTTTTCGAGGTATCCCCCTTTCCCGGTCCCTGCTGCAAGAGATAGAGAAAGAGGAAAAAAGGATACGAAATCGAACGACGCGACGTACCTTTTTTTTGTCGCAGTTATTACGGCGAAGGCGAAGCGTCGCCCACTGCTCCCGCTGGAAGCGCCGCCTGTCCTGCCGCGGAGTTAATGCGACGGGGCGAGCGGTTGGCGGGGCGGCCGTTGCGCGTGCGCGAGCCGTTCGAGGAACGGATCACGGGCGCGTTGTCTTCACGCCGTGAGAGGGGGTTCTCTTGCTGCCCCCGGATGGGACGTGAGCTTGGCTGACGACGTGACCGCTGCTCCCGCCCGCCTGCCACCGTCATTACTGCCGGCCCACTTTTGGCCGCATTGACCGCCGCGTCAGGCTGGCACTGCTGGGTCGTGCGCCTGGTCGCCTCGAGTCGCGGTATTGGTTCCGCAATCGAGGAGGCACGGTGGTGGCACAAGTGGCGATGCAGCTGCTTGCATGCAGCATCCGGCGCGCCGGTTGCGTGACGCGTAGGCCTGGGCCTCCATGCCGGCGTGTCGGGAGTCGGAGAAGCGCGTCCACTTGGCGCGGTTGCATGCCGCCTGCATGGCTGCCCGCCTCTTTCGCCCGTTGGTCTGGGCAAAAGTGGAGGGTCACTTGTAACCGCTGGGCGGTTGTGTGCACCACGCGCGGCGGTTTGGCTTCTTCTGCTCTGAGCCGGTTTGCATGACATGCGGGACCCAGCCCCCGCACCGCAGGGGAGGGCCTTGGAGCGTGTTGGAGAAGACTCAGCCCGTGACGGTTGGGGGCGCAAGTAGGGAGAGTTGCCTTTAAAAGGATGGTGACCCCCTTCGGAAGGCGACCATGTCCTCTCGCTCCCTTATGCATTGCGTCTTTCCACCTTCCAAGCCCCCGGATGGGGGATACCCGCTGTCTTTTCGCCTCATCGTTGGAGGAACGCAACTCCGTAGGAGTTGGTACCTTTCAGCCATCGTTCGGCTTCAAGGATTTTCATCATGCAGCCCGGCTGCATCCCTCCACCGGCGGTCACCCAAGATGGTGACCTCTAGCTTGATGGTGGGGGAAAGCGAGCCGGGCCGCGACCTCTGCCCCTCCCTCAGCCTCAAGGATTTTCGTCATCCAGGCCAAGATGGAGGATGAGGCGAGTCGGGGGGCTGCCTCTGCATGGGTCGGTTACCCTTTTCTTCCCCTGGCGTCTGGGGGAGAATGGCATCCTCCAGCTTCGCAGAGACTTCCTCCAGCCATGCCGGGATAGGCGGGCCGCCGTCACTCAGCCAGGACGCAGCACTACGTCCTCCGTCCGGACGACGGTTGCGCCGCATACCGCGAGGGCAGCGCCCACGCTCTGGGCGGTTCTGGCTAGGGCGAAGACCTGCCGGTGCGCTTCGAGGCGTCGGCAGCCGGAGATGGCTTCTCTACCGATGAGATTGCCAACTCCGCCAGTAGCCCTGGGTCTCCGTCTCCCGGCCTGAATGGCTGGCTCTCGTCCTTGGTGGGTGAGAGTCCTTCTGCCGTAGCACCTGCCCTGAAGCCGCTGCTGAAGCTGCTTCGTCGCCCGGGGCGGGGGTGGTTGTCGCTGTTGCCGGATCGGGCGGCGGCGGGCCGCCCGTCGGTCCGCGATCGCTCCGCGGGTTCCCCAATCTTGTGGGGTTGTTCGTACCCGCGGGGACGGAACCAGAGTTCCGTTTGTAATGGCACTTCGAACGCCAGGGTTTTTTGTTCATTGCGGTTGTCGAGGCCTGAACATGTATGTAATTTCGGCACGGAGCCGTGTTTTTTCCTCATTTTCGGGCACTAAGACTCGCCTGTTGGTTGTCTGAACCGCTTCACCAAGCATGAGTTGCCCCGTGTCAAGGTGACGAGTGAGGTATCCGTATCCCGGAGGCGTAGGAGTCCCTCGGCTCGGTCGGCCTTGTTGTCTGAGGCTCCTCTAGCTCAGTTAAAGGGACCCCTTGGCCGCTCTTCGACGAGCCGAGGCCAGGGGTAGCGATATCAGCATGAACAGAGGCGGAGTTGGCTCGAAAATGAAACCTGGTTGGCTGGAGCCTAGTCGGGTTGTCCGTTAGCGGGACCGACGCCGGAGTTGATCAGCCGAGGCCTCAGGTCGGGCTGGCGCCCTTGGAAGACGGTTGGCCGAGGCCCCAGGGGTAACCGGCCGAGCCGCCTGCTCGGGCCGGATTCCCGGAGAAGTCCCTGGCAGCGATTGTCCGGGCGTGACGATGACATCGTCCTCCAGAGTGGGGATCCTTGGACCGCGTCGCCGTCCGAGGCTAGGTCGGACCTTGCTGAAGGTGTCGTCGATGCTGAGGGTGTTACTGCCCCCTTCCAGCGTCAAGACCCGAGCCTGCAGGATCAGAGTGTCTTGTAGCGTGTGCCTTCTGCGGCCGCTGAGGCCAGAATATGCACACCCTCGCTGTGTTGTAAAGCTGCGTCTCCTTTCCTCTTGTTTCGAGTATCTGGACTTTTTTGTCGGTAACAGGGATGTTTGTGCGAGCGAGAGTTGCTTCTCGCGGAAGGTGATGAGTGAGGTATCCGTATCCCGGAGGCGTGGGAGTCCCTCGGCTCGGTCGGCCTTGCCGCTTACGCGCACTTTCACCCGTCCATGAGGCCCTGTCACCGACTCAGTCGAGAAGGCTCGAAGGATCGCTTCGGCAGAAGAGCTTCCGAACGTGAAGACTTGTTCGGTCCGCGGAATCACTTTATCCGAACGCGAGTTACTTATCACAGAAGGTGATGAGTGAGGTATCCGTATCCCGGAGGTGTAGGAGTCCCTCGGCTCAGTCAGCCTTGGCTGCTTACGTGTACTCCGTCGTTTTCAGGATCCACTTTTCGAAGTAGTCAGAAAGCACGAAAGATATTCTGGCAGAAGAGATCTCTCTTTTTTCTTTTTTTTCTTCAAGGAAAATTTCAACGCAGAGGGGGTTCCCCCCCTTTTAGCCCCCGAGGGAGGGTCGGGCTTTGCCGAGGCAAGGCCGACCCTTCCTTGATGACTAAACTTTGCACGGGTGCGAGATATATGAACAACTTGAAAACATCTTAAGGGTAGAAGCGACGTAGTTGTTGGATGTTCCAGGCGTTGCCGTAGACCTCGCCTTGACTATTGGCCAGCTTGTACGTTCCGGGCTTCAGAACTTTGGCGATGACGAATGGCCCCTCCCAGGGGGGCGTGAGCTTGTGCCTCCCTCGGGCGTCTTGCCGCAGCCGAAGCACCAGGTCGCCCACCTGGAGGTCTCGGGGCCGGACCCCTCGGGCATGGTAGCGTCGCAGGGACTGCTGGTACCGCGCCGAGTGTAGCAAGGCCTTGTCCCGAGCCTCTTCCAGCTGGTCCAGCGAGTCTTCTCGGCTAGCTTGGTTGCTTTGATCGCTGTAGGCCCTCGTCCTCAGGGAGCCGTACTCCAGGTCAGTGGGCAAGACGGCCTCGGCCCCGTAGACCAGAAAGAACGGCGTGAAACCCGTGGCCCGGCTCGGCGTCGTCCTCAGGCTCCAGACCACCGAGGGGAGTTCCTTCATCCATCGCTTGCTGAACTTGTTGAGGTCATTGTAGATCCGAGGCTTGAGCCCTTGTAGAATCATGCCGTTGGCACGCTCTACTTGCCCATTCGACATGGGATGAGCCACGGCGGCCCAGTCCACCCGGATGTGGTGATCCTCGCAGAAGTCCAAGAATTTTCTGCCGGTGAACTGGGTACCGTTGTCGGTGATGATGGGGTTCGGGACCCCGAAGCGATGGATGATGTTGGTGAAGAACGTCACTGCCTGCTCGGACCTGATGCAGTTCAGAGGTCGGACCTCGACCGACTTGGAGAATTTGTCGATGGCGACCAGCAGGTGCGTGTAGCCCCCGGGCGCCTTCTGCAAGGGGCCGACGAGGTCCAGCCCCCACACAGCAAAGGGCCAGGTGATGGGTATCGTCTGCAGAGCCTGATCGGGCAGGTGGGTTTGCTTCGCATAGAATTGACACCCTTCGCAGGTGCGGACAATTCTAGTGGCGTCAGCCACCGCCGTTGGCCAGTAGAAGCCTTGCCGGAAAGCATTCCCGACAAGGGCTCGAGGCGCTGCGTGATGGCCGCAAGCCCCCGAGTGTATCTCTTGCAGGAGTTCCTGACCTTCAGCGACGGAGATGCATCACTGGAGGATGCCCGAGGGGCTGCGGTGGTAGAGCTCCTTCTCATCGCCCAGCAAGACGAACGACTTGGCGCGTCGCGCTACCCGCCGAGCCTCGGCTCGGTCGAGGGGTAGCTCTCCTTGGCGGAGATATTGCAGGTACGGGGTCTGCCAATTTTGATCAGGCGTGGCCCCGCTCTGCTCCTCCTCGATGCACAGTGCCTCACCCTCGGAGGCCGAGGGTACCTCGGGTTGAACCGAGGCCGCCTCGGGCCGAGCTGAGGGTGCCTCCGGCTGTGCCGAGAGCACCTCGGGCTGGACCGAGGGCGCCTCAGGCTCGGGCGCGTCGTCGATCTTGACGGAGGGTTGATGCAGATCCCGGGAGAAGACGTCCGGGGGAACCGGTGTTCGCCCCGAGGCTATTTTTGCTAGCTCGTCCGCAGTCTCGTTGTAGCGCCGAGCGATGTGGTTAAGCTCGAGCCCGTAGAACTTGTCTTCCAGGCACCGAACCTCATCGCAGTAGGCCTCCATCTTCGGGTCGCGGCAGTGGGAGTTCTTCATGACTTGGTCGATGACGAGCTGCGAGTCACCGCGAGCATCGAGGCGCCTGACCCCTAGCTCGATGGCGATCCGCAACCCGTTGACCAGAGCCTCGTACTCAGCCACATTGTTGGACGCCGGGAAGTGGAGGCGTAGCACATAGCGTAGGCGTTTCCCGAGGGGCGAGATGAAGAGTAGGCCCACGCCGGCTCCCGTCTTCATCAGCAACCCGTCGAAAAACATGGTCCAGAGCTCTGGTTGGATCGGAGCCGTCGGTAGCTGGGTGTCGACCCATTCGGCTACGAAGTCCGCCAAGACCTGGGACTTGATGGCCTTCCGGGGGGCGAACGAGATTGTCTCGCCCATGATTTCCACTACCCACTTTGCAATCCTGCCCGAGGCCTCTCGGCACTGGATGATCTCCCCCAGTGGGAAGGATGACACCACAGTTACCGGATGAGACTCGAAGTAGTGTCGCAACTTCCGCCGCGTCAGGATCACTGCATACATCAGCTTCTGAACTTGTGGGTAGCGGATCTTGGTTTCGGACAGTACCTCGCTGACGAAGTAAACTGGCCTCTGAACGGGCAATGCATGCCCCTCTTCTTGCCTCTCGACCACAATCGCGGCGCTAACCACCTGGGTGGTCGCGGCGACGTAGACCAAGAGGGCTTCTCCGTCAGCTAGGGGCACCAAGATAGGCGCCTTTGTGAGGAGCGCCTTCAGGTTCCCGAGAGCTTCCTCGGCCTCAGGGGTCCAAGTGAAGCGCTCGGCCTTCCTTAAGAGGCGGTACAGAGGCAGGCCTCTTTCACCGAGGCGTGAGATGAAGCGGCTCAGAGCCGCGAGACATCCCATGACCCTCTGTACGCCCTTTAAGTCCTTGATGGGACCCATGCTGGTGATGGCTGCGATCTTCTCGGGGTTGGCTTCGATGCCCCGCTCGGAGACGATGAACCCCAAGAGCATGCCCCGGGGCACCCCGAAGACACACTTCTCGGGATTGAGCTTGACGCCTTTCGCCTTGAGACATCGGAATGTCACTTCAAGGTCGGAGAGGAGGTCGGAAGCTTTCCTCGTCTTGACTACGATGTCATCGACGTAGGCCTCGACCGTGCGACCGATGTGTTCGCCGAACACATGGTTCATGCACCGCTGGTACGTCGCGCCCGCATTCCTCAAACCGAACGACATGGTGACATAGCAGTACATGCCGAAGGGCGTGATGAAAGAAGTCGCGAGCTGGTCAGACTCTTTCATCCTGATTTGGTGATACCCTGAGTAGGCGTCGAGGAAAGACAGGGCTTCGCACCCAGCAGTGGAATCCATGATTTGATCGATGCGAGGCAGAGGGTAGGGAACCTTCGGACATGCTTTGTTGAGACCAGTGTAGTCCACACACATCCGCCATTTCCCCCCTTTCTTTCTCACAAGCACAGGGTTGGCAAGCCATTCGGGATGGAATACCTCTTTGATGAACCCGGCTGCCATTAGCTTGTGGATCTCCTCGCCTATCGCTCTGCGCTTCTCCTCGTCGAATCGGCGCAGAGGCTGCTTGACGGGTTGGGCTCCGGCCCGAATATTCAGTGAGTGCTCGGCGACATCCCTCGGTATGCCGGGCATGTCCGAGGGACTCCACGCGAAGACGTCGGCGTTCGCGCGGAGAAAGTCGACGAGCACTGTTTCCTATTTGGGGTCGAGCCCGGAACCGATCCGGATCTGCTTGGAGGCGTCGCCACTGGGGTCGAGGGGGACGGCCTTAACCGTCTCCACTGGCTCGAAGTTGCTGGCATGACGCTTCACGTCTGGCACCTCTTTGGAGAGGCTTTCCAGGTCGGCGATGAGGGCCTCGGACTCGGCGAGGGCCTCGGCGTACTCCACGCACTCCACGTCGCATTCGAACGCGTGTTTGTACGTGGGGCCGACGGTGATGACCCCGTTGGGGCCCGGCATCTTGAGCTTCAGGTAGGTGTAGTTGGGGACGGCCATGAACTTCGCGTAGCATGGCCTCCCCAGTACCGCGTGGTAGGTTCCTCGGAACCCGACCACCTCGAACGTCAGAGTCTCCCTTCGGAAGTTGGAGGGCGTTCCGAAGCAGACGGGAAGGTCGAGTCGCCCGAGGGGCTGGACGCGCTTCCCGGGAATGATCCCGTGGAAGGGCGCAGCGCCTGCTCGGACGGAGGACAGATCGACGCGCAGGAGCCTGAGGGTCTCGGCGTAGATGATGTTGAGGCTGCTGCCCCCGTCCATAAGGACCTTGGTGAGCCTGACGTCGCCGATGACGGGGTCGACGACGAGCGGGTATTTCCCCGGGCTCGGCACGTGGTCGGGGTGATCGTTTTGGTCGAAGGTGATGGGCTTGTCGGACCAGTCTAGATAGACCGGCGCCGCCACCTTGACCGAGCAGACCTCCCGGCGCTCTTGCTTGTGGTGCCGAGCCGAGGCATTCGCCGCTTGCCCACCGTAGATCATGAAGCAGTCGCGGACCTCGGGGAACTCTCCTGCTTGGTGGTCTTCCTTCTTGTCGTCGTCGCGGGCCCTGCCACCCTCCGCGGGTGGCCCGGTCCTGTGAAAGTGGCGCCGAAGCATGACGCACTCCTCAAGGGTGTGCTTGACGGGCCCCTGATGATAGGGGCACGGCTCCTTGAGCATCTTGTCGAAGAGGTTGGCACCTCCGGGGGGCTTCCGAGGGTTCTTGTGCTCGGCGGCGGCGACAAGGTCCGCGTCGGCGGCGTCGCGTTTCGCTTGCGACTTCTTGCCTTTCTTCTTGGCGCCGCGCTGAGTAGACGCCTCGGGAGCATCTTCCGGTGGGCGGCCCTGGGGCTGCTTGTCCTTTCGGAAGATAGCCTCGACCGCCTCCTGGCCAGAGGCGAACTTGGTGGCGATGTCCATCAGCTCGCTCGCCCTGGTGGGGGTCTTGCGACCCAACTTGCTCACCAGGTCGTGGCAGGTGGTGCCGGCAAGGAACGCGCCGATGACATCCGAGTCGGTGATGTTGGGCAGCTCGGTGCGCTGCTTCGAGAATCGCCGGATGTAGTCCTGGAGAGACTCTCCTGGCTGCTGTCGGCAGCTTCGGAGGTCCCAGGAATTCCCGGGGCGCACATATGTGCCCTGGAAATTGCCGGTGAAGGCTTGGACCAAGTCATCCCAGTTGGAGATCTGCCCCGGAGGCAGGTGCTCCAACCAGGCGCGAGCGGTGTCGGAGAGGAACAGGGGGAGGTTGCGGATGATGAGGTTGTCGTCGTCCGTTCCACCCAGCTGGCAGGCCAGGCGGTAGTCCACGAGCCACAATTCCGGTCTCGTTTCCCCCGAGTACTTTGTGATAGTAGTCGGGGGTCGGAACCGGGTCGGGAACGGTGCCCGCCGGATGGCCCGGCTGAAGGCCTGCGGACCGGGTGGTTCGGGCGAGGGACTCCGATCCTCCCTGCTGTCGTAGCGTCCCCCACGCCTGGGGTGATAGCCTCGGTGCACCCTCTCGTCGAGGTGGGCCCGACGGTCGCGATGATGGTGCTCGTTGCCGAGGTGGCTCGGGGCCACAGGCGCGGTGTTGCGCGTGCGCCTGGTGTAGACCGAGGCTTCCCGCATGAATCGGGAAGTCGCGGCATGAGGTTCCGAGGGGTATCCTTGCCTTCGGGAGGCAGAGCTCTCGGCCCGTCGGACCACAGCGCCTTCCAGGAGATTCTTGAGCTCTCCTTGGATTTGTCGACCCTCGGTGGTTGATGGCTCCGGCATTGCGCGGAGAAGCGTCGCTGCTGCAGCTAGGTTCTGACCGACCCCACTGGATGCGGGTGGCGGCCTGACCCTGACGTCGTTGGCGACGCGGAGCGGGAGACCCTGGGGCAGGTGACGTATTTCTCCGGCCGGGGGTTGGCCCGCCCATGCCTTCCCGACGTCCCGGCGGATCGGCTCAAGCGCTCCTGCTCCCTCGTCGAGCCTGGCCTGCGCCCCGCGGACTTGCTCGAGCTGTGTGTCGTGACCCCCCGCCGGAACGGGGACCACAGCTAGCTCCCGCGGGATGTTAGCGCGGGGCACCGGCCTAGGGAGATCACCGTCCTCCGGCACGCCGAGATGATTGCCTTCGGAGGGACCCCCTAGATCGACGTGGAAACATTCGCGGCTTGGGCCGCAGTCCTCATCGTCGAGGCTGCGGCTACCGTCGGAACAGTCGGAGAGGCAGTAGTCACATGCGGTCATGAAGTCCCGCATGGCACTAGGGTTGCCAAGTCTAGAGAAATCCCAATAGATGCTGGGGTCGTCGTCTTCCTCGGACCCGGAGGGCCCATAGGTCGAGACGTCTGTCAGCCGGTCCCAAGGCGACCGCGTGCGAAACCCCAGAGGGTTTGAATTCACCTCTACGAGAGTGCCCGCCAAAGCAAGGTCGCTAGGCGGGTTGAGGCTGAATCTAAATGACATAGGATGGGAATCGGTCGGTACCTTTTGGTCGACGAACGGCGATGAAGTCGCGTCGGGGACTGACTGCACCGTCATCTCAGGTACGAGGGTGACGCCCAGCAAGCCTTCCGCGAGCGTGCTGGCGTCGTCCGCTTGCTCGGGATTGGCGTGTCGCGGGGAGACGGCGCTCGCCTTTGTCTCAAACGCGAGGTCATCGCCCGACGCGCCCCCCGTTGGGGCGCTAGGGACGTCGATTCGCTCGACAGCCGACGAGGCGCGGCCTCCCGCTTGGCCTTGGTTGCCCCGCCTCCTCCTCCGTTGGCGGGGGAGAGGACGGGGCGAGCTCGAATGTTGTTCTTCCACCACGCGGGGAAGACGTCGTCGATTCCGCCGCTGGTGGGCAGGCTGTCGGCCGCCATTGTCGTCGTCGCGCGGCGGTGGAAGGAGTATTATGTCGTAGCTGCCGTCGAAGGACATGAACTCAAGACTCCCAAAACGGAGCACCGTCCCGGGTTGGAGAGGTTGCTGGAGACTGCCCATCTGGAGCTTGACGGGAAGTTGTTCGTCAACACGCAGCAGGCCCCTACCTAGCGCGCCAACTGTCGGCGTTTCGAGACCGAGGGGTCCCTAAGCCGACGAGTGAATGTCGCCGCGTGCCCCAGCCCAGATGGGTCGACGCGAGGCCGAGCGCGAAGGGGGGAAGTGAGGTGGCCGGAGATGGGCGTGAGAGAGGTGGAAATCCCGCGGCCTTCGTGTTCGTCCCGCGCCCAGGTCGGGTGCGCTTGCAGTAGGGGTTACAAGCGTCCACGCGGGAGAGGGAAGCGAGCGGCCCCAAGAGAGCGCCTGTCCCGTCCTCGTCCCCGCGCGGCCAACCTTCTCTAAGAGGGCCCTGGTCCTTCCTTTTATAGGCGTAAGGAGAGGATCCAGGTGTACAATGGGGGTGTAGCAGAGTGCTACGTGTCTAGCGGGGGAGAGCTAGCGCCCTAAGTACATGCCGATGTGGCAGCCGGAGAGATTTTGGCACCCAGCTGGTGTGATGTCGTGGCCGTCGAAGGAGCGATGGAGCCTGGCGGAGGGATAGCTGTTGGAGCGGTTGAGTCCTTGCTGACGTCCTCCTGCTTCCGTAAGAGAGCTGAGAGCCGTCGTCGTCACAGAGCATGCGGGGTGCCATCATTGCCTATCCGGCGGAGCTAGCCAGATGGGACACCGGTCTTGTTCTCTGCGGCCCGAGTCAGCTCGGGGTAGGGTGATGATGGCGCTTCCTGTTGACGTGGCTGGCCTGCGGCCTAGGTTGGGCGACGTGGAGGCTCCTCCGAAGCCGAGGTCGAGTCTGTCTTCCATGGCCGAGGCCGAGTCCGAGCCCCTGGGTCGGGCGAGGCGGAGGTCGTTCGGCAGAGGCCAGGGCGGAGTCCGAGCCCTGGGGTCGGGCGAAGCGGAGTTCGTCGTCTTCTGGGGCTGAGCCCGAGTCCGAGCCCTGGGGTCGGGCGAAGCGGAGTTCGTCGTCTTCTGGGACTTAGCCCGAGTCCGAGCCCTGGGTCGGGCGGAGCGGAGTTCGCCGTCTTCCGGGACTTAGCCCGAGTCCGAGCCCTAGGTCGGGCGGAGCGGAGTTCGCCGTCTTCCGGGACTTAGCCCGAGTCCGAGCCCTGGGTCGGGCGGAGCGGAGTTCGCCGTCTTCCGAGACTTAGCCCGAGTCCGAGCCCTGGGTCGGGCGGAGCGGAGTTCGCCATCTTCCGGGACTTAGCCCGAGTCCGAGCCCTGGGTCGGGCGGAGCGGAGTTCGCCGTCTTCCGGGACTTAGCCCGAGTCCGAGCCCTGGGTCGGGCGGAGCTTCCTATGGTGCCTTTGGCAGGGCCTGACTGCCTGTCAGTCTCACTCTGTCAAGTGGCACTGTGGTCGGAGTGGCGCAGGCGGCGCTGTCCTTCTGCCAGGCCGGTCAGGTGGAGTGACGGCGGTCACTTCGGCTCTGCCTGGGGGCGCGCGTTAGGACAAAGGTGTCAGGTCACCTTTGCATTAAATGCTCCTACGACTTGGTCGGTCGGTGCGGCGATTTAGTCAGGGTTGCTTCTTAGCGAAGGCAGGGCCTCGGGCGAGCCGGAAATATGTCCGCCGTTGGAGGGGGGCCTCGGGCGAGACGGAAATCCCCAGGGTCGGCTGCCCTTGTCCGAGGCTAGGCTCGGGCGAGGCGTGATCGAGTCGCTCGAATGGACTGATCCCTGACTTAATCGCACCCATCAGGCCTTAGCAGCTTTATGCTGATGGGGGTTACCAGCTGAGAATTAGGAGTCTTGAGGGTACCCCTAATTATGGTCCCCGACACGTAGACCTCGCCTTGACTGTTGGCCAGCTTGTACGTTCCGGGCTTCAGAACTTTGGCGATGACGAATGGCCCCTCCCAGGGGGGCGTGAGCTTGTGCCTCCCTCGGGCGTCTTACCGCAGCCAAAGCACCAGGTCGCCCACCTGGAGGTCTCGGGGCCGGACCCCTCGGGCGTGGTAACGTCGCAGGGACTGCTGGTACCGCGCCGAGTGTAGCAAGGCCTTGTCCCGAGCCTCTTCCAGCTGGTCCAGCGAGTCTTCTCGGCTAGCTTGGTTGCTTTGATCGCTGTAGGCCCTCGTCCTCGGGGAGCCGTACTCCAGGTCAGTGGGCAAGACGGCCTCGGCCCCGTAGACCAGAAAGAACGGCGTGAAACCCGTGGCCCGGCTCGGCGTCGTCCTCAGGCTCCAGACCACCGAGGGGAGTTCCTTCATCCATCGCTTGCCGAACTTGTTGAGGTCGTTGTAGATCCGAGGCTTGAGCCCTTGTAGAATCATGCCGTTGGCACGCTCTACTTGCCCATTCGACATGGGATGAGCCACGGCGGCCCAGTCCACCCGGATGTGGTGATCCTCGCAGAAGTCCAAGAATTTTCTGCCGGTGAACTGGGTACCGTTGTCGGTGATGATGGAGTTCGGGACCCCGAAGCGATGGATGATGTTGGTGAAGAACGTCACCGCCTGCTCGGACCTGATGCAGTTCAGAGGTCGGACCTCGACCCACTTGGAGAATTTGTCGATGGCGACCAGCAGGTGCGTGTAGCCCCCGGGCGCCTTCTGCAAGGGGCCGACGAGGTCCAGCCCCCACACAGCAAAGGGCCAGGTGATGGGTATCGTCTGCAGAGCCTGAGCGGGTAGGTGGGTTTGCTTCGCATGGAATTGACACCCTTCGCAGGTGCGGACAATTCTAGTGGCGTCAGCCACCGCCGTTGGCCAGTAAAAGCCTTGCCGGAAAGCATTCCCGACAAGGGCTCGAGGCGCTGCGTGATGGCCGCAAGCTCCCGAGTGTATCTCTTGCAGGAGTTCCTGACCTTCGGCGATGGAGATGCATCGCTGGAGGATGCCCGAGGGGCTGCGGTGGTAGAGCTCCTTCTCATCGCCCAGCAAGACGAACGACTTGGCGCGTCGCGCTACCCGCCGAGCCTCGGCTCGGTCGAGGGGTAGCTCTCCTTGGCGGAGATATTGCAGGTACGGGGTCTGCCAATTTTGATCAGGCGTGGCCCCGCTCCGCTCCTCCTCGATGCGCAGTGCCTCACCCTCGGAGGCCGAGGGTACCTCGGGTTGAACCGAGGCCGCCTCGGGCCGAGCTGAGGGTGCCTCCGGCTGTGCCGAGGGCACCTCGGGCTGGACCGAGGGCGCCTCAGGCTCGGGCGCATCGTCGATCTTGACGGAGGGTTGATGCAGATCCCGGGAGAAGACGTCCGGGGGAACCGGTGTTCGCCCCGAGGCTATTTTTGCTAGCTCGTCCGCAGTCTCGTTGTAGCGCCGAGCGATGTGGTTAAGCTCGAGCCCGTAGAACTTGTCTTCCAGGCGCCGAACCTCATCGCAGTAGGCCTCCATCTTAGGGTCGCGGCAGTGGGAGTTCTTCATGACTTGGTCGATGACGAGCTGCGAGTCACCGCGAGCGTCGAGGCGCCTGACCCCTAGCTCGATGGCGATCCGCAACCCGTTGACCAGAGCCTCGTACTCAGCCACATTGTTGGACGTCGGGAAGTGGAGGCGTAGCACATAGCGTAGGCGTTTCCCGAGGGGCGAGATGAAGAGTAGGCCCACCCCGGCTCCCGTCTTCATCAGCGACCCGACAAAAAACATGGTCCAGAGCTCTGGTTGGATCGGAGCCGTCGGTAGCTGGGTGTCGACCCATTCGGCTACGAAGTCCGCCAAGACCTGGGACTTGATGGCCTTCCGAGGGGCGAACGAGATTGTCTCGCCCATGACTTCCACTGCCCACTTTGCAATCCTACCCGAGGCCTCTCGGCACTGGATGATCTCCCCCAGGGGGAAGGATGACACCACAGTTACCGGATGAGACTCGAAGTAGTGTCGCAATTTCCGCCGTGTCAGGATCACTGCATACAGCAGCTTCTGAACTTGTGGGTAGCGGATCTTGGTTTCGGACAGTACCTCGCTGACGAAGTAAACTGGCCTCTGAACGGGCAATGCATGCCCCTCTTCTTGCCTCTCGACCACAATCGCGGCGCTAACCGCCTGGGTGGTCGCGGCGACGTAGACCAAGAGGGCTTCTCCGTCAGCTGGGGGCACCAAGATAGGCGCCTTTGTGAGGAGCGCCTTCAGGTTCCCGAGAGCTTCCGCGGCCTCAGGGGTCCAAGTGAAGGGCTCGGCCTTCCTTAAGAGGCGGTACAGAGGCAGGCCTCTTTCGCCGAGGTGTGAGATGAAGCGGCTCAGAGCCGCGAGACATCCCATGACCCTCTGTACGCCCTTTAAGTCCTTGATGGGACCCATGCTGGTGATGGCTGCGATCTTCTCGGGGTTGGCTTCGATGCCCCACTCGGAGACGATGAACCCCAAGAGCATGCCCCGGGGCACCCCGAAGACACACTTCTCGGGATTGAGCTTGACGCCTTTCGCCTTGAGACATTATAATGTCACTTCAAGGTCGGAGAGGAGGTCGGAAGTTTCCTCGTCTTGACTACGATGTCATCGACGTAGGCTTCGACCGTGCGACCGATGTGTTCGCCGAACACATGGTTCATGCACCGCTGGTACGTCGCGCCCGCATTCCTCAAACCGAACGGCATGGTGACATAGCAGTACATGCCGAAGGGCGTGATGAAAGAAGTCGCGAGCTGGTCGGACTCTTTCATCCTGATTTGGTGATACCCTGAGTAGGCGTCGAGGAAAGACAGGGCTTCGCACCCAGCAGTGGAATCCACGATTTGATCAATGCGAGGCAGAGGGTAGGGAACCTTCGGACATGCTTTGTTGAGACCAGTGTAGTCTACACACATCCGCCATTTCCCCCCTTTCTTTCTCACAAGCACAGGGTTGGCAAGCCATTCGGGATGGAATACCTCTTTGATGAACCCGGCTGCCATTAGCTTGTGGATCTCCTCGCCTATCGCTCTGCGCTTCTCCTCGTCGAATCGGCGCAGAGGCTGCTTGACGGGTCGGGCTCCGGCCCGAATATCCAGTGAGTGCTCGGCGACATCCCTCGGTATGCCGGGCATGTCCGAGGGACTCCACGCGAAGACATCGGCGTTCGCGCGGAGAAAGTCGACGAGCATTGTTTCCTATTTGGGATCGAGCCCGGAACCGATCCGGATCTGCTTGGAGGCGTCGCCACTGCGGTCGAGGGGGACGGCCTTAACCGTCTCCACTGGCTCGAAGTTGCCGGCATGACGCTTCACGTCTGGCACCTCTTTGGAGAGGCTTTCCAGGTCGGCGATGAGGGCCTCGGACTCGGCGAGGGCCTCGGCGTACTCCACGCACTCCACGTCGCATTCGAACGCGTGTTTGTACGTGGGGCCGACGGTGATGACCCCGTTGGGGCCCGGCATCTTGAGCTTCAGGTAGGTGTAGTTGGGGATGGCCATGAACTTCGCGTAGCATGGCCTCCCCAGTACAGCGTGGTAGGTTCCTCGGAACCCGACCACCTCGAACGTCAGAGTCTCCCTTCGGAAGTTGGAGGGCGTTCCGAAGCAGACGGGAAGGTCGAGTCGTCCGAGGGGCTGGACGCGCTTCCCGGGAATGATCCCGTGGAAGGGCGCAGCGCCTGCTCGGACGGAGGACAGATCGACGCGCAGGAGCCTAAGGGTCTCGGCGTAGATGATGTTGAGGCTGCTGCCCCCGTCCATAAGGACCTTGGTGAGCCTGACGTCGCCGATGACGGGGTCGACGACGAGCGGGTATTTCCCCGGGCTCGGCACGTGGTCGGGGTGATCGTCTTGGTCGAAGGTGATGGGCTTGTCAGACCAGTCTAGATAGACCGGCGCCGCCACCTTGACCGAGCAGACCTCCCGGCGCTCTTGCTTGCGGTGCCGAGCCGAGGCATTCGCCGCTTGCCCACCGTAGATCATGAAGCAGTCGCGGACCTTGGGGAACTCTCCTGCTTGGTGATCTTCCTTCTTGTCGTCGTCGCGGGCCCTGCCACCCTCCGCGGGTGGCCCGACCCTGTGGAAGTGGCGCCGAAGCATGACGCACTCCTCAAGGGTGTGCTTGACGGGCCCCTGATGATAGGGGCACGGCTCCTTGAGCATCTTGTCGAAGAGGTTGGCACCTTCGGGGGGCTTCCGAGGGTTCTTGTGCTCGGCGGCAGTGACAAGGTCCGCGTCGGCGGCGTCGCGTTTCGCTTGCGACTTCTTCTTGCCTTTCTTCTTGGCGCCGCGCTGAGTAGACGCCTCGGGAGCATCTTCCGGTGGGCGGCCCTGGGGCTGCTTGTCCTTTCGGAAGATAGCCTCGACCGCCTCCTGGCAGAGGCGAACTTGGTGGCGATGTCCATCAGCTCGCTCGCCCTGGTGGGGGTCTTGCGACCCAACTTGCTCACCAGGTCGCGGCAGGTGGTGCCGGCAAGGAACGCGCCGATGACATCCGAGTCGGTGATGTTGGGCAGCTCAGTGCGCTGCTTCGAGAATCGCCGGATGTAGTCCCGGAGAGACTCTCCCGGCTGCTGTCGACAGCTTCGGAGGTCCCAGGAATTCCCGGGGCGCACATATGTGCCCTGGAAATTGCCGGCGAAGGCTTGGACCAAGTCATCCCAGTTGGAGATCTGCCCCGGAGGCAGGTGCTCCAACCAGGCGCGAGCGGTGTCGGAGAGGAACAGGGGGAGGTTGCGGATGATGAGGTTGTCGTCGTCCGTTCCACCCAGCTGGCAGGCCAGGCGGTAGTCCGCGAGCCACAATTCCGGTCTCGTTTCCCCCGAGTACTTTGTGATAGTAGTCGGGGGTCGGAACTGGGTCGGGAACGGTGCCCGCCAGATGGCCCGACTGAAGGCCTGCGGACCGGGTGGTTCGGGCGAGGGACTCCGATCCTCCCCGCTGTCGTAGCGTCCCCCACGCCTGGGGTGATAGCCTCGGCGCACCCTCTCGTCGAGGTGGGCCCGACGGTCGCGATGATGGTGCTCGTTGCCGAGGTGGCCCGGGCCGCAGGCGCGGTGTTGCGCGTGCGCCCGGTGTAGACCGAGGCTTCCCGCATGAATCGGGAAGTCGCGGCATGAGGTTCCGAGGGGTATCCTTGCCTTCGGGAGGCAGAGCTCTCGGCCCGTCGGACCGCAGCGCCTTCCAGGAGATTCTTGAGCTCTCCTTGGATTCGCCGACCCTCGGTGGTTGATGGCTCCGGCATTGCGCGGAGAAGCATCGCTGCTGCAGCCAGGTTCTGACCGACCCCACTGGATGCGGGTGACGGCCTGACCCTGACGTCGTTGGTGACGCGGAGCGGGAGACCCTGGGGCAGGTGACGTATTTCTCTGGCCGGGGGTTGGCCCGCCCATGCCTGCCCGACGTCCCGGCGGATCGGCTCAAGCGCTCCTGCTCCCTCGTCGAGCCTGGCCTGCGCCCCGCGGACTTGCTCGAGCTGTGGGTCGTGACCCCCTGCCGGAACGGGGACCACAGCTAGCTCCCGCGGGATGTCAGCGCGGGGCACCGGCCTAGGGAGATCACCGTCCTCCGGCACGCCGAGATGATTGCCTTCGGAGGGACCCCCTAGATCGACGTGGAAACATTCGCGGCTTGGGCCGCAGTCCTCGTCGTCGAGGCTGCGGCTACCGTCGGAACAGTCGGAGAGGCAGTAGTCACATGCGGTCATGAAGTCCCGCATGGCACTAGGGTTGCCAAGTCCAGAGAAATCCCAACAGATGCTGGGGTCGTCGTCTTCCTCGGACCCGGAGGGCCCATAGGTCGAGACGTTCGTCAGCCGGTCCCAAGGCGACCGCGTGCGAAACCCCAGAGGGTTTGAATTCGCCTCTACGAGAGTGCCCACCAAAGCAAGGTCGCTAGGCGGGTTGAGGCTGAATCTAAATGACGTAGGATGGGAATCGGTCGGTACCTTTTGGTCGACGAACGGCGATGAAGTCGCATCGGGGACTGACTGCACCGTCATCTCAGGTACGAGGGTGACACCCAGCAAGCCTTCCGCGAGCGTGCTGGCGTCGTCCGCTTGCTCGGGATTGGCGTGTCGCGGGGAGACGGCGCTCGCCTTCGTCTCAAACGCGAGGTCGTCGCCCGACGCGCCCCCCGTTGGGGCGCTAGGGACGTCGATTCGCTCGACAGCCGACGAGGCACGGCCTCCCGCTTGGCCTTGGTTGCCCCGCCTCCTCCTCCGTTGGCAGGGGAGAGGACGGGGCGAGCTCGAATGTTGTTCTTCCACCACGCGGGGAAGACGTCATCGATTCCGCCGCCGGCGGGCGGGCTGTCGGCCGCCATTGTCGTCGTCGCTCGGCGGTGGAAGGAGTATCATGTCGTAGCTGCCGTCGAAGGACATGAACTCAAGACTCCCGAAACGGAGCACCGTCCCGGGTTGGAGAGGTTGCTGGAGACTGCCCATCTGGAGCTTGACGGGAAGCTGTTCGTCAACACGCAGCAGTCCCCTACCTGGCGCGCCAACTATCGGCGTTTCGAGACCGGGGGGTCCCTAAGCCGACGAGTGAATGTCGCCGCGTGCCCCAGCCCAGATGGGTCGACGCGAGGCCGAGCGCGAAGGGGGGAAGTGAGGTGGCCAGAGATGGGCGTGAGAGAGGTGGAAATCCCGCGGCCTTCGTGTTCGTCCCGCGCCCAGGTCGGGTGCGCTTGCAGTAGGGGGTTACAAGCGTCCACGCTGGAGAGGGAAGCGAGCGGCCCCAAGAGAGCGCCTGTCCCGTCCTCATCCCCGCGCGGCCAACCTTCTCTAAGAGGGCCCTGGTCCTTCCTTTTATAGGCGTAAGGAGAGGATCCAGGTGTACAATGGGGGTGTAGCAGAGTGCTACGTGTCTAGCGGGGGAGAGCTAGCGCCCTAAGTACATGCCGATGTGGCAGCCGGAGAGATTTTGGCACCCAGCTGGTGTGATGTCGTGGCCGTCGGAGGAGCGACGGAGCCTGGCGGAGGGACAGCTGTCGGAGCGGTTGAGTCCTTGCTGACGTCCTCCTGCTTCCGTAAGAGAGCTGAGAGCCGTCGTCGTCACAGAGCATGCGGGGCGCCATCATTGCCTATCCGGCGGAGCTAGCCAGATGGGACACCGGTCTTGTTCTCTTCGGCCCGAGTCAGCTCGGGGTAGGGTGATGATGGCGCTTCCTATTGACGTGACTGGCCTGCGCCCTAGGTTGGGCGACGTGGAGGCTCCTCCGAAGCCGAGGTCGAGTCTGTCTTTCATGGCCGAGGCCGAGTCCGAGCCCCTGGGTCGGGCGAGGCGGAGGTCGTTCGGCAGAGGCCAGGGCGGAGTCCGAGCCCTAGGGTCGGGCGAAGCGGAGTTCGTCGTCTTCTAGGGCTGAGCCCGAGTCCAAGCCATGGGGTCGGGCGAAGCGGAGTTCGTCGTCTTCCGGGACTTAGCCCGAGTCCGAGCCCTGGGTCGGGCGGAGCGGAGTTCACCATCTTCCGGGACTTAGCCCGAGTCCGAGCCCTGGGTCGGGCGGAGCGGAGTTCGCCGTCTTCCGGGACTTAGCCCGAGTCCGAGCCCTAGGTCGGGCGGAGCGGAGTTCACCGTCTTCCGGGACTTAGCCCGAGTCCGAGCCCTGGGTCGGGCGGAGCGGAGTTCGCCGTCTTCCGGGACTTAGCCCGAGTCCAAGCCCTGGGTCGGGTGGAGCTTCCTATGGTGCCTTTGGCAGGGCCTGACTGCCTGTCAGTCTCACTCTGTCAAGCGGCACTGCGGTCGGAGTGGCGCAGGCGGCGCTGTCCTTCTGTCAGGCCGGTCAGTGGAGCGGTGAAGTGACGACAGTCACTTCGGCTCTGCCGGGGGGCGCGCGTCAGGACAAAGGTGTCAGGTCACCTTTGCATTAAATGCTCCTGCGACTTGGTCGGTCGGTGTGGCGATTTAGTCAGGGTTGCTTCTTAGCGAAGGCAGGGCCTCGGGCGAGCCGGAAATATGTCCGCCGTTGGAGGGGGGCCTCGGGCGAGACGGAAATCCCCCGGGGTCGGCTGCCCTTGTCCGAGGCTAGGCTCGGGCGAGGCGTGATCGAGTCGCTCGAATGGACTGATCCCTGACTTAATCGCACCCATCAGGCCTTAGCAGCTTTATGCTGATGGGGGTTACCAGCTGAGAATTAGGAGTCTTGAGGGTACCCCTAATTATGGTCCCCGACATGAGCATTACTCGTTTGTCTCTTCTATTGAGCCTTTTACGGTAGAAGAGGCCTTGCTAGATCCGGACTGGGTGTTGGCCATGCAGGAAGAGCTCAACAACTTCAAGAGGAATGAAGTTTGGAGCCTGGTGCCACATCCCAAGCAAAATGTTGTGGGAACCAAGTGGGTGCTCCGCAACAAGCAAGACGAGCACAGGGTGGTGACATGAAACAAGGCTCGACTTGTGGCAAAAGGTTATGCCCAAGTCGCAGGTTTGAATTTCGAGGAGACTTTTGCTCTTGTGGCTAGGCAAGAGTCTATTCGAATATTGTTAGCCTATGCCGCTCACCACTCTTTCAGGTTGTTTCAAATGGATGTGAAGAGCGCCTTCCTCAACGGGCCAATCAAGGAGGAGGTATACGTGGAACAACCCCTTGGCTTTGAAGATGACAGGCATCCTGACCACGTCTTTAAGCTCTCTAAGGCGCTCTATGGACTTAAGCAAGCCCTAAGAGCACGGTATGAATGCCTTAGAGATTTCTTAATTGCTAATGCTTTCAAGGTTGGGAAAGCCGATCCCACTCTTTTCACTAAGACTTGTGATGGTGACCTTTTTGTGTGCCAAATTTATGTCGATGACATAATATTTGGTTCTACTAACCAAAAGTCTTGTGAGGAGTTTAGCAGGGTGATGACTCAAAAGTTTGAGATGTCGATGATGGGCGAGTTGAACTACTTCCTTGGATTCCAAGTGAAGCAACTCAAGGACGGCACCTTCATCTCCCAAACGAAGTACACTCAAGATCTTCTCAAGCGGTTTGGGATGAAGGACGCCAAGCCCACGAAGACACCAATGGGAACCGACGAACATGTCGACCTCAACAAAGGAGGTAAGTCCGTTGATCAAAAGACATACCGATCTATGATAGGGTCATTACTTTATTTATGTGCTAGTCGACCGGATATTATGCTTAGCGTATGCATGTGTGCTAGATTTCAATCCGACCTAAGGGAATGTCACCTTGTGGTCGTTAAGCGGATTCTTAGATATTTAGTTGCTACGCCTTGCTTCGGGATCTGGTATCCAAAGGGGTTTACCTTTGACTTAATTGGATATTCAGACTCCGATTATGCTGGATGCAAGGTTGATAGGAAGAGTACATCAGGGACGTGCCAATTCCTAGGAAGGTCCCTAGTGTGACGGAACCTCCCAAGTCATTAGGCCCACCTACAGTTGTCCTTGTCCAACGGACCTCAGACAACCTTGTAGGTGCCCCTGAATCACTTGACAAGTTTGGTATCTACTTTTCTTACCTTTCCCAAGAGCGTTTCACCCGTCACGCAGACATTACAAGCATCGGAGTTACGAGAATGCGGAAGCAATTACATTAACTTACCTTTATTTAAAAGTAAGATAGAGTTGAATATTTACAGACCAGAATATAACCTATGAGCACAAAGTAATATTATTACACACCAAGGGAGGCAAAAACTGCTCCCGATAAGTATCAAACAAAAGCTCTATGGAGGATCCCTTTCTCGCGCAGCTTTACTCATGGTTTTCTTCTTTTGATACCACCTTAGAACAGAAGCAACAAAAGTTGGTTGCTTCCTCACCTAAAAACAATAGGGAATAAAACCCTGAGTATGAAATTACTCAGCAAGTCTTACCCGACTAAGGAAAAGACTCTCAAGGGTATGCTGGATTTGGGAATCAAGGAGAGGCTTTAACAAAAATCAACTTAGATACTTTTGCAGAAATAGCTTACTAAAGTGAGTCCTTACTTTCAATATTTTAACGCCAGATTAAATATTAATAGACTCTGTTTGCATATGGTCTACTTTCACCATCTCATCAATACAACATCATTTTTATTCATGAGGTTCACATCTTGACTTAGGTTGCAGGTCAGTGATCAAGTCTCCACTGTCCGGGGATATAACGGCGATCCGAATCGATTTACTCAGCTGAGGATCTCTAACCACACGACATATGTAGCACTTAACCCTTGCATATGTCAACTCACCACCGGGGTTCTTAAGACCATATCAGGTTCACGCCAACTGAGAGCACGGATACACCACCGTCCAGCCTCTTGTCACGGAGGGTACACGCTACTCTCGCCATCTCTCCACGCCCATTGCGTGTTATCTTATTCTGGTATTAGTTTGCCCGAGGCAAAGCTTACCCTGTCCCATTTCCAGGGCATGTGGCCAGTTAAGATAGTCCTTGATCTAGCAGGCCTACATACGCATCCAATCCTTAATTGACCCGGGCGGAGCATCACCTGTTCCTAGCCCAAGTCACGAGTTAAATACTTTCATCCTTAGGATTGTTCTGTGTTTCTTAGGATGAAGAGAGCATTATAGGGAGCTTTGCAGTAAGATCCCAGCATGCTTCAGATGAAAATATTCTTGCAGGTAGAAGCCATCCTTTCTCGAGCTAGGCTAAGGACAACCTCTATCCACAAGATCTAAGCAGGGCTAAGCATTTTCGTAAATCATGTTTGATACTTCAACAGAAGTATCCTATAAAGGTGTAGATATCAAGGAAAAGCAATGCATCAAAAAGGTTTCAAGCAACTCCTATAAACCTAATGCACATTTCACTAGACTTAAAGTGTGCAGAAATTATTTAAAAACACAAGGAAGGGGTTGCATGCACCGGGGCTTGCCTTGGTTTACAGGTGAATCAGGCTCGGATCCGCAGATGTCAAAGTAAAAACAATTTCCTGCCTGATGTTCCGCAGGTGGTGGTGGCGAAGTCTTCTCTTCTTTTACTTCAACTTCTTCCTCGTTTTCTAAATATAACCACATATATATTTAGGAATGAATGCCCATGTAATGCTCATGAAAGTGCAAAGATAATAAGATTTTATTATCTAAAGTCTTGAATACAATTTTCCTTCACAGTTTTCCGAGAAACTAGGGTTTCCGGAGTCAGTAAAGGAATTCAAAGGGCAGGGGGTAGGGTTTTAGGTTCTAAGCATCAAACAAGGTCCAAATCATACCAAACTCTACCCAATGCTTCTAAATGATGTATAAAGGTCATCTAAAAAGTTTGGGAATTTTTGGGATTATTATCTATTTTCTAAAAATCCAGAACCAATGTTTTAAGCTATTTTAAATGCTCAAAAATTCATTATTTGATCTAAAAATCA
Source organism: Zea mays (assembly GCF_902167145.1). Classification (NCBI taxonomy): domain Eukaryota; kingdom Viridiplantae; phylum Streptophyta; class Magnoliopsida; order Poales; family Poaceae; genus Zea; species Zea mays. The sequence continues at coordinate 212,450,953 of NC_050097.1, forward strand.
TGAAACTATTTTTAACAAATTCTATGGAAAATTAGGAATCTAGGAAAATTGGTTTGACAGTTTTGCCATTTTCTGCAATTTTCTACAGATTTCCAAAGCTTTATTGAAAAAGAAAAGGGAAAAGCTGAAACAGTGTTGGGCCGATTCTAGCCCAGGCGGCCCAAGTCAGGTAGAAAGCACGTGCCCACGCCCGCGCTGGTAGCTTTGCGAAAAGGCCCTCGGCTTACTGGCTAACCCGAAGTGGGTTCTTTTACTGTTGCACTAAGTCGCTGATAGTTTGCAAGAAGGACCTCCACGTTCTATTCCCTTCCAAGCCGAGGTCCCCGACGACGACGAGCGCGGTAGAGCTCCGGCGAGCTCGTAGACCGGCCGAATGGGGCAAGTACTGGCGCTAATCTCTAGTTTAAACCTAATTCTAGCCCTGAGGAGTGTTTCCCCTCATTAAATTTCACGATTGGCGATCTACCTAGCTCTGCCCACGAAGACAACGGGCAGCGTGGACATTCACTCGTGTTCCCGGTGATTCACGGTGGTCCAATTCAATTAAAGGGGTCGAGGAGCTTGAGGAGAGCCTAGGGATGTTAGAACAAGCGACGGAGAAACTTGAACTGACCTGAGTTGAGCTAGCCGCGGTGAGGGTGTTCTTGTGGTGTTTTTGAGCAGATTGGGGGAAGTTCAAAATTCGAGCTCACTGGTGATCGACTGGGAGCAATACTGGGTGGTGTGGTGCATGATAATGTTGTGGAGCTGACGGTGGCTTCAATTTATAGGGAGCGAGAGCGGTGGCCAGGAATTGGAACGATGACGCGCGGCGGTCGGAAGAAGGGGGAGCTCACTGGGCAGTGAATTCGTGTCCTACGCCGTGGCAGTCACTCCAGCGATCAACGGGGAGCTAAAGTAAGTCACGGCGATGTGGTGGAGATGCTTAGACATGCGGCACAAGGCCGGAAAGCGACGGTCACCGGCGTGCTTATCGGGTTCCACCACGACAAACTCTGTACGGTGGTCGGATTTGTTTACCGGCCGGACTTATCCACGGCGACGTGACTCTGAGCGTCATTTGATCAACCCGAGCATGAATCAAGACGCCGGCAACACGAATCGCGGCGGAGAGGTCGTCGGCGGTGAGACTGCTGCGCTGGCGATCTGATCCCCAAGTCTGGCACTGTACCATGGTGAATTGCATTCAGTCGGTCTGACAGAGTAACTTCAGGGCAAATTTTCTCTAGATTTCGCATGACAACTTTATCATCCCTCTGCACTAAAGTTGTAGAGCTATAAACTTGCTATAATTTTGCTATAGCAGCAGTAGCCAAATTCCTATTGAATCAAGCTTGAATTCATGCCCAAAGTCTTTGTAACTACACTGTCAGTCTGAAATTCAGACTTCAACAGCATGACAACCCATCTTTGGGTGAAATTTTCTCCACTTTCTTCTCAATAAATATGCTTACACTCTTAAGCAAAGTTGTTCTCCTTTCATAGGGCTACAAAATTGTTGTGGTGACCTAGGGCAAAAACCTTATAATTTGAAAGTTACAAAGCTCCAAAGTTGAGCCTATATCACTAAATTTCAGACTTAGGTGAATAGGGTTTAAGTGGTGCTTTTTTTGCAAATAGACCCAAAACTTAGGGTTTAACTTGCAAATCCACATATTTGTGATCCATATGACTTAGGACACTTTATTATCATGGTTTTTGCACTTTAGTCCAAAAGTGCACTGATTTTTCACTTAGCCCCCTAGGGTTTAGGTTTAGGGTTTTCTAGGGTCCTTATTAGGGTTTTTGGTATTTCAAGAGTGTGAATGCCACTTAGATCCATTCTTAGTAACATTTTATGATTATTTCCCTTAAACTTTAGGGTTTTCTCTATTTGGGTCTTGCTTTACCCTTCAGATCCCTGTTTAGGGTTAAGTATCCTATACTAGGGTCTTATTTGCAAAATGTCATATCAATACAACTTGTTTGAAATTTTTGCCTAGTGAATGAACTCTAGGTGTGTCAAACATATGCAATGCCAATGCTTATGATGTTATGCTCAAGTTTTAGTGACAGTAACACCAGGGGTGTTACATCCTTCCCCCCATAAAAGAATCTCGTCCCGAGATTAAAAGTCCTAGGGTAAGTAGTGGAAAAGGAAATGCTTCACATCTTTATTTCCTAATTTTTGGTACACAACAGGGGTGATTTGGGGACTCACTCCTTTATTACAACAATTTTATATACTTTACAAATTCCATGAGGCCAAAAAGCCTGGGAAATTCTTGTCTAAAAAATCTTGAGTTTCCCATGTAGCCTCATCTTCGAAATGTTGGTTCCACTGTATCTTTTAAAACTTGAGAGTTTTCTTGCGGGTAATCCTGTCCTTTTGATCCAAGACTCGAATAGGGTGTTCTGAATAGGTCAAGTCTGGCTCTAGGACAACATCCGTTACTTCAATGGTTCGATCGGGAACCCGAAGGCACTTCTTTAGTTGAGACACGTGGAACACATTATGTACAACAGACAAGGTTTCGGGTAACTGAAATTGATACGCCACTGGCCCATATCTTTCAAGAATAAGAAAAGGACCAATGTATCGAGGTGCGAGCTTCCCTTTTATCCCGAAACGTGTTACACCTTTCATTGGGGAGACCTTCAGATAGACATAATCTCCAACTGGAAAGTATAAGGGTATCCGTCGTCTGTCTGCGTAACCTTTTTGACGAGCTTGAGCTTTCTTCAAATTACGAATTATTCGCTGAACTTTTTCTTTGGTTTCCTTTACCATATCTGGCCTGAAGAAACTTCTTTCCCATGGTTCAGACCAATTTAACGGAGTACGACATTGTCGTCCATATGTAATTTTGGGTAACTTTTTTGTTCTATTACCCGGTTGATTGCTCTGTTACTGAGAATTTGTTGCCATGCCTATGTAAGAATCTATGTCAATTGTGCTCCTAAATCAATCAACTCCAGATGTTGACTCCTGCTTGTCAACCCTACTGTTACCTGTTTGTTATAATCATTTAACCAATTGATCGGTTTGTTTGTTACCTATTTTACAGGACCACTTAGCTTTGATGATGGAAACTCTTGGGAAGATGCCTCGGAAGATTGCTAGCTCAGGAACTCGTTCCAAGGATTACTTTGATGACGGTATGTTTTCTTCTCAAGTGACTTTACTCTCATGATCAAGTGATTTTACTCTCATGACTTCCTTCTCTTTTCTTCTATTTAAGTTGTTACCATGGTTCATACAAAGCTGAGGCAGTTTCCTTTCTCCTATATCTTCTCTTTTCTTGTAGCAGTTTTATTGTCATCAGGAGGTGTTTTAATGAGAAGAATTACTAGCAGTCTTTGTGCCATTAAGTCAGTTTTTGTTTCTGTTTAATGAGAAGAATTATTCGGATGTCAGTTTCTGTTTACTAGCAGTTCTAACCTCCAGGAAGGTATGGATCGTCCTTCATCTAAACTAGAAGGTGCCAAGTTCCATCATATTTGTTGTCAGGTCCTTCAAACGATGTGGCGCTTGGTCCAGTGCTGTCCTCACGGTGTTTATCATATTTTAAGTTGCTACTATAGTTTCTGTTTAATTACAATCATTGTTTCTGTTTAATTACAATCATAGTTTCTGTTTAATAGTTTTTGTTTTTTGTTATCCATATTTTAAGTTGCTACTATAGTTCATATGATTGTAATTCAAATGATTGTAATTAGTTCAATGAGAAAAATTACTAGCAGGAGGATCTGTTTAATTCAGATTATTGTAAATCATATTTAGATGATTGCAATTAGTTCATTTTATGGGTCAAAATCATATTTTTAGTTCAAATCTGTTGTAATTTGTTTATTAGCGCTTGAAATTTTGAAATTTGGCGGGAGCTTCATTGTACACATGAAAACTGGCGGCAACCCAATTGGGCCAAGCTAAAAAAATGAGAACCAAACAATGTATAATACGAGTCTGGTTCATTTTGACCAGGCAACCAAACATTGTTTGTTGGCTCTGAACATGCGAGCTCCCTTGAGCCTGGTCCTCTCACTGAGCCAGGCTCAAGCTGGGCCAGGCAACCAAACACATCCTTAGTTGGCGCCATTTGATGTTGGTGGCTAAAGATAGAAGTAACACAGCACTAGAGGGCATTTTAGTATATGTATATTGCATTAACTATGTTTAGATCATATTTAGTCTCTAGAACCAAACAGAGTAGGGACTAAAAATTAGTCCCTCGACTAAACTTTAGTCCTAGGACTAATGAAACCAAACATGACCTAAATTTTGTATTCTAAAAGAAATATATTATTCTCGACAGCAAGATTATTTACTCTATATCACAATACTCCACAATCATGTTCACTCTATATCTTAACTATATATTAACTATCTTTTTTTTACTTTACTCCCTTCACAGTGGAACGATGGGCGACGCTTGCAACGGATTTAGAATGCGTACGCTGTTATTAGAGTTTCCGATGTCCTCCCTATAAATTTGCAGTTGCTGGTGAAGTACTCCGCTGCAGCGTTTTCCTTACTCTATATCGGTAGCGTCTTCTTTACGTCGATAAGTGTGGATAGCCTAACGTTTGCAGTTCGTTCTGATTGGTTTTTTATTTTGAACGATTACAGCCTTGAAGCATGTTCACCAAAACATTCTTTTAATCCTTGATTCTCGGCAACATTGAAAACACACATCTCCAACGATTTTTAACTCATCTCTCAATCTCCTAGCACTCATCAGTCGCGCAAGCAGGGTGCCTCTGGAAGTCTGGGAGATGCTGTGTCCTCCCGTGGCCGGCTGGGCGTGTCTGGTCTGGTGACGGGGGTGGCAGTGGCGTGCTGAGGGGGTGGCCGCGAGGAGGTTACTGTGCTGTTTGGTTTGCTTCCTTAATTGCTATAGTTTATAGTTTGATCAAGTTAGACATGTGTTTGGTTTGAAAGCTATAGTTGTGACAAGATTTTCCTACTGCTGTGTATGTTCTATTCGTTAATGACTTATAAAAGTGTGCTAAGATTCATTTAGACGTGTGTTGAAAGCTAAAAATAGCCTCGCGGACGGTCTGGCCCTGAGGCCGGACGGTCCGCAGTCCGGACAATCCGTGGTAGTGGCGCGGACGGTCCGCGCGTGCGTAGAGTCAGTTAGGGTTCCTAGTTTATCGCGGGATTTATTACCTAAAACCGCGGGATTAACTCGGAAAACAGTTTGAAGCGGATCCAAACCTCCCCCTTTATATAGATGAAGTGCTACGATCGATTGAACCTCCAACAATCGATCAAATCAAGTCTATTTCTCATTTTTACCTTATGCATTAGGAGTAGCTCTAGTTTAGTTCTAGTTTAGTATTCCAATCCCCAAATTCTCCACTTCTTTTCGGCTCTACGTCGATTAGAAGAGTCTAGGTCGGCCTGCCGAGTCTAGACAACACCTAGGATCTCTCCTCCCCGACGGGGTCCCTCCCGGGAGCGAGATCCAGGCGCCGCCGGCGACCTTCGCCGTCACTACGCACGTGCGGACCATCCGGCCTGTAGGCGCGGACCGTCCGGACGTTGGGCAGGAAACCCTAGCCGTGCGCTAGGTTGCGGACCGTCCGGCCCCTGGCCGCGGACCGTTCGCTCCTGTGCAGAGAGCACTGCCGCTGGTTCTTGTTTAGTGTTTGGCGTCCGAAAAAGGTGTCAACATACTTTTGGCGACTCTACTGGGGACAGGTGTTTAGATCTACTAAAAAATCAGGCCCTCAAATGGCCGGTACTAAAGATCACACCGATATCTCCCCGGACAATATCCTAAAGCCGGCTGTTGAAAGTCTGACGACCAATGAGCAACAGCAATACGAGGACTACATGCGTCAAGCGAAGGAGAAATTCTTATCACAATACACGGTGGATCACCACCAGAAAGTTATCAAACATAGAGAGACCGACGTTGCATCTCTTCTATCTTTGCTTCAAGTCCCCAACGTAAGTAAATCCGACGACATCCAATCTATTAAACAGTATGTAGATCATCAGCAAAATCAAATGAAACAACAGATTGGAGGGTTAGAAGAGTCAATTAGAAAATTAACGCGTACGTTGGAAAATTCTGTTGCTCCTAGTTTTCCATCATACGAAACTAGTAATAGGGTATTTATGTCTGATGTATCGGCAATAAATGAGGATTCGCAACCCCAGCCTTTGTATGGTATGCCGATGAACTCATATTCAGGGCAAATACAACCACTGTCGTTCCTGCTTGGCAGATCGGCGCCCCTGAAAACAGTCGGACCGTCCGAGCCTCTGCCCGGACCATACGACCCATACGCGGACCGAACGGCTTAATCTAACGGACAGTCCGGGGCCGCCCTAGGACCACCGACGTCCCTGATTGGTAGATCGGCGAGCCTAGACGTAGTCGGACCGGCCGAGCTTCTGCTCGGACCGTCTAGCCCTTACGTGGACCGTCCGGCTTTCCCTACCGGACAGTCCGGGGTCACACCAGGACTACCACGTGGTGTCTCGATAATGGCGAACGCAACCGGTCAGTTCGGATTTACCACCGGACAAACCGGATACGAATATGCAGAACCTGCTGTTGCACACCATGCACTAAATTATTACATACCACAGCAGCAGTATGTTTCACCCTCTATATACTTAAACCATAACGCACCATACAATTACAGACCGATCAACATTATCGATCGGTCATGGCAAGAAGGTCGGTATGCTAATGCCCGACCAAATGAGCCCCACAGCCCAGGATCCGGTGGTCTACCACCGGGCGCAATGGAAAAAATTAGGGAAGAGATGACTGAACTATTTCGAGATAAGTTCGAAGTTAGTGTAGCCAGAGTGGGGCAATCATACGAAAAGCCATATAATCACCGGTTTGACACTGTCCCATATCCACAAGGGGCAATGATACCGGAATTTTCTAAGTTTTCTGGTGAGAATGGAAGAAGCACACACGAACACATAGGCCAGTTCCTAGCACACATATGCGAATTAGCCGATGGAGAAGCATTTCATGTTCGTTTATTTTTCTTTATCCCTTACTGGTACCGCTTTTGCATGGTACGCCGCCCTGCCTCCTAATTCCATTAATTCCTGGAATGAGTTAGAAAGTAAATTTCATGAACATTTCTTTGCCGGAGAATATGAATTAGGACTAGCTGACTTAGCTTCAGTCCGACAAGGACGCGAAGAATCGGTTAATGATTATATCCGGAGGTTCCGAGACATTAGAAACCGATGCTTTCGGATCCATGTCGCAGACAAAGAGCTAGCAGGGCTAGCTTTTAATGGGTTGCTATCCTACTTAAGAGACAAATTAGATAGGACCTAGTTCTTTTCGTTGGCGCAGCTAAATCAGCGGGCTTTAGCATGTGAAAGCCGATTTAAAGAGATATCAAAATCGGTCGCTCGTACTATACATCTAATAGAGCGTGATAGTTCAAATGATGAATCCGCAGATGTATATACCGCTGAGTTTATTTGGCCAACAAAGGCCAAATCTTCAGCATGTTCTTCCTTACAGCCGGTTCAAAAGAATCGGCAAGAAGAGATTAAATTTACCTTTAATGTTGCCAAATGCGATAAGATATTTGATGAGCTACTTAAAAATGGCAACATTAAATTAACTCATACTATCCATCTTATAGATGAATTAAAGAGATGTGCTTATTGTAAGTGGCATAATTCTTTTTCTCATGCCACCAATGACTGTAATGTTTTTCGTCGACAGGTACAATTTGCCATAAATGAGGGCCGGTTGGCTTTTCAAGAAATGCAAGTGGACACACAGCCATTTCCTGTTAATACAATAGATGCCGAATGCGAAAAGGTCTTAGTTCGGCCCGAAATGGCCAATAAAAGCAAAAGCAAAGACATCATCATTGACGATCCTCACACGTTAAATATATCACAAAAGGAGATTGCTCACAAGGCTCTAAACGATAAGGCTAAAAGGTCTAGATGCACCGGGGGGTAGGCACAACTAATGAGCCAAGCACGACAGCTTGGCCTGAGCATCACGGACGGTCTGGCACATACGTGCGGACGGTCCGGTTCTCAGACAGACGGTCCGGCTAACTCTACCAGACAATCCGCCTATGGCCAAAGGCGTCAGCGTCCACACAAGGCTTTAAAAGGAAAAGAGGTGCAATGGCAAAGCACATATGATCGGCTGATCAAAGCTGACCCTATTCTTGATCAGTTGCTCTCCAAGAATACTAGCAAGAAAACCGTTCTATGTGGTCGGTCAACGAAAAAACCCCAGTCACCTTGAAAGTCGCCTAGAGGGGGGGGTGAATAGGGCGAAACTGAAATTTACAAAGTTAATCACAACTACAAGCCGGGTTAGCGTTAGAAATATAATGCGAGTCCGAGAGAGGGCGTAAAAACAAATCGCAAGCGAATAAAGAAGTGAGACACAAGGATTTGTTTTACCGAGGTTCGGTTCTCTCAAACCTACTCCCCGTTGAGGTGGTCACAAAGACCGGGTCTCTTTTAACCCTTTCCCTCTCTCAAACGGTCCCTCGGACCGAGTGAGCTTCTCTTCTCAATCAAACGGGAACCAAACTTTCCCGCAAGGACAACCACACAATTGGTGTCTCTTGTCTTGATTACAATTGAGATGATCGCAAGAAAGAATGAGAAAAGGAAGCAATCCAAGCGCAAGAGCTCAAATGAACACAACAATCACTCTCTCTAATCACTAAAGCTTTGAGTGGAATTGGGAGAGGATTTGATCTCTTTGGTGTGTCTAGAATTGAATGCTAGAGCTCTTGTAAGTAGTTGGAAGGTGAAAACTTGGATGCCATTGAATGTGGGTGTAACACCCGGTTTTAAAGGACAAAGCCGGGTGCATCTCATACATGCGCCAAGAAGACAACATATATAATAACAGAGTGTATAGAGATAAATGTCATAAAACATCAGAGTATTTATTACATAGCGGAAGACTTATTACAAAATAAAGATAAATATAAAACGAACTAAGGATCGTCGGCGCCAATGTCGACTGAGAAACGCCACCTAGATCAAGTCGAATGCCTCAGTGTTAGGCGGCTCCTCTTCGACCACCTATTCTTCTCCTATGGGGGGTGTGAGACAGCAAGAGTGAGCTCACATACGTTCATAGCTCAACAAGTCATGGGGAATAATGTGGCATGAACTCACCAAAGGTGGGAGTTCATGAAGTGTAAGGCTGATCAATGAAATAAAGGCTGAGGCTGAGCATTGCTTTTACAGGTTGGTCAAAATTTTATTAGCAATTACTAAGTGTAAGTAAATACCAAACCTTAATAATAATAAAGAACAGTAATAGTAAAATAATCCCAAATGCGATGCAAATGTCAAATTAAATTTAAGTTCCATAAATTAATCATGTGAGGGTCCGAGCCGCTCATGACCGTGAGCACGGCTAGTATACTAGTTTTACACTCTGCAGAGGTTGCGCATCTTTACCCACAAGTCATGTTACCCATCTGCCAAGAGACGGCCAATCCCATACACCTCTACCGAGGAGGCGAGGCAGGGTAACACTACGAGGCCTTTACAAAGTTCCACTAGCTTCAGAAATCCCGCTACAGTTTATAGGAAGCTCCAGTGCAGGGTTCTTGCCTGACCGCCATCGCAACAAAATCAACCAAGGACCTCCCTACACTGACCACTCCCCTACTGCCCTTGCCCCTTTCGGGTAAGGAAGACCTCCACTAGCTTTCCTAGTTAATCAGCCAAGGGCGTCCCATTAAACCCTCGTGGTAGCACTGTTTTCCCGGGTGGTCGCTCCATGTTCCCATTAATTTAATGATCTTAACATGAACAGTAATAATAATAAGATAATAACAGGATAATCATGTGTAGTGTAACTTCATACCCAATCCACATAAAGCAATAGCAAGTACTACCCAAAAATATTTCAGGGGTGAACAAGGTATAGAGGTAATCAAAACTGGGGTAACATAAAGGATCCCATCAAAATTATCCTATGCAGATCATTAAAATTAATAAGAACATGGCTGGGAAAAGTAAGTGATCAAGGGCACAACTTGCCTTCAATGAGCTCCTGCTCAGCTATCTCCACTTGCTGAACCTCAGATTCCACAGTGGCTTGTTCGTCTACTCGCATCAACACAATACATACATAGTATAGCATAAATTAACATCACATCAAACATGCAAATAAAATATACAGTAAAAATCTATACATTAAAATGAGATCATAGGAACTGGAATCATTAAATTTGGAGTTATAGATTTCAAGTTATGAATTTCCTAAGGTTTAATGCGATTAAAATAGGATTAGATGATAAATTAATTTTCTAACTGAGTTCATGTCAAAACAGTGATATTAAATGATAGAGAATATTATTACAAAATTTTAGAATTTAGAATGGTTCAATTTGGAGCTAAAATGAATTTTCTATGCATTTTACAAGTTTCTAGATTTGTTTTTGTATTAAAAATGAATTTCTAATATTATTTCTCTGTTTTTAAACATCTCTGGACTCGGCCACATTTTCCAGAAAACACAGGGGCCTAGGTGTAACTAATCCTAAGACTCAGACGACCCACCAGGTGGACTGCGGGTTGATACTAGTATAGTAGGGGGTCTCTTTTGCAAAATCGCCAAGCCGAAAGGGTATGGAGCAATCCTGACCGCCCGATCTTGAATGGGCGGCGCAGATTAAATCAATCCCGATCGAAGCGGTACCCAATCCGAGCCGCACGATAGAACTTCAACGTCTCAGATTTAAATAACCTACATTGATTCACCGCCGACCGATCGGAATCGGACGACGCACGAACCGTCCACCCGAATCGGTACCTACTCAATCTAATCAGAGCCGTCCCTGACGCATCCAACGGCGCCCGCGATTCTTCCCCACGACCAGCTATACACGGCGGCAATTTCACCGCCCCTGACGGTGCCGCACCGGCGACCCGAGATCCGGCACTGCGGATGGCGAACTCCTTCCCCACGGTGTGCTATACGAGGACGGAAGTAACGCGAAACAGTTGCCAGGTTTCTCACCTCAAGGCGCGCAGTAGGAACAGCGGCCCACGGCGACGGGCGGAAACACGCCGGTGACGGGATCAAGGCGAGAAATTGCCCACTCTTCCCAAGGCCCGCCTTCCAATTGAGATCGCGGATGGCCACCCTAGACGATGGCGACCCCGCCTGGCCCCACCCCGAGGACAGAGTCCTCGCAATGGCGAGCTTCACTTGCGGAGGAACGACCACGCAGCCCACTTCGACCCTCCTCTCACAGCGATGGCGAACGCGGTGATGCCTGTTGACGGGCGCAAGACTAAGAGGAAGGGAAGGACCTCGACCTGGCTTCCTTATAACGGCTAAAGGGGAAAACGAAAGGAGAGTCCGCACGGATCGCGCGATCACCGGCGGTAGCTGCGTTGGCCGTTGACGAAGAAAGGGGAAGATAAGCTGACCGGTGGGTCCTGCAAATCAGTGAGGTGTGCGCGAACCATTGAAAGAACTCGAGCGGCTGACCCCGGGCCCTACGCGTAAGTGGCAGAGCGGTGAGGAGCGCGCACGCGTTAGACTGCCCGGTGGGGCCCTTCTGTCGGCGCGCCGCGCACCATCAGAGTTGGGCCACGCGGAGGGATGTGTAGGTGGGCCGAATTGAGGGGAAGTTGGCCCAGTTGCGGGTTTTCTCTTTTTCTTTTATCTTTTCCTTTCTCTTTTCTTCCTTTTTAGGTTTAAATTTGAATTTGAATTTTGAAGTAAAACTTGTGCTACATTAATCTTTATTACTTTTGTGAAGTTAAGAATACCAATTCTTTGAAATATAATTATATTGTTTATATTTCTATATCATTTCTCTCCTTATTTTCAAAACCCTAGTTTTAATTTAGGGTTTGATTTAACTTCTAGTATTTATTCTCTTATTATCCTTATTATTATTATTATTATTTTATTTAATGCACAAACATAAAAACTCCAGCATGATGCATTTTTTATCATTTGTTTGACTTAATCTCTAAATTGTGTGTGTGCTCTTTTCTTATGATGCAAATGAGGCACATAGAATTGAGGCTAACTCTCTATTATTCTTGGTATACAACTTGGAGTATTACAAATCCTACCCCCTTAAAAATAATCTCGTCCTCGAGATTTAAGAAGATCTAGGGAAAAGGTGGGGAAAATCTATGCGAAGCTCTTCTTCTCTTTCCCAAGTTGCTTCATCTTCGCCATGGTGATTCCATTGAACTTTGCACATCTTTATAACCTTATTCCTCGTAACTCAAGTCAAAGTATCCAAAATCTTGATGGGGTACTCAGCATAAGTCAGGTCATCTTGAACATTAAGGTCCTCCATTGGCAACTGCTCTTCAGGTACCCTAAGACATTTCTTCAGCTGAGATACATGAAATACATCATGAACATCCACAAGATGGTCTGGTAACTCCAACTAGTATGCAACCTCTCCCACTCGCTTTAAGATTAAGAAGGGTCCAATAAAGCGAGGGGACAACTTTCCTTTGACTTTGAATCTTCTCATACCCCGGAGTGGTGACACCTTCAAATAGACATAATCTCCCTCCTTAAACTCAAGCAGTCTTCTCCGGGTATCAGCATAGCTCTTCTGCCTGGACTGTGCAATTCTCAAATTCTCCCTTATTTGCTGAACTTGTTCTTTTGCTTCCTGTATAATCTCAGGTCCAAACAACTGCCTTTCACCAGTTTGATCCCAATATAGTGGAGTCCTGCACTTTCTGCCATACAAAGCCTCAAACGGTGACATCTTCAAACTGGCCTGATAGCTATTATTATATGAGAACTCCGCATACGGTAGACTCTTATCCCAACTTCCACCATGTTTAAGAGCACAAGCTCTTAACATATCCTCTAGCACTTGGTTAGTCCTCTCAGTCTGCCCATCAGTCTGGGGATGGTAAGCCAAACTAAAATTCAATCTTGTATCCAATGACTCGTGCAACTTCTTCCAATACCGAGAGGTAAACTGTGATCCCCGGTCTGATACAATCTTCTTTGGCACTCCATGTAGGCATACAATCCGTGCCATGTACAACTCTGCCAGCTTGGCTCCTGAATACGTGGTCTTCACTGGAATAAAGTGGGCTACCTTAGTTAGCCTGTCCATAATCACCCATATAGAATCATATCCAGCAGACGTGCGGGGTAATCCAACAATGAAGTCCATGCCAATCTCTTCCCATTTCCACTCAGGTATCTTCAGTGGATGCAGTAGTCCGGCTGGCCTCTGGTGTTCAGCCTTAACTCTTTGGCATACATCGCACATAGCCACATGTGCAGCCACATCTCTCTTTAGTCCATACCACCAATATTTTTGCTTCAAATCCTGATACATCTTAGTACTTCCAGGATGAATAGAATAAACTGAATCATGTGACTCCTTCAATATAGTTTCCCGAAGGCTATCAATATCGGGAACACAGATCTGATTCTTGAACCATATCGTGCCTTGCTCATCCTCCGTGAACTCTGGGCCTCTACCCTCTGTTATCAGATCCTTGATCTCCTGGATTTTGGCATCACCAATCTGTCCTTTGCGGATTTCTTGCTCCAAGATGGGTTCCAATTCTATGGTAACTCCTTCCATATGTGTAACAATTCCCAGGTTGAGCCTCTCAAATTCTTTTGCTAATTCATCAGGTAACTAGACAACGAAAGCGGAGTGAACATGCTCCTTCTGACTCAAGGCATCTGCAACCAAATTTGCCTTGCCTGGGTGATAGTGAATCTCCAAATCATAATCCTTAATGAGCTCCAACCAACGGCGTTGCCTAAGGTTGAGATCCTTTTGTGTGAATATGTACTTCAAACTCTTATGATCCGTATATACTTGGCACTTAGTTCCCATGATGTAGTGTCTCCAAATCTTAAGTGCATGCACAACGGCAGCCAACTCTAAGTCATGAGTGGGGTAGTTCAATTCATGCTTCCTCAACTGACGAGATGCATAGGCAATCACATGACCTTCTTGCATAAGCACACATCCAAGTCCTTGGCCACATGCATCACAATAAATGTCAAATCCCTTCTGCAGATCTGGCATAATCAATACTGGTGGCGACATTAGTCTCTCCTTCAATTGATCAAAGCTTTCTTGGCACTTCTCATCCCACTTGAATTCTCTTCCTTTTTCCAAAAGCGATGTCATAGGCTTAGCAATTTTAGAGAACCCTTCAATAAATCTCCGATAATATCCTGCGAGTCCCAAGAAACTCCGAATCTCGGTAACTGTAGTGGGCACTCTCCACTCCATTATCTCCTTCACTTTAGCAGGATCCACTGCTATTCCTCCATTAGAAATAATATGACCAAGGAATGGTACCTTGTCAATCCAAAACTCGCACTTGCTGAACTTAGCATAGAGTTGATTATCTCGTAACTTCTGTAGCACCAACCTTAGATGTTGTTCATGATCACTTTCATTCCTAGAATAGATCAGAATATCGTCGATAAACACCACGACGAATCTGTCCAAATACTCCATAAACACTTTGTTCATCAAATTCATGAAATAAGCCGGTGCATTGGTTAATCCAAATGACATAACAGTAAACTCATATAATCCATATCGGGTTGAGAAAGCCGTCTTAGGAATATCTGATGGTCTAATCTTCATCTGATGGTATCCCGATCAGAGATCAATCTTTGAGAATACCCTGGCTCCGCTCATCTGATCAAATAAATCCTCAATACGGGGCAACAGATACTTGTTCTTCACCGTAACATCATTAAGAGATCTATAATCCACACACATCCGCTGCGATCCATCCTTCTTCTGTACAAACAAGACCAGTGCTCCCCAAGGTGAGGAACTCGGACGAATATACCCCGCTTCTTGTAACTCAGTTAACTGCTTCTTAAGTTCCTTCAACTCCTCTACGGACATCCTATATGGCCGTTTAGAAATAGGGGCGGTTCCAGGTAAGAGATCAATAACAAACTCAACTTCTCTATCAGGTGGCATCCCTGGTAACTCCTCTGGAAAGACATCCGGAAAATCTCTAACCACCTGGATGTTGTCACCAACAAACTCCTCAGGCATAAAGAACATTGCACGCATGGATGAGGAGGTTACTGCAATATTAACTTGAAATCTTTCCCCTTTAGGGTTGGTAAATTCTATGGTTCCCTTAGCACAGTGTATATACTGCCTTTGTCTTTCTTAACCATGACATACCAAAGATCACGTCTATAGTGCTCTCTTTTAACACTATAGGGGTAGCCAATCTAGGTTAGAACACAGGGTAAGAAAGGAAGAATTGCAGACAAGGCGAGTAATTACAAGGAATGTTATTGCGGGGGATTTATTAGCTAAGTAGATTAGTGTGTTATCCACTAAAGCTAATACATTACCTTATGGTGGTACATGCTAAGATGTCCATATATAATATTTCAATCAATCAAAGAAGCAAATCAGACATTTATCATCAGAACAATCAAACAACATTTTTAAATATAGAAAATAGTTTTGATTTGGTCTTAGGCCTCCTATCTCTTAGAAATGTCATAGGGGTAGAGATTCCAAGGTGTGAAATCCATCTTGTCTCAGAGTAGAAAAGGTAAGAATGATCAGAGTAGAACAGTAGAAGGTGAGACAGGATCAAGATAAGTGTAGAAAGAATCAGAGTAAGGTAAGTATAGAATGAATCAGAATAAGATAAGTAGGTAAGGGTTTTGTCCATTTCTATCTAGGTTTCGTCCTACAGTCGACATTTGCTCTGATACCACTTCTGTAACACCCGGTTTTAAAGGACAAAGCCGGGTGCATCTCATACATGCGCCAAGAAGACAACATATATAATAACAGAGTGTATAGAGATAAATGTCATAAAACATCAGAGTATTTATTACATAGCGGAAGACTTATTACAAAATAAAGATAAATATAAAACGAACTAAAGATCGTCGGCGCCAATGTCGACTGAGAAACGCCACCTAGATCAAGTCGAATGCCTCAGTGTTAGGCGGC
This sequence comes from Zea mays, assembly GCF_902167145.1. Lineage (NCBI taxonomy): Eukaryota > Viridiplantae > Streptophyta > Magnoliopsida > Poales > Poaceae > Zea > Zea mays. Next base: position 212,466,904 of record NC_050097.1, read on the forward strand.
TCCTCTTCGACCACCTGTTCTTCTCCTGTGGGGGGGTGTGAGACAGCAAGAGTGAGCTCATATACGTTCATAGCTCAACAAGTCGTGGGGAATAATGTGGCATGAACTCACCAAAGGTGGGAGTTCATGAAGTGTAAGGCTGATCAATGAAATAAAGGCTGAGGCTGAGCATTGCTTTTACAGGTTGGTCAAAATTTTATTAGCAATTACTAAGTGTAAGTAAATACCAAACCTTAATAATAATAAAGAACAGTAATAGTAAAATAATCCCAAATGCGATGCAAATGTCAAATTAAATTTAAGTTCCATAAATTAATCATGTGAGGGTCCGAGCCGCTCATGACCGTGAGCACGGCTAGTATACTAGTTTTACACTCTGCAGAGGTTGCGCATCTTTACCCACAAGTCATGTTACCCATCTGCCAAGAGACGGCCAATCCCATACACCTCTACCGAGGAGGCGAGGCAGGGTAACACTACGAGGCCTTTACAAAGTTCCACTAGCTTCAGAAATCCCGCTACAGTTTATAGGAAGCTCCAGTGCAGGGTTCTTGCCTGACCGCCATCGCAGCAAAATCAACCAAGGACCTCCCTACACTGACCACTCCCCTACTGCCCTTGCTCCTTTCGGGTAAGGAAGACCTCCACTAGCTTTCCTAGTTAATCAGCCAAGGGCGTCCCATTAAACCCTTGTGGTAGCACTGTTTTCCCGGGTGGTCGCTCCATGTTCCCATTAATTTAATAATCTTAACATGAACAGTAATAATAACAAGATAATAACAGGATAATCATGTGTAGTGTAACTCCATACCCAATCCACATAAAGCAATAGCAAGTACTACCCAAAAATATTTCAGGGGTGAATAAGGTATAGAGGTAATCAAAACTGGGGTAACATAAAGGATCCCATCAAAATTATCCTATGCAGATCATTAAAATTAATAAGAACATGGCTGGGAAAAGTAAGTGATCAAGGGCACAACTTGCCTTTAATGAGCTCCTGCTCAGCTATCTCCACTTGCTGAACCTCAGATTCCACAGTGGCTTGTTCGTCTACTCGCATCAACACAATACATACATAGTATAGCATAAATTAATATCACATCAAACATGCAAATAAAATATACAGTAAAAATCTATACATTAAAATGAGATCATAGGAACTGGAATCATTAAATTTGGAGTTATAGATTTCAAGTTATGAATTTCCTAAGGTTTAATGCGATTAAAATAGGATTAGATGATAAATTAATTTTCTAACTGAGTTCATGTCAAAACAGTGATATTAAATGATAGAGAATATTATTACAAAATTTTAGAATTTGGAATGGTTCAATTTGGAGCTAAAATGAATTTTCTATGCATTTTACAAGTTTCTAGATTTGTTTTTGTATTAAAAATGAATTTCTAATATTATTTCTCTGTTTTTAAACATCTCTGGACTCGGCCACATTTTCCAGAAAACTCAGGGGCCTAGGTGTAACTAATCCTAAGACTCAGACGACCCACCAGGTGGATTGCGGGTTGATACTAGTATAGTAGGGGGTCTCTTTTGCAAAATCGCCAAGCCGAAAGGGTATGGAGCAATCCTAACCGCCCGATCTTGAATGGGCGGCGCAGATTAAATCAATCCCGATCGAAGCGGTACCCAATCCGAGCCGCACGATAGAACTTCAACGTCTCAGATTTAAATAACCTACATTGATTCACCGCCGACCGATCGGAATCGGACGACGCACGAACCGTCCACCCGAATCGGTACCTACTCAATCTAATCACAGCCGTCCCTGACGCATCCAACGGCGCCCGCGTTTCTTCCCCACGACTAGCTGTACACGGCGGCAATTTCACCGCCCCTGACGGTGCCGCGCCGGCGACCCGAGATCCGGCACTGCGGATGGCGAACTCCTTCCCCACGGTGTGCTATACGAGGACGGAAGTAACGCGAAACAGTTGCCAGGTTTCTCACCTCAAGGCGCGCAGTAGGAACAGCGGTCCACGGCGACGGGCGGAAACACGTCGGTGACGGGATCACGGCGAGAAATTGCCCACGCTTCCCAAGGCCCGCCTTCCAATTGAGGTCGCGGATGGCCACCCTAGACGATGGCGACCCCGCCTGGCCCCACCCCGAGGACAGAGTCCTCGCGATGGCGAGCTTCACTTGCGGCGGAACGACCACGCAACCCACTTCGACCCTCCTCTCACAGCGATGGCGAACGCGGTGATGCCTGTTGACGGGCGCAAGACTAAGAGGAAGGGAAGGACCTCGACCTAGCTTCCTTATAACGGCTAAAGGGGAAAACGAAAGGAGAGTCCGCACGGATCGCGCGATCACCGGCGGTAGCTGCGTTGGCCGTTGACGAAGAAAGGGGAAGATAAGCTGACCGGTGGGTCCCGCAAATCAGTGAGGTGTGCGCGAACCATTGAAAGAACTCGAGCGGCTGACCCCGGGCCCTACGCGTAAGTGGCAGAGCGGTGAGGAGCGCGCGCGCGTTAGACTGCCCGGTGGGGCCCTTCTGTCGGCGCGCCGCGCACCATCAGAGTTGGGCCACGCGGAGGGATGTGTAGGTGGGCCGAATTGAGGGGAAGTTGGCCCAGTTGCGGGTTTTCTCTTTTTCTTTTATCTTTTCCTTTCTCTTTTCTTCCTTTTTAGGTTTAAATTTGAATTTGAATTTTGAAGTAAAACTTGTGCTACATTAATCTTTATTACTTTTGTGAAGTTAAGAATACCAATTCTTTGAAATATAATTATATTGTTTATATTTCTATATCATTTCTCTCCTTATTTTCAAAACCCTAGTTTTAATTTAGGGTTTGATTTAACTTCTAGTATTTATTCTCTTATTATCCTTATTATTATTATTATTATTTTATTTAATGCACAAACATAAAAACTCCAGCATGATGCATTTTTATCATTTGTTTGACTTAATCTCTAAATTGTGTGTGTGCTCTTTTCTTATGATGCAAATGAGGCACATAGAATTGAGGCTAACTCTCTATTATTCTTGGTATACAACTTGGAGTATTACAGTGGGGTGGTTGGGGTATTTATAGCCCCAACCACCAAAAATGGCCGTTGGAAGACTGTTGTCGCATGGCGCATCGGATAGTCCGGTGCGCCACCAGACACTGTCCGGTGCGCCAACCACGTCAGCCTGCCGTTGGGGTTCGACCGTTGGAGCTCTGTCTTGTGGGCCCGCCTGGCTGTCCGGTGTACCACCCGCGCGTGCTCTGCTCCTCTGCGCGCGCTGGCGCGCATTTAATGCATTGCAGTCGACCGTTGCACGCGAAGTAGACGTTGCTCCGCTGGCTCACCGGACAGTCCGGTGTTACACCGGACAGTCCGGTGAATTTTAGCGGAGCGGATTCCCGAAGCGGGCGAGTTCAGAGTCGCTCTCCCTTGGAGCACCGGACACTGTCCGGTGGTGCACCGGACAGTCCGGTGAATTATACCGAAGTGCCTCTGAGATTTCCCGAAGGTGAAGAGTTCAGCTTGGAGTCCCCTGGTGCACCGGACACTGTCCGGTGGTGCACCGGACACTGTCCGGTGGTGCACCGGACACTGTCCGGTGGTGCACCGGACAGTCCGGTGCGCCAGACTAGGGTGCCTTCCGGGTAATCCTTTGCTCTCTTGTTTGAACCCTTTTCTTGGTCTTTTTATTGGCTTATTATGAACCTTTGGCACCTGTAGAACTTATAGACTAGAGCAAACTAGTTAGTCCAATTATTTGTGTTGGGCAATTCAACCACCAAAATCAATTAGGAAATAGGTGTAAGCCTAATTCCCTTTCAATCTTCCCCTTTTTGGTGATTGATGCCAACACAAACCAAAGCAAGTATAGAAATGCATAATTGAACTAGTTTGCAAAATGTAAGTGCAAAGGTTACTAAGAATTGAACCAATAAATATTTTCATAAGATATGCATGGATTGTTTCTTTATATTCTCAACAATTTGGACCACACTTGCACCACATGTTTTGTTTTTGCAAATACTTTTGTAAATTCTTTTCAAAGTCTTTTTGCAAATAATCAAAGGTAAATGAGTAAGATTTTGAGAAGCATTTTCAAGATTTGAAATTTTCTCCCCCTGTTTCAAATGCTTTTCCTTTGACTAAACAAAACTCCCCCTTAATGAAATCCTCCTCTTAGTATTCAAGAGGGTTTTAGATATTAATTTTGAAGAGGGTGTACGAATTAAAAATTGTATCAAAATAAGATGCCAATTTAAAAATCTTCACCAATTAATAGACTCCATACCAAATAAAATTTTGAAATTGGTGGTGGTGCGGTCCTTTTGCTTTAGGCTAAATACTCTCTCCCCTTTGGCATGAATCGCCAAAAATGGATGTTTGAGTGAAATATAAGCCCTTGTAAACTACTCTCTCCCCCTTTGGACAAAAATAAAGGAGTGAAGATTATACCAAAGTTGGAGAGGTGGAGCGACGGCGAAGGATGAATGAGTCGATGAAGCGGAGTGGAAGCCTTGTCTTCGCCGAAGATTCCTTTTCCCTTTCAATCTATGACTTAGCATGAAATGGACTTGAAAGAACACATTAGTCATAGCTCATGAAAGAGATGATCAAAGGTATATATATGAGCTATGTATGTAAGTCATCAATAAAAATTCCTAGAATCAAGAATATTTAGCTCATGCCTAAGTCTGGTAAAAGTTTGTTCATCCAATGGCTTGGTAAAGATATCGGCTAATTGTTCTTTGGTGCTTACATATGCAATCTCGATATCCCCCTTTTGTTGGTGATCCCTTAGAAAATGATACCGAATGGCTATGTGTTTAGTGCGGCTATGCTCAACGGGATTATCCGCCATGCGGATTGCACTCTCATTATCACATAGAAGAGGAACTTTGGTTAATTTGTAACCATAGTCCCTAAGGGTTTGCCTCATCCAAAGTAATTGTGCGCAACAATGACCTGCGACAATATACTCGGCTTCGGCGGTAGAAAGAGCTACAGATTTTACTTCTTTGAAGCCCAAGACACCAAGGATCTTCCCAAGAACTGGCAAGTCCCCGATGTGCTCTTTCTATTAATTTTACACCCTGCCCAATCGGCATCCGAATAACCAATTAAATCAAATGTGGATCCCCTAGGATACCAAAGTCCAAACTTAGGAGTATAAGCCAAATATCTCAAGATTCGTTTTACGGCCGTAAGGTGAGCTTCCTTAGGGTCGGCTTGGAATCTTGCACACATGCATACGAAAAGCATAATGTCCGGTCGAGATGCACATAAATAAAGTAATGAACCTATCATCGATCGGTATACCTTTTGATATACGGATTTACCTTCCGTGTCGAGGTCGAGATGCCCATTGGTTCCCATGGGTGTCTTGATGGGCTTGGCATCCTTTATCCCAAACTTGTTTAGAATGTCTTGAGTATACTTCGTTTGGCTAATGAAGGTGCCCTCTTGGAGTTGCTTCACTTGAAATCCTAAGAAATACTTCAACTCCCCCATCATGACATCTCGAATTTCTGTGTCATGATCCTACTAAATTCTTCACATGTAGATTCGTTAGTAGACCCAAATATAATATCATCAACATAAATGTGGCATACAAACAAATCATTGTCAAGAGTTTTAGTGAATAGAGTAGGATCGACCTTTCTGACTTTGAAGCCATTAGCAATAAGGAAATCTCTTAGGCATTCATACCATGCTCTTGGGGCTTGCTTGAGCCCATAAAGCGCCTTAGAGAGCCTGTAGACATGGTTAGGGTACTCACTGTCTTCAAAGCCGGGAGGTTGCTCAACATAGACCTCTTCCTTGATTGGTCTGTTGAGGAAGGCACTTTTCACGTCCATTTGATAAAGCTTAAAGCCATGGTAAGTAGCATAGGCTAATAATATACGAATGGACCCAACCTAGCTACGGGTGCATAGGTTTCACTGAAATCCAAACCTTCGACTTGTGAATACCCCTTGGCCACGAGTCGGGCTTTGTTCCTTGTCACCACACCATGCTCATCTTGCTTGTTGCGGAAGACCCATTTGGTTCCTACAACATTTTGATTAGGACGTGGAACTAAATGCCATACCTCATTCCTCGTGAAGTTGTTGAGCTCCTCTTGCATCGCCATCACCCAATCCGAATCTTGAAGTGCTTCCTCTACCCTGTGTGGCTCAATAGAGGAAACAAAGGAGTAATGCTCACAAAAATGTGCAACACGAGATCTAGTGGTTACCCCCTTATGAATGTCGCCGAGGATTGTGTTGACGGGGTGATCTCGTTGGATTGCTTGGTGGACTCTTGGGTGTGGCGGTTTTGCAACTTGCTCATCCTCCTTGTTTTCATCATTTGTATCTCCCCCCTTGATCATTGACGTCTTCTTGAGGTGGCTCATCTTCTTGATCTTCCTCTTCATTATCTTGAGCCTCATCCTCATCTTAGGTTGGTGGAGATGCTTGCACGGAGGAGGATGGTTGATCTTGTGCTTGAATGGGCTCTTTGGATTCCTTAGGACACACATCCCCAATGGACATGTTCCTTAGCGCGATGCATGGAGCCTCTTCACCTATCTCATCAAGATCAACTTGCTCTACTTGAGAGCCGTTAGTCTCATCAAACACAACGCCACAAGAAACTTCAACTAGTCCTGAGGACTTGTTAAAGACTCTATATGCCCTTGTGTTTGAATCATATCCTAGTAAAAAGCCTTCTACTGTCTTAGGAGCAAATTTAGATTTTCTACCTCTTTTAACAAGAATAAAGCATTTGCTACCAAAGACTCTAAAATATGAAATGTTGGGTTTTTTACCGGTTAGGAGTTCGTATGATGTCTTCTTGAGGATTCGGTGTAGATACAACCGGTTGATGGCGTAGCAGGCGGTGTTGACCGCCTCGGCCCAAAACCGATCCGACGTCTTGTACTCATCAAGCATGGTTCTTGCCATGTCCAGTAGAGTTCTATTCTTCCTCTCCACTATACCATTTTGTTGTGGCGTGTAGGGAGAAGAGAACTCATGCTTGATGCCCTCCTCAAGGAAGCCTTCAATTTGAGAGTTCTTGAACTCCGTTCCGTTGTCGCTTCTTATTTTCTTGATCCTTAAGCCGAACTCATTTTGAGCCCGTCTCAAGAATCCCTTTAAGGTCTCTTGGGTTTGAGATTTTTCCTGCAAAAAGAATACCCAAGTGAAGCGAGAATAATCATCCACAATAACTAGACAGTACTTACTCCCGCCGATGCTTATGTAAGCAATCGGGCCAAATAGATCCATGTGTAGGAGCTCCAGTGGCCTGTCAGTCGTCATGATATTCTTATGCGGATGATGAACAACAACTTGCTTCCCGGCTTGGCATGCGCTACAAGTCCTGTCTTTCTCAAAATGAACATTGGTTAGTCCTAAAATGTGTTCTCCCTTTAGAAGCTTGTGAAGATTCTTCATCCCAACATGTGCTAGTCGCCAATGCCAGAGCCAGCCCATGTTAGTCTTAGCAATTAAGCAAGTGTCGAGTTCAGCTCTATTGAAATCAACTAAGTATAGCTGACCCTCCAACACTCCCTTAAATGCTATTGAATCATCACTTCTTCTAAAGACAGTGACACCTACATCAGTAAATAGACAGTTGTAGCCCATTTTGCATAATTGAGATACGGAAAACAAATTGTAATCTAATGAATCAACAAGAAAAACATTGGAAATAGAATGGTCAGGAGATATAGCTATTTTACCCAAACCTTTGACCAAACCTTGGTTTCCATCCCCGAATGTGATAGCTCGTTGGGGATCTTGGTTTTTCTCATAAGAGGAGAACATTTTCTTCTCCCCTGTCATATGGTTTGTGCACCCGCTATTGATGATCCAACTTGAGCCCCCGGATGCATAAACCTACAAAACAAGTTTAGTTCTTGATTTTAGGTATCCAAACAGTTTTGGGTCCTTTGACATTAGAGACAAGAACTTTGGGTACCCAAACACAAGTTTTGGAGCTCTTGTGTTTGCCCCCAATATACTTGGCAACTACCTTGCCTAATTTGTTGGTTAGCACATAAGATACATCAAAAGTTTTAAATGAAATGCTATGATCATTTGATGCGGTAGGAGTTTTCTTCTTACGCAACTTAGCACGGGTTGGTTGCCTAGAGCTAGATGTCTCACCCTTATACATGAAAGCATGATTAGGGTCAGAGTGAGACTTCCTAAAATGAATTCTCCTAATTTTATGCTCGGGATAACCGGCAGGGTACAAAATATAACCCTCGTTATCCTAAGGCATGGGAGCCTTGCCCTTAACAAAGTTGGATAATTTCTTAGGAGGGGCATTAAGTTTGGCATTGTCTCCCTTTTGGAAGCCAATTCCATCCTTGATGCTAGGGCGTCTCCCACTATAGAGCATGCTTCTAGCAAATTTAAACTTTTCATTTTCTAAGTCATGCTCATTTATTTTAGCATTAAGTTGAGCTATGTGATCATTTTGTTTCTTAATTAAAGCTAGATGGTCATGGATAGCATCAACATTAATGTCTTTACATCTAGTGCAAATGGAAGTATGTTCAACGGTAGATGTAGAGGATTTGCAAGATTTTAATTCTACGACCTTAGCGTGTAATATATCATTTTCACTTCTAAGGTTAGAAATAGTAACTTTGCAATCATCAAAATCTTTAGCCTTAGCAGTCAATTTTTCATTTTCATTTCTAAGACTAGCAAGAGAATCATTCAATTCTTCAATCTTAGCAAGTAAATCAATATTATCATCTCTAAGATTGGGAATTGAAACATTACAAACATTAGAATCAACCTTAGCAATAAGTTTAGCATTTTCATTTCTAAGATTGGCAATAGTATCATGGCAAGTGCTTAGCTCACTAGACAATTTTTCACATTTTTCAACTTCTAGAGCGTAAGCATTTTTAACCTTAACATGCTTTTTGTTTTCCTTGATTAGGAAGTCCTCTTGGGTGTCCAAGAGTTCATCCTTTTCATGGATGGCACTAATTAATTCATTTAATTTTTCTTTTTGTTGCATGTTTAGGTTGGCAAAAAGGGTACGCAAATTATCCTCCTCATCACTAGCATTATCATCACTAGAGGACTCATATTTAGTGGAGGATTTGGATTTAACCTTCTTCTTTTTGCCGTCCTTTGCCATGAGGCACTTGTGGCCGACGTTGGGGAAGAGGAGTCCCTTGGTGACGGTGATGTTGGCGGCGTCCTCGTCGGAGGAGGAGTCGGTGGAGCTCTCGTCGGAGTCCCACTCACGGCACACATGGGCATCGCCGCCCTTCTTCTTGTGATATCTCTTCTTCTCCTTTCTTCTCCCCTTCTTGTCGTCGCCCCTGTCACTGTCACTAGAAATATGACATTTGGCAATAAAGTGACCGAGCTTACCACACTTGTAGCAAACCTTCTTGGAGCGGGACTTGTAATCCTTCCCCCTCCTTTGCTTGAGGATTTGGCGGAAGCTCTTGATGATGAGCGCCATCTCCTTATTATCGAGCTTAGAGGCGTCGATTGATTGTCTACTTGATGTAGACTCTTCCTTCTTCTCCTCCATCGCCTTGAATGCAACCGGTTGTGCTTCGGGCGCGGAGGGGCCATCTAGCTCGATGATCTTCTTTGAGCCTTTGATCATCAACTCAAAGCTCACAAAATTACCTATTACTTCCTCGGGGGTCATTTGTGTATATCTAGGATTACCTCGAATTAATTGAACTTCCATAGGATTAAGAAATACGAGGGATCTTAGAATAACCTTGACCATCTCATGGTCATCCCATTTTGTGCTCTCGAGGTTGCGCACTTGGTTCACCAAGGTCTTCAAGCGGTTGTACATGGCTTGAGGGTCCTCGCCTTGGTTGAGTCGGAACCGACCGAGCTCCCCCTCGATCGTTTCCTGCTTGGTGATCTTGGTCACCTCATCTCCTTCGTGTGCGGTCTTGAGCACGTCCCAAATTTCCTTCACACTCTTTAACCCTTGTACCTTATTATACTCCTCTCGACTTAGAGAGGCGAGGAGTATAGTGGTGGCTTGGGAGTTAAAGTGGTGGATTTGGGCCACTTCGTCGGAGTTGTAGTCTTCATCCCCTACGGATGGTACCTGTACACCAAACTCAACAACATTCCAAATGCTTGTTTGGAGTGAGGTTAGATGATGCCTCATTTTGTCACTCCACATATTATAATCTTCACCGTCAAAAACCGGTGGTTTGCCTAATGGAACAGAGAGTAAAGGAGTACGCTTTGAAATATGAGGGTAGCGTAGGGGGATCTTACTATACTTCTTGCGCTCATGGCGCTTAGAAGTAATGGACGGCGCGTCGGAGCCGGAGGTGGAAGGCGATGAAGAATCGGTCTCGTAGTAGACCACCTTCCTCATCTTCTTTTTCTTGTCGCCACTCCGATGCGACTTGTGGGAAGAGGATTTCCACTCCTTCCCCTTCCCTTTGTTGCGGGACTCTTCCGATGAAGCCTTCTTGTGGCTTGTAGTGGGCTTGTCGCCGGTCTCCATCTCCCTCTTAGCGTGATCTCCCGACATCACTTCGAGCGGTTAGGCTCTAATGAAGCACCGGGCTCTGATACCAATTGAAAGTCGCCTAGAGGGGGGGTGAATAGGGCGAAACTGAAATTTACAAAGTTAATCACAACTACAAGCCGGGTTAGCGTTAGAAATATAATGTGAGTCCGAGAGAGGGCGTAAAAACAAATCGCAAGCGAATAAAGAAGTGAGACACAAGGATTTGTTTTACTGAGGTTCGGTTCTCTCAAACCTACTCTCCGTTGAGGTGGTCACAAAGACCGGGTCTCTTTCAACCCTTTCCCTCTCTCAAACGGTCCCTCAGACCGAGTGAGCTTCTCTTCTCAATCAAACGGGAACCAAACTTCCCCGCAAGGACCACCACACAATTGGTGTCTCTTGCCTTGATTACAATTGAGATGATCGCAAGAAAGAATGAGAAAAGGAAGCAATCCAAGCGCAAGAGCTCAAATGAACACAACAATCACTCTCTCTAATCACTAAAGCTTTGAGTGGAATTGGGAGAGGATTTGATCTCTTTGGTGTGTCTAGAATTGAATGCTAGAGCTCTTGTAAGTAGTTGGAAGGTGAAAACTTGGATGCCATTGAATGTGGGGTGGTTGGGGTATTTCTAGCCCCAACCACCAAAAATGGTCGTTGGAAGACTGCTGTCGCATGGCGCATCGGACAGTCCGGTGCGCCAGCCACGTCAGCCTGCCGTTGGGGTTCGACCGTTGGAGCTCTGTCTTGTGGGCCCGCCTGGCTGTCCGGTGGCGCACCGGACAGGCCCTGTAGGCTGTCCGGTGTACCACCCGCGCGTGCTCTGCTCCTCTGTGCGCGCTGGCGCGCATTTAATGCGTTGCAGTCGACCGTTGCGCGCGAAGTAGCCGTTGCTCCGCTGGCTCACCGGATAGTCTGGTGTTACACCGGACAGTCCGGTGAATTTTAGCGGAGCGGATTCCCGAAGCGGGCGAGTTCAGAGTCGCTCTCCCCTAGAGCACCGGACACTGTCCAATGAATTATACCGAAGTGCCTCCGAGATTTCCCGAAGGTGAAGAGTTCAGCTTGGAGTCCCCTGGTGCACCGGACACTGTCCGGTGGCACACCGGACAGTCCGGTGCGCCAGACCAGGGTGCCTTCCGGGTAATCCTTTGCTCTTTTGTTTGAACCCTTTTCTTGGTCTTTTTATTGGCTTATTGTGAACCTTTGGCACCTGTAGAACTTATAGACTAGAGCAAACTAGTTAGTCCAATTATTTGTGTTGGGCAATTCAACCACCAAAATCAATTAGGAAATAGGTGTAAGCCTAATTCCCTTTCACACCTGCTAAAACGAAACGGGTAAACGAAACGGCCCAAAAGGCGACACAACGAGCATCACCTATTCATCCTATGAGACCAGGGTACTTTCCACCCGTTTACTCATTGTCGGTATATTATCCTGTTCAAATATGGAATGGTACGATGATGAATCTATGGTACATGTATAGTCCCTTTGTCTATCCAGACTGGGGGGCACCTCCATTCTATTCCTTTAGATCCATTGGTCAAATGGTCATGGCCGAGAAAGATGTAATCTGAAACGACCTTTATACATTGATGTTTTATTGAATGATCTTAATATTGAAAAGTCGGTGACTTACATCAGGTTTAGTTCATATGCTTTTGGTTCGTCAACCTTCATCAAAAGGCAGGGGGCATATGTTGAAAGCTAAAAAGAGCCTCGCGGACGGTCCGCGGTCCAGACGGTCCACGGTGGTGGCGGATGGTCCGCGCGTGCGCAGAGTCAGTTAGGGTTCCTAGTTTCTCGTGAGATTTGTTACCTAAAACCGTGGGATTAACTCGGAAAACAGTTTGAAGCGGATTCAGACCTCCCCTTTATATATATGAAGGGCTACAGCCGATTGAACCCCAACAATCGATCAAATCAAGTCTATTTCTTGTTTTTACCTTATGCATTAGGAGTAGCTCTAGTTTAGTTCTAGTTTAGCTCTAGTTTAGTATTCCAATCCCCAAATTCTCTGCTTCTCTTCGACTCTACATCGATTAGAGGAGTCTAGGTCGGCGTGCCGAGCCTAGACAACACCTAGGATCTCTCCTCCCCGACGGGGTCCCTCCCGTGAGCGAGATCCAGGCGCCGCCGGCGACCTTCGCCGCCCTGCGCACGTGCGGACCGTCCGGCCTGTAGACGTGGACCGTCCGTACGTCGGGCAGGAAACCCTAGCCCTGCGCCAGGTCGTGGATCGTCCGTCCCCTGGCCGCGGACCGTCTGCTCCTGTGCAGAGAGCACCGCCGCCGGTTTTTGTTTAGTGTTTGACGCCCAAAAAAGTGTCAACAACGTGACAAACTATGACATAGAATTTGATCACCTAATAACTTCGTAATTTTTTGACAACTTAGCCCCCGTAAAAAAGTCTAAAAAAGTCTGAGATGCTTTAGTGAAAGCGACCACACATGGGCCGTGGGTCCAAGCTGTTTGACTGGCTTTAAGGCTATTCACAATGGAGATTTCATGTCACTGTTTCCAAAAATACCACATCAGATTTATGGATGAATGAAATACCCTCTCTCAATAGAGAGTGAGAGTTTCATCTCACTATTTCATATGTCAACATATTTCTTAAATGCTGCATATAAATAACCAATAGGATTTACTCAATTATATGAAGATAAAACAAAACACTCTCAGTGGAGGTTTCACACAGTTTCCAAGATTTTGGAAACGAGTTAACATGGTTTCATCCCCATGAAACTCCATAAAATTCTTTCTTCTTAAATGATGTGACATATCATTAAAATAGCTGATGTGGCAGGCTAATTAATACATGAAACACCCCATGAAACCTCCATTGTGAATAGCCTAAGCGACCTCAGATGGACCGTGGGTCCAAGCTGTTCGACTGGCTTAAAGCCAGTCGCTCCAGCTGCTGCTGCTGGGGTTTAGACACAAAACACTGTTGCCAAGTCGTTTTGGGGAATGCAGTAGCAGTACCTCCTTTTTGAACGTCAAACACGGCAGGCATTGGAAAACCCAAACCCACATCAGACAGAACAGAACCAGACGAAAAGACTTCCTGAAATCAAACCACATTTGCCAAGCGAGTTTACAAGTAGTTTACATGCTCCATCAGGCATCTACTGACACACATCAACAGGGATCAGCAGCAACAACTCCACGACGGATCCACCAGCCGCCGCTCGCCAGCCACAACGCAGCAGGGGGCAGCAGTACAAGGTTGCAATGCTTCAGAACAAGACCTAAACCTGTACAGATACAGAGTCACAAAGAGGAGAGAGAGCCCGCCTGTCCTGGCTGTCATGCCCCGGAGACGGAGTGGATCATCGATTCATCGGCAACACCAACACGCCCGCAAAGCGCACGGCTGCTCCTCGCCTCCTCTACAGACAAGACATTGATGGTTGACTGGCTGACAACAGCCAGCGTTCTCAGTGTGCTGGGTGTGTGCTACATCAGCACTAGCTAGGGTTTGGCGAGGAGCCAGTGAAAGGAGGCGGCTGGTGTGACGGCCACCGGATCCTCTCTGGGGGGCACGGTGCAGGGGCAGGATGCGCGATGAACGTTGGCACGTCTTGCCCTGGCATCAGAACTGACACGCCTCTGGGGTAAACAGGCATCTGCAAGCATCGTCAACAAAGTGGTCAACGAGAATGTCTCTAGTGAGCCCAAGTCCACTATGGTGTGGAGAAAAAAATGCAATATATTTCATCAGATTATTTATGGTGTGTTTCGTTTGTAGAGTCACCCTATGCTTCATGAGAAAAATGTCCCTCCCTAATGCTCCTCTAATTTTATAGGAGCTGTTAGTTTTTTAGCTAATTCCCATGTAAATGATGAAAAAATACTTCTAACAACTCCCTAATTTAATTTGGTCCCCTAATCTTAGATCCTAGCTTTGTCCCGATGCATCATAAGTTCATCCATAATTTTTGGTGGAACCAACTCACTTCTTATGTATGTACTAACTATTAGCTTACCAATAATGAGATGATGATGGATCAATTTATTCTATTCCATAATCTAAATAAAAAAGTGAGGAGTGAGAAAAAGATCGACCACTTCATTTCTCAAACCAAACATGCCTTTACTGTCATACAACATATTACATAGTTTAGCATCTAGTTTTTCCGCACCTCCACCAGTTAACACTCGATCCTGGGCGCTGGTAAGCAAGAACCGATGCTGAACATGAGTTGAATACAGGTAGCTGTGCTGTGTCCACGTTTGGGTACAGCTTGTCGTCGATGGAGTGTGGTAGTTTGCTTACGAATTACAATTACGGGGCGTTTGGATCCCTTCATTTTAGAGGAATTGGAATTCACTCAATAAAGTAACTTATTTAGTTTGGAATTTGACATTCCACCACTTTACAAAGTTCAGATATAAGGCTATCTCGAATTCATGGGGTGGGGTATGGGAAATGATTTTATACAGTAGTAGAAATTGTTTCTACTCTGTAACTTAAATGACACTCTTCATCTTACTCCTCTATAGTAAAAATATAGCACATAAATATCTTCGACATCTTGCTAATAATAGTATACAAATATATTTTGTATAAAACCGAATTAGCTTAATTGATATATGCCTAAATTACTATTATTAGAATGAAATTCAATTCCAATGATCCAAACTGGGCATTAACGTTCTTTTCCACCACTGGAATATTATAACACAAGATGGTGCTAGCAAGCTGTTACTACAAAATTTTCATACGAGCTATCACGTGTACTCCGTAGCGCATACTTTTACATTGTCTGAACTCCGCACAGCAATGCAATTGACTTGAAACAGAGAATAGGGAGAATGGATCTTTGTGCTATCCAGCTTCCACTGTAAACTGAAACCGATGTTTCAGTAGTTGGATTGAAACCGTCCTAATTTAATTTTTTTTAAGAATGTAATTTATATTTGTGGTATGGTGCACCTCTCCCGTCACTGTGAGTAAATGTTTCCTTTATCTCCATGTTCTAAGGCTATCCTCCATCTCTCGTTTCAAATTTCTCGCTCTACAGTATAGTCTACAGTACAAAACAGTATTTTTACACAGCCAGATGAACGACCTGCTGGACATAGCCTAACGCATTGCTCCAACAGTAATTACGTTGAACTGCTGATCCACCTTAATAACAAGACTGCTCCACATTACTAACAACTTTCAAGCAGCTAAAATGATGACTGCACTGGGGCCTTGTGTAGCTGTGGTCCTGTGTACAACCAGGCTTGCAATTCCTAAACTACGGGACCAAATTTCGGTGTGGCTGCAGACAAGGATGGGCCCTTGTCTGTTTGCTGCTGTCCGCCGAATTTCCTTCTCAGCAACTCCATAACTTGTGTTCTCCTTTCTGGTGGATTCTAGGCCCCAATCTTTTGTGGCTCGTTCGCGATGTAGAGAACTATGAAGGTTCTTCTGATAAAGTAAGTATACAAATGCATTAACTGAACTTAGCCGTAGGATAGAAAGTGGAGAAGATAGAAGGAATGGCATTCAAGGATAGATGCTAAATCAAACATATCTGGTGCCGACATCTACTCTAACCTCTCACGGCACAGGCAGAACAACTGCTCCCCACTTTTCAGAGACAAGTATAAATGGCCGCGATACCAAAAGAAATTAATAAGGGAATTTCTAAGAAGAAGAAAAGTGTCGATGCAAAAGCACAGCATGTACATGATGGACAGGCCGCAGGCATACATGAAGATAAAGTTGGAGCAACCAACAATGGCATGCCCATGCCCACTAAAATATATAAGTAAACGATATGTCCTGGTCTCTCGGACAATGTTACATCAGTCCTAGTGCTAGTGATTTCTAGACCTACGGGGCTGCGGTCGCACGATCAGCAGATAGAGGAAAGATATGGCTGCAGTTTCATCTTCCTCGCGCTAGGAGTAGATGCCTTCGCTCCACTCCCCCCCACCGCCGCTGCATTATAGTTTTCGAGCATAGCAGAGACTGACTAGAGAACGACAAGAACGCGGGGGTCCGACAAGATTCGCAATCAGGTCCATCAGATGCGCAGACACACAGAAGAGAAGAGTAGCGAAAAGCAAACCCACGCGAGAACAGAAAGCTGAGGAAAAAAAAAAGGCTAGGCGACGGAATCATTAAAGCGTAGCCGTACCTCGAGGGGCGCGTGACCGTGGAGCTTCCTCGCCGCCTCGAGATCCGTCCCGCCGGGGGCGCCGCCACTGCGGCCGAGGAGGAAGAGGCGGAGGCGGCGGAGGACACCCCGGCCCCGGGGCGGCGCGTGGGCCGTCGTCGGGGGGCGGAGGAAGTGCTCGAGGATGGCCATGGCGAGGAACATGGACACGAGTATGGCGGTGGCCACGAACCCGAACGACACCGCGCTCACGCCGCTGTCTAGCTGCCGCCACCGCATCTCCTCCGCCGCCGCGGCCGCGGCCGCAGCAGCCGACGACGTCGCACCCGGCCCAGCCGCAGAGGCCATCGCGGGCCCGCGCACCATGGCAGCCATTCTTGTTCCCGTCTCTCACGGCCCGCGACGCGCCATTGCTGGTTCCCTTCGCTCGAGCGTGGGGGTGTGGGAGTGGCTTGGCTTGCGGAACTGAAACCTTTATGGGATTCCTGGTTTTCTCCTCCGCGTCGTCGCGCGCGTTGCGTGAGTCAGCGGGGGGCGGGGGCGTGGCCGCGTGGTAGAGGAAGAGGATCAGAAGGGGGGCTGCGAGTCTGCGACTGCGTGCGAAGAGGGAAGGGTGGCCAGGCACCGAAAACAAGACGCCTTCCTTTTTTTCTAAAAAGAAAGGTGAGCACTATCCCCACCATGTACGGGTGGTCATCCAGCTGAACTCATGCCACATGTCCATGCGCGGAAGAAGATTAGTTGAAAAAATCACGGCTCGTTAGATGATTGTGTACGAAACGTGACAGGTGCATGGTAGGTAGGTAGGTAGGGATAGATAGTCCCTGCGTAATTTTCCCGTTTTCCGTTGCGGCGCCGCAGAACAAAGCGAGGGGCCCTTAAACTTTCGAGAGAAGTGTCAGGCGGGGGCGATGTTAAACGACTGACAGGAAACAACTGTCAATTATTATTCCCTCCAGATGACATCACTACTGCAACCAAAAATTTAGACACACGCGGCGACACCCGTCACTCTAACAAAAGGCAAGTTTCACTGGCCGCGCGCCCACACCTTGACCCGATCGGTCACGCACTTCGCTGCGGCTGCTGGCTCGATGCATGCATGCATGGCTTAAAAGACCAGAGACTCCGTTTTCCGTCAGCTACGTCAAACGAACGAGACAAGAAGCTTTGCAACCTCTGCGACTTTGAGAGAGCCCTACCATGGACCGTCCAGAGGTGAGCGGCGGACACCACCGTTTTAATTTGGACGATCCAAGTCAACAAAAAGCGGTAAATATACAGCGACATGTGCGTACTTAATTTGTCTTGGTTCGTCGAACGCGAGTCCCAGCCCCCAGGAACATATAAAAGGAGATCACAAGTAGTAGACGATCCACGTACGGCCCTCGATCGCCTGCCATCCTTCCTCGGTCCTCCGTAAAAAAAAATAAAAAATTGTTCGTGCGTGCCGAGCAGCACTAGCTAGTTT
The DNA here is from genome assembly GCF_902167145.1 of Zea mays. Lineage (NCBI taxonomy): Eukaryota > Viridiplantae > Streptophyta > Magnoliopsida > Poales > Poaceae > Zea > Zea mays. The sequence goes on from NC_050097.1 coordinate 212,484,980, forward strand.
AAGGGCGGCGGTACGACGAACGGGGAACACCCCTCGTGCCGATCAGCAGCAGCTCCATAAATCCGGCGCCCAGCGGGCTCGGTGCACGCATCCCCGACTAGCAGCGCATAGCGGCCGGGAACCCTGATGCATGGCCTGCCCGGACTACCTGGCTGTTACTTGTACAATTGGCAGCAGGAAGAGAGACAGCAACTTTACTGTGCTGTGCCTCAATCATTCTTTATATATAGTACGTGTGAAGATAGGAACTGGCTGCTACACGTGAGATCCTGACCTGGAACGTTACCGGAGGACGTACGTCGTCGATATATGCGTGGGAAGAATCGACGTGGAGATTCATTTTACGCTGGTAGATTTCACGCCTTTTATAATTGTTTAACACGTACTTCTTCTTGGGCGATAGATATCGCAATAAACTAAGAGTGTGTTTGGTAGAGATGTCAATGGAGAATTCCCCATCGGGTTTTAGCATTCCAGACCCATCACTATCATGTTTGATCCATCCTCATACCCATCATGGGTGCAAAATTCATCCCATATTCATCCTCATTCGGGTTTCGGGTCCCCAATGGGTCCCCATCCCCAATTAAGGGATAACTAGGTACTAACAATTAGCACAAATTATCTAGATTTCAGACATCACCACATCGACAAGCACTCATCCATGAACCATGATCCATTCATCCATCCATCAAAAAAAGAAATCAGTACTTCAGAACCGATAGAAGAAATGAAGAAATGGAGTCTGCTCACCTTCCTTGGTCACCATCTGAGTTCGTTGGTGTCTGAGAATCCATGGTCATCACTGTCGTGCTAGGCTCCTAGAAGTCGACGGTGCTCCTCGTCGCTGATGAGGTCGCTAGTGTGCAGTGCTAGCGCAACTATCCAGGCGTGCGGTGGTTGGCCGACTGGACAGGGCATATTTTTTTAGGGTTTTGTTTTTTGCTAGTTTGCTAGTTTCCTTGTTGTGTTGCCTTGTTGGGCTAGGACCTGAGGCCTGGTGCGTTGCTGTGCTGGGTTTGTTGTCCGACTCGGTCTCAACTCATTCATACAAACAGGACAGGTGTACACGTATGAAATACCCATGAGTAATCGGGTTCGGATTATTGCTTCCCAGACCCATACCCGTCTACCCAATGGGTGAAGATTTTGTCCCATATCCATACCCATGGGGACAATTTTTGTCTCATACCCGTACCCTAATAGGGGAATTCCCCACGGGTTAGCGGGTATCGGGTCCCCATTGACATCTCTAGTGTTTGGTTTGAGGAACGAAGTGATTCATCTTCTTCTCACACCTCACTTTTTTATTTGGTTTGTGGAATAGAATGGGTTGATCCATCAACACCTCATTCCTTATAAGCTAATAATTAGTATATACATAAGGAGTGGGTTGATTCCAGCAAAATTGATGGAATGAAGTTATGATGCATCACATCATGAAGCATAAAGTGACTCCACAAACCAAACACACCATAACATATATGTAAAACTTCAAAAGCCAGTGAAAAATAAAATAAAAGAAAGAGAACAATGTACGACGGCTAAATCTTGAAGTTGAGCAAGCGAAGATTTGTCCAATCACGGCGCACTACTGGGAGGAGCATTTGCTTATGTGTGCCAAAACGCTCCTAGGGCTTTGCTTATAGTAATAGCGGATCATTCACCTCTAGACACTCTACCTTCATGTCTAGATGTATGTGATGCCTTAGCAAGATGCGCGTTGTTTCCTTCGGGAAAGCTGGCGGGGAAGCAACACCAGCAGACGGTCTAATCGATCCATCCATAGAATAGTCAAAGGTTGTTGATGACTCGAGAAAACCTATCGACTTGATGAAAGAGATTACGCGGTGGATCATGTTGACAACGTGTTAAGAAACTAATGTACACCAGATCCCCGATCTGACACCCTTTCTTTTCTACAAGAAGTCGAGGTGTGGAAATATGTGAGAGTTTCTGTTTTCCCTTGCTAGAGCCCACAACCTTTTAGGGTCCGCCAACGGTACGCTACATCTCTTGAGTTACCGAGCCGACCTACAATAAATGTAACTTTCGTTTCTTGAGGAGTCAAACAAGTTTTTCTTTAATCAAACGTATAGAAAAATATTAAATATTTACCGTATATATTTTATATTATTAGATAGATCGTTGAATTTATCTCAATAACAAATTTATTTGAAAGTACACATGTGTCAGGGACCATAATTAGGGATACCCTCAAGACGCCTAATTCTCAGCTGGTAACCCCCATCAGCATAAAGCTGCAAAGACCTGATGGGTACGATTAAGTCAGGGATCAGTCCACACGAGTGACTCGATCACGCTTCACCCGAGCCTAGCCTCGGCCAAGGGCAGCCGACCTCGAGAGACTTCCGTCTCGCCCGAGGCCCCCCTTTTTACGGCGGACACATCACCGGCTCGCCCGAGGCCTTGGCTTCGCTCAGAAGCAACCCTGACTAAATCGCCACACCGACTGACCAAGTTGCAGGAGCATTTAACGCAAAGGTGGCCTGACACCTTTATCCTGACACGCGCCCCCCCGGCAGAGCCGAAGTGACCGCCGTCACTCCACCGCTCCTCTGACCGGTCTGACAGAAGGACAGCGCCGCCTGCGCCACTCCGACTGCGGTGCCACTCGACAGAGTGAGTCTGACAGGCAGTCAGGCCTTGCCAAAGGCGCCACGACGAACTCCGCTCCGCCCGACCCCAGGGCTCGGACTCGGGCTAAGACCCGGAAGACGGCGAACTCCGCTCCGCCCGACCCCAGGGCTCGGACTCGGGCTAAGACCCGGAAGACGGCGAACTCCGCTCCGCCCGACCCCAGGGCTCGGACTCGGGCTAAGACCCGGAAGACGACGAAACTCCGCCTCGCCCGACCCCAGGGCTCGGACTCCGCCCTGGCCTCGGCCGAACGACTTCCGCCTCGCCCGACCCCAAGGCTCGGGCTCGGCCTCGGCAACAGAGGACAGACTCAACCTCGGCTTCGGAGGAGCCCCCACGTCACCCTGCCTAGGGCATAGGCCCGCCACGTCAACAGGAAGCGCCATCATCATCCTACCCCGAATCGACTCGGGTCACGAAGAACAAGACCAGCGTCCCATCCGGCCAGCTCCGCCGGATGGGCAATGATGGCGCTCCACAAGCTCTGTGACGACGGCGGCCCCAGCTCTCTTACGGAAGCAGGGCGACGTCAGCAGGGACTCGACCGCTCCAACAGCTGTCCCTCCGCTAGGCTTCGTCGCACCTCCGACAGCCACGACATCACGCCAGCAAGGTGCCAAGACCTCTCCGGCTGCCACATTGGCATGTACCTAGGGCGCTAGCTCTCTCTCCGGTAGACACGTAGCACTCTGCTACACCCCCCATTGTACACCTGGATCCTCTCCTTACGACTATAAAAGGAAGGACCAGGGCCTTCTTAGAGAAGGTTGGCCACGCGGGACCGAGGACGGGACAGGCGCTCTCTTGGGGCCGCTCGCTTCCCTCACCCGCGTGGACGCTTGTAACCCCCCTACTGCAAGCGCACCTGACCTGGGCGCGGGACGAACACGAAGGCCGCGGGACTTCCACCTCTCTCACGCTCGACTCCGGCCACCTCGCCTCTCCCCCCTTCGCGCTCGCCCACGCGCTCGACCCATCTGGGCTGGGGCACGCAGCACACTCACTCGTCGGCTTAGGGACCCCCCTGTCTCGAAACGCCGACAGTTGGCGCGCCAGGTAGGGGCCTGCTGCGTGCTGACGAACAGCTCCCCGTCAAGCTCCAGATGGGCAGTCTCCAGCAACCTCTCCGACCCGGGGCGGTGCTTCGTCTCGGGACTCTTGAGTTCATGTCCTTCGACGGCCGCTACGACATGATACTTCTTCCACCGCCGCGCGACAACGACAATGGCGGCCGACAACCCGCCCGCCGGCGGCGGAATCAACGACATCTTCCCCGCGTGGTGGAAGAGCAACATTCGAACTCGCTCCGTTCTCTCCCCCGCCAACGGAGGAGGAGGCGGGGCCGTCAAGGCCAGGCGGGAGGCCGCGCTTCGTTGGCCGTCGAGCGAATCGACGCCCCCGACGCCCCGACGGAAGGCACGCCGGACGTCGACCTCGCGTTCAAGACGGAGGCAAGCGCTGTCCCCCCGCGACACGCTGACCCCGAACAAGAAGACGACGCCAGCGCGCTCGCGGAAAGCCTGCAGGACGTCGCCCTCGTACCTGAGATGACGGTGCAACCAGTCCCCGATGTGACTACGTCGCTCCTCATCGACCAAAAGGTACCAACTAACTCCCATCTTGCGTCATTTCGACTCGGCCTCAACCCGCCAAACGACCTCGTTTTGGCGGGCGCTCTCATTGAGGCGAGTGCAACCCCACTGGGGTTTCGTATGCGGTCGCCTTGGGACCGGCTGACGGACGTCTCGACCTACGGGCCCTCTGGGTCCGAGGAAGATGACGATCCCAGCATCTATTGGGATTTCTCCGGACTTGGCAACCCCAGTGTCGTGCGGGGCTTCATGACCGCATGTGACCACTGCCTCTCCGACTGTTCCGACGGAAGCCGCAGCCTTGGCGACGAGAGCTGCGGCCCAAGCCGCGAATGTTTCCACATCGAGCTAGGGGATCCCTCCGAAGGCAACCATCTCGGCATGCCGGAGGACGGTGATCTTCCTAGGCCGGTGCCTCGCGCCGACATCCCACGGGAGCTAGCTGTGGTCCCCGCTCCGGCGGGGGGTTACGACCCACAACTCGAGCAAGTCCGCGAGGCGCAGGCCAGGCTCAACGAGGGAACAAGAGCGCTTGAGCCGATCCGTCGGGACGTCGGACAGGCATGGGCGGGCCAACCCTTGGCCGGAGAAATACGTCACCTGCCCCAAGGTCTCCAGCACCGCGTCGCCAACGATGTCAGGGTCAGGCCGCCGCCCGCATCCAGCGGGGTTGGTCAGAACCTGGCAGCCGCAGCGATGCTCCTCCGCGCGATGCCGGAGCCATCAACCACCGAGGGTCGGCGAATCCAGGGAGAGCTCAAGAATCTCCTGGAAGGCGCTGCGGCCCGACGGGCCGAGAGCACTGCCTCCCGAAGGCAAGGATATCCCTCGGAACCTCATGTCGCGACTTCCCGATTCATGCGGGAAGCCTCGGTCTACACCGGGCGCACGCGCAACACCGCGCCTGCGGCCCCGGGCCACCTCGGCAACGAGCACCATCGACGCGATCGTCGAGCTCACCTCGACGAAAGGGTGCGCCGAGGCTACCACCCCAGGCGTGGGGGGCGCTACGACAGCGGGGAGGATCGGAGTCCCTCGCCCGAACCACCCGGTCCGCAGGCCTTCAGTCGGGCCATCCGACGGGCGCCATTCCCGACCCGGTTCCGACCCCCGACTACTATCACGAAGTACTCGGGGGAAACGAGACCGGAACTGTGGCTCGCGGACTACCGCCTTGCCTGCCAACTGGGTGGGACGGACGACGACAACCTCATCATCCGTAACCTCCCCCTGTTCCTCTCCGACACTGCCCGCGCCTGGTTGGAGCACCTGCCTCCAGGGCAGATCTCCAACTGGGACGACTTGGTCCAGGCCTTCGCTGGCAATTTCCAGGGCACATACGTGCGCCCCGGGAATTCCTGGGACCTTCGAAGCTGCCGGCAACAGCCGGGGGAGTCGCTCCGGGACTACATCCGGCGATTCTCGAAGCAGCGCACCGAGCTGCCCAACATCACCGACTCGGATGTCATCGGCGCGTTCCTCGCCGGCACCACTTGCCGCGACCTGGTGAGCAAGCTGGGTCGCAAGACCCCCTCCAGGGCGAGCGAGCTGATGGACATCGCCACCAAGTTCGCCTCCGGCCAAGAGGCGGTCGAGGCTATCTTCCGAAAGGACAAGCAGCCCCAGGGCCGCCCATCGGAAGAGGCTCCCGAGGCGTCTGCTCCACGCGGCGCCAAGAAGAAAGGCAAGAAGAAGTCGCAATCGAAACGCGATGCTGCTGACGCGGACCTTGTCGCCGCCGCCGAGTACAAGAACCCTCGGAAGCCCCCTGGAGGTGCAAACCTCTTCGACAAGATGCTCAAGGAGCCGTGCCCCTACCATCAGGGGCCCGTCAAGCACACCCTCGAGGAGTGCGTTATGCTTCGGCGTCACTTCCACAGGGCAGGGCCACCCGCCGAGGGTGGCAGGGCCCGCAACGACGACAAGAACGAAGATCACCAAGCAGGAGAGTTCCCCGAGGTCCGCGACTGCTTCATGATCTATGGAGGGCATGCGGCGAATGCCTCGGCTCGACATCGCAAGCAAGAGCGCCGGGAGGTCTGCTCGGTGAAGGTGGCGGCGCCAGTCTACCTAGATTGGTCCGACAAGCCCATCACCTTCGACCAGGCCGACCACCCCGACCATGTGCCGAGCCCGGGGAAATACCCGCTCGTCGTCGACCCCGTTGTCGGCAATGTCAGGCTCACCAAGGTCCTGATGGATGGGGGCAGCTGCCTCAACATCATCTACGCCGAGACCCTCAAGCTCCTGCGCGTCGATCTATCCTCCGTCCGAGCAGGCGCTGCGCCCTTCCACGGGATCATCCCTGGGAAGCGCGTCCAGCCCCTCGGGCGACTCGACCTCCCCGTCTGCTTCGGGACGCCCTCCAACTTCCGAAGGGAGACCCTGACGTTCGAGGTGGTCGGGTTCCGAGGAACCTACCACGCCGTACTAGGGAGGCCATGCTACGCGAAGTTCATGGCCGTCCCCAACTACACCTACCTGAAGCTCAAGATGTCGGGCCCCAACGGGGTCATCACCATCGGCCCCACGTACAAACACGCGTTCGAATGCGACGTGGAGTGCGTGGAGTACGCCGAGGCCCTCGCCGAGTCCGAGGCCCTCATCGCCGACCTGGAGAACCTCTCCAAGGAGGTGCCAGACGTGAAGCGCCATGCCGGCAACTTCGAGCCAGCGGAGACGGTCAAGGCCGTCCCTCTTGACCCCGGTGGCGACACCACCAAGCAGATCCGGATCGGTTCCGGGCCCGACCCCAAATAGGAAGCAGTGCTCGTCGACTTTCTCCGCGCGAACGCCGACGTCTTTGCGCGGAGTCCCTCGGACATGCCCGGCATACCGAGGGATGTCGCCAAACACTCGCTGGATATCCGGGCCGGAGCCCGATCCGTCAGGCAGCCTCTGCGCCTCGGTCATCAAGGAAGGGTCGGCCTCGCCTTGGCAGAGCCCGACCCACCCTCGGGGGCTGTCGGGGACCATAATTAGGGGTACCCTCAAGACACCTAATTCTCAGCTGGTAACCCCCATCAGCATAAAGCTGCAAAGGCCTGATGGGTACGATTAAGTCAGGGATCAGTCCACACGAGTGACTCGATCACGCTTCACCCGAGCCTAGCCTCGGCCAAGGGCAGCCGACCTCGAGAGACTTCCGTCTCGCCCGAGGCCCCCCTTTTTACGGCGGACACATCACCGGCTCGCCCGAGGCCTTGGCTTCGCTCAGAAGCAACCCTGACTAAATCGCCACACCGACTGACCAAGTTGCAGGAGCATTTAACGCAAAGGTGGCCTGATACCTTTATCCTGACACGCGCCCCCCCGGTAGAGCCGAAGTGACCGCCGTCACTCCACCGCTCTTCTGACCGGTCTGATAGAAGGACAGCGCCGCCTGCGCCACTCCGACTGCGGCGCCACTCGACAGAGTGAGTCTGACAGGCAGTCAGGCCTTGCCAAAGGCGCCACGGCGAACTCCGCTCCGCCCGACCCCAGGGCTCAGACTCGGGCTAAGACCCGGAAGACGGCGAACTCCGCTCCGCCCGACCCCAGGGCTCAGACTCGGGCTAAGACCCGGAAGACGGCGAATTCCGCTCCGCCCGACCCCAGGGCTCGGACTCGGGCTAAGACCCGGAAGACGGCGAATTCCGCTCCGCCCGACCCCAGGGCTCGGACTCGGGCTAAGACCCAGAAGACGGCGAACTCCGCTCCGCCCGACCCCAGGGCTCGGACTCGGGCTACGACCCGGAAGACGGCGAACTCCGCTCCGCCCGACCCCAGGGCTCGGACTCGGGCTAAGACCCGGAAGACGACGAAACTCCGCCTCGCCCGACCCCAGGGCTCGGACTCCGCCCTGGCCTCGGCCGAACGACTTCCGCCTCGCCCGACCCCAAGGCTCGGGCTCGGCCTCGGCAACAGAGGACAGACTCAACCTCGGCTTCGGAGGAGCCCCCACGTCACCCTGCCTAGGGCATAGGCCCGCCACGTCAACAGGAAGCGCCATCATCATCCTACCCCGAATCGACTCGGGTCACGAAGAACAAGACCAGCGTCCCATCCGGCCAGCTCCGCCGGATGGGCAATGATGGCGCTCCACAAGCTCTGTGACGACGGCGGCCCCAGCTCTCTTACGGAAGCAGGGCGACGTCAGCAGGGACTCGACCGCTCCAACAGCTGTCCCTCCGCTAGGCTTCGTCGCACCTCCGACAGCCACGACATCACGCCAGCAAGGTGCCAAGACCTCTCCGGCTGCCACATTGGCATGTACCTAGGGCGCTAGCTCTCTCTCCGCTAGACACGTAGCACTCTGCTACACCCCCCATTGTACACCTGGATCCTCTCCTTACGACTATAAAAGGAAGGACCAGGGCCTTCTAGAGAAGGTTGGGCCGCGCGGGACCGAGGACGGGACAGGCGCTCTCTTGGGGCCGCTCGCTTCCCTCACCCGCGTGGACGCTTGTAACCCCCCTACTGCAAGCGCACCTGACCTGGGCGCGGGACGAACACGAAGGCCGCGGGACTTCCACCTCTCTCACGCTCGACTCCGGCCACCTCGCCTCTCCCCCCTTCGCGCTCGCCCACGCGCTCGACCCATCTGGGCTGGGGCACGCAGCACACTCACTCGTCGGCTTAGGGACCCCCCTGTCTTGAAACGCCGACAGTTGGCGCGCCAGGTAGGGGCCTGCTGCGTGCTGACGAACAGCTCCCCGTCAAGCTCCAGATGGGCAGTCTCCAGCAACCTCTCCGGCCCGGGACGGTGCTTCGTTTCGGGACTCTTGAGTTCATGTCCTTCGACGGCAGCTACGACATGATACTTCTTCCACCGCCGCGCGACAACGACAATGGCGGCCGACAACCCGCCCGCCGGCGGCGGAATCGACGACATCTTCCCCGCGTGGTGGAAGAGCAACATTCGAACTCGCTCCGTTCTCTCCCCCGCCAACGGAGGAGGAGGCGGGGCCGTCAAGGCCAGGCGGGAGGCCGCGCTTCGTTGGCCGTCGAGCGAATCGACGCCCCCGACGCCCCGACGGAAGGCACGCCGGACGTCGACCTCGCGTTCAAGACGGAGGCAAGCACCGTCCCCCCGCGACACGCTGACCCCGAACAAGAAGACGACGCCAGCGCGCTCGCGGAAAGCCTGCAGGACGTCACCCTCGTACCTGAGATGACGGTGCAACCAGTCCCCGATGTGACTACGTCGCTCCTCGTCGACCAAAAGGTACCAACTAACTCCCATCTTGCGTCATTTCGACTCGGCCTCAACCCGCCAAACGACCTCGTTTTGGCGGGCGCTCTCATTGAGGCGAGTGCAACCCCACTGGGGTTTCGTATGCGGTCGCCTTGGGACCGGCTGACGGACGTCTCGACCTACGGGCCCTCTAGGTCCGAGGAAGATGACGATCCCAGCATCTGTTGGGATTTCTCCGGACTTGGCAACCCCAGTGCCGTGCGGGGCTTCATGACCGCATGTGACTACTGCCTCTCCGACTGTTCCGACGGAAGCCGCAGCCTTGGCGACGAGAGCTGCGGCCCAAGCCGCGAATGTTTCCACATCGAGCTAGGGGATCCCTCCGAAGGCAACCATCTCGGCATGCCGGAGGACGGTGATCTTCCTAGGCCGGTGCCTCGCGCCGACATCCCACGGGAGCTAGCTGTGGTCCCCGCTCCGGCGGGGGGTTACGACCCACAACTCGAGCAAGTCCGCGAGGCGCAGGCCAGGCTCAACGAGGGAACAGGAGCGCTTGAGCCGATCCGTCGGGACGTCGGACAGGCATGGGCGGGCCAACCCTTGGCCGGAGAAATACGTCACCTGCCCCAAGGTCTCCAGCACCGCGTCGCCAACGATGTCAGGGTCAGGCCGCCGCCCGCATCCAGCGGGGTTGGTCAGAACCTGGCAGCCGCAACGATGCTCCTCCGCGCGATGCCGGAGCCATCAACCACCGAGGGTCGGCGAATCCAGGGAGAGCTCAAGAATCTCCTGGAAGGCGCTGCGGCCCGACGGGCCGAGAGCACTGCCTCCCGAAGGCAAGGATATCCCTCGAAACCTCATGCCGCGACTTCCCGATTCATGCGGGAAGCCTCGGTCTACACCGGGCGCACGCGCAACACCGCGCCTGCGGCCCCGGGCCACCTCGGCAACGAGCACCATCGACGTGACCGTCGAGCTCACCTCGATGAAAGGGTGCGCCGAGGCTACCACCCCAGGCGTGGGGGGCGCTACGACAGCGGGGAGGATCGGAGTCCCTCGCCCGAACCACCCGGTCCGCAGGCCTTCAGTCGGGCCATCCGACGGGCGCCATTCCCGACCCGGTTCCGACCCCCGACTACTATCACGAAGTACTCGGGGGAAACGAGACCGGAACTGTGGCTCGCGGACTACCGCCTTGCCTGCCAACTGGGTGGGACGGACGACGACAACCTCATCATCCGTAACCTCCCCCTGTTCCTCTCCGACACTGCCCGCGCCTGGTTGGAGCACCTGCCTCCGGGGCAGATCTCCAACTGGGACGACTTGGTCCAGGCCTTCGCTGGCAATTTCCAGGGCACATACGTGCGCCCCGGGAATTCCTGGGACCTTCGAAGCTGCCGGCAACAGCCGGGGGAGTCGCTCCGGGACTACATCTGGCGATTCTCGAAGCAGCGCACCGAGCTGCCCAACATCACCGACTCGGATGTCATCGGCGCGTTCCTCGCCGGCACCACTTGCCGCGACCTGGTGAGCAAGCTGGGTCGCAAGACCCCCACCAGGGCGAGCGAGCTGATGGACATCGCCACCAAGTTCGCCTCTGGTCAAGAGGCGGTCGAGGCTATCTTCCGAAAGGACAAGCAGCCCTAGGGCCGCCCATCGGAAGAGGCTCCCGAGGCGTCTGCTCCGCGCGGCGCCGAGAAGAAAGGCAAGAAGAAGTCGCAATCGAAACGCGACGCTGCTGACGCGGACCTTGTCGCCGCCACCGAGTACAAGAACCCTCGGAAGCCCCCCGGAGGTGCAAACCTCTTCGACAAGATGCTCAAGGAGCCGTGCCCTTACCATCAGGGGCCCGTCAAGCACACCCTCGAGGAGTGTGTTATGCTTCGGCGTCACTTCCACAGGGCCGAGCCACCCGCCGAGGGTGGCAGGGCCCGCGACAACGACAAGAACGAAGATCACCAAGCAGGAGAGTTCCCCGAGGTCCGCGACTGCTTCATGATCTATGGAGGGCATGCGGCGAATGCCTCGGCTCGGCATCGCAAGCAAGAGCGCCAGGAGGTCTGCTCGGTGAAGGTGGCGGCGCCAGTCTACCTAGACTGGTCCGACAAGCCCATCACCTTCGACCAGGCCGACCACCCCGACCATGTGCCGAGCCTGGGGAAATACCCGCTCGTCGTCGACCCCGTTGTCGGCAATGTCAGGCTCACCAAGGTCCTGATGGATGAGGGCAGCTGCCTCAACATCATCTACGCCGAGACCCTCAAGCTCCTGCGCGTCGATCTATCCTCCGTCCGAGCAGGCGCTGCGCCCTTCCACGGGATCATCCCTGGGAAGCGCGTCCAGCCCCTCGGGCGACTCGACCTCCCCGTCTGCTTCGGGACGCCCTCCAACTTCCGAAGGGAGACCCTGACGTTCGAGGTGGTCGGGTTCCGAGGAACCTACCACGCCGTACTAGGGAGGCCATGCTACGCGAAGTTCATGGCCGTCCCCAACTACACCTACCTGAAGCTCAAGATGCCGGGCCCCAACGGGGTCATCACCATCGACCCCACGTACAAACACGCGTTCGAATGCGACGTGGAGTGCGTGGAGTACGCCGAGGCCCTCGCCGAGTCCGAGGCCCTCATCGCCGACCTGGAGAACCTCTCCAAGGAGGTGCCAGACGTGAAGCGCCATGCCGGCAACTTCGAGCCAGCGGAGACGGTTAAGGCCGTCCTTCTTGACCCCAGTGGCGACACCACCAAGCAGATCCGGATCGGTTCCGGGCTCGACCCCAAATAGGAAGCAGTGCTCGTCGACTTTCTCCGTGCAAACGCCGACGTCTTTGCGTGGAGTCCCTCGGACATGCCCGACATACCGAGGGATGTCGCCGAGCACTCGCTGGATATTCGGGCCGGAGCCCGACCCGTCAGGCAGCCTCTGCGCCGATTCGACGAGGAGAAGCGCAGAGTGATTGGCGAAGAGATCCACAAGCTAATGGCAGCAGGGTTCATCAAAGAGGTATTCCATCCCGAATGGCTTGCCAACCCTGTGCTTGTGAGGAAGAAAGGGGGGAAATGGCGGATGTGTGTAGACTACACTGGTCTCAACAAAGCATGTCCGAAGGTTCCCTACCCTCTGCCTCGCATTGATCAAATCGTGGATTCCACCGCTGGGTGCGAAACCCTGTCCTTCCTCGATGCCTACTCAGGGTATCACCAGATCCGGATGAAAGAGTCCGACCAGCTCGCGACTTCTTTCATCACGCCGTTCGGCATGTACTGCAATGTCACCATGCCGTTCGGTTTGAGGAATGCGGGCGCGACGTACCAGCGGTGCATGAACCATGTGTTCGGCGAACACATCGGTCGCACAGTCGAGGCCTACGTCGATGACATCGTAGTCAAGACAAGGAAGGCTTCCGACCTCCTCTCCGACCTTGAAGTGACATTCCGATGTCTCAAGGCGAAAGGAGTCAAGCTCAATCCTGAGAAGTGTGTCTTCGGGGTGCCCCGAGGCATGCTCCTAGGGTTCATCGTCTCCGAGCGAGGCATCGAAGCCAACCCGGAGAAGATCGCGGCCATCACCAGCATGGGACCCATCAAGGACTTAAAAGGTGTACAGAGGGTCATGGGATGCCTCGCGGCCCTGAGCCGCTTCATCTCACGCCTCGGCGAAAGAGGTCTGCCTCTGTACCGCCTCTTAAGGAAGGCCGAGTGTTTCGCTTGAACCCCTTAGGCCGAGGAAGCCCTCGGCAACCTGAAGGCGCTCCTTACAAAGGCGCCTGTCTTGGTGCCCCCGGCGGATGGAGAAGCCCTCTTGGTCTACGTCGCCGCGACTACTCAAGTGGTAAGCGTCGCGATCGTGGTCGAGAGGCAGGAGGAAGGGCATGCATTGCCCGTTCAGAGGCCGGTCTACTTCGTCAGCGAAGTGCTGTCCGAGACCAAGATCCGCTACCCACAAGTTCAAAAGCTGCTGTATGCTGTGATCCTGACAAGGCGGAAGCTGCGACACTACTTCGAGTCTCATCCGGTAACTGTGGTGTCATCCTTCCCCCTGGGGGAGATCATCCAGTGCCGGGAGGCCTCGGGCAGGATCGCAAAGTGGGCGGTGGAAATCATGGGCGAAACGATCTCGTTCGCCCCTCGGAAGGCCATCAAGTCCCAGGTGTTGGCGGACTTCGTGGCCGAATGGGTCGACACCCAGTTGCCGACGGCTCCGATCCAACCGGAGCTCTGGACCATGTTTTTCGACGGGTCGCTGATGAAGACAGGAGCCGGCGCGGGCCTGCTCTTCATCTCGCCTCTCGGAAAGCACTTGCGCTACGTGCTGCGCCTCCATTTCCCGGCGTCCAACAATGTGGCCGAGTACGAAGCTCTGGTCAACGGGTTGCGGATCGCCATCGAGCTAGGGGTCAGACGCCTCGACGCCCGCGGTGATTCGCAGCTCGTCATCGACCAAGTCATGAAGAACTCCCACTGCCGCGACCCGAAGATGGAGGCCTACTGCGACGAGGTTCGGCGCCTGGAAGACAAGTTCTTCGGGCTCGAGCTCAATCACATCGCTCGGCGCTACAACGAAACCGCAGACGAGCTGGCTAAAATAGCCTCTGGGCGAACGACGGTCCCCCCGGACGTCTTCTCCCGGGATCTGCATCAACCCTCCGTCAAGATCGACGACGCGCCCGAGCCCGAGGTACCCTCGGCTCAGCCCGAGGCACCCTCGGCACAGCCCGAGGTACCCTCGGCCCCCGAGGGCGAGGCACTGGACGTCGAGGAAGAGCAGAGCGGGGCCACGCCAGATCGAGATTGGCAGGCCCCGTACCTGTGATATCTTCGCCGAGGAGAGCTACCCCCCGACCAAGTCGAGGCTCGGCGGGTAGCGCGACGCGCCAAGTCGTTCGTCTTACTGGGCGATGAAGAGGAGCTCTACCATCGCAGCCCCTCGGGCATCCTCCAGCGATGCATCTCCATCGCCGAAGGTCGGGAACTGCTGCAAGAAATACACTCGGGGGCTTGCGGTCACCACGCAGCACCCCGAGCCCTTGTTGGGAATGCTTTCCGGCAAGGCTTCTACTGGCCAACGGCGGTGGCTGACGCCACTAGAATTGTCCGCACCTGCGAAGGGTGCCAATTCTATGCGAAGCGGACCCACCTGCCCGCTCAGGCTCTACAGACAATACCCATCACCTGGCCCTTCGCTGTATGGGGTCTGGACCTCGTCGGTCCCTTGCAGAAGGCGCCCGGGGGCTACACGCACCTGCTGGTCGCCATCGACAAATTCTCCAAGTGGATCGAGGTCCGACCTCTGAACAGCATTAGGTCCGAGCAGGCGGTGGCGTTCTTCACCAACATCATCCATCGCTTCGAGGTCCCGAACTCCATCATCACCGACAACGGCACCCAGTTCACCGGCAAAAAATTCTTGGATTTTTGCGAGGATCACCATATTCGGGTGGACTGGACCGCCGTGGCTCATCCCATGTCGAATGGGCAAGTAGAGCGTGCCAACGGCATGATTCTACAAGGGCTCAAGCCTCGGATCTACAACGACCTCAATAAGTTCGGCAAGCGGTGGATGAAGGAACTCCCCTCGGTGGTCTGGAGCCTAAGGACGACGCCGAGTCGTGCCACGGGTTTCACGCCGTTTTTCCTGGTCTACGGGGCCGAAGCTATCTTGCCCACTGACCTGGAATACGGCTCCCCGAGGACGAGGGCCTACACCGATCAAAGCAACCAAGCTAGCCGAGAAGAATCGCTGGACCAGCTGGAGGAGGCTCGGGACAGGGCCTTACTACACTCGGCGCGGTACCAGCAGTCCCTGCGACGCTACCACGCTCGAGGGGTCCGGTCCCGAGACCTCCAGGTGGGCGATCTGGTGCTTCAACTGCGGCAAGACGCCCGAGGGAGGCACAAGCTCACGCCCCCCTGGGAAGGGCCATTCGTCATCGCCAAAATTCTGAAGCCCGGAACATACAAGCTGGCCAACAATCAAGGCGAGATCTACGGCAACGCTTGGAACATCAAACAGCTACGTCGCTTCTACCCTTAAGATGTTTTCAAGTTGTTCATATACCTCGCACCTACGCAAAGTTTAGTCGTCAAGGAAGGGTCGGCCTAGCCTCGGCAAAGCCCGACCCTCCCTCGGGGGCTAAAAGGGGGGAGACCCCCTCTGCGTCGAATTTTTCCTCGAAAAAGGATCTCTTTTTAGCAGGATTTCTTTCGTGCCTCTTGACTACTTCGGAAAGCGGATCCTGGAAACGACGGAGTACACGTAAGCAGCCAAGGCTGACCGAGCCGAGGGACTCCTACGCCTCCGGGATACGGATACCTCACTCATCACCTTCTGCGATAAGTAACTCGCGCTCGGATAAAGCAACTCCGTGGACCGAACAAGTCTTCACGTTCGGAAGCTCTCCTGCCGAAGCAGTCCTTCAAGCTTTCTCGACTAAGTCGGGGACAGGGCCTCATGAACGGGTGAAAGTACGCGTAAGCGGCAAGGCCGACCGAGCCGAGGGATTCCCACGCCTATGGGATACGGATACCTCACTCGTCCCTTCCGCGAGAAGCAACTCTCGCTCACACAAACATCCCTGTTACCGACAGAGTCCAGATGCTCGAAACAAGAGGAAAAAAGACGCAGCTTCGCAAGCGTGGCGAGGGTGTGTTTTTTCCGGCCTCGGCGGCCGCAGAAGGCACACGCTACAAGACGATTTGATCCTGCAGGTTCGGGTCTTCACGCTGAAGGGAGCCGTAGCACCCTCGGCATCGACGACGTCTTCAGCAAAGTCCGACCCAGCCTCGGACGGCGACGCGGTCCAGGGACTCCTCCGGGAATCCGGCCCGAGCAGGCGGCTCGGCCGGTTACCCCTGGGGCCTCGGCCAGCCGGCTTCCAAGGGCGCCAGCCCGACCCGAGGCCTCGGCTGATCGACTTTGGCGTCGGCTCTGCTGACGGACAACACGGCTAGGCTCCGGCCAACCAGGTTCCCATTCTCGAGCCAACTCCGCCTCTGTTCATACTGATATCGCTACCCCTGGCCTCGGCTCATCGAAGGGCGGCCAAGGGGTCTCTTTAACTAAGCTAGAGGAGCCCCAGACAACAAGGCCGAACGGGCCGAGGGATTCCTACGCCTCCGGGATACGGATACCTCACTCGACACCTTGACACGGGGCGACTCATGCTTGGTAAAGCGGTTCAGATAATCAACAGGCGAGGCTTAGTGCTCGAAAATGGGGAAAAAACACGGCTCCGTGCCGAAATTACATACATGTTCAGGCCCCGACAGCCACAATGAACAAAAAACACTGGCATTCGAGATGCCATTACGAACGGAACTCTGGTTCCCCCTCCGCAGGTACGAACAACCCCACTCCGAGGGGGAAGGCCTGCGGAGCAACGGAAGGCCGACGAATGGCGCGCCGTCACCTGCTCCAGCAGCGACGACGACGACGACTTCTGCTCCGGGGGGTCGAACAGCGGCAGCACTGACCTCAGGGCGGATGCTGCTGCCAGGAGGCCCCCGCCCATGCCGAAACTTGTGAGGCAAGGACGGGCAGAAGGCCGAGAAGTTGGAGGTCAGCCCGTGGCTGGCCCCGGCTATCGCGCCGGTGGAAGAACCTCTTCCAGCTGCCGTGGCGGACGCCGGCGCCGCGAGCGGCCCCGAAGCCACTCGCGTCTGAAGACCGGGCACGCTGCAGCTGCCAGCGCCACGGGCAATACCCGCTCCTCCCCCCATCACTGAGTGAAGGAGCAGGCCACCGCCCGCGCAGGGGCCGACCCCAACTCGGCACTCTCCCCTCCCCAGCCTTGGTGATGAAAATCCTTGAGGCTGAGGGAGGGGCAGAGGCCGCAGCCCGGCTCACTTTCCCCCACCATCAAGCCGGAGGTCGCCATCTCGGGTGACCGCCGGCGGAGGGGTGCGACCGGGCTGCGTGATGAAAATCCTTGAAGCCGAACGATGGCTGAGAGGTACCAACTCCCATGGAGTTGCGTTCCTCCAACGAGGAGGCGGAAAGGCGGCGGATACCCCCCATCCGGGGGCTTGGAAGATGGAAAGACACGACGCATAAGGGAGGAAGAAGACATGGTTGCCTTCTGAAAGGAGTCTCCCTCCTTTTAAAGGCAACTCTCCCTACGTGCGCCCCCAGACGCCGCGAGCTGAGTCTTCTCCAACACGCTCCAAGGCCCTCCCCTGCGACTCGGGGGCTGGGTCCCGCATGTCATGCAAACCAGCACAGGGCAGAAGAAGCCAAACCGCCGCGCGTGGTGCGCACGACCGCCCAGCGGTTACAAGCGACCCCCCACTTTTGCCCAGACCAGCGGGCGGAAGGGGCGGGCAGCCATGCAGGCGGCATGCAACCGCGCCAGGTGGACGCGCTTCTCCAACTTCTGACACACCAGCTTGGAAGCCCAGGCCCATGCGTCAAGCAACCGGTGCGCCAGTTGCTGCATGCAAGCAACCGCACCGCCACTTGTGCCACCGGCGTGAAGACGGTGCACCCGTGACCCGTTCCTCGAACGGATCACGCACGCGCAACGGCCGCCCCGCCGACTACCCGCCCCGTCGCATTAACTCCGCGGCGGGACACACGGCGCCTGTGGCGGGAGAAGCGCGCGACGCTTCGCCTTCGCCGTAATGACCGCGTCAAAAAGAGGTACGCCACGTCGTTCGATTTCGTATCCTTTTCCTTTTTCCTCTTTCTCTATCTCTTGCAACAGGGACCGGGAAAGGGGATACCCCGAAAAGGATCCTTCTCCGCGAAGGAACCGGGCTCCGAGCCCCCCTACTGATCAGGGGTTCTAAGGCTGGCCCTCCGAAGGGTTCAACAGTCGCCTCAGATTGCGTGGGCCCGACACCCACTACTGGTCAGGGGTTCGAAGGCCAGCCCCCCGAAGGGTTCCATGTCCGCCTCAGGCTACTCGGGCTCCGCGCCCATTACTGATCAGGGGTTCGAAGGCTGGCCCCCGAAGGGTTCACAGTCGCCTCAGACACCGAGCGAGGGATGACCAGGGGTACGTTCGATACATAACCGAGGCTCGGGCTGCGCTCCCGAGGTACCCTAGGACATTTCCGAGACCAGCGGGAACGATCTTGTAACGGAATCCCATCGGAGGGAGGCATCGAGCCCTCGGACCCCGTCGCCAGGGGACCGGGTCCGGCAAATCACCAGCAGGTACTTTTGGGCGTGCCTCTGGGCCCCTAGCCGACCCCCAACGAACGGGGCACGGACGTCCACTCGGATTACCCGCTTGCAGCTCACCGGAGACACCATGTTCGGTGCCCATCGAGGGTAACATGGCGCACTCCCCCCCTCCTCCTTGCAGAAAGGCGACGTAGGGGCGTATGTAAAAAGCCGAGTCTGTCCCTGATCGTCCTCTCGCCCTGTGCAGAGGCTCGGGGGCTGCTCTCGCAAAAACCGGCTCCGGCCGAACCGTTGACAGCGTCAACATACCAGCCCGAGAGCTTGGGCCCCGACCGTGCACCCGGGCTACGGCCAGTTCGCATGAGGGAACGACCAGACCAGCCGAAGCGTTACGTGAGGTATTAAGACCTCGAAGGAGTGTAACCACTCCTCCGAGGCCTCGGGGGCTACACCCGGCGGGTGCGCTCGCGCGCACCCACTGGGACGAAATGCAACCGAGAAAGGCTGGTCCCCTTGCAAAAAAGTGCGACGAAAGCCTCCAAGCGAGTGCTAACACTCCCTTCGAGGCTCGGGGGCTACTGTCGGGGACCATAATTAGGGGTACCCTCAAGACACCTAATTCTCAGCTGGTAACCCCCATCAGCATAAAGCTGCAAAGGCCTGATGGGTACGATTAAGTCAGGGATCAGTCCACACGAGTGACTCGATCACGCTTCACCCGAGCCTAGCCTCGGCCAAGGGCAGCCGACCTCGAGAGACTTCCGTCTCGCCCGAGGCCCCCCTTTTTACGGCGGACACATCACCGGCTTGCCCGAGGCCTTGGCTTCGCTCAGAAGCAACCCTGACTAAATCGCCACACCGACTGACCAAGTTGCAGGAGCATTTAACGCAAAGGTGGCCTGACACCTTTATCCTGACACGCGCCCCCCCGGCAGAGCCGAAGTGACCGCCGTCACTCCACCGCTCTTCTGACCGGTCTGACAGAAGGACAGCGCCGCCTGCGCCACTCCGACTGCGGTGCCACTCGACAGAGTGAGTCTGACAGGCAGTCAGGCCTTGCCAAAGGCGCCACGGCGAACTCCGCTCCGCCCGACCCCAGGGCTCGGACTCGGGCTAAGACCCGGAAGACGGCGAACTCCGCTCCGCCCGACCCCAGGGCTCGGACTCGGGCTAAGACCCGGAAGACGGCGAATTCCGCTCCGCCCGACCCCAGGGCTCGGACTCGGGCTAAGACCCGGAAGACGGCGAATTCCGCTCCGCCCGACCCCAGGGCTCGGACTCGGGCTAAGACCCGGAAGACGGCAAACTCCGCTCCGCCCGACCCCAGGGCTCGGACTCGGGCTAAGACCCGGAAGACGGCGAACTCCGCTCCGCCCGACCCCAGGGCTCGGACTCGGGCTAAGACCCGGAAGACGACGAAACTCCGCCTCGCCCGACCCCAGGGCTCGGACTCCGCCCTGGCCTCGGCCGAACGACTTCCGCCTCGCCCGACCCCATGGCTCGGGCTCGACCTCGGCAACAGAGGACAGACTCAACCTCGGCTTCGGAGGAGCCCCCACGTCACCCTGACTAGGGCATAGGCCCGCCACGTCAACAGGAAGTGCCATCATCATCCTACCCCGAATCGACTCGGGTCACGAAGAACAAGACCGGCGTCCCATCCGGCCAGCTCCGCCGGATGGGCAATGATGGCGCCCCACAAGCTCTGTGACGACGGCGGCCCCAGCTCTCTTACGGAAGCAGGGCGACGTCAGCAGGGACTCGACCGCTCCAACAGCTGTCCCTCCGCCAGGCTTCATCGCACCTCCGACAGCCACGACATCACGCCAGCAAGGTGCCAAGATCTCTCCGGCTGCCACATTGGCATGTACCTAGGGCGCTAGCTCTCTCTCCGCTAGACACGTAGCACTCTGCTGCACCCCCCATTTGAAAGGGAAATGTGCCCTTGGGCCATTTCTAAGTGTTTTGGTGATTGAGTGTCAACACAAGTGCTTATATGTGAATCAATGCCTATGGATGTACAAAGTGCAAATCTAGAGCAAAGGTATGTTTCTAAGTCTTAGTACATTGGTTTTGTGTACTAATATACTTGTCTAAGTGGTAGAAACAGAGAGAAGAAGAAAAGAGAAGAGTTGGCTGTGTACAGCCAAGAGGCAGTTTTGGTCTGGGGCACCGGACTGTCCGGTGGTGCACCGGACAGTGTCCGGTGGTGCACCGGACAGTGTCCGGTGCGCCAGGCTGCCTCGGCCGAAGAGGCCGCTCTCGGGAATTTGCTGACGGCGTACGGCTAAAATTCACCGGACTGTCCGGTGTGCACCGGACTGTCCGGTGAGCCAACGTTCGGCAGGGCCAACGGTCGGCCGCGCAATCTGCGCGGGACACGTGGCCAAGCCAACGGTCGGAAGGGGGCACCGGACTGTCCGGTGTGCACCGGACATGTCCGGTGCGCCAACGGCTCCCGCATCTGCAACGGTCGGCTTCGCCAAATAAGGAAAGGAATCGGGCACCGGACACTGTCCGGTGTGCACCGGACTGTCCGGTGCGCCCGACGACAGAAGGCAAAGATGGCCTTCCAGATTTGTTCTTAACGGCTCCTAGCTGCCTTGGGGCTATAAAAGGGACCCCTAGGCGCATGGAGGACAACACCAAGCAACTCTTGAGCATTCTTGATCATCCACACTCAGTCTTTGCGCATCCGCTTGTTATTCTAAGTGATTCGAGCTCCGTTCTTGTGAGAACTTTGAGATAGACTTTGAGCTCGATTCTTGTCTGTGTGTGTGCGCATTTCGCTGTGGATTTGTGTGTGTTGCTTCCCTCCCTTACTCCGTGCTTCTTTGTGAATCTTAAGTGTAAGGGCGAGAGACTCCAATCTGTGGAGATTCCTCGCGAGTGGGATAAAGATAAGCAAGGCAAAACACCGTGGTATTCAAGTGGGTCTTTGGACCGCTTGAGAGGGGTTGATTGCAACCCTCGTCCGTTGGGACGCCACAACGTGGAGTAGGCAAGTTTTGTACTTGGCCGAACCACGGGATAAATCACCGTGTCTCCTCTGTGTTGAATTCTCTGTGATTGTCGTATTGTGCAAGATCTCCTCTTTAGCCACTTGGCAATTATTGTGCTAACCCTTAACAAGTTTTTGTGGCTATAAGTTAAGTTTTTACAGGATCACCTATTCACCCCCCCTCTAGGTGCTCTCAATTGGTATCGGAGCCGTTCTCTTCAAGAAAGGGACTAACCGCCCGAAGAGATGGATCCTAAGGGGAAGGGAATCGTGATCAACGACAAAGAGAAGGAATCCTTCGTCAACGAACCGAAGGACGACAAGCCTACCGACTCCGGCTCGGGGCATAGACGGAAGGAAGGGAAGAAGAAGAAGACAAGGCGCATCAAGGAGATCATCTACTACGACGATAGTGATGAGTCTACTTCTTCCCAAAAGGATGATGACAACGACTACAAAAAGACGGTCAATTCGAACTTTTCATTTGATTATTCTCGTATTCAACATAGTTCGAATTCGCATTTGCTTTCCATTCCTCTTGGCAAACCTCCACACTTCGATGGGGAGGACTACGGATTTTGGAGTCACAAAATGCGTAGTCACTTATTCTCTCTCCATCCAAGCATATGGGAGATTGTGGAGAATGGAATGAAATTTGATAGCTCGGATAGCCCTATGCTTATAAATGAACAAATTCATAGAAATGCACAAGCTACTACTGTTCTCTTAGCATCTTTGTGCAGGGAAGAGTACAATAAGGTGAGTGGCTTGGACAATGCCAAGCAGATATGGGACACCCTCAAGATCTCTCACGAGGGGAACGACATCACCATGCTCACCAAGATGGAGTTGGTGGAGGGCGAGCTTGGACGATTCGCCATGATAAGGGGAGAGGAGCCAACTCAAACTTACAACCGGCTCAAGACCCTTATCAACAAAATAAGGAGCTACGGAAGCACGCGTTGGACGGATCACGACGTCGTCCGCCTAATGCTCAGGTCCTTTACCGTTCTTGATCCTCATCTCGTGAACAATATTCGTGAGAATCCCAGGTACACGATGATGACGCCCGAGGAAGTACTTGGAAAATTCGTGAGCGGGCGGATGATGATCAAGGAGGCAAGATACGTCGACGACGCGTTGAACGGTCCACTCCACGAGCCTCAACCCATTGCTCTAAAGGCAACGAGGAGCAAGGAGTCGCTACCCAGCAAGGTGGCACAAATTGAGGCTGCCGGTCTTAATGATGAAGAGATGCCCTCATCATTAAAAGATTCAAGACAGCGCTAAAAGGTCGAAAGGGACAGCCAAGCAAGGCCAAGACCAAGGGAAAGCGATCATGCTTCAAATGCGGTAAGCTTGGTCATTTTATTGCTATCTGTCCCGAAAATGATAGTGACCAGGAGCAAGGGAAAAATGGGAAGAGAGAGAACAAGAAGGTTTACAAGAAGGCCAAAGGCGAAGCACACCTTGGAAAGGAGTGGGATTCGGATTGCTCTTCGTCCGACTCCGACGACGAAGGACTCGCCGCCACTGCCTTCAACAAATCGGCTCTCTTCCCCAACGAGCATCACACTTGCCTCATGGCAAGGGAAAAGAAGGTAATCACTCGTAATGCTAATACTTATGATTCTTCTAGTGATGATGGATCTAGTGAGGATGAAATTGATTACTCTAGTTTATTCAAGGGATTGGATAGAACTAAGATAGCTAAGATTAATGAGTTGATTGATGCCTTAAATGAAAAGGATAGAATCTTAGAGAAACAAGAAGACCTTTTATATGAAGAACATGATAAATTTGTTAGTGCACAAAATTCACTTGCTCTAGAAGTTAAAAGAAATGGAATACTTTCTTGTGAACTTTCTACCTGTAATGAAACCATTTCTTCTTTAAAAGGTGAAATTAATGTTTTAACTGCTAAACTAGAAGTAGCAAGTAACTCTTGTGTTGAAAATATTACAATTTGCACTAGGTGTAAGGATTTTGATGTTAATGCTTGTAGTGAACACTTAGTTTCAATTTCAAAACTAAATGATGAAGTGGCTAGTCTTAATGCTCAACTTAAGACTAGCAAGAGTGAAGTTGATAAAATAAAATTTGCAAGGGATGCCTACACGGTGGGTAGACACCCCTCAATTAAGGATGGTCTTGGCTTCAAGAGAGAGGCCAAGAACTTAACAAGCCATAAGGCTCCCATCTTCGTCAAGGAGAAAGGGAAGGCCCCTATGGCTAGTAGTGCTAAAAGGAACCATGCTTTCTTATACCATGATAGGAGACATGCTTATAATGATTTTGATTCACATGTTTATAATTCTCATGCCATGTTTGCTTCTAGTTCTTCCTATAAGCATGATAGAGATATGTGTAGGAGAAATGTTGTGCATATGCCTAGGAGAAATTTTGCTCATGTTCCTAGAAAAGTTGTGAACAAACCTTCTACCATTTATTATGCTTGCAATGCTCCCTTTGCTATTTGTAGAAAGGGTAAGAAGGTAATTGCTAGGAAGTTAGGGGCAAAATGCAAGGGAGACAAAACTTGCATTTGGGTCCCTAAGGAAATTTGCACTAACCTTGTAGGACCCAACAAGAGTTGGGTACCTAAGTCCCAAGCCTAAATTTGCCTTGCAGGTTTATGCATCCGGGGGATCAAGCTGGATTATCGACAGCGGATGCACAAACCATATGACGGGGGAGAAGAAGATGTTCACTTCCTACGTCAAGAATAAGGATTCCCAGGATTCAATTATATTCGGTGATGGGAATCAAGGCAAGGTAAAAGGGTTAGGTAAAATTGCAATTTCTAATGAGCATTCTATCTCTAATGTATTTTTAGTAGAGAGTCTTGGATATAATTTGCTATCTGTTAGTCAATTATGTCATATGGGATATAACTGTCTATTTACAAATGTAGATGTGTCTGTCTTTAGAAGAAGTGATGGTTCACTAGCTTTTAAGGGTGTATTAGACGACAAACTTTATTTAGTTGATTTTGCAAAAGAAGAGGCCGGTCTAGATGCATGCTTAATAGCTAAGACTAGCATGGGCTGGCTGTGGCATCGCCGCTTAGCACATGTGGGGATGAAGAACCTTCACAAGCTTCTAAAGGGAGAACACGTGATAGGTTTGACTAACGTGCATTTCGAAAAAGATAGACCTTGTGCAGCTTGTTAAGCAGGTAAACAAGTGGGAGGAGCGCATCACAGCAAGAACGTGATGACCACCTCAAGACCCCTGGAGCTGCTGCATATGGACCTCTTCGGACCTGTCGCCTATCTGAGCATAGGAGGGAGTAAGTATGGTTTAGTTATTGTTGATGACTTTTCCCGCTTCACTTGGGTATTCTTTTTGCAGGATAAGTCTGAAACCCAAGGGACCCTCAAGCGCTTCCTCAGGAGAGCTCAAAATGAGTTTGAGCTCAAAGTGAAAAAGATAAGGAGCGACAACGGGTCCGAGTTCAAGAACCTTCAAGTGGAGGAGTTCCTTGAGGAGGAAGGGATCAAGCACGAGTTCTCCGCTCCCTACACACCACAGCAAAATGGTGTGGTAGAGAGGAAGAACAGGACGCTAATCGATATGGCGAGGACAATGCTTGGAGAATTCAAGACCCCCGAGTGTTTTTGGTCGGAAGCCGTGAACACGGCTTGCCACGCCATCAACAGAGTCTATCTTCATCGCCTCCTCAAGAAGACTTCGTATGAGCTACTAACCAGTAACAAACCCAATGTATCTTACTTTCGTGTATTTGGGAGCAAATGTTACATTCTAGTGAAGAAAGGTAGAAATTCTAAGTTTGCTCCCAAAGCTGTAGAAGGGTTTTTGTTAGGTTATGACTCAAATACAAAGGCGTATAGAGTCTTCAACAAATCATCGGGTTTGGTTGAAGTCTCTAGCAACGTTGTATTTGATGAGACTAATGGCTCTCCAAGAGAGCAAGTTGTTGATTGTGATGATGTAGATGAAGAAGATGTTCCGACGGCCGCTATACGAACCATGGCGATTGGAGAAGTACGGCCACAGGAACAAGATGAACGAGATCAACCTTCTTCCTCAACTATGGTGCATCCCCCAACCGAAGATGACGAACAGGTACCTCAAGTGGAGGCGTTTGATCAAGGGGGAGCACAAGATGATCAAGTGATGGAGGAAGAAGCGCAACCGGCACCTCCAACCCAAGTTCGAACGATGATTCAAAGGGATCATCCCGTCGACCAAATTCTGGGTGATATTAGCAAGGGAGTAACTACTCGATCTCGATTAGTTAATTTTTGTGAGCATTACTCCTTTGTCTCTTCTATTGAGCCTTTCAGGGTAGAGGAGGCCTTGCTAGATCCGGACTGGGTGTTGGCCATGCAGGAGGAACTCAACAACTTCAAGCGCAATGAAGTTTGGACACTGGTGCCTCGTCCGAAGCAAAATGTTGTGGGAACCAAGTGGGTGTTCCGCAACAAACAGGACGAGCACGGGGTGGTGACGAGGAACAAGGCTCGACTTGTGGCAAAAGGTTATGCCCAAGTCGCAGGTTTGGACTTTGAGGAGACTTTCGCTCCTGTGGCTAGGCTAGAGTCCATTCGTATCTTGCTAGCATATGCCGCTCACCATTCTTTCAGGTTGTACCAAATGGATGTGAAGAGCGCTTTCCTCAACGGGCCAATCAAGGAGGAGGTGTACGTGGAGCAACCCCCTGGCTTCGAGGATGAACGGTACCCCGACCACGTGTGTAAGCTCTCTAAGGCGCTCTATGGACTTAAGCAAGCCCCAAGAGCATGGTATGAATGCCTTAGAGACTTTTTAATTGCTAATGCTTTCAAGGTTGGGAAAGCCGATCCAACTCTTTTTACAAAGACATGTGATGGTGATTTGTTTGTGTGCCAAATTTATGTCGATGACATAATATTTGGTTCTACTAACCAAAAGTCTTGTGAAGAGTTTAGCAGGGTGATGACGCAGAAATTCGAGATGTCGATGATGGGCGAGTTGAACTACTTCCTTGGGTTCCAAGTGAAGCAACTCAAGGACGGCACCTTCATCTCCCAAACGAAGTACACGCAAGATCTGCTAAAGCGGTTTGGGATGAAGGACGCCAAGCCCGCAAAGACTCCGATGGGGACCGACGGACACACCGACCTCAACAAAGGAGGTAAGTCCGTTGATCAAAAAGCATACCGGTCAATGATAGGTTCTTTGCTTTACTTATGTGCTAGTAGACCGGATATTATGCTTAGCGTATGCATGTGTGCTAGATTTCAATCCGATCCTAAGGAGTGTCACTTAGTGGCGGTGAAGCGAATTCTTAGATATTTGGTTGCTACGCCTTGCTTCGGGCTCTGGTATCCAAAGGGGTCTACCTTTGACTTAGTTGGATACTCAGACTCCAACTATGCTGGATGTAAGGTCGATAGGAAGAGTACATCGGGGACGTGCCAATTCTTAGGAAGGTCCCTGGTGTCATGGAACTCTAAGAAACAAACCTCCGTTGCCCTATCCACCGCTGAGGCCGAGTACGTTGCAGCAGGTCAGTGTTGCGCGCAACTACTTTGGATGAGGCAAACCCTCCGGGACTTTGGCTACAATCTGAGCAAAGTCCCACTCCTATGTGACAATGAGAGTGCTATCCGCATGGCGGAGAATCCTGTTGAGCACAGCCGCACAAAGCACATAGACATCCGACATCACTTTTTGAGAGACCACCAGCAAAAGGGAGATATCGAAGTGTTTCATGTTAGCACCGAGAACCAGCTAGCCGATATCTTCACTAAGCCTCTAGATGAGAAGACCTTTTGCAGGTTGCGTAGTGAGCTAAATGTCTTAGATTCGCGGAACCTGGATTGAATTGTAGCATACATGTACTTATGCTTTTGATCATGTCCCTTTTTGCATTTTGTTGCTTATTATGGTGCTCAAGTTGTACAAACACTCCCTGGACCTCACAAGTCCGTTGCAAAGTGATGCACATGTTTAGGGGGAGATGTGTTACAACTTGACCCTTTGAGACTAACCATGTGCTTGAGTTGATGATTTAGTCTCGAAGGAGGATTGAAAGGGAAAAGGTGGACTTCGACCATGAAAGACTTCCACTGCACTCCGATGAGAGGGTAACTTATTCCAAGTTCATCTCATGAAATCTTATTGCCATTTGCTCTTAATTGAAGACTTTGGTGAGGCAATGGGGTTAAAGGGCCAAGATTGATCCCGTTTTGGTGCTTGATGCCAAAGGGGGAGAAAATAAAGGCCAAAGTGATAAATGGATCAGCTACCACTTGAGAGATTTTGAAAATAGTAGAATAGAGTTTTTGTTTTGTCAAATGCTTTTATTGTCTCTTATTGTCTCTCTTGTCAAAAGTTGGCTTCTTGTGGGGAGAAGTGTGAAATAGGGAGAGTTTTTGAAATCTTTGATCAATCTCTTTTGGAATGACTCTCTTTATGCCTCAACATGTGTGTTTGACATAGAGATAGAGATTTGAGTTTGATTTGCAAAAACAAACCAAGTGGTGGCAAAGGATGATCCATATATGCCAAAATTGAATCAAAATCAATTTGAGTTTTATTTGAAGTGATTTTGCACTTGTTCTAGTTGCTTTATATTGTGTTGGCATAAATCACCAAAAAGGGGGAGATTGAAAGGGAAATGTGCCCTTGGGCCATTTCTAAGTGTTTTGGTGATTGAGTGTCAACACAAGTGCTTATATGTGAATCAATGCCTATGGATGAACAAAGTGCAAATCTAGAGCAAAGGTATGTTTCTAAGTCTTAGTACATTGGTTTTGTGTACTAATATACTTGTCTAAGTGGTAGAAACAGAGAGAAGAAGAAAAGAGAAGAGTTGGCTGTGTACAGCCAAGAGGCAGTTTCGGTCTGGGGCACCGGACTGTCCGGTGGTGCACCGGACAGTGTCCGGTGGTGCACCGGACAGTGTCCGGTGCGCCAGGCTGCCTCGGCCGAAGAGGTCGCTCTCGGGAATTTGCTGACGGCGTACGACTAAAATTCACCGGACTGTCCGGTGAGCCAACGGTCGGCAGGGCCAACGGTCGGCCGCGCAATCTGCGCGGGACACGTGGCCAAGCCAACGGTCGGAAGGGGGCACCGGACTGTCCGGTGTGCACCGGACATGTCCGGTGCGCCAATGGCTCCCGCATCTGCAACGGTCGGCTTCGCCAAATAAGGAAAGGAATCGGGCACCGGACACTGTCCGGTGTGCACCGGACTGTCCGGTGCGCCCGACGACAGAAGGCAAAGATGGCCTTCCAGATTTGTTCTTAACGGCTCCTAGCTGCCTTGGGGCTATAAAAGGGACCCCTAGGCGCATGGAGGACAACACCAAGCAACTCTTGAGCATTCTTGATCATCCACACTCAGTCTTTGCGCATCCGCTTGTTATTCTAAGTGATTCGAGCTCCGTTCTTGTGAGAACTTTGAGATAGACTTTGAGCTCGATTCTTGTCTGTGTGTGTGCGCATTTCGCTGTGGATTTGTGTGTGTTGCTTCCCTCCCTTACTCCGTGCTTCTTTGTGAATCTTAAGTGTAAGGGCGAGAGACTCCAATCTGTGGAGATTCCTCGCGAGTGGGATAAAGATAAGCAAGGCAAAACACCGTGGTATTCAAGTGGGTCTTTGGACCGCTTGAGAGGGGTTGATTGCAACCCTCGTCCGTTGGGACGCCACAACGTGGAGTAGGCAAGTTTTGTACTTGGCCGAACCACGGGATAAATCACCGTGTCTCCTCTGTGTTGAATTCTCTGTGATTGTCGTATTGTGCAAGATCTCCTCTTTAGCCACTTGGCAATTATTGTGCTAACCCTTAACAAGTTTTTGTGGCTATAAGTTAAGTTTTTACAGGATCACCTATTCACCCCCCTCTAGGTGCTCTCAATTGGTATCGGAGCCGTTCTCTTCAAGAAAGGGACTAACCGCCCGAAGAGATGGATCCTAAGGGGAAGGGAATCGTGATCAACGACAAAGAGAAGGAATCCTTCGTCAACGAGCCGAAGGACGACAAGCCTACCGACTCCGGCTCGGGGCATAGACGGAAGGAAGGGAAGAAGAAGAAGACAAGGCGCATCAAGGAGATCATCTACTACGACGATAGTGATGAGTCTACTTCTTCCCAAAAGGATGATGACAACGACTACAAAAAGACGGTCAATTCGAACTTTTCATTTGATTATTCTCGTATTCAACATAGTTCGAATTCGCATTTGCTTTCCATTCCTCTTGGCAAACCTCCACACTTCGATGGGGAGGACTACGGATTTTGGAGTCACAAAATGCGTAGTCACTTATTCTCTCTCCATCCAAGCATATGGGAGATTGTGGAGAATGGAATGAAATTTGATAGCTTGGATAGCCCTATGCTTATAAATGAACAAATTCATAGAAATGCACAAGCTACTACTGTTCTCTTAGCATCTTTGTGCAGGGAAGAGTACAATAAGGTGAGCGGCTTGGACAATGCCAAGCAGATATGGGACACCCTCAAGATCTCTCACGAGGGGAACGACATCACCATGCTCACCAAGATGGAGTTGGTGGAGGGCGAGCTTGGACGATTCGCCATGATAAGGGGAGAGGAGCCAACTCAAACTTACAACCGGCTCAAGACCCTTATCAACAAAATAAGGAGCTACGGAAGCACGCGTTGGACGGATCACGACGTCGTCCGCCTAATGCTCAGGTCCTTTACCGTTCTTGATCCTCATCTCGTGAACAATATTCGTGAGAATCCCAGGTACACGATGATGACGCCCGAGGAAGTACTTGGAAAATTCGTGAGCGGGCGGATGATGATCAAGGAGGCAAGATACGTCGACGACGCGTTGAACGGTCCACTCCACGAGCCTCAACCCATTGCTCTAAAGGCAACGAGGAGCAAGGAGTCGCTACCCAGCAAGGTGGCACAAATTGAGGCTGCCGGTCTTAATGATGAAGAGATGGCCCTCATCATTAAAAGATTCAAGACAGCGCTAAAAGGTCGAAAGGGACAGCCAAGCAAGGCCAAGACCAAGGGAAAGCGATCATGCTTCAAATGCGGTAAGCTTGGTCATTTTATTGCTAACTGTCCCGAAAATGATAGTGACCAGGAGCAAGGGAAAAATGGGAAGAGAGAGAACAAGAAGGTTTACAAGAAGGCCAAAGGCGAAGCACACCTTGGAAAGGAGTGGGATTCGGATTGCTCTTCGTCCGACTCCGACGACGAAGGACTCGCCGCCGCTGCCTTCAACAAATCGGCTCTCTTCCCCAACGAGCATCACACTTGCCTCATGGCAAGGGAAAAGAAGGTAATCACTCGTAATGCTAATACTTATGATTCTTCTAGTGATGATGAATCTAGTGAGGATGAAATTGATTACTCTAGTTTATTCAAGGGATTGGATAGAACTAAGATAGCTAAGATTAATGAGTTGATTGATGCCTTAAATGAAAAGGATAGAATCTTAGAGAAACAAGAAGACCTTTTATATGAAGAACATGATAAATTTGTTAGTGCACAAAATTCACTTGCTCTAGAAGTTAAAAGAAATGGAATACTTTCTTGTGAACTTTCTACCTGTAATGAAACCATTTCTTCTTTAAAAGGTGAAATTAATGTTTTAACTGCTAAACTAGAAGTAGCAAGTAACTCTTGTGTTGAAAATATTACAATTTGCACTAGGTGTAAGGATTTTGATGTTAATGCTTGTAGTGAACACTTAGTTTCAATTTCAAAACTAAATGATGAAGTGGCTAGTCTTAATGCTCAACTTAAGACTAGCAAGAGTGAAGTTGATAAAATAAAATTTGCAAGGGATGCCTACACGGTGGGTAGACACCCCTCAATTAAGGATGGTCTTGGCTTCAAGAGAGAGGCCAAGAACTTAACAAGCCATAAGGCTCCCATCTTCGTCAAGGAGAAAGGGAAGGCCCCTATGGCTAGTAGTGCTAAAAGGAACCATGCTTTCTTATACCATGATAGGAGACATGCTTATAATGATTTTAATTCACATGTTTATAATTCTCATGCCATGTTTGCTTCTAGTTCTTCCTATAAGCATGATAGAGATATGTGTAGGAGAAATGTTGTGCATATGCCTAGGAGAAATTTTGCTCATGTTCCTAGAAAAGTTGTGAACAAACCTTCTACCATTTATTATGCTTGCAATGCTCCCTTTGCTATTTGTAGAAAGGGTAAGAAGGTAATTGCTAGGAAGTTAGGGGCAAAATGCAAGGGAGACAAAACTGTGGAGATTCTTGTGAGAACTTTGAGATAGACTTTGAGCTCGATTCTTGTCTGTGTGTGTGCGCATTTCGCTGTGGATTTGTGTGTGTTGCTTCCCTCCCTTACTCCGTGCTTCTTTGTGAATCTTAAGTGTAAGGGCGAGAGACTCCAATCTGTGGAGATTCCTCGCGAGTGGGATAAAGATAAGCAAGGCAAAACATCGTGGTATTCAAGTGGGTCTTTGGACCGCTTGAGAGGGGTTGATTGCAACCCTCGTCCGTTGGGACGCCACAACGTGGAGTAGGCAAGTTTTGTACTTGGCCGAACCACGGGATAAATCACCGTGTCTCCTCTGTGTTGAATTCTCTGTGATTGTCGTATTGTGCAAGATCTCCTCTTTAGCCACTTGGCAATTATTGTGCTAACCCTTAACAAGTTTTTGTGGCTATAAGTTAAGTTTTTACAGGATCACCTATTCACCCCCCCTCTAGGTGCTCTCACCATTGTACACCTGGATCCTCTCCTTACGACTATAAAAGGAAGGACCAGGGCCTTCTAGAGAAGGTTGGGCCGCGCGGGACCGAGGACGGGACAGGCGCTCTCTTGGGGCCGCTCGCTTCCCTCACCCGCGTGGACGCTTGTAACCCCCCTACTGCAAGCGCACCTGACCTGGGCGCGGGACGAACACGAAGGCCGCGGGACTTCCACCTCTCTCACGCTCGACTCCGGCCACCTCGCCTCTCCCCCCTTCGCGCTCGCCCACGCGCTCGACCCATCTGGGCTGGGGCACGCAGCACACTCACTCGTCGGCTTAGGGACCCCCCTGTCTCGAAACGCCGACAGGGGCTAAAAAGGGGGAACCCCTCTGTGTCAAGATCTTTTTAATCAAAAAAGGGGCCTCTTGCGTTCTCCCAGCTACGTTCTCCCGGCTATGTCAGAAGCAGGGTCTCGAGGAGCGAACGCAGGTACATGTAAATGGCAAGGCCGACTGAGCCGAGGAACTCCCGTGCCTCCGGGTTAGGGATACCTCACTCATCACCTGCCACGAAGAATGGCCCAACTCGAGAAGCCACCCTATTATTGACGAGCCAGGACGAACATGCAGATGGGAAGAAAGGAGAGTACGACTCCAAGCAAGAAAGACAAAGTGTTCAGGCCTCAGCGGCCGCGGTGAGACGCACATTCAACAAGAAACTGTTCAAACGAGAATTAGGAGCCGCCTTGGGAAGGAGTCGCGCCCTCAGCTCCATCCCCGCCGTCGGTGGGGTCCATCTCGGCCTCTGGTGACGTCGCAGGGGGAAGGACCTCCGCCTCAAAGGTGGTCGCCAGCACCGCGCTCGGACCCGCGGCGACCGCGTCAAGCCGCTGGACCTCCGCTAGAGCAGCATCGTCTTCGTCGGGAAGACAGTACCCCTCACTAACCCGCTCCAGATCCAGGACGTAGTGGGAAGCGAGCACGGCGAAGGCCCGCCTGACGCCGTGGTGTAGCGCTTCGCGGACTCTGCCGCGTGCATGACCACCCAAGGCTCGAAGGCGGCTCTGAGGGGAGCTTCCTGAAGGGACGTCGCCGGAGCTGAGGACACGATAAAAGTCCGAGACGGCCTCGGACATGGCCGCGAGGTCCGCCTCCCTCTGCTCGGCGGCTCCGGCAAGCGCCTCAGCAAGCGCCTTGGCGGACTCGTCAAGGGCGGACTCAAGCTCTGCAAGCAACCAGGAGAAATACCTCAAGCACAAGCAAAGGAAGCGGACAAGAAAAAGAACCAGGGAGGACCAAGACGTACCTCCGGCTTGGGCACGGTGCTCCGAGGCCGCGACCTGGGCCGCGGCTAAGTCAGCCGCAAGGATCTCGGCTCGGCTTTCGGCCTCGGCAGCCCGGCCCTGAAATCGGTCCCGTTCCTCGACGGCCTGGATGAGCTCCGATCGCTGCCGTTGCGCCTCCGCACGCGCTGCTGCCGCCTCGGCTCTCAGGTCGGCGCAGAGCAGCTGGAGGTCCGCCACCTTGGCATCCTGCTGAGAAAGGCGCACGGTGGCCCCGGCGAGCGAAGACCTCAGAGATCGCAGCGAGCCCCAGACATCAACCTCGCGGCGGATGAACGACGACTTGGCGGCGCTCCGGTCCGTCAGATCCTGGGGAAAGGAAACAAGGCGTCACGACGAGTATCTCGCTCACAGAAGGAAAAAAGGTATGCCCGAAACCGCTACCTGGAGGATTTTGGGGACGTCTCTGCAGAAAACCTCCAGCGACGACCGGAGCGACCCCACCGTTGCCTCTGCGCACTCGCGGAGCTCACCCCAGGACTGGTCCTCCTGCTCATCATCAAGAACGAAGACGGGGTCCGAGGCTTCGCGGGTCCGGAATCGGAGCAACGGGCGCCGGGCCTCGGGGCTCCACCGCACAACGATGAGGCTGTCACCCGGCTGGACGGATTGCGCGACCGCGCCCACCTCTTCTGAGGTCTTGGGCGCCGACGCATCAGCCATCCCGGCGCTGGCGGCAACTGGACGCCCTTCGACAGGGACGGCGGCAACCTCGGTGGTGGCAGGCGCCGGCATGACCGGCACGACAGGCGAACTCAGGGCCGCGTGGGCGTCAGCCGCCTCCTCAACCACGATAGCCGCCTCGGCTGAAGAGCCGGCCTCGAGAGCCCGCTCCTCAGAGATTGGCGACGCCCGAGCCCCCGGTGGTGAGGCACCCCGTGAAAGGGTCGGTGGAATGGCGCTGGCCGCACAGTTCGGCGCCGTCTTGAGGGCCTTCCGAGGTGCCAGGTCGGTTTGGCCATGACTTCGCTTGCTGGATATAAAAAACAAAAAAGAGATCACGACCGAGACATATGAATGGGAAGCCAAGACGAAGACATTTCGAGATACTCACCCACTTCGGGCCATGATCCACCGCGCCTGGGGGGAGCCTTCTTGGGTCCCGGCTCCCGAAACAGCCGCCGAGGCCCGCTTCGCCGACGCCTTCGGCACCACCCTTGCTTGGGGCGCCGGGGAAGCAGATCCCCCGGGCACGGCCGCAACGACTTGAAGGTCGCCCCCACGCGCCGCCGACACGAGCGGCGGCCCCTGGGGGACAGACGCCTTGGCCTGGCCCTCCGGAGCTGCCTCAGCTCCTCCGGCTGAGGGGTCAGGTGGCCTCTCGGATCGCCCCCGTGCCTCGGGTCGGGAGCCCGACGCCCCGACTTCGGGGGCTGACGGAGCCGGCCCGCTCGGGGGCTGGCTTGACGGCTCCTGGCCACACCCCAAGCCGGGGCCGAGGCCGAGACGGGCGGCCATGTCGTCCTCTTCATCATCATCATCGTCATCGTCGTCGTCGGGCGTCTCCGGCGACGGCTCCCTCGGGAGTCCGTCCCTCTCCTGTTGGCGACGGCGCTTCTCCAAGGCATCCCGAGCCCGCCTCCGCTCGCGGGCCCGGGCCTTCTCCGCGTCCTTCTTCTTCTTCTCCTCCGCGGCAACCCGCCGCGCTGCTCGGTCCACCGCGTCCTCCGGGACCCGTGGCAGGGAGGGTTTGTGCCACCCCACCTCCTGAAAAAGGGGGGAAAGAAACCCGACCATAAGAACCCAGAGCAACCCGATTATGAAGGAGGAGGGAGCGAACACTCACCAGATTTACGCACCCCTGGTCGGGGCGCATTCGAGGCTGGGAGTAGGCGTGGGAGTCCGGCTTCCCCATCGCAGCCGACACCCGCCATTGAAGGGCGTCGAAAGGAAGAGGATCAGGGGACATTCGCGAGCCCTCCCAGTCGGCCTCCGGCGTCATCTCCCAAAGCGGCAGCCGCCGCTCCGCCAAGGGAAGCACCCTCGGACGGTGGATAGCGGCGATCACTCCTGCGGCGGTAAGTCCCCCCTCCCGCAACACCTTCAGAGCCTCGAGGAGAGGTTCGAGATTCTTCTGTCTCTCGTGCGGGGTCCCGTGGCGCCAGGCGTCGGTGGCAGCAGTAACTACTCGCTGGGAGAACGGTGGGAGCAACTCACCGTCATTCCGGAGGTAGAACCACCGGCGCTGCCACCCCTTGTTCGAAGACGCAAGAATGGCAGGAATGTACTGTAACGCCCGCGACTGCCTCAACAAAAGAGTGCAGCCGCCGGCCCGCGCCGCCGCACGGATCCTCCTCTCCCCCGTCGACAAGGCGAAAGGCTCGGCGAAGAAGAGATGAGTCCACAAATCCCAATGGGGGGCGATCCCCAAATACCCTTCGCATACCGCCACGAAGATAGCGGCCTGCGAGATGGAGTTGGGGGAGAGGTTGTGCAACTCCACCCCGTAGTGGAACAGGATGGCCCGCATAAAGCGGCCCGTCGGCACACCGAATCCCCGCTCATGGAAGGAGACGAAGCTCACGACGTACCCCGGCGGTGGGGACGGAGCGGCTCCACCCACGGGAGGAATCCACTCTGGCCGCTGCTTATCGGTGAGGGGGCGGAGCAAACCCTCGCCGACTAGCTCCTCCAGATCGCTCGCCGTCACCATGGAGAAAGGCCACGGATCGCGCGGGGGGATTATGGTCACTCGATCTGCCATCGCCGAAATGGAAGAGATGGCGGCGCGCGGGGGGGGGGGGGGGCGGGAGGGCGGTTTTTCTCTTCTCCGACTAAAGTTTCCCGGGTTGCGAAAACCTAAAGGGAAAGAAAGGAAGCAGAGCAAAGAACCGTCACCGGACCCCCTCTCGAGTATATGAAGGCCAGGGCGAAACCGTTTCCAGCGCACCGCCCGGACCGGACGCGGGATTCAAAAAACGTGAGGCGAAATAGCCGTTCCTCGAACGGCTCGCGCACGCGCAGCGGCCGCCCCGCCAACCACTCGCCCCGTCGCATTAACTCCGCGGCGGGACGGGCGGCGCCTCTGGCAGGAGAAGCGGACGACGTTTCGCCTTCGCCGTAATAACCGCGTCAAAAAAGGTACGCCACGTCGTTTCGATTTCGTATCCTTTTCCTTTTTCCTCTTTCTCTATCTCTTGCAACAGGGACCGGGAAAGGGGGATACCCCGAAAAGGATCCTTCTCCGCGAAGGAACCGGGCTTCGAGCCCCCCCTACTGATCAGGGGTTCGAAGACTAGCCCTCTGAAGGGTTCAACAGTCGCCTCAGATCGCGTGGGCCCGACACCCACTACTGGTCAGGGGTTCGAAGGCCAGCCCCCCGAAGGGTTCCATGGCCGCCTCAGGCTACTCGGGCTCCGCGCCCATTACTGATCAGGGGTTCGAAGGCTGGCCCCCGAAGGGTTCACAGTCGCCTCAGACACCGAGCGAGGGATGACCAGGGGTACGTTCGATACATAACCGAGGCTCGGGCTGCGCTCCCGAGGTACCCTAGGACATTTCCGAGACCAGCGGGAACGATCTTGTAACGGAATCCCATCGGAGGGAGGCATCGAGCCCTCGGACCCCGTCGCCAGGGGACCGGGTCCGGCAAATCACCCGCAGGTACTTTTGGGCGTGCCTCTGGGCCCCTAGCCGACCCCCAACGAACGGGGCACGGACGTCCACTCGGATTACCCGCTTGCAGCTCACCGGAGACACCATGTTCGGTGCCCATCGAGGGTAACATGGCGCACTCCCCCCCTCCTCCTTGCGGAAAGGCGACGTAGGGGTGTATGTAAAAAGCCGAGTCTGTCCCTGATCGTCCTCTCGCCCTGTGCAGAGGCTCGGGGGCTGCTCTCGCAAAAGCCGGCTCCGGCCGAACCGTTGACAGCGTCAACACACCAGCCCGAGAGCTTGGGCCCCAACCGTGCACCCGGGCTACGGCCAGTTCGCATGAGGGAACGACCAGACCAGCCGAAGCATTACGCAAGGTATTAAGACCTCGAAGGAGTGTAACCACTCCTCCGAGGCCTCGGGGGCTACACCCGGCGGGTGCGCTCGCGCGCACCCACCGGAACGAAATGCAACCGAGAAAGGCTGGTCCCCTTGCAAAAAAGTGCGACGAAAGCCTCCAAGCGAGTGCTAACACTCCCTTCGAGGCTCGGGGGCTACTGTCGGGGACCATAATTAGGGGTACCCTCAAGACGCCTAATTCTCAGCTGGTAACCCCCATCAGCATAAAGCTGCAAAGGCCTGATGGGTACGATTAAGTCAGGGATCGGTCCACACGAGTGACTCGATCACGCTTCACCCAAGCCTAGCCTCGGCCAAGGGCAGCCGACCTCGAGAGACTTCCGTCTCGCCCGAGGCCCCCTTTTTTACGGCGGACACATCACCGGCTCGCCCGAGGCCTTGGCTTCGCTCAGAAGCAACCCTGACTAAATCGCCACACCGACTGACCAAGTTGTAGGAGCATTTAACGCAAAGGTGGCCTGACACCTTTATCCTGACACGCGCCCCCCCGGCAGAGCCGAAGTGACCGCCGTCACTCCACCGCTCCTCTGACCGGTCTGACAGAAGGACAGCGCCGCCTGCGCCACTCCGACTGCGGTGCCACTCGACAGAGTGAGTCTGACAGGCAGTCAAGCCTTGCCAAAGGCGCCACGGCGAACTCCGCTCCGCCCGACCCCAGGGCTCGGACTCGGGCTAAGACCCGGAAGACGGCGAACTCCGCTCCGCCCGACCCCAGGGCTCGGACTCGGGCTAAGACCCGGAAGACGGCGAACTCCGCTCCGCCCGACCCTAGGGCTCGGACTCGGGCTAAGACCCGGAAGACGACGAAACTCCGCCTCGCCCGACCCCAGGGCTCGGACTCCGCCCTGGCCTCGGCCGAACGACTTCCGCCTCGCCCGACCCCAAGGCTCGGGCTCGGCCTCGGCAACAGAGGACAGACTCAACCTCGGCTTCGGAGGAGCCCCCACGTCACCCTGCCTAGGGCATAGGCCCGCCACGTCAACAGGAAGCGCCATCATCATCCTACCCCGAATCGACTCGGGTCACGAAGAACAAGACCGGCGTCCCATCCGGCCAGCTCCGCCGGATGGGCAATGATGGCGCTCCACAAGCTCTATGACGACGGCGGCCCCAGCTCTCTTACGGAAGCAGGGCGACGTCAGCAGGGACTCGACCGCTCCAACAGCTGTCCCTCCGCCAGGCTTCGTCGCACCTCCGACAGCCACGACATCACGCCAGCAAGGTGCCAAGACCTCTCCGGCTGCCACATTGGCATGTACCTAGGGCGCTAGCTCTCTCTCCGCTAGACACGTAGCACTCTGCTACACCCCCCATTGTACACCTGGATCCTCTCCTTACGACTATAAAAGGAAGGACCAGGGCCTTCTTAGAGAAGGTTGGCCGCGCGGGACCGAGGACGGGACAGGCGCTCTCTTGGGGCCGCTCGCTTCCCTCACCCGCGTGGACGCTTGTAACCCCCCTACTGCAAGCGCACCTGACCTGGGCGCGGGACGAACACGAAGGCCGCGGGACTTCCACCTCTCTCACGCTCGACTCCGGCCACCTCGCCTCTCCCCCCTTCGCGCTCGCCCACGCGCTCGACCCATCTGGGCTGGGGCACGCAGCACACTCACTCGTCGGCTTAGGGACCCCCCTGTCTCGAAACGCCGACAGTACTAATACTATTTATAAATCTAATTAAAATTTTAAAAAATGACTGGTATAGATATTTTAGTGACATTTATTTCATAACTGAAAGAGCAATGGCAGTATAAAGCGTTGAAATATAATATAAATGAATTATCCACCTCCTCCTATAAGCTTAAGCTTTTGAGTTGAATTGGTTGATGCATGCAACTTAATATGATATCAAAGCCAGAGGTCACGAGTTTGAATTATGTTTAGCGCAATTAAAAAATTAATTATCGATCACTCCTATTCCACGTCTAAGACCCAAGAGAGGCTCGACGTGAGGAGTGTTAGAATATAATATTAGTGAATTGCCCACCTCCTCCTATCACTTAAGCTTTTGGGTTGGACTGGTTGGTGCATATGTAACTTAATATGATATCACAGCTAGAGGTCTTGTCGGGGACCATAATTAGGGGTATCATCAAGACGCCTAATTCTCAGCTGGTAACCCCCATCAGCATAAAGCTGCAGAGGCCTGATGGGTGCGATTAAGTCAGGGATCAGTCCATACGAGCGACTCGATCACGCCTCGCCCGAGCCTAGCCTCGGACAAGGGCAGCCGACCCCGAGGGATTTCCGTCTCGCCCGAGGCCCCCCTTTAACGGCGGACACATCTCCGGCTCGCCCGAGGCCTTGCCTTCGCTGAGAAGCAACCCTGACTAAATCGCCGCACCGACCGACCGAGTCGCAGGAGCATTTACGCAAAGGTGGCCTGACACCTTTATCCTGACGCGCGCCCCCCGGCAGAGCCGAAGTGACCGCCGTCACTTCGCTGCTCCACTGACCGGTCTGACAGAAGGACAGCGCCGCCTGCGCCACTCTGACTGCAGTGCCACTTGACAGAGTGAGACTGACAGGCAGTCAGGCCTTGCCAAAGGCGCCATAGGAAACTCCGCTCCACCCGACCCAGGGCTCGGACTCGGGCTAAGCCTCGGAAGACGGCGAACTCCGCTCCGCCCGACCCAGGGCTCGGACTCGGGCTAAGCCCCGGAAGACGGCGAACTCCGCTCCGCCCGACCCAGGGCTCGGACTCGGGCTAGGCCCCGGAAGACGGCGAACTCCGCTCCGCCCGACCCAGGGCTCGGACTCGGACTAGGCCCCGGAAGACGGCGAACTCCGCTCCGCCCGATCCAGGGCTCGGACTCGGGCTCAGCCCCAGAAGACGACGAACTCTGCTTCGCCCGACCCCAGGGCTCGGACTCCGCCCTGGCCTCTGCCGAACAACCTCCGCCTCGCCCGACCCAGGGGCTCGGGCTCGGCCTCGGCCATGGAAGACAGACTCGACCTCGGCTTCGGAGGAGCCTCCACGTCGCCCGACCTAGGGCACAGGCCCGCCACGTCAACAGGAAGCGCCATCATCACCCTACCCCGAGCCGACTCGGGCCGCAGAGAACAAGACCAGTGTCCCATCTGGCCAGCTCCGCCAGATAGGCAATGATGGCGCCCCGCTAGCCCTGTGACGACGGCGGCTCTCAGCTCCCTTACGGAAGCAGGGGGACGTCAGCAAGGACTCAACGGCTCCGACAGCTGTCCCTCCGCCAGGCTCCGTTGCTCCTCCGACGGCCACGACATCACACCAGCAGGGTGCCAAGATCTCTCCGGCTGCCACATTGGCATGTACTTAGGGCGCTAGCTCTCCCTCCGCTAGACACGTAGCACTCTGCTACATCCCCATTGTACACCTGGATCCTCTCCTTACGCCTATAAAAGGAAGGACCAGGGCCTTCTTAGAGAAGGTTGGCCGCGCGGGGACGAGGGCGGGACAGGCGCTCTCTTGGGGCCGCTCGCTTCCCTCACCCGCGTGGACGCTTGTAACCCCCTACTGCAAGTGCACCCGACCTGGGCGCGGGACGAACACGAAGGCCGCGGGATTTCCACCTCTCTCACGCCCGTCTCCGGCCACCTCGCTTTCCCCCCTTCGCGCTCGCCCACGCGCTCGACCCATCTGGGCTGGGGCACGCGACACACTCACTCGTCGGCTTAGGGACCCCCCGGTCTCGAAACGCCGACAGTTGGCGCGCCAGGTAGGGGCCTGCTGCGTGCTGACGAACAACTTCCCGTCAAGCTCCAGATGGGCAGTCTCCAGCAACCTCTCCGGCCCGGGACGGTGCTCCATTTCGGGAGTCTTGAGTTCATGTCCTTCGACGGCAGCTACGACATGATACTCCTTCCACCGCCACGCGACAACGACAATGGCGGCCGACAACCCGCCCGCCGGCGACGGAATCGACGACATCTTCCCCGCATGGTGGAAGAACAACATTCGAGCTCGCCCCGTCCTCTCCCCCGCCAACGGAGGAGGAGGCGGGGCAACCAAGGCCAAGCGGGAGGCCGCGCTTCGTCGGCTGTCGAGCGAATCGACGTCCCCAGCGCCCCAACGGAAGGCACGCCGGGCGTCGACCTCACGTTCGAGACGAAGGCGAGCGCCGTCCCCCCGCGACGCACCAATCCCGAGCAAGCGGACGACGCCAGCGCGCTCGCGGAGGACTTGCAGGACGTCGCCCTCGTACCTAAGACGACGGTGCAATCAGTCCCCGACGTGACTATGTCGCTCCTTGTCGACCAAAAGGTACTGACTGATTCCCATCTTACGTCATTTCGACTCGGTCTCAACCCGCCCAGCGACCCCACTGGGGTTTCGTATGCGGTCGCCTTGGGACCGATTGACGGACGTCTCGACCTACGGGCCCTCTGGGTCCGAGGAAGATGACGATCCCAGCATCTGTTGGGATTTCTCTGGATTTGGCAACCCCAGTGCCATGCGGGACTTTATGACCGCATGTGACTACTGCCTCTCCGACTGTTCCGACGGTAGCCGCAGCCTTGACGACGAGGACTGCGGCCCAAGCCGCGAATGTTTCCACGTCGAGCTAGGGGATCCCTCCGAAGGCAACCATCTCGGCATGCCGGAGGACGGTGATCTTCCTAGGCCGGTGCCTCGCGCTGACATCCCGCGGGAGCTAGCTGTGGTCCCCGTTCCGGCGGGGGGTCACGACCCACAGCTCGAGCAAGTCCGCGGGGCGCAGGCCAGGCTCGACGAGGGAGCAGGAGCGCTTGAGACGATCCGCCGGGACGTCGGGCAGGTATGGGCGGGCCAACCCCCGGCCGGAGAAATACGTCACCTGCCCCAGGGTTTCCAGCACCGCGTCGCCAACAACGTCAGGGTCAGACCGCCACCCGCATCCAGTGGGGTCGGTCAGAACCTGGCAGCCGCAGCGATGCTCCTCCGTGCGATGCCGGAGCCATCAACCACCGAGGGTCGGCGAATCCAGGGAGAGCTCAAGAATCTCCTGGAAGGCGCTGCGGTCCGACGGGCCGAGAGCTCTGCCTCCCGAAGGCAGGGATACCCCTCGGAACCTCATACCGTGACTTCCCGATTCATGCGGGTAGCCTCGGTCTACACCGGGCGCACGCGCAACACCGCGCCTGTGGCCCCGGGCCACCTCGGCAACGAGCACCATCGTCGCGACTGACGGGCCCACCTCGACGAGAGGGTGCGCCGAGGCTACCACCCCAGGCGTGGGGGACGCTATGACAGCGGGGAGGATCGGAGTCCCTCGCCCGAACCACCCGGTCCGCAGGCCTTCAGTCGGGCCATCCGACGGGCGCCGTTCCCGACCCGGTTCCGACCCCCGACTACTATCACAAAGTACTCGGGGGAAACGAGACCGGAACTGTGGCTCGCAGACTACCGCCTGGCCTGCCAACTGGGTGGAACGGACGACGACAACCTCATCATCCGCAACCTTCCCCTGTTCCTCTCCGACACTGCTCGCACCTGGTTGGAGCACCTGCCTCCAGGGCAGATCTCCAACTGGGATGACTTGGTCCAAGCCTTCGCTGGCAATTTCCAGGGCACGTACGTGCGCCCCGGGAATTCCTGGGACCTCCGGAGCTGCCGGCAACAGCCGGGAGAGTCACTCCGGGACTACATCCAGCGATTCTCGAAGCAGCGCACCGAGCTGCCCAACATCACCGACTCGGATGTCATCGGCGCGTTCCTTGCCGGCACCACCTGCCGTGACCTGGTGAGTAAGTTGGGTCGCAAGACCCCCACCAGGGCGAGCGAGCTGATGGACATCGCCACCAAGTTCGCCTCTGGCCAGGAGGCGGTCGAGGCTATCTTCCGAAAGGACAAGCAGCCCCAGGGCCGCCCATCGGAAGAGGCTCCCGAGGCGTCTGCTCCGCGCGGCACCAAGAAGAAAGGCAAGAAGAAGTCGCAATCGAAACGCGACGCCGCCGACGCGGACCTTGTCGCCGCCGCCAAGTACAAGAACCCTCGGAAGCCCCCCGGAGGTGCTAACCTCTTCGACAAGATGCTCAAGGAGCCGTGCCCCTACCATCAGGGGCCCGTCAAGCACACCCTCGAGGAGTGCGTAATGCTTCGGCGCCACTTCCACAGGGCCGGGCCGCCCGCAGAGGGTGGCAGGGCCCACGACGACGACAAAAAGGAAGATCACCAAGCAGGAGAGTTCCCCGAGGTCCGCGTCTGCTTCATCATCTATGGTGGGCATGTGGCGAATGCCTCGGCTCGGCATCGCAAGCAAGAGCGCCGGGAGGTCTGCTCGGT
This sequence comes from Zea mays, assembly GCF_902167145.1. Taxonomy (NCBI): domain Eukaryota; kingdom Viridiplantae; phylum Streptophyta; class Magnoliopsida; order Poales; family Poaceae; genus Zea; species Zea mays. Next base: position 212,528,797 of record NC_050097.1, read on the forward strand.
GAAGGTGGCGGCGCCAGTCTACCTAGACTAGTCCGACAAGCCCATCACCTTCGACCAAGCTGACCACCCCGACCACGTGCCGAGCCCGGGGAAATACCCGCTCGTCATCGACCCCATCGTCGGTGACGTCAGGCTCACCAAGGTCCTGATGGACGGGGGCAGCTGCCTCAACATCATCTACGCCGAGACCCTCAGGCTCCTGCGCGTCGATCTGTCCTCCGTCCGAGCAGGCGCTGCGCCCTTCCACGGGATCATCCCTGGGAAGCGCGTCCAGCCCCTCGGACGACTCGACCTTCCCGTCTGCTTCAGAACGCCCTCCAACTTCCGAAGGGAGACCTTGACGTTCAAGGTGGTCGGGTTCCGAGGAACCTACCACGCGGTACTGGGGAGGCCATGCTACGCGAAGTTCATGGTCGTCCCCAACTACACCTACCTGAAGCTCAAGATGCCGGGCCCCAACGGGGTCATCACCGTCGGCCCCACGTACAAACACACGTTCGAATGTGACGTGGAGTGCGTGGAGTACGCCGAGGCCCTCGCCGAGTCCGAGGCCCTCATCGCCGACCTGGAGAACCTCTCCAAAGAGGTGCCAGACGTGAAGCGTCATGCCGGCAACTTCGAGCCAGCGGAGACGGTTAAGGCCGTCCCTCTCGACCCCAGTGGCGACACCTCCAAGCAGATCCGGATCGGTTCCGGGCTCGACCCCAAATAGGAAGCAGTGCTCGTCGACTTTCTCCGCGCAAACGCCGACGTCTTTGCGTGGAGTCCCTCAGACATGCCCGACATACCGAGGGATGTCGCCGAGCACTCGCTGGATATTCGGGCCGAAGCCCGACCCGTCAGGCAGCCTCTGCGCCGATTCGACGAGGAGAAGCGCAGAGTGATAGGCGAGGAGATCCACAAGCTAATGGCAGCAGGGTTCATCAAAGAGGTATTCCATCCCGAATGGCTTGCCAACCCTGTGCTTGTGAGGAAGAAAGGGGGGAAATGGCGGATGTGTGTAGACTACACTGGTCTCAACAAAGCATGTCCGAAGGTTCCCTACCCTCTACCTCGCATCGATCAAATCGTGGATTCCACTTCTGGGTGCAAAACCCTGTCCTTCCTCGATGCCTACTCAGGGTATCACCAAATCCGGATGAAAGAGTCCGACCAGCTCGCGACTTCTTTCATCACGCCCTTCGGCATGTACTGCTACGTCACCATGCCGTTCGGTTTGAGGAATGCGGGCGCGACGTACCAGCGGTGCATGAACCATGTGTTCGGCGAACACATCGGTCGCACGGTCGAGGCCTACGTCGATGACATCGTAGTCAAGACAAGGAAGGCTTCCGACCTCCTCTCCGACCTTGAAGTGACATTCCGATGTCTTAAAGCGAAAGGCGTCAAGCTCAATCCCGAGAAGTGTGTATTCGGGGTGCCCCGGGGCATGCTCTTGGGGTTCATCGTCTCCGAGCGAGGCATCGAAGCCAACCCGGAGAAGATCGCAGCTATCACTAGCATGGGGCCCGTCAAGGACTTAAAAGGCGTACAGAGGGTCATGGGATGTCTCGCGGCCCTGAGCCGCTTCATCTCACGCCTCGGCGAAAGAGGTCTGCCTCTGTACCGCCTCTTAAGGAAGGCCGAGTGTTTCGCTTGGACCCTTGAGGCCGAGGAAGCTCTCGGGAACCTGAAGGCGCTCCTTACAAAGGCGCCTATCTTGGTGCCCCTAGCTGACGGAGAAGCCCTCTTGGTCTACGTCGCCGCGACCACTCAGGTGGTTAGCGTCGCGATTGTGGTCGAGAGGCAAGAAGAGGGGCATGCATTGCCCGTTCAGAGGCCAGTCTACTTCGTCAGCAAGGTACTGTCCGAGACCAAGATCCGCTACCCACAAGTTCAGTAGCTGCTGTATGCAGTGATCCTGACGAGGCGAAAGTTGCGACATTACTTCGAGTCTCATCCGGTAATTGTGGTGTCATCCTTCCCCCTGGGGGAGATCATCCAGTGCCGAGAGGCCTCGGGCAGGATCGCAAAGTGGGCGGTGGAAATCATGGGCGAGACAATTTCGTTCGCCCCTCGGAAGGCCATCAAGTCCCAGGTGCTGGCGGACTTCGTAGCCGAATGGGTCGACACCCAGCTGCCGACGGCTCCGATCCAACCGGAGCTCTGGACCATGTTTTTCGACGGGTCGCTGATGAAGACGGGAGCCGGCGCGGGCCTGCTCTTCATCTCGCCCCTCGGGAAACACCTACGCTACGTGCTACGCCTCCATTTCCCGGCGTCCAACAATGTGGCTGAGTACGAGGCTCTGGTCAACGGGTTGCGGATCGCCATCGAGCTAGGGGTCAGACGCCTCGACGCCCGCGGTGACTCGCAGCTCGTCATCGACTAAGTCATGAAGAACTCCCACTGCTGCGACCCGAAGATGGAGGCCTACTGCGATGAGGTTCGGCGCCTGGAAGACAAGTTCTACGGGCTCGAGCTCAACCACATCGCTCGGCGCTACAACGAGACTGCAGACGAGCTGGCTAAAATAGCCTCGGGGCGAACAACGGTTCCCCCGGATGTCTTCTCCCGGGATCTGCATCAACCCTTCGTCAAGATCAACGACACGCCCGAGCCCGAGGCACCCTCGGTCCAGCCCGAGCTACCCTCGGCTCAGCCCGAGGCATCCTCGGTTCAGCCCGAGGTACCCTCGGCCCCCGAGGGCGAGGCACTGCACGTCGAGGAGGAGCAGAGCAGGGCCACGCCTGATTGAAATTGGCAGACCCTGTACCTGCAATATCTCCGCCAAGGAGAGCTACCTCTCGACCAAGCCGAGGCTCGGCGGGTAGCGCGACGCGCTAAGTCGTTCGTCTTGTTGGGCGATGAGGAGGAGCTCTACCACCGCAGCCCCTCGGGCATCCTCCAGCGATGCATCTCCATCGCCGAAGGTCAGGAACTCCTGCAAGAAATACACTCGGGGGCTTGCGGCCATCATGCAGCGCCTCGAGCCCTTGTCGGGAATGCTTTCCGGCAAGGCTTCTACTGGCCAACGGCGGTGGCTGACGCCACTAGAATTGTCCGCACCTGCGAAGGGTGCCAATTCTATGCGAAGCAGACCCACCTGCCCGCTCAGGCTCTGCAGACGATACCCATCACCTGGCCCTTTGCTGTATGGGGTCTGGACCTCGTCGGTCCCTTGCAGAAGGCGCCTGGGGGCTACACGCACCTGCTGGTCGCCATCGACAAATTCTCCAAGTGGATCGAGGTCCGACCCCTGAACAGCATCAGGTCCGAGCAGACGGTGGCGTTCTTCACCAACATCATCCATCGCTTCGGGGTCCCAAACTCCATCATCACCGACAACGGTACCCAGTTCACCGGCAGAAAATTCTTGGATTTTTGCGAGGATCACCACATCCGGGTGGACTGGGCCGCCGTGGCTCATCCCATGTCGAATGGGCAAGTAGATCGTGCCAATGGCATGATTCTACAAGGGCTCAAGCCCCGGATTTACAACGACCTCAACAAGTTCGGCAAGCGATGGATAAAGGAACTCCCCTCGGTGGTCTGGAGCCTGAGGACAACGCCGAGCCGAGCCACGGGTTTCACGCCGTTCTTCCTGGTCTACGGGGTCGAGGCCATCTTGCCCACTGACCTGGAATACGGCTCCCCGAGGACGAGAGCCTACAACGATCAAAGCAACCAAGCTAGCCGAGAAGAATCGCTGGACCAGCTGGAAGAGGCTCGGGACAAGGCCTTACTACACTCGGCGCGGTACCAGCAGTCCCTGCGACGCTACCACGCCCGAGGGGTCCGGCCCCGAGACCTCCAGGTGGGCGACCTGGTGCTTCGGCTGCGGCAAGACGCCCGAGGGAGGCACAAGCTCACGCCCCCTGGGAGGGGCCATTCGTCATCGCCAAAGTTCTGAAGCCCGGAACATACAAGCCGGCCAACAATCAAGGCGAGATTTACGACAACGCTTGGAACATCAAACAGCTACGTCGTTTCTACCCTTAAGATGTTTTCAAGTTGTTCATATACCTCGCACCCACGCAAAGTTTAGTCATCAAGGAAGGGTCGGCCTCACCTCGGCAAAGCCCGACCCTCCCTCGGGGGCTAAAAGGGGGGAGACCCCCTCAGCGTCGAAATTTTCTCGAAAAAAGATCTCTTTTAGCAGAATATCTTTCGTGCTTTTTGACTACTTCGAAAAGCGGATCCTGAAAACGACGGAGTACACGTAAGCAGCCAAGGCTGACCGAGCCGAGGGACTCCTACGCCTCCGGGATACGGATACCTCACTCATCACCTTCTGCGATAAGTAACTCGCGTTCGGATAAAGTGATTCCGCGGACCGGACAAGTCTTTACGCTCGGAAGCTCTTCTGCCAAAGCGGTCCTTCAAGCCTTCTCGACTGAATCGGTGACAGGGCCTCATGGACGGGTGAAAGTACGCATAAGCGGCAAGGCCGACCGAGCCGAGGGACTCCCACGCCTCCGGGATACGGATACCTCACTCATCACCTTCCGCGAGAAGCAACTCTCGCTCGCACAAACATCCCTGTTACCGACAAAAAGTCCAGATGCTCGAAATAAGAGGAAAGGAGACGCAGCTTTACAACGCAGCGAGGTTGTGTTTTCTGGCCTCAGCGGCCGCAGAAGGCACACGCTACAAGACAATCTGATCCTGCAGGCTCGGGTCTTCACGCTGGAAGGGGGCTAGCACCCTCGGCTTCGACGACACCTTCAGCGAGGTCCGACCCAGCCTCGGACGGCGACGCGGTCCAGGGACTTCTCCGGGAATCCGGCCCGAGTAGACGGCTCGGCCGGTTACCCCAGGGGCCTCGGCTAACCATCTTCCAAGGGCGCCAGCCCGGTCCGAGGCCTCGGCTGGTCAACTCCGGCGTCGGTCCCGCTGACGGACAACCCGGCTAGGCTCCGGCCAACCAGGTTTTCATTTTCGAGCCAACTCCGCCTCTGTTCGTGCTGATATCGCTACCCCTGGCCTCGGCTCATCGAAGAGCGGCCAAGGGGTCTCTTTAACTAAGCTAGAGGAGCCTCAGACAACAAGGCTGATCGAGCCGAGGGACTCCTACGCCTCCGGGATACGAATACCTCACTCGTCACCTTGACACGGGGCGACTCATGCTTGGTGAAGCGGTTCAGATAATCAACAGGCGAGACTTAGTGCTCGAAAATGAGGAAAAGACACGGCTCCGTGCCGAAATTACATACATGTTCAGGCCTCGACGGCCATAATGAACAAAAACACTGGCATTCAAAGTGCCCTTACAAACGGAACTCCGGTTCCGTCCCCGCGGGTATGAGCGACCTCGAGCCTGCGGGGCGACGAACATCGGGAGGCTCGCCAGCGACCTCTGCAGCAGCAGCCATGGTCCCGAGTGGACGCGGCCACCGGAGGGCTCTTGTCCGCGGTCCCGCTCAAGGGACGCGAACCAGCTATCAAAGCCAAAGAGCGGGCCGCTCCCAAGCGCACCGGCAGATCCTCGCTGTCGTCCTCGCCGCGAATGCGAGGGAAAGGACGGAATGTTGCATCCTAGCTGGGCAGCAACAGTTCGCCTTCCCCGGCATGACTGGAGGACGTCTCCATCGCAGCGCGGGAGGACGATTGCCACCACCAGAAGCTGGAAGAGGAGGTGGTCCGCCGACCCGCGCAGGAGGTAGAGCCCCGGCTCGCCTCGCTCCCCGCCCCAGCGAGGATGACGAACACCCCCGATGCTGAGGGCGGGATCACAGCCTGGCTTGCCTCTCCCCATCCAGGAGCTGGAGGTCACCGTCTTGGGTGACCACCAGCGGAGGGGAGCAACCGGGCTGTGTGATGAAAATCCTTGAAGCCGAACGATGGCTGAAAGGTACCAACTCCCCCGGAGTTGCGTTCCTCCAACGATGAGGCGGAAAGACGGCGGGTACCCCCCATCCGGGGGCTTGGAAGATGGAAAGACACGACGCATAAGGGAGGAAGAAGACATGGTCGCCTTCCGAAAGGGGTCACCCTCCTTTTAAAGGCAACTCTCCCTACGTGCGCCCCCAAACGTCACGGGCTGAGTCTTCTCCAACACGCTCCAAGGCCCTCCCCTGCGGCGCGGGGGATGGGTCCCGCATGTCATGCAAACCGGCTCAGAGCAGAAGAAGCCAAACCGCCGCGCGTGGCGCACACAACCGCCCAGCAGTTACAAGCGACCCCCCACTTTTGCCCAGACCAACGGGCGGAAGGGGCGGGCAGCCATGCAGGCGGCATGCAGCCGCGCCAGGTGGACGCGCTTCTCCGACTCCCAACACGCCAGCATGGAGGCCCAGGCCCACGCGTCACGCAACCGGCGCGCCAGATGCTGCATGCAAGCAACTGCACCGCCACTTGCGCCACCACCGCGACTCGAGGCGGCCCAGCGCACGACCCAGCAGCGCCAGCCTGGCGCGACGGTCAATGCGGCCGAAAGCGGGCCGGCAGTAATGACGGTGGCAGGCGGGCGGGAGCAGCGGTCACGTCGTCAGCCAGGCTCACGTCCCATCCAGGGGCAGCAAGAGAGCCTCCCCTCACGGCGTGAAGACGACGCGCCCGTGATCCGTTCCTCGAACGGCTCGCGCACGCGCAACGGCCGCCCTGCCAACTACTCGCCCCGTCGCATTAACTCCGCGGCGGGACAGGCGGCACTTCTGGCAGGAGAAGCGGGCGACGCTTCGCCTTCGCCGTAATAACCGCGCCAAAAAAAGGTACGCCACGTCGTTCAATTTCGTATCCTTTTCCTTTTTTCCTCTTTCTCTATCTCTTGCAACAGGGACCGGGAAAGGGGATACCCCGAAAAGGATCCTTCCCTGTGAAGGAACCGGGCTCCGAGCCCCCCTACTGATCAGAGGTTCGAAGGCTGGCCCTCCGAGGGGTTCAACAGTCGCCTCAGATCGCGTGGGCCCTACACCCACTACTGGTCAGAGGTTCGAAGGCCGGCCCCCCGAAGGGCTCCACGGCCGCCTCAGGCTACTCGGGCTCCGCGCCCATTACTGATCAGGGGTTCGAAGGCTGGCCCCCGAAGGGTTCACAGTCGCCTCAGACGCCGAGCGAGGGATGACCAGGGGTACGTTCGATACATAACCGAGGCTCGGGCTGCGCTCCCGAGGTACCCTAGGACATTTCCGAGACCAGCGGGAGCGATCTTGTAACGGAATCCCATCAGAGGGAGGCATCGAGCCCTCGGACCCCGTCGCCAGGGGACCGGGTCCGGCAGATCACCCGCAGGTACTTTTGGGCGTGCCTCTGGGCCCCTAGCCGACCCCCAACGAACGGGGCACAGACGTCCACTCGGATTACCCGCTTGCAGCTCACCGGAGACACCATGTTCGGTGCCCATCGAGGGTAACATGGCGCTCTCCCCCCTCCTCCTTGCGGAAAGGCGACGTAGGGGCGTATGTAAAAAAGCCGAGTCTGTCCCTGATCGCCCTCTCGCCCTGTGCGGAGGCTCGGGGGCTGCTCTCGCAAACCCGGCTCCGGCCGAACCGTTGACAGCGTCAACATACCAGCCCGAGAGCTTGGGCCCCGACCATGCACCCGGGCTACGGCCAGTTCGCATGAGGGAACAACCAGACCAGCCAAAGCATTACGCAAGGCATTAAGACCTCGGGGGAGTGAAACCACTCCTCCGAGGCCTCGGGGGCTACACCCGGCGGGTGCTCTCGCACGCACCCACCGGAACAAAATGCAACCGAGAAAGGCTGGTCCCCTTGCAAAAAAGTGCGACGAAAGCCTCCAAGCGAGTGCTAACACTCCCTTCGAGGCTCGGGGGCTACTGTCGGGGACCATAATTAGGGGTACCCTCAAGACGCCTAATTCTCGGCTGGTAACCCCCATCAGCATAAAGCTGCAGAGGCCTGATGGGTGCGATTAAGTCAGGGATCAGTCCATACGAGCGACTCGATCACGCCTCGCCCGAGCCTAGCCTCGGACAAGGGCAGCCGACCCCGAGGGATTTCCGTCTCGCCCGAGGCCCCCCTTTAACGGCGGACACATCTCCGGCTCGCCCGAGGCCTTGCCTTTGCTGAGAAGCAACCCTGACTAAATCGCCGCACCGACCGACCGAGTCGCAGGAGCATTTAACGCAAAGGTGGCCTGACACCTTTATCCTGACGCCCCCCCCCCCCCCCCCGGCAGTGCCGAGGTGACCGCCGTCACTTCGCTGCTCCACTGACCGGTCTGACAGAAGGACAGCGCCGCCTGCGCCACTCCGACTGCAGTGCCACTTGACAGAGTGAGACTGACAGGCAGTCAGGCCTTGCCAAAGGCGCCATAGGAAACTCCGCTCCGCCCGACCCAGGGCTCGGACTCGGGCTAAGCCCCGGAAGACGGCGAACTCCGCTCCGCCCGACCCAGGGCTCGGACTCGGGCTAAGCCCCGGAAGACGGCGTACTCCGCTCCGCCCGACCCAGGGCTCGGACTCGGGCTAAGCCCCGGAAGACGACGAACTCCGCTCCGCCCGACCCCAGGGCTCGGACTCCGCCCTGGCCTCTGCCGAACAACCTCCGCCTCGCCCGACCCAGGGGCTCGGGCTCGGCCTCGGCCATGGAAGACAGACTCGACCTCGGCTTCGGAGGAGCCTCCACGTCGCCCGACCTAGGGCACAGGCCCGCCACGTCAACAGGAAGCGCCATCATCACCCTACCCCGAGCCGACTCGGGCCGCAGAGAACAAGACCGGTGTCCCATCTGGCCAGCTCCGCCAAATAGGCAATGATGGCGCCCCGCTAGCCCTGTGACGACGGCGGCTCTCAGCTCCCTTACGGAAGCAGGGGGACGTCAGGAAGGACTCAACCGCTCCAACAGCTGTCCCTCCGCCAGACTCCGTTGCTCCTCCGACGGCCACGACATCACACCAGCAGGGTGCCAAGATCTCTCCGGCTGCCACATTGGCATGTACTTAGGGCGCTAGCTCTCCCTCCGCTAGACACGTAGCACTCTGCTACATCCCCATTGTACACCTGGATCCTCTCCTTTCGCCTATAAAAGAAAGGACTAGGGCCTTCTTAGAGAAGGTTGGCCGCGCGGGGACGAGGGCGGGACAGGCACTCTCTTGGGGCCGCTCGCTTCCCTCACCCGCGTGGACGCTTGTAACCCCCTACTGCAAGCGCACCCGACCTGGGCACGGGACGAACACGAAGGCCGCGGGATTTCCACCTCTCTCACGCCCGTCTCCGGCCACCTCGCTTTCCCCCCTTCGCGCTCGCCCACGCGCTCGACCCATCTGGGCTGGGGCACGCGACACACTCACTCGTCGGCTTAGGGACCCCCCGGTCTCGAAACGCCGACAGGTCTCAAGTTTGAATCCTGGTTAGCACAATTAAATAAAATAATTATTGCTCGCTCCTATATTCCACATTAGAGACCTAAAAGAGGCTTGACGTGAGGGGGAGTGTTAGAATACAATATAAGTGAATTGTTCACCTCTCCTATTAGCTTAACCTTTTGAGTTGAATTGGTTGGTGCATGCAACTTAATATGGTATCAGAGCCAGAGGTCTCGAGTTCGAATCCGGATTAGCACAATTAAATAAAATAATTGTTGCTCGCTCCTATATTCCACGTCAGGGACCTAAAAGAGTCTCGTCGTGATGGGAAATGTTGGATTACAATATAAGTGAATTATCCATCTCTTCCTATAAGCTTAAGCTTTTAAGTTAAATTGGTTGGTGCATGCAACTTAATATAAAGAACATGTTCATTGCAAAATGAGGTTACATACATACCAACAATGTTGGTGTTTGGTTCGTCGAAATGTAACACAAATGGATTACATGCGATAATGGATACCGATATTTTTGCTTGGCTGTGTAAGTACTACTATCCAATCTAATTATAACTAGTAACCATTACCACGGATAAGCGATTTTTTTTACCATTCTCTTAAACCAAACAACTCCGAGAGTGGTGGTCGGTAGCACCGTTTGGACTGCTGTAGATCAGATGGACTGGTTTGATGGAGACGAGGTCACGAGGACACCATGAGCGCGTGACTTGACAGCCGGAATCACCGCCTAACCAAAACCCAGCAACACGCCTAGGGCAGTGATTGCCTGATTGGTGATTGCACATGGGATTGGCCAAATAGTTGAGCTGATGAGGGGGTGCAGTGCAGCCTGTGCAGGAGGGCGAGGCAATCCAGGTTGGACGCGCGTGTGAGAGTGATGGCCGTGCCTGTGCCTGTGACCAGCTCCTGCGCTCCTATGCCCCTGCAGCCGGTGGCAGGTGGAGACGGCGTGGTCGATCAGGGAACCAGGGGGCAGGGCGGCAGGTGAGGTGCCGTGGGCCCGTGGCAAGCGGCATGGAGGCAGGCAGACGCCCGCCGCTCGGAGTGGGGTGTCGGGCGGAACGCCGTGCCGGTTGTTTCATGGGCAGCGAGGGCCTTGGCAGTCTGTCTGGCTATCTGCGCGTCCGGCGTCCTTCAGGTTAAGGACGCATAAAATTTAAGGTATAACTTTTGTACATAATTATAAGTTTTTGCGACGGCTTAAATTGGATACTTCATAATTTAGCCTAAAATTTTGGACTGGTTCCCTGAATGACTCGTTTTTTCTCTTTATCAAAGACATTGACATATTGTTAAGCTAAACATCAGTCATCAACCATGCTTGTATTATATTAAATGGCGTATCTCTCTCAGCAGCAACTACTAAGCTTTGTACTAAATCGTATTAACTCTGTTCTTAAATATTTATCGTTTATTAGATCATTTTAAAACAAAAATGTGACAAATAAAAAAAAACAAAAATATATATTTTAGGAATCGGATAAGGACCGAATGACTGGCCTGTCGTCATCAAGCACAGCGCGCAAGTAGATACTACTTTCGTTCATAAATATATGACACCGTTTAAATTTTTAAAAACTTTGATCAATTTTTTTATTTAAAATATTTATTCAAAAATGTAAAATTTTTAATCAAATGCAAACTACTCTAAGCGATAAAAAATTACAAAAAAATAATAACTTATTTTTTTGAATAAAACGAGTGGTTAAAGTTTTTTTAAAAAAAAATCAATGGTATTATATCTCTACTACTCTATAAGCCTTCAACGTAGACGTTCACAATAGTGCGCCATGTTCTGCCGCCCAATCCTCTCCCTCCGCTCTTCATCGCACGGTCGCACGATGCGCTCCCACCACGCCAGAGCCGCTCTCAATCGCCTCCCCACCACGCCAGATCCTCAATCTGCTCCTCCCCCACCGCGCTCCTCACCCACGCCAGGGACAAGACCGCCTCCCTCCACGCCCGCCTTGCCAACTCCGCGGCCAGCGCCAGCGCCACTCCCCTCCCCCATGGCTGTCGAGTCCGAGTGGTGACACCAGCTACGCATGCTCGTCGAGGACGACGTGGAATAGGTGCTCCACCGCGGGCACAACGGGCACGGTGGAGGTGGAACGAGCGCCATCGAGTTCTGGCATCACTAATCGTGATTTCCAGCCCGCGGTTGCGCCCCAGCATCACCAACCGCGACCCCCTTCTCCCTTACCTCTCTCCTCTCCGCTCCCCGCAGGGTTCGTCTTCGACTTACCATCCTCCTTCTCCCTCGCTCACGACTCCCCTCTTCCTGGAATTCTGATCAATAACTCCGCGGATGCTGTTGATTTCTTGATTTCCCCTGATTCAGTAATCGCGGATGGAAGGTCCACAACGATCCACTCCTCGGCGTGATCCACTCCCCCAGTAGAGGCAGTTCTCCTCCTCGGCGCGCAGAGCGGCGTGATCCACTCCCTCACCCATCTGCTCTCCATGGAATTCTCGTGTCGCGTTCTCCTCCTCGCCGCGATCCACGGTCGTGCTAGACGCGCTTCTTCCATAGACGTCTGTGGCGCTCTGCTCCCCTCCCAGGATGGCGCTCACATTCCATCGACGGGCCTCACCTTCCATCGACGGGCCTCACCTTCCATCGACGTCGAGGAAGTTCCTGTTCCTGCATCGCGTGGCGCGTGGCGCGTGGCGCCGTTTCTGCACGGACGCCATGTCGGGTGTCGGCCCACCTCTGTGAAGTGGTTTTTGTCGCCGGCTATGGAAGGAGATCTGGGTTCGTTCCCATTCCTCCATTCCCCTCCCAGATCACGTGTTGATTCCAGTCGGTCCCGCAATCAATGCCATTGCCCCTGCAACCCCCTTCCACCGACGGCGCGGACCTTCCAACGACGAAGCGGATCTTCCTCGGCGTCCTCTCCCTACCTACAGCTATTAAAGAAATGCAAAGGGATGAGACATGCAAGGCCGCCACCCTACCCTCATCCTGCTTGCATCTTCCCCGTTTCAAAATCGCCCAGTTGAGTTTTCCAATCCTCTGTTCTCTTCTGTTCATGTTCATATAATATATTCAGTTTGCAGTAACATGATTTTTGGATGTGTACATATGGGCGGCGGCAAAACCGCTTATTGATTAATATGAATTCAAAATTAGTTCTTCATCTTTGTCAATCGGCTGCTCACCTGTTGCTGCGTCCTGGTGGCTAGCTGCAACATAGCTGGCCAATAGCTTAGGTCGTAAGCAACATAGAACTCTTTGTTTGAGTGTAAGCAGTACAACGGATTTTTTTCTCGAATTTGTATTGCAGGATTGAGATGATACAGAGAGCTTTGGATAGTTTTTCTAAGCAGCAAGGCTTAGAAAAACTACAGATCCCCTTTAACGCAAAGCATGCCAATAAAGCATAGAGGTTACTGATGTAAATTGGATGCTTCTGCAGTAACCCTACTCTCCTAATTAATTAACCAGTATAGCCAAGTCCATTCACACAGTGTGATGATGCTGACGAAAACTCCAAGCGAATTAGCATTCAGCATTGCCAACCAGCATATGCTTTGCAATGCCAGTTCTCGTCAGTAAAAAAGTACTATCAAACTTCCTGCATCTTGAGCCTTAGAAGAACTACAAAAGTGTTTTAACGCTTCTGTAATTGAACAAGTAGTATTGAGGCTTAGAATAACTACATAAGTGTTTTAACGCAAAGCATGCCAATAAAATGGAAGTCACCTTAGCAACAAATTGAAGGTCCTTTCTTGTCATGTCCAACGCAAAGCATGCCAATAAAATGACCCTTACACGATCCAAGAATCAACCAAAATTTATGGAACAATCCTAGAAGTGTTTTATTGTACCATTTTTTCAGCCTGCCGTCATGTTGATCAGAATTGTTCTTTTTCAGATTCAGATTGTAGAGCAGCTCTATGTGTTTGTCACCTTGGAACACAGAATCCCTACTACTCTCTCCCCATTTTTTTCAGCCTGCCATCATGTTGATCAGGAGTGTGATTTTTTTCCTCCGTTCTTGCCAATTCCTGTACTAATTACTACATAGCTTCTGGTCCTCGACGCTTTTTTTTCTTCTGCACTTCACTGTCGCAGGAACTACTAATTTCTATTATGTTTGAGAGCAAGCAAGTCCATTTCATTTCGATCGATCGATTCCAATTTTCTTTGATGCTTGGTTCCCTGCTAATCTAATCTAATCCATCCATCTATCCTTGGTTCGATTAGGTTCTCGTTCTTCAGTGCGTGATATCAATCCACTAAGGCGCTGGGTGCAGTTAATTTCCCAAACTATATTTGGGGGTGTTCAGCAAAAACCGCGTCAACTGCGCCCGTGCGGGTGAGGGATCACTAGAGCCTGGACTCGCGCTAGAGATGGTCAAGGCAAAAGCAAGGGTCCGGTATGATATTGAAATTCCCTTAGTTCCTTTGCGTTACTGCGGTGGTGTGAATGGGGACGTTTCGAGTGCTCAGTATTCTGAATAATTTGCAACAATTATGAGTATCATTTTGATAAACTGCTCAGTACTCTGAATTGGAATTCATTGTTTTCACCGCATTTTCCTACATTTTGCTGCCCATTTAATTCAATGTGAGTAGGAGTATCACATTTGCATATCTTCTTCCTACCATAAAGCTTAACAAGTTCGGCTTGCCTTCTTGCCACAAATTGAGTTACAGTATACTTTCGATAGCGCACCTTGTCTACTTGTATGCTGTGTTCTTTGTCATCTGAAATTTGTGTGAACTGCTGTAGCTATGAGCCTGGACCGACATTTGAGGAGGTCAAAGAAGAAGCCATGCTTGATATATCACCAACAGACTCGACAAAGTTTTGGTTAATTCAGTGGCCTAAAGACCAGGTATCATTGATCTTTTGCATAAAATTCAGATGACAAAGAACATATAAAGAGAAGCAAGATGACAAAATTGAGGTAGGGAATGGCGTATCTCTCAAAATTGAGGGACTAAAGAAGTAAAGAGTAAAGAAATACTTGTGCCCTTTATTTTATTTTTTTTTGTTATAATAGGTTTTATTGTACTGCTATTTTTTCTGTGTAAAAGAACTTTTGTTTCGTGTACTTCTCTTTTCATGTAGGCATATATCAGTATATCAATCTATGTTTCGTTTACTCTCAGTTCTTTCTTCCTTTTGACCAGCAGCTCTTGTCTTTGTAGTCTGAGCTGGAATATCTATCCTTCATGTACGTTAACCCCACTGGTTTTGCTGAACTAAGAAAAAGAGTTGAAGACTTGTACAAGGCCCATGAACAAGAATTGGAAGAGGCGCTGTGTTTGTTTGAGTAATGATTGATACTGCATGATTCAGTACTATTTTCTCATGTTTGAGATTCTTCGATTCCAGGCAAATAGAATTTTAAGGCAAAAGATTGTTGAGGATCAGTTTCTCGATCTTGTTAGTGTTGAAACAGAAGTGCGCTCAGTTTACAAAGAGCTCTACAGGTGAGCGCATGACATCTCATTAAACTAAAAGTTCTACTGGCTTCAGACTCCAAAGAGAATTTTATCTATTTTCATTAGAAATCAGATTACGGTACTATAACACCACATCTGCTTGATGTAGTGTTGTGCTAGCATGCTCTGGTGTTCCCTAGATATTTCTTACACAGTTTTCTAACTCATTTCATATGAGATCGTATAATTAACAAGTCTGCTACACATTTTCATTAGTTTCTTTTCTTTTAAAAAACTTTGGTCAGTGAACCATGTTTGTTGCTGACTAAATAACACTATGTAATATGATAATACTTTGTGGTACGGTTTCCTGCTTATTTGCTTAGTTGTGCATCTCAATTGCATTTTAAATCAAAAGTTATTATTATAATGGCGTGAGTGTCCCAGTAAAAAAATGGCGTGAGTGTCCCGGTAAAAAAATGGCGTGAGTGTTATGTTGTTCTTACTTTGAAATGTGGTGTAAGGCTGTTTATTTGTTGGATTATTTATTATCTGACCCATCTTTCAGCATTTACAAAACTACACTCAAATCCAAGAGTTCAATAAATGAGGTGAATCAGGTTGCTCAGGTATGTATTTTTATATTCATACTATTTATATTACTCTGAATATCATGTTATTTGTAAAATAATTAACCTTAATACCTTACACTATTTTCTTAGCTGAGGATCATCATAAAACCAAAATCCTGCAATGGTGTTGGGCCATTGTGCACTGCACAACAGGTACCACTAACAACAAATTACTATATTGCTTATACAGTGGATTTGTGATTGGCTCACAAGTCTATTCAATTTAGATCTGCTATCATGTTCTTGGCCTTGTTCATGGCATATGGACACCCGTTCCTCAAGCTGTGAGTTATCTTCTTTTTGTCATATTTAATGTTCTTTATTATAGAGAACGACTTCAATCAGTTTATTATAGAGAACGACTTCAATCAGCACATAATCATTTTCCTCTAAAACACTGTTTGATAGAACTGTTAGATTCAATAGGGAATGTTTCTCTTTGATTCTTTAGCATAAACTATTAAAAACACAGTAGAGGATCATTTCACCGAATCAGAAGAAGCTACTTTTTTCATCTTCCAGTCTTTTATTAGTTCATCAGTTTATTATAGAGAACCAATTGAATCAGCACACAATCAGTTTTCTCTAAAAAAACTGTTTGATAGAAGTCCTGTTAGATTCAATAGAGAATATTTCTCTTTGATTATTTAGCGTAAACTATTAAAATCACAGTAGAGGATCATTTCACCGAATCAGAAGAAGATGTTGTTTTTCAGCTTCCAGTCTTTTAGTTCATCAGTTTACTATAGAGAACCACTTGAATCAGCACATAATCATTTTTTTCTCTGAAAAACTGTTTGATAGAACTCCTGTTAGATTCAATAGAGAATCATCTCCAGGAGATGTGCCAAAGGAGACCTTATTTTGTCTCATTGGATGGTATTTTTTTAACATTTTTCCGTTTTTTTTACGATCCATTTTCTTTTCTCTCATTTTTGGATGGTCTTTTTGTCAACACTTCATTTTTGATGGTCCATTTGTCCATTTTCGGTATACTGTCTTAGAGCAACTCCAACAACCTTTATAAAATGCCTTGATTCGATAAAAAGGAAAACCTGGTTTGAACCGCATGCAACAGAATCAATATATGCTTCCTTATCCATCTTGCTCAGCATATTATCTCCCTCACTAGGTATATAAGTATATTTGCCCAGGCCGAACGACTCTGCATTTCCTTCCATTGTGCCCTCCACTGTCACCTGCGAGGTTGTATGTGCACAGCACCAGCCACCAGGTGTCACATCGTTTTCCTTCCATTGCGCCCTCCACTGTCACCTGCGAGGTTGTATGTGCACAGCACCAGCCACCAGGTCGTATTTAATGTTCTTTTGTGAATTCCACTTTTCTAACAATTAGTTATGTCAACATGTGGAAGATTACATTGCAACTCCAAAACCTAATGGCTACCAAAGTCTACACACAACAGTGATACCATTTCTTAACGAGAGTATGTTTCATTTGGAAGTTCAGGTAATGCTGCCTACTCATTTGTTAACTTGAAATTGGCAAATATCAAGCAATGAATGTATTTTCATCTTGTTGTTGATTGTGAGTTGTGTTTAAAATTCCAACTGTATTGCAGATAAGAACAGAAGATATGGATTTAATAGCTGAAATAGGCATTGCTGCACATTACAGTGGAAGAGGAGTGGTTTCTGGACCTGTTCGGCCTGGAATATCAAGTGGAAGAAATGCCAAGGGGAAAGTAATCTGCTTGAACAACACAAGATTTGATGGCCGCCGACGCGATGGTAGGGATGGCAGCCGTGGACGCTGTGGCCGTGGCTTTGGTAACAAGCAGAGCGCTGGCACTCCCAGTGCAGGTACAACTCATCCTGTAATTGTAAAGTTAACTGCATTTTGGTTTGAGAATTTTTTTTGCCGCACTGTGGTTTCTTGCTGCAAAAAGCTTGAACTCACTGTTGTACTACCTTTTATTTGCACAGGAAAGAAGACCACTTTTGGTGATGATTGATGATGAATGTGGAGGATGCGGCAAAAGGAGGAATGATCTGCTGATCTAATGAAACTGAGTTTTTTTGGGTCTTGTGTTGTGGTACCATAACTGGAATTTGGTATTTTTCTCTACTATTTATTGTAGTGGTATCTGGATTTCCCTTGTGTTGCCTATGCTGCAATACGCCATTTTGATTCTTTTTTACTTTGTTGTCCCTGGAGCCTTGAGGGTATATATAGTATTAGTGATATGATGATATTTTGAGACACAGATTTTATATATCATAGTGACTTTTATCGTTCTGTATCTATGTTTTATATAATTTTTTAATTTCTGTGGCAACGCACGGGTACATACCTAGTATTTATAAACGTGTGGAGTAATATGCAGGCGATCAGTCTTCCACTCCTCTGCCCATGGTCCACAGACACTGGAAGCGCGACGCACTAGCGCAGAGCAGTAAAGGCGAGCGCAACAAAGGCTAGTGTAGTCTCTACTAACTATTAAGAGAGCAATGTAGACTGCCCCCGCCTCCCTACCCGCCCGCCAGACGCGACAGCCGCGATCTGCCCGCCCGCCGTCATCGCCGCGGGGCTCTCGCGCCCGCCCTCGGGCCGCCACCCTTTCTCATCCGCGCACGCGCACTCCTCGCACCCCGTCGACTTCCCCACCATCGTTGCCTGCCGTGCCGCGATATCCGCCTCCAAGGGTGACCGCCGCTGTCGACCCAGCGTCGGCCAGCACTCCTCCTCCCCTTCCCCTTCTCTCGCAGCCGCTGCAGCCAAGGAGGAGCAGGAGCAGCCGGTGCTGGTAAGGATCAAGCACGAGCGGGACCTAGAGCGGCTGTACCAGATGTTCAGGGCCAATGCGCACAACCGCCTCCTGGTGGAGAACCGCTTCGCGTTCAAGGACGCGGTGGCGCGTGTGGCGGGTGCTCGTCAGAATGACCTCGTCGAGGAGATCCTCGAGCAGCACAAGGCACTGCCCCAGGGGAGGCGGGAAGGGTTCGTGGTCAGGATCATCGGCCTGTACGAGAAGGCCGGGATGCCAGGCCACGCGCTACGGACTTTCCAGGAGATGGGGATGTACGGGTGCCCGCGCACCGCAAAGTCGCTCAATGCCACCATGAAGGTCCTGCTGCGGGCACGGATGTTTGATGAGGCTGTCGCTGTTTGAGGAGGGCCCAGAGAAGTACGACGTCGAGGTGAATGACATCTCGTGTAACACGGTGGTGAAGATGTTCTGCGACATGGGGGACTTGCGTGCGGCGTACCGGGTCATGCAGGGGATGGAGAGGGCTGGTGTGCGGCCGGATGTCATCACGTACACGACGCTCATGGCTGCTTTCTATAAGTGTGGCCGACGCGAGGTTGGGGATGGTTTGTGGAATCTTATGAGGCTGAGGGGTTGTGTGCCGACACTTGCTACCTACAATGTGAGGATCCAGTTCCTGGTTAACAGGGGAAGGGGGTGGCAGGCAAATGAGATGGCACGAAAAATGTATGTGGCGGGGATCAAACCAGATGAGATCACATACAATCTAATTATCAAGGGTTTCTTCATGATGGGTGAGCATGAGATGGCCAAGACGGTCTTTGGCGCGATGCACGGGAGGGGATGCAAGCCAAACAATAAGGTTTACCAGACAATGGTCCATTACATCTGTGAGAGAAGGGACTTTGATTTGGCATTCAGGTTGTGCAAGGATATCATGGAGAAAAATTGGTTTCCCAGTGTCGATACTATTAACCAACTGTTGAAAGGCCTCATGGCTATCTCAAAGGATAGGAATGGGAAAGAGATAATGAAGTTGGTTACTGGGAGAAAACCTTCGTATTCAGATGGTGAAATGAAGGTCTTCAAAGACATATTATCTCATAGGAAGACTGGAAGATAAGTTGATGTCTGGATAGGAAATTTGTTGTAAATCCACCACTTGTAACTTTAAGGCTGTTGTTGACATTCTTTTATCACTTCGTTTTCATAGTCAAGTTGAAATGGGGTTGATCCAAGGGTTTTGAATATTGAATCATTCTGTCGGGCAACAGTTTTACAGCTCCTTAAAAGAAGTTAGTGTAAGTTATAGGAATTCCTTACCTGTAGCAGAAGTATCATGATTCATGAATGACACCATGACAAGGACTTTAAGAGCTGAAGGTTCTGTTTTATACTTTTGTTGGCTAATGTTGGATTTTTATAGAAAGTTGTGATCGTAATAATTCATCATAACTACATAAGAATGTGATGTTGGCACATTCATCGGGAAAACTTATGAGAGTCAGTGGTGTCCACAAGTGTTTAGGATAGAGTTTGTTCAGGAGTTGTATCAGTTCAGCCATGGTTTGTTCAATTGAGTCAAGGGTCCATAGTTTGTTCTATGCTTTTAGTTGGAGGAAAAAATGTTTGTTATTTGGCTCCACCTACTTAACATGAGTGGTGTTCCAGTTGTAATTAAGAAGAAATAAAGTTGATTCCATCTAAAGATGTTGTTCAGAGCCCCCCTTACGAAGGCAGGTACACCATCTTCATCTTTGGTACAGTTTGCAAAACTATGTTTGGGGAAATCTGGTCTTATTATTGTTTTTTTCTTTTTCCGTTATGCCATCCCACCAAGATAGAATTGTTTGCTTGTTAAGAACAAGAAATATTTTAATTGTGCCTGAGTTATTGTACCCTAAGGTTGACGATTCAAGAACTCAAAGGAAACAAACCAAAACAAAATCAACTGAATTTTTTACTTTTTTTGTTTGAGCCAGATGATAGTTACACATATTTTAATTGTCCCTGAGGATGCTTGATATTGGCATACTGCAGCAAGTCTAGCTCGGAACTTCCCGAGATACTTTGAGCCACCGCTGTTCCAGAGGGCTGCGGTGGCTTGGCGTCGGCAAGAATGTGGCTCAACGTCGTGGCCGTAGCCTGACAGTCGCGGAGGTTCTGGAGGATTAACCATCTGCTGCAACGCCAACGCCTGGGACATGGGCTGCAGGAGCAAGTGCCATCCAGACATTCGCTTTCCTTTCCTCAGTAAGTGGACATTCAGAAAGTAGATGTGCCGGATCTAACCCATCCATCTGTGGTGGCGTCTGCTGACTGTGGTTGCAGTAAAAGTTTTCTTCAGGACGTGTTGTTACTGCCATTTGAGTTGATATTGTGATGCCCAATTTTTCTTTTGATTAAACACGTACTATTCGTGATCTATGGTTCCTTGTGCCACAACGGGATTCTGTGGTACCCTTTTCTTTTTCTTAATTTGACGATGGTAATCTATGCAGCAAGCCGTCAGTAGGAGCAATCCGTGGCTGATGGACCTGTTTTTGTTTGAGCTTTTTTCAGCTTTTGACCACTAAAAGTTGTTGCAAGTTGCTGCGGTTTTCGGACCGCTTCTATAAGAATCGTTTTGATAAAACCCGTATAAAATCAACATAAACACCGAATTAGTCGAGTAGTCCCGATTGTTGGAATCCATCGCTTTCTAAATCTTGTATCCTTTGAACCACTTCATATTTCTTTTCACGTAATCTCCATGATTTGTAGAGTAGTAATAGATTTGTGAGTCGTTGCAACACATACACCTAACTATCGTATATATATATGTCTGCATGATATTGATGGTTGCAATGTAGTGGGTGAAACAGGTAGATTAAAATAACAAAATTTATATGTATAGCCAGGATCACCAATAGATTACAAAAATCTTCTCATAACAATGTAACATATTTATATATAAGTTATCATAATATTATATGTCCCGTTGCAACGCACGAGCACACAACTAGTGAATCATGATGATTAAAACCCTCCTCTACGTTGAGACTTTGGGCTTCACGAAACGTGATCAAAACCCTGCAGGTTGAGACTTTGGGCCGTGCCGGCCCGTAGCTCAAGTGGAGCCCAGCAGGAGACTGCAGGAGGTTCCAAGCCAGTTCAAACCGGATTGCAGCTTTCTGGCTGGAAATAGACGGCGACCACCGCCTCAACGGCGACGGCAGCGACGGCCACCATTCCCTTCCAATCTGCCGCACAACATGGCGTCGTGCGTGGCCGCGATGGCGCTGGTCGGCGCCCGACCTCCGTCTCACGCCGCTGGCCCTGCGGCGGCCAGCTGCAGTGGCCGCGCGCAGCTTAGCTTCCACCGCCTCGGCGCTCGCGCTCGCGCTCGGGTCATCCGCGCCTACCGCCGCCGCCCACACCATCCCTCTTATGTGCCTGAGGTGGGCACCTCACCTAGCTTCCGAGTTTGCAGCGTCAATTGCCTTACTGGCACGGTGGGTTTTCATGTAGGATGGGGTCGTTCTGGAGTGGCTGAGGAGCGCGGCCGCCGCGCTCGCCATAGTAACCCAGATTTCCGTCTCGCTGCCGGCGAACGCGGTGCTTTACTCGCCTGACACTAAGGTGCCGAGGACCGGGGAGCTGGCCCTGAGGAGGGCGATCCCCGCTAACCCGAACATGAAGGCCATACAGGTTTGCCTGCTCCTTATGATTTGCATGTAGGTTTGCTTATTCGATTCTTCCGTCTGGGCGTTGCCTTACATTGCTACATTTGGCAGGAATCGCTGGAGGATATTTCGTACTTGTTGAGGATACCGCAGAGGAAGCCGTACGGTTCCATGGAGGGCGATGTGAAGAAGTCCATGAAAGTAAATTGTCTGTCTCCATGGCATGTTAATTTTTCTGGTTGCTCTTCAGAGTTGAGAGTAACTATTTCCTGGAGCTATCTAGACTGATGGCACATGTTTGATCTGTGCTCTTGTGCACTTGCCAGTTCCACTTGATAGGATTGCACTTCATTCATATACTACTCTGATGCTCTTGTGCAGATAGCAATGGACAACAAGGAGGCAATCCTGGCAAGCATTCCTGAAGAGCATAAGGAGGAGGGTGCCAAGCTATATACCTCATTACTCGAAGAGAAGGTAATTAAAAAATGCTAAGGGTGCAAAATGTAGTTCACGGAACAAACATGAACCTATTTTTTACCTGTATTTAGCCATGATCTTTATTCTTGTAGCATGATAGCTGAGCTATTTTGCACCATCTGCAGGGTGGTTTGCAGACTCTCTTGAAATATATTAAGGAGAATAACCCTGACAAACTTTCTATAGCACTTGCTTCATCACTTGACACTGTTGCTGAATTGGAGCTGTTACAGGTACCTCAGTGAACCCATAGACTATCGGATAGAACTTAGACAATGCTTAGAACAAGGTTCCAGTGATCATTCTGAATTTATGATTACTTGAAACGTTTTCCCTCTCTTTGAATAGGCTCCTGGTCTGTCCTTTCTCCTGCCTCAACAGTATATAGAATATCCAAGGTGAAACTTTCTTGATCTTCTCTTAAGCTTTAAATTCTATTTCTGTCATTCTTGCAGTTTGTTTCATAATTGTTTTTCTTGTTCTATCTAGCACAGGTTCTGCATCATAACTTAGCTGATTGTTGTTGTTATGGAACTTGATCATGCAGGACATAGTTATATACATACGCTCAGTGCAAGGGTTAAGCATGAGAATACCAACTGCTTTATGTTAGTGATAAGAGATTTGAGGCTGCCGTATAGAAATTTAATTTGAAATCCACATGTGCCATGCAAAATCTCATCTAATTCTATATTGCCATTCTCAACGGTAATAAAACTATAAAAGCATCAATTTACCACTATTTTTACACTGCTTTGCTATCAAGTCTGCTTGTGAAAACACTTACTAATTATTCTTCACCCATGCCCATTGAACTTAGATTGTTTGTGAATTGCTAAACATTTTGTTGGCATTTGGTAGTATGGGTGGCAACATGGTTCCTTCTGAATTTTTCAGTGTGCCAAATCATTATATAGATTAATTTTGAGTACTTTAAGAATAAAATGTATGGCATGTTTATCATAAATTATAGATTCAGGACCTAATGTCAATTGAAGTGTTCAGTTTCTGGGGGTGTCTTGCATAATCTGAGCATGCAGTTCTCCAATGTCTGACAAAAGATTTTTTATGAAATATAGTTTAAACAGCTTGCTATTAATAGGCTGACAGGAAGAGGAGTTGTTGAATTCACAGTTGAAAAAGGTGATGGTTCAACATTCTTTCCAACTGGTGGTGGTGAACCGAAAAGTGTTGCTACAATTCAGGTAGATAACAGTGACATTGTAAAATTATAGTCCATGAAAAGCTATTGATCTGCAGTTTTGATTCAAGACTTTTGTAATACCCCCCCCCCCCACCCCCTCACACACACACACACCGTCTGTTCTGAGAAGAATCTGTTGTACTTTTGTAGGTGTTGTAATGGATCTAATAGTTGTGCATAAACCTCACTCTTTTTAATATGCTAGTTAACTATAAGAGCTATAGTAGCTGCTGCTACGATTTGTCATGACATCTGGAGAATTATATTGGGTGCTGATTGTTTATTAATGTAGGTCGTTATTGATGGGTACTCTGCCCCACTGACTGCTGGAAACTTTGCAAAATTGGTAAGGTGGCTTAACTCTGGCCCCATCTTATTGTTTGCTCCCAGTTGTTTTGGGGAAATTCCTAAATTGTAAACTTTTATGCTCACTCCTTTCTTGTGACAGTAGTGTACTAACTTTGACCCCTAATAAAACACAAAAAATGCATTAGCAGATAAATATCTCTTCAGTAACTTTTAGTAGCAAATGTTTAGGAAAAAAAGTCAAAGACATGCTTTGAAGACGATGTTCAAAACGGCAGGTGTGAACAATAAAAAAACTCTATTGAAGAACGGTTGCTAGAATCTTTCTGTAACATGTTTACAATTCTTGAAGTTTTACTCTACGAGTTTTGTGTTCTTATTGCCGGTTCTCATTCAATTTAGCAAACTTCAGGTCTTGGATGGGGTATATGACGGGGTAACACTTAAATGTGCAAGCCAAGCAATTATTGCTGATAACGAGACTGGAAAAAACGGGTACACTGTTCCATTAGAGGTCCTGCCAGCAGGACAATTCGAACCATTGTACAGAACTCCACTAAGCATTCAGGTCAGTCACTCCTGGACTGCTTGGACATGGAAGTTTCAGCATATATCTATTTGTTTTTTAGGTGAAGGTCTCCTCTGTTGATATTCATTTCTTTTGCTTCATCTATTCTAGGATGGAGAATTGCCAGTCCTGCCCATGTCGGTGTATGGTGCTGTTGCCATGGCACATAGTGTGGATTCAGATGAATACAACTCACCAACTCAGTTCTTTTTCTATCTTTATGACAAGAGAAACGTGAGTAACAAAAAGGCCATTATTACATATTTTTACAATCCAATTTAAAGATCAAACTGAGTGTACTTGGTTGAATAGTGTGCCTACTTTTCTATAATACTTTAAACCATACTTGTTTTCCTTTAAACATAAAACTGAATATAAGTATACAGATAACTAACCAGACTCTGCCAAAAGGGTATGAATGCCTAATCTATCTGCTAATATAATAAGTAACAACTCGCTTCTCCAGCCTGTAATAATCTTTAGAAGCATGAAGGGCTTGTTTGGTTTGCATCACCGGACAGCTGCCTGAGCCAGGCATTACCCCCAGGTGTTGGATTTTGATCGCCTGGGGTTGAGATTGTGTACCTGGCAGTCAATTGTCTGGCAGGCTTTCAACCAAACAGTGTGTATAGAATGGGAGTTAATATGTTTCTCTTTCTTTGATGTAGTCTGGCTTAGGAGGAATATCGTTCGACGAGGGGCAATTTTCAGTTTTCGGGTAAGTGGTGACTGGTTTCATTATGTGATCATTGAGTAGCAAAATTGATATATTCCATTGTTAATAATGACGCTGTAAGAAATTTTATGAGTATATCCAAACAATTGCAGGTATACCACTGATGGGAGAGATGTTCTGTCACAGATTAAGGCCGGAGATAAAATTCGGTCTGCCAAGCTTGTACAGGGCAGAGAACGCCTTGTATTGCCATCCATAGCCCCCGAAGAGAGCTGATATTATCGATCCCAAGCATTTGCAGCATTCTTTTACACTGATGAGGCAACCAACATTTTGTATATCCAAGCCACTAAACCTGACCGAACAGTTTACAGTCAAATACTGAGTATAGCATATATAACAATCGTTGTACATGAAACATTTTTCTTGTGTATCCATGCATCCGAATGCTTATTCGACAGGTATGTTACGGTGAGTTGCCTGGGCTGTGCATCTCTCATTGAGCCAGGCCAGGATGTCCCCACGGACACGCTCGATGTTCTCGTCCGGTTCCCCAAATAGCAAGGAGTGGAGCATCCCGTCGTATATCTTGATAGTCTTATCCTTGCTGGCGGCGGCGGCGTACAGGGCGCGGCTGACTTCCGGGTCGGTAACCTCGTCGGTGCTGCCGTGCACGACAAGGAACGGGATGCTGACTTCGCCGAGGCGCTTGGCCAGCTCGTCGGTGGCACGCAACAGCTCGACGACGGTGCCGAGCCTGGGACGGCCGTTGTAGCGCACAGGGTTGCGCGCTGCAACGATGCGCTTGGCGGGCACCTTGACGGACTTCTCGATGAGGTCGGCGGTGGGCACGATGGCCGCCGTGGGCGCGAAGCGCGCGACGAAGGTGAGAATCTCCGGCAGCGGCCACGGCGGGCGGATCCGGTCGGAGATCCTGCACATGGGAGCGACGAGGACCGCCCCCGCCCACTCCTCCGGCCGTGTGCGGAGGTGGATGAGCAGGCAGATGGCCCCGCCCATGGACTCCCCGAACAGGAAGCAGGGCAGGCCCGCGTGCTCCTCCCTCGCCCTGACGGCGCGGAAGAAGGCGAGGAGGTCAGCGACGGCGGCGTCGAGGTCGGGCACGAAGGCGCGGAGGCCGTGGGAGCGGCCGTGGCCCGGGAGGTCGGCCGCGAAGCAGGCGAACCCGGACCGCGCGAGGAAGACCGCCGTGGACTGGAACGTCCAGCTGATGTCGTTGCCGTAGCCGTGGACCATGAACACGAGCGCCCTGGGCCGCTCGGGCGCGCGGGGCCTCCACGCGCGCGTGAAGAGCCGCCGGGCGCCCGCGTCGGGCGTGGTGAAGTAGGAGGACTCGCCCTCCGTGCCGTGCGCCGAGTAGAACTCCGCCTCCGTGGCCGGGTGCTCGCCCCAGAAGTGAACGGCCGGCGCCAGCGCCTCCCCGTCCGCCGGCATAGTGGTGGGGATCGGAGTTTGGTCCCGGACGTTGGCGTCGGGTGGTGTGGTGTGGTGCGCGTTGTGTGTGGATGTAAAGGGAACTGGTGGCCGCTGGCCGGCGAGCGGGGGAGTCGCTGCTATGCTGGATGCTTGCCAGTTGCGTCGCGGCAGGGGCAGCCGGGCAGGGCTGCTTGGGGGACGTTTCGATGCGGGAGGGGAAATCACTGGATTCGTTTCGGGTTGGTGCCTTGGTGGGACGGCTCTTGTGCCGCAGATCCACCGGCTCGTCCCCGCGCCGGTGCAATGCAAAATTCACGTGGTATGCTACTTCCTTCATAGTTGGCACACGCGGGGAACAATAACTAGTAAGCGCAGGCAGGTGCTAAGGGCATGTAAAACCTAGACACTGTTGCACGGTACTCCAAATATAAGACATAACTAAAACACAACATAATATAATGGTCATGTCTAAAACATATGTCTTATCATATTCATTATACAAATCAGAGCATTCAATAAATTAAAGTGATCAATCAAATAATCTACTGTCTCGAACATAGAGCTAAGACACTGTGTCTTCGTCAAGATACATGTCTTGAGTCTTTTTACATTTACCCCCTAGACATACTCTAAGACACAACTTAAAACACTCACTGTACATGCCATAACGGTCCTGTAGCATCCCAAATCTATCCATGTGTTTACAAAAAAAATTACGAATAGATATAGAACTAAATGTTCTTATTTTCTCACATTCTGAATAAATCAATACCTAGAGTTATTTTAAATCATAAAAAAATTTAAGTTTTAAGTTTATAGAAAAGAGCGTCGAGGTTTATGGGACTAAATTAGTAGCATTGGACACATCATAATGTATTTTTAACAATATGATCATTCAGTGTCATAAATATTGTTTCTCTATAAATTCGGTTCAACAATCAAATTTTTTGTTGAAGTTATTTTAGATATTATTTTAGATAGCTTTAGGAGTTAGTTTATTTAGGAACGAAGGAGGTACATTTTAGTATCGACCCAGTCATGGTAACATCCGTTCTCGAATATTTGTCGTCTGCTTATTAATTTTTAAATTAAACTACAGCAAATAAAAAAACAGAGTGGGTATAATCAAACATGTAGAGGTAGTACAAGCTACATCATTTCCATAAACATGCTCTGGACAAAAATGCCAGCGTTGGTGGTAATTACCCGGACGGTGTAGGACAACGCCATACCCGCAGTGGCGCGCACCTTTTTTTTTTGGCTCGCCCTACAGGTGGTCCTGTGGGTCGGCACTCGGCAGGCACATCTACCTCTCGTATCTGACCCGATCTCCTCCGGCCATGGGGCCTAAGCTCGCCCTTTATTCATCTTCAACCCCCTTTTCACGCAAAGAAATTAAAGCTGAACAAGAATAAAGGTCACCAGAAGGGCAGAACCGGACGGAGATCAGTACAGGTGCGGGTACTTTGCCCCTAAAATACACTCGAGGTTCTTTCTATCTCGATCGATATGAAAATTAAAATATTCGTTTTCATTTTACACTATCTATCTACAGCTACATCATCTCTTAATTACTATTAGCTACATTATATCACTAAATTTTAATCTCTTAGCATGGGATATCCATGTCATATCTCTACTTAAATTTTATTTAAAAAATATTGTAATTTCCTGCAGCAATGTGTGGAGTATCTTCAATCTAACAGGAGTACGGTGCTGCTTACCTGAACTTCGTGCGTGCTGATGCTACCCAGCATGGTTTTGGTCCACCGCCGCAGTGCTTCACGTCACGTTAGAGAAGAGAAGTATGGCAATGCACAGTTGACACAGCGATAGATGATGATAGCTATGTGTCCAGTCCAGCAAATTTTATTTGTAACAGTAGTGACCGAGAAACAAGCAGCTGCTACCAACCGGGCCATGCAAAGTTCTGATGCGCTTTCTACGCATCGCGCGTGCACACTTCTTCACTGGAGCACAAACTGCAAAAACACTGCACAGACGTACGTGGGACAAATTAAACCACACAACAAAGGACATGCTTGCATTCAGCAGCCAAGCACAAGCACGGCAAGC
Source organism: Zea mays (assembly GCF_902167145.1). NCBI lineage: Eukaryota > Viridiplantae > Streptophyta > Magnoliopsida > Poales > Poaceae > Zea > Zea mays. Next base: position 212,557,239 of record NC_050097.1, read on the forward strand.
CGACCGACTAGGCGACTAGTACGTAGCTAGTGTAGCGTTATTCAGCGCGGCGCGAGACGGTATTCAGCGCGGCGTTGCGGGGTCGTACTCGTACGTGTTCATGGAGTGGCCGCGCCGGGGCGGAAGGGGTTGGGGACCTCGAAGCCGGGGTTGGGCACCCAGGTGTCGTCGGCGCCGGGGATGAACTGCCCGTGGGTGGCGGCGGGGACGCTGTGGTCCAGCCCGCCGATGTCCGGGATGTAGTGGCTGCCGATCTCGTAGCGCCCCATCCCCGGGATCAGCACCGTGCCCTCGTGCAGCGTGTCCGGCCGCCTCACGTCCTCCTCCTCCGCCGCCGCCGCCCGCTGCCGCGCGGGGACGGGGCGCGTCGCGGAGCACGCCACCGCCGCGGCTAGAACCACCACGAGGACGACCAGAGCTGACGACGACGACGACGAGCTGGCCATCGTGCCGGCGACGATCTGCTGGCTGCTGCTGCTGCTATATATCGCTAGCAGCAGGTACCCGACCGATCGAATTCGCTAGCAGGTACCCGATCGATCGACCGATCGTGGGTTGCTGATGACTTTGCTGCTGCTTTCGTGGTGTGACGACTGCCGTGCCGGGTGACGCCGCGCCCGGGCTTACATATATAGGCCCGAGCAGGAGGACGATCGGTGGAGGCGTCGTCGAGCGGGCGGCCGAGGCGGGAAAAGGCGGTGCGTTTAATTCGTGCCGGCCGGCCGGCCGCCATGCATGCGTTCGTCACGTTGCCACACTTTGCCAGCGGCGTGCGATGGCCGTACGTGCGCTAGCTCGAGCTGGGTCGATCGGACCGGAGTCGGATGATCCGTGATCCCATGCGTGTTGGTGGACGTGTGTAGGTGAGTTGGGGTGTGGCATCACGCTCGCGCGGCCTAGTTCCCAACCACTCTACGCTGCTCTTTATTATATTGTGGCGACGGCGACCAAGGTGTGGTGGCTACTTATTTCGGCCTGATGCCCAGGATGAGCGAGGCTTCCAATAATCGGCCGGGCATGCAGCATGCTAGCTGTACGTTGATTAGCTTAACTCCATTGACACTTACCATCACCGAGCCGGCGAGCCGCTCGCTGTCTAATATTAAGGGCATGTACAACCTGTGGCTCGAGCTTTTGGATCGGTTTTTAAATATAAAAGATAGTTAAGAGATTGTATCATATAACTTTAAATATTTAGATAATAAATATAGTCTAAGTCACAATATATAGAAAGTCGTGTGAGTCGTGTAGAGACGAACTATTCGTGAAAATATGTCTCTTTGTTTTTTTACTTAAACCTCTAGCGATCCCTTAAAAGACTCCTCGTTTAATTGAGTTGTACATGTCCTAATACAACGACGTCGTGTACCCTTTCAGCTCGGTTCCGGACTTCCGTTGTCTCATCAAATGTGAGGAAACATGATTACAACTGTGATGTACTAGCTATAGTGCCTGTTGCACCGAGGATGTGTGTCTCCAGCGACGTTCTTTATATTCATTCTCTATTAATGTCCTTTACAGTCTTATCTAAAAGATTCTCCCCTCTATATCTTTTTAATCTTCAGCAAAGTCATCTATATTTCATCCTTTATGTATAAATATCGATATTAGACACATATTTTACTTTTAATTTTTATACATACATATTTGTCGTACTCTCAAATGTATTATATATATATATATATATATTATTTTGCTGGATCTATTGTTTACAGTATGAAAATGGATAGAGGAGATGATTGAGAAAATTCTATATATAGAGGATCCAACAGCGTTATCTAAATTTAGAGGACCGTTTAGAGGACACGGTTGGATATGTAGAGTACGACCCCGTGCTCTAAATTTAGGGTACACAACCATTTAGAAGTCTTTGTTCGAGTCAGTCTTAGAGCATTAGGCTATCTCCATCAACATACTCTAAATTTCATCTTTTAAAGAAATATACCATGTCCTTTACAACACACTCTAAAATATTTCATTCTTTATATCTTCTACATCTTTAACAACGTCCCCTAAATTCAGTCCTCTATATATACGGTGATAACAAAATTCTTTTTCTCATTTGTTTTTCTTTCAAAATTGAATTATCTCCCTGTTGTAAATTAAGTACATATTTAGAATTAATTATAATTTAGTTATTTTAATTTCGAAATTAGTGGCCTCGTAAAGTAATAAGGGAAATACGAATTTTTTAACACTTGCAATTGAACACATTGAATGGTAGAATTTGTGCAAGTAATTTGCAAGCACCATACGCCAATATTCTTTGGCTCCCCGGCAAAATCACTCCATTTCCCACAACAAAAACCACAAATCCAAGAACGACAGCTCTCCTGGTTTCCGCAAGGTTCCACACATCAGCATCCGAGACAACAGCTCTCCTCTCTCGCCTTCCCCCACATATGCTTGCTCGCGCTCACCTGCTCGGTTGCTCCCACATGCTTTCTCTCTCCCCGTAGGTACAGAGCCGAGCGGTGGCTACTATAGCCCCCGCCCATGACTGGAGGATGCTGGGAGGACAACATTGGTAAGTACGGCTGCACATCTTGCCCGGCCGAGCAAGGTGGCGTTGGCGAAGGTCGGGGCAAAGATCATGACGGCCCGACGACGACGACGGCCCGACACTGCTATCGAGGACCTCGCCTTGGCCGGTAGAAACTAGCACAGCGAGGCCGGACGTCTCTGGTGGGACCAGGGCGGTAGCAGGTGTCCGTCACGGAGAGGAAGCAAACACTTCAAGAGCGCGGGAGAGAGAAACGATCGGCGTGTAGCGGACGCTCGACAACCTCTACGTTTGGCGTCTCCCAAACGAGCGCTAAAATTTAGCGCGCCATATACCGGTTGTTGTTGGACGTATTGCGCACGTCCTCGTCCGCTAAATTTAGCGTACCGAACCATTTAGCAGTCATTGTTGGAAACAACCTAATATAGTAGAATGCTAATTGTTAGGATCTTTACCGCCTACTTTTTTCTCATTTGTATAGCAGTTATGTTTTCATTATTAATGTATGATCCACTTGTCTCTCCCACAAAACTTTTTTTCTCGTATTGGGATTCACGTGTTACAGTTGCATCAACAAAGCAAAACAAAGAGAAGAGAGGCAATAATACAGTCCTGCAGGGATGTGTTTGTCAACAAAAATTATAGGGTATTTGGTTTGTTGAGTAAGTTAGTCAATCATCTTCTCACTGCTCACTTTTTTGTTTGGTTTATTAAATGTAATAAGTTGATTCATCACCACCTCATTTCTTATGGTTAGTAATACTTAGTAGTACTGAACTACTGATATGAGAAATAATGTTATTCTACCAAATTTGAATAATGAACTTATGATGCATCACTTTATCTTTGAAGGAGTGATTTCTCAAACCAAACACTCTTTACTGTACAGTTTAGGTTAGCTATCTCATGTGTTTAGTGGGATCAAGCTGCTTGCTGTCTGTTAAAATATGATGACGGTGATGGCCCCTACTACATATTGCCTCTACCATGGGCAAGTTGGCAATTGTTGCTGTGCCGCAAGCTTCCCTGGCCAATGAAAAAAAAAATCGTTGCATACTTGCAAGCATCTACAATGCGAGGGTCAAAAGCCACCGGACCGACGTGAATGGTGAGCTGGATTTGCTGCTCCTGCAATGCACGGAGACGCGGAGAAGAGATTAATGGCGGCGTGTACTTCGGGGTAGTAAAGTAGTACTAGTGTACTACCACCACATCTAAAACTTTGATACTGTTATACGGTACTCTAAGTATAAGATATAACTAAAACATAATATAGTATAATGGAAGTGTCTAAAACATGTCTTACTATATTCACTATATCAATCGAAGCATTCAATTATTTAAATTGATCAATTAACTGGTCCTCTATCTTAAGCATAGAGTCAAGACACAATGTCTTTGTTAAGACATGTGTTTTGAGTTTTTTTACATTTATACTTTTAGACATAACTTAAGATATTCATTGTATATGGCCTCATATAACTGTAGTCCGCGTGGAACCGCCAACTCTACGGGTTAAAATTGGAAGCTTCCAATGGAATGATGGAACCACAGACTCAACGTATGTGGCCATTTCAGGCTCCGACCCATCTCCTGCAAATGGCAAGTTAACTATGGCAGTTGTTAATTATTAGGGCATAGCTAGCGTCTAGAAACGTCCTTCCGTTCTAGAAATGTAAACGGTCGAAAACAATCGAAAAACAACTATATTGGTTTTGTTCTCACATTTTTTAACGGGACAAAAACGGAAAACCAACGGTCGGAATTCAGGATTGGAATTGTCGATTATTCGAAAACGATAAATTCTAGTTCAAAAAACAAATATTTTATAGTTTCCACGAATATATAATAAAATGACACATTACCTATTTTTAAGATATTAAAATAAACAAACAATTGTTCTTCATCATTCATATTATTTAGAGTAACTACAATTTTTTATTTTTCTTTTTATTCATTCATTTGAACAAAACAAAAAACTGTAATTTACATAAATTATACGCTAGATGTATCTCATATTTTATAAATCGGTAAAAACGACTCGAAAACAAAAAAAATACAAAAACGATCGGAAAACTAGCTAAATCGTTTTTGTGCCATTTTAAATCGATCCCTAAACAATTCGAAAACGAATAAGAAAAAACGATATTTGAATAGGACGGTATGGGAGTTTTTGGTCTCCTTTTCATCCATGTTCCACCGGCCTCCACCCTCCGGTATATCCTTCGCATGATCCTTACATACCTGCAAGTGATGTTGAGCGACTGCTCATCAAATTGAGCTGGCACCACGACTCTGGTTATTGCTCGTTGTGTTACAAAAGAGGGACAGAACAATAATTCTAAGCTCTTGAAATACAGTCTTGCGAAGTAATTGCACATTTTTTCCAGTATTTCAGTGTACTAAACTACTGGAGAATATTAGTCAGGGACATGATCCAATAGCTGATTCTCAACATGTATTGAACAACCAAGACTAAAAGCATTAATCTTTAGTCATGATTGCATAGACTGGTACTAAAAAAGAATATTTAGTATTGGTCCTTATTCGAACAGTCACTAAAAGCTCCCTCTTTAGTATCAATACTAAACATGGATTTTTAATACTGGTTCTATTAAAGTATGACATTTTGTATCGATTCTTGGATGGAACTGATACTAAATATCTAGAGGCTTTTTATTATACATTTTTTTCAGATTGATTTATACATCTGTACATCAATTAATATACATGTACATATTGACTATACATATCTATATTAACTAATGCGTGCATTGATATATAGAGATGAATAGCAATAGTAATATGTATACACCAAAATAAATATCAATAATAATATATACAAATGTACAAGTAAGTACTTTGAAGTATCTTAACTACTAAAAACATCTTCATTTCTATATTCTTAATGTACATCATCTTCGTATTCGGGAGGGGGTGGGGCTGGAGGAAATTTCGTTCACCATAATAGAACTCTCCGTCTTTGATAAGTTCTCGTTATTTATGAACCTTATAAGTTTTTCTTGAATTTTTTGGATATTATTAGCAATTATTTGCCAAAAATCATTAATAAAAATATTGTTTCTTTTTAATGTGATTTTACTTGCATGGTTATTTTAATGTGCTCTTCTAGAATTAAAATACTAGCTAAAAATAAATACAGGGGTAATGGCTAATAACTCGATCTACTCTAAGAGATCTTTAGCTAACAAGTCAATCAGCGGTGACATCAACATCCATTGCAGCATGACCAAACTGTTCATAGATCTCAGACGACTCTCGGAGAGGCTCCCTAGTCCCACGTCTGCATGCACATAGTCAAAGTGAGTCTTCGAGCTTCATCGTTCTTGAAAGGGAAATGTGCCTTTGGGCCATTTCTAAGTATTTTGGTGATTGAGTGCAAACACAAGTGCTTAAATGTGAAAATATGCCCAAGGATGATCAAAGTGCAAATCACAAGTTAAGGTATGTTTCTAAGCCTTAGTACATTGGTTTTGTGTACTAATATATTTGTCTAAGTGTTAGAAACAGATAGAAGAAGAGAAGAGAAGACTTGGCTGTGTACAGCCAAGGGGCTGCTTCGGTCTGGGGCACCGGACTGTCCGGTGGTGCACCGGACAGTGTCCGGTGGTGCACCGGACAGTGTCCGGTGCGCCAGGCTGCCTCGGCCGAAGAGGCCGCTCTCGGGTTTTTCTCCGGCGACTTCGGCTAAAATTCACCGGACTGTCCGGTGTGCACCGGACTGTCCGGTGAGCCAACGGTCGGCCGGGCCAACGGTCGGCCGCGCGATCGGCGCGCGACACGTGGCCGAGCCAACGGTCGGAAGGAAGCACCGGACTGTCCGGTGTGCACCGGACTGTCCGGTGCGCCAGATCTGCAACGGTCGGCAACGGTCGGCTTCGCCATTTAAGGAAACAAATCGGGCACCGGACAGTGTCCGGTGTGCACCGGACTGTCCGGTGCGCCACGAGACAGAAGGCAAAGATGGCTTTCCAGATTTGTTCCCAACGGCTCCTAGCTGCCTTGGGGCTATAAAAGGGACCCCTAGGCGCATGGAGGAGTATACCAAGCATTCCTACAACTCTTCTAAGCACCAAGACATCAATCTCACGCATTCGTTTCATTGTGATAGCATATAGAGCTCTTGTGGAGTTGTGAACTCTTTGTGTTGCGTTGCGAGCTCTTGTTGCGACTTGTGTGCGTGTTGTTGCTCTGATTTTCGAGTCTTGTGTGCGTTGCTCATTCCCACCTTACTCCGTATTTCTTTGTGAACTCAATTGTAAGGGCGAGAGACTCCAAGTTGTGGAGATTCCTCGCAAACGGGAAAAGATCAAAGGAAAGAAAAACACCGTGGTATTCAAGTTGATCATTGGATCACTTGAGAGGAGTTGAGTGCAACTCTCGTCCATTGGGACGCCACAACGTGGAGTAGGCAAGTTTTGTACTTGGCCGAACCACGGGATAACCACCGTGTCAACTCTGTGATTGCTTTCTCGTGGTTATCGTGTTTTGAATTCTCTCTAGCCACTTGGCCATACTTGTACTAACCCTTAACAAGTTTTTGTGGCTTAAGTTTAAGTTTTTACAGGATCACCTATTCACCCCCCCCCCTCTAGGTGCTCTCAATTGGTATCGGAGCCGTTCTCTTCAAGAAAGGGACTAACCGCCCGAAGAGATGGATCCTAAGGGGAAGGGAATTGTGATAAACGACAAGGAGAAGGAGTCCTTCGTCAACGAGCCAAGGGATGACAAGTCCAATGACTCGAGCTCGGGCCACAAGCGAAGAGATGGGAAGAAGAAGAAGACAAGACGCATCAAGGAGATCGTCTACTACGACAGCGATGAGTCCTCTTCTTCCCAAAAGAACGACGACCACGACAAACAAAGGAAACCGGTTAATTCGAACTTTTCATTTGATTATTCTCGTATTCCACATAGTTCGAATTCGCATTTGCTTTCCATTCCTCTTGGTAAACCTCCACATTTTGATGGGGAGGACTACGGATTTTGGAGTCACAAAATGCGTAGTCATTTATTCTCTCTCCATCCAAGCATATGGGAGATTGTAGAGAATGGAATGAAATTTGATAGCTCGGATAGCCCTATGTTTATCAATGAACAAATTCATAAAAATGCACAAGCTACTACTGTTCTCTTAGCATCTTTGTGCAGGGAAGAGTACAATAAGGTGAGCGGCTTGGACAATGCCAAGCAGATATGGGACACCCTCAAGATCTCTCACGAGGGGAACGACATCACCATGCTCACCAAGATGGAGTTGGTGGAGGGCGAGCTTGGACGATTCGCCATGATAAGGGGAGAAGAGCCAACTCAAACTTACAACCGGCTCAAGACCCTTATCAACAAGATAAGGAGCTACGGAAGCACGCGTTGGACGGATCACGACGTCGTCCGCCTAATGCTCAGGTCATTTACCGTTCTTGATCCTCATCTCGTGAACAATATTCGTGAGAACCCCAGGTACACGATGATGACGCCCGAAGAAGTACTTGGAAAATTCGTGAGCGGGCGGATGATGATCAAGGAGGCAAGGTACGTCGATGACGCGTTGAACGGTCCAATCCACGAGCCTCAACCCATTGCTCTCAAGGCATCGAGGAGCAAGGAGGCACTACCAAGCAAGGTGGCGCAAATTGAGGCGGCCGGGCTTAATGATGAAGAAATGGCTCTCATCATTAAGCGCTTCAAGACGGTGCTAAAGGGTCGCAATGGACAGCCGAGCAAGACTAAGACCAAGGGGAAGCGATCATGCTTCAAATGCGGTAAGCTTGGTCATTTTATTGCTAACTGTCCTGATAATGAAAGTGACCAGGAAAAGGGAAACAAGAGGGAAAAGAAGAAGCATTATAAGAAGGCAAAGGGTGAGGCGCATCTAGGCAAGGAGTGGGACTCGGATTGCTCCTCATCCGACTCCGACAATGAAGGACTCGCCGCCACCGCCTTCAACAAATCAACCCTCTTCCCCAACGAGCGTCACACATGCCTTATGGCAAGGGAGAAGAAGGTATGTACTCGCAACTCTACCTATGCTTCTTCAAGTGAGGACGAATCTAGTGATGAGGATGAAGTAGATTATTCATGTTTGTTCAAGGGCTTAGATAGATCTAAGATAGACAAAATTAATGAATTAATTGATGCCTTGAATGAAAAGAATATACTTTTAGAAAAGCAAGAGGATTTGTTGTATGAAGAGCATGATAAATTTGTTGAGGCACAAAAATCCTATGCTTTAGAGGTTAAAAGAAATGAAATGCTTTCTTTTGAACTATCTACTTGTCATGAAACCATTTCTACTTTGAAAGGTGTCAACAATGATTTAAATGCTAAATTAGAAGTAGCAAATAAATCCAACTCTTGTGTTGAACATGTTGAAATTTGCACTAGGTGTAAGGATGTTGATATTAATGCCTGTAGTGAACACTTAGTTTCCATTTCAAAATTGAGTGATGAAGTAGCTAGTCTTAATGCTCGACTTAAGACTAGCAAAAGTGATTTTGAAAAACTAAAATTTGCTAGGGATGCCTACACGGTTGGTAGACACCCCTCAATTAAGGATGGACTTGGCTTCAAGAGGGAAGCCAAGAACTTAACAAGTCATAAGGCTCCCATTCCCGCCAAGGAGAAAGGGAAGGCCCCTATGGCTACTAGTGCTAAAAGGAACCATGCCTTTTTGTATCATGATAAAAGACAAACTAGAAATAGAAGTTATGATGCTTTTGATTCATATGTTTATGATTCTCATGCCATGTGTGCTCCTAGTTCTTCTTATGTGTATAATAGAAATGTTACTAGGAGAAATGTTGTTTCTAAAAGAAATGTTGCAAATGTTCATAGAAAAGTAGTGAATGAACCCTCTACAATTTATTGTGCTTTGAATGCTTCATTTGCAATTTGTAGAAAGGATAGAAAAGTAATTGCTAGGAAGTTAGGGGCAAAATGCAAAGGTGATAAAACTTGCATTTGGGTCCCTAAGGAAATTGTGGCTAACCTTGTAGGACCCAACAAGAGTTGGGTACCTAAGTCCCAAGCCTAAATTTGCCTTGCAGGTTTATGCATCCGGGGGTTCAAGCTGGATTATCGACAGCGGATGCACAAACCATATGACGGGGGAGAAGAAGATGTTCACCTCCTACGTCAAGAATAAAGATTCCCAAGATTCAATTGTATTCGGTGATGGGAATCAAGGCAAGGTAAAAGGTTTAGGTAAAATTGCGATTTCTAATGAGCATTCTATCTCTAATGTATTTTTAGTAGAGAGTCTTGGATACAATCTGCTATCTGTGAGTCAATTATGTCATATGGGATATAATTGTCTATTTACAAATATAGATGTGTCTGTCTTTAGAAGAAGCGATGGTTCATTAGCTTTTAAGGGTGTATTAGACGGCAAACTTTATTTAGTTGATTTTGCAAAAGAAGAGGCCGGTCTAGATGCATGCTTAATAGCTAAGACTAGCATGGGCTGGCTGTGGCATCGCCGCTTAGCACATGTGGGGATGAAGAACCTTCACAAGCTTCTAAAGGGAGAACACGTGATAGGTTTGACTAACGTGCATTTCGAAAAAGATAGACCTTGTGCAGCTTGTCAAGCAGGTAAACAAGTGGGAGGAGCACATCACAGCAAGAACGTGATGACCACTTCAAGACCCCTGGAGCTGCTGCATATGGACCTCTTCGGACCTGTCGCCTATCTGAGCATAGGAGGAAGTAAGTATGGTTTAGTTATTGTTGATGACTTTTCCCGCTTCACTTGGGTGTTCTTTTTGCAGGAAAAATCCGAAACCCAAGGGACTCTCAAACGCTTCCTCAGGAGAGCTCAAAATGAGTTTGAGCTCAAAGTGAAAAAGATAAGAAGCGACAACGGGTCCGAGTTCAAGAACCTTCAAGTGGAGGAGTTCCTTGAAGAGGAAGGGATCAAGCACGAGTTCTCCGCTCCCTACACACCACAGCAAAATGGTGTGGTAGAGAGGAAGAACAGGACGCTCATCGACATGGCGAGGACGATGCTAGGAGAGTTCAAGACCCCCGAGTGCTTTTGGACAGAAGCCGTGAACACGGCGTGCCACGCCATCAACAGGGTCTACCTTCATCGCCTCCTCAAGAAGACGTCGTATGAGCTACTAACCGGTAACAAACCCAATGTATCGTACTTTCGTGTATTTGGGAGTAAATGCTACATTCTAGTGAAGAAGGGTAGAAATTCTAAGTTTGCTCCCAAAGCTGTAGAAGGGTTTTTGTTAGGTTATGACTCAAATACAAAGGCGTATAGAGTCTTCAACAAATCATCGGGTTTGGTTGAAGTCTCTAGCGACGTTGTATTTGATGAGACTAATGGCTCTCCAAGAGAGCAAGTTGTTGATTGTGATGATGTAGATGAAGAAGATGTTCCGACGACCGCTATACGGACTATGGTGAGTGGAGAAGTACGGCCACAGGAACAAGATGAACGAAATCAACCTTCTTCCTCAACTATGGTGCATCCCCCAACCGAAGATGACGAACAGGTACCTCAAGTGGAGGCGCTCGATCAAGGGGGAGCACAAGATAATCATGTGATGGAGGAAGAAGTGCAACCGGCACCTCCAACCCAAGTTCGAGCGATGATTCAAAGGGATCATCCCGTCGACCAAATTCTGGGTGACATTAGCAAGGGAGTAACTACTCGATCTTGATTAGTTAATTTTTGTGAGCATTACTCTTTTGTCTCTTCTATTGAGCCTTTCAGGGTAGAGGAGGCCTTGCTAGATCCGGACTGGGTGTTGGCCATGCAAGAGGAGCTAAACAACTTCAAGCGCAATGAAGTTTGGACACTGGTGCCTCGTCCGAAGCAAAATGTTGTGGGAACCAAGTGGGTGTTCCGCAACAAACAGGACGAGCACGGGGTGGTGACGAGGAACAAGGCTCGACTTGTGGCAAAAGGTTATGCCCAAGTCGCAGGTTTGGACTTTGAGGAGACCTTTGCTCCTGTGGCTAGGCTAGAGTCCATTCGTATTTTGCTAGCATATGCCGCTCACCATTCTTTCAGGTTGTACCAAATGGATGTGAAGAGCGCTTTCCTCAACGGGCCAATCAAGGAGGAGGTGTACGTGGAGCAACCCCCTGGCTTCGAGGATGAACGGTACCCCGACCACGTGTGTAAGCTCTCTAAGGCGCTCTATGGACTTAAGCAAGCCCCAAGAGCATGGTATGAATGCCTTAGAGACTTTTTACTTGCTAATGCTTTCAAGGTTGGGAAGGCCGATCCAACTCTTTTTACAAAGACATGTGATGGTGATTTGTTTGTGTGCCAAATTTATGTCGATGACATAATATTTGGTTCTACTAACCAAAAGTCTTGTGAAGAGTTTAGCAGGGTGATGACGCAGAAATTCGAGATGTCGATGATGGGCGAGTTGAACTACTTCCTTGGGTTCCAAGTGAAGCAACTCAAGGAAGGCACCTTCATCTCCCAAACGAAGTACACGCAAGATCTGCTAAAGCGGTTTGGGATGAAGGACGCCAAGCCTGCAAAGACGCCAATGGGGACCGACGGACACACCGACCTCAACAAAGGAGGTAAGTCCGTTGATCAAAAAGCATACCGGTCAATGATAGGTTCTTTGCTTTACTTATGTGCTAGTAGACCGGATATTATGCTTAGCGTGTGCATGTGTGCTAGATTTCAATCCGATCCTAAGGAGTGTCACTTAGTGGCGGTGAAGCGAATTCTTAGATATTTGGTTGCTACGCCTTGCTTCGGGCTCTGGTATCCAAAAGGGTCTACCTTTGACTTAGTTGGATACTAGGACTCCGACTATGCTGGATGTAAGGTCGATAGGAAGAGTACATCGGGGACGTGCCAATTCTTAGGAAGGTCCCTGGTGTCATGGAACTCTAAGAAACAAACATCCGTTGCCCTATCCACCGCTGAGGCCGAGTACGTTGCCGCAGGTCAGTGTTGCGCGCAACTACTTTGGATGAGGCAAACTCTCCGGGACTTTGGCTACAATCTGAGCAAAGTCCCACTCCTATGTGACAATGAGAGTGCTATCCGCATGGCGGAGAATCCTGTTGAGCACAGCCGCACAAAGCACATAGACATCCGGCATCACTTTTTGAGAGACCACCAGCAAAAGGGAGATATCGAAGTGTTTCATGTTAGCACCGAGAACCAGCTAGCCGATATCTTCACTAAGCCTCTAGATGAGAAGACCTTTTGCAGGTTGCGTAGTGAGCTAAATGTCTTAGATTCGCGGAACCTGGATTGAATTGTAGCATACATGTAGTTATGCTTTTGATCATGTTCCTTTTTTGCATTATGTTGCTTATTATGGTGCTCAAGTTGTACAAACACTCCCTGGACCTCACAAGTTCGTTGCAAAGTGATGCACATGTTTAGGGGGAGATGTGTTACAACTTGACCCTTTGAGACTAACCTTGTGCTTGAGTTTTAGTCTCGAAGGAGGATTGAAAGGGAAAAGGTGGACTTGGACCATGAAAGACTTCCACTGCACTCCGATGAGAGGGTAACTAATTCCAAGTTCATCTCATGAAATCTTATTGCCATTTGCTCTTAATTGAAGACTTTGGTGAGGCAATGAGGTTAAAAGGCCAAGATTGATCCCGTTTTGGTGCTTGATGCCAAAGGGGGAGAAAATAAAGGCCAAAGCGATAAATGGATCAGCTACCACTTGAGAGATTTTGAAAATAGTAGAATAGAGTTTTTGTTGTGTCAAAAGCTTTTATTGTCTCTCTTGTCAAAAGTTGGCTTCTTGTGGGGAGAAGTATTGATTATGGGAAATAGGGGGAGTTTTTGAAATCTTTGATCAATCTCTTTTGGAATGACTCTCTTTATACTTCAACATGTGTGTTTGACTTAGAGATAGAGATTTGAGTTTGATTTGCAAAAACAAACCAAGTGGTGGCAAAGGATGATCCATATATGCCAAAATTGAATAAAACCAATTTGAGTTTTTATTTAAAGTGATTTTGCACTTGTTCTAGTTGCTTTATATTGTGTTGGCATAAATCACCAAAAAGGGGGAGATTGAAAGGGAAATGTGCCTTTGGGCCATTTCTAAGTATTTTGGTGATTGAGTGCAAACACAAGTGCTTAAATGTGAAAATATGCCCAAGGATGATCAAAGTGCAAATCACAAGTTAAGGTATGTTTCTAAGCCTTAGTACATTGGTTTTGTGTACTAATATATTTGTCTAAGTGTTAGAAACAGATAGAAGAAGAGAAGAGAAGACTTGGCTGTGTACAGCCAAGGGGCTGCTTCGGTCTGGGGCACCGGACTGTCCGGTGGTGCACCGGACAGTGTCCGGTGGTGCACCGGACAGTGTCCGGTGCGCCAGGCTGCCTCGGCCGAAGAGGCCGCTCTCGGGTTTTTCTCCGGCGACTTCGGCTAAAATTCACCGGACTGTCCGGTGTGCACCGGACTGTCCGGTGAGCCAACGGTCGGCCGGGCCAACGGTCGGCCGCGCGATCGGCGCGCGACACGTGGCCGAGCCAACGGTCGGAAGGAAGCACCGGACTGTCCGGTGTGCACCGGACTGTCCGGTGCGCCAGATCTGCAACGGTCGGCAACGGTCGGCTTCGCCATTTAAGGAAACAAATCGGGCACCGGACAGTGTCCGGTGTGCACCGGACTGTCCGGTGCGCCACGAGACAGAAGGCAAAGATGGCTTTCCAGATTTGTTCCCAACGGCTCCTAGCTGCCTTGGGGCTATAAAAGGGACCCCTAGGCGCATGGAGGAGTATACCAAGCATTCCTACAACTCTTCTAAGCACCAAGACATCAATCTCACGCATTCGTTTCATTGTGATAGCATATAGAGCTCTTGTGGAGTTGTGAACTCTTTGTGTTGCGTTGCGAGCTCTTGTTGCGACTTGTGTGCGTGTTGTTGCTCTGATTTTCGAGTCTTGTGTGCGTTGCTCATTCCCACCTTACTCCGTATTTCTTTGTGAACTCAATTGTAAGGGCGAGAGACTCCAAGTTGTGGAGATTCCTCGCAAACGGGAAAAGATCAAAGGAAAGAAAAACACCGTGGTATTCAAGTTGATCATTGGATCACTTGAGAGGAGTTGAGTGCAACTCTCGTCCATTGGGACGCCACAACGTGGAGTAGGCAAGTTTTGTACTTGGCCGAACCACGGGATAACCACCGTGTCAACTCTGTGATTGCTTTCTCGTGGTTATCGTGTTTTGAATTCTCTCTAGCCACTTGGCCATACTTGTACTAACCCTTAACAAGTTTTTGTGGCTTAAGTTTAAGTTTTTACAGGATCACCTATTCACCCCCCCTCTAGGTGCTCTCAGTTCTTTCCACTCCTAATATATGTCAATCATGTGTTTCATGATGGTACATTGATGGGACCACTATTGCTAGGATCCATATCGGAAATAGCCTTCACCGACATGATTTGAGGCATTTGTGTCATCCTTCTAGTGTTGCCTTTGTCATTGGCACGACCATTGCCATTGCTACAGTGTTGTCGTTCTACAATAATCTTTTGAAATTCTCTCCTCTCGATCTCGAATTATTGTGTCACCCATGACCCCTTTCCTCGTAGGGGAATTTCTTCCTCCAATATTATAAGTTAGTGTGTGCTTCAAGCATAATCGTAGCGCCAGGATGGCATCTCTATTAGTTTTGCATCAAGAATTCGTTTTGAGCCTTGTTGCTAAGCAACATGTTGGTGAAGTCACTATACTTTGTGTACTTATTGTTGTGACACTAGTGATGGAGCACACTTTTTTAGGGGTGGAAGGTCTAGAGAGTTTTATCGGTCGTCTTTATGTCTATAACTATCTAGTAACATAAGCGTAGCTCAGAGACAACATGGTGAATGTGATGTTGTAAGTGAAAGGGAATTAGGCTTACACCTATTTTCCTAATTGATTTTGATGGTTGAATTGCCCAACACAAATAATTGGACTAACTAGTTTGCTCTAGTGTATAAGTTATACAGGTGTAAAAGGTTCACACTTAGCCAATAAAAAGACCAAGAATTGGGTTCAACAAAGAGAGCAAGGGATAACTGAAGGCACCTCTGGTCTGGAGCACCGGACTGTCCGGTGTACACCGGACAGTGTCCGGTGCAACACCGGACAGTGTCCGGCGCACCACCGGACAGTGTCCGGCGCACCAGAGGACTTCAACTCAAACTCGTCGCCTTCGGGAATTTCCAGAGGCGCTCCGCTATAATTCACCGGACAGTGTCCGGTGCTCCAAGAGCCGCCTCAGGAACTCGCCAGCCTCGGGAATTCGCAACGGCTGCTCCGCTATAATTCACCGGACATGTCCGGTGTACACCGGACTGTCCGGTGTAACTGCGAGGCAACGACTACTTCGGCGCCAACGGCTACTTGCAAGTGCATTAAATGTGCGCCAGCGCGCGCAGAAGTCAGGCACGCCCATGCTGGCGCACCGGACACTCTACAGTACATGTCCGGTGCGCCACCGGACATCCAGGCGGGCCCAGAAGACAGTGCTCCAACGGTCGAATCCCAATGGCTTTGGTGACGTGGCTGGCGCACCGGACATGTCCTGTGTACACCGGACTGTCCGGTGCACCATACGACAGTCAGCCCCACCAAACGGCTAGTTTGGTGGTTGGGGCTATAAATAACCCCAACCACCCACCATTCATTGCATCCAAGTTTTCCACTTCTCAACCACTTACAAGAGCTAGGCATTCAATTCTAGACACATCAAAGAGATCAAATCCTCTTCAATTCCACACAAGGCTTTAGTGATTAGCGAGAGAGATTTGTCGTGTTCTTTTGAGCTCTTGCGCTTGGATTGCTTCTTTTCTTTCTCACTTGTTCTTGTGATCAAAACTCCATTGTAATCAAGGCAAGAGGCACCAATTGTGTGGTGGCCCTTGCGGGGAAGTTTTGTTCCCGGCTTTGATTTGAGAAGAGAAGCTCACTCGGTCGAAGGGACCGTTTGAGAGAGGGAAAGGGTTGAAAGAGACCCGGTCTTTGTGACCACCTCAACGGGGAGTAGGTTTGCGAGAACCGAACCTCGGTAAAACAAATCCTTGTGTCACACTCCTTATTTGCTTGAGATTTGTTTTGCACCCTCTCTCGCGGACTCGTTTTTATTTCTAACGCTAACCCGGCTTGTAGTTGTGTTTATATTTGTAAATTTCAGTTTCGCCCTATTCACCCCCCCTCTAGGAAACTATCAATTGGTATCAGAGCCCGGTGCTTCATTAGAGCCTAACCGCTCGAAGTGATGTCGGGAGATCACGCCAAGAAGGAGATGGAGACCGGCGAAAAGCCCACTACAAGCCACGGGAGCACTTCATCGGAAGAGTCCCGCACCAAGAGGAAGGATAAGAAGGACTCCTCCAAAGTGAAGGAGAAGAGATCTTCTTCACACCACAAAGAGAAGAAGGAGAAATCCTCTTCCCACAAGCCGCATCGGAGTGGGGACAAGAAAAAGAGGATGAGGAAGGTGGTCTACTACGAGACCGATTCTTCATCGGCATCCACCTCCGGCTCCGACGCGGCGTCCGTCACTTCTAAGCGCCAAGAGTGTAAGAAGTATAGTAAGATTCCCCTACGCTACCCTCGCATTTCTAAACATACACCTTTACTTTCCGTCCCATTAGGCAAACCACCAACTTTTGATGGTGAAGATTACGCTAGGTGGAGTGATTTAATGCGATTTCATCTAACCTCGCTCCACAAAAGTATATGGGATGTTGTTGAGTTTGGTGCACAGGTACCATCCGTAGGGGATGAAAACTATGATGAGGATGAAGTAGCCCAAATCGAGCACTTCAACTCCCAAGCCACAACCATACTCCTCGCCTCTCTAAGTAGAGAGGAATATAACAAGGTGCAAGGGTTGAAGAATGCGAAGGAGATTTGGGATCTACTCAAGACCGCGCACGAGGGTGATGAACTGACCAAGATCACCAAGCGGGAAACGATCGAGGGGGAGCTCGGTCGCTTCCGTCTTCGCCAAGGGGAGGAGCCACAAGATATGTACAACCGGCTCAAAACCTTGGTGAACCAAGTGCGCAACCTCGGGAGCAAGAAATGGGATGACCACGAGGTGGTTAAGGTTATTCTTAGATCACTCATCTTCCTTAACCCCACTCAAGTTCAATTAATTCGTGGTAATCCTAAATACACATTAATGACTCCCGAGGAAGTTATCGGGAATTTTGTGAGCTTTGAATGTATGATCAAGGGCTCAAAGAAGATCAATGAGCTTGATGATCCCTCCACATCCGAAGCACAACCGGTGGCATTCAAGGCGACGGAGGAGAAGAAGGAGGAGTCTACACCAAGTAGACAACCAATCGACGCTTCAAAGCTCGATAACGAGGAGATGGCTTTAATCATCAAAAGCTTTCGCCAAATCCTCAAGCAACGGAAGGGGAAGGATTACAAATCCCGTTCCAAGAAGGTTTGCTACAAGTGTGGTAAGCCCGGTCACTTCATTGCTAAATGTCCATTATCAAGTGACAGTGACAGGGATAACGACAAAAAGGGCAAGAGGAGAGAAAAGAAGAGGTACCACAAGAAGAGGGGCGGCGATGCCCACGTGTGCTGCGAGTGGGACTCCGACGAGAGCTCCACCGACTCCTCCGACTACGAGGACGCCGCCAACATCGCCGTCACCAAGGGACTTCTCTTCCCCAACGTCGGCCACAAGTGCCTCAGGGCAAAAGACGGCAAAAGGAAGAAGGTTAAATCTAAATCCTCCACTAGATATAAGTCCTCTAGTGATGATAATGCTAGTGATGAGGAAGATAATTTGCGTACCCTTTTTGCAAACCTTAACATGGAACAAAAAGAAAAACTAAATGAGCTAATTAGTGTCATCCATGAGAAGGATGATCTCTTGGACTCCCAAGAGGACTTCCTAATCAAGGAAAATAAAAAGCATGTTAAGGTTAAAAATGCTTATGCTCTAGAGGTAGAAAAATGTGAGAAATTAACTAGTGAGCTAAGCACATGCCATGACACTATTGCCAGCCTTAGAAATGAAAATGCTAATTTGTTAGCTAAGGTTGATTCTCATGTTTGTAATGTTTCAACTTCCAATTCTAGAGATGATAATGATGATTTACTTGCTAGGATTGAAGAACTGAACATTTCACTTGCTAGCCTTAGAAATGAAAATGAAAAATTGCTTGCTAAGGCCAAAGATTTTGATATTTGCAATGCTACTATTTCCGACCTTAGAACTAAGAATGATATGTTACATGCTAAGGTTGTAGAATTAAAATCTTGCAAGCCCTCTACATCTATTGTTGAGCATGTATCTATTTGTACTAGATGTAGAGATGTTGATATTAATGCTATTCATGATCACATGTCTTTAATTAAACAGCAAAATGATCATATAGCAAAATTAGATGCTAAAATTGCCGAGCATAACTTAGAGAATGAAAAATTTAAATTTGCTCGTAGTATGCTTTATAATGGGAGACGCCCTGGCATCAAGGATGGCATCGGCTTCCAAAGGAGAGACAATGTCAAACTTAATGCCCCTCCTAAAAGATTGTCTAATTTTGTAAAGGGCAAGGCTCCCATGCCTCAGGATAACGAGGGTTACATTTTGTACCCTGCCGGTTATCCCGAGAGCAAAATTAGGAGGATTCACTCTAGGAAGTCTCACTCTGGCCCTAACCATGCATTTATGTATAAGGGTGAGACATCTAGTTCTAGGCAACCAACCCATGCTAAGTTGCCTAAGAAGAAAACTCCTAGTGCATCAAATGAACATAGCATTTCATTTAAGACTTTTGATGCATCTTATGTTTTGACTAACAAATCCGGCAAAGTAGTTGCCAAGTTTGTTGGGGGCAAACACAAGGGATCAAAGACTTGTGTTTGGGTACCCAAAGTTCTTGTTTCTAATGCCAAAGGACCCAAAACCGTTTGGGTACCTAAAGTCAAGAACTAAAATTGTTTTGTAGGTTTATGCATCCGGGGGCTCAAGTTGGATACTCGACAGCGGGTGCACAAACCATATGACAGGGGAGAAGAAGATGTTCTCCTCCTACGAGAAAAACCAGGATCCCCAACGAGCTATCACATTCGAGGATGGAAATCAAGGTTTGGTCAAAGGCTTGGGTAAAATAGCTATATCCCCTGACCATTCCATTTCCAATGTTTTTCTTGTTGATTCATTAGATTACAATTTGCTTTCCGTATCTCAATTATGCAAAATGGGCTACAACTGTCTCTTTACTGATGTAGGTGTCACTGTCTTTAGAAGAAGTGTTGATTCAATAGCATTTAAGGGTGTGCTAGAGGGTCATCTATACTTGGTAGATTTTGATAGAGCTGAACTCAACACATGCTTAATTGCTAAGACTAACATGGGCTGGCTCTGGCATCGCCGACTAGCACATGTTGGGATGAAGAATCTTCATAAGCTTCTAAAGGGAGAGCACATTTTAGGATTAACCAATGTTCATTTTGAGAAAGACAGGGTTTGTAGTGCATGCCAGGCAGGAAAGCAAGTTGGAGCCCATCATCCACACAAGAACATCATGACGACCGACAGGCCGCTTGACCTACTCCACATGGATCTATTCGGCCCGATTGCTTACATAAGCATCGACGGGAGTAAGTATTGTCTTGTAATAGTGGATGATTATTCTCGCTTCACTTGGGTGTTCTTTTTGCAGGAAAAATCTCAAACCCAAGAAACCTTAAAGGGATTCTTGAGACGAGCTCAAAACGAGTTCGACTTAAGGATCAAGAAAATTAGAAGCGACAACGAGACGGAGTTCAAGAACTCTCAAATCGAAGGCTTCCTTGAGGAGGAGGGCATCAAGCATGAGTTCTCTTCTCCCTACACGCCACAACAAAATGGTGTAGTGGAGAGGAAGAATCGAACTCTATTGGACATGGCAAGGACCATGCTTGATGAGTACAAGTCTTCGGATCGGTTTTGGGCCGAGGCGGTCAACACCGCCTGCTACGCCATCAACCGGTTATATCTACACCGAATCCTCAAGAAGACATCTTATGAACTCCTAACCGGTAAAAAGCCCAATATTTCATATTTTAGAGTCTTTGGTAGCAAATGTTTTATTCTTGTTAAAAGAGGTAGAAAATCTAAATTTGCTCCTAAGACTGTAGAAGGCTTTTTACTAGGATATGATTCAAACACAAGGGCATTTAGAGTCTTTAACAAGTCCACTGGAGAAGTTGAAGTTTCTTGTGACGTTGTGTTTGATGAGACTAACGGCTCTCAAGTAGAGCAAGTTGATCTTGATGAGATAGGTAATGAAGAGGCTCCATGCATCGCGCTAAGGAACATGTCCGTTGGGGATGTATGTCCTAAGGAATCCGAAGAGCCTCCAAATGCACAAGATCACCCGTCCTCCTCCACGCAAGCATCTCCACCAACTCAAAATGAGGATGAAGCTCAAGTTGATGAAGTAGAAGATCAAGCAAAAGAGCCACCTCAATATGATGGCAATGATCAAGGGGGAGATACAAATGATCAAGACAAGGAGGATGAAGAGCAAAGACCGCCACACCCAAGAGTCCACCAAGCAATCCAACGAGATCACCCTGTCGACACCATCTTCGGCGACATTCATAAGAGGGTAACTACTAGATCTCGTGTTGCACATTTTTGTGAGCATTACTCTTTTGTTTCCTCTATTGAGCCACACAGGGTAGAGGAAGCACTCCAAGATTCGGATTGGGTGGTGGCGATTCAAGAGGAGCTCAACAACTTCACTAGGAATGAGGTATGGCATTTAGTTCCAGGACCTAATCAAAATGTTGTAGGAACCAAATGGGTCTTCCGCAACAAGCAAGATGAGCATGGTGTGGTGACAAGGAACAAAGCTCGACTTGTGGCCAAGGGATACTCCCAAGTCGAAGGTTTGGATTTCGGTGAAACCTATGCACCCGTAGCTAGGCTTGAGTCAATTTGTATATCATTGGCCTATGCTACTTACCATGGCTTTAAGCTTTATCAAATGGACGTGAAAAGTGCCTTCCTCAATGGACCAATCAAGGAAGAGGTCTATGTTGAGCAACCTCCCGGCTTTGAAGATAGTGAGTATCCTCACCATGTCTATAAACTCTCTAAGGCGCTTTATGGGCTCAAGCAAGCCCCAAGAGCATGGTATGAATGCCTTAGGGATTTCCTTATCACTAATGGATTCAAAGTCGGAAAAGTCGATCCTACTTTATTTACTAAAACTCTTGAAAATGACTTGTTCGTATGCCAAATTTATGTTGATGATATTATATTTGGGTCTACTAACGAGTCTACATGTGAAGAATTTAGTAGGATCATGACACAAAAATTCGAGATGTCTATGATGGGGGAGTTGAAGTATTTTCTAGGATTCCAAGTAAAGCAACTCCAAGAGGGCACCTTCCTTAGCCAAACGAAGTACACTCAAGATATTCTAAGCAAGTTTGGAATGAAGGATGTCAAACCCATTAAGACACCCATGGGAACCAATGGGCATCTCGACCTCGACGAAGGAGGTAAATCCGTCGATCAAAAGGTATACCGGTCGATGATAGGTTCTTTGCTATATTTGTGTGCATCTCGACCGGATATTATGCTTTCCGTATGCATGTGTGCAAGATTCCAAGCCGACCCTAAGGAAGCTCACCTTACGGTCGTAAAACGAATCTTGAGATATTTGGTTTATACTCCTAAGTTTGGGCTTTGGTATCCTAGGGGATCCACTTTTGATTTGATTGGTTATTCGGATGCCGATTGGGCGGGGTGTAAAATCAATAGAAAGAGCACATCGAGGACTTGCCAGTTCTTGGGAAGATCCTTGGTGTCTTGGGCTTCAAAGAAGCAAAATTCCGTAGCTCTTTCTACCGCCGAAGCCGAGTATATTGCCGCAGGACATTGTTGCGCGCAACTACTTTGGATGAGGCAAACCCTTAGTGTAAGTGCAATCAACCCCAAGTGAGGGTTTTGGTGATTTAATGACAAAACAAATAAGGGTACTAACAGTTTTTGTTCCCAGTGTTTGATTAGAAGGAAACAGGAACTTAAGGAAGCACCAAGGACTTCATGCAACAGACGTATAAAATTTATGTAAAATCTTGTGTTGCATGATGTAATTCTTCCTTGTTCTTTTCCGCACAGGTACAGGTGTTTGCTATAGCTCAAGTCCTCTAATTCAAAAGCTATTTTTGAAAACCAAAAATCACGTTAACATTATTTGGCTGACCATGGTTTGGGTTGAGAAACCTAGAGTGTTCTTGCTGAAAAACAGCTGAACTTCTTCAACTGCAGCTGAGCTTTCCAGCTGAACTTAACTTCAGCTGTGATGAGCTTCTTCAGCTGCAGCTGAGCTTTTCAGCTGAGCTGGACTTCAGCTGAGTTGAACTTTCAACTCCAGTTGAACTTCAACTTCAGCTGTGGACCTCTCTGACCATACCCAGCTGAACTTGCCCCAGGGCAGCTGAGCTGGGGTTTTCTCTCCAAAACTCTCTGGTCTAGACCAGCTGAACTGGTCCTGGGGGGCAGCTCAACTGGTCTCTGACCCTCTGACCTCTGATCTGCAGTCTGCCAGTCAGACTGGCAGTCAGGTCGCCAGGGGTGTCAGGGGCGGTTCAACCGGTCCTGGCCTGTCTGACCCGCCTGCAGGTCAGTCTGCCAGTCAGTCTGCCAGTCAGACTGGCAGACAGTCTGCTGACCTGTCAGGGGGCGGTTCAACCGGTTTTCAACGGGGTTTTTTGGTCAAACGGCTAGTTTTTGAGCCGTGACTATAAATAGACCCCCTCTCTCTCTTCTTCAAGACAGCTGAACACTCACTCATTTATTGCTCACCTAACTTGAGACAAAGCACTCATCTCTCCATCTCTCTCACACTTAAATCTTCCTCAAGATTCAACCTTGTTGGAGGAGCTCTTGGGTGTGAGGTTTGTGCTTGTGCTCACGATTTGGTTTTCCTCTCCCATCTCTCTTTCAAAGACTTGAGCTTGTGCAAACCCCTCTTGTGCGTTCTTGGTGTTCTTGAAACCCTAGGTTTCAAAATCTTTGAGGTTGCTTGGGAGTCTCCAAATTTGTGGACGACCCTAAGAAGTTTGTATCACCCGCTCTTTGAGCTAAGATAAGAAGATATTGCCTTGACCTTTGTGGTCGGCTTTTGGAGGATTAGGGTTGAAAAAGACCCGGCCCTTTGTGGGCTCCTCAACGGGGAGTAGGACACCTTTGTGGTGTGGCCGAACCTCGGATTAAATCTTGTGTCTTGTGTTCTTGCTTGTTTCAACTTGAGATATTTTTACTTGCAAGATTGACATAAAGATTTCTCCGTAGAGTTTATCTAGAAGTAAAAATAGCCTTTACATATTCATCTTTTCATCCTCACTTAGCTATATCTTACTTCTCTCAAGAACTTGTGAAATACTTTTCGAGTAGATTTTAGTCTAAAGTTTTTAAAACAGTTGGATTGGTTCAGAGTGGTTCAACTTGCGCACGTAGCTGTTGAACCGGCCTGCACCAGTCGAACTGTGTATCTAACAATCTTTCGAAGTTTGTTGTGAAAATTTTCAGATTAGCCTATTCACCCCCCCTCTAGGCTACTTTCAATTGGTATCAAAGCTTCGTACCTCGTTTTACGCTTAACCGCGTGAGGAAACGATCATGTCTACTCAACGGGACCATGTGGATCCTCTCCTCGAGGAGATCCCCATCACATCTTCCGGTGAGGAAGTGGACCCCAAGGTCCTCGACCTCGCCATGAAGATTGCCGAGAGAATGTTCCTCAAAATGAAAGAGGAAGATGAAAGGGAAATGTGCCCTTGGGCCATTTCTAAGTATTTTAGTGATTGAGTGCCAACACAAGTGCTTAAATGTGAATTTATGCTCATGGATGGACAAAGTGCAAATCAAGAGTAAAGGTATGTTTCTAAGTCTTAGTACATTGGTTTTGTGTACTAATATACTTGTCTAAGTGTTAGAAACAGAAAGAAGAAGAAAAGAAAAGAGGTGAAAAAGGCTTGGCTGTGTACAGCCGAGACTCAGCTCAGTCTGGCACACTGGACTGTCCGGTGGTGCACCGGACAGTGTCCGGTGCGCCAGGCTGACTCGGCGTGAAGTGGCCGCTCTCGGGAATTCGCCGACGGCGTACGACTAAAATTCACCGGACTGTCCGGTGTGTACCGGACTGTCCGGTGAGCTAACGGTCGGCCGGGCCAACGGTCGGCCGCGCGATCTGCGCGGGACACGTGGCCGAGCCAACGGCTAGAAGGGGGCACCGGACTGTCCGGTGCGCCAACGGCTCTCTGACTGCCAACGGTCGGCTGCGTCGTTTAAGGAAAGAAATCGGGCACCGGACAGTGTCCGGTGTGCACCGGACTGTCCGGTGCACCAGTCGACAGAAGGCAAGATCAGCCTTCCAGATTTGCTCTCAACGGCTCCTAGCTGCCTTGGGGCTATAAAAGGGACCCCTAGGCGCATGGAGGAGTACACCAAGCATTCCTACAACATTCCTAAGCACCAAGACATCAATTCCGCACATTTGGTTCATTGTGATAGCATCTAGAGCTCTTGTTGAGTTGTGAACTCATTGAGTGGTGTTGCGAGCTCTTGTTGCGACTTGTGTGCGTGCTGTTGCTCTGATTTTGAGTCTTGTGTGCGTTGCTAGTTCCTCCCTTACTCCGTATTTCTTTGTGAATCTCAAGTGTAAGGGCGAGAGGCTCCAAGTTGTGGAAATTCCTCGCAAACGGGATATTGAAAGGCAAAGCAAAACACCGTGGTATTCAAGTTGGTCTTTGGACCACTTGAGAGGGGTTGATTGCAACCCTCGTCCGTTGGGACGCCACAACGTGGAGTAGGCAAGCGTTGGTCTTGGCCGAACCACGGGATAAACCACTGTGTCATCTCTGTGTTTGATCTCTTGTGGTATTGTGTTTTGTTGAGACTCCTCTCTAGCCACTTGGCGATTATTGTGCTAACACTTAACAAGTTTTTGTGGCTATAAATTTAAGTTTCACAGGATCACCTATTCACCCCCCCTCTAGGTGCTCTCAATTGGTATCAGAGTCGTTCTCTTCAAGAAGGGACTAATCGCCCGAAGAGATGGATCCTAAGGGAAAGGGGATGGTGGTCGACAACAACAAGAAGGAGTCTATCTTCAACGAGCCGAAGAATGACAAGTCTACCGACTTGGGCTCAAGCCACAAGCGTAAAGATGGAAAGAAGAAGAAGACAAGGCGCATCAAGGAGATCGTCTACTACGACAGCGACGAATCCTCTTCTTCCCAAAAGGACGACAACAACGACTACAGGAAGACGGTCAATTCGAACTTTTCATTTGATTATTCTCGTATTCCACATAGTTCGAATTCGCATTTGCTTTCCATTCCTCTTGGCAAACCTCCACACTTTGATGGGGAGGACTACGGATTTTGGAGTCACAAAATGCGTAGTCATTTATTCTCTCTCCATCCAAGCATATGGGAGATTGTAGAGAATGGAATGAAATTTGATAGCTCGGATAGCCCTATGTTTATTAATGAACAGATTCATAAAAATGCACAAGCTACTACTGTGTTGCTAGCCTCCTTGTGCAGGGACGAGTACAATAAGGTGAGCGGCTTGGACAATGCCAAGCAGATATGGGACACCCTCAAGATTTCTCACGAGGGGAACGACATCACCATGCTCACTAAAATGGAGTTGGTGGAGGGCGAGCTTGGAAGGTTTGCGATGATAAGGGGCGAGGAGCCAACCCAAACATACAACCGGCTCAAGACCCTTATCAACAAAATAAGGAGCTATGGAAGCACGCGATGGACGGACCATGACGTCGTCCGACTATTACTAAGGTCCTTTACCATTCTTGATCCTCATTTGGTGAATAATATTCGTGAGAATCCCAGGTACACCAAAATGTCGCCCGAAGAAGTCCTAGGAAAATTCGTCAGCGGGCGAATGATGATTAAGGAAGTAAGGTACGTGGACGACGCCTTGAATGGACCGATCAACGAGCCGCAACCTCTTGCTCTCAAAGCAACAAGAAGCAAGGAGGCGCTACCTAGCAAGGTGGCACAAATTAAGGCGGCCGGACTTAATGATGAAGAGATGGCTCTCATCATCAAACGCTTCAAAACGGTGCTAAAGGGTCACAAGGGGCAGCCAAGCAAGACCAAGACAAAGGGGAAACGCTCATGCTTCAAATGCGGTAAGATTGGTCATTTTATTGCTAACTGTCCCGATAATGAAAGTGACCAGGAACACGGGAGCAAGAGGGAAAAGAAGAAAAATTACAAGAAGGCCAAGGGCGAGGCACATCTAGGAAAGGAGTGGGACTCGGATTGCTCCTCTTCCGACTCCGACAATGAGGGACTCGCCGCCACCGCTTTCAACAAATCAGCCCTCTTCCCCAACGAGCGTCACACATGCCTTATGGCAAGGGAGAAGAAGGTATGTACTCGGAACTCTACCTATGCTTCTTCAAGTGAGGACGAATCTAGTGATGAGGATGAAGTAGATTACTCATGTTTGTTTAAGGGCCTAGATAGAACCAAGGTAGACAAAATTAATGAGTTGATTGATGCCTTGAATGATAACAATATGCTTTTAGAAAAGCAAGAGGATTTGTTGTATGAAGAACATGATAAATTGGTAGAAGCTCAACGATATCATGCCCTAGAAGTTAAAAGAAATGAAATGCTTTCTTGTGAATTATCTTCTTGCCATGAGACAATTTCTAAATTAAGGAGCATTAATGATGATTTGAATGCTAAGTTAGAAATTGCTAGTAAATCTACCTCTTGTGTAGAAAATGTTGTAACGTGCACTAGGTGTAAAGATATTAACCTTGATGCTTATAGTGAACACCTAGCCTGCATTTCTAAATTAAATGAAGAGGTAGCTAGTCTTAATGTCCAACTTAAGACCAGCAAAAGTGATTTTGAGAAACTAAAATTTGCTAGGGATGCCTACACGGTTGGTAGACACCCCTCAATTAAGGATGGACTTGGCTTCAAGAGAGAAGCCAAGAACTTAACAAGCCATAAGGCTCCCATTCCCGCTAAGGAGAAAGGGAAGGCCCCTATGGCTAGTAGTGCTAAAAAGAACTATGCCTTTTTGTATCATGATAAGAGACAATCTAGAAATGCTTATCGGAGTTATAATGCATATAATGCTTTTGATTCTCATGCCATGTTTGCTTCTAGTTCTTCCTATGTGCATGATAGAAATGTTAGTAGGAGAAATGTTGTTCATAATATGCCTAGGAGAAATGTTGTTGATGTTCCTAAGAAAGTTAATGAACCTTCCACAATATATCATGCTTTAAATGCTTCCTTTGCTATTTGTAGAAAGGATAGGAAGATAGTTGCTAGAAAATTAGGGACAAGATGCAAGGGAGACAAAACTTGCATTTGGGTCCCTAAGGATATTTGTGCTAACCTTGTAGGACCCAACATGAGTTGGGTACCTAAAACCCAAGCCTAAATTTGCCTTGCAGGTTTATGCATCCGGGGGTTCAAGCTGGATTATCGACAGCGGATGCACAAACCATATGACGGGGGAGAAGAAGATGTTCACCTCCTACGTCAAGAATAAGGATTCCCAAGATTCAATTATATTCGGTGATGGGAATCAGGGCAAGGTAAAAGGGTTAGGTAAAATTGCAATTTCTAATGAGCACTCTATCTCTAATGTGTTTTTAGTAGAGTCTCTTGGATATAATTTGCTATCGGTTAGTCAATTATGCAATATGGGATATAATTGTCTATTTACAAATGTAGATGTGTCTGTCTTTAGAAGAAGTGATGGTTCACTAGCTTTTAAGGGTGTATTAGACGACAAACTTTACTTAGTTGATTTTGCAAAAGAAGAGGCCGGTCTAGATGCATGCTTAATTGCTAAGACTAGCATGGGCTGGCTGTGGCATCGCCGCTTAGCACATGTGGGGATGAAGAACCTTCACAAGCTTCTAAAGGGAGAACACGTGATAGGTTTGACTAACGTTCAATTCGAAAAAGATAGACCTTGTGCAGCTTGTCAGGCAGGTAAACAGGTGGGAGGAGCGCATCACAGCAAGAATGTGATGACCACATCAAGACCCCTGGAGCTGCTACATATGGACCTCTTCGGACCCGTCGCCTATCTAAGCATAGGAGGAAGTAAGTATGGTTTAGTTATTGTTGATGACTTTTCCCGCTTCACTTGGGTGTTCTTTTTGCAGGATAAGTCTGAAACCCAAGGGACCCTCAAGCGCTTCCTCAGGAGAGCTCAAAATGAGTTTGAGCTCAAGGTGAAGAAGATAAGGAGCGACAACGGGTCCGAGTTCAAGAACCTTCAAGTAGAGGAGTTTCTTGAGGAGGAAGGGATCAAGCACGAGTTCTCCGCTCCCTACACACCACAGCAAAATGGTGTGGTAGAGAGGAAGAACAGGACGCTAATCGATATGGCGAGGACGATGCTTGGAGAATTCAAGACCCCCGAGCGTTTTTGGTCGGAAGCCGTGAACACGGCTTGCCACACCATCAACAGGGTCTACCTTCATCGCCTCCTCAAGAAGACTTCGTATGAGCTACTAACCGGTAACAAACCTAATGTATCTTACTTTCGTGTATTTGGGAGCAGGTGCTACATTCTAGTGAAGAAGGGTAGAAATTCTAAATTTGCTCCCAAAGCTGTAGAAGGGTTTTTGTTAGGTTATGACTCAAATACAAAGGCGTATAGAGTCTTCAACAAATCATCGGGTTTGGTTGAAGTCTCTAGCGACGTTGTATTTGATGAGACTAATGGCTCTCCAAGAGAGCAAGTTGTTGATTGTGATGATGTAGATGAAGAAGATGTTCCGACGGCCGCTATACGAACCATGGCGATTGGTGATGTGCGACCACAGGAACAATTGGAGCAAGAACAACCTTCTTCCTCAACCATGGTGCATCCCCCAACTCAAGACGATGAACAGGTTCATCAAAAGGAGGCGTGTGATCAAGGGGGAGCACAAGATGATCATGAAATGGAGGAAGAATCGCAACCGGCACCTCCAACCCAAGTTCGTGCGATGATTCAAAGGGATCATCCCATCGACCAAATTCTGGGTGACATTAGCAAGGGAGTAACTACTCGATCTCGATTAGTTAATTTTTGTGAGCATTACTCCTTTGTCTCTTCTATTGAGCCTTTCAGGGTAGAGGAAGCCTTGCTAGATCCGGACTGGGTGTTGGCCATGCAAGAGGAACTCAACAATTTCAAGCGCAATGAAGTTTGGACACTGGTGCCTCGCCCCAAGCAAAATGTTGTGGGAACCAAGTGGGTGTTCCGCAACAAACAGGACGAGCACGGGGTGGTGACAAGGAACAAGGCTCGGCTTGTGGCAAAAGGTTATGCCCAAGTCGCAGGTTTGGACTTTGAGGAGACTTTTGCTCCTGTGGCTAGGCTAGAATCAATTCGTATCTTGCTAGCATATGCCGCTCACCATTCTTTCAGGTTGTACCAAATGGATGTGAAGAGCGCTTTCCTCAATGGGCCGATCAAGGAGGAGGTGTACGTGGAGCAACCCCCTGGTTTCGAGAATGAACGGTACCCCGACCACGTGTGTAAGCTCTCTAAGGCGCTCTATGGACTTAAGCAAGCCCCAAGAGCATGGTATGAATGCCTTAGAGACTTTCTAATTGTTAATGCATTCAAGGTTGGGAAAGCCGATCCAACTCTTTTTACAAAGACATGTGATGGTGATTTGTTTGTGTGCCAAATTTATGTCGATGACATAATATTTGGTTCTACTAACCAAAAGTCTTGTGAAGAGTTTAGCAGGGTGATGACGCAGAAATTCGAGATGTCGATGATGGGCGAGTTGAACTACTTCCTTGGGTTCCAAGTGAAGCAACTCAAGGACGGCACCTTCATCTCCCAAACGAAGTACACGCAAGATCTGCTAAAGCGGTTTGGGATGAAGGACGCCAAGCCCGCAAAGACTCCGATGGGGACCGACGGACACACCGACCTCAACAAAGGAGGTAAGTCCGTTGATCAAAAAGTATACCGGTCAATGATAGGGTCTTTACTTTATTTATGTGCTAGTAGACCGGATATTATGCTTAGCGTATGCATGTGTGCTAGATTTCAATCCGATCCTAAGGAGTGTCACTTAGTGGCGGTGAAGCGAATTCTTAGATATTTGGTTGCTACGCCTTGCTTCGGGCTCTGGTATCCAAAGGGGTCTACCTTTGACTTGGTTGGATACTCAAATTCCGACTATGCTGGATGTAAGGTCGATAGGAAGAGTACATCGGGGACGTGCCAATTCTTAGGAAGGTCCCTGGTGTCGTGGAACTCTAAGAAACAAACTTCCGTTGCCCTATCCACCGCTGAGGCCGAGTATGTTGCCGCAGGACAGTGTTGCGCGCAACTACTTTGGATGAGGCAAACCCTCCGGGACTTTGGCTACAATCTGAGCAAAGTCCCACTCCTATGTGATAATGAGAGTGCTATCCGCATGGCGGAAAATCCTGTTGAACACAGCCGCACAAAGCACATTGACATCCGGCATCACTTTTTGAGAGACCACCAGCAAAAGGGAGATATCGAAGTGTTTCATGTTAGCACCGAGAACCAGCTAGCCGATATCTTTACCAAGCCTCTAGATGAGAAGACCTTTTGCAGGTTGCGTAGTGAGCTAAATGTCTTAGATTCGCGGAACTTGGATTGAATTGTAGCATACATGTGTTTATGCCTTTGATCATGTTCATTCTGCATTTTGTTGCTTATTGTGGTGCTCAAGTTGTACAAACATTCCCCGGACCTCACAAGTCCTTGTGTAAGTGATACACATATTTAGGGGGAGTTCTGCTACAACTTGACCCTTTGAGACTAACCATATGCTTGAGTTTGGTTGCTTTAGCCTCAAAGGAGGATTGAAAGGAAAAGGTGGACTTGGACCATACAAGACTTCCACTGCACTCCGATGAGAGGGTAACTTATTCCAAGTTCATCTCATGAACTCTTATTGCCATTTGCTCTTAATTGAAGATTTTGGTGAGGCAATGGGGTTATAGGGCCAAGATTGATCCCGTTTTGGTGCTTGATGCCAAAGGGGGAGAAAATAAAGGCCAAAGCAATAGATGGATCAACTACCACTTGAGAAACTTTGAAAATAGTAGAATAGAGCTTTTTGTTTGTCAAAACTCTTGCATTATCTCTTTTGTCAAAAGTTGGCCTCTTGTGGGGAGAAGTGTTGATTATGGGAAAAAGGGGGAGTTTTTGAAATCTTTGATCAATCTCTTTTGGAATGACTCTCTTTATGCTTCAACATGTGTGTTTGACGTAGAGATAGAGATTTGAGTCTGATTTGCAAAAACAAACCAAGTGGTGGCAAAGGATGATCCATATATGCCAAAATTGAATCAAAATAAATTTGAGTTTTATTTGAAGTGATATTGCACTTGTTCTAGTTGCTTTATGTTGTGTTGGCATAAATCACCAAAAAGGGGGAGATTGAAAGGGAAATGTGCCCTTGGGCCATTTCTAAGTATTTTGGTGATTGAGTGCCAACACAAGTGCTTAAATGTGAATTTATGCTCATGGATGGACAAAGTGCAAATCAAGAGTAAAGGTATGTTTCTAAGTCTTAGTACATTGGTTTTGTGTACTAATATACTTGTCTAAGTGTTAGAAACAGAAAGAAGAAGAAAAGAAAAGAGGTGAAAAAGGCTTGGCTGTGTACAGCCGAGACTCAGCTCAGTCTGGCACACCGGACTGTCCGGTGGTGCACCGGACAGTGTCCGGTGCGCCAGGCTGACTCGGCGTGAAGTGGCCGCTCTCGGGAATTCGCCGACGGCGTACGACTAAAATTCACCGGACTGTCCGGTGTGCACCGGACTGTCCGGTGAGCCAACGGTCGGCCGGGCCAATGGTCGGCCGCGCGATCTGCGCGGGACACGTGGCCGAGCCAACGGCTAGAAGGGGGCACCGGACTGTCCGGTGTGCACCGGACATGTCCGGTGCGCCAACGGCTCTCTGACTGCCAACGATCGGCTGCGTCGTTTAAGGAAAGAAATCGGGCACCGGACAGTGTCCGGTGTGCACCGGACTGTCCGGTGCACCAGTCGACAGAAGGCAAGATCAGCCTTCCAGATTTGCTCTCAACGGCTCCTAGCTGCCTTGGGGCTATAAAAGGGACCCCTAGGCGCATGGAGGAGTACACCAAGCATTCCTACAACATTCCTAAGCACCAAGACATCAATTCCGCGCATTTGGTTCATTGTGATAGCATCTAGAGCTCTTGTTGAGTTGTGAACTCATTGAGTGGTGTTGCGAGCTCTTGTTGCGACTTGTGTGCGTGCTGTTGCTCTGATTTTGAGTCTTGTGTGCGTTGCTAGTTCCTCCCTTACTCCGTATTTCTTTGTGAATCTCAAGTGTAAGGGCGAGAGGCTCCAAGTTGTGGAAATTCCTCGCAAACGGGATATTGAAAGGCAAAGCAAAACACCGTGGTATTCAAGTTGGTCTTTGGACCACTTGAGAGGGGTTGATTGCAACCCTCGTCCGTTGGGACGCCACAACGTGGAGTAGGCAAGCGTTGGTCTTGGCCGAACCACGGGATAAACCACTGTGTCATCTCTGTGTTTGATCTCTTGTGGTATTGTGTTTTGTTGAGACTCCTCTCTAGCCACTTGGCGATTATTGTGCTAACACTTAACAAGTTTTTGTGGCTATAAATTTAAGTTTCACAGGATCACCTATTCACCCCCCCCCCCTCTAGGTGCTCTCAGAAGATGCTAAGAAAAAGGCCGAAGAAGAAGAATCAAGAAGAAAGGCCGAAGAAGATAAAGGTAAGGGAACATTTGATTATAATGACGATCTAGTGAATCTTTTGGTGTCTAAGGTATTGAGCAAGGTAAGTCTCAACACCGAAGGATCATCTACCAAAAGCAAAGGTAATGACTTTAGCAAAGTTCAATTCGATTACTCTAGAAATTATATTCCCAACTTCTCTTCCGCCCCACTTGGAAAGTTACCAACTCTTAGTGAGTTGAACTATGATGAGTGGGCCGACAAGATGAAGTCGCATTTAATCGGTGTGCATCCTAGTCTTTGGGAGATTGTTAATGTAGGTATGTATAAGCCCGCCCAAGGAGAAGAGATGACTCCGGAAATGATGCAAGAGGTTCATCGAAATGCTCAAGCAGTGAGCATAATTAAAGGAAGTCTTTGTCCGGAAGAATACCGGAAAGTTCAAGGAAGAGAAGATGCCCGTGACATTTGGAATATTCTCAAAATGTCACATGAAGGAGATCCCAAAGCTAAAAGACATAGAGTTGAGGCTTTGGAAAGTGAGCTTGCAAGATATGATTGGACAAAGGGTGAGTCGCTTCAATCACTCTTTGATCGGTTGATGGTGTTGGTCAACAAAATAAGAGTTCTTGGGAGTGAAGATTGGAGTGACTCCAAGGTCACAAGATTGTTCATGAGAGCTTATAAAGAAAAGGATAAGAGTCTTGCAAGGATGATTAGGGATCGTGATGACTATGAGGATATGACGCCTCATCAATTATTTGCAAAGATTCAACAACATGAGTCCGAAGAAGCCCCCATCAAGTCAAGGGACTCTCATGCCTTGATCACTAATGAACAAGACAACCCCAAGAAGAACAAAGACCACAAAGCAAAGAAAGTGGTCGAGACCTCAAGTGATGAAGATAGCTCAAGTGATGAAGACACAACTATGTTCATCAAAACATTCAAGAAATTTGTAAGGAAAAATGACAAGTTTCAAAGGAAAGGAAAGAAGAGGGCATGCTATGAATGTGGCCAAACCGGTCATTTCATAGCGGATTGTCCTAACAAGAAGGAACAAGAAGCTAAGAAGGAATACAAGAAGGACAAGTTCAAAAAGGGGGGCAAGACCAAGGGACACTTCAAGAAGAAGAAATATGGTCAAGCCCATATTGGTGAAGAATGGAACTCCGATGAAGAGAGTTCTAGCTCTGAGGAAGAGGAAGTGGTGGCAAACGTGGCCATCCAATCTACATCAAGCTCGCAACTCTTCACCAACCTACAAGACGACTCCTACACTCCAACTTGCCTAATGGCAAAAGGAGATAAGGTAACCCTATTTAGTAATGATTTTTCAAATGATGATGATGATGATCAAATTGCCATGAAAAATAAAAATGATTAAAGAATTTGGCTTAAATGGATACAATGTTATCACCAAGTTAATGGAAAAGCTAGATAAAAGAAAAGCAACTCTTGATGCTCAAGAAGACTTGCTTATCCTTGAAAAGGAAAGAAACCTAGAGCTTCAAGAGTTGATTCACAATAAAGATAAAGAAGTAATTAACATGAAAACATCTATAGATAATCTTGCAAATGAAAAGAATGCACTTGAATCAAGCATGTTGAGCTTAAATGTTCAAAATCAAGAACTTCAAGTGCAACTTGAAAATTGCAAGAACATCAATGCCTCATGTTTAGTTCTTGAATCTAAGTCTAGCTTAAATGATAATTCTTGCAAACATTGTGCCAAGTATCATGCTTCTTGTTGTCTAACTAACCATGCAAGGAAGAATAGCCCACAGGTGAAGGTCAAAGAGATTTTTAAAAGATGCTCTAGCAATGATGGGTTAAAGAAAGTTGAACCCAAGTACAAGTCCCTTAAGCCCAACAATGGAAGAAGGGGGCTTGGGTTCAACTCATCCAAGGAAAACCCTAGCACAGTGCATAAGGGGTGGAGATCCCCCAAGTTCATAGAGGGAACCACCCTATATGATGCCTTGGGGAGGATTCACTCCTCAAATGACAAGTCACCTCAGGTAAAGGTTAACTTGAGTTCCACAAAGAGTAAGATGAAGGAAGTGGGATCCTCAAGTGGACAAAAATATAATGCTCCCATTTCCCACTCATATCTTTGTGATTATATGTTGACTTGGGATTTAGGAAAATTGGTTGTGAAATATGTGGGTGCCTACACTAAACGAAAAGTCATGAAAAGAAGTGTGTGGGTACCCAAGGCTATAACTAACACTGTAGGACCCAATTCAATTTGGGTACCTAAAAGCATAGCCTAAACTTGTTTTGCAGGTCTACTCCTCTGGTGGGTCAAGTTGGGTGCTTGACAGTGGATGTACAAATCACATGACCGGGGAGAAAGACATGTTTCATACATTGCAACTAACTCAAGAAGCACAAGAAATTGTGTTTGGAGATAGTGGCAAAAGTAAGGTGATTGGTATTGGTAAAATTCCTATCTCAGACCAACAATCACTTTCAAATGTTTTATTAGTAGATTCTTTAAGCTATAATTTGTTGTCTGTTTCACAACTTTGTGGAATGGGTTATAATTGCCTATTTTCGGATGTGGATGTGAAGATCCTTAGAAGGGAGGACTCCTCAGTTGCCTTTACCGGTCGCTTGAAGGGCAAGCTTTATCTTGTTGATTTCACAACAAGTAAAGTGATGCCTGAGACTTGTTTAGTGGCAAAGTCCGACAAGGGTTGGCTTTGGCATCGCTGGCTAGCCCATGTCGGTATGAGGAATTTGGCCAAACTTCAAAAGGATAATCACATCATTGGACTAACAAATGTTGTATTTGAGAAAGATAGGGTTTGTGGCGCATGCCAAGCAGGAAAGCAACATGGAGTCCCACATCAATCAAAGAATGTGGTCACAACAAAGAGGCCATTGGAGCTTCTTCTCATTTGAAAGATCATCACATTGCTTGGGTATGCATCAAATGCGCATGGATATCGTGTTTTCAACAATACCACCGGTCTTGTTGAAATAGCGATAGACGTGACATTTGATGAGTCTAATGGCTCGCAAGAGCATATTTCTAATGACCCTGCAGGAAATGAAGAACCACCTTGTGAGGCCATAAAGAAACTTGCAATAGGTGAGGTGAGACCTCAAGAAAGGGATGATGAAGAAGGAACCTTATGGATGACCAATGAGATAGTTGATGTGGGTGCAAGGGTGGTGAGTGACAAAGTCTCCACCCAAGCAAACCCATCAACCTCAAGTCATCCAAGCCACGAAGAAAATCATCAAAGGATGCCAACAGTGGTAGAAGATGAACAAGAAAGTATTGATGGTGAAGTGCCTCTTGATCAAGTAATTGATGAGGAGGAGCAAATACAAAGACATCCATCAGTGCCTCATCCTAGAGTCCATCAAACAATACAAAGGGATCATCCAGTGGACAACATCCTGGGTAGCATCAGGAGAGGGGTAACAACTCGATCTCGTTTAGCTAATTTTTGTGAATTTTACTCGTTTGTTTCCTCTCTTGAGCCACTTAAGGTTGAAGAAGCATTGGGTGATCCGGATTGGATAATTGCCATGCAAGAGGAGTTGAACAACTTCACTAGGAATGAAGTCTGGTCCTTAGTCCAAAGACCCAAACAAAATGTGATTGGGACTAAATGGGTCTTTAGGAACAAGCAAGATGAACATGGCGTGGTTACAAGAAACAAGGCACGGTTGGTTGCCCAAGGCTATACTCAAGTGGAAGGACTTGATTTTGGCGAAACATATGCGCCGGTAGCAAGGTTAGAATCAATTAGAATATTAATTGCATATGCTACTAACCATGATTTCAAGCTATATCAAATGGATGTCAAGAGCGCATTTCTAAATGGACCACTACAAGAGAGAGTATATGTGGAGCAACCACCGGGTTTTGAAGATCCAAAGAAGCCAAATCATGTTTATCTTCTTCATAAGGCACTCTACGGGCTTAAACAAGCCCCTAGAGCTTGGTATGACTGTCTTAAATAATTTTTAATTAAGAATGGGTTTACAATAGGAAAAGCTGACTCTACCTTATTTACTAGAAAAGTTGACAATGAATTATTTGTGTGCCAAGTATATGTTGATGACATTATATTTGGTAGTACTAATGAAAAATTTTGTGAAGAGTTTAGCAAAGTAATGACGAACAGGTTTGAGATGTCTATGATGGGCGAGCTTAAATACTTCCTGGGATTTCAAGTCAAACAGCTCAAGGAAGGTACTTTTCTATGCCAAACCAAATATACACAAGATATGCTCAAGAAATTTGGCATGGAAAAGGCAAAACACGCCAAGACTCCAATGTCATCAAATGGACATCTCGACCTAAATGAGGAAGGTAAACCCGTAGATCAAACATTATATAGATCAATGATAGGATCACTGCTTTACTTATGTGCATCTAGACCTGATATTATGTTGAGTGTTTGCATGTGTGCACGTTTTCAAGCAAATCCTAAAGATTGCCATCTTGTAGCAGTTAAGAGAATTCTAAGATACTTAGTTCACACCCAAAACCTAGGATTATGGTATCCCAAAGGCTCCCTTTTCGATTTACTTGGCTATTCTGACTCAGATTATGCCGGTTGCAAAGTAGATCGAAAAAGTACTACTGGGACTTGCCAATTCCTTGGGCAATCCTTAGTATCATGGAGTTCCAAGAAACAAAATTGTGTTGCACTTTCCACTGCAGAAGCTGAGTACATAGCAGCTGGGGCATGTTGTGCACAGTTGTTATGGATGAAGCAAACCCTTCGAGATTTTGGTTGTGAGTTTAACAAAATTCCACTTTTGTGTGACAATGAGAGTGCCATAAAACTTGCAAACAACCCTGTGCAACACTCTAGAACTAAACATATTGACATCAGACACCATTTCTTGAGAGACCACGAAGCCAAAGGAGATATCGAATTGTTTCATGTGAGCACCGAAAATCAACTAGCCGATATCTTCACAAAACCCCTCGATGAGACTAGGTTTTGCTTTCTTAGGAGTGAATTAAATATCTTGGATTCTCGTAACTTAACTTGAAAACGGTCACAAAAATTGTTTGATTCACTATTTTTGATTGATAGTTTTAAAGCTATGTGATGATCTTTCAAAAACTTGGTGAAAATGTTAAAATTTGAATGCATTTTAGTGCTAAGATTTTTGTTTGGGGCTCAACTGGCTTGACCAGCTGAACTTTCTAGTTCAGCTGGAGGAGGCCAGCTGAACTTAGCAGCTAAACTTCAGCTCAGCTGATTTTAACCAGTTTTTACCAGGACCATCCTGGTTAAAACCGGTTGAACCGGCATAGTGGACCGGTTGAACCGGTCTCTGACCGGCCTGTCCGCGCAGGTCTGTCACCTGCATTTTTTTTTCAGTCGCGCAGCACCTTTTTGACCGGTCGCAGGTCTGTCACCTGCCCTTTTTTTTGTCGCGCTGCATCTTTTTCTTTTGTCTCGCAGCACTTTTTCTTGACCGGTCGCTTCCTCGTGCAGATTTTTTTTCTCTGTCCTGTCCCTTCCCCTGGCGCGCAGATAAAGTTTTTTTCTTTTTTGCTGCCGCTCAGCGCGCCAATTTTTTTTATTTTATTCGGTCGCATCCTGCATGACCGGTCATTTCCTCTGAGCAGCGTCTGTCAGCGCCCCTGTCCGGTCACTTCCCCTGCAGCGCGCGCAGATTTTTTTTTTGGCTGTGCATGCAGAAGCGCGCCACTTTTCCCTGTCCGGTCCTTCACGCGAGTGGAGAATCTTTTATTTGGTCACCTGGTAGTCTCAGCTTGCATGCAAATGTCAGGGCGTCAATGCGCGCAGTGTACTTTTTTTTTGCATGCAGACACCTTTGCCTTGTCCGATCACTTCCCCTGGCGCGCAGATAAAGTTTTTTTTGCTTGCTGCCGCTCAACGCGCCACTTTTTTCTGTCCGGTCGCTTCTTGTCTGCGTGCACAGTCCTTTTTTTTGTGGAGTTCGGTCAGCAGGGTGTGCATGCAGAATCTTTTTTCTGGG
The DNA here is from genome assembly GCF_902167145.1 of Zea mays. Lineage (NCBI taxonomy): Eukaryota > Viridiplantae > Streptophyta > Magnoliopsida > Poales > Poaceae > Zea > Zea mays. The sequence goes on from NC_050097.1 coordinate 212,596,468, forward strand.
TGTGCATGCTGTGTCCGGTCACTTCTCCTCTGCTGAGCGCGCGCAGATTTTTCTTGGACATTTCTGCTCTGCCCGCGCACTAGCCATGCATGCGTGTCAGGGGCGCCCATTTTTCCTGTCCAGTCGCTTCCAGCAGCTGCGCGCAAATTTGAATTTTATTTTGCATCTTCCCTCTGCTGTTTCTGGTTCTCTGACCACACTGGTCAGAACCAGCTGAACTGGCCCATGGGGGCGGTTGAACTGGTCCTGAGGACCAGCTCAACTGCCTATATATACTTGACTCTCCCCTTCTCCTCTCCCACTTCATTCACTCTCGCCTTGGTCGCTTCACAACCTTTAGAGCCTCTCCTTTACACACTTCAACCGGTTCACAGTTTCACCACCTTTTCAATCATGGTGCGTCGTCGCAACCCCTCTGTGGTTGAGTTTAGCAGCGACTCCGACGAGATTCAGGAGGAATCTCCCGTCCCCTCTCCTCCGCCTCGTCGCTCCCTCTCTAAGAGAGGACGTGGCTCTGGTCGGAAGGATGGCGAGGGCTCTTCTATGCCCTTGCAGCCGACTCGCGGGAGACGCCAAAAGGTTGGCGCCTCTCGTCCTCGTCGTAGCACGTCTTCCTCTGGGTATGCTCCCTGCCAGGAGGAGGATGGGCTTTCGACGACTTCGTCGACCTTCCGGCGCCTGATGCTCTCTACATCACCGGACTGCACATGCATCCGGCGAACGTCAGCCGCGGTCCGCATGAATCTCCCGTCGACTTCACTCAGAAGGGAATAGACACCCTTCAGCGTCTGAGGTTTACCAACCCTACTCTCACTCCTCGTCATCCTGGTGTCCAGGACCCTCGGTTCTGGAATCTTTTCCAGGCTGACTTCTACAATTCTGTCATTCTTTCCAAGAAACACCCAGTCGTCCGACATAGATTTATTGACTGGGAGGGGTGTGAGAATATGGGAGATGCTGACATGTCGTCAGCTCTCGTAAACTTAGAGAGAAAGGGGTTACGAAACATTATGACCATGGAATACCCCTGGAACGATGAGGTGGTAGCTCAGTTCTATGCCACCCTCTGGATAAAGAAAGTAGATGAGGAAGCCGATGAGTATGATTACCCAGTCATGTATTTCTTCATCCAGGGTAACTGGCACAAAGTCAGTTATCGTCGTTTTGCCCATATTCTGGGCTTCTCTGATGCAGACATTCAGGGCAGCAACATGCGAGTGCATGGCATTCAGCTGCCCATGCGGGAAGAGACGGAATTCATTCATGTCTCTACTGAGCGGGAGTTCTGGACAACCGCTAACATGCATAGGTACTACAGGTACCTTAATTCTTTGTCCCGGATGACCGTTCTCCCAAAGGGCGGTAATCAAATGAACGTCCTTGGGGAGAGTCGAGTCTTCCTCCTCCTCCTTGCTCCAAACAGTCTCGCCCGCATCAATGTGTTTGACATGATCTGGGAAGAGATCGTCCATGCTTCCTGGTCTCCTCACAGAGGGTGTCTTCATGCACCCTTTATCATGAAGATGATCGAAGTGGTCACCCAGACCCACTTCGAAAAACCCGTCAAACACTCCCGCTACGTACCCTACTGGGTTGATTCCTCCAACCCAGCTGCTCGTACGAAGCGGGCTCCCTCACGGTCTAGAGGCTGTGCCTCCTCCTCTGAGCCACCTCGCCAGCCTCCCCATCATCCATCCTCCTCTCCCCCCGCTGCTGCCTCGCGTCCCTCTCCTGGCCGCGGCTCTCCCATGCCACGTGCTCGTGGTCGTGGTCGAGGTCGTGGCCGCGGGATGGGTGCTCGCTTGGTCCATGGGTTTGCGGCATTTTTCTCCATGTGCCGCAACATTTCTGCTGATGTCCATGAAGTGGCACGACGTCAGCGGGAGACTGACGACAATCTTTGTCGTCAAGCTTCCTCCATGGGCATGCCTTTTGTCCCGCGTTCGCCTGATGTGCCTCTCCATCCTCCTCCCCGGAGATCAATGAGTGGCACCAGCAGGCCTACGGGGTGCCTTTTATGCCTGCAGACGATGAAGATGAAGAAGTCTATGTTGATGATCGCGAGGAGTTTGCCCCGCCTCCCTACCATGGGGATCCGGGTCAATCATCCTCCCACCCTCCGCCTCCTTACCCGGGTCCGGGACCCATTCCTAGTGACTCTAGGCCATCCGGCTCTGGTTACCACCACCACCCTCCACCTCCTCCTGATCATCGTACATCTTTGGCATCTGTTTTTTCTGCGGCTGATGAGCCACCTCGGGACTCCACTTTTGAGGAGGACGCGATGAGGACTTTTTTCCCTGACTACACTTCATATCCTCCATCGTATCCTCTGTCATATCCTCCTCCTGGAGGATACTGATTCTTGTATCCTTGTCTCTCTCTCCGTTTTTGGTACTTGTTGCCAAAAAGGGGGAGAAAATCCAACTTCTAGTTTGTGGTTCTTTCGTTTTTTCTTTTGGATTATTTTTGTTTTTGGCCACTATTGTGGCTTGTACCCTTTTTACCATTGTATGAAATAAAATGTTGGATTGTTATTCAAAGTAATATGATGGTCTTCTGGCCATCATCTTTTGTCCTATCAGTTTGTAATGTCTACTCTGCTATGAAGTAAAAATAATGTGTTTATAGTCATGTGCATCACAACTCCTGTTATGACACTTTTGCACCCCTCGGATGATTGTATTTAGCATGGTTTTTGTCACTATCTCTAAATGTGTTGCTCACATGACATATTATGTCAAGACGTTGGATTCACAATCGTGCACACATTTAGGGGGAGCCATCTACATACAATCATTCAAAAGAAATTTTCTATTGCAAATATATATCTTTTGATCTTAATTGTTTTGGCATCAATCACCAAAAAGGGGGAGATTGTAAGTGCAATCAACCCCAAGTGAGGGTTTTGGTGATTTAATGACAAAACAAATAAGGGTACTAACAGTTTTTGTTCCCAGTGTTTGATTAGAAGGAAACAGGAACTTAAGGAAGCACCAAGGACTTCATGCAACGGACGTATAAAATTTATGTAAAATCTTGTGTTGCATGATGTAATTCTTCCTTGTTCTTTTCCGCACAGGTACAGGTGTTTGCTATAGCTCAAGTCCTCTAATTCAAAAGCTATTTTTGAAAACCAAAAATCACGTTAACATTATTTGGCTGACCATGGTTTGGGTTGAGAAACCTAGAGTGTTCTTGCTGAAAAACAGCTGAACTTCTTCAACTGCAGCTGAGCTTTCCAGCTGAACTTAACTTCAGCTGTGATGAGCTTCTTCAGCTGCAGCTGAGCTTTTCAGCTGAGCTGGACTTCAGCTGAGTTGAACTTTCAACTCCAGCTGAACTTCAACTTTAGGTGTGGACCTCTCTGACCATACCCAGCTGAACTTGCCCCAGGGCAGCTGAGCTGGGGTTTTCTCTCCAAAACTCTCTGGTCTAGACCAGCTGAACTGGTCCTGGGGGGGCAGCTCAACTGGTCTCTGACCCTCTGACCTCTGATCTGCAGTCTGCCAGTCAGACTGGCAGTCAGGTCGCCAGGGGTGTCAGGGGGCGGTTCAACCGGTCCTGGCCTGTCTGACCCGCCTGCAGGTCAGTCTGCCAGTCAGACTGGCAGACAGTCTGCAGACCTGTCAGGGGGCGGTTCAACCGCCCTAGGGGGCGGTTCAACCGGTTTTCAACGGGGTTTTTGGTCAAACGACTAGTTTTTGAGCCGTGACTATAAATAGACCCCCCTCTCTCTCTCTCTTCTTCAAGACAGCTGAACACTCACTCATTTATTGCTCACCTAACTTGAGACAAAGCACTCATCTCTCCATCTCTCTCACACTTAAATCTTCCTCAAGATTCAACCTTGTTGGAGGAGCTCTTGGGTGTGAGGTTTGTGCTTGTGCTCACGATTTGGTTTTCCTCTCCCATCTCTCTTTCAAAGACTTGAGCTTGTGCAAACCCCTCTTGTGCGTTCTTGGTGTTCTTGAAACCCTAGGCTTCAAGATCTTTGAGGTTGCTTGGGAGTCTCCAAATTTGTGGACGACCCTAAGAAGTTTGTATCACCCGCTCTTTGAGCTAAGATAAGAAGAGATTGCCTTGACCTTTGTGGTCGGCTTTTGGAGGATTAGGGTTGAAAAAGACCCGGCCCTTTGTGGGCTCCTCAACGGGGAGTAGGACACCTTTGTGGTGTGGCCGAACCTCGGATTAAATCTTGTGTCTTGTGTTCTTGCTTGTTTCAACTTGAGATATTTTTACTTGCAAGATTGACATAAAGATTTCTCCGTAGAGTTTATCTAGAAGTAAAAATAGCCTTTACATATTCATCTTTTCATCCTCACTTAGCTATATCTTACTTCTCTCAAGAACTTGCGAAATACTTTTCGAGTAGATTTTAGTCTAAAGTTTTTAAAACAGTTGGATTGGTTCAGAGTGGTTCAACTTGCGCACGTAGCTGTTGAACCGGCCTGCACCAGTCCAACTGTGTATCTAACAATCTTTCGAAGTTTGTTGTGAAAATTTTCAGATTAGCCTATTCACCCCCCTCTAGGCTACTTTCACTTAGGGACTATGGTTACAAATTAACCAAAGTTTCTCTTCTATGTGATAATGAGAGTGCAATCAAGATGGCGGATAATCCCGTCGAACATAGCCGCACTAAACACATAGCCATTCGGTATCATTTTCTTAGGGATCACCAACAAAAGGGAGATATCAAGATTTCTTACATTAACTCTAAAGATCAATTAGCCGATATCTTTACCAAGCCTCTTGATGAACAAACTTTTAACAAACTTAGGCATGAGCTCAATATTCTTGATTCGCGCAATTTCTTTTGCTAAATTGCACACATAGCTCATTTGTATACCTTTGATCATGTCTCTTTCATATGCTATGACTAATGTGTTTTTCAAGTCCATTTCAAACCAAGTCATAGGTGTATTGAAAGGGAATTGGAGTCTTCGGCGAAGACAAAGGCTTCCACTCCGTAACTCATCCTTCGCCGTTGCTCCGCGCATCTCTCCATCTTTTTGGGAGAGTTCAAAGCAAAAGGACTTCGTCTTTGGTACAATCTTCACTCATTTATTTATGACCAAAGGGGAAGAAAGTACTTCAAGGGCTCTAATGACTCCATTTTTGGCGATTCATGCCAAAGGGGGAGAAAATATTTGCCCAAAGCAAAAGGACCGCACCACCACCTAATTTTAAAATTGGAGATTTTCAATTGGAAAATTTCAAATTGGTATCTTATTGTGTTCAAAAGGGGGAGAAAGTAGTATTTCAAAAATGATATATCAAAACCCTCTTGAACGCTAAGAGGAAGATTTCATTAAGGGGGAGTTTTGTGTAGTCAAAGGAAAAGCATTTGAAACAGGGGGAGAAAATTTCAAATCTTGAAGATGCTTTGCAAAATATTATTCATTTACCTTTGACTATTTGCAAAAGAACTTTGAAAAGAATTTACAAAAGAATTTACAAAAACAAAACATGTGGTGCAAGTGTGGTCCAAAATGTTAAAAACAAAGAAACAATCCATGCATATCTTGTAAGTATTTATATTGGCTCAACTCCAAGCAACCTTTTGCACTTATATTATGCAAACTAGTTCAATTATGCATTTCTATACTTGCTTTGGTTTGTGTTGGCATCAGTCACCAAAAAGGGGGAGATTGAAAGGGAATTAGGCTTACACCTATTTTCCTAATTGATTTTGATGGTTGAATTGCCCAACACAAATAATTGGACTAACTAGTTTGCTCTAGTGTATAAGTTATACAGGTGTAAAAGGTTCACACTTAGCCAATAAAAGACCAAGAATTGGGTTCAACAAAGAGAGCAAGGGATAACCGAAGGCACCTCTGGTCTGGAGCACCGGACTGTCCGGTGTACACCGGACAGTGTTCGGCGCACCAGAGGACTTCAACTCAAACTCGTCGCCTTCGGGAATTTCCAGAGGCGCTCCGCTATAATTCACCGGACTGTCCGGTGTACACCGGACAGTGTCCGGTGCTCCAAGGAAGAGCCGCCTCAGGAACTCGCCAGCCTCGGGAATTCGCAACGGCTGCTCCGCTATAATTCACCGGACATGTCCGGTGTACACCGGACTGTCCGGTGTAACTGCGAGGCAACGACTACTTCGGCGCCAACGGCTACTTGCAAGTGCATTAAATGCGCGCCAGCGCGCGCAGAAGTCAGGCACGCCCATGCTGGCGCACCGGACACTCTACAGTACATGTCCGGTGCGCCACCGGACATCCAGGCGGGCCCAAAAGACAGTGCTCCAACGGTCGAATCCCAACGGCTTTGGTGACGTGGCTGGCGCACCGGACATGTCCGATGTACACCGGACTGTCCGGTGCACCATACGATAGTCAGCCCCACCAAACGGCTAGTTTGGTGGTTGGGGCTATAAATAACCCCAACCACCCACCATTCATTGCATCCAAGTTTTCCACTTCTCAACCACTTACAAGAGCTAGGCATTCAATTCTAGACACACCAAAGAGATCAAATCCTCTCCAATTCCACACAAGGCTTTAGTGATTAGCGAGAGAGATTTGCCGTGTTCTTTTGAGCTCTTGCGCTTGCATTGCTTCTTTTCTTTCTCACTTGTTCTTGTGATCAAAACTCCATTGTAATCAAGGCAAGAGGCACCAATTGTGTGGTGGCCCTTGCGGGAAAGTTTTGTTCCCGACTTTGATTTGAGAAGAGAAGCTCACTCGGTCGAAGGGACCGTTTGAGAGAGGGAAAGGGTTGAAAGCGACCCGGTCTTTGTGACCACCTCAACGGGGAGTAGGTTTGCGAGAACCGAACCTCGGTAAAACAAATCCTTGTGTCACACTCCTTATTTGCTTGAGATTTGTTTTGCACCCTCTCTCGCGGACTCGTTTTTATTTCTAACGCTAACCCGACTTGTAGTTGTGTTTATATTTGTAAATTTCAGTTTCGCCCTATTCACCCCCCCCCTCTAGGCGACTATCAGTAAGCCACAGTCAAGGAAGTGGAGAACGACCCATTTATATTGCATCACATACTTTTGTACATCAAATCGTTCACATAGTTTTGTATATAATACTAGAGGGTCTTTCATCTCTAGATACTCCATCTTCAAGTCTGAATGGATGTGGCATATGAAAAAGTTGACAACTTTTGCCTTCTCATGAAGCTGTAGATCAGTGTCATTTGGTCACATCCAAATGATCATCTTTTCCAACTGCACTGTCTCCAGATGAAACTAGTAGTCGTGAGCCTAGTCAGTTAGTTCTTAACCATTCAGGACAAGCTCCAAAGAGTTAGTTTTGTTGTCTTCGACCATATTCTATCTTGTAAAATTAACATTAGGTTAGTTAGACATACCAATTATCCATAGCAATAATTTAAATCATCATATATAAAAACTAATTTTATGTACATTATTTTTTTATTTCTCGTAGAAAGAACATAGAAAAAATATCCATAGAGAGCATGCCTACAACCTAAATGTGTGGTGAGTATTTTATTAAATAAATTAAGAAGAAAACTTACTTAAGTACAATAATTATAGCAGAAGAATAATATAAATTAATCTGCATAAAAGGTTAAGAGAAACTGGTCTAAGAGCAACTACAAGAGACTCTCTATATTCTTCCTAATTAATATGAATATATATTTTCGTACAAAAAACCCCCTTCCAACAACTTATTTATATGGTTATCTAAATATAGTCATATTCTATTATGGTTTTCTCAGTATCCAAAGATAGAAACCGTGAATGTCTCTCTATAGTATAGATAAGATATAGAAAAACCGTTAGAGATCGAAAAGATATAGAAAATGTTTTTATGTAAATGACTCTTCAAATGAAAATTTAGAGAGTAAAATTTAGAAAGACTCTTTAAGATGCTCTAAAAGAGAGTGAATTCTGTAGCCCATAGAAAGCATTTACCAACGACTCTAACTACAACGTTGTAGCCTAGGCGTGCTCGACAATCCGTTAAGAGCTGATTTTATGGCTAGAGATTTAAATAGGATCCCTAGGGTTGTAAACCCTTTGCTATTACTCATTGTTATTAATAGCAAAGAGTTTTCTTCCTAGAGATGCCATGTAAATACATGGTCACTGAACCAACCCTAAGGATACTTCCAGCATGGCAGGCGCACATGCATACCTGTTAGGATAGGGCAACACAACCGCTAGGGCCTTGTGTCGTGGACGCGACTGGCGATGGTGCATGATGCGTAGACGGGCACATGTTGTCTTTGTCGCCATTTTTTTCTCATAAGCTAATTAGATCAAATTAACGTCGAGTACAAGTTCATTCACACATAATCAATCCATTGCAAATAACTGTCCATACAAAACAATCTACAATATGTTATGTTCTATGGTGTTTAGGATCGATTCCTATGTCCCTAGAATACCAATCCGTAATTGAAAGAAAAACTTTCTATTTCCGCCAGTAGATCTCTATCACTACTAGCTAAAAGTATGTCATCGACATACAGAATAAGAAAGATATACTTTCCTTTCTTAGAATTCGCATAAATGCAATTGTCTTCCTCGTTTTCCTCGAAACCAAACCTTTTGATAGTCTGATAGTCTGATCAAACTTGATGTACCACTGTCTGGAGGCATGTTTTAATCCATAAATGAACCTCCTTAAGTGACATCCCTTGTTTTTTTACTGCTCACGACAAAACCCTTTGGTTGTGCCATGAACACGTTTTCTGTTAACTCTCCATTTAGTGATGTTGTCATTACATCCATCTGATGGAGCTCTATATCAAATGAGACACTAATGACATAATGATCCGAAATGAATATTTTGTTAGGACATGTGAGAAGGTTTCATGGTAGTCAATGCCTTCTCACCGTGTGAACGTCATGGCCACATGTCCTTGTATCTTTCTATATTCCCTTTGGAGTCACGCTTGGTCTTATAGACCCACTAATTTGCGCTTCTCATAGTTGTTTCATATGTAGTGGGATTACCTTCTACATCGATGTGCTCACACATATAAATCTCATCGCTTTCTATGTCTACACCTTTGTTGTTGTTATTGGAGAGTTGTCGCAGTTGCTGTCTTCGTACCGTTGCCCTGTAGAGAAGCAGCAGGCATCGGGATCCGAGCCGCTGTAGGTTGTCGCGTTTCTAGACTCTCCGACGCCTAGGCGATGGGGGCCTCTGGTACTATGCTTTTGGGCTGAGGTACTAGTGTTAGTTTTTCTGCGACCCCTTAGTCATATATATGTAGCGTTGTGTGTCTGGGGGCTCCAACCGAGGTTAGCATGGGCCCTTCCGATCAAGGGCCCGATTAAAGGAACGATAGTTGGGTTAAGCCCAATCCAGTCTCTATTGACCGTCTGTAGTGGACACACCCAACACAATATGCATGTGAGCATGATAATTTAATATGAATTGAATAGATCTTCTAAACCATTTAGAGCGACCAAGAACATCATACCCTGTTTTTAATCTAGTAGACGAAAACGAAGTCGATGCTCGGCAAGTTCAGGAAACCTCTCAGTTTAGTAGAGAATTGGTGTACATCGATTCTACAACAACGTTTGGATAGAACCGTACTGATGACGTGTTGATTATCTGCATTGTCGTAGATCATATATCCGAACATTGAACCCTCCCGTGAAGAATGAGGGCGTGAGAAAGATATATAAGAGCTCATTTCCTTTTCCCTAACTATGCAAGTAAAATGGGAGATACAATGGTCAAAACAATGAAGATTTTTTATCTTGTCATTTATTATAAAGGTTAAAAATCCATTATAAAAATAAATCTGTTTAATATTAGACCCTAGGGTTTTAGCAAGATGCATAAGCCAAACAGCTGGATTTATGCTAAGTTGATTCATTGGAATAAACTGCTACACAACTAAGGTCTTGTTTGATAGAGTTCCTATAGGGCTAGTTTGGAAACTCAAATCTCTTTGGGATTGAAGGAGATCGAAGAGAAAATTAGTTCATTTCCACCTCAATCCCCTCCAACCCCGAAGAGGATTTGAGGTTCCCAAAATAGCCCTTAAGAGCTGATTTGGTGACCCGGGATCCCGGGAGGATCGGAAGGGATTGAGGGGGAAATTAGTTCATTTCCCCCTCAATCCTCCCGGGATCCCCTTGTCACCAAATCAACCCTAAAGGTTTCTCTAAAAGCTCCTTGAAAAAGTCTACCAAAGGGGAAGTTTTTTAATGTGCTCTCCCTAGAGAAAAAGGGAGAAACTCCTAAAAAAATTATTAGGAGTGGGGAGCTAGAAAAAGAAGCTTCTATCGGATTCTCTTCCATATTTTTTTCTCGTTGACGCTATATTATAGAAAAGCTGCAGGATAAGCTATATTTCAACTAAACAATGTGCTCTTCCTAAAGCTTTTACTAAAAATAAGAAATAAACTGTTCTATTTGCCTATAGGTGGCCAAACGGGCCGGGCTATATGGGCTAGCACGAAACACGACTATTTTGGCACGACACGAACACGGCACGACACGATATTATCGTGCCCGGGCCGGCACGAGGCCCATCATGGGCCGTGCTTGGGCTTAGAGGCAAGCCCATTGGGTAGCACGAGCACGACACGATTAGCGACGACCCATTTAGCCCGATGATTGGCCCGCTCGGCCCAGAAAGCCCAGCACGACCCGGCCCGGTCCATTTACGGCCCGACTACCACTGCCAGACGTCCAGACAGGAGACAGCCCAATATAATTAATTCGACAGACGCAGATGGCAAGTCGGCAGCGAGCGCGTTAGCGCCCAAACGACCCAGGCCAGTCTAACCCTAAATCCCTAATACATAATCGGCGGCCGGCCACAACCCACAGCACTCCGCACTCAGCATACGCCACGCCAGTACGTAGCGCACTCACGGTCTCACGCACAGTCGCAGCCCGCAGCGCAGTTGGTCGAAAACCTAACCCTAAGCCGCCAGCCGCCACTTCTCCAGCCGCCGCCGCCCGCGGGTTTCCCTCGCCACGACGCTAGACGCCAGTACGCCACTTCTCCAGCCGCCAGACGCCAACTTCTCCAGCCGCCAGACGCCACTTCTCCAGCCGCCGCCACCTGCGCCAGCCAACAGCCGCCGCCACCTGCGCCAGACGCCACTTCTCCACCTGCGCCAACCCACTCGGCAGGCTCCAGTGCCCTCCAGCCGCCACTTCTCCAGCAAGGCGCCAAGCATCGAGTGCTCAGCAGCCCGCCAAGGCGCCAAGCGCCAGCCGCCCAGAAGCCCTTCAGCATCGACCGCAGTCCGCCAAGGCGCCAAGCGCCAGCCGCCCAGAAGCCCTCTAATGGAGACTCGCGAGGAGGTGCTCGGATCTCTTCCACCGCGCCAAGCATAGAGTGCTCAGCAGAGGGAGCGGGTTCGGCGCTCGCTCGTCTCTCACGCGGCACTACGTCCTGTTCCTGCTCCCGCCTCCTTTACTGCAGCAACGCCGCCATCGACTAATTCCCCTTCAAATGGTACTGTTTCCTTTCCCGTGCGTGTGTTGCTACTACATACTGTTGCTTTAGTACGTGCGTGTGTTGCTAGTACGTATATTTGCTTTGTATTTTTCTCAAAATTAGTGTAACTGAAACATGTAATAACAGTGAGGCTATTTGGTTGGCTAATATTGGAATGCTATTTTCTCCAGGTTTGTCTAGTGATGATGTTGACAATAATTGCAATGCAGAAGGGGAAGACACAGTGTTGGGTTCAAATCCCTCATGTCCTAATAGTTTGGATGGCGAAGGAGCAAGTCTTGAGAGCACCGCGGGTGGTGACAACAAGAGAATGAGAACCAGAGCATCGACATCTGAGGTTTGGAAATATCTAAAGCCTCTATTCAAAATCTTAAATGGTAAGCAAGTCAGGTATGCTGCCGTATGTAAGATTTGCAATGTAGAACTGTCTGCTAAATCTACTGGTGGTACTGGTCATTTATTGAGGCATGTTGCTGCTTGTACTAGAAAGGCTGAGGCTGCTGGTTCATTATCTCAAACTCATTTACATTACACTGTTGATGGTCATGTGCATCATTTTGAGTATGATCCTGTAAATGCTAGGACTCAGTTGTGTCGGTTGATTGCTAGACTTGATCTTCCATTGAACATTGGTGCTACCGATGCTTTTGAGGAATATATTAGGTTTGCTCATAACCCTTGTTTGTGAGGACTACTCCATCATCATCACCGTCTGTTTCTACTGGAACTGTTTTTAACACACCTATTTCGAGCACAATTTCTGAGTTATCATCTTATCTAGATAGTGATCCTCTTACTGAGTTTGATGATTCATTTAGTGTACTTAGTTGGTGGCGTGATCATAAAAGAACCTATCCAATTTTATCAATTCTAGCTAAAGATGTCTTAACTGTGCCTGTATCCACTATTTCTTCTGAGTCAGCTTTTAGTTTATGTGGCAGGTTGATCGAGGAACGACGATGAAGTCTAACACCAGAACATGTGGAGATGTTGTCCCTGTCCAAGGATTGGGAGCAAGCAGCTGTTCGGCAGCAACACTGTGTTGAGAACAAAGATCTTGAAGAGCTAATGGAAAACATGTATCTTGATGCACAAGAAGGATCGACTTGTGTTGGTGGTGGAGATGGACATGATCACTAAAAGAGCTAGGTTGTACTCTTTTTTCCTTTAGGGTTTTGTCCCCATGTAGTTAAAATGGGGTTTTACCTAAAGGTTTTTAACGAGGCAACCAATCTAAATAGCTCTTTATAAAGTACGGTGATCTATTTTTTGATGTCTCATGTATGGCTGATTGGCTGATGCCTGATTATTGTATACTTGTATGGCACTATGGCTGATTGTATGCTTATGTTTATTGTGTACTTGTATGGCAGTGGCACTATGGCTGTTGGCTGATTGTATGCTTATGTTTATTGTGTACTTGTATGGCACTATGGCTGATTGTATGCTTATGTTTATTGTATGCTTATTGTATCTTTATAAAGCACTATGCCTGATGATTGTATACTTGTATTTGTATGGCACTATGGCTGTGTTGAGAACAAATTAGTGTATTGTATGGTTCATAGTTGTATATTGTATTCTTAGTTATCGAACCTGTGTATTACATACATATTTGCTATTTGCATGGATGTTTGACATGTGGGTATAGGGCCAGCACGACACGAAAGCCCAGCACAGCACTATGGTCCGGCACGACCCGATTAAAGCCAATAATGCCGGGCTTGGGCTACGGCGTAGGGCTAAGTGCCGGCACGGCACGGCCTGACAATTAATAGTGTCTGTGCCGTGCCTCGGCCCATCTAATTTGGTCCGGCCCATGACGGGTTCGGGCCGTGCTGGCACGGCACGGCCCATTGGCCACGTATATATTTGCCTAACTCAGCGTGTTGTGCATTTGGGCCGCTGTTTTTCCCCCCGAGTGAGCAACAGTGGGGTCTCAACATGGGCCGCCTATGTAGCTCAACACTGAAATGCGGCAGACGCGTGGGTGGTCGGAGCTGGGGCCTCAGCTTGATCCCAGGCTGCCGTTCGCGGAATCTCTCTTCCCACTAGCGACGACTGGGCGACCTCCGCCGCCACACTAAACCCTACTCCAGGTGCCCAGGTCTGCGTCGGGCCCTTGCCGGCGACGAGCACCCGCTAGGTATGTCTATCCCGTCTCTTCCCTTGGTGCTGCGCGAAACCGAGCACCCAAACCCTAACTCAAGTTATCTGGTTATTTGTGTTCGGATCTGACCTAATACTACAACATAATATATTATGCTTACTAACTTCGACTTTACTGCAAAAATTACCGTATGTACATGTGTACACTCATGTTCTTTACTGGGCTCGCCCCTGATTGGTAAGGAACCCTGACCTGCTTCGACGCAATTTGTTCTTACTAGCTCTGCTACGAGCTATCGGATCCAAATTTCCCAGAACGGTTAATAGATTTTTTGTTCATTTGAACGCCCATCCAACGCTAAGTTCGCACCTCACTGAGTAGCGATTAGCAGTTAGGACTTGATGCATCTGTGTCATTATATTATGAAATTTGTGTTGATCGCTGGTCTTGCCTGCCCATGTGTTCCCAATTGGCGATGCTATGCTAGAGAGGAAGAATGCTTAATGCTGTTTCTCATGTAGTTAGTGTTGAGTAAGTAAGCACTGAACAAAGACACTAGGTTTATCTTTCCAGTTACCACTGTGCGGTTTCCAAGATGGCTCGCCGTGGATTGATGGAACAGGACTTAAGCAAATTGGATGTGACAAAGCTTGACCCACTGTCACCTGAAGTTATCTCACGCCAAGCAACAATCAATATTGGTATGGATGCAATCTGTTTACCATGGTTGTATGGTTCTCGGATTTGATGTCAGCACACCTGATCTATTGATTTATTTTGTTTCTTTTAAGTTTTCTTATGCACAAAAACTATTTTGATCTCTAGAATAATGATCCAGCCATTCGTCACTAGCATTAAGCTCTTTGTGTGTGGCACCATGCAATCCTACATTTCATGCAGCCCTGTACCTCATGACTAATAATTCTTGAGTTTCATGTCTATGCTATTACTTATTTTCTGATACTTAAAATGTTGGACCCATCCTCTTCCTTCTGGATGCATCTGCTTAAGCTTTTTCTCCCGAACTGAAATCTCATGTGTCATGTTCACCTAATATTGCGATGAAACTTTGTTATTTGTTGTTGTCCCACATCACTACTTTTACTGGTAAGATATGTGGTTACTTTTTATATGATGATTTGTGTCTAATAGAAATGTACATGGTGCATTCTATAATGCATATAAATACAAAAAAACCTGTGATTTTATGAACAATCAGTCACTTTTGTTTGTAAAGCTTATTATGGATTTGGAAATGGCCTGTATATGTATTCAAATTATGCGAAATGAGAACTCCTGCGATAGCATAATATTTTTTTTTCTACAAATATCTCAGGTACCATTGGCCATGTGGCTCATGGAAAGTCTACTGTTGTGAAGGCTATATCCGGAGTTCAGGTGTGATTCACATATTCTAGTATAATATTTGTTTTCAAGCATTGGGTCCAAGTCATGTCTTTGGTGTCAGTTTTATGTGTCATCTTTCTGTATCTGCTTATGTGTTCACCACATTACTCCGGCATTTGATGATTATACACACATTTTAGAATTTGGTACATTAGTGAGCAAACTGCTCTGGAAGGTTCGAAATTCATTACAATACATGTACAATTTTGTTAAATATATGGCTCAGGGAACTTTCTGGGAGTTTATTTGATATTAGTATATATTACTGTGACATACAAATTGTGGTTTGTGCTTTTGTTTCTTAGCATATGTTACAATGACATAGACTGGTTAGGAACTTTTTTTTTGAGTCCCAATCATTTTTCACCATGTTTGTGCTTGGTATGTTATTTGTTTTCCACAAATATTTTGATGGCTAAGTTTTGCCTTGTAGACTGTTCGGTTCAAGAATGAGCTGGAACGTAACATTACTATAAAGCTGGGCTATGCTAATGCAAAAATCTACAAATGTGAGGATGACAGATGTCCACGACCAATGTGCTACAAGTATGCTTACCATACACTGAATGTCAGAGTTCTTTATTAACATCATCATATATTTCTATTTTGTCACTTGTTAATAATGAAGAGTCAGCATGATTGCTCTAAGCTTTGACCTCTTCTGAATTTTGTGTTCATACAATTCATTTACTGGTTTATATCTTTCAAAGACCATGCTCAAACTCTCCAATGACTAGTTGTAAAAATTGTATTAGATAGGAGTATTATTTAGCATTTGATGATCAAATGTGAAGAATTATATGCTGTGTCATGACTCATGACGCCCTTGTTCACCATCTGTTGATTATGTTTCATTTTAATTAAGGGCCTATGGAAGCGGAAAAGAAGATAGCCCTCTATGTGATGTGCCTGGATTTGAAAACACTAGAATGAAGCTCCTGAGACATGTTTCTTTTGTTGATTGCCCGGTATGATAAAATATTTACCACTTCTCTCCTAGCATTATTCTGTTGTACTAGTTTTTAAATATTCCAGGCCTAACTATACCGTGCCACTTCAAATCCTTGTTAATATGGATGCAACCGAACAAGTGACAACTTGTTTTGCATTATGTCAATTTTGATCATGGAGTTGTAGTTGCATTAAGCTTGTAATTGTTAATGACGTTATGTTACAAAATGGTTATCTTAATTTCTTTGACATTTCATTTGATATTGATCAATTATGATATAGAAAATAATTGTATGTTTCAACAATACCTATCTCCTTGAATAGGGACACGACATTCTCATGGCTACAATGCTTAATGGAGCTGCTATCATGGATGGAGCTCTTCTTTTGATCGCAGCAAATGAAAGTTGTCCACAGCCTCAGACATCTGAGCATCTTGCTGCTGTTGAAATCATGCGCCTTCAACATATCATCATTCTGCAGAACAAGATTGATCTTATCCAGGAAAGTGCAGCAATGAATCAACATGAAGCAATCCAAAAATTCATCCAGGTCAATACTCAGTGTGCCTTTGCGGCACCATCCAATACTTATCACCATCTCTCTTGTTACAGTGTCTTCTCTTTCTTGGTCTGACCCTTCTTTGCTCATTTGATCAGGGAACAATAGCTGAAGGTGCACCTGTGGTGCCTATATCTGCCCAGCTGAAATACAACATTGATGTTATTTGCGAATACATTGTGAAGAAAATCCCCATCCCCGAAAGGAACTTTACCTCGCCTCCCAACATGATTGTTATTCGTTCCTTTGATGTTAACAAGCCTGGTTCAGAGGTTGACGAAATTAGAGGTGGTGTAGCTGGTGGCAGTATCCTCAGGGTATGTATATCTTAGTCATGGTGCTACCATTCTGTTCTCCATTATGTTTAATATGAACAAAATAGCAATGGTTTTGCTACAGGGAGTTCTTAGGGTGAACCAGAAGATTGAAGTTCGCCCTGGCATTGTTATGAAAGATGAGAATGGAAACATTAAGTGCACGCCAATCTACTCAAGGATTGTCTCACTCTATGCTGAGCAGAATGAGCTCCAATTTGCTGTCCCAGGAGGGCTTATTGGTGTGGGAACAACCATGGACCCAACTCTAACGCGTGCTGATAGGCTGGTTGGCCAGGTTCTTGGTGAAGTTGGTTCACTACCTGATGTTTATGTAGAGCTTGAGGTTTGTAAAAATATTTGCTTCTTCATGATATAGATGAATAGAAATAATATCTCCTTCACTACCTGATGTTTGTGTAGAGCTTTAGGAGGTATGTCATTGAGCATTTGCTTTGCAGATCAATTTCTTCCTACTCCGGAGGCTGTTGGGTGTGAGGACGAAAGGTACAGAGAAGGCAGGGAAGGTGTCGAAGCTCACCAAGGGCGAGATCCTCATGCTTAACATAGGATCCATGTCCACAGGCGCCCGTGTACTCGCCGTTAAGAACGATCTTGCCAAGCTACAGCTCACCGCGCCTGTCTGCACGAGCCGAGGAGAGAAGGTTGCTCTGAGCCGTCGTGTTGAGAAGCATTGGCGTCTCATCGGATGGGGCCAGATCCAGGCCGGTACAACACTTGAAGTACCACCCTGCCCGCTCTAAAGCGTCATACACAGACGTGAGCTTAATTTGTGTGTGCCAAAGAAAAAAAATGAGTTTGTTGTTAGTATTGTCTTTGTGTTACTGCATATCCAAAGCCTTAGGCCATTCTAGTTTAATTTTGTTTCGTTCAATTTTGGAGGCCACTTCCATTATGATTCCTGTGAACATTAGCAGGTCAGAAACCAGTACTGTGAACATTATGAGTACGACGTGTGGATCAGTATTGCCAATGTCTTGCTTTCACACCAAATTTTAGACTTGTATTCGTAGGGTTCTTGAAAGTAATGTCCAGAGGAGAATTGAGCTAATCTAAAATTCTCATAAATTTAAAACTCATAACTCAGTCTATTTTACCTTCAGTATCTAATAATATTTTTTAACGGTAGTTATACCAACGATTTGAACCTTTAGTTTTGACGGTGTTAAGTCTAAGTATAATTATAAATGTAAATGCATAACGTAAAATAAGAAAGTAACACAATGACATTTTTTAAGAGATCAAGATTATTTTTTTGAGTAAAGTACACTAGTGGTTCACAAATTTGGCAAGCCATGTCACTTAGCCCCTGGACTTAGAAAACTTGAAATTGGCTCTTCAAACTTTGTCAGCTCTCAGCTCATGCAAAACCATACAGAGCCAGTTTACAAAACTAGATGCTAACGTTGTATGCCACGCCAAAGCTACTTAGGATCCCTAATTTGACATGTTGTGTGATTTGAGTCTCCAAACTTAAATATTATGTCACTGGAGTCCTCAAACTTTTATTAGTATGCTCTAACTTGGCACGACACATCATCATTATATTTTAATGAGTGGTATACATTTTACAAAGGTACATCTTTATCGTGTGCACCTTAACACAATCTTTTCACAAATTCCATACTCAAGCATGTGTGTAAGCTTGAACCTAAATCATTTAAGCACACATGTGTAGAGAAAATTATCACTACTAAATAAATTTTTATGGTGCTTATTCATATCATAATGACAAAATTTAAAAGTTGGTTAAGCGACATAAAATCCAAAGCAAGTTAACAATTTACACTAGTGTGAAGTGATACCTTGGATTATGCTTAGTTTTCATTTGTTTGTAGAATTATCATCAATACCAAAAAGGGAGAGATTGAAAGGCCATTGCTTTATTTTGCTGAATGGGTGATAACTTAGGTGGGTCAATATGTTTTTATGTTGAGATACACATGATTTAGTCTATAGGTTCACTAGGGTGAGCAACTCTAATCATGTAGATAGGATGTTTAAAGATAAAGATAAAGATATTATCGGGGAAATGATCTCCGGTCCTTGGGACCCACCGGTCAGTGAGCACACTAGGGGAAGGACCCATGGTCGCTAGGGTCCGCCGGTCAGTTGGGAGAGGGGTATGCATCAACCCTAAAAGGACTCGCCCCCGGTCGAACCCCGCGGCACCGAGCTCGGGGTCGGGTGTGCCGAAACCTGACAGGGGAGGCCGGTGTGAGGAAAGGGAACCACTCGAGTGGATCCAGCGCCCGGCCCCAGACTGACACGCCATAAATAGGCGACCGCATCTAACCATGCCTGACACTAAGCCACAACGCGGTGCCGGTACGCTTGCCACTCATGACCAAGGAGCACCTCGGGCCACATAGCACTTATGACCTACGAGCCCCTCGGACTGCGACGCATTAATGGCCAGCGCACCCCTCGCCCTACGACACAATTATGGCCTTTCAGACTAGGCATGAGTCTGCAGACCTCCCACATGGCACTACACGACGGGCTGCGTCGAGCCCTAGGCTACGAAGGCCAGGGGTCGGTGTAGCCTAAATGATGACGCCTGGGACCATCGTCGCCCCCACATTCGCCACGGTAAATACGACACAGCCAGGCAACCCCGAGCTCAACGAGTACGCGTGACTCCACTCGGGGTAAAACGACTCGTTTTACCCTTGCCTTATGACTCCTTCCTAGGGAAGCCATTGCTGGCCGACCCCTCTCCTAGCCTATAAATGTGAGAGGCTGGCGTCCAGGCAAGGGGATTGAAAGAGGAGAGCTCTTCGGACAACCGAACGCCTTCAGATGGACATAAACCCACAAGGAAGAATAGGGGGAGGAGGAGCGCCGTCGAGGACCAGAAAGACTAGGAGGAGGAGTGCCACCGAGGACCAGGAGCCTTGCCGAGCCAAGACTTAGCAATGACTCCACACTGCACCTTCTAAGCTTCATTTCAACCCCGATAAAGAAACTTGGGAGCCTCTCATCCCTCTCTCAATCGATTGTAACACCTACTATGAGTTTGACCATCAATTGTGCCAGTAGCGCAAGCCACCGCTGACTGTAAGTTAGGACATTTTACCCGAACTAGTATAAACCTTGCGCCCTCTTCGCACACCCTCCGGAGCCTGAAACGCGTACAATGAATTTACTTTTAGAAGTGAGGTATGAAACACCTACATATATAATTTTGTAACATATAAACCGGATGTTGACGTGCCATGCCACATTAGAGCAAAATAATGAAAGTTATGAGACTCAAGTGACATAGCATTTATGTTCGGGGACCCAAGTGACACAACATGCCAAGTTAAGGACCTCAAGTGGCTCCAACGTAGCATGCCACGTTGGCATTTGGTTTTACAAACCCAGCTTTGAACAATTTTGCATGTGCTGATAAAGGTAGAGTATTTGTTTTCCTAGTTTTCTGAGTTCGGGGGCTAGACACATCATGCCAAGTTCGTGGATCGCTAGTGTACTTTACTCTTTATTTTTTGTTGTACTATAGAAAATCAAAGTAATTATACAAATGTAAATACATAATGTAAAAATAAAAAGTAATGTAACAATGTTTTTTCCTAAAGTTGTTAGTGATGGAGCCGAGGCCTGGCTTACCCGGGCACGTGCACGGCTTCGGTGGCCTAGGTAAGGCTCAACCCAAGTCACTCGAACCCTAGGCCTCTCGGCCCGGCTCTGCCTCGAAGCCACGTCACATCTACCTATTGCCCGCGTGCGCACACCTCCCCTCCCCTCCTCGCGCATCGAGGCTACAATTCTTCACAAGCGACCATGTGGACCCTCCAGCATTTGTCACTGACCCGCTCCTCGAGTGGGTGCGTAAGGCGCACTGGTCCATGGGCGACTTCAGCGTGTAGTGCTTCCACATGGCAAGATGTGTGTCCTCTCTATCGATGGTGCCGCGTGCACGATCGACATAATCTTAGGCTCCTGGTCGATGCGACGCTGGTGCACTTGTAGGCCACAGAGCGTCGGTAGCCTCGTGGCATAGCTCGTTGACTTCTTTGATGTGGTGGTGCAGTTTGGAGGGCGTCTTGGCAACATTGTTGTTCGCGCGCGGGCGATCTATGTGTAGCGTTGACGAGGTGATGACGTTCCTCTGATGTGGCATGTGGTGTTGTCTAGGGCAGTTGCTGCCTTGCTGGCATATTGTCGCTCCCTCCTCATCCTTTGGCAGGGTGCTTGGGCACCTCACGCTCCACGGCACGGTGCGCCCCATGCTGGTCCCCTTCTACGACCTGGCGACACAAATGAGGAAGGTTGTTGCACCGACCGTGGCACCCTCATCGGTGGCTAGGCCGATGGGTGAGTTATCCACAACCACTCAAAGCACTAGTTGGATCTTCCACAAGCACCAGTGAGAAATCACTGAGCTCCTAATCCTCATTAAAAGTCTAGATGATGCGATCACCATGAGTAACAACTATAATATCTTTGGAGGCCATGTAACAACTGTTATTGGCTCTTTACTTGTCCCTGTCCCCACTTCGTCTTGATCATCTACTTCTACTATTTGTGAGCTCTTGGTTTATCTAGATATTGACGATACGATGCCACTTCTTATGAGGATGATTTAAAATCCCCCTCTAGTGGCATGAGTATAAACTAACCTATCCAATACTAACATCATGTCAGTTTCTATGTCTAGTATCTCTTTCAAATCTTATTTAGCTTCACTGGTTGAATAATTAAAGTGGTTGAATAATTAAAGAGCGGCGACAACGTTTGTTACCTTAGACTTTGGAGATGTTTATATGCATAGGATTGAGAGCTAGAACAAAGAAGAGGGCAACATACTATTGAGAACAAAGAGCTTGAACACACATTCAAAAGCTTGTACCTTGACGAAGATGTGTTGGTGCTACTTAGTGAGACAGAGGGAGAGTGTGGAGTCTGAGTTTGTCACGAGAATGTGAGTTTCTGACTATAATACTTGTTTACGAGTTCAGCAATGATTTAAAATATTAATTTAAAATTTTGTTACACTTTCCCCCCTTTTTTGAGTTTCTCGTGAGGGTAGGGTTTGTTTATAGATACTTTTAACGACACAAAATTGCATAAAACAATTATTTTTTGCTGATTCTATTGCTTTAGTTGTTTGCTGGTTCTATGATGTTGTGACTTCTCTGTGTGAACTTGTGATCAGTGAGACCGTGACCGTGAACACGAGAATATTAACACCCCCCCCCCTAATTAACACATGTTAACTGTAAAATGAATATAAGTGAAATTTTGTTCCTCCGAGTAATTCTAAGTATTTTGAAGCGCCTTCACGGTAATCGTGTTTTTTTAGGTAGCTCGACATGGAAAAAAGATACTGTGTCTGATATGGATCCGTGCCATTCCTGGCGTCTAAAGTCGCCAGCACGACACAGCGGCCGGCCGGACGCTGTCGGAGTCGGGCACGGC
Source organism: Zea mays (assembly GCF_902167145.1). Lineage (NCBI taxonomy): Eukaryota > Viridiplantae > Streptophyta > Magnoliopsida > Poales > Poaceae > Zea > Zea mays. The sequence continues at coordinate 212,618,692 of NC_050097.1, forward strand.
ACGGCGCGCGCGCGCGAGACGCGGACCAGTCACCAGAGGCAGTGGCCCGAGGAGCGCGTCGTGGCGTGCGAGTGCGCGCTGCCTGTCGTGTCGCCGGCCGCGGACTCCGCTCGTGAGAGGCTCCAGCAGACAGCTATTGGAATAGGCAGGCAGGTGCGAGTGGTGCTGCCGTGCTAATGTCTTTTCAGATTTGACCCTTCCTCGGTGTCTTGAGCGGCGGCATCGTTTAGGGAATTGACCAATCGTCCTGCTCACGTACGGACACCTGCAACTCTGCACGCGACATTTCTCCGTGGTTCAACCGTGCAAGCAAACAGGACAGAGCATGTCCCGAAAGATTGCGGAATATCGCTGGCTGTAGATAGCACTGATGACTGCTGCCGAATCGCTGGTGAGCGACAGATTGGATGGGAGATCCAGATCACGCGATGGGTTGGGTACCCGTCGGTACTGGTACGGTGCCTGCCGAGTTGCTGTACAGCACATTTCGGCCAGGTCACATACATTCCAGACTAAGGCTATCCGCACTCATGAAACCCTAAATTTCTACTCTAAAAGTAATATTTCATTCTGGTCAGCAAGATTCTCTACTCTATCCTATAATACTCCGCGTTCATATTTACTCTAAATATCTACCCTATACCAACTACCATATATTCTATCATTTTCCCCCACACTTTTTTATCATTTTTTCCCACACATATACCACTAGCGGCAGCCGTCACGTACTCACATGCACCGGCAGCAGGTTTAGCGCATGCGCTGTATTTGAGGTTTCCAGCGTGGAGAGAGAGTGTAAGGTGAGGTTTCCAGCTCCCCACTGCCGCACTTTGTAAAAGTTTAGGGGAGCATTTCCAGCTCCCCAATGCGCCCAGCCTAAATGCAGCATGCAAGGCGTACGGTACGGCTACCGAGAAGGGCAAAAATGGCAAGGCACTGCACTGGGACTCAGGTCAGGGTGCCATGGCAAGCAAAATGCAGAATTGCAGATGCAGATCGATCGGTAAAGCCGACAGACACACACAGCGCTCCGAGCCCCGCCGCCCGGGAAAAAGCCCAGACAGACGTATGTATCACTTTACATAGCCAAGCGCCGGTGGTGGAATTTACAGGTCAACCGACAGCGTCACCATCCCAGATGACTGGCGCCTTAGCATGCGTTTGCGCCCACTGTGCTTAGGAGCTGTTCGTTCGCTTTAAACACAGCAAAAATGCAAGCTCTGAACAAAGGTGCCCTTGCTGCTTCACCTTTCAGGCATGCTTATGAGCATGTCATACCTGAAGGTAGTAAAACACACACAACAAGCGTATTCACAACAATCTCGGATATTGGTTCACAGCAATTAATGAAAGTTTCGATCATCAACAACAAAGCTTACAGATAAAGAAGAAATCCCGCGGACAAGGTGGTTCCTGTGTGAGTGGCGTCAGTCAAGCGAAGTCGATGTAGGCGAGTGATGAGGGATCCCCCGGCGGCCGCGCGCTCGCGGCTTCCTCCTGTGAGTTGGTTCTGAGCTTGGTCCCCCTCTTCTTCGTCGACTTCGCACCCGTGGTTCTCGCTTCTCTCCCCCTCTCCTCGCTTGGTCTTCTTCGTGCTGGGGGATGGATTTGTCTCGTCTGGACTTTCGGCCGGGGGTGCTTTTTGAAGCTGATGTTTGGCACCGGTTTTCCTCTCCTGTTTGCCCCGGAAGCCCGCGCTCCCCATTGGCATTCTGGCTTGTTGTCTCGTTTGGAAGATGCATCTTCAGGCTTGATCCTGTCTCGGTTGGTCACATCCTTCAAGCTGCTTTTGGTGGTTCTGCCAGGGGATTCATGGTCCTCCCGCTTGCCGATCGGGTTTTCCGTTTCTCGGTTTCCTCCAGGGATGTTGGGTTCCACATCTACAACTCCAGATGCATCGCTCGTTCTGAATTCAAAGCTTTCTTCAACTTGTGGAACTCGGGGGGACCAAATTGGAACTATGAGCTCAAGCTATTCCTTCAGGAGGAGAATGCCAACTGGTGGCTTGTCTCGGGCAGGAAAAAAATCTCATTCGCCGATGTGGTTAGGCGCCCGCCTTTGACTGGTGCAAATGCTGTTCCAGTTCGTCGACTTCGTCGTTCTTCCTGTTCAGCTGGAAAATTGATTGCTCCGAGGACTTCTGTTTTCAATAGATTGGGTTTCCCCTTCGGAACTCGGGGTCCGAGGTCTCCTGCCAACTCTTCGACCTCGGGGGCCTCGTCGCGTGATCTTCATCGTGAGTCTGCCCCTGCGGCGTGTTCTCCCAGGCCTAACGGGTGCAGGAATGGGCGCGGATGTTGGGGCTGTGATGATTGCTCCCTTTCAAATTCAAAGTCAATCTCAAATTCTTCTGTTGGGCGGCATTGGCCTCGTAGGTTGCAGTGGCGGCCCATTCTGCGTAACGGGCCCCTCAGGCCTGTGCTTGGGCCTGGAAGAACGGACTTGTCGGGCTCGGCTACTTCAGCCTTGTTCTGCCTTTTTTGTAAAGCCAGGGGGCATTTGGAATTGTTCTGCAAACGTAAAAAATCAGAATTTGGTTTCCCTCTCTCCTCGTTCCCTTCCTTCGAAAGTATCTGTCCTTTGGAAGGGTCACTCCGTCCCTTGGACTTCGGGTCCTGGTTCCGCTCATCCTCCAGGTCTCTGACAGGTGGGACTCCACCTTCATTTGCCTCCTTCGGTGAATTCGCCAAAGCGGTTTCATTATTAAAAAAATCGGAACAGGCGCCAGAGACGTCCTTGGAGCTCGCGTTGGGTGTCACTTCAACAAAACCCCAACCTGCTTCTCTACCCTTTGCTCTCCGGCGATCGTCTGAGAATCTGTCAATGGCGTACCGGCGTGTGGACCCGGGGCCGTTCCTCCCTCTAGGATTCAGCGCCGCGGTGGTCCAACATCGTGGGATTATGGTCAGGTCAGTTTCGCAGCGTTTGCCGCCATTTCATGAGGACTGGGCGATTATAAATATCCATCCTTTACCGGAGCACGAGGTCTTGTTCCCTGCGGTTAGGGATGTGGTCAGGGAATACCTTGTGGAGCATCAGAGGGTTGGTGTCCGTGCCATTCAGCGCTCACATTTGGGACAAGTGTTGGTGCAATTCCGTAGTGTGCTGGAGCGGGATAACTTGGTTCTTCTTGGTCCCCAGCAGTATTTGGACGCTACATTCACCGCGGTCCGTCACAATGATGCCTGGAACCACCGTGCCCTTCTCTTCAACCATGAATGTTGGCTTATGCTTCTGGGCTTTCCCTTGGATTATCGTTCTTCGGAGTATCTGCAGGCCGCCATTGGGGCATTTGGGAGACTGGTTCTGTGGGAGGAGGACCGAAGCAATATCTCTAGAACCCTGCTCCGTGTTCGGGTCACTTCGCTTGAGGAGGTTCCTCAATTTATTGTTTTTTCGGAGGCTGAGGGTTTTGTTGGGGATTCCTGGACGGTGCAATGTGAAATTATCCAACAGCTTATGCTTGGCGGTCAGGCTCAGGATGAGGACCCCATCCCTCCGCCACCTGAGGATGGTCATCAGCTCCCCCTGGCCTTCTTCGGGTTGGGCCAACCTTTGCCCCCGGCTGGGCTCGACCTTAACTTTCCTCCGGAGCCTGAGGGTGGAGTGTTGCCGGCTCAGCAGGACGACTTGGGGCAGGGAGAGTGGGATCAGTGGATTGTGAATGAGCAGCCCGCTCAGCAAGACCCTCAACCCCCCTTGCCAGATGAGCAACTAATTCAGCAGGAAGAGCTGCAACACAGCAATCAACATTCTGGCTTGTCGTCTGACAGCTCCACTGGTGCTGCTCAGCTTGCACCCCCCGCGAATGGTCATCATGCAGTAAATGGTCATGCTCTGATTGGGAACGGAATGGAATTCAATGCTGGCCCCTTCAATGGGCCGCAGGAGGTTGATGGACCACCACCTCAGGTGGATCAGGCCCAGGATTTGGAGGTTATGCCCCCTCAGGTCCAGGTTGATGTGCCTAACAACATTCACCATCAGAATCTGGAGATGAATCTCATGCTACACCAGGACTGGCAGCCTGACCCCGTCTTTCAGTTGATTGAGGAGAGAAATAGAGCTGTCCAGTTCTCTAGGCTCTGGGCAAAATTCTTTGCTCCGGCTGGACCGACTGATCACTCGGTGGGTGTCCCTGAGAAGTGGGCACCTTTTTTCATTTCGAATCTTCTTCAGCCGGAATCCTTCAACTGGTCAAAGACTTTTCTTCTGTCAGGTATCCCTTTAAAGTTGCAGGAGCAAGGTGTGAATTCCATCCCTTTTGTGGTTCCTAAGGATTGCCCAGTTGACCCCTCCCTGGGGGATGTCACCTCTAGGGCCTCCAAGGATTCCACTGGTTCTGGTGGGCTGACTCCAATCATTGTGGAGACAGGGCTCAGAAGAAGCAAAAGATTGAAGGAATCGCGTGACGGGTTCAGGCATGGGGCATGTCCAAAAAGGAACTGCCTCATGTGCCAGCATAACTTCGATGGCCCACCCCCGCTATCCTCCAAGGTGCTGCGGAATCTGGGAACCAGGCTTTGCAACCTGTCTGAGGAGGACCTGTCTGAGCAGAGGCTGAAGCAGAAAAAATCGTCTTTAGGACCTATTGGGCCGCAGAAGGTTGACAGGAAGGATCTGACAGATGAGAAAACTGATGATTCTTCTGATGAGGATCAACAAGATAATCATTAGGTGGATGCTGGGGGATCTGGGCTTGTGTGTGAGCCCCATTAACTTTTGGATGTACTTGATCCTTCTTTTGGTTCTTGCAGGACTTTTGGACTATGGGGTGGCACCTGGGTGTGCCTGTTTTAATACTCTGTTAATTTGTGGCCTGTGGACTAACTTGGATTTTATCCACTCGTGTGGATATGTCCCAAAAACTTCTGGTGTTATCAATGAGTAATCCGAATTCTGTTAACTTCATGGAGTGGTCTGTGCTGAGCCATAACGTTAGAGGAATTAACTCTACCGCCAAATGGAATGCTATTCGTTGTTCTATTAAAGAGGCGGGTTGTGAGGTTGTTTGTTTGCAGGAAACAAAGAGGGAATTCTTTGATTTGGCATTTCTTAAAAACTTTTGCCCTGCTGCTTTTGACTCTTTTGCTTTTGTCCCCTCGATGGGGAACTCGGGCGGATCTGTTATCATTTGGAAGAGCTCTAGGCTTACAGGAAATGTTATCTTTCAAAATAATTATGCCCAATCGGTGGAATTCACTTCAAGCTTGTCGGCCTGCTCCTGGATTATCACCAATGTTTATGCTCCTTGCACCCCTCATGGGAAAATTGATTTTCTCAACTGGCTGCATAATATTTCTATGCCCCCTGACAAACTTTGGCTTCTAGTTGGTGATTTCAATTTAATCCGTCGGCCGGAGAACAGAAATATAATTGGGGGGGATTTTAACCTTATGCTCAAGTTCAATGAAGCGATAAGCAACTTAGATTTGATTGAAATCCCTCTTCACAGACTCACGTACACCTGGTCGAACAGATAGCAGGAACCACTGCTTCAGAGGCTTGATTGGTTTTTCATCTCGCAAGAATGGTCGACTGTCTTCCCAGACTCCTTTGCCAAGACATTGCCGCGGGACATCTCCGACCATGTTCCTTGCTTGGTTTCATTTAAGTCCAAAATTCCTAAACCTACGATATTTCGGTTTGAGAATTTCTGGCTTGAATTGGATGGTTTCATGAACCTTTTTCAAGCTACTTAGAATGGGATCCCTAGCATTCCCGACAAGGCCAAGAATCTGACTGCCAAGTTCAAAATTGTTAGGAAAGTTCTGAAAGAGTGGCAGAGATCGCTGCCAAAAATAGATATAACGGTGAAGAACATTAAGTTGCTAATTGAGCTTATTGACATCATGGAAGAGCACCGGGATCTTTCTGTTGAGGAATGGAACTTCAGGGAAATCCTGCAACAAAAGGTGGCTGAGTTGCTTAATATTCAAAAAATTTATTGGAAGAAGCGTGCGGCTATTCGGTGGGTTACTGAGGGAGACATTTGCTCTCGCTTCTTTCACGCCCATGCCACCATTAAACACAGGAAAAATTCAATCTCTGCTTTGACTGATGACAATGGGACCATATTCTTTGAACATGAACATAAGTCTAATCTTCTCTGGGAGGCTTTCAAATGCAGACTGGGGTCGTCCGACTTTTCTGATATTGGGTTTGACCTATCAGGAATTTTAACTTCCAATGAGCAATTACAGGGGCTAGATCAGCCATTTTCTAAGCTGGAAATTGATAGCATCATAAAGCTCCTACCTTCAGATAAATCCCCAGGGCCAGATGGTTTTAATACAAACTTCATCAAAAAGTGCTGGCATGTCATTGCCCCCGATTTCTATGATCTGTGTGACAAATTCTTTCATGACCAGGCTTGCCTCAGAAGTATCAACGGATCATTCATTGTCTTGATTCCTAAGATTGAGAGTCCTATGAAGGTGGGGGATTACAGGCCAATTTCTCTTCTAAACAATAGTATGAAAATCTTAACGAAGCTACTGGCAAATCGTCTGCAACCGTTCATGCCCCGGCTAGTTCACAAGAATCAGTATGGTTTCATCAAGGGGAGGTCCATTCAAGACTGCTTGGCATGGGCCTTGGAATATATTCACCTTTGTCACTCCTCAAAAAAAGAGATCATTGTACTCAAGCTTGATTTCGAGAAAGCCTTTGACATGATTGAGCATGAGTTGATTATCCAGGTTCTTATCCACAAAGGTTTCAGCCCTAAGTGGATCAACTGGATCCGGAGCATTCTTCACTCTGGCACTTCCTCAGTGTTACTTAATGGAGTTCCTGGTAAGCCTTTTCATTGCAGGAGAGGGGTGAGGCAGGGCGACCCTCTTTCACCCCTGTTGTTTGTCCTGGCAGCCGACCTTCTTCAGAGCATCATCAATAAAGCTAGGATGCGGAATCTTCTCAAGCTACCATTGCCCGACATTGGTGAACAGGATTTCCCGATTATTCAATATGCAGACGACACTCTTCTGATTTTGGAAGCATGCCCTAAGCAACTTTTTTTCCTAAAGGCAATCCTCAACTCTTTTGCCTCTTCTACTGGTCTGAAGGTTAACTACAACAAGTCAAATATGTTCCCTATTAACGTGTCTCCGGATAAAATGGTGATCTTATCCCGTACCTTCAATTGTCAGATTGGCGAGATGCCATTCACCTATCTTGGCTTGCCTTTGGGCCTGGTGAGACCTAGAAAGGAACACTACTTACCTCTTATTCAAAGGATTCAGAGGAGGCTGTCTTGCTCTTCAAATTTTTTGTCCCAGGCTAGGCGCCTGGAATTGGTTAATTCGGTCTTCTCAGCCTTACCAATGTTCTTCATGTGCACGCTCAAGATTCCTAAAACCATCATTAAGGAAATTGATATTTTCAGAAAGCACTGCCTGTGGAGAGGAAATGACATCAACTCCAAGAGGCCACCTTTGATTGCTTGGAATTCGGTCACTCAAAGGAAAGTGAATGGTGGCCTGGGTGTTCTTCGATTAGAAACGCAGAACGAGGCTCTTCTAATTAAATTTTTGCATAAATTTTTCAACCACAGCGACTTACCTTGGGTCCATCTGATCTGGAACAATTACTATCTTACTCGAGGTCTCCCTGGTAATAGAAGCGTTGGATCTTTCTGGTGGAAGAGCATTGTAAAGCTTCTGCCAAACTTCAAAGGACTGGCTACCCCCGTCATTGGCAATGGCAGATCAATTTCATTCTGGGATGATCAGTGGAGTCAGGGCATCCCGAGGCATATTTTCCCAGAGCTCTTCTCCTTTGCTAAGAACTAAAAAATGACTATCAAAGAGGTCAAGGATCAAGAGCAGTTTCATGATCTTTTTCATTTACCTGTCTCTGATCAAGCGTTTGATCAATTTTTGGTACTCAAGGGGTCTTGGGAGCAAATTATTCTTAATAATGTTCATGACCGCTGGAAGTACATTTGGGGATCGGACAAATTCTCGTCCCAAAAAGCTTACAGATCTTTCATGGGCCAGATGCAGACTCATCCTATCTACAAACTAGTTTGGAAAAGTAAGTGTCAGCCTAAGCATAGAGTCTTCTATTGGCTGTGGCTTAAGAACAGGCTAAACACCAGAAATATGTTGAGAAGGAGAAACATGGAGCTAGATTCCTATTCTTGCGAAAACTGCCTTTGGCAAAGAGAGGAGACCCTTTATCATCTTTTCCTCAGATGCAACTTCGCGAAAGCCTGCTGGAACTCAATTGGCATTACCCCACCCAGAATTTCCAACCCTGAAGAGGCATCTGTGAACCTCAAACACCAGCTCAACGTTCCCTTCTCTATGGAGATCACTATTCTTATGACTTGGAGCATCTGGAAAAGCCGAAACGAGTGGTTGTTTTCAAACAGAGATCCCTCCGTGCTCCGCTGTACTCAGGAATTTAGTAGAGAATTGCGACTAATCATTCACAGAGCACGGGGAGAATTCGACACCTCAATCCCGAACTGGCTAAATTTGTGGCAAATATAGAAATAGCTCTTCCTTTTTCTCTTCTTTTTATTGATTGTAAAAGGACCAGGGCCTAACATTTAATTTTCGCTTTCTAATAAAATGCGCAGTAGGGGTTTCCCCCTCCTGATCCTTCAAAAAAACACACACAACAGGGTGAACCCTCTGTACTTTCCAGAAAGCACATCTCTTGCTGTGCTGAATGTCGCAGCTCTAGGGATGGCAACGGGTCGGGTTCGGGTCGGGTGGAGCAAAAACCCGCCCGCGACCGCACCTGCGAAATGTGACCAAACCCGCCCGCGGCCGCACCCGCGGGTGGAATCCCGCACCCGCACCCATCGGGTTTCGGGTGGGTTTCGGGTCCCCGTCGGGTTTCGAGTGGCTGACGGGCGACCTCCAGCGACCAGCGCGCGGCTGGGCAGCAGAAGCAGAAGCGTGCGGCGAGGTCAGCCATCAGCAGAAGCTCCATTGCTCTAGCGTGCGGCGAGGTCAGCACTCAGCAGAAGCTCCAGCGGCCGTCCAGCGTGCGGCGAGGTCAGCAGAAGCTACACTGCTCCAGCGCGCGGCGAGGTCAGCAGAAGCTCCAGCCTCCAGCGGCCGTCCAACGCGCGGCGAGGTCAGCACTCCGCAGAAGCAAAGCGCGCGGACGCGGCTGGGGCGCTGGGCTGCTGGGATTTTGGGACCTCGGTGGCCGTTGCCGTTGGGACCTGGGTGCGGCTGGGCTGTTGGCCTACTGGGATTTACGGTGGCCGGTGGGCGGCGGCTGCGAGCAAGAGAGGCAGAGAGCGGCTGCTGGGACCTAGGAGGGGATGCGGCTGCGAGCAAGAGAGGCAGAGAGCGGCTGGCGGCTGCTGGGACTGGGACCTGGGAGGGGATTAGCCGATTAGGTTTAGGTCTCAGTTGGGCTTGGGCCAGCAGTTCGAGTCTTCGAGACTGGGGATACTTGGATTGGCGTTCACGTTTGGTTCGGGTACCCGTGGGTCACCCGTGGGTGAAGTGAGAAACCCGAACTCGAACCCGAAAAGGTGCGGGTCGGGTTCGGGTCACACCCGTGGGTGAAAAAACGCACCCGCGCCCGCACCCGTCGGGTACCCGAACCCGCGGGTTAAATTGCCATGCCTACGCAGCTCACACCCTAACCACCACCACCACAGTGGCTCAAACACACCAGCTTACGCGCGCGCCGATGCAAATCACAACACCATATTTCTGTTTCTACCGTGTCCCTTCCTCTCAAACAACAACGGGGCAACTACTAAACTAGATTTCCAAAAAAAAAAAACGAGGAAACAAACAACTCAACAACCAAAACCAAAGAATCGCATGCAGCAGCCGGCGGCTCATCAGCCAACCGCCGCCTTCTCCTCGGAGAACCTGGGGAGCTGGACGAGCGAGTTCACCCGCGTCACCCCGTCAAGGCCCGACCAGCTCTGGTCGTGGGCGCAGGCTGCGCCGCCGCCGACGGCCGCGTCTGCCGCCCCCGACAGCGCCTTCTCGTGGGCACTTCCGGCCACCGTCCTGACCGTGAAGTTGCGGGTCAGCGCCGGCTCCTGCAGCTCCTGCGCTTCGTTCGGGTCCGCGGCTGAGCCTTCGTAGTCCAGGCTGATGTTGTCCATGGACGCCGTCGAGTCGCGTTCCTGGTCCATCTTGCCATCCAAGTATAGGCAGACCACCGCGCAGTCGTCGGTCTTCGATGTCGGGTACTTGGCTTTCCATTCACGAGCGGCGGCCTCGACCAGGGATATCGCGGCCTTTGATCGGCTTGGGGATGACGACACGATGTCAACGGCCTCCTGGTTGCTAAGGACATCCCACACCTGCATGATTTGCATTAGCATTAGGTTAGGTAGATGGATAGATATAGAAGTACAATTATGCATCTTATATAATTTCGTTAAGTACAACTACATAGAAACAGGGAAACTGAGCCAAACAAGAGAAGACGGAATATAAAAATAAAAGACGCATCCATAAGGGGACCAAAAAAAACACTCATGCTGATTCCACACGAACGTTCTTTTAACCTTTTCCCTTATAAAACATATGTATGCTAGAAGGGGCTAAAGTAGCATGCTTTGAAATTTTTCATTAAGAAACAGTGGCAAAAGGTAAAACCAATAACGCAGCCAGCGACTTAAAAATCGACCCAACTGGTCGTGCAGGAATGTTTGAAAAGCGACAGAGAAGTCCATTACAAATGGGAAAATAAACTATCATCACCAACCACAACCACTTCAACAAAGGGCCAAAGTTCTACCAGGACAAAATCGCACTTTTGATAGTAATACGGTTATTTAGGCAAATGTAGAGTGGGTGCACTCATCAAACGAGGGAGGATTTATGGATCAAAAAACAGTATTTTCAGCCAATACTTTACCGACAAGCGATAATCAGTTTCATTAAAAGTTTAAAACAGCTTCACTCTTTTTTTTTATTGGTCCCTGAAATTTACAACAGCTACATAATGACTTGTGGTAAATAAGTTGTCTAAATAGAGATTATATATGTTTGAATGCACAACAGCAAAACTGAATACTCCCGTCGGCCATAATAATTCCCGTCGGTTTTTAGGGTTGCCGACGGGAGTTAATTAACTACCGTCGGCCATAACGAAGCCGACGGGAGATAAAATAACTCCCGTCGGTTTTTAGGGTTGCCGACGGGAGTTAATTAACTACCGTCGGCCATAACGAAGCCGACGGGAGATAAAATAACTCCCGTCGGTTAGTCCGGAGGCCGACGGGGTTTAGGGCGGGCCCGGCTAAAACGCGCGCGCCGGCCACTCGCCCAGGCTCTATTCATCGCGCGGTCGCTCATCCCGCGCCGCCGGCCACTCATCCATCGCCGGCCACTCATCCCGCGCCGCCGCCGATCGCCGTCCAGCGCCCGAGCGCCGCCCGAGCCTGCGCCGCCGCCGCCGTGCGCCCGAGCGCCGCCCGAGCGCCGCCCGAGCCTGCGCCGCCGCCGCCGCCGTGCGCCGCCCCGCCCGAGCGCCGCCAGCGCCTACGCCGCCGCCGCCGACCCCGCCGCGCCCGTCCCGTCCTCCGCCGCGGCTTGCCGACGCCGCTGCCCCCGCCCGTCCCCTCCCCCGACGCCGCTGCAACCTCCACTGAGACAGTAAGATTGAAATTATTTAAAATTATATCATTGCGATATATATTTATATTTATATCGAAAATATGTTTATTCCCGTCGGTTGGTTGATTGTATTGATTAAGCCGACGGGAGTTAACTACGTTGTGGTCGTTTAATTAGTATGATACACTGTTTATTTTCCTAGAGTTTTAGGGTTAAGTGCGCAGACCAGTAGTTAACCCTAGGCGTCACCCGTTCCGGAAGCATGCACATGCATCACATTTATTCATATGTTTGGGCCTAATGCACCTAGACAATCTATGAATGCATAGATTGTATAGTTTCATTCGGTCCAAACACAAGATTACTTGTGATGTGCGTGGTTCCGGGATTGTCCACGTATTTGGACAGCCGGAGAATGGGTGTGGCCGCATGTGATTCGTGCACGTGTCCGTTGGTCCGAACGAGATTTCAGCAGCATAACCCAGTTGTTCTCCGTCGCACCATGATAGGCGTGTGTTCGGAGAACAGCGGGGTTATGCTGCCGAAATTTCGTTCGGACCATCGGGCACGTCACGAGTCGCATGCGGCCGCCTCCATTCTCGGGTGGGTTTATGTCCTTTCCTATAGTAGGGTTATCACCTAAGCCACGTGCATCGCTCTTATATGCTGAATTTTTGGTTGGTGGTTTACACAACAGCAAAACTGAGCCATCCTAGTCCACAAACATGGAAGATGACCGTGAGTGGATGTATGCTGGTTGGAAGAAGGGCGGATGTCACACAAAGGAATGGTTTCAGAAGACAGAAAAGTTTTTAGAGAACGCTCGTGGAGAGTCAACCCACGCTGTGATTAGGTGCCCATGCACCAAATGTGGGAACATCCAGTCACATGACAAGAGAACTGTGGCACTACACCTTTGCAGTCATGGGTATGTTCAAGGTTATAAGGTTTGGGATAACCACGGCGAGTCACGGTGTATAGTATCAGCACAGATGGAGGTGGATGACGGTGAAAACGTTGATCGATTGGACCATATGTTAGAAGATATGCAGGCAGAGTTTGTCAACAATCCTGAAGATCCGCCTACAAAAGAGGTTGAAGAGTTGTTCAAACTCCTCCAAGACTTAGAAATGCCTCTGCATGGACACACAACGGTTACCATCCTCCAGTTCGTGACCCGTCTAATGAGCATAAAGTCAAAGTTTGGTTGCTCAGCCAAATGTTATAAGGCGATTTTGGACTTGTTTAGTGATGTCCTTCCTGCCGATCATAAGGTGCCTAAAGACATTTACCGGTCAAAGAAGCTGCTAAAGGCTTTGGGAATGCCATATGAGAAGATCGATATATGCCCGTCCAACTGCATGATATATTGGCGCGATCGTGCGAAACTAGAGAAATGCTTGAAATGTGGCCTGTCGAGGTACATAGAGGTGGTAAACGAAGAAGGGGAGAAGGTGACAACAAAGAGGGCACATAAGCAGCTTCGCTGGATGCGTCTCACTCCAAGACTGAAACGTCTGTTCTTGGCTAGTAGAATTGCGAGCCGCATGAGGTGGCGCAAGAATCGTAAGCCCCCGAAGGATGGGGTAATGCAGCATCCGTGTGATAGCGACGCATGGAAGGCCCTGGACAGCTTCGATATAGAATTTGCTAGTGAAGAGAGGAATGTTCGTATTGGGTTGGCGACAGATGGTTTCACGCCTTTCAGTATGACCGCAGCGTCTTACTCATGTTGGCCTGTCTTTGCCATACCGTACAACCTTCCACCTGAAGATTGCATGAAAGATGAGTTTATGTTCTTAACTCTCATCATACCTGGGAAGGATCATCCCGGCGTAAACCTCAATGTTATGCTTGAGCCATTGATTGAGGAGTTGAAAGAGCTTTGGGAAGGAGTGGAGGCGTATGACAGCTTCATGAAGCAAAAATTCAAACTTCGGGCAGCATATTTGTGGTCCATACATGATTATCTAGCGTATGGGATCTTTGCTGGGTGGAGAGTCAGTGGAAGGCTAGGTTGTCCTATTTGTGGAAAAGAAACAGATTGTTTCTGGCTCGATAAGGGTGGGAAGTTCTGTTACTTCGATTGTCATAGGTCTTTTCTTCCTTTGAACCACCCCTTCAGGCTCCAGGCACACGAGTTCAGGAAGGACACCATTGTCACGAAGGAACCCCCGAAGCGTCGCACCGGGTGGGAAATCGCTGAGGAGCTGAGTAATCTAGTGAGAAATGAGGATGGGGATGGGTTTGCAGGTTTCGGGAAGACCCATAACTGGACTCACAAATGTGGCCTTTGGGAGCTCCCTTACATGAGGGCATTGCAGCTCCCGCACAACATCGATGTAATGCACCAAGAGCGTAACATGTGTGAAGCACTATTTAACACCGTCATGGATTTCCCAGATAAAACAAAAGACAATTTCAAGGCCCGAGTGGACTTAGGTAACATATGTAACCGCCCAACTCTCATGCTCAGAGAAAATGGAGGCAAGCCTCGTGCTGAATTTGCCTTGAGACCCAATGAACGAAAAGAAGTGATGAAGTGGATGAAAGATTTAAAATTTCCCGATGGTTATGGTGCGGGGTTCAGAAGATCTGTGAACTTGAAAACAATGAAGATCAATGGGTTGAAGAGTCATGATTACCATATAATGATGGAAAGGCTGATCCCAGTAATGTTGCGTGGTTACATTAACGAGGAAGTGTGGAAAGCGATAGCTGAACTTAGCTATTTCTACAGGCAGCTTTGTGCTAAAGAAATTTTAAAGGAGATGATGCAGAAACTAGAGGAATCGGCACCGGTGCTTCTTTGCAAGCTGGAGAAAATATTCCCGCCTGCGTTCTTCAATCCTATGCAGCATCTTCTTATCCATCTCCCATATGAAGCAAAGGTAGGTGGGCTAGTGTGTTATAGGTGGATGTATCCCATAGAAAGAATGTTGAAAAAACTGAAATCAATGGTGGGTAACAAGGCAAAGGTTGAAGGTTGTATAGCAGAGGAGTTCAAATTTAAGGAGATAGCTTTCCTCACAAGTGGTTACTTGACTGAAGACCACAATGTATTTGCCCATACGAAGAGGTACCATGAAGATGAAACGGTGCATCCGTGCAGTCACATTAGCATATTTCAATGGAACGGCAAGGCTGTTGGTCCACCAGTGGCATATGAATTCAGTGAGAACGAACGGAAATCTGCTTTGCTCTACATGTGGTCAAATATAGAAGAGGCTGAGAAATTCTTCAGGTAATAGTTTACTAGGCTTAAAGGAATTGTATATTCAATGTTTAGGAAACACAATGTTTTCTTACTCTCGTTCTTTTTTAGCGAGTTCGATAAAGAAAACTGGAGGTCTTCTCGTAACCGTCAACCAACGGCGAAACAGCTAGACAACTTGCGTCTAAATGGATTGCACGGGGGACCTAATTTTATCTCCTGGATCCGAGACCATGTAAGCCTTGTATTCTTTGTCCTCATACATCGTGTATAGGTATGACAATTGTAACACTTTTTCATTTATTGACTGTCAGTTCGGGAATGTACCGGATGACTCACAAATGTGTCCTGTGGGATCTCCTTCACATGAGGGCATTGATTCTCCCGCACGTCGGCGTAGTGTCCATAAGGACCTGCGTCAGCTTTCTATTGGTAGTGTGATAGTGAAGAGTTATGGCCGTTACGACGTAAACGGGTTTCGCTTCCGTACAACCAAATTTGAAGCTTCCCGTCCTTTAGCAGCTACGAAAAATAACGGAGTCGTAATCCGGGCTGAAGATATGGAAAGGCACGAATCCGAGTATTACGGAATCATAAACAATATACTCGAGTGCCAATTTGTAGGGAACAAGGATCTGAGGGTGGTGATTTTTGACTGTACATGGTTTGACCCGAAGCATTATAGAACCGAATTTGGAATGACGCAGGTTAAACGCAAGCAAATACTTCACGGGGCCGATAGATATGTCCTTGCTCATCAGGTGGAGCAGGTATATTACTCGTCATATCCATGCCCTAAGTTGAGCGCTTGGTGGGTCGTATACAAAACCTACCCCCGTGATCGGTTGTCCACTCCTGTTCCCGATGATTACAATCGTGAGGCTCAACAAGCTGACGGGGTATTCCAAGAAGATGAGTTGCCATCCTCATTTGATATAGACCCTGCTCCTACATTGGATTGTTTAGTTGGAGACCTCAATGATATATCATTGCCACAAAAAAGGAAACGAAACGATAAGTAACAAGTTAAGTTTATTTCCATATGAATGTTTATTTGTTTAATGTTGGTTTATTTTGCACCGTTTGTTTATTTATTTACAATACTCAGTACTAATAAAAACTTTCAATTGCTGCAGGATGCCTAAAAAGTTTAAGCAGGTGGTGAAGGGGTTCAGGGACTCCCTTTTCCGAGGGAGTTCCTTGAGCGCTAGTAAGAAGGAGCAGCTCTACAGAAGCCTACACCCAGAGTTACAGGGCCAGCCCTTGGGGTTTCAGAGAGGCGATGTAAGAATCATTGTATTGTTGCTTTTAATTTGTGTAAGACTTTAACGCGTGAATGTGACACTTGAGTTACTTATTTGCAGGATGAGGATGAGGATGAGGATCAGGATGAGGATGAGGATGAGGATGAGGATGAGGATGAGGATGAGGATGAGGTTGAGGGTGGAGGTGAGGAGGCTGAGGCAGGAGGTGAGCAGGGAGAGGGTGGAGGTGGAGATGAGACTGAGGCTGAGGCAGGAGGTGCGGCTGAGGGTGGAGATGAGGCTGAGGCAGCTCCAGCAAGGCGTCCACGTAAGTTTAGAAGGCCTCATGCCGTACAACCTCCACCTGTTCCGAGCTCCGAGACGGGGAAGACGGTGATCTCCCCCGTCGGAGATAGGTAAGTGCTGTATCTTTTGATTTGAATCAGCTGTATTCATCAAATGTAAGCATGTTTGATGCTTGCCCGTCTTTTTGTAGGGAGTGGTTGGACTACTCTTTCACCGGCCAGGGTCGTCAAAAGCAGGTGAACTCTGTGTTGAGTTCGCTCCTGAAGTTTCACTACCCTGGACTGGTGAAGATGTCCGACGATGCAGACGCTGCGCCGGTCCTCGTCTCATGTTGGGACGATTACAAGCTGAAGGTCGATGTCACTTATGGCGATGCCCAGGGGCTTGTTCGCGCTGACTTCTGGGTACGTAATCTTGTGTGTGTTATATGGAAGCAATCATTAAAAAGTTAGATAACATTGCATTCTTTTTGTAGGCACGTTTTCGGTTGGCCGACGGGGATGACGCGAACCACGCCGAGAAGGTGTTTCAAGTAAATGCCTATCGGTTGGTGAAGGAGGCCCTGTACGAGGCAAGGATTCAGGCCACGTGCATGTATTATCAACAAATTTTAGGGCAAAAGATGAACAAGAAGACAGGGGCCTCGAGTATATACCTTCGCGAGGAAGAGTATCGTAAGGTTATATTTCAATCCTTTCCTTTGTGTTTGTTTCATTTGAATAGGTACTGATATATGTTTGTTTTTATGAAGGTGGTGGTTCCGTGGATGTCTAACCGGCCAGAGGCCTACGCAGCTTGGTGTGGGGTATGGGCTTCTGAAGCCTTCCAACAGAAGTCAAAAAGTCACAGGGACAATCGAGGCACCATGCCGAACCACACCTTCGGTGGCGACAACTTCACGCGAAAGGCGAAACGCCTGGTAAGAAAACTAACAAATATGTTGAGATGTCATATATTCTTTTATTGTACTAACTCTGTGTTGTAGGAAGCTCAATTAGGTCGCGAGCCGACTCCCATCGAGGTGTGGGAAGCTGGCCATAGGGGAAGCGACCCTTCCAACCCTTTGTGCAGCCAGACACAAAGGGAGCGTCTGGTGAGCTGTTGTCCTCAATATTCGGTTAATGCTCGCAACGTACTAACTAAGGTTATATAATCGATACAGGCGGCATATGCGGAAGAGATGAAGGACCGTCACGGAGAAGACTGCGATTGGAGGACCATGCCGATCGATGCTCAAGCCGTGCATAAATCCGGTGGAGGAAAGGCACATGGACGGTGAGATGTTACATTACATGCCATTTATATAGTGACATGAGCATATGCCTTAATTAATCTTTCTTTGACAACAATTGTAGATTCTCTCTCTTTGATGGAATGATCAACACGACGGATTTTAGAGCGTCTCGGCGGTCGGCATCCGGGTCCGGAAGCTCCGGTCGTAGCTCTCGTCGGCTCACTGAGCAAGAGCTTGAGATCGTGAGGCTGCGTGAGGAGAACCGTGAGCGCGATGAGCAGTTGAGGGCTCAAACTGAGCAGTTGAGGGCTCAAAGTGAGTACTATGCCTCAGTCCACGCGCAGCAACAACAGATGATTCAAGTAAGCCCATTGCATTATTACTGTTTATTCATTGCTTTACACATCCAATGCGTACTACTAATATGCTTGGTCAATAGTTACTAGCTCAGCAGCAGGGCATTCCGTATGTGGCCCCTCCGCCTCCGCCGCAATGGACGTTCGTCCCTATGGGCCCTCCTCCACCTCCGGTAAGAAATTCTATGTCCATTCTCTAGTTACATAGTAAAAACGACGACTTGTGCCGCACTGCACTCACATGAATATGTATTATTCTTGTATTCAACAGGGACTTGTGCCGCAGCAGCCTCAGTTTAGCACACCGCCGGCACAGCTACCTGCCCCTGGCGCACAGGTTTGTATTCTAACTCTATAGCTATCGCCGACAGTTCAGCAGTTAATATGTACGATTTCTGACAAATTGCATTCTCGCTCCATAGGACAATCAGGAAGGAAGTGGAACGATGGATGGCTTCGTCAACTCCCTATTCGCGTACCCAACTCCGGACGGAGGCAGCGGCCAAAGCTCCAACAACCCTAGCCGCCGCGGTTCGTGAATGTGCTTCGATCTCTACCTTTTCAGTAATGAACACTTCGATCTCTACCTTTTCAGTAATGGACACTTCTTTTGTGGATGAACACTTCTTATGTGGATGAACACTTCTTATGTGTATGAATGTGGATGAATGTTCTTATATATATGTGTGTTGATGGATGTGATTGATGTGTGAATGTGCATGATGATATTGTGTATATTTTCTGTGCCATTGATCATAAATATGGGGTTTTTGGGGGGGGGGACAGTTTAACTCCCGTCGGCTTTGCAAAGCCGACGGGAGTTAAACTGGTACTGTCCAGGATAACTCCCGTCGGCTTAGCCAAGCCGACGGCAGTTGTCGCTCCTCCGTCCCGGCACCCAGGGCTGACGTGGCGGACACATAACTCCCGTCGGCTACCTAGGCCGACGGGAGTTAATTGCCCGCCACGTCAGCCCTGGCCCGGGGAGCGACAACCGCCGTCGGCTACCTAGGGCCGACGGGAGTTAATTATCTCCCGTCGGGGCCGACGGGAGTTAATGCAATCCCCGTCGGGTAGCTCCTGTCGGCCGGGTACCGACGGGAATATCCTGGATTGTTGTTGTGATGACAGCAAACTGTGCAAAGTCCATCCATTACTCAGAAATCCACATCATTCAGATGCAAATATCATCAACAGGGAATCAATGGGGAAGCAAGTTAGGCCCTGTTTGGGAACAAAGTTTTTGGAAACCACGGTTTTTGAAATACTACAATATACTTTAGTCATGACAATACCACAGTTTAAAATACTACAGTTTTAGAATACCACAGTATTGAATACATAGAGGTGTTTGGAAGCAAAGTATTTTTTTGCACGCTGGAGAGATGCGCGCGCTGCGTTTTACAGAGAAAACTGAGGTATAAACCTAAGTTTAGAATATTTTAAAAGAGCTACAGTATTTGTAATACTTTAGTTTTGAAAACAGAGATTTTAGCTGGCTTGCCAAACACATTTTAGTATATAATACTACAGTTTTTTAGAATACTGCAGTATTCTTCCAAAACTTTGAAAAAACTTCACTCCCAAACACCCCCTTACTAGATAGTGAGAATCTTGGTTTACCCTAATTGAAGAGCCATTGATAATTTTAATTTTATTGAATGCAATGAACAGTCCCTAGCCACAGGCTTAATCTCCAAATTGTTCAAGTAGGAAGGCGCACCTGATCTCATCACAGTTCACAAATGACTAAACCAGTTTGCCCTCTCAAGTTGAACACGGAAAAGATTTAACAGCTGGAGGACAGCAGATAACAACAGGTCACAGGTGGTGACGGTGCAACGGAGAATGGTGTTAAGCTGGCTAATCATTATCTACACAGCAGGCACGAAAGGAACCTATATCAGAAAATCATCATCCTTGCACCTACCATGATGACAGTTTATCAACCAACCCCTAAAAGCTAAAACATTTTGAAGTCAAAAGAATGGATCACTTGTAGGTATGATCACGATTTCTCTTTCAGCTTCTACGAAATGAACGGGACATCCTGGACCCTGAAGGCCCACCATGTGCGGCTACTTAGATCACGACTGCTGCGAAAGTGCCGCATATTGACATTACATTGCAACTAATCATGTTATGATGAAAGAGAGATACTCTGAAATCCATATCTTTGCAAGTGCAAACATCCAGAACGAACAGAGAGCAACAAAGTGGACAGCTTGGTAGAGAAAAAAATTACCCCATCTGATGCAAGGATGACGAACTGGTCCTTCTCCGTGAGCGACCAGTGGAAGAACTCTGGAACCGAAATGACACCATAATCCTTGAGGCAGAAGTCCCCAAACGCCCGGGCCATCGCCAGGCCAGGGGCGTCGTCGAACGGCAGCCAGACCCGAGGCACCTCCGGTTCGTCCTGCAGAGCAAATACCCTGCCCCTGCACTTCTTGATCCGTTCTGCCTCGCCTGAAACGACAGAAGGCAGCATTTAACGCTCAGATTCCTAGCACGGCACCACATCCATAAATCTGAAACAGTGATGGAGCATATGGAGGCATACTGGGAACATCTGGTTTGAGGTCGACAGTCAGTTGCACGGCCACCATGCCGCCGCCGTCCCTTGAGCCTAGCACGGCGCGCGAGTCACCAATGTTGGCCATGTAGAGATCCGAGCCCTGCGTGCAGGAACCGGCCGGTCGTAAGTGGACTGAGTGCAGCTGAACGCATACGTCCAACAGAATTGTTGATTTGACATATGTTTCTGCGAGGATGGATGAACCGATGGCAGGCACGTACGAGCTTGAGGACGGTGACGGCGGTGCTGCCACTGCAGAAGCAGTCTAGGGTGGCGTGGGAGCGAAGATCTTTGTCCATGGCCTTGTAGGCGCGCGCAAAGGCCTTCCTCCACGCGGCGGCGGCCATGTCCAAGCCGGGCTTGGACTCGCGCACCGCGGCCATGAGCTTCAGCGGCAGCGCGTCGCGGACCCTGCGCGCCACCAGGTGGCCATGCGGGCCGTGCCCGTCGAACACCCCACACAGCACGACGTCCTCCTCCCCGCCGAACCCCTGCCCAAGGCGACAGTCAGACACTCGACCACCATCCATTACCACCATCCTCGGAGGAACGGGGGGACAGGAGCGAGTGAGAGATGGGCGGGAGATTCGGTGGCTTACATCCCAGACGAGCATGGCGTCCTGATTGACCCCCTTCCGGCCCTGCTGCGTGAACACGGCGGCGGTGCGGCTGCGGCCGTCGTTGGAGAAGATCCGGCCGGGGACCGAGCCGAGCTGCTCCTCCCGCGGCGCCTTCCACCTCCTCCCCCGCCGCCTCCCGTCCTCCCCCGCCGCCGTGACCGTCGTCGCGCCCCCGCTCGCCACGCAGTTCCCCATCGATCACGCCTCCGGTCTCCCTCCTCCCGACTCCTCCAATGCCGCGCTCGCCCGGCCAGTAAACGCCGAACGGAAACACCCGCACGGAGACCGAAGATGCCGGCGCCGCCGCCGCGGCGCGCAAGAGGGAGTAGGATTCCCTGTCGGGTGGTCAGGTAGGGTGTGGCGTGGAGGAATCGCAGATCAGCAGCACCGCTGCGGCGCTCACACACGACACGACGTGAGAAGTCAAGGCGCGTCCCTGGATGGATGAGGAGGGAGGTGAGAACGGAGAACAGAGAGAGGCGAGTTTATTTATTGCGGGAGCGGGCGCAGCGGCACGGCAGACCGGCAGTGACGCACGCACGCAGAGGCAGTGAGGGTGAGGTAGACAGCTCCGAGTCACGGAGAAAGAAGAAGCGGCTCTCGGGGACGGCGGGCGTGGGAGTGTGGGGCTGGGACTCTGGGAGAAGGAGATGGTCCGATGGAGCCCGTGCCCGTGCCACGCCGTTGCTTGTCGCTGGTGACTGTTGCGGTACGGTCGCTGGATTACCGTGACTCCGGATTGATTATTATCTGCGCGGTTGGCTACGAGTGACTTGTTTACTTGTGCAGCAGGACGTGCTCTCGTATACCAGCTGACGGGTCACGCACTGCGAGGAATAATCAAGCAGCGATCAGGGGCGACCGCCGACCGGGTCGACGGGGCAGCGGTCAGAGCGGGGAGGAGCCCAATAACGGACGGTTTACGCTACTACGCTCCTCCCGAGTCTTTGTTGACCCGATTGTATTGCGTTGGGAGACCGAGGGGACCTTTTTGTCATTTTTGTCGATTTCTGATGGAACATACAGAAGATGGAGTTCGTTTGCTATTCTCGTAAAAATCGTCTATTGCTGATGGAACTCCTTCTAGCGCAAAGACTTCCAGATATTTGAGCGTAGAATTAGGAATTGAAATCAGTTTTTTACTAAATTATGTTGTTTAGTTACACGTGAAATTGAGATTTAAAATAAGAGACTCAATTCTATAGAATTGGACTATAAGTAGCAATCCTCTCTCACAATACAAAAGCCTCATAACTCGGTATTACGTGTAATTAGACCACACAATTCTAAACTCGTGACATCCAAATAATAGAATTGGAATTACATCTAATTTCAATAACATACATGATTGGTATTAAATTCAATACAATTCCATCCTCACCAATATCATCATATCGATATTAAAACGAAGCACAAGTGACGAAGCAGATAGATAGAAGACGTAGAAAACCGACAGTTCAAATACAGGATAAAAAAGCAGAAGTTTTTTTGTTTACTTTTTTAATATATGTAGATATAGATGGGCCCATGTGCAGTTTGTTTTCAGCTATTAACTGGACTAGTTAATAATTGCTGCGATGTCTGAATCACTGTTTTTAGTTGCTGATAGTATGTGTACTACTAGCTGTTTTTAGGGGCTGCTGCCAATTTTTTTCAAAAAGTAAGAAAGCAACATGAAACGTATCTAAATCCTTAGAAGATCTGAGCAAAACCGGGCAGCCAAATCCGTTGGCGTGGTGCGAGGAAGGCTCGTTTCGTCAGTCCGGCGCGTCGTCGCGTGCGCACGCATGGAGTTCGTCGGAGGCTGCTCGCGCTTGCTCTCTCCGTGTTCGTTCGTTCGTCTCGGGCTTTCTGCGCCTGCGACCAGCTAGCTGCGCCTGCACGTATCTTTCCGCATTCGTACCGGCGCTTTATGGTGGGGGGGGGGGGGGGGGGGGGGGGATCCGAGCTCGCTCCAGCCGATGATGCTCTTGCTTCGAGTTCCGGCGGGACCACCCCCAGCGAGCGGCCGGCGATCCCATCCCATGATCGCGCCCACGGCCCACTTGCCGTTTTGCCGCAGCATCCTGCATCCATCCATCGCCTGATGAATGAATGCCCAACTACCCCCTCGATCGCCCCGGCCGTGGACCAGGACCATCCGCGAGCGTGGGTCGGAACCGGACCGATCATTAGCCGAGGGAAGAAGGAAGAAGGACCGATCATTAGCCGCATGCCAAGTGCCCCACCCCCACTAACCGCTAGTAAGCGCGGCGCATGTAGATGTAGCATCGAGCGCGACGGCGCTTTATGCATAGGCTTGCAGTTCGGCTCGTTGTGACCAGCAACGGTCCGTGGATTGCCCAAAACATGCTGATGACCTGTATATATAACAAAAAAATATTTGCGCATGGATGCAAGGCGTGGCTGTGCCTACCTATCTGGTAATCGTTGCTCCAGTGACCTATTTCTAGCTGTCACGTTGCGTACCAGTACGAATAACCTTTTTCCAGGTCGGAAAGCCCAAGTCTCCGAGTGGTTTTTCTGCGACTGGCTTTTACAGCCCGAAACACCGCCCTTCGCATTGGAGCATCTCTGTCAGGATCGGGCCGGACTCTC
Source organism: Zea mays (assembly GCF_902167145.1). Taxonomy (NCBI): domain Eukaryota; kingdom Viridiplantae; phylum Streptophyta; class Magnoliopsida; order Poales; family Poaceae; genus Zea; species Zea mays. Next base: position 212,642,397 of record NC_050097.1, read on the forward strand.
CAAGTGGGTGGACGGCCCGGTATGAAGTTCCAGATGAGGCCCAACTTCAGTTCCGTCCGTCTCCATTCCTGCAGGGTATATACCACAGGGGATATATAGTGCAAATGGTCTAGGCAGCCATTGTTAAAGTCGATCGTCTGTATATACACATTACAGTCCAATAACTCAACCGAAAAACATAGCTACCTTGCACACAACTTGCTGGTGCCTAGATGGCGACAATTAATCACCAGCGACGGGTTTTATATCTATAGCAATCAACCCATTCCATTGCAAGCTATATATATAGAGCTGCGGCTCAATTAGGAAATTCTGTATGCATGTATGTACTCCGTCCGTTTCTTTTTAGTTGTCGCTGGATAATTTAATTTTGCATTTGTCGGGGACCATAATTAGGGGTACCCTCAAGACTCCTAATTCTCAGCTAGTAACCCCCATCAGCACAAAGCTGCAAAGGCCTGATGGGTGCGATTTAGTCAGGGATCGGTCCATTCGAGGGACTCGATCACGCCTCGCCCGAGCCTAGCCTCGGGTAAGGGCAGCCGACCCCGGAGGATCTCCGCCTCGCCCGAGGTCCCCCTCCAGCGACGAACATACTTCCGGCTCGCCCGAGGCCCTGTCTTCGCCAAGAAGCAACCCTGACCAAATCGCCGCGCCAACCGACCAAATCGCAGGAGCATTTAATGCAACGGTGGTCTGACACCTTTATCCCGACGCGCGCCCTTCAGTCGACAGAGTCGAAGTGACCGCAATCACTTCGCCGCTCCACTGACCGGCCTGACAGAAGGACAGCGTCGCCTGCGCCGTACCGACTGCAGTGCCACTTGACAGAGTGAGGCTGACAGGCAGTCAGGCCCGGCCTCAGGCACCATAGGAAGCTCCGCTCCGCCCAACCCAGGGCTCGGACTCGGGCTAAGCCCCGGAAGACGGCGAATTCCGCTCCGCCCGACCCAGGGCTCGGACTCGGGCTAAGCCCCGGAAGACGGCGAACTCCGCTCCGCCCGACCCAGGGCTCGGTCTCGGGCTAAGCCCCGGAAGACGGCGAACTCCGCTCCGCCCGACCCAGGGCTCGGACTCGGGCTAAGCCCCGGAAGACGGCGAACTCCGCTTCGCCCGACCCAGGGCTCGGACTCGGGCTAAGCCCCGGAAGACGGCGAACTCCGCTCCGCCCGACCCAGGGCTCGGACTCGGGCTAAGCCCCGGAAGACGGCGAACTCCGCTCCGCCCGACCAAGGGCTCGGACTTGGGCTCAGCCCCGGAAGACGACGAACACCGCTCCGCCCGACCCCAGGGCTCGGACTCAGCCCTGGCCTCAGCTGACGATCTCCGCCTCGCCCGACCCAGGGGCTCGGACTCGACCTCGGCCACGGAAGATAGACTCGACCTCGACCTCGGAGGAGCCTTCACATCGCCCAACCTAGGGCGCAGACCAGCCACGTCAACAGGAGGCGCCGTCATCACCCTACCCCAAGCTGACTCAGGCCACGGGGAACAAGACCGGTGTCCCATCTGGCTCGCTCCGCCAGATAGGCAATGATGGCACCCTGCACACTCTGTGACGACGGCGGCTCTCAGCCCCCTTACGGAAGCAAGAGGACGTCAGCAAGGACTCGACAGCTCCGACAGCTGTCCTTCCTCCAGGCTCCAGCACTCCTCCGACGGCCACGACACCACACGAACCGGGTGCCAAGACCTCTCCGGCCGCCACGATGGCGTGTACTTAGGGCGCTAGCTCTCCTCCGCTAGACACGTAGCACTCTGCTACACCCCCCATTGTACACCTGGATCCTCTCCTTGCGCCTATAAAAGGAAGGACCAGGGCCCTCTTAGAGAGGGTGGGCCGCGTGGGGACGAGGACGGGACAGGCGCTCGCGTGAGGCCGCTCGCTCCCTCTCTCGCATGGACGCTTGTAACCCTCTACTGCAAGCGCACCCGACCTGGGCGCGGGACGAACACGAAGGCCGTGGGATTTCCACCTCTCTCACGCCCGTCTCCGGCCACCTTTCTCCCCCCTTCGCGCTCGGCCTCGCGCCGACCCATCTGGGCTGGGGCACGCGGCGACATTTCACTCGTCGGCCCAGGGACCCCCCGGTCTCGAAACGCCGACAGTTGGCGCGCCAGGTAGGGGCCTGCTGCGTGTTGACGAACAGCTTCCCGTCAAGCTCCAGATGGGCAGTCTCCAGCAACCTCTCCAGCTCGGGACGGTGCTCCGTTTTGGGAGTCTTGAGTTCATGTCCCTCGACGACAGCTACGACATGATACTCCTTCCCTCGCCGTGCGACAGCAGCAATGGCGGCCGACAGCCCGCCCGCCGGCGGCGGAATCGACGACGTCTTCCCCGCGTGGTGGAAGAACAACATTCGAGCTCACCCCGTCCTCTCCCCCGCCGACGGAGGAGGAGGCGGCGCAACCAAGGCCAAGCAGGAGGCAACGCCTCGTCGGCCGTCGAGCGAGTCGGCGGCGCCGGCACCCCAATGGGGGGTGCGCCGGGCATCGACCTCGCGTTTGAGACGAAGACGAGCGCCGTCTCCCCGCAACGCGCCAATTCCAAGCAAATGGACGACGCCAGCACGCTCGCGGAAGGCTTGCTGGGCGTCACCCTCGTACCAGAGACGACGGTGCAGTCAGTCCCTGGCGTGACTTCATCACCGCCCGTCGACCAAGAGGTACCGACCGATTCTCATCTCACGCCCCCTGGATTCAGCCTCGACCCGCCAAGCGACTTTGCTTTGGCGGGCGCCCTCGTAGAGGCGAGTCCAAACCCTCTGGGGTTTCGTATGCGGTCACCTTGGGACCGGCTGACGGATGTCTCGACCTACGGGCCCTCTGGGTCCGAGGAAGACGACGTGCCCGACTTCTGTTGGGATTTCTCTGGACTTGGCAACCCCAGTGCCATGCGGGACTTCATGACCGCATGCGACTTCTGCCTTTTCGACTGTTCCGACGGTAGCCGCAGCCTCGGCGATGAGGACTGCGGCCCAAGCCGCGAATGTTTCCACGTCGATCTAGGGGGTCCCTCCGAAGGCAACCATCTCGGTATGCCAGAGGACGGTGATCTCCCTAGGCCTGTGCCTCGCGTTGACATCCTACGGGAGCTAGCAGTGGTCCCCGTTCAGGCGGGGGGTCATGACCCACAGCTCGAGCAAATCCACGGGGTGCCGGCCAGGCTCGACGAGGGAGCAGGAGCACTTGAGCCGATCCGCCGGGACGTCAGGCAGGAATGGGCGGGCCAACCTCCGGCCAGGGAAATGCGTCATCTACCCCAGGGCTTCCAGCACCGCATCGCCGACGATGCCAGGATGAGGCCGCCGCCCGCTTCCAGTGGAGTCGGGCAGAACCTGGCTGCAGCGGCAATGCTCCTCCGCGCGATGTCGGAGCTATCAACCACCGAGGGACGGCGAATCCAGGGAGAGCTCAAGAATCTCCTGGAGGACGCCGCGGTCCGACGGGTCGAAAGCTCCGCCTCCCGAAGGCAGAGGTACCCCTCGGAACATCGCGCCGCAACTTCCCGATTCATGCGGGAAGCCTCGGTTCACACCGGGCGCACGCGCAACACAGCGCCTGCGGCCCCGGGTCGCCTCGGCAACGAGCACCATCACCACGACCGTCGGGCCCACCCCGACGAGAGGGTGCGCCGAGGCTACCACCCCAGGCGTGGGGGGCGCTACGACAGCGGGGAGGATCAGAGTCCCTCGCCCGAACCACCCGGTCCGCAGGTTTTCAGCCGCGCCATATGCCGAGCGCCATTCCCGACCCGGTTCCGACCCTCGACTACTATCACAAAGTACTCGGGGGAGACGAGACCGGAACTGTGGCTCGCGGACTACCGGCTGGCCTGCCAACTAGGTGGAACGGATGATGACAACCTCATTGTAACGCCCCGAATTTTGCAGTTGAATTTTTTCTTTTCTTTACTCGCCAAAATTCGGGCGTTACCTTTCCCTTTTCTTTTTCCCCTCGCTAAACCTTGACCTTTTTCAAAGTTTAGCGGGATTCGGTTTGGATCTCCCGTGTAGGAAAAACCCTAAATACCTTATGTTGTTTGATGCACCATGCCGAACCTTGCATTTCTTTTGATTGCTTTGAAAGTGCAAATGCATGCATGTAGAAAGATCGGATTTCGAAAATGAGGAGAAGATCTTTTCTTTCTTTTTCTCTCTCTTTCTCTCTCCTCTTTTTCTCTCTCTCCCGCGCCGTGGGCCGACCCCGGCCGGCCCAGCCGCCCCTGGCGCCCCCCCTTTTGGGCCCAATTGGCCCATGCCGCCCCCCATCTCCCTTTTTCCCAAAACCCTCTCCCTCTCCCTCTCATTTTCCCTCTCTCTCCCTAAGCCGCCGCCCCTACCCCTGCCCTAGCCGCCGCCCCTGCCTAGGCCGCCGCCCCTCCCCGTCGCCGATCGGCCGCCCCGCTCGGCCGCCCCGTCCCCGTCCCCGGTGAGGCCCCTCCCCCTCTCCTCCCTCCCCCTCTCCTCCCTCCCCCTCTCCTCCCTCCCCTTCCCCTCGCCGCTCGGCCCCATGGCCGGTTCGGCCGCCCGCCCCACCCCGCCCGCTCGGCCCCTTGGCCGCGCCCCCGGCCCCCCAGCGCGCCCCCGGCTCGGCCGCCTGGCCAGCCCGGCCCCCCCCCCCCCCCGCGCGCGCCCCCATGGCCGGCTCGGCCGCTCGGCCGCCCCGCGCCCTGCCCCGCGCCCCTGCGCGCCCAGCGGCTCGGCCGCCCCGCCCCCCTGCTCGGCCGGCTCGGCCACCCCCTGCGCCGCCCGCCCTTGCCAGCCCGGCCGCCCGCCGCCGGCTCAGCCGCCCCGGCTCGGCCGCCCCTGCGCGCCCCGCCTAGGGCCGGTTCAACCGCCCCCCCTCAGTTTTTTTTATTATTTTATTTTATTTACTTTCTGTGATCATAATTACTGTATTTTAAGTAGGCTAATCACTGTTCATGCTATGGGAAAATAGGAAGTTTAATTTAAAATTCCGTTATGTTATTGATTCACGTAGTTAATTGTTTACCCTGTGCAATGTTGATCAACTAAAAGTGATTAGGTTTCCATTAGTATATATAAATATATATAACAGAATTATTTTGTTAAAAACCAATTGTGTCATTAGTGCATAAGATTTAACCCCCTGCGAGACCTTTCCCGTTTCTTTCTAACCATAACAAATGCGTTATCGAATGTCATACTTGGTGCATATTCACTTTATTTGTTATCTTGTATGGTGTACTGTTCTTTTGTATTAAATATGTGGATGGATGTATGTATGTTTGCGCTCGCATAGAGAACGATTCGGTCGAAGAGCCCGAGGAATTCGCAGGAGAAGCCCCTGAGCAGCAGTCGTTTGGTGGAGGCAAGTGTCCTTTGACCTATCTCTGTCCTATTCATTCTTTAATTCACCTCCCGCATTACACATTTATACCTAAGGATTGACTAGCTTTTGTTATCCATGTCCTTGTTTACCTATTTGGGTCGGATTATTACTACTTAGTCTGATGCTATTGCTCAACTCTAATCAATGAACATGATGTGATTATCTATGATACGCTGTTTTCCCGTTCTTCTTTATGATTATACTTGTGGTTTTCAAGGGGACTCGAGCGGTTTCTCGAGTGCCTCTCCGTAAGGACCTGTTCTATGGATGACCGCCCGGGAAAACAGTGCAACCATGAGGGTGGAATGGGGTGCCCTTAGCTGAATAATTAGAGGATCCGGGATGTAGTTCACTTAGCCGTCGTGCCGTCAATGGGGCTCGGTGTATGCGGCTCGCTCTGCCAAGTTTGGGTTCGCCCCTTGGGGAGGAGTGCGGTGCATTTAGGAAACCTAACGGGTGGCTACAGCCCCGGGGAATCTTTGTAAAGGCTACGTAGTGAAACCCTGCCTATTCACCTTGGTAGTGTTTAAGGGTTTGATCGGCTCGAGGCAAGAGGGAATCACAGCTTGTGGGTAAAGTGCACAACCTCTGCAGAGTGTTATGAAACTGATATATCAGCCGTGCTCACGGTTATGAGCGGCCAAGGGAGCTCCAGAGATTAGTGATACTTGATCAGAGATATTTTGGTACAGGTGGCAATGAGATTGATGGTTCTGGTTATGATTATGGTATTGGTAAGTGGTATTCTTTCCGTTTGGAAAGGATACATTGGGTTAATAACTTGGGTTAATGTTAAAACCTGGCTTTCTACTAGTAAGTAATAACCTGACCAACTAAAAGCAACTGCTTGACTGATCCCCACATAAAGCTAGTCCACTACAGCCAAACAGGATACTTGCTGAGTATGTTGATGTGTACTCACCCTTGCTCTACACACCAAACCCCCCCCCAGGTTGTCAGCATTGCAACCACTGCTCAGGAGAAGATGAAGCTGTGGAAGGAGACTTCCAGGAGTTCCAAGACAACGACGAGTTCTAGGTGTGGGTTAGCGGCAACCCCCAGTCGGCTGCCTGTGAAGGCCGTGTTATCTACGTTTCGTTTTCGCACTTTGATTTATTGTAAGGACTATATGGACGTCTCAGACGTATGATGTAATCGACTATTATTCCCTTTTAATACTATTTTGAGCACTGTGTGATGATGTCCATGTTATGTAACTGTTGTGTACGTGAATAACTGATCCTGGCACTTACATGGTTCGCATTCGGTTTGCCTTCTAAAAACCGGGTGTGACATAAGTGGTATCAAAGCCGTGCTGACTGTAGGACCGCTAACCTAGAGTAGAATGGTCGTTCTAAGGACTATAGACCTCTGTCCCTGCCTTGACTTTGATATCTCTTCAAAAGTTGGTCCTACTGACCAAACCTATGTTCTACTACATATTATACCTTGCTGAAAATTATGTTTTATTCTGATCCTTCATTTATTTATGATTCATTACTTGCTGGTCATATTAATTCTGTTCTCACCCTTTTGCTTGCGATGTCTTTTGTAGATGGCTCGACTTAGACACACTGCACGAAAGTCAGTCATCCCCTTCTTACCCTCCCGCCTTGCTGAGCGTCCGCTTCGCCGTCCTGTGGCCGGACAGTCCAGCCACTTGGAGAGACTACACCACCGCCTGCGTGAGGAGCAGGAACGTCGACGACAGGAGCAGCAGAGCTCTTCCTTCTCGCTCCACCAGGAGATAGAGTCTGTGAGGAGCTGCTCTCCTGTGCTTCCTCTGGAGGCGCCCCCTGCACCACCACTGGGCGTCCCAGCTTCTGGAGTAGCTGCTGGAGGAGACCCAGACGACGGAGGTGGCGACGACAGCTCGAGCCACGACACCGACTTCTCTGCTAATCCTGAGCCGGAAGGATGGGTTGCTCGACCCATCACTCGCGACGCTGCTCGCGGGTGTCACTTCCACGATGCGCTCGACACCCTGCTACGTCGGGCATTTGACCGGCATACTTGGTCCGTCGAGTATCGCTGTGTGGTCTACCAGCACAGTCGCGGGGTCTACCCGGATCGCTGGGAGGCAACTTGCTTGGTGCGCTGCCCGGAGAACAGTCTCCAGGGAGCGGAGGCTTGCTCAGAGCACTATTCTATCTCTGAGCGGGACTCAGCTGAGGCAGCCATGCAAGATGCTGCACGGCGTGCGCTTTCGCACTACTGCTCGGTTTTCGGTGGGGCAGCTGACGGTCTTGACCTGAAGTATTACCCCCGCCGTTCATCTGGCAGCACAGGAGGCGTGATTGTCTCACCTGTCGGTGAGGGCAATCCTAGGTTGAGCAGCACAGTCAACCTAGCCGCCGTGCTAAACACGGAGCTGGACCATGCATTAGACGAGCTGAGTAGGGCTCGTGCTGAGATCGCCCTGCTGCGGGCTGAGCGCGCGGAACGTCGTCACCTGGACGGTGGTTCCCCCGCTCCCGTTGGGACTCAGCACCCGTACCGCTCACCTCAGCGTGGACACCAGTCTTATGGCAATCCCGCCTGCAAGACCAAGATAAACCTAGAACCATAGATCGTTAGAGTTGGATCTTGTAATTAATACGAAATAAATATATACATGGAAGCTTCAGTCTTAGCGTTAGTCTCGGTCTTAGTTAGTTTTAGTTAGACAGGGCAGTTTGCTATATCCTGTGCATTTATGTTTGTCATGATGAACTATGTTTGGTTTGGATCTTTGTAATGATTGTCACCAGAGTGTGGGTATCCCCTGCATTTTGGTTTACATACTATGTCAATAAAGTTAGTTATATAGTTGGGAAAACCTTTATTCTACTTTCCTCTTTATCTGAGAAGCTGTGTGGTCTGTGTTGGAGATCAGTGAAGATGCTCATCTGTTCAGTGCTGTTGGAGAATTCTATACTCTTTTCTTATGCTGCAAGCTTTGCCAGATCAGTTCTGATGTGTGGTTGCGTTCTGCAGATGTCAGAGAACAGGCGTAGAGGAGGAAGGCGTGCTCAGCAGGAGCAAGCCGGTCAGCAAGATGAGGCGCCCCAGCAGCAGCAGCTGCCGCCCCCGCCCCCGATGTCGATTGAGCAGATGTTTCTGATGCAGACTCAGGCAGTTCAAGCCATCGGTCAGACTCTGGCCGCCATTCAGCAGCAGCAGCAGCAGGCTCCACCCCAGCCTCAGATGCCTAGAGATAAGCGTGCTGAATTCATGAGAGGTCATCCACCAACGTTCGCTCATTCTTCCGACCCCATGGATGCTGAAGATTGGCTGCGCACTGTGGAGCGGGAGTTGCATACCGCTCAGTGCGATGACAGGGAGAAAGTTCTGTATGGTCCCCGTCTGTTGAGAGGAGCAGCCCAGTCATGGTGGGAGTCTTACCTCGCCACCCATGCCAACCCCGACACCATCACCTGGGAAGAGTTCAGAGGTAGCTTTCGTCAGTACCATGTGCCTGCAGGTCTGATGACAGTGAAGAAGGAGGAGTTCCTGGCCCTTAAGCAAGGGTCATCGTCTGTCAGTGAGTATCGGGACAGGTTTCTGCAGTTGTCTCGCTACGCTCCCGAAGATGTCAACACCGACGCCAAGCGACAATACCGTTTTCTGAGAGGCTTGGTTGACCCTCTGCAGTATCAGCTGATGAATCACACCTTCCCGACATTCCAGCACCTGATTGATAGAGCGATCATGACAGAAAGGAAGCGTAAGGAGATGGAAGATCGTAAGCGCAAGATCAGTGGACCCCAGCCTGGAAGCAGCAGCCGTCCCCGTTTCTCAGGCAATCAACCTCAGCAGTTCAGGCAGAACCAGCGTCCACCTCAGCAGCATCAGCAGCGTCAGCAGTATCAGCAGTTCCAAAGGCAGTATCCTCAGCATCAGTACCAGAACCGTCAGAGCAATCAGTCAGGAGGTCAGTTTCAGAAGCAGAATCAGCAAGCACCTCGTCTTCCTGCCCCAGCAAATCAGCAGAACAGTCAGGCAGCACCAGCTCAGGTTGGAAACAGGGCATGTTTCCACTGTGGAGAGCAAGGCCATTGGGTGATGCAATGTCCGAAGAAGGCAGCCCAGCAGCAGTCAGGCCCCAATGCCCCAGCAAAGCAGAATGTGTCTCAGCCTGGAGCAGGCAATCGCCCTCAGCCGCGCTATAATCATGGAAGGCTGAACCACTTGGAGGCTGAAGCAGTTCAGGAGACCCCCGACATGATAGTAGGTATGTTCCCAGTCGACTCCCATATTGCAGAAGTGTTATTTGATACTGGAGCAACACATTCTTTCATTACTGCATCATGGGTAGAAGCACATAATCTTCCAATTACTACCATGTCAACCCCTATTCAAATTGACTCAGCTGGTGGTAGAATTCGAGCTGATAGCATTTGTTTAAATGTAAGTGTGGAAATAAGGGGGATAGCGTTTCCCGCCAACCTTATAGTAATGGGTACTCAGGGAATAGATGTCATCCTAGGGATGAATTGGTTAGATAAGTATCAGGCAGTTATCAGTTGTGATAAAAGGACAATCAAGTTGGTGTCCCCACTAGGAGAGGAAGTGGTGACCGAGTTAGTCCCGCCTGAGCCAAAGAAAGGAAGTTGTTATCAGATGGCTGTCGATAGCAGTGAAGCAGACCCAATTGAGAGTATCAAGGTTGTGTCTGAATTCCCAGATGTGTTTCCAAAGGATTTACCGGGTATGCCACCAGAGCGGAAAGTTGAATTTGCTATAGAGCTTCTTCCTGGAACCGCCCCCATCTCTAAGAGAGCTTACAGAATATCTGGACCAGAGTTGGTTGAGCTTAAGAAGCAGATTGATGAGCTGTCAGAGAAAGGTTACATCCGGCCAAGCACCTCGCCTTGGGCCGCCCCTGCCTTGTTTGTGGAGAAGAAAGATGGCACCAAGAGGATGTGTATCGATTATCGAGCTTTGAATGAAGTCACGATCAAGAACAAGTATCCTTTGCCCAGAATAGAAGATCTGTTCGACCAGTTGAGAGGAGCCAGTGTGTTCTCCAAGATCGATCTGAGGTCAGGTTATCATCAGCTCAGGATCCGACCTTCGGACATTCTGAAGACGGCATTCATTACCAAGTATGGTTTATATGAGTTCACAGTGATGTCTTTTGGTTTGACCAATGCGCCAGCATTCTTTATGAACTTGATGAACAGTGTATTCATGGATTATCTTGATAAGTTCGTGGTGGTATTCATTGATGACATTCTGGTTTATTCTCAAAGTGAAGAAGAGCATGCAGATCATTTGAGGATGGTATTGCAGAGATTGCGAGAGCACCAGTTGTATGCAAAGTTGAGCAAGTGTGGGTTCTGGATCAGTGAAGTCCTGTTCTTGGGTCACATAATCAACAAAGAAGGATTGGCTGTGGATCCGAAGAAAGTGGCAGACATTCTAAACTGGAAAGCGCCAACGGATGCTCGAGGAATCAAGAGCTTCATTGGAATGGCCGGATATTATCGGCGATTCATTGAAGGGTTTTCGAAGATTGCGAAGCCAATGACAGCGTTGCTAGGCAACAAGGTTGAGTTCAAGTGGACCCAGAAATGCCAAGAGGCCTTTGAAGCGCTGAAAGAGAAGTTGACAACAGCGCCTGTCCTAGTCTTGCCTGATGTGCACAAGCCCTTCTCGGTGTATTGCGATGCTTGTTACACAGGTTTGGGATGTGTGTTGATGCAAGAGGGAAGAGTTGTGGCTTACTCGTCCCGACAGCTGAAGGTTCATGAGAAGAACTACCCAATCCATGATCTAGAGTTGGCAGCAGTGGTTCACGCACTGAAGACATAAAGGCACTATCTGTATGGACAGAAATGCGATGTTTACACAGACCACAAGAGTCTGAAGTACATATTCACTCAGTCAGAATTGAATATGAGGCAACGAAGATGGTTAGAATTGATCAAAGACTATGAGTTGGAGATTCATTACCATCCAGGAAAAGCGAACGTAGTGGCAGATGCTTTGAGCAGAAAGAGTCAAGTCAATCTGATGGTCGCTCGTCCGATGCCTTATGAGTTGGCCAAAGAGTTTGACAGGTTGAGTCTCGGGTTTCTGAACAATTCGCGAGGAGTCACAGTTGAATTGGAACCTACCTTGGAGCGCGAAATCAAAGAAGCGCAGAAAAATGATGAGAAGATCAGTGAGATTCGGCGATTGATTCTAGATGTCAGAGGCAAAGACTTTCGAGAAGATGCAGAAGGTGTGGTATGGTTCAAAGACCGCTTGTGTGTTCCCAATGTCCAGTCTATTCGGGAGTTGATTCTTAAGGAAGCTCATGAGACAGCTTATTCGATTCACCCTGGCAGTGAGAAGATGTATCAGGATCTGAAGAAGAAATTCTGGTGGTACGGAATGAAAAGAGAAATCGCAGAGCATGTGGCTATGTGCGATAGTTGTCGAAGAATTAAGGCAGAACACCAGAGACCAGCTGGATTGTTGCAACCGTTGCAGATCCCTCAGTGGAAATGGGATGAAATTGGTATGGATTTCATAGTCGGATTGCCTCGCACTCGAGCCGGCTACGATTCCATTTGGGTAGTAGTGGACCGCTTGACCAAGTCAGCCCACTTCATACCTGTCAAGACCAACTACAACAGTGCAGTATTGGCAGAATTGTATATGTCTCGGATCGTTTGTCTTCATGGTGTGCCAAAGAAGATAGTGTCAGACAGAGGAACGCAGTTCACCTCTCATTTCTGGCAGCAGTTGCATGAAGCCTTGGGCACGCATCTGAATTTCAGTTCAGCTTATCACCCGCAGACAGATGGTCAGACTGAAAGAACCAATCAAATCCTTGAAGATATGTTGAGAGCCTGTGCGTTGCAAGATCAGTCCGGATGGGACAAGCGATTGCCTTATGCGGAGTTTTCCTATAACAACAGTTACCAGGCCAGTTTGAAGATGTCACCGTTTCAAGCGCTGTATGGAAGGAGTTGCAGAACTCCGTTGCAATGGGATCAGCCTGGAGAGAAGCAGGTGTTTGGGCCAGATATTTTGCTTGAAGCCGAAGAGAACATCAAGATGGTCCGAGAGAATCTGAAGATAGCGCAATCAAGGCAGCGAAGCTATGCAGACACAAGAAGAAGAGAGCTGAGTTTCGAAGTCGGAGACTTTGTCTATCTGAAAGTGTCACCGATCAGAGGAGTCAGAAGATTCGGAGTCAAAGGCAAGCTGGCACCCCGCTACATTGGTCCGTATCAAATTCTCTCAAAGCGTGGAGAAGTGGCTTATCAGCTCAGCCTGCCAGAGAATTTGTCTGCTGTGCATGATGTCTTTCATGTGTCTCAATTGAAGAAGTGTTTGCGTGTGCCAGAAGAGCAGTTGCCAGTGGAAGGTCTTGAAGTCCAGGAGGACTTGACCTATATTGAGAAGCCAGCTCAGATCCTTGAGGTTGCAGATAGAGTCACCCGAAGGAAGACCGTCAGAATGTGCAAAGTCAGATGGAGTCACCACTCTGAGGAAGAAGCAACCTGGGAGCGTCAAGATGATCTGATGGCCAAGTACCCGGAGCTCTTTGCTAGCCAGCCCTGAATCTCGAGGGCGAGATTCTTTTAAGGGGGATAGGTTTGTAACGCCCCGAATTTTGCAGTTGAATTTTTTCTTTTCTTTACTCGCCAAAATTCGGGCGTTACCTTTCCCTTTTCTTTTTCCCCTCGCTAAACCTTGACCTTTTTCAAAGTTTAGCGGGATTCGGTTTGGATCTCCCGTGTAGGAAAAACCCTAAATACCTTATGTTGTTTGATGCACCATGCCGAACCTTGCATTTCTTTTGATTGCTTTGAAAGTGCAAATGCATGCATGTAGAAAGATCGGATTTCGAAAATGAGGAGAAGATCTTTTCTTTCTTTTTCTCTCTCTTTCTCTCTCCTCTTTTTCTCTCTCTCCCGCGCCGTGGGCCGACCCCGGCCGGCCCAGCCGCCCCTGGCGCCCCCCCTTTTGGGCCCAATTGGCCCATGCCGCCCCCCATCTCCCTTTTTCCCAAAACCCTCTCCCTCTCCCTCTCATTTTCCCTCTCTCTCCCTAAGCCGCCGCCCCTACCCCTGCCCTAGCCGCCGCCCCTGCCTAGGCCGCCGCCCCTCCCCGTCGCCGATCGGCCGCCCCGCTCGGCCGCCCCGTCCCCGTCCCCGGTGAGGCCCCTCCCCCTCTCCTCCCTCCCCCTCTCCTCCCTCCCCCTCTCCTCCCTCCCCTTCCCCTCGCCGCTCGGCCCCATGGCCGGTTCGGCCGCCCGCCCCACCCCGCCCGCTCGGCCCCTTGGCCGCGCCCCCGGCCCCCCAGCGCGCCCCCGGCTCGGCCGCCTGGCCAGCCCGGCCGCCCCCCCCCCCCCCCGCGCGCGCCCCCATGGCCGGCTCGGCCGCTCGGCCGCCCCGCGCCCTGCCCCGCGCCCCTGCGCGCCCAGCGGCTCGGCCGCCCCGCCCCCCTGCTCGGTCGGCTCGGCCGCCCCCTGCGCCGCCCGCCCTTGCCAGCCCGGCCGCCCGCCGCCGGCTCAGCCGCCCCGGCTCGGCCGCCCCTGCGCGCCCCGCCTAGGGCCGGTTCAACCGCCCCTAGGGCCGGTTCAACCGCCCCCCCCTCTGTTTTTTTATTTTTTTTTATTATTTTATTTTATTTACTTTCTGTGATCATAATTACTGTATTTTAAGTAGGCTAATCACTGTTCATGCTATGGGAAAATAGGAAGTTTAATTTAAAATTCCGTTATGTTATTGATTCACGTAGTTAATTGTTTACCCTGTGCAATGTTGATCAACTAAAAGTGATTAGGTTTCCATTAGTATATATAAATATATATAACAGAATTATTTTGTTAAAAACCAATTGTGTCATTAGTGCATAAGATTTAACCCCCTGCGAGACCTTTCCCGTTTCTTTCTAACCATAACAAATGCGTTATCGAATGTCATACTTGGTGCATATTCACTTTATTTGTTATCTTGTATGGTGTACTGTTCTTTTGTATTAAATATGTGGATGGATGTATGTATGTTTGCGCTCGCATAGAGAACGATTCGGTCGAAGAGCCCGAGGAATTCGCAGGAGAAGCCCCTGAGCAGCAGTCGTTTGGTGGAGGCAAGTGTCCTTTGACCTATCTCTGTCCTATTCATTCTTTAATTCACCTCCCGCATTACACATTTATACCTAAGGATTGACTAGCTTTTGTTATCCATGTCCTTGTTTACCTATTTGGGTCGGATTATTACTACTTAGTCTGATGCTATTGCTCAACTCTAATCAATGAACATGATGTGATTATCTATGATACGCTGTTTTCCCGTTCTTCTTTATGATTATACTTGTGGTTTTCAAGGGGACTCGAGCGGTTTCTCGAGTGCCTCTCCGTAAGGACCTGTTCTATGGATGACCGCCCGGGAAAACAGTGCAACCATGAGGGTGGAATGGGGTGCCCTTAGCTGAATAATTAGAGGATCCGGGATGTAGTTCACTTAGCCGTCGTGCCGTCAATGGGGCTCGGTGTATGCGGCTCGCTCTGCCAAGTTTGGGTTCGCCCCTTGGGGAGGAGTGCGGTGCATTTAGGAAACCTAACGGGTGGCTACAGCCCCGGGGAATCTTTGTAAAGGCTACGTAGTGAAACCCTGCCTATTCACCTTGGTAGTGTTTAAGGGTTTGATCGGCCCGAGGCAAGAGGGAATCACGGCTTGTGGGTAAAGTGCACAACCTCTGCAGAGTGTTATGAAACTGATATATCAGCCGTGCTCACGGTTATGAGCGGCCAAGGGAGCTCCAGAGATTAGTGATACTTGATCAGAGATATTTTGGTACAGGTGGCAATGAGATTGATGGTTCTGGTTATGATTATGGTATTGGTAAGTGGTATTCTTTCCGTTTGGAAAGGATACATTGGGTTAATAACTTGGGTTAATGTTAAAACCTGGCTTTCTACTAGTAAGTAATAACCTGACCAACTAAAAGCAACTGCTTGACTGATCCCCACATAAAGCTAGTCCACTACAGCCAAACAGGATACTTGCTGAGTATGTTGATGTGTACTCACCCTTGCTCTACACACCAAACCCCCCCCAGGTTGTCAGCATTGCAACCACTGCTCAGGAGAAGATGAAGCTGTGGAAGGAGACTTCCAGGAGTTCCAAGACAACGACGAGTTCTAGGTGTGGGTTAGCGGCAACCCCCAGTCGGCTGCCTGTGAAGGCCGTGTTATCTACGTTTCGTTTTCGCACTTTGATTTATTGTAAGGACTATATGGACGTCTCAGACGTATGATGTAATCGACTATTATTCCCTTTTAATACTATTTTGAGCACTGTGTGATGATGTCCATGTTATGTAACTGCTGTGTACGTGAATAACTGATCCTGGCACGTACATGGTTCGCATTCGGTTTGCCTTCTAAAAACCGGGTGTGACACTCATCATCCGCAACCTCCCCCTGTTCCTCTCCGACACCGCTCGCGCCTGGTTGGAGCACCTGCCTCCGGGGCAGATCTCCAACTGGGACGACCTGGTCCAGGCCTTCGCCGGCAATTTCCAGGGCACGTACGTGCGCCCTAGAAACTCCTGGGACCTCCGAAGCAGCCGGCAGCAGCCGGGAGAGTCTCTCCGGGTGTCGGGGACCATAATTAGGGGTACCCTCAAGACGCCTAATTCTCAGCTGGTACCCCCCATCAGCATAAAGCTGCAGAGGCCTGATGGGTGCGATTAAGTCAGGGATCAGTCCATACGAGCGACTCGATCACGCCTCGCCCGAGCCTAACCTCGGGCAAGGGCAGCCGACCCCGAGGGATTTCTGTCTCGCCCGAGGCCCCCCTTTAACGGCGGACACATCTCCGGCTCGCCCGAGGCCTTGCCTTCGCTAAGAAGCAACCCTGACTAAATCGCCGCACCGACCGACCGAGTCGCAGGAGCATTTAACGCAAAGGTGGCCTGACACTTTTATCCTGACGCGCGCCCCCCGGCAGAGCCGAAGTGACCGCCATCACTTCGCTGCTCCACTGACCGGTCTGACAGAAGGACAGCGCCGCCTGCGCCACTCCGACTGCAGTACCACTTGACAGAGTGAGACTGATAGGCAGTCAGGCCTTGCCAAAGGCGCCATAGGAAACTCCGCTCCGCCCGACCCAGGGCTCGGACTCGGGCTAAGCCCCGGAAGACGGCGAACTCCGCTCCGCCCGACCCAGGGCTCGGACTCGGGATAGGCCCCGGAAGACGGCGAACTCCGCTCCGCCCGACCCAGGGCTCGGACTCGGGTTAGGCCCCGGAAGACGACGAACTCCGCTCCGCCCGACCCAGGGCTCGGACTCGGGCTAGGCCCCGGAAGAAGGCGAACTCCGCTCCGCCCGACCCAGGGCTCGGACTCGGGCTAGGCCCCGGAAGACGGCGAACTCCGCTCCGCCCAACCCAGGGCTCGGACTCGGGCTAAGCCCCGGAAGACGGCGAACTCCACTCCGCCCGACCCAGGGCTCGGACTCGGGCTAGGCCCCGGAAGACGACGAACTCCGCTTCGCCCGACCCCAGGGCTCGGACTCCGCCCTGGCCTCTGCCGGACAACCTCCGCCTCGCCCGACCCAGGGGCTCGGGCTCGGCCTCGGCCATGGAAGACAGACTCGACCTCGGCTTCGGAGGAGCCTCCACGTCGCCCGACCTAGGGCACAGGCCCGCCACGTCAACAGGAAGCGCCATCATCACCCTACCCCGAGCCGACTCGGGCCGCAGAGAACAAGACTGGTGTCCCATCTGGCTAGCTCCGCCAGATAGACAATGATGGCGCCCCGCTAGCCCTGTGACGACGGCGGCTCTCAGCTCCCTTACGGAAGCAGGGGGACGTCAGCAAGGACACAACCGCTCCGACAGCTGTCCCTCCGCCAGGCTCCGTTGCTCCTCCGACAGCCACGACATCACACCAGCAGGGTGCCAAGATCTCTCCGGCTGCCACATTGGCATGTACTTAGGGCGCTAGCTCTCCCTCCGCTAGACACGTAGCACTCTGCCACATCCCCATTGTACACCTGGATCCTCTCCTTACGCCTATAAAAGGAAAGACCAGGGCCTTCTTAGAGAAGGTTGGCCGCGCGGGGACGAGGACGGGACAGGCGCTCTCTTGGGGCCGCTCGCTTCCCTCACCCGCGTGGACGCTTGTAACCCCTACTGCAAGCGCACCCGACATGGGCGCGGGACGAACACGAAGGCCGCGGGATTTCCACCTCTCTCACGCCCGTCTCCGGCCACCTCGCTTTCCCCCCTTCACGCTCGCCCACGCGCTCGACCCATCTGGGCTGGGGCACGCGACACACTCACTCGTCGGCTCAGGGACCCCCCGGTCTCGAAACGCCGACACTTGGCACGCCAGGTAGGGGCCTGCTGCGTGCTGACGAATAGCTTCCCGTCAAGCTCCAGATGGGCAGTCTCTAGCAACCTCTCCGGCCTGGGACGGTGCTCCGTTTCGGGAGTCTTGAGTTCATGTCCTTCGACGGCAGCTACGACATGATACTCCTTCCACCGCCGCGCGACAACGACAATGGCGGCCGACAACCCGCCCGCCGGCGGCGGAATCGATGACATCTTCCCCGCATGGTGGAAGAACAACATTCGAGCTCGCCCCGTCCTCTCCCTCGCCAACGAAGGAGGAGGCGGGGCAACCAAGGCCAAGCGGGAGGCCACGCTTCATCGGCTGTCGAGCGAATCGACGTCCCCAGCGCCCCAACGGGGGGCGCATCAGGCGTCGACCTCGCATTTGAGACGAAGGCGAGCGCCGTCCCCCCGCGACACACCAAACCCGAGCAAGTGGACGACGCCAACGCGCTCGCGGAGGGCTTGCAGGACGTCGCCCTCGTACCCAAGACGACGGTGCAACCAGTCCCCGATGTGACTATGTCGCTCCTCGTCGACCAAAAGGTATCGACCAATTCCCATCTTACGTCATTTCGACTCGGCCTCAACCCGCCGGGCGACCTCGCTT
This sequence comes from Zea mays, assembly GCF_902167145.1. Taxonomy (NCBI): domain Eukaryota; kingdom Viridiplantae; phylum Streptophyta; class Magnoliopsida; order Poales; family Poaceae; genus Zea; species Zea mays. The sequence goes on from NC_050097.1 coordinate 212,660,686, forward strand.
TGGCGGGCGCTCTCGTTGAGGCGAGTGCAACCCCTCTGGGGTTTCGTATGCGGTTGCCTTGGGACCGATTGACGGACGTCTCGACCTACGGGCCCTCTGGGTCCGAGGAAGACGACGATCCCAGCATCTGTTGGGATTTCTCCGGATTTGGCAACCCCAGTGCCATGCGGGACTTTATGACCGCATGTGACTACTGCCTCTCCGACTGTTCCGACGGTAGCCGCAGCCTTGACGACGAGGACTGCGGCCCAAGCCGCGAATGTTTCCACGTCGAGCTAGGGGATCCCTCCGAAGGCAACCATCTCGGCATGCCAGAGGACGGTGATCTCCCTAGGCCGGTGCCTCGCGCTGACAGCCCGCGGGAGCTAGCTGTGGTCCCCGTTCCGGCGGGGGGTTACGACCCACAGCTCGAGCAAGTCCGCGGGGCGCAAGCCAGGCTCGACGAGGGAGCAGGAGCGCTTGAGCCGATCCGTCGGGACGTCGGGCAGGTATGGGCGGGCCAACCCCCGGCCGGAGAAATGCGTCACCTGCCCCAAGGTTTCCAGTACCGCGTCGCCAACGACGTCAGGGTGAGACCGCCACCCGCATCCAGTGGGGTCGGTCAGAACCTGGCAGCCGCAGCGATGCTCCTCCGCGCGATGCCGGAGCCATCAACCACCGAGGGTCGGCGAATCCAGGGAGAGCTCAAGAATCTCCTGGAAGGCGCTGCGGTCCGACAGGCCGAGAGCTCTGCCTCCCGAAGGCAGGGATACCCCTCGGAACCTCATGCCGCGACTTCCCGATTCATGCGGGAAGCATCGGTCTACACCGGGCGCACGCACAACACCGCGCCTGCGGCCCCAGGCCACCTCGACAACGAGCACCATCGTCGCGACCGTCGGGCCCACCTCGACGAGAGGGTGCGCCGAGGCTACCACCCCAGGCGTGGGGGACGCTATGACAGCGGGGAGGATCGGAGTCCCTCGCCCGAACCACCCGGTCCGCAGGCCTTCAGTCGGGCCATCCGACGGGCGCCGTTCCCGACCCGGTTCCGACCCCCGACTACTATCACAAAGTACTCGGGGGAAACGAGACCGGAACTGTGGCTCGCAGACTACCGCCTGTCCTGCCAACTGGGTGGGACGGACGATGACAACCTCATCATCCGCAACCTCCCCCTGTTCCTCTCCGACACTGCTCGCGCCTGGTTGGAGCACCTGCCTCCGGGGCAGATCTCCAACTGGGATGACTTGGTCCAAGCCTTCGCCGGCAATTTACAGGGCACGTACGTGCGCCCCGGGAATTCCTAGGACCTCCGGAGCTGCCGGCAACAGCCAGGAGAGTCTCTTCGGGACTACATCCGGCGATTCTCGAAGCAGCGCACCGAGCTGCCCAACGTCACCGACTCGGATGTCATCGGCGTCAACATACCGGGAAAAAGGTACACCGCGTCGTTCGATTTCGTATCCTTTTCCTTTTTTCCTCTTTCTCTATCTCTTGCAACAGGGACCGGGAAAGGGGGGATACCCCGAAAAGGATCCTTCCCTGTGAAGGAACCGGGCTCCGAGCCCCCCTACTGATCAGAGGTTCGAAGGCTGGCCCTCCGAGGGGTTCAACAGTCGCCTCAGATCGCGTGGGCCCTACACCCACTACTGGTCAGAGGTTCGAAGGCCGCCCCCCGAAGGGCTCCACGGCCGCCTCAGGCTACTCGGGCTCCGCGCCCATTACTGATCAGGGGTTCGAAGGCTGGCCCCCGAAGGGTTCACAGTCACCTCAGACGCCGAGCGAGGGATGACCAGGGGTACGTTCGATACATAACCGAGGCTCGGGCTGCGCTCCCGAGGTACCCTAGGACATTTCCGAGACCAGCGGGAGCGATCTTGTAACGGAATCCCATCAGAGGGAGGCATCGAGCCCTCGGACCCCGTCGCTAGGGGACCGGGTCCGGCAGATCACCTGCAGGTACTTTTGGGCGTGCCTCTGGGCCCCTAGCCGACCCCCAACAAACGGGGCACGGACGTCCACTCGGATTACCCGCTTGCAGCTCACCGGAGACACCATGTTCGGTGCCCATCGAGGGTAACATGGCGCTCTCCCCCCCTCCTCCTTGCGGAAAGGCGACGTAGGGGCGTATGTAAAAAAGCCGAGTCTGTCCCTGATCGCCCTCTCGCCCTGTGCGGAGGCTCGGGGGCTGCTCTCGCAAACCCGGCTCCGGCCGAACCGTTGATAGCGTCAACATACCAGCCCGAGAGCTTGGGCCCCGACCGTGCACCCGGGCTACGACCAGTTCGCATGAGGGAACAACCAGACCAGCCGAAGCATTACGCAAGGCATTAAGACCTCGGGGGAGTGAAACCACTCCTCCGAGGCCTCGGGGGCTACACCCGGCGGGTGCGCTCGCGCGCACCCACCGGAACAAAATGCAACCGAGAAAGGCTGGTCCCCTTGCAAAAAAGTGCGACAAAAGCCTCCAAGCGAGTGCTAACACTCCCTTCGAGGCTCGGGGGCTACTGTCGGGGACCATAATTAGGGGTACCCTCAAGACGCCTAATTCTCAGCTGGTAACCCCCATCAGCATAAAGCTGTAGAGGCCTGATGGGTGCGATTAAGTCAGGGATCAGTCCATACGAGCGACTCGATCACGCCTCGCCCGAGCCTAGCCTCGGGCAAGGGCAGCCGACCCGGAGGGATTTCCGTCTCGCCCGAGGCCCCCCTTTAACGGCGGACACATCTCCGGCTCGCCCGAGGCCTTGCCTTCGCTAAGAAGCAACCCTGACTAAATCGCTGCACCGACCGACCGAGTCGCAGGAGCATTTAACGCAAAGGTGGCCTGACACCTTTATCCTGACGCGCGCCCCCCGGTAGAGCCGAAGTGACCGCCGTCACTTCGCTGCTCCACTGACCGATCTGACAGAAGGACAGCGCCGCCTGCGCCACTCCGACTGCAGTACCACTTGACAGAGTGAGATTGACAGGCAGTCATGCCTTGCTAAAGGCGCCATAGGAAACTCCGCTCCGCCCGACCCAGGGCTCGGACTCGGGCTAAGCCCCGGAAGACGGCGAACTCCACTCCGCCCGACCCAGGGCTCGGACTCGGGCTAGGCCCCGGAAGACGGCGAACTCCGCTCCGCCCGACCCAGGGCTCGGACTCGGGCTAGGCCCCGGAAGACGGCGAACTCCGCTCCGCCCGACCCAGGGCTCGGACTCGGGCTAGGCCCCGGAAGACGGCGAACTCCGCTCCGCCCAACCCAGGGCTCGGACTCGGGCTAGGCCCCGGAAGACGGTGAACTCCGCTCCGCCCAACCCAGGGCTCGGACTCGGGCTAAGCCCCGGAAGACGACGAACTCCGCTCCGCCCGACCCAGGGCTCGGACTCGGGCTAGGCCCCGGAAGACGACGAACTCCGCTTCGCCCGACCCTAGGGCTCAGACTCCGCCCTGGCCTCTGCCGGACAACCTCCGCCTCGCCCGACCCAGGGGCTCGGGCTCGGCCTCGGCCATGGAAGACAGACTCGACCTCGGCTTCGGAGGAGCCTCCACGTCGCCCGACCTAGGGCACAGGCCCGCCACGTCAACAGGAAGCGCCATCATCACCCTACCCCGAGCCGACTCGGGCCGCAGAGAACAAGACCGGTGTCCCATCTGGCTAGCTCCGCCAGATAGGCAATGATGGTGCCCCGCTAGCCCTGTGACGACGGCGGCTCTCAGCTCCCTTACGGAAGCAGGGGGACGTCAGCAAGGACACAACCGCTCCGACAGCTGTCCCTCCGCCAGGCTCCGTTGCTCCTCCGACAGCCACGACATCACACCAGCAGGGTGCCAAGATCTCTCCGGCTGCCACATTGGCATGTACTTAGGGCGCTAGCTCTCCCTCCGCTAGACACGTAGCACTCTGCCACATCCCCATTGTACACCTGGATCCTCTCCTTACGCCTATAAAAGGAAAGACCAGGGCCTTCTTAGAGAAGGTTGGCCGCGCGAGGACGAGGACGGGACAGGCGCTCTCTTGGGGCCGCTCGCTTCCCTCACCCGCGTGGACGCTTGTAACCCCTACTGCAAGCGCACCCGACCTGGGCGTGGGACGAACACGAAGGCCGCGGGATTTCCACCTCTCTCACGCCCGTCTCCGGCCACCTCGCTTTCCCCCCTTCGCGCTCGCCCACGCGCTCGACCCATCTGGGCTGGGGCACGCGGCACACTCACTCGTCGGCTCAGGGACCCCCCGGTCTCGAAACGCCGACACCGGGACTACATCCGGCGATTCTCGAAGCAGCGCACCGAGCTGCCCAACATCACTGATTCGGATGTCATCGGCGCGTTCCTCGCCGGCACCACCTGCCGCGACCTGGTGAGCAAGCTGGGTCGCAAGACCCCCACCAGGGCGAGCGAGCTGATGGACATCGCCACCAAGTTTGCCTCTGGCCAGGAGGCGGTTGAGGCCATCTTCCGGAAGGACAAGCAGCCCCAGGGCCGCCCAACGGAAGATGCCCCCGAGGCGTCAACTCAGCGCGACGCCAAGAAGAAGGGCAAGAAGAAGTCGCAAGCGAAACGCGACGCCACCGACGCGGACCTTGTCGCCGCCGCCGAGTATAAGAACCCTCGGAAACCCCCCGGAGGTGCCAACCTCTTCGACAAGATGCTCAAGGAGTCGTGCCCCTATCATCAGGGGCCCGTCAAGCACACCCTTGAGGAGTGCGCTATGCTTCGGTGCCACTTCCACAGGGCCGGGCCACCTGCGGAGGGTGGCAGGGCTCGCGACGACGACAAGAAGGAAGATCACCAGGCAGGAGAGTTCCCCGAGGTCCGCGACTGCTTCATGATATACGGTGGGCAAGCGGCGAACGCCTCGGCTCGGCACCGCAAGCAAGAGCGTCGGGAGGTCTGTTCGGTGAAGGTGGCGGTGCCAGTCTACCTAGACTGGTCCGACAAGCCCATCACCTTCGACCAAGCCGACCACCCCGACCACGTGCCGAGCCCGAGGAAATACCCGCTCGTTGTCGACCCCGTCATCGGCAACGTCAGGCTCACCAAGGTCCTCATGGACGGAGGCAGCAGCCTCAACATCATCTACGCTGAGACCCTCGGGCTCCTGCGTGTCGATCTGTCCTCGGTCCGGGCAGGCGCTGCGCCTTTCCACGGGATCATCCCCGGGAAGCGCGTCCAGCCCCTCGGACAACTCGACCTTCCCGTCTGCTTCGGAACGCCCTCCAACTTCCGAAGGGAGACCCTCACGTTCGAGGTGGTTGGGTTCCGAGGAACCTACCACGCGGTACTGGGAAGGCCATGCTACGCGAAGTTCATGGCCGTCCCCAACTACACCTACCTCAAGCGCAACATGCCGGGCCCCAACGGGGTCATCACCGTCGGCCCCATGTACAAACACGCGTTCGAATGCGACGTGGAGTGCATGGAGTACGCCGAGGCCCTTGCCGAGTCCGAGGCCCTCATCGCCGACCTGGAGAGCCTCTCCAAGGAGGTGCCAGACGTGAAGCGTCACGCCGGCAACTTCGAGCCAGCGGAGACGGTTAAGTCCGTCCCCCTCGACCCCAGCAGCGACGCCTCCAAGCAGATCCGGATCGGCTCCGAGCTCGATCCCAAATAGGAAGCAGTGCTCGTCGACTTTCTCCGCGCGAATGCCGACGTCTTCGCGTGGAGTCCCTCGGACATTCCCGGCATACCGAGGGATGTCGCCGAGCACTCGCTGGATATCCGAACCGAAGCCCGACCCGTCAGGCAGCCTCTGCGCCGATTCGACGAAGAGAAGCGCAGAGCCATAGGCGAGGAGATCCACAAGCTAATGGCGGCAGGGTTCATCAAAGAGGTATTCCATCCCGAATGGCTTGCCAACCCTGTGCTTGTGAGAAAGAAAGGAGGGAAATGGCGGATGTGTGTAGACTACACTGGTCTAAACAAAGCATGTCCGAAGGTTCCCTACCCTCTGCCTCGCATCGATCAAATCGTGGATTCCACTGCTGGGTGCGAAACCCTGTCTTTCTTCGATGCCTACTCCGGGTATCACCAAATCAGGATGAAGGAGTCCGACCAGCTCGCGACTTCTTTCATCACGCCCTTCGGCATGTACTGCTATGTCACCATGCCGTTCGGCTTGAGGAATGCGGGCGCGACGTACCAGCGGTGCATGAACCATGTGTTCGGCCAACACATTGGCCGGACGGTCGACGCCTACGTCGATGACATCGTAGTCAAGACGAGGAAAGCCTCCGACCTCCTTTCCGACCTTGAAGTGACATTCCGATGTCTCAAGGCGAAAGGCATGAAGCTCAATCCCGAAAAGTGTGTCTTCGGGGTGCCCCGAGGCATGCTCTTGGGGTTCATCGTCTCCGAGCGGGGCATCGAAGCCAACCCGGAGAAGATCGCAGCCATCACCAGCATGGGGCCCATCAAGGACTTAAAAGGCGTACAGAGAGTCATGGGATGTCTTGCGGCTCTAAGCCGTTTCATCTCACGCCTCGACGAAAGAGGCCTGCCTCTGTACCGCCTCTTAAGGAAGGCCGAGTGCTTCACTTGGACCCCCGAGGCCGAGGAAGCCCTCGAGAACATGAAGGCGCTCCTCACGAATGCGCCCATCTTGGTGCCCCCCGCTGCCGAAGAAACCCTCTTGATCTACGTCGTCGCGACCACTCAGGTGGTTAGCGCCGCGATTGTGGTTGAGAGACGAGAAGAGGGGCATGCATTGCCCATCTAGAGGCCAGTCTACTTCATCAGCGAGGTACTGTCCGAAACCAAGATCTGCTACCCACAAGTTCAGAAGCTGCTGTACGTGGTGATCCTGACGCGGCGGAAGCTGCGACACTACTTCGAGTCTCATCCAGTAACTGTGGTGTCATCCTTCCCCCTGGGGGAGATCATCCAGTGCCGAGAGGCCTCGGGTAGAATCGCAGCGTGGGCGGTGGAAATCATGGGCGAAGCAATCTCGTTCGCCCCTCGGAAGGCCATCAAGTCCCAGGTCTTGGCGGACTTCGTGGCTGAATGGGTCGACACCCAGCTCCCAACAGCTCCGATCCAACCGGAGCTCTGGACCATGTTCTTCGACGGGTCGTTGATGAAGACAGGAGCCGGCGCAGGCCTACTCTTCATCTTGCCCCTCGGGAAGCACCTACGCTACGTGCTACGCCTCCATTTCTCGGCGTCCAACAATGTGGCTGAGTACGAGGCTCTGGTCAACGAGTTGCGGATCGCCATCGAGCTAGGGGTCCGACGCCTCGACGCTCACGGTGACTCGCAGCTCGTCATCGACCAAGTCATGAAGAACTCCCACTGCCGCGGCCCGAAGATGGAGGCCTACTGCGATGAGGTTCAGCGCCTGGAAGACAAGTTCTACGGGCTCGAGCTCAACCACATCGACCGGCGCTACAACGAGACTGCGGATGAGCTGGCTAAAATAGCCTCGGGGCGAACGACGGTTCCCCCGGACGTCTTCTCCCGAGACCTGCATCAACCCTCCATCAAGATCGACGACACGCCCGAGCCCGAGGCACCCTCGGCCCAGCTCGAGGTACCCTCGGCTCAGTCCGAGGCATCCTCGGCACGGCCCGAGGCACCCTCGGCTCGGCCCGAGGCACCCTCGGTTCAGCCCGAGGCACCCTCGGCACCCGAGGGTGAGGCAATGCGCGTCGAGGAGGAGCGAAGCGGGGTCACGCCTAATCAAAACTGGCAGACCCTGTACCTGAAATATCTCCACCGAGGAGAGCTACCCCTCGACCGAGCCGAGGCTCGGCGGTTGGCGCGACGCGCCAAGTCATTCGTCTTGCTAGGAGATGGGAAGGAGCTCTACCACCGCAGCCCCTCGGGCATCCTCCAGCGATGCATTTCCATCGCCGAAGGTCAGGAACTCCTACAAGAGATACACTCGGGGGCTTGCGGCCATCACGCAGCACCTCAAGCCCTTGTTAGAAACGCCTTCCGACAAGGTTTCTACTGGCCGACGGCGGTGGCCGATGCCACTAGAATTGTCCGCACCTGCGAAGGGTGTCAGTTCTACGCAAGGCAGACCCACCTGCCTGCCCAGGCTCTGCAGACGATACCCATCACTTGGCCTTTTGCCGTGTGGGGTCTGGACCTCGTCGGCCCCTTGCAGAAGGCACCCGGGGGCTACACGCACCTGTTGGTCGCCATCGACAAATTCTCCAAGTGGATCGAGGTCCGACCCCTAAACAGCATCAAGTCCGAGCAGGCGGTGGCGTTCTTCACCAACATCATCCACCGTTTCGGGGTCCCGAACTCCATCATCACCGACAACGACACCCAGTTCACCGGCAGAAAGTTCCTGGACTTCTGCGAGGATCACCACATCCTGGTGGACTGGGCCGCCGTGGCTCACCCCATGACGAATGGGCAAGTAGAGCGTGCCAACGGCATGATTCTACAAGGACTCAAGCCTCGGATCTACAACGACCTCAACAAGTTCGGCAAGCGATGGATGAAGGAACTCCCCTCGGTGGTCTGGAGCCTGAGGACAACGCTGAGCCGAGCCACAGCCTTCACGCCGTTCTTTCTAGTCTATGGGGCCGAGGCCATCTTGCCCACAGACTTAGAATACGGTTCCCCGAGGACGAGGGCCTATGCTGACCAAAGCAACCAAGTTAATCGAGAAGACTTGCTGGACCAGCTGGAAGAGGCTCGGGACAAGGCCTTACTACACTCGGCGCGGTACCAGCAGTCCCTGCGACGCTACCACGCCCGAGGGGTCCGGTCCCGAGATCTCCAGACGGGCGACCTGGTGCTCCGGCTGCGACAAGACGCCCGAGGGCGGCACAAGCTCACGCCTCCCTGGAAGGGCCGTTCGTCATCGCCAAAGTTCTGAAGCCCAGAACGTACAAGCTGGCCAACAGTCAAGGCGAGGTCTACAGCAACGCTTGGAACATCCAACAGCTACGTCGCTTCTACCCTTCACTACTAGAAAACCCCCCTTGTATGTACGTTTTAGTTGTAGCGCACACAAAAGCGTCTCTACGGCGGTACATAAAGACGTTATTTGAAACAATTTTAAGAACGCATCAAAATGTTACGGTATTTGACACGCTTTCAACGTGAAGAGATACCTAAACACAATTTTTAGCACACTACTAAAATCGTATTAGAATGACACGAAATTAGACACGCTTTCAATCGTCAGTAACCTATAGACACGTTGCAAAACACGTATTAAAATCGTCTATAGGAACCTTAAGACGCTTTTTGATATGCAATTAAAAACGTATAAAAATGACATAGTTAGACATGCTTTCAAAACGTGACTAACATGAAGATACGTCATAAAGCGCATCGAATAACCGTTATTAGCCACATAGAGATGTTTTTATGTGATAACGAAATATCTCTAGTTGATATGAAATTAGATACGCTTTTAACCGTTACTACTTGAAGACACGTTTTAATGTGTATTAGCAATTTATCCTTAACCATGTAGAGATGTTTTTGGTGTAAAATTTAAAACATGTAATCTACGACCGAGGTATATTAGTCACCATAGTTGTTGTGTGGTATATCTTCCACTAGAGCTAACGTGACATATATTATAGGAGGCTAAAACAATATAATGTTAACATTAATTGTGTTTAGCTAGTGTATGTTGTATAGGTCTAATAAAGGCATAATAATAATAATAATAATAATAATAATAATAATAATAATAATAAATTAGAAAAAATATGGTCATGCCCACTTGAAATGGGAAAAAGTATGGTCACTCACTCGATAATAATAAATAGAAAAAGCGCCTGATTTGGGCACACTCATAACCAGAAAACATCAAAGCTAAGAATAAATAAATAAGCAATGTTACAAGTCTCATGGATTGTAGTATTTAATCAAATAGAAAAATTTGTACACTAAACAACATTAACCCAACAAGTTGGCACCTCCTATCTAAAGTAACACATATTAGTTCATTCTGATTCACAGTGCAAGTAAAAAACCCACAATATTCTTTTATAGCATTAGATGACCAGAAAACCTAAGCCTTGTCTAACTTTCTTCATCGAGTTATACACCCATGTCAAAATTATCTCTTGGACTAACTCTCACCACAGTGTTCCATGGTTCAGCTTTTGGGTTTTGGACATAAAAGACTTGCTGAATTTGTGATGAAAATACAAAAGGATCATCATCTAGTTTATCACCAGTGTGTATTTTCCGAGAAAAATTCACATGACTGTATCCGAACTCATCTTGTCGCAACCCAGCTTTATGATGAACATCATACCATTCACACTTGAAAAGCACTACCTTGTAGTTTGTATATGACAATTCAACTATATCTAATAATCTGCCAAAATAATTAACCCCATCATCAGCAATGTTGACCACACCACTGTTTTGTGTCAACCGTGCATCCTCACGACTCAAAGTGTGGAACCTCAAACCATTAATAATGTAACCATTGTATGTCACGACTCAAAGATGTTTTCAAGTTGTTCATATACCTCGCTCCCATGCAAAGTTTAGTCATCAAGGAAGGGTCAGCCTTGCCTCGGCAAAGCCCGACCCTCCCTCAGGGGCTAAAAGGGGGGGAACCCCCTCTGCGTTGAATGTTTTCCTCGAAAAAAGATCCTTTCTGCCAGAATGTCTTTCGTGCTTTTCGACTACTTCGAAAGTGGATCCTGAAAACGACGGAGTACACGCAAGCAACCAAGGCTAACCGAGCCGAGGGACTCCTACGCCTCCGGGATACGGATACCTCACTGATCACCTTCTGCGATAAGTAACTCACGCTCGGATAAGTGACTCCGCGGACCGAACAAGTCTTCACGCTCGAAAGCTCCTCTGCCGAAGCGGTTCTTCGGGCCTTCTCGACTGCATCGGTGACAGAACCCCATGGACGGGCAAGAGCGCGCGTAAGCGGCAAGGCCGACCGAGCCGAGGGATTCCTACGCCTCCGGGATACGGATACCTCACTCATCACCTTCCGTGAAAAGCAACTCTCGCTCGCACAAATAATTCTGTTACCGACGAAAAAGTCCAGATACTCGAAACAAGAGGAAAAGAAGCGCAGCTTTACAACACGGCGAGGGTGTGTTTGGGCCTCGGCGGCCGCAGAAAACACACGCTACAAGACAATCCGATCCTGCAGGCTCGGATCTTGACGGTTGAAGGGAGCAGCAGCACCCTCGGCGTCGACTACACCTTCGGCGAGGTCCGACCTAGCCTCGAACGGCGACGCGGTCCGAGGATCTCCACTTTGAAGTACGACGTCATCACCACGCCCGAGCCATCGCCGCCAGGGTCTTCTCCGAGAATCCGGCCCGAGCAGGCGGCTCGGCTGGTCACCCCGAGGCCTCGGCAGATCAATTCCGACGTCGGTCCCGCTAACGGACGACCCGGCCAGGCTCCGGCTGACCAAGTCCTCTTTTTTCGAGCCAACTCTGCCTCTGTCCATGCTGACACCGCTACCCCTGGCCTCGGCTCATCGAAGAGCGGCCGAGGGGTTTCTTTAACTAAGCGAGAGAAGCCTCGGACAGCAAGGCCGACCGAGCCGAGGGATTCCTATGCCTCCGGGATATGGATACCTCACTCGTCACCTTTGCACGGGGCGACTCACGCTTGGTGAAGCGGTTCAGACAACCAACAGGCGAGTCTTAGTGCTCGAAAATGAGGAAAAAACACGGCTCCGCGCCAAAAATACATACATGTTCAGGCCCCGACAGCCACAATGAACAAAAGATCGGCACTCAAGGTGCCATTACAAACGGAACTCCGGTTCCACCTCCGCAGGTACGAACAACCCCACTCGATGGGGGGGCCTGTGGAGCAACAGAAGATCGACGAACGGCATGCCGTCACCCGCTCCAGCAGCGACGACGACGACGACTTCTGCTCCGGGCGGCCGAACAGCGGCAACGATGACCTCAGGGCGGATGCTGCTGCCAGGAGGCCCCCGCCCATGCCCAAACTCGTGAGGCAAGGACGGGCAGAAGGCCATAGAGTTGGAGGTCGGTCCGTAGGCGGTCCCGGCTATCTCGTCGGCGGAAGAACCTCTTCCAGCTGCCGTGGCGGAAGCCGGCGCCGAGAGCGGCTCCGAAGCCACTCGGGTCCGAGAGCCAGGCACGCGGCAGCTGCCAGCGCCACGGACAGCAACCGCCCTTCCCCCCGATCACTGAGGGAAGGAGCGGGCCACCGCCCACGCAGGGGCCGACCCCAACTCGACACTCTCCCCTCCCCAGCACTGGTGATGAAAATCCTTGAGGCTGAGGGAGGGGCAGAGGCTGCAGCCCGGCTTGCTTTCCCCCGCCATCAAACTGGAGGTCACTGTCTTGGGTGACCACCGGCGGAGGGGTGCAGCCGGGCTGCATGATGAAAATCCTTGAAGCCGAACGATGGCTGAAAGGTACCAACTCCCACGGAGTTGCGTTCCTCCAACGACAAGGCGAAAGGACTGCGGGCATCCCCCATCCGGGGGCTCGGAAGGTGGAAAGACACGATGCATAAGGGAGCGCGAAGACATGGTCGCCTTTCAAAGGGGTCACCCTCCTTTTAAAGGCGACTCTCCCTACTTGCGTCCCCAGCCGTCACGGGCTGAGTCTTCTCCAGCACTCTCCAAGGTCCTCCCCTACGGCGCGGGGGCTGGGCCCCACGCGTCATGCAAGCCGGCCCAGGGTGGAAGAAGCCAAACCGCCGCGCGCGGTGCATGCGACCATCCAGCGGTTACAAGCGTCCCTCCACTTTCGCCCAGACCAGCGGGTGAAAGGGTGGGCAGCCATGCAGGCGGCATGCAACCGCGCCAAGTGGGCGCACCTCTCTGACTTCTAGCGCGCCCAGCATGGAAGCCTAGGCCCACACGTCATGCAACCGGTGCGCCGGATGCTACGTGCGAGCAACTGCACCGCCATTCGCGCCACTGCCACGCCTCCTCGACTGCGGAACCAGTACCGCGACTCGAGGCAACCCTACGCACGACCGAGCAGCGCCAGCCTGGCGCGATGGTCAATACGACCAAAAATGGGCCGGTAGTAATGGCGGTGGCAGGCGGGCAGGAGCAGCGGTCACGTCGTCAGCCAAGCTTACGTCCCATCCGCGGGCAGCGAGAAAGCCCTCTCTCATGGCGTGAAGACGACGCGCCCGTGTTCCATTCCTCGAACGGCCCGCGCACGCGCTACGGCTGCCCCGCGAACCGCACGCCTCGTCGCATTAACTCCGCGGCGGGACAGGCGGCGCCCCTGGCAGGAGAAGCAAGCAGCGCTTCGCCTTCGCCATAATGACCGCGTCAAAAGAGGTACGCCACGTCATTCGATTTCGTATCCTTTTCCTTTTTCCTCTTTCTCTCTCTTACAACAGGGACCGGGAAAGGGGGATACCCCAAAAAGGATCCTTCTTTGTGAAGGAACCAGGCTCCGAGCCTCCCTACTGATCAGAGGTTCGAAGGCTGGCCCCTCAGAAGGGTTCAACAGCCGCCTCAGAGCGCGTGGGCTCCACACCCACTACTGGTTAGAGGTTCGAAGGCCGGCCCCTCGGAAGGGTTCAACGACCGCCTCAGGCTACTCGGGCTCCGCGCCCACTACTGATCAGGGGTTCGAAGGCTGGCCCCCGAAGGGTTCACAGCCGCCTCAGACACAGAGCGAGGGATGACCATGGGTACGTTCGATACATAACCAAGGCTCGGGCTGCGCTCCCGAGGTACCCTAGGACATTTCCAAGACCAGCGGGAACGATCTTGTAACGGAATCCCATCAGAGGGAGGCATCGAGCCCTCGGACCCCGTCGACAGGGGACCGGGTCCGGCAGATCACCCGCAGGTACTTTTGGGCGCGCCTCTGGGCCTCTAGCCGACCCCTAGCGAATAGGGCACGGACGTCCACTCGGATTACCCGCCAGCAGCTTACTGGAGACACCATGTTCGGCGCCCTCCGAGGGCAACATGGCGCTTCCCCCCTCCTCCTTGCGGAAAGGCGACGTAGGGGCGCATGTAAAAAAGTCGAGTCTGTCCCTGACCGTCCTCTCGCCCTGTGCAGAGGCTCGGGGGCTGCTCTCGCAAACCTGGCTCCGGCCAAACCGTTGACAGCGTCAACATACCAGCCGGAGAACTTGGGACCCGACCGTGCACCCGGGCTACGGCCAGCTCGCATGAGGGAACGACCAGACCAACCAAAGCATTGTGCAAGGCATTAAGACCTCGGAGGAGTCAAACCACTCCTCCGAGGCCTCAGGGGCTACACCCGGCGGGTGCGCTCGCCCGCACCCACCGGAACAAAACGCAACCGAGAAAGGCTGGTCCCCTTGCAAAACAGTGCGACAAAAGCCTCCAAGCGAGTGTTAACACTCCCTTCGATGCTCGGGGGCTACTGTCGGGGACCATAATTAGAGGTACCCTCAAGACTCCTAATTCTCAGCTGGTAACCCCCATCAGCACAAAGCTGCAAAGGCCTGATGGGTGCGATTTAGTCAGGGATCGGTCCATTCGAGGGACTCGATCACGCCTCGCCCGAGCCTAGCCTCGGGCACGGGCAGCCGACCCTGGAGGATCTCCGCCTCGCCCGAGGTCCCCCTCCAGCGACGAACATACTTCCGGCTCGCCCGAGGCCCTGTCTTCGCCAAGAAGCAACCCTGACCAAATCGCCGCGCCAACCGACCAAATCGCAGGAGCATTTAATGCAAAGGTGGCCTGGCACCTTTATCCTGACGCGCGCCCTTCAGTCGACAGAGCCGAAGTGACTGCAGTCACTTCGCCGCTCCACTGACCGGCCTGACAGAAGGACAGCGCCGCCTGCGCCGTACCGACTGCAGTGCCACTTGACAGAGTGAGGCTGACAGGCAGTCAGGCCCGGCCTCAGGCACCATAGGAAGCTCCGCTCCGCCCGACCAGGGCTCGGACTCGGGCTAAGCCCCGAAAGACGGCGAACTCCGCTCCGCCCGACCCAGGGCTCGGACTCGGGCTAAGCCCCGGAAGACGGCGAACTCCGCTCCGCCCGACCCAGGGCTCGGACTCGGGCTAAGCCACGGAAGACGACGAACTCCGCTCCGCCCGACCCAGGGCTCGGACTCGGGCTAAGCCCCGGAAGACGGCGAACTCCGCTCCGCCAGACCCAGGGCTCGGACTCGGGCTAAGCCCCGGAAGACGGCGAACTCCGCTCCGCCCGACCCAGGGCTCGGACTTGGGCTCAGCCCCGGAAGACGACGAACACCGCTCCGCCTGACCACAGGGCTCGGACTCAGCCCTGGCCTCAGCTGACGATCTCCGCCTCGCCCGACCTAGGGGCTCGGACTCGACATCGGCCACGGAAGACAGACTCGACCTCGACCTCGGAGGAGCCTTCACATCGCCCAACCTAGGGCGCAGACCAGCCACGTCAACAGGAGGCGCCATCATCACCCTACCCCAAGCTGACTCAGGCCACGGGGAGCAAGACCGGCGTCCCATCTGGCTCGCTCCGCCAGATAGGCAATGATGGCACCCCGCACACTCTGTGACGACGGCGGCTCTCAGCCCCCTTACGGAAGCAAGAGGACGTCAACAAGGACTCGACAGCTCCGACAGCTGTCCTTCCTCCAGGCTCCAGCGCTCCTCCGACGGCCACGACACCACACGAACCGGGCGCCAAGACCTCTCCGGCCGCCACGATGGCGTGTACTTAGGGCGCTAGCTCTCCTCCGCTAGACACATAGCACTCTGCTACACCCCCCATTGTACACCTGGATCCTCTCCTTGCGCCTATAAAAGGAAGGACCAGGGCCCTCTTAGAGAGGGTGGGCCGCGCGGGGACGAGGACGGGACAGGCGCTCGCGTGAGGCCGCTCGCTCTCTCTCCCGCG
The DNA here is from genome assembly GCF_902167145.1 of Zea mays. NCBI lineage: Eukaryota > Viridiplantae > Streptophyta > Magnoliopsida > Poales > Poaceae > Zea > Zea mays. The sequence continues at coordinate 212,676,427 of NC_050097.1, forward strand.
TGGACGCTTGTAACCCCCTACTGCAAGCACACCCGACCTGGGCGCGGGACTAACACGAAGACCATGGGATTTCCACCTCTTTCACGCCCGTCTCCGGCCACCTTTCTCCCTCCTTCGCGCTCGGCCTCGCGCCGACTCATCTGGGCTGGGGCACGCGGCGACATTTCACTCGTCGGCCCAGGGACCCCCGGTCTCGAAACACCGACAGCATTATCCAGCGACAACTAAAAAGAAACAGAGAGAATACTAGGCTACTAGCTAGCTTAGCTAGTATGAATATTGTTCATGCATGCGTGTTCATATGCATGAACCAAGCATAAATGTAGATATCTACACGCATGCAATATATAATCACTACCGTACGTGGTGTCCTATATTTTTCGCTGATAACTACATGCCCGTGTGAACTGTGCATATATATAGTAAAAGAGTTAAACTTAATAGTTTGTTTTTATGACGCCTAAATTATTTCATGCAGGGTTCAATCTATATGTAGATGCAAGTGGCTAACTAAATGGCTAAAGTATTGGCTTGCTAGATTTTGGTTTCAGGTATGGCTACTCCTACTTGCAAGGCTGCTTAGTTCCGTACAAGCACGTCCTGGTCCTTAGTGGTAGGCAATGCAGCTAGCGTTAAGCATATGCACTTTTCCTGTGGTTCACTACCACTATATAGAGGTTGATCAAAACACACCAGCTATTCTATGTCAGCGACCTTCCCGGCCCAGCCCACTCAACGCTACACCTTTAGGAGTTTTCTGGCGCTCGTGGGCTAACACAAGCGAACTCCTTCACTCGCTCTCAAAACCCAGGCTGTGAGAGGAGGGAAAATCTCGCTTATAAGCTCACCACGGCCCCCTCCGGCTAACGAGGTGGTACTAAAACGGGGCGCTGACGACTGGGCTCCTGACATCCTATCCCCTTTTCGGGCCGATACCAATTGTCAGCGACCTTCTTGGCTTAGCTCACTCAACGCTACACCTTTGGGTGTTTCCCGGCGCTCGTGGCCTAACACAAGCGAGCCCATTCACTCGCTCTCAAAACCCGGGCTGTGAGAGAAGAGGAAATCTCACTTATAAGCTCACCACGGCCACCTCCGGCTAACGAGGTGGTAAAGCCGGACGCTGACGACTGGGCTCCTGACATTCTATTGACCAACGCAATGCAATCTCAAGCTAGATTGGGTTTTTTGTGGCTCCCAACTAGCCCTGAGAGATGTGGAGAGATGTGGTCTTGCTTCCGAGACGACGTTGCAAGGCGGCGGCCGACTGGAGGTTGAGCTCGCCGCATCCGCGAGACGGTACTCGTGCATGATCCAGTTGGTCTTGAGGCCCTTTGACGGCTTCCCGCGGTATTACACGAGGGCCTTCTTGACGCCGACCTTCTCGCGGTTGCCAGACGTTGCGCCCTGTTCGACCGCGCTCCATTAGGATACTTCAGTACTTGTGGTCCCTCGGGCTGGAGTACCATTCCTGCTCACCGAAGGTTGCCTCAAGGCATGCACACTGTGGCTCGTGTTATGAATCAATACACACAAATCAGATCAAACATAAAAAAATACATAGATTTAATATGGAAAACTCCTAAAGTGAAGGGAAAAAAACACGGACGCCAGTCAACAACAATCTCACTATTTTTCGCATGATTATAAATCACAGGGTATTTACAAGGTAGCTCCCACGGATCGAACTTGTAAAGGCGATGATGGCGGCCTTCTTCTTGAGGTAGTGGACGACCAGCTCCTCGTCCGTCGGGTCGAACCGGAACCCCGGCTCTGTTGCAGAGAGCCTTACGCTGTCGGTTGGGAGGGTCCAAATGGAGCAGGCGGCGGTCGAGTGATCTGCGCTGGGATTTTTGGTGCTTTCGCCCGGCCCCCTTGAAATGTTGCGATGGAGGAGAGCCGGCCGGTCGGCCGGAGACGGAGGCGCATGCGGGCAGGGGAAGAGAGAGTGGGAAGGTGCCGAAGGCATTGCCCCGAGAAATATGACTCCGTTGCTCGACACGTACTCGTACCCCGCCGCCGCCCGTACCTGCGTGTCAGCTCGCCACCGGCCGCTCCCTGCCTGCTGCACCCGCCGTGGCCGCGATTCCGGTCGCCCCCCTGGGCGGCCCTCCATGCGCTCGCAGGCCTTCGTTGCCTCGTTTCGGCCCGCGCTCGTAAACGAATGGGGCCGATTTCTTCTCGGTTAGCCCGTCCAGAGCCGCTAAAGTGGCCCACATGCTATCATGGATTTGGAAGCGCAGGAGCAGGACCAATTAAGCTGCTACTGGAAGAAAATTTACCAATTGCAGTGCAGGTCGGGAGTTTCTTATTCTTTTCCTAAACTGTGTGTGAGAGAGAGAGATGGGTAGAATTTAACCAGATTCTTCGAATGTTCATGCGCTGAATTTCAAGATTTGAGCTCGCTTCGTACGGCGGCCAGACCGCGCGTGGTCATGGAATCATGGTTCATGACTTGACTGTGCCCATGGTTTTTTTAAAGCTAATAAGTACTTTTTTAAAAAAAGTCTCTCCTAGTCCAAGGTGAGTAGTTCAACATTCAAGCAATAACAAACAATGAAACAAACAAACAAATCTAAATGAAAGACGGAACTGAACCGAAGTGCGGTAGAATCGGTGCCAACTGCCAAACGAAATTCTTTGACGCGTGTGCCTCCACTTTCCGGAACGGGTCTTCGACGCGCAAACAATAGAATGTTTGTTCCATTTCCTAATCGAGGCTTCAGCATACTCAATCTGATCTAACTAACACCATATATATAGCTCCGAAATTTAAAACGATTAGTCTGACGAGATTTCCTGTCAGTCCAATTGAACCGCCTCGTCCAGACATTCCATTCCAGCCTATAATCTTTGGAAGAAACTAAGCTAGCCTAGCCCGCGGCTTGCATTATTTTAATAATTAGCCAGCGGTCATCATGATTCATGCGACTACGTACAGTTGTTCCGATCGAGACTTCAATTCCGAGTCCATGCTTGGCTGCACGCTGCATAGGACTACCAGCAGCTCCAGATGCAAGAAAGTCACTGTCAACGTACATAAAAGGAGGTCGACGATATTACACTATTTAAAAAAAATGTGTCAATAAATACAGCTACTAGCAGATTCTAATTAAGATCAAAAGACCAGCAATTGACCTTGACCACACTAATCATCAATATTTAGTTTCAGTGCCACACACCGCCAGCGGCGGTTGTATTAACCGCCAGAATCTCCAGCAGCCAATGAGAAGATTCACCGAAAGAACAGGCTGCATCCTCCCGTAGTCCGTACAGGGAGTGAGATCGGGCGCTTGGAATTCCGTTTTGGGGGGAACGCCGCGATCCGTTTGGCTGACCTTGACCGTGTCAATTCCGGGGTCTCACGCATCATCTGCCTCTCTGACGACCGGACGTTCCATCGCCGATTATTGATCAGACCCTAACACAGACCCGTGTTTGTGATCAATGTTCCCCCAGTCAACGCCTATCTTAGTCACGTGGCTGCATTGCATTGCATTGTATGCAGCAGGTCAAACAAGAGTAGCCGCTGTTAGGATTTTTTTTAAAAAAAAAACAAGAGTAGCCTTTTACTACGCCACCCGTACGTTTGTTTTACTTTTGAGAAAATTCCTGGTATGCCATCAGATTTTATACTCATCCCTTGTGTGCCACTGAGTGACATATAGGTATATTTTTTGGTGTCTATGACATGTGGGGCCAGTGGCATACAAGGAATGAGTATATTTTACAGTGGCATACAGGGAATTGGCCCTTTACTTTTACCCAATGAAGCACATGGATGGAGGCATGTAGCTAAGCCGAATAGGTAGTACTGTGCGATCTGCATTAGAAACATTTATTTAATTGAATTCTCAGGGTCAACAACATTCTGGTCAGACGACAGCGCCGCCGAGTCCTGCGGTTTCTTTGGCAGCTTTAGGAAAATAGAAACAACACACACAGAGATAGAGAGGTTGGCTGAATCGATAGAGAAAGTTCAGGGGTCGTCAGGTACTGCCGCCGGACTGCCGGAGGCCGGTTGAACCTATAGGGAGTGCGCGCAACACCCGAGCAAGTATCAGGTACTAGCATGGTTAAACAATTTAAAACCGTTGGCCTGGTTTGATTTCTTTTGCCACCTCAGCACTCTCTCTCTCTCTCTCTCTCTCCAGGTCGGATGCATGCAGCGAGAAGACGAGGCATGAAAGTCGTTGCTGAAGAAAAATGGTCGTGTTTGTCGGGTGGGGTGTGGCGGCAGGGCAGGCACGATCGTCGTCTGCGTACGTGACTGCCTTTTTTTTTGCGTGTGGGACTGTGGGTGTGTGTGTGTCTCTTTCTCCTTCGGTTCCCTCGTCGTCTTGGTTTTCAAGTCTTTCATTTTCATTATCTTTGAGGTCGACTTTACGATCTGCACGCGTTCACACATGAATGTCTTCATCAGAACTCCACGAATGTACTGTGGCCATGCTTGTACTTGCATTGTACTCTCATATGTGTCTGCATCCGCACGATTCCAAAATGGAGCTGCTTGAATAGCAAGCAACAACTTCACACAGCTAGCACATGCATACCACAAACTACGGGTAGAGATCATGGGTGAACATTAACTTGCCCGTTAAGACTAACCTTCTTTCTAATCTTCGTGAAATTAATATAAATAATCCATGGACATCTAGTAACACAAAGCTAAGACATTTTCTTCGGAAGTTCAACTCTATCATCTCGTGGGATTCTAACTATTAAATTACATGCACCAATCAATTCAACCAAAAAAAAAACTTAAACTGATAGGAGGACGTGATCAATGCCCTTATATTATATTCCAACAATCTCTCTCAGTTAGAGCCTGTTTTGGGTGTCTGACCTTGAATAGTAGCGAACAATAATTTTTTTATTTTAATTGTGCTAAACATGATTCGAAATTATGACCTCTGTCTTTGATACCATATTAAGTTATATTCATCAACCAATTCAACACAAAAGTTTAACCTACGCTAGTAGGAGTTTGACAATTCACTTATATTATATTCCAACATTAACTACATATATATACTTGATTTGTTGAGATTTGGAGAATAACGTACGAGGCCGGCGTACATTTTTTCCTACCGCGCGTTTCCAACAATGTATCTTTTCATAATATAATAATCCAAACTAGGCAGCCAACGCTGGTTACGACTCGCGCGAGAGCCCTGAAACTACCGTACAAGTTCCAAAGGGGGCACACGGACACACGGTCGCACGTACAGCCCACGACCCGTTCGACCACGCATTCTCGCGAATTGGAACTTGAACGACTGTGTTGCGGGCATCCGGTCGGCACGTGAGCTCACCGTCGCCATCCGCTGCCGATTTTAAGGAGGGGAAGCCTGTCCGTACGCATGGTTGGACGGGGAGGGAGACACGGTTTGTACGAAACTAGCTTACTGCAGCTCACCGGTACCGTATACCAGGGCAGAGAAGCGGTCTTCCAATGTGTAACCATCTGTGCCCAGCGTAGACGGTTTGTCGCGCGTTGAATGCCATATAGTCTGTGCTGCATCCTGCATGGGACTAGTTCTTAGTTCTTACTCCTACTTCTTTAGCGTTACCACGCATGCACCGGTGCACCCCACTACAATGCATATGCATGCATGCATGCGCTTTGACACGACGATTCAGCAGTACGTGCCAGTCTTTGGTTGCAAAACAAAAGGCAGCACACACCTAACCTAAAGGATCCGCGTACGATAGATCATGAAGGTACGAAACAACTATATCTACGTACACAAATATTATCAGAGAACAGATCTAGAAGAAGGCCAGAATATGAAGTTTCAAAGTTCGGGTCTCCTAGCTAGCTGTAATTCCTTCGAGTCTCTACAGGCCAGAAGTGTCGGTGGGTGACGTAATTTATTTAACGTTCGTTCTTTTTGAACGTGGAAGTTTCTGTTTAACACCGTACCCACCATTTGAATTCCGTCAGCGTCGTCGTTACAGCTTTTCAAAATGTGTCTATAGTTTCCATTATAAATCAGTGATTCAGTGCACGTAATGTTCGTTCGCCCCGGTGTGGAACCGTACGCGTGCATGCATGAGATGTCGAGTCATATATATGATCGAATGGCGACCGAGTCTTCAGCTGAACTTCGCAAAAAAAAATAAATATGTTTGTACCCACCTTTATTCCAAATTTTGTATTTCGTTTTAGCTTTGTCTTAACATAGATGTCTCTAACTCTAATCAAATTTATAAAGCAAAATATGTAAACACCCAAACATCAAATGACCAAATATATTTTTTAGTGCATTTATTTGATATTTTAGAGGTTTACATATTAACTTTTCCTTTAAACTTGTTCAAAGCTGTACAAGTCTGACTTAGAAAAAAACAAATGTGGACTTACAATTTGAAACATACACAATACAGAGATTCACTAATCAAGTAAAAAAAGGTTTCGATTCAATGGAATTCACCATGGAAGACAGAGAGTTTCCTAGCTAGCTACTACTAATTAAGTAACAAAAAAACATTGGCCGTCTGCGGGCGCGCGCGCGGCCAAAAACTGAACCTGAAGAGGAACGAGTTATATAAATATAGGAATTTACATAAAAATGTAATTCATTAATAGGACAAAACATATATTATGATTTATCGGTCCATAGAAATACATGTGGTATATATAATGTAAACAAGTCGGTTGCCCGTGTGTTGCGACGACTTACAATAATACTCACGTAAATTATCCACAAAAAATTCAAGATTTTTTATTGATTGTATCTGCTATCCTTATAATATTTTTTTTGATTTGACTAACTGATGTTATTGTTTACTCCATGCAATATGTCTTGGTACAACATGACCAATTAAATGAGCGATTAGAAGAGAGTTCAAAATTACTGACTAAACCAACAGAGATTATAAAATGACATAATTCCACCATACAGAGACCAAATAAGAGAAAATTTGCGAGCTCAAGTTTCTAAAATAAGTCACATGAACTCAAACTTATAAAAAGGACAGATCAAAATATGGAGTGATTGCTAAAGTCAGGCATCAATAAAAACTGAATGTGCTCCATATTAATTATGCTACTTCGTAGCAATTACTAACGTTTAAAACCAACAAATAATCTTTCATTTTACTGTTAGTGTGATAAATCATTGTTGTTCTATCCAATTCAGCAACCTCAAACACCATAGAGTCCATTGTGCCGATGTGGTCTAAGAAACGACCTAATGCTTGCAAGAGCCAAGAATGTCGTGTCGTGCTTGGGCTGTAGCCTCGGCCCGTAGTGCTGGCCCGGCCCAACACGATTATATTTTTTTTATTTTACAAAAAAATGTATATACATATATACAATTTATATTCAATATTAAAAATATCTGAGCATAATGTTCTACTGGTTAGACAGCTTCACCCAGCGACTCTCGTCCTTCTTCCAACAAGGCATGGGTTAGAACCCCACCTCCTGCACCATTTTTTAACATTTTACACTCATTTAATCGAATGGGCCGACGGGCTAACGGGCGTGCCCGACACAGTCAGCAGGTCGGCATGATGTGGCCAAACGTCCGACGGGCTAACGGGCTAGCCCGACACAGTCAGCAGACCGGCACAATGTGCCTGGACCAGAGTTGTGGCCCGCGGGCGTTTGGCCCGTGACGGGCCGCCGTTTGACCATCTATAGACGTGCAACGGATTAATTTTAGATAGCTATGAGGGGTTATTTGTAAAAAGATAATGTGGGATGATCGTTGAAACTGTTGCTTTAAGTATAGACTAAATTAAAAAAATATGTTGTGGAGGAGCATCAGCTGACAAGTCGCCTGAATGGTGTAATGGATCTAGTTGTACGCGTAGGATCGATCTAGTTTTGGTGGTGCTCCGGAACTCGGTTATCGTTGGTGACAATTCGATCGTATTAGAAATAAAACTTTGCAGATTAATTTGATTCAAGAGTCCAATCTGTTAGAGTTGGTTGCCAAATTAGACACCGGGCTAATGTAAAGGATATATAATAAGCAAGGGTACCTAAAGATATCTTAATATACAAGATCCTGACTAGTGGGACCGGGTGTTGGGTTGTATTGTACTAGAACTACCAGGAAAATACCAGATCCAGCGAGGAAAGATGAAGGTGTAGGATCTTGCCGGATCAAGTACCTAAGGACAATAATCATGTAAATTGTAATAAGGTAGAGTGCAGATTGGAGATGGCAATAGGGCCTGATTTCCGATTCCCCTGCAGGTAATTCCTCCATTAAGGGCTAGTTTGGCAACTTCAATTTCCCAAGAGATTCTCATTTTTCCAATGGAAAATAAACTGATTTCCCTTAGAAAAATGGAAATCCCTTGGAAAATAGGGTTGCCAAACTAGCTGTAAGGAAAATGGATGGGGCAGGTTTTTCCCCACGAGAATATAAACGGTAAAAAATCTTCCCCAAACGGGTAAACAGGGGTGGAGACTTGGAACCTCATCCCGTTCCCACGGGGACGCGTTAAACCTGCATGTGATGTGATGATGTTTTGTATATTAGTTAATGATAAAAATAAATAATTACTTTGTCAAGATATCAATCATTATACAAATGTGTTTATTTTGATGTACACATAATGATTTCTTACGTTTAGCAATATGTATAAGCGAAAATGTTTCACATTAATAATAAAGGATGTATTCCCTAATTATAATTTAAACGGGGACAATGATCCCTGTCGGGGATTTATCCCCGCGGGAAACAGGGATGGAGAAGAAATGTCCACCACAAGCGTTCGTTAGGATCCTTGCGGGATTTTTTTTCATCGCGGAGACGAGTATGAGGAGCTATTCTCCGACGGGGAATTCCCTATTGCCATCCCTAGTCGACTAGATAGTATAGGAACCATATGTAGGTAGAAATAGAACAGAGAGTCCTAGTTTGACTCGGTTAAGATGATACATGTCTAGTACGATACCAGATAACCTTTCTATAAATATCTCCCTCCTTAGACTATAAAAGAAGAGATGAGATGTTCCATGAGGGTAGATCATAATCAATAGCCACCAACATAGATGTTGTAGGATATTATCTCATATCGAGAGCTTGAACTGTCTAAATCTTTATCTCTCCTATGCATTACCTTCAGTTCTCAATCTTACTATCTACCAGATAATTTTACTGCTTGAATAATAGGATATATAGAGAGAGACATATTAGTGCCACATTACGTTCTTAAATTAAGGTGTACTTAATTATCCACCGTACAGTACAGTTCTAAACAATGAAATAATGAAACATTATCCAGATATTTTTTTCTCAAATGTCAAGATATGATGCATTATATTAGTGTCACGAGTACTCTGCAAAACTGAGCAAATGTAGTGTTGCAACGATTGCATGGTTCAAACCACACACAGTAAGGCTCTCTAGCATACAATATACATGATAGTCGCGAGTTGTACTTGTACCCACACAAACATGCGATTTTCTGTGGAAAGTAGTATGCAGCTACGACGCATGCGTATACATATACATATACATATACATACACCTCATACACATATATAGCCAATGCAAAATGATCTTATTTGGAATGTAGCTGTCATATACCCATTGCCACGGTGAATATAGGTTAAAATGTGAATCATAATAAGGTACCACTCTTTCAAGTTTGAACGAGATCCAGCATATGTACCTACTACAATGCATGCACACACACGTAGCCACAGGCCGTAGCGAGGAAAATGAGTGAGACAAATTAAGACGTTGAATCCAAAACTCGTCATGCAACGAGTCACAGAGACACATTAATTGCAACAGCAGTATGCAAAAATCATCTTTAATCTCGACATACAATTTTATTTTCTTTCTACACAATGTACATGTGTGTGGCTGTCATTATTTGCAAAGGCCACATCTTCGAAGGACTGTTTTATGGTCAGTCGTGTGATAGCTTATTCTACCGCCCCAAGTCTAATTACCAAAATTAAGACCAAAACCTCTAAATTTAAAACGAAAAAAACAAATCATTGTTACAATGAGCAAAAACAATCAAATGAACCAATCCCTCCATGTTAATGAGTCATTATTCACCGAATGCAGGCCACCTCTTCAAGAAGCTGTGGTCTGAATAGTAGTCGATGCTCCGTTAAAAAAAATTCACAGCCTCGAAATGATCATCTGCTGGCGTCGTGGAACGCGCTGTTCCATTTCTTGAATCCTCTCCATCACCGCGTTTGCTGCCTTTAACACCAGGTCCGCCAAGTCACTGCAGATCGCCATTGCACAAAGATGGAGTCAGTTCAAAGCTACTTGTTGCTTGCATCATTGCATGCGTTCATATGGAATGCACACGTACGCTGCCTGAGGCTAGCTAGCTAGAGGCAAATGCCTGACGAATAATGTCAATGGCGCGTGCATGGAGAACTGGACATGGAGTTGCGAATGAAAGGCCGGTCGCGGCCGGTGACGCATGCACGTACCCTGTGGCGGGGTCGTAGGTGAGACCGACGGTTGACTTGGCCTCCTGGAAGGCGAGGCTGAAGCGCTTGACGTCCTGGCTCGTGTACAAGTCGGCGACCTCCTGCGGCAGGACGAGCTCCGAGGGCTTGATGCCGTAGAAGATGGGGATGAGGACCTTGCGCGCCTCCACGATGGAGGCGAGCTCGCGGAGGCAGTAGTCGGAGTCGAAGTAGCGCTGGGAGAAGATGGCCACGGCGACCTTGCACTGCCTGATGCCCTCGTCGATGCTCTCCTGCAGCCTGTCGCCGGGGCGCATGGACTTGTTGTCCAAGAAGGAGCGCACCCGCCCCGCGCTGAGGTGGTCGAGGCGGTCGTACAGGAGGCGCGCCACCGTGTGCTTCGTGTCCACCCCGCGGTGGTTGATGAACACGTCGTACTCCTTCTTGAGCGACGAAGACGCGGGCCTCTCGTCGTCGACGCGCCCCGCCCACCGCGCCGCGAGCTCGGCGTTCCCCGTCGCCACCTCCAACGACGCGGTCAGCCGCGACGCGATGGCGCGGTCGTCGTCGTCGCTGATCGCGGCGGACGACCTCTGTTGCGGCAGCGCGGACGACGCCATTATATCGACGGAATGCGTGAATTCCCTCCTCGATCGGATCGAACCGAACCGGAGCAAGGTTTCTAGAATGTAGCTAGGGGGGCGGGAGCTAGTGTGACCGAAGGGCTCGATCGATCGACCGAGACGATCGTGCAGCAGAAGCAGCACTGAGAAAGCAAAGCACGTCGAGAGGGCGACGAGGTCACTAGAGCGACCGGCGATACGTGCGTGCTGTCGGAGCTGATTGAGATTGCTAGTAGCGGCGGCTGCTCGCTCTCGATGTCGATGTCGTCGTCTCTGGCGCTATAGAGCTCTTTGTCGATGTGGCTGGCGATCTGGAACGGGTTCTGTTTTTATAGAGTAGCGCGCGGGGAAGTTAAGAGCCGTTGATTTCAAAAAAATTGAATTGAAAATTATACGCGGCGTCAGCTGGTGGGCTCGATCGAGCTCTCTAAGAGCAGTCTCACATTCAACGGTGCCCGCGCGCGGCGGAAGACAGCCAGGAAGGAGAGGAGGCGGCTTGGAGGCTCGGGCTGTGTTAGTTCAGTGGCTGCCTGGCCAGTCATCTTTCCAGACCGCTAAAATATACTATATAGATTTTGCTTATGCATGTATGCCTAAATAAATAATAAAAAGCTATATTATATTATATATTGAAACAGACAAACAAACCACATGCATCATCGAATTGCGAAATATAGTTGGGACATGTATGTATCTGCATCCAGATTCGTGCTCCCGCATCCACGCAGCCGATCTCCTGTCTTTGTCCCGGACCGTGTGCTTCGCACGCATGCATCATCGAATTCGCAGCCTCGCCGCTGCCCACGACCGTCGTTGCCTGACTTCCTCGGTTTGATTTGTCTGTCTGCACGTGGACCGGAGCTAGTACAGCGTCTGGATTTTACTGAGTATATAATATTTGGATTGGGCCGGGTCTCCAAAACCCCTCGAACGAGGCTCACGGAATGGAAGACCCCTTCAAATACGCGCGCGAGAGCCAGGGATGATGACGCCAGCCAGCGCGGTTGGACTCCGGACTCCCTCCAATGCGATCCTCCTCGGCAGCTCGCTGCTGCTGTCTGTTGAGACACATTCGACTCACACCTCTAAATCTAACTTTTCACCATTCTCCATCCGGCGACGGTTAATTGTAATATAATGGATAATCGATAACATTAAATCATAATCAGATACAATATTAAAAATTGATTCCGACCTATTCAAACTTATTACTAAAGATGGGAAAAAAACTCAAAGCTCGCGAGCCGGGCCGAGCGAGCCGAGCCGTTCTGGCTCGCGAGCCGGCTCGAGAGCTGTACAAAATTAATCAACCTACACAATAATGATGGATATTAGATAATTTTATAGATATTTGACTCGTTTCTTAGTCTTTAATGATGGATATATTACAATTATAACTTAGATTACTTGTAATGTCGTGTTATGATTATTTATTTCACATTTATAGATTATTAATTCACTATATAATACAATATTAGTTTTCAACGTGCAGCTCGCGAGCCGGTATCGAGCCGAGCTGAGCTCGGCTCAGCTCGACTCGTTTCCAGCCCTACTTATTACTGTTGTTACTTGAGTATTAATTATTATTGTTGCTATTTACGTTACAGTTCGTGAACCAAACAGCACCTAAATTCATCCCCTATACATAATACACTACATTCCTAACACATTTTGAATTAGATTTTTTTCACATATGTATTTATCATAGTCTAAAATGATATGTACATTAATTATGTGTTTAATTCATAGTTTAAAGTATAAAAAACTTTAGGAGAGAAGAGAGAACACCTCAGAGTTAGGGGGTAGAAGTACGTGTCTCTAAATTTATGGTGTCTTCTAGGGACAACAGTTACAACTTTAGGGTACCCCTAAAACTTTAGGGGCCACCGTTGAACACAGCCTATCCACCCATAGTTATGGATGAAAACGATGGGAAAATCTCGTTTCGTCCGGTACCATATTTCGTTTTTACCCGGACCGCTTTCGTATTTGTGTGAAAAAACGGGAACAGGACAAAAGCGAGACGATGTATTGCGGGAACAGAAACGAAAACAATCCAGTATTTTTTTGTTCGTATTTCCAAAATCTTGTTTTTTTATCGGGATAGCCCCGTTTCCATAATCCCATTTTAGGTAGCACATAAAACAATACTAGTCGGTTGCCCGTGCGTTGCGACCGCTTACAACATATCCAGGTAAACTATCCACCAAAAAAATCTCAAGATTTTTTATTAATTGACTCTGCTCTCCGTATAATATTTTTTTGATTTGACTAACTAATGTTATTGTTTACTCCATCTAATATGTCTTGGTACAACACAATCAATGAAGTGAGTGATTAGAATAGAGTTCACAACGACTGACAAAACAAATAGAGATTATAGAATGACATAATTCCACCATACAAAGACCAAATAAGAGAAAGTTTGTGAGCTCAAGTTTCTAAAATAAGTTACACGAACTCAAATAAAAAAGATAGATCAAAATATGGAGTGATTGCTAAAGTCAGGCATCAATAAAAACTGGATGCACTCCATATAAAGTATGCTACTTCGTAGCAATTACTAACGTTTAAAACCAACAAATAACCTTTCATTTTACTGTTAGTGTGACAAATCATTGTTGCTTCATTCAATTTAGCAACCTCAAACACTATGGAGTCCATTGCGCCAATGTGGTCTCAGAAATAACCTAATGCTTGCAAGAACCAAGAACGTCGTGTCGTGCTTGGGCTGTAGCCTCGGACCGTAGTGCTGGCCCAGCCCGACATGATTATATTTTTTATTTTACAAAAAATATATACAATTTATATTCAATATTAAAAACATCTAAGCATGGTTTTTACTGGTTAGATAGCTTCACCCAGTGTCTTCAACCTTTCTTCCATCAGGGCATGGGTTCAAACGCCACCTGCACCGTTTTTTAACATTTTACACTGATTTAATCAAATGGATCGACGGACTAACGGGCCGGTCCGACACAGTCAGCAGGCCGACATGACGTGCCTGGGCCAGAGTTGTGGCCCGTGGGCGTCTGGCCTGTGTCGGGCCGCCGCTTAGCCATCTATATACGTGCAATGGGTTAATTTGAAATAGTTGTGCGGGGTTATTTGTAAAAAAATAACACGGGACGACCGTTGAAACTGATGCTTTAAGTATAGTAGAGAAAAATATACCGCATTATCCCTACCCTCTATAGCAAGCTTGCTTAATCCGTGCTTCTCTCATTTTTTTTATTTATTAGAGACTATAATTGTTCGAACTAGCATTGGTGGATAATTCTATTGTGGTCTAAACTTTATTGAACTATCTTGTACATCTTTGTGGTGGATAATTCTATTGTTTTTTCCTATGAAATGTGGTGTCTTTGAAACTGAAGCCCGCGTATTGTAATGCTTGTGATGGCATTGTGAAGTAGGACTTCCTTGCACAATCTCTGATGTGATGTTATCATGTTACGTACAACCATACATAGTAGTCCCTCTTCTCTTATATCCACAAATTGAGATTTATGATTGAAGAATGTTGAAGAAAAAGTGTTACCTTTGTACAAGCTGTTGATCTTTAAAAAATGTTTTTGTGCCGACTTTTAAACTTATAAAGTTGTGATTTATAGTGTCCTTAACTCTTAATATTGTAGTTTGGTTAGTGATTGTATAACATTGCATATTTCGGCCAAAGTTTTCGGTTACCCACCGTTTTTGTTGTGTATCCATTTGTTTTAATCCGTTTTCATGTAACTGTATATCACACAATCGTTTCCGTTTCCGGCTGTACCACTCCCGCTCCTGTTTTAGGTAGAAAAATATAGGAATGGAAGAAATGAAAATAGAAGAGAGACTTTTCGGAACGTTTCCGACCATTTTCATTTTCATCTACCCACATTCACACCACACCAGCACAGACCGTACTCGTATGGAGCTCCCGCGCGTCTGCGGTTAATTAGGAAGGAATTCTTGGTGTGTCGTACGCCCGCAAAAACGATTACTACTATTTCTTACTGCTGTGTGAAGGAATGGTGATAGACTCTCGCCCTGTACGATGGAGTACAGTCCACGTAGATTACTTGGATGGGGACATGCAAATGCATACTAACGAAGGTGATTGCGGTCGACAGCTGGCCCGTTGTGTTTTCGTTTCCCTCCCCTCTAAGCTAGGCGTCAGAAGCGCAGTCAAATAATAAAACCCAGGTTACCTTATCTGGTCTAGTGTAATCGTCTTATTATCAAGGCATTGCTCTGCGTCATGGCTGATGAGATAATAGATTAGATATGAGCAATTGCACCAGAGGCGCCACCAAAAAATCGTTCTCAATACCCAGTCGGAGCAACTGCGTTTTCCATCTTTGAACATGACTGAGGGTTTTTTTTCCACTACTTTGTCTGTATGTTGTCGTCCAATTTCTTTTGGATTACTGTGTGTGTGAGAGACCAGAGACTTAATTGTTATTTAGAACAAATAGGGAGATGTGACAGGTTTTGAATAAGCTTGGGCTATTTTACTTCATTTAGAATTGAATAAACTAGCAAGGGTTATTATTGTTTAGTAGTACTCCCTCCGTTTCTTTTTATTTGTCGCTGGATAGTGTAATTTTGCACTATCCAGCGTCAAATAAAAAGAAATGGAGGGAGTACCTAACAAGAGAGATTACCTCGACTCCTCAATTAGCACCATGATAGTATGATTAACTTCTAAGTTCTAACTAGTTGTCCTAATCATCTAGTGGCTCTCGGACTATGCACTCGCAGTATGGCAAAGTTTGGGAGGCTCCCAATCTTGAAAGCCAAATCAAGGAAGGCCACAAGGGCCACTATATCGTTCTATCTGAGCTCCGTGCCCCTAGTGACATGAAGAATATTCATCTAAAATCTAACAAATGCTCTAAACTTGACATGAGTGAAAGCTTTATCTTTAGGGAGTGTTTAAATGCACTAGAGCTAATAATTATTTGATTAAAAAGGTTACTAGTGAAATTAGCTAGCTAACAAATAGCAAGGTAACTATTAACTAATTTACTAAAAATAGCTAATAGTTGAACTATTAGTTAGGATGTTTGGATGTCTCTAACTAATTTTAGTCACTAACTATTAGTTTTAGTTCATTCAAACACCCCCTTAGTGTGATAATTAAAACAACTAATGGACTAACCTATACCATTGATTTCATGATTGAGATAGATAATATCCACAATAAGGGTTGGGTGAGGATTGCTTTCATGGAGCAAATGAGAGGTGGCCACAAGGTGGTCAAGTGCTCAACAATGGCAAAAGAAGAAAGAAAAATCAAACCTATGGAATGAAGGCAAATGTATAAGGTAGGTTGTTTGTTTTGTTGGTTATGACGTAATAGAGTGTGTGATCGGGTTTATGATGGGTAGTCGTACTATTAAGAGGGAACCTCTAAAGTCCAATCGGTTATCTAAGTGTCACTACTTGTCAAAATTCATTGTATATTCATTATATCTAGTGATGAGGTGAGATCAAGTGAAAACTCTTTGAAAAATAGTTGCAAAAATGCCTAACTCACTCACACACATGGTGGATGAAAGGCCCTACTTTGATTTTGGTAAGTGAGTGATAACTTAGATGGACTAATATGTTATAAGTTGAGATACACAGATGTTTAGTCCATGTGGACAATAGTGCACGCAACAACAGTCATGGTGGAGAAATGACTTTTGTTGCAATGCTCAACGAGTGTGATGGAGGAGCTCATTGCATACAAGACATGACATGAAGTCATGTGGCTACGTAGAGTAGGTCAAGAGACATGGCTTAACTATGAAGGATATGATTTCTTGTGTCAAGGGCAACCTAGAGGTTAAGGTGTGATGGGCCGCATGATGGTGAAGCTAGAGCAAAGACTTTTGCGCTGATGGATCGAGTGCGACAATGAAGAGCAAGTACTCATATCATGTTAAAAAGGCAAAACTTTTGTGCTCGTGTAAGATCTACTTGAACCGCCTTACATATGTGATCTCAAGTACTCATAGCACATTGAGAAGGCCAAGAATCATATCCAAAACACCCACGCCAACTGAATCAACAAAACACCAAAACAAGTGAAAACTAGATATTAGAAGTAAAAGGTCAGTAAACAACTCACAAGATTGCGCCACTATGAACCTAGGAAATAATGGACTCCGTTCCCACCAGATCCATCAATTACAGAATCAAATTACTTAATGAATGATTTTTGTAGTGTCTAAATCATCTATGGATCTCAATAGCAGACTAGAGGAACGTAAAAACCTACAAGGATGAAATAAAATGAGTGCTAGATAAATAAACTGGTTGAATTAGCCTTCCCCTTATCCCTTATTTATACGAGTATTACTGTCGGGGACCATAATTAGGGGTACCCTCAAGACTCCTAATTCTCAGCTGGTAACCCCCATCAGCATAAAGCTGTTAAGGCCTGATGGGTGCGATTAAGTCAGGGATCAGTCCATTCGAGCGACTCGATCACGCCTCGCCCGAGCCTAGCCTCGGACAAGGGCAGCCGACCCCGGAGGATTTCCGTCTCGCCCGAGGCCCCCCTCCGACGGGGAACATATTTCCGGCTCGCCCGAGGCCCTGCCTTCGCTAAGAAGCAACCCTGACTAAATCGCCGCACCGACCGACCAAATCGCAGGAGCATTTAATACAAAGGTGGCCTGACACCTTTATCCTGACGCGCGCCCCCCGGCAGAGCCGAAGTGACCGCCGTCACTTCGCCGCTCCACTGACCGGCCTGACAGAAGGACAGCGCCGCCTGCGCCACTCCGACTGTAGTGCCTCTTGACAGAGTGAGACTGACAGGCAGCCAGGCCCTGCCAAAGGCACCATAGGAAGCTCCGCTTCGCCCGACCCAGGGCTCGGACTCGGGCTAAGTCCCGGAAGACGGCGAACTCCGCTCCGCCCGACCCAGGGCTCGGACTCGGGCCAAGTCCCGAAAGACGGCGAACTCCGCTCCGCCCGACCCAGGGCTCGGACTCGGGCTAAGTCCCGGAAGACGGCGAACTCCGCTCCGCTCGACCCAGGGCTCGGACTCGGGCTAAGTCCCGGAAGACGGCGAACTCCGCTCCGCCCGACCCAGGGCTCGGACTCGGGCTCAGCCCCAGAAGACGACGAACTCCGCTTCGCCCGACCCAGGGGCTCGGACTCGGCCTCGGCCATGGAAGATAGACTCGACCTCGGCTTCGGAGGAGCCTCCACATCGCCCAACCTAGGGCGCAGGCCAGCCACGTCAACAGGAGGCGCCATCATCACCCTACCCCGAGCTGACTCGGGTCGCAGGGAACAAGACCGGTGTCCCATCTGGCTAGCTCCGCCAGATAGGCAATGATGGCGCCCCGCATGCTCTGTGACGACGGCGGCTCTCAGCCCCCTTACGGAAGCAAGAGGACGTCAGCAAGGACTCAACCGCTCCGACAGCTGTCCCTCCGCCAGGCTCCATCGCTCCTCCGACGGCCACGACATCACACCAGCTGGGTGCCAAAATCTCTCCGGCTGCCACATCGGCATGTACTTAGGGCGCTAGCTCTCCTCCGCTAGACACGTAGCACTCTGCTACACCCCCCATTGTACACCTGGATCCTCTCCTTACGACTATAAAAGGAAGGACCAGGGCCCTCTTAGAGAGGGTTGGCCGCGCGGGGACGAGGACGAGACAGGCGCTCGCTTGGAAGCCGCTCGCTCCCTCACCCGCGTGGACGCTTGTAACCCCCTACTGCAAGCGCACCCGAGCTGGGCGCGGGACGAACACGAAGGCCGCGGGATTCCCACCTCTCTCACGCCGGTCTCCGACTGGCTCGCTCTCCCCCCTTCGCGCTCGCCCTCGTGCTCGACCCATCTGGGCTGGGGCACGCGGCGACACTCACTCGTCGGCCCAAGGGACCCCCCGGTCTCGAAACGCCGACAGTTGGCGCGCCAGGTAGGGGCCTGCTGCATGTTGACGAACAGCTTCCCGTCAAGCTCCAGATGGGCAGTCTCCAGCAACCTCTTCGACCCGGGACGGTGCTCCGTTTCGGGAGTCTTGAGTTCATGTCCTTCGACGGCAGCTACGACATGATACTCCTTCCACCGCCGCGCGACAACGACAATGGCGGCCGACAGCCCGCCCGCCGGCGGCGGAATCGACGACGTCTTCCCCGCGTGGTGGAAGAACAACCTCCGAGCTCGTTCCGCTTTCTTCACCGCCGACGGAGGGGAAGGCGGGGCAGCCAAGGCCAAGCAGGAGGCAGCGCCTCGTTGGCTGTTGAGCGAGCCGACAGCACCGGCACCCCAACGAGGGGCGCACCGGGTATCGACTTCGCGCCTGAGACGAAGACGAGCGCCGTCTCCCCGCGACACGCCAATCCCGAGCAAGCGGACGACGCCAGCGCGCTCGCGGAGAGCTTGCTGGACGTCACCCTCGTACCTGAGACGACGGTGCAGTCAGTCCCCGACGTGACTTCGTCGCCGCTCGTCGACCAAAAGGTACCGACCGATTCCCATCCTACGTCATTTGGATTCAGCCTCAACCCGCCTAGCGACCTCGCTTTGGCGGACGCTCTCGTAGAGGCGAGTCCAAACCCTCTGGGGTTTCGCATGCGGTCGCCTTGGGACCGGCTGACGGACGTCTCGACCTACGGGCCCTCTGGGTCCGAGGAAGACGACGAGCCCAACATCTGTTGGGATTTCTCTGGACTTGGCAACCCCAGTGCCATGCGGGACTTCATGACCGCATGCGACTACTGCCTCTCCGACTGTTCCGACGGTAGCCGCAGCCTCGACGACGAGGACTGCGGCCCAAGCCGCGAATGTTTCCACGTCGATCTAGGGGGTCCCTCCGAAGGCAAGCATCTCGGCATGCCGGAGGACGGTGATCTCCCTAGGCCGGTGCCCCGCGTTGACATCCCACGAGAGCTGGCTGTGGTCCCCGTTCAGGCGGGGGGCTATGGCCCACAGCTCGAGCAAATCCGCGGGGTGCAGGCCAGGCTCGACGAGGGAACAGGAGCGCTTGAGCCGATCCGCCGGGACGTCGGGCAGGCATGGGCGGGCCAACCCCCGGCCGGAGAAATACGTCACCTGCCCCAGGGCTTCCAGCACCGCGTCACAGACGACGTCCGGTTCAGGCCGCCACCCGCATCTAGTGGGGTCGGCCAGAACCTGGCTGCAGCAGCGATGCTTCTCCGCACGATGTTGGAGCCATCCACCACCGAGGGCCGGCGAATCCAGGGGGAGCTCAAGAATCTCCTAGAAGGCGCCGCAGTCCGACGGGCCGAGAGCTCTGCCTCCCGAAGGCAGGGATACCCCTCGGAACCTCATGCCGCGACTTCCCGATTCATGCGGGAAGCCTCGATCTACACCGGGCGCACGCGCAACACCGCGCCTGCGGCCCCGGGCCGCCTCGACAATGAGCACCATCATCAAGACCGTCGGGCCCACCTCGACGAGAGGGTGCGCCGAGGCTATCACCCCAGGCGTGGGGGACGCTACGACAGTGGGGAGGATCGAAGTCCCTCGCCCGAGCCACCTGGTCCGCAGGCCTTCAGCCGGGCCATCCGACGGGCACCGTTCCCGACCCGGTTCCGACCCCCGACTACTATCGCAAAGTACTCGGGGGAGACGAGACCGGAACTGTGGCTCGCGGACTACCGTCTGGCCTGCCAACTGGGTGGAACGGACGACGACAACCTCATCATCTGCAACCTCCCCCTGTTCCTCTCCGACACCGCTCGCGCCTGGTTGGAGCACCTGCCTCCGGGGCAGATCTCCAACTGGGACGACCTAGTCCAAGCCTTCGCCGGCAATTTCCAGGGCACGTACGTGCGCCCTGAGAATTCCTGGGACCTCCGAAGCTGCCGGCAGCAGCTGGGAGAGTCCCTCCGGGACTACATCCGGTGATTCTCGAAGCAGCGCACCGAGCTGCCCAACATCACCGACTCGGATGTCATCGGCGCGTTCCTCGCCGGCACCACCTGCCGCGACCTGGTGAGCAAGTTGGGTCGCAAGACCCCCACCAGGGCGAGCGAGCTGATGGACATCGCCACCAAGTTCGCCTCCGGCCAGGAGGCGGTCGAGGCTATCTTCCGAAAGGACAAACAGCCCCAGGGCCGCCCATCGGAAGATGCTCCCGAGGCGTCTACTCAGCGCGGCGCCAAGAAGAAAGGCAAGAAGAAGTCGCAAGCGAAACGTGACGCCGCCGACGCGGACCTTGTCGCCGCCGCCGAGTACAAGAACCCTCAGAAACCCCCCGGAGGTGCCAACCTCTTCGACAAGATGCTCAAGGAGCCGTGCCCCTATCACCAGGGGCCCGTCAAGCACACCCTTGAGGAGTGTGTCATGCTTCAGCGCCACTTCCACAGGGTCGGGCCACCCGCGGAGGGTGGCAGGGCCCGCGACGACGACAAGAAGGAAGATCACCAAGCAGGAGAGTTCCCCGAGGTCCGCGACTGCTTCATGATCTACGGTGGGCAAGCGGCGAACGCCTCGGCTCGGCACAGCAAGCAAGAACGCCGGGAGGTCTGCTCGGTGAAGGTGGCGGCGCCAGTCTACCTAGACTGGTCCGACAAGCCCATCACCTTCGACCAAGCCGACCACCTGAAAGGGAAATGTGCCCTTGGGCCATTTCTAAGTATTTTGGTGATTGAGTGCAAACACAAGGGCCTAAATGTGAAAATATGCTCATGGATGAACAAAGTGTAAATCACAAGTAAAGGTATGTTTCTAAGCCTTAGTACATTAGTTTTGTGTACTAACATCTTGTCTAAGTGTTAGAAACAGGAGAAAGAAGAAAAGAAAAGAAGTGGAGAGTGGCTGTGTACAGCCAAAGGCTGCTTCGGGCTGGGGCACCGGACTGTCCGGTGTGCACCGGACAGTGTCCGGTGCGCCAGATCAGCGCAGCGCAAACCAGCCGCTCTCGGGTTTTTCTCCGGCGACTTCGGCTAAAATTCACCGGACTGTCCGGTGTGCACCGGACTGTCCGGTGAGCCAACGGTCGGCCGGGCCAACGGTCGGCCGTGCGATCGGCGCGCGACACGTGGCCGAGCCAACGGTCGGAAGGGAGCACCGGACTGTCCGGTGTGCACCGGACTGTCCGGTGCGCCAGATCTGCAACGGTCGGCAACGGTCGGCTTCGCTTTCTATGGAAACAAATCGGGCACCGGACAGTGTCCGGTGTGCACCGGACTGTCCGGTGCGCCACGAGACAGAAGGCAAAGATGGCCTTCCAGATTTGTTCCCAACGGCTCCTAGCTGCCTTGGGGCTATAAAAGGGACCCCTTGGCGCATGGAGGAGTATACCAAGCATTCCTTGAGCACTCTTGATCACTCACACATCAATCTCGCGCACTTGTTCGACATTCTAGTGATTTGAGCTCCGTTCTAGTGTGCTAGTCTTTTGAGCTCAAGTCTGGGTCTTGTGTGTGCGTATTCGCTGTGATCTTTGTGTCGTGTGTGAGTTGCTAATCCCTCCTTTGCTCTGTGATTCTCTGTGAACATCTTTTGTAAGGGCGAGAGGTTCCAAGTTGTGGAGATTCCTCGCAAACGGGATTGAGAAAAGAAAAGCAAGAACACCGTGGTATTCAAGTTGATCATTGGATCACTTGAGAGGAGTTGAGTGCAACTCTCGTCCGTTGGGACGCCACAACGTGGAGTAGGCAAGTTTTGTACTTGGCCGAACCACGGGATAACCACTGTGTCATCTCTGTGATTGGATTCTTGTGGTTATTGTGTTTTGACTCCTCTCTAGCCACTTGGCATAAACTGTGCTAACACCTAATCAAGTTTTGTGGCTATAAGTTTAAGTTTTTACAGGATCACCTATTCACCCCCCCCCCTCTAGGTGCTCTCAATTGGTATCAGAGCCGTTCTCTTCAAGAAAGGGACTAACCGCCCGAAGAGATGGATCCTAAGGGGAAGGGAATTGTGATCAACGACAAGGAGAAGGAGTCCTTCGTCAACGAGCCAAGGGATGACAAGTCCAATGACTCGGGCTCGGGCCACAAGCGAAGAGATGGGAAGAAGAAGAAGACAAGACGCATCAAGGAGATCGTCTACTACGACAGCGATGAGTCCTCTTCTTCCCAAAAGGACGACGACTACGACAAACAAAGGAAACCGGTTAATTCTAACTTTTCTTTTGACTACTCTCGTATTCCGCATAGTTCAAATTCACATTTGCTTTCCATTCCACTCGGCAAGCCCCCACACTTTGATGGGGAGGACTACGGATTTTGGAGCCACAAAATGCGTAGTCACCTATTCTCTCTCCATCCTAGCATATGGGAGATTGTAGATAGTGGAATGCACTTTAATAGTTCGGATAGTCCTATATTCATTAATGAGCAAATCCATAAGAATGCACAAGCTACTACTGTTCTTCTAGCCTCATTGTGCAGGGATGAATATAATAAAGTGAGTGGCTTGGATAACGCCAAGCAAATCTGGGATACCCTCAAGATCTCTCATGAGGGAAATGACGCTACCTTGCTCACCAAAATGGAGTTGGTGGAGGGCGAGCTTGGACGGTTCGCGATGATAAGGGGCGAGGAGCCAACTCAAACATACAACCGGCTCAAGACCCTTGTCAACAAAATAAGGAGCTACAGAAGCACGCGATGGACGGACCACGACGTCGTCCGACTAATGCTCAGGTCCTTTACCGTTCTTGATCCTCATTTGGTGAATAATATTCGTGAGAATCCCAGGTACACCAAAATGTCGCCCGAAGAAGTACTAGGAAAATTCGTCAGCGGGCGAATGATGATCAAGGAGGCAAGGTATGTGGACGACGCCTTGAATGGACCGATCAACGAGCCGCAACCTTTTGCTCTCAAAGCCACAGGGAACAAGGAGGCGCTACCCAGCAAGGTGGCGCAAATTGAGGCGGCCGGTCTTAATGAAGAAGAAATGGCCCTCATTATCAAGAGATTCAAGACGGTGCTAAAGGGTCGCAATGGACAGCCGAGCAAGACTAAGACCAAGGGGAAGCGATCATGCTTCAAATGCGGTAAGCTTGGTCATTTTATTGCTAACTGTCCTGATAATGATAGTGACCAGGAAAAGGGGAACAAGAGGGAAAAGAAGAAGCATTACAAGAAGGCAAAGGGCGAGGCGCATCTAGGCAAGGAGTGGGACTCGGATTGCTCCTCGTCCGACTCCGACAATGAAGGACTCGCCGCCACCGCCTTCAACAAATCAACCCTCTTCCCCAACGAGCGTCACACATGCCTTATGGCAAGAGAGAAGAAGGTATGTACTCGCAACTCTACCTATGCTTCTTCAAGTGAGGACGAATCTAGTGATGAGGATGAAGTAGATTATTCATGTTTGTTCAAGGGCTTAGATAGATCTAAGATAGACAAAATTAATGAATTAATTGATGCCTTGAATGAAAAGAATATACTTTTAGAAAAGCAAGAGGATTTGTTGTATGAAGAGCATGATAAATTTGTTGAGGCACAAAAATCCTATGCTTTAGAAGTTAAGAGAAATGAAATGCTTTCTTTTGAACTATCTACTTGTCATGAAACCATTTCTACTTTGAAAGGTGTCAACAATGATTTAAATGCTAAATTAGAAGTAGCAAACAAATCCAATTCTTGTGTAGAACATGTTGAAATTTGTACTAGGTGTAAAGACTTTGACATTAATGCTTGTAGTGAACACCTAGTTTCAATTTCCAAGCTTAATGATGAACTGGCTAGTCTTAATGCTCAACTTAAGACTAGCAAGAATGATTTCGATAAGCTAAAATTTGCAAGGGATGCCTACACAATTGGTAGACACCCCTCAATTAAGGATGGACTTGGCTTCAAGAGAGAAGCTAAGAACTTAACAAGCCATAAGGCTCCCATTCCCGCCAAGGAGAAAGGGAAGGCCCCTATGGCTGCTAGTGCTAAAAGGAACCATGCATTTTTGTATCATGATAGAAGACAAACTAGAAATGTAAGTCATGATGCTTATGATTCATATGTTTATGATTCTCATACCATGTTTGCTCCTAGTTCCTCTTATGTGTATGATAGAAATGTTACTAGGAGAAATGTTGTTCCTAAAAGAAATGCTATTCATCATGTGCCTAGAAGGAATGTTATTCATGCTCCTAGGAAAATAGCAAATGAACCTTCCACAATTTATTATGCTTTAAATGCTTCCTTTGCTATTTGTAGAAAGGATAAGAAAATTGTTGCTAGGAAGTTAGGGGCAAAATGCAAGGGAGACAAAACTTGCATTTGGGTCCCTAAGGATATTTGCACTAACCTTGTAGGACCCAACATGAGTTGGGTACCTAAGACCCAAGCCTAAATTTGCCTTGCAGGTTTATGCATCCGGGGGTTCAAGCTGGATTATTGATAGCGGATGCACAAACCATATGACGGGGGAGAAGAAGATGTTCACCTCCTACGTCAAGAATAAGGATTCCCAAGATTCAATCATATTCGGTGATGGGAATCAAGGCAAGGTAAAAGGGTTAGGTAAAATTGCAATTTCTAATGAGCACTCTATCTCTAATGTGTTTTTAGTAGAGTCACTAGGATATAATTTACTATCTGTTAGTCAATTGTGCAATATGGGATATAACTGTCTGTTTACAAATATAGATGTGTCTGTCTTTAGAAGAAGTGATGGTTCACTAGCTTTTAAGGGTGTATTAGACGGCAAACTTTATTTAGTTGATTTTGCAAAAGAAGAGGCCGGTCTAGATGCATGCTTAATGGCTAAGACTTGCATGGGCTGGCTGTGGCATCGCCGCTTAGCACATGTGGGGATGAAGAACCTTCACAAGCTTCTAAAGGGAGAACACGTGATAGGTCTAACCAATGTTCAATTCGAAAAAGATAGACCTTGTGCAGCTTGTCAAGCAGGGAAACAGGTGGGAGGAACGCATCACAGCAAGAATGTGATGACCACTTCAAGACCCCTGGAGCTGCTGCATATGGACCTCTTCGGACCCGTCGCCTATCTAAGCATAGGGGGAAGTAAGTATGGTTTAGTTATTGTTGATGATTTTTCCCGCTTCACTTGGGTGTTCTTTTTGCAGGATAAGTCTGAAACCCAAGGGACCCTCAAACGCTTCCTCAGGAGAGCTCAAAATGAGTTTGAGCTCAAAGTGAAAAAGATAAGAAGCGACAACGGGTCCGAGTTCAAGAACCTTCAAGTGGAGGAGTTCCTTGAAGAGGAAGGGATCAAGCACGAGTTCTCCGCTCCCTACACACCACAGCAAAATGGTGTGGTAGAGAGGAAGAACAGGACGCTCATCGACATGGCGAGGACGATGCTAGGAGAGTTCAAGACCCCCGAGTGCTTTTGGACGGAAGCCGTGAACACGGCGTGCCACGCCATCAACAGGGTCTACCTTCATCGCCTCCTCAAGAAGACGTCGTATGAGCTACTAACCGGTAACAAACCCAATGTATCGTACTTTCGTGTATTTGGGAGTAAATGCTACATTCTAGTAAAGAAGGGTAGAAATTCTAAGTTTGCTCCCAAAGCTGTAGAAGGGTTTTTATTAGGTTATGACTCAAATACAAAGGCGTATAGAGTCTTCAACAAATCATCGGGTTTGGTTGAAGTCTCTAGCGACGTTGTATTTGATGAGACTAATGGCTCTCCAAGAGAGCAAGTTGTTGATTGTGATGATGTAGATGAAGAAGATGTTCCGACGGCCGCTATACGGACCATGGCGATTGGAGAAGTACGGCCACAGGAACAAGATGAACGAGATCAACCTTCTTCCTCAACTATGGTGCAACCCCCAACCAAAGATGACGAACAGGTACCTCAAGTGGAGGCGCTTGATCAAGGGGGAGCACAAGATGATCAAGTGATAGAGGAAGAAGCGCAACCGGCACCTCCAACTCAAGTTCGAGCGATGATTCAAAGGGATCATCCCGTCGACCAAATTCTGGGTGACATTAGCAAGGGAGTAACTACTCGATCTCGATTAGTTAATTTTTGTGAGCATTACTCCTTTGTCTCTTCTATTGAGCCTTTCAGGGTAGAAGAGGCCTTGCTAGATCCGGACTGGGTGTTGGCCATGCAAGAGGAGTTAAACAATTTCAAGCGCAATGAAGTTTGGACACTGGTGCCTCGTCCGAAGCAAAATGTTGTGGGAACCAAGTGGGTGTTCCGCAACAAACAGGACGAGCACGGGGTGGTGACGAGAAACAAGGCTCGACTTGTGGCAAAAGGTTATGCCCAAGTCGCAGGTTTGGATTTTGAGGAGACTTTTGCTCCTGTGGCTAGGCTAGAGTCAATTCGAATCTTGCTAGCATATGCCGCTCACCATTCTTTCAGGTTGTTCCAAATGGATGTGAAGAGCGCTTTCCTCAACGGGCCAATCAAGGAGGAGGTGTACGTGGAGCAACCCCCTGGCTTCGAGGATGAACGGTACCCCGACCATGTGTGTAAGCTCTCTAAGGCGCTCTATGGACTTAAGCAAGCCCCAAGAGCATGGTATGAATGCCTTAGAGACTTTTTACTTGCTAATGCTTTCAAGGTTGGGAAGGCCGATCCAACTCTTTTCACTAAGACATGTGATGGTGATTTGTTTGTGTGCCAAATTTATGTTGATGACATAATATTTGGTTCTACTAACCAAAAGTCTTGTGAAGAGTTTAGCAGGGTGATGACGCAGAAATTCGAGATGTCGATGATGGGCGAGTTGAACTACTTCCTTGGGTTCCAAGTGAAGCAACTCAAGGACGGCACCTTCATCTCCCAAACGAAGTACACGCAAGATCTGCTAAAGCGGTTTGGGATGAAGGACGCCAAGCCCGCAAAGACTCCGATGGGGACCGACGGACACACCGACCTCAACAAAGGAGGTAAGTCCATTGATCAAAAAGCATACCGGTCAATGATAGGTTCTTTGCTTTATTTATGTGCTAGTAGACCGGATATTATGCTTAGCGTATGCATGTGTGCTAGATTTCAATCCGATCCTAAGGAGTGTCACTTAGTGGCGGTGAAGCGAATTCTTAGATATTTGGTTGCTACGCCTTGCTTCGGGCTCTGGTATCCAAAGGGGTCTACCTTTGACTTAGTTGGATACTCAGACTCCGACTATGCTGGATGTAAGGTCGATAGGAAGAGTACATCGGGGACGTGCCAATTCTTAGGAAGGTCCCTGGTGTCATGGAACTCTAAGAAACAAACTTCCGTTGCCCTATCCACCGCTGAGGCCGAGTATGTTGCCGCAGGACAGTGTTGCGCGCAACTACTTTGGATGAGGCAAACCCTCAGGGACTTTGGCTACAATCTGAGCAAAGTCCCACTCCTATGTGATAATGAGAGTGCTATCCGCATGGCGGAAAATCCTGTTGAACACAGCCGCACAAAGCACATAGACATCCGGCATCACTTTTTGAGAGACCACCAGCAAAAGGGAGATATCGAAGTGTTTCATGTTAGCACCGAGAACCAGCTAGCCGATATCTTCACTAAGCCTCTAGATGAGAAGACCTTTTGCAGGTTGCGTAGTGAGCTAAATGTCTTAGATTCGCGGAACCTGGATTGAATTGTAGCATACATGTGTTTATGCATTTGATCAGGTTCATTCTGCATTTTGTTGCTTATTGTGGTGCTCAAGTTGTACAAACCCTCCCTGGACCTCACAAGTCCGTTGCAAAGTGATGCACATGTTTAGGGGGAGATGTGTTACAACTTGACCCTTTGAGACTAACCTTGTGCTTGAGTTTGATAATTTAGTCTCGAAGGAGGATTGAAAGGGAAAAGGTGGACTTGGACCATGAAAGACTTCCACTGCACTCCGATGAGAGGGTAACTAATTCCAAGTTCATCTCATGAAATCTTATTGCCATTTGCTCTTAATTGAAGACTTTGGTGAGGCAATGAGGTTAAAAGGCCAAGATTGATCCCGTTTTGGTGCTTGATGCCAAAGGGGGAGAAAATAAAGGCCAAAGTGATAAATGGATCAGCTACCACTTGAGAGATTTTGAAAATAGTAGAATAGAGTTTTTGTTTTGTCAAAAGCTTTTATTGTCTCTTATTGTC
Organism: Zea mays; assembly: GCF_902167145.1. Classification (NCBI taxonomy): domain Eukaryota; kingdom Viridiplantae; phylum Streptophyta; class Magnoliopsida; order Poales; family Poaceae; genus Zea; species Zea mays. Next base: position 212,705,437 of record NC_050097.1, read on the forward strand.
TCTATTTTCAAAAGTTGGCTTCTTGTGGGGAGAAGTATTGATTATGGGAAAAAGGGGGAGTTTTTGAAATCCGTGGTCAAATTCTTTTGAAATGACTCTCTTTATGCTTCAATATGTGTGTTTGACTTATAGATAGAGATTTGAGTTTGATTTGCAAAAACAAACCAAGTGGTGGCAAAGGATGATCCATATATGCCAAAATTGAATCAAAACCAATTTGAGTTTTTATTTGAAGTGATTTTGCACTTGTTCCACTTGCTTTATGTTGTGTTGGCATAAATCACCAAAAAGGGGGAGATTGAAAGGGAAATGTGCCCTTGGGCCATTTCTAAGTATTTTGGTGATTGAGTGCAAACACAAGGGCCTAAATGTGAAAATATGCTCATGGATGAACAAAGTGTAAATCACAAGTAAAGGTATGTTTCTAAGCCTTAGTACATTAGTTTTGTGTACTAACATCTTGTCTAAGTGTTAGAAACAGGAGAAAGAAGAAAAGAAAAGAAGTGGAGAGTGGCTGTGTACAGCCAAAGGCTGCTTCGGGCTGGGGCACCGGACTGTCCGGTGTGCACCGGACAGTGTCCGGTGCGCCAGATCAGCGCAGCGCAAACCAGCCGCTCTCGGGTTTTTCTCCGGCGACTTCGGCTAAAATTCACCGGACTGTCCGGTGTGCACCGGACTGTCCGGTGAGCCAACGGTCGGCCGGGCCAACGGTCGGCCGCGCGATCGGCGCGCGACACGTGGCCGAGCCAACGGTCGGAAGGGAGCACCGGACTGTCCGGTGTGCACCGGACTGTCCGGTGCGCCAGATCTGCAACGGTCGGCAACGGTCGGCTTCGCTTTCTATGGAAACAAATCGGGCACCGGACAGTGTCCGGTGTGCACCGGACTGTCCGGTGCGCCACGAGACAGAAGGCAAAGATGGCCTTCCAGATTTGTTCCCAACGGCTCCTAGCTGCCTTGGGGCTATAAAAGGGACCCCTTGGCGCATGGAGGAGTATACCAAGCATTCCTTGAGCACTCTTGATCACTCACACATCAATCTCGCGCACTTGTTCGACATTCTAGTGATTTGAGCTCCGTTCTAGTGTGCTAGTCTTTTGAGCTCAAGTCTGGGTCTTGTGTGTGCGTATTCGCTGTGATCTTTGTGTCGTGTGTGAGTTGCTAATCCCTCCTTTGCTCTGTGATTCTCTGTGAACATCTTTTGTAAGGGCGAGAGGCTCCAAGTTGTGGAGATTCCTCGCAAACGGGATTGAGAAAAGAAAAGCAAGAACACCGTGGTATTCAAGTTGATCATTGGATCACTTGAGAGGAGTTGAGTGCAACTCTCGTCCGTTGGGACGCCACAACGTGGAGTAGGCAAGTTTTGTACTTGGCCGAACCACGGGATAACCACTGTGTCATCTCTGTGATTGGATTCTTGTGGTTATTGTGTTTTGACTCCTCTCTAGCCACTTGGCATAAACTGTGCTAACACCTAATCAAGTTTTGTGGCTATAAGTTTAAGTTTTTACAGGATCACCTATTCACCCCCCCCCTCTAGGTGCTCTCACCACCCCGACCACGTGCCGAACCCGGGGAAATACCCGCTCGTCGTCGACCCCGTCATCGGCGATGTCAGGCTCACCAAGGTCCTTATGGATGGAGGCAGCAGCCTCAACATCATCTACACCGAGACCCTCAGGCTCCTGCGTGTTGATCTGTCCTCCGTCCGAGCAGGCGCTGCGCCCTTCCACGGGATCATTCCCGGGAAGCGCGTCCAGCCCCTCGGACGACTCGACCTTCCCGTCTGCTTCTGTCGGGGACCATAATTAGGGGTACCCTCAAGACGCCTAATTCTCAGCTGGTAACCCCCATCAGCATAAAGCTGCAAAGGCCTGATGGGCACGATTAAGTCAGGGATCAGTCCACACGAGTGACTCGATCACGCTTCGCCCGAGCCTAGCCTCGGCCAAAGGCAGCCGACCTCGAGAGACTTCCGTCTCGCCCGAGGCCCCCTTTTTATGGCGGACACATCACCGGCTCGCCCGAGGCCTTGGCTTTGCTCAGAAGCAACCTTGACTAAATCGCCACACCGACTGACCAAATTGCAGGGGCATTAAACGCAAAGGTGGCCTGACACCTCTATCCTGACACGCGCCCCCGGCAGGGCCGAAGTGACCGCCGTCACTCCACCGCTCCACTGGCCAGTCTGACAGAAGGACAGCGCCGCCTGCGCCACTCCGACTGCAGTGCCACTCGACAGAGTGAGTCTGACAGGCAGTCAGGCCTTGCCACGGCGAACTCCGCTCCGCCCGACCCCAGGGCTCGGACTCGGGCTAAGACCCGGAAGACGGCGAACTCCGCTCCGCCCGACCCCAGGGCTCGGACTCGGGCTAAGACCCGGAAGACGGCGAACTCCGCTCCGCCCGACCCCAGGGCTCGGACTCGGGCTAAGACCCGGAAGACGGCGAACTCCGCTCCGCTCGACCCCAGGGCTCGGACTCGGGCTAAGACCCGGAAGACGGCGAACTCCGCTCCGCCCGACCCCAGGGCTCGGACTCGGGCTAAGACCCGGAAGACGGCGAACTCCGCTCCGCCCGACCCCAGGGCTCGGACTCGGGCTAAGACCCGGAAGACGACGAAACTCCGCCTCGCCCGACCCCAGGGCTCGGACTCCGCCCTGGCCTCGGCCGAACGACTTCCGCCTCGCCCGACCCCTTGGCTCGGGCTTGGCCACGGCAACAAAAGGCAGACTCAACCTCGGCTTCGGAGGAACCCCCGCGTCGCCCTACCTAGGGCACAGACCGCCACGTCAACGGGAGGCGCCATCATCATCCTACCCCGAATCGACTCGGGTCACGAAGAACAAGACCGGCGTCTCATCCGACCAGCTCCGCCAGAGGGGCAATGATGGCGCTCCACAAGCTCTATGATGACGGCGGCCCCCAGCTCTCTTACGGAAGCAGGACAACGTCAGCAGGGACTCGACCGCTCCAACAGCTGTCCCTCCATCAGGCTCCGCCGCTCCTCCGACAGCCACGACATCACGCCAGCAGGGTGCCCAGATCTCTCCGGCTGCCACATTGGCATGTACCTAGGGCGCTAGCTCTCCCTCCGCTAGACACATAGCACTCTGCTACACCCCCCATTGTACACCTGGATCCTTTCCTTACGACTATAAAAGGAAGGACCAGGGCCTTCTCAGAGAAGGTTGGCCGCGCGGGACCGAGGACGGGACAGGCGCTCTCTTGGGGCCGCTCGCTTCCCTCACCCGCGTGGACGCTTGTAACCCCCCTACTGCAAGCGCACCTGACCTGGGCGCGGGACGAACACGAAGGCCGCGGGACTTACACCTCTCTCACGCTCGACTCCGGCCACCTCGCCTCTCCCCCCTTCGCGCTCGCCCACGCGCTCGACCCATCTGGGCTAGGGCACGCAGCACACTCACTCGTCGGCTTAGGGACCCCCCTGTCTCGAAACGCCGACAGTTGGCGCACCAGGTAGGGGCACGCTGCGTGCTGACGAACAGCTCCCCGTCAAGCTCCAGATGGGCAGTCTCCAGCAACCTCTCCAGCCCGGGACGGTGCTTCGTTTCGGGACTCTTGAGTTCATGTCCTTCGACGGCAGCTACGACATGACACTTCTTCCACCGTCGCGCGACTACGACAATGGCGGCCGACAACCCGCCCGCCGGCGGCGGAATCGACGACGTCTTCCCCGCGTGGTGGAAGAGCAACATTCGGGCTCGCTCCGTTCTCTCCCCCGCCAACGGAGGAGGAGGCGGGTGATAGTCGCCTAGAGGGGGGGTGAATAGGGCGAAACTGAAATTTACAAATATAAACACAACTACAAGCCGGGTTAGCGTTAGTAATAAAGAAATGAGTCCGTGAGAGAGGGTGCAAAACAAATCCCAAGCGAATGAACAAGTGAGACACGGAGATTTGTTTTACCGAGGTTCGGTTCTTGCAAACCTACTCCCCGTTGAGGAGGCCACAAAGGCCGGGTCTCTTTCAACCCTTCCCTCTCTCAAACGATCCACGGATCGAGTGAGCTTTCTTTTCTCAATCACTTGGAACACAAAGTTCCTACAAGGATCACCACAAGATTGGTGTCTCTTGCCTCAATTACAAGTGAGTTTGATCGCAATGAAAGAATCAAGAAAGCACGATTAAAAAGCCAAGCAACAAGAGCGACAAATGACACACGGATCACTTTCTCTCTCAAGCCACTAATCACTAATGATCTCTTATCTCAATAGTGAAACTTGGAGAGATGGAGGCTTTGAATGTGTCTTGGAATGGATTGCTAGCTCTTGTATTGAATGTTGAAGGTTGGAATGCTTGGATGTATGAATGGAGGTGGTTGGGGTTGTATTTATAGCCACCAACCACTTCCTAGCCGTTGGGCCATTCTGCTGAGCGCGGACGGTCCGCCCTCCTGGTGCGGACGGTCCGCCCCTGTAGATCAACGGCTGAAAATGCAACGGTCAGCAGTAACGGCTACATCAACGGCTATATTGCATTTAATGCGTCGTCAGATGTCAGACAGAGCCAGTCGCGGACGGTCCGGTCGTGCACCCCGGACGGTCCGCGAGGCCCCTATAATTCATTTCTCCGAACCCGTTACCTTCGGGTTTTTCGGTTTCTTACCTACCGGACAGTCCGCGCCTGAGGCCGGACGGTCCGCGCAAGGGCTCGGACGGTCTTTGCTTTTCCTCCGGACAGTCCGTAGTGGATACTTGTATTTTTGCAATGGTTCTGTCCGAGGGGCATCCTCGTGTCGCGGACGGTCCGCCGCAAGGGCCCGGACGGTCCGCGCTTGGTCTGTTTTTCCAAAAAGCTTCTCCTGTCCGGAATAATCTACGGTATTCCGGACAGTCGATTTCGTATAGTTATAGATGAACCTTTGGCACCTGTAGAACATATAATCTAGAGCAAACTAGTTAGTCCAATTATTTGTGTTGGGCAATTCAACCACCAAAACAATTTAGGAACTAGGTGTAAGCCTAATTCCCTTTCAATCTCCCCCTTTTTGGTGATTGATGCCAACACAAACCAAAGCAAATATAAAAGTGCATAATTGAACTAGTTTGCATAAAGTGAGTGCAAAGGTTGCTTGGAATTGAGCCAATCTAAATACTTTACAAGATATGCATGGATTGTTTCTTACTTATATAACATTTTGGACCACGATTGCACCACGAGTTTTGTTTTTGCAAACTATTTTGTAAATCCTTTTCAAAGTTCTTTTGCAAGTAGTCAAAGGTAAATGAATAAGATTTGCAAAGCATTTCCAAGATTTGAGAATTTTCTCCCCCTGTTTCAAATGCTTTTCCTTTGACTAAACAAAAACTCCCCCTAAATGAAATCCTCCTCTTAGTGTTCAAGAGGGTTTTGATGAATCATTTTGAAATACTACTTTCTCCCCTTTTGAACACAAATAGGAAAACCAATTGAAAATATTCAACACTAAGTTTTTTTTAATTTTGGTGGTGGTGCGGTCCTTTTGCTTTGGGCTCATATTTTCTCCCCCTTTGGCATGAATCGCCAAAAACGGAATCATTAGAGCCCTCGAAGTGCTTTTCTTCCCCTTTGGTCATAAATAAATGAGTTAAGATTATACCAAAGATGAAGTCCTTTTGCTCTCTCCCTAGAACGGAGAGTTGCTCGGAGCGACGGCGAAGGATGAGTTACGTAGTGGAAGCCTTTGTCTTCGCCGAAGACTCCAAATTCCCTTTCAATACACCTATGACTTGGTTTGAAATAGACTTGAAAACACATTAGTCATAGCATATGAAAGGGACATGATCAAAGGTATATAGAAGAGCAATGTGTGCAATTTTAACAAAAGAAGTTCCGGGAATCAAGAATATTGAGCTCATGCCTAAGTTTGTTAAAAGATTGTTCATCAAGTGGCTTGGTAAAGATATCGGCTAATTGATCTTTAGTATTAATGTAAGAAATCTCGATATCTCCCTTTTGTTGGTGATCCCTAAGAAAATGATACCGAATGGCTATGTGTTTAGTGCGGCTATGCTCGACGGGATTATCCGCCATCTTGATTGCACTCTCATTATCACATAGCAAAGGGACTTTAGTTAATTTGTAACCGTAGTCCCGCAGGGTTTGCCTCATCCAAAGTAATTGCGCGCAACAATGACCTGCGGCAATGTACTCGGCTTCGGCGGTGGAAAGAGCAACCGAATTTTGCTTCTTTGAAGCCCAAGACACCAAGGATCTTCCCAAGAACTGGCAAGTCCCCGATGTGCTCTTTCTATTGATTTTACACCCCGCCCAATCGGCATCCGAATAACCAATTAAATCAAATGTGGATCCCCTAGGATACCAAAGCCCAAACTTAGGAGTATAAGCCAAATATCTCAAGATTCGTTTTACGGCCGTAAGGTGAGCTTCCTTAGGGTCGGCTTGAAATCTTGCACACATGCATACAGAAAGCATAATATCCGGTCGAGATGCACAAAGATAAAGTAATGAACCTATCATCGACCGGTATACCTTTTGATCCACGGACTTACCTCCCGTGTCGAGGTCGAGATGCCCATTAGTTCCCATGGGTGTCTTGATGGGCTTGGCATCCTTCATCCCAAACTTGTTTAGAATGTCTTGAGTGTACTTTGTTTGGCTGATGAAGGTGCCTTCTTGGAGTTGCTTCACTTGAAATCCTAGAAAATACTTCAACTCCCCCATCATTGACATCTCGAATTTCTGTGTCATGATCCTACTAAATTCCTCACAAGTAGATTCGTTAGTATACCCAAATATGATATCATCAACATAAATTTGGCATACAAACAAATCATTTTCAAGAGCTTTAGTGAATAGAGTAGGATCGGCTTTACCGACTTTGAAGCCATTAGCAATAAGGAAGTCTCTAAGGCATTCATACCATGCTCTTGGGGCTTGCTTGAGCCCATAAAGCGCCTTAGAGAGCTTATAGACATGGTTAGGATACTCACTGTCTTCAAAGCCGGGAGGTTGCTCAACATAGACCTCTTCCTTGATTGGTCCATTGAGGAAGGCACTTTTCACGTCCATTTGATAAAGCTTAAAGCCATGGTAAGTAGCATAGGCTAATAATATGCGAATTGACTCAAGCCTAGTTACGGGTGCATAGGTTTCACCGAAATCCAAACCTTCAACTTGGGAGTATCCCTTGGCCACAAGTCGAGCTTTGTTCCTTGTCACCACACCATGCTCATCTTGCTTGTTGCGGAAGACCCATTTGGTTCCTACAACATTTTGATTAGGACGTGGAACTAAATGCCATACCTCATTCCTAGTGAAGTTGTTGAGCTCCTCTTGCATCGCCACCACCCAATCCGAATCTTGAAGTGCTTCCTCTACCTTGTGTGGCTCAATAGAGGAAACAAACGAGTAATGCTCACAAAAATGTGCAACACGAGATCGAGTTGTTACCCCCTTATGAATGTCGCCGAGGATGGTGTCGACGGGGTGATCTCGTTGGATTGCTTGGTGGACTCTTGGGTGTGGCGGCCTTTGTTCCTCTTCCTCCTTGTCTTCCTCATTTGCATCTCCCCCTTGATCAATGCCATCATCTTGAGGTGGCTCATTTGCTTGATCTTCTACTTCATCAACTCGAGCTTCATCCTCATTTTGAGTCGGTGGAGATGCTTGCGTGGAGGAGGAAGGTTGATCTTGTGCATTTGGAGGCTCTTCGGATTCCTTAGGACACACATCCCCAATGGACATGTTCCTTAGTGCGATGCATGGAGCCTCTTCTTCACCTATCTCATCAAGATCAACTTGCTCTACTTGAGAGCCGTTAGTTTCATCAAACACAACGTCACATGAGACTTCAACTAGTCCGGTGGACTTGTTAAAAACCCTATATGCCCTTGTGTTTGAGTCATAACCAAGTAAAAAGCCTTCTACAGTTTTAGGAGCAAATTTAGATTTTCTACCTCTTTTAACAAGAATAAAGCATTTGCTACCAAAAACTCTAAAATATGAAATGTTGGGCTTTTTACCGGTTAGGAGTTCATATGATGTCTTCTTGAGGATTCGGTGTAGATACAACCGGTTGATGGCGTAGCAAGCGGTGTTGACCGCCTCCGCCCAAAACCGATCCGAAGTCTTGTATTCATCAAGCATGGTTCTTGCCATGTCTAATAGAGTTCGATTCTTCCTCTCCACTACACCATTTTGTTGTGGCGTGTAGGGAGAAGAGAACTCATGCTTGATGCCCTCCTCCTCAAGGAAGCCTTCAATTTGAGAATTCTTGAACTCCGTCCCGTTGTCGCTTCTTATTTTCTTGATCCTTAAGCCGAACTCATTTTGAGCTCGTCTCAAGAATCCCTTTAAGGTTTCTTGGGTTTGAGATTTTTCCTGTAAAAAGAATACCCAAGTGAAGCGAGAGTAATCATCCACAATAACTAGACAGTACTTACTCCCGCCGATGCTTATGTAAGCAATCGGGCCGAATAGATCCATGTGTAGGAGCTCCAGTGGCCTGTCTGTCGTCATTATGTTCTTATGTGAATGATGAGTACCAACTTGCTTTCCTGCTTGGCATGCGCTACAAATCCTGTCTTTCTCAAAATGAACATTGGTTAGTCCTAAAATGTGTTCTCCCTTTAGAAGCTTGTGAAGATTCTTCATCCCAACATGGGCAAGTCGGCGGTGCCAGAGCCAACCCATGTTAGTCTTAGCAATTAAGCATGTGTCGAGTTCAGCTCTATCAAAATCTACTAAGTATAGCTGACCTTCTAACACACCCTTAAATGCTATTGAATCATCACTTCTTCTAAAGACAGTGACACCAATATCAGTAAAGAGACAGTTGTAGCCCATTTGACATAATTGAGATACGGAAAGCAAATTGTAATCAAGAGAATCTACAAGAAAAACATTGGAAATAGAATGGTCAGGAGATATAGCAATTTTACCCAATCCTTTGACCAAACCTTGATTTCCATCCCCGAATGTGATCGCTCTTTGGGAATCTTGGTTTTTCTCATATGAGGAGAACATCTTTTTCTCCCCAGTCATGTGGTTTGTGCACCCGCTGTCGAGTATCCAACTTGAGCCCCCGGATGCATAAACCTACAAAACAAGTTTAGTTCTTGACTTTAGGTACCCAAATGGTTTTGGGTCCTTTGGCATTAGACACAAGAACTTTGGGTACCCAAACACAAGTCTTTGAACACTTGTGCTTGCCCCCAACATATTTGGCAACTACCTTGCCGGATTTGTTAGTCAAAACATAAGATGCATCAAAAGTTTTAAATGAAATATTATGATCATTTGATGCACTAGGAGTTTTCTTTCTAGGCAACTTAGCATGGATTGGTTGCCTAGAGCTAGATGTCTCACCCTTATACATGAAAGCATGATTGGGGCCAGAGTGAGACTTCCTAGAATGAATTTTCCTAATTTTGCTCTCGGGATAACCGGCAGGGTATAAAATGTAACCCTCGTTATCCTGAGGCATGGGAGCCTTGCCCTTAACAAAGTTGGACAATCTTTTAGGAGGGGCACTAATTTTGACATTGTCTCCCCTTTGGAAGCCAATGCCATCCTTGATGCCAGGGCGTCTCCCACTATAGAGCATACTTCTAGCAAATTTAAATTTTTCATTTTCTAAGTTATGCTCGGCAATTTTAGCATCTAATTTTGCTATATGATCATTTTGTTGTTTAATCAAGGACATGTGATCATGAATAGCATTAATATCAACATCTCTACATCTAGTACAAATGGAAACATGCTCAATGGTAGATGTAGAGGGTTTGCAAGATTTTAGTTCTACAACCTTAGCATGCAAGATATCATTCTTAGTTCTAAGGTCGGAAATGGTAGTATTGCAAACATCAAATTCTTTAGCCTTTGCAAGCAATTTGTCATTCTCAATTCTAAGGCTAGCAAGAGAAATGTTCAATTCTTCAATCCTAGCAAGCAAATCATCATTATTATCTCTAGGGTTGGGAATTGAAACATTGCAAATATGAGAATCAACCTTAGCTAACAAATTAGCATTTTCATTTCTAAGGTTGTCAATTAACTCACGGCAAGTGCTTAGCTCACTAGATAGTTTTTGACATTTTTCTACTTCTAGAGCATAAGCATTTTTAACCTTAACATGCTTTTTATTTTCTTTGATTAGGAAGTCCTCTTGGGAGTCCAAGAGGTCATCCTTTTCATGGATGGCACTAATTAGCTCATTTAGTTTTTCCTTTTGTTCCATGTTAAGGTTGGCAAAAAGAACGCGCAAGTTATCCTCCTCATTGCTAGCATCATCCTCATCACTAGAGGTTTCATATTTAGTGGAGGATCTTGATTTTACCTTCTTCCTTTTGCCGTCCTTTGCCATGAGGCACTTGTGGCCGACGTTGGGGAAGAGGAGTCCCTTGGTGACGGCGATGTTGGCGGCGTCCTCGTCGGAGGAGGAGTCGGTGGAGCTCTCGTCGGAGTCCCACTCGCGGCATACGTGGGCATCGCCGCCCCTTCTCTTGTGGTACCTCTTCTTTTCTTTCCTCTTTCCCTTCTTGTCGTTATCCCTGTCACTGTCACTTGATAATGGACATTTAGCGATAAAGTGACCGGGCTTACCACATTTGTAGCACACCTTCTTGGAACGGGATTTGTAATCCTTCCCCTTCCGTTGCTTGAGGATTTGGCGAAAGCTTTTGATGATTAAAGCCATCTCCTCATTGTCGAGCTTGGAGGCGTCAATTGGTTGTCTACTTGGTGTAGACTCCTCCTTCTTCTCCTCCGTTGCCTTAAATGCCACCGGTTGTGTTTCGGACGTGGAGGGTTCATCAAGCTCGTTGATCTTCTTGGAGCCCTTGATCATACATTCAAAGCTCACAAAATTCCCGATAACTTCCTCGGGGGTCATTTGAGTATATCTAGGATTACCACGAATTAATTGAACTTGAGTGGGGTTAAGGAAAATAAGTGATCTCAAAATAACCTTAACCACCTCGTGGTCATCCCATTTCTTGCTCCCGAGGTTGCGCACTTGGTTCACCAAGGTTTTAAGCCGGTTGTACATATCTTGTGGCTCCTCCCCTTGGCGAAGACGGAAGCGACCGAGCTCCCCCTCGATCGTTTCCCGCTTGGTGATCTTGGTGAGTTCATCACCCTCGTGCGCGGTCTTGAGTAGGTCCCAAATCTCCTTTGCATTCTTCAACCCTTGCACCTTGTTGTACTCCTCCTTGCTTAGAGAGGCAAGGAGTATGGTTGTAGCTTGAGAGTTGAAGTGCTCGATTTGGGCCACTTCGTCCTCATCATAATCCTCATCCCCTACGGATGGTACCTGTGCTCCAAACTCAACAACATTCCATATACTTTTGTGGAGTGAGGTTAGATGAAATTTCATTAAATCACTCCACCTAGCATAATCTTCACCGTCAAAGGTTGGCGGTTTGCCTAATGGAACGGAAAGTAATGGAGTATGTCTAGATGTACGAGGATAGTGTAAGGGGATCTTACTAAACTTCTTACGCTCTTGGCGTTTAGAAGTTACGGAGGGCGCATCGGAGCCGGAGGTCGATGTTGATGAAGTGTCGGTCTCGTAGTAGACCACTTTCCTCATCCTCTTATGCTTGTCCCCACTCTGATGCGGCTTGTGAGAGGAAGATTTCTCCTTCTTCTCTTTGTGATGAGAAGAAGGTTTCTTCTCCTTCCCTTTGTTGGAGGAGCTCTTCTTCTTCTCCTTCCTTTTGGTGCGGGACTCTTCCGATGAAGTGCTCCCTTGGCTTGTAGTGGGCTTGTCGCCGGTTTCCATCTCCTTCTTGGCGTGATCTCCCGACATCACTTCGAGCGGTTAGGCTCTTAATGAAGCACCGGGCTCTGATACCAATTGATAGTCGCCTAGAGGGGGGGTGAATAGGGCGAAACTGAAATTTACAAATATAAACACAACTACAAGCCGGGTTAGCGTTAGTAATAAAGAAATGAGTCCGTGAGAGAGGGTGCAAAACAAATCCCAAGCGAATGAACAAGTGAGACACGGAGATTTGTTTTACCGAGGTTCGGTTCTTGCAAACCTACTCCCCGTTGAGGAGGCCACAAAGGCCGGGTCTCTTTCAACCCTTCCCTCTCTCAAACGATCCACGGATCGAGTGAGCTTTCTTTTCTCAATCACTTGGAACACAAAGTTCCTACAAGGATCACCACAAGATTGGTGTCTCTTGCCTCAATTACAAGTGAGTTTGATCGCAATGAAAGAATCAAGAAAGCACGATTAAAAAGCCAAGCAACAAGAGCGACAAATGACACACGGATCACTTTCTCTCTCAAGCCACTAATCACTAATGATCTCTTATCTCAATAGTGAAACTTGGAGAGATGGAGGCTTTGAATGTGTCTTGGAATGGATTGCTAGCTCTTGTATTGAATGTTGAAGGTTGGAATGCTTGGATGTATGAATGGAGGTGGTTGGGGTTGTATTTATAGCCACCAACCACTTCCTAGCCGTTGGGCCATTCTGCTGAGCGCGGACGGTCCGCCCTCCTGGTGCGGACGGTCCGCCCCTGTAGATCAACGGCTGAAAATGCAACGGTCAGCAGTAACGGCTACATCAACGGCTATATTGCATTTAATGCGTCGTCAGATGTCAGACAGAGCCAGTCGCGGACGGTCCGGTCATGCACCCCGGACGGTCCGCGAGGCCCCTATAATTCATTTCTCCGAACCCGTTACCTTCGGGTTTTTCGGTTTCTTACCTACCGGACAGTCCGCGCCTGAGGCCGGACGGTCCGCGCAAGGGCTCGGACGGTCTTTGCTTTTCCTCCGGACAGTCCGTAGTGGATACTTGTATTTTTGCAATGGTTCTGTCCGAGGGGCATCCTCGTGTCGCGGACGGTCCGCCGCAAGGGCCCGGACGGTCCGCGCTTGGTCTGTTTTTCCAAAAAGCTTCTCCTGTCCGGAATAATCTACGGTATTCCGGACAGTCGATTTCGTATAGTTATAGATGAACCTTTGGCACCTGTAGAACATATAATCTAGAGCAAACTAGTTAGTCCAATTATTTGTGTTGGGCAATTCAACCACCAAAACAATTTAGGAACTAGGTGTAAGCCTAATTCCCTTTCAGCGGGGCCGTCAAGGCCTGACGGGAGGCCGCGCTTCGTCGGCCGTCGAGTGAATCGACGCCCCCGACGCCCCGACGGAAGGCACGCCGGACGTCGACCTCGCGTTCAAGACGGAGGCAAGCGCCGTCCCCCCACGGCACGCCGACCCCGAGCAAGAAGACGACGCCGGCGCGCTCGCGGAAAGCCTGCAGGACGTCGCCCTCGAACCAGAGATGACGGCGCAACCAGTCCCCGATGTGACTACGTCGCTCCTCGCCGACCAAAAGGTAACGACTAACTCCCATCTTGCGTCATTTCGACTCGGCCTCAACCCGCCAAACGACCTCGTTTTGACGGGCGCTCTCATTGAGGCGAGTGCAACCCCACTGAGGTTCCGTATGCGGTCGCCTTGGGACCGACTGACGGACGTCTCGACCTACGGGCCCTCTGGGTCCGAGGAGGATGACGATCCCGGCATCGGTTGGGATTTCTCCGGACTTGGCAACCCCAGTGCCGTGCGGGACTTCATGACCGCATGTGACTACTGCCTATCCGACTGTTCCGATGGAAGCCGCAGCCTTGGCGACGAGAGCTGTGGCCCAAGCCGCGAATGTTTCCACATCGAGCTAGGGGATCCCACCGAAGGCAACCATCTTGGCATGCCGGAGGATGGTGATCTCCCTAGGCCGGTGCCTCGCGCCGACATCCCACGGGAGCTAGCTGTGGTCCCCGCTCCGGCGGGGGGTTACGACCCACAACTCGAGCAAGTCCGCGAGGCGCAGGCCAGGCTCAACGAGGGAACAGGAGCGCTTGAGCCAATCCGTCGGGACGTCGGACAGGCATGGGCGGGCCAACCCCTGGCCGGAGAAATACGTCATCTGCCCCAAGGTCTCCAGCACCGCGTCGCCAACGATGTCAGGATCAGGCCGCCGCCCGCATCCAGCGGGGTCGGTCAGAACCTGGCAACCGCAGCAATGCTCATCCGCGCGATGCCGGAGCCGTCAACCACCGAGGGTCGGCGAATCCAGGGAGAACTCAAGAATCTCCTGGAAGGCGCTGCGGCCCGGCGGGCCGAGAGCACTGCATCCCGAAGGCAAGGATATCCCTCGGAACCTCATGCCGCGACTTCCCGATTCATGTGGGAAGCCTCGGTCTACACCGGGCGCACGCGCAACACCGCGCCTGCGGCCCCGGGCCACCTCGGCAACGAGCACCATCGACGCGACCGTCGGGCTCACCTCGACGAAAGGGTGCGCCGAGGCTACCACCCCAGGCGTGGGGGGCGCTACGACAGCGGGGAGGATCGGAGTCCCTCGCCCGAGCCACCCGGTCCGCAGGCCTTCAGTCGGGCCATCCGACGGGCGCCATTCCCGACCCGGTTCCGACCCCCGACTACTATCACGAAGTACTCGGGGGAAACGAGACCGGAACTGTGGCTCGCGGACTACCGCCTTGCCTGCCAACTAGGTGGAACGGACGACGACAACCTCATCATCCGTAACCTCCCCCTGTTCCTCTCTGACACTGCTCGCGCCTGGTTGGAGCACCTGCCTCCGGGGCAGATTTCCAACTGGGACGACTTGGTCCAGGCCTTCGCTGGCAATTTCCAGGGCACATACGTGCGCCCCGGGAATTCCTGGGACCTTCGAAGCTGCCGGCAACAGCCGGGGGAGTCACTCCGGGACTACATCCGGCGATTCTCGAAGCAGCGCACCGAGCTGCCCAACATCACCGACTCGGATGTCATCGGCGCGTTCCTCGCCGGCACCACTTGCCGCGACCTGGTGAGCAAGCTGGGTCGCAAAACCCCCACCAGGGCGAGCGAGCTGATGGACATCGCCACCAAGTTCGCCTCTGGCCAGGAGGCGGTCGAGGCTATCTTCCGGAAGGACAAGCAGCCCCAGGGCCGCCCATCGGAAGAGGCTCCCGAGGCGTCTGCTCCGCGCGGCGCCAAGAAGAAAGGCAAGAAGAAGTCGCAATCGAAACGCGACGCCGCCGACGCGGACCTTGTCGCCGCCGCCGAGTATAAGAACCCTCGTAAGCCCCCCGGAGGTGCAAACCTCTTCGACAAGATGCTCAAGGAGCCGTGCCCCTACCATCAGGGGCCCGTCAAGCACACCCTCGAGGAGTGCGTTATGCTTCGGCGTCATATCCACAGGGCCGGGCCACCCGCCGAGGGTGGCAGGGCCCACGACGACGACAAGAACGAAGATCGCCCCGCAGGAGAGTTCCCCAAGGTCAGCGACTGCTTCATGATCTATGGAGGGCATGCGGCGAATACCTCGGCTCGGCACCGCAAGCAAGAGCGCCGGGAGGTCTGCTCGGTGAAGGTGGCGGCGCCAGTCTACCTAGACTGGTCCGACAAGCCCATCACTTTCGACCGGGCCGACCACCCCGACCATGTGCCGAGCCCGGGGAAATACCCGCTCGTCGTCGACCCTGTTGTCGGCGATGTCAGGCTCACCAAGGTCCTGATGGACGGGGGCAGCTGCCTCAACATCATCTACGCCGAGACCCTCAAGCTCCTGCGCGTCGATCCGTCCTCCGTCCGAGCAGGCGCTGCGCCCTTCCACGGGATCATCCCTGGGAAGCGCGTCCAGCCCCTCGGGCGACTTGACCTCCCAGTCTGTTTCGGGACACCCTCCAACTTCCGAAGGGAGACCCTGACGTTCGAAGTGGTCGGGTTCCGAGGAACCTACCACGCCGTGCTAGGGAGGCCATGCTACGCGAAGTTCATGGCCGTCCCCAACTACACCTACCTGAAGCTCAAGATGCCGGGCCCCAACGGGGTCATCACCGTCGGCCCCACGTACAAACACGCGTTCGAATGCGACGTGGAGTGCGTGGAGTACGCCGAGGCCCTCGCCGAGTCCGAGGCCCTCATCGCCGACCTGGAGAACCTCTCCAAGGAGGTGCCAGACGCGAAGCGCCATGCCGGCAACTTCGAGCCAGCGGAGACGGTCAAGGCCGTCCCCCTCGACCCCAGTTAGGGGTGGAAACGAGCCGAGCCGAGCTCGGCTCGGCTCGGCTCGCTGCGGCTCGCTCACGTAACGAGCCGAGCTCGGCTCGGCTCGCCCATCTGGCGAGCTCGGAAAAGAGGCTCGGCTCGGCTCGCTACGGGCTCGCGAGCCGGCTCGCCGAGCCAACGAGCCTAGCCATAAATATAAATCTGCTCTCTAAATTATAATATAAAATCTTAAAAATATTTTAAATAACATATTTTAAATTAGTAAAATAGATATATCACTAATATAATATAGAAAATAGATTATTTTTGTATAATAATCTCAAATAACATAAATTATTGTCTATTCGGTACTAATATTATATGCTAATTAAGATTTTATATAACAAATTGTTGTTGGGTCGAGCCACGAGCCAGCTCGCGAGCTGCACCGAGCCGAGCCGAGCTGGCTCGCTCTTTTCACGAGCCACAAAAACAGGCTCGGCTCGGGCTCGTTCTAAGCGTCGAGCCGGTCCGAGCCGAGCCGAGCTGCTACGAGCCCGAGCCAGCTCGTCGAGCTCGAGCTTTTTTTCCAGCCCTAACCCCAGTGGCGACACCACCAAGCAGATCCGGATCGGTTCCGGGCTCGACCCCAAATAGGAAGCAGTGCTCGTCGACTTTCTCCGCGCAAACGCCGACATTTTTGCGTGGAGTCCCTCGGACATGCCCGGCATACCGAGGGAGGTCGCCGAGCACTCGCTGGATATTCGGGCCGGAGCCCGACCCGTCAGGCAGCCTCTGCGCCGATTCGACGAGGAGAAGCGCAGAGTGATTGGCGAAGAGATCCACAAGCTAATGGCAGCGGGGTTCATCAAAGAGGTATTCCATCCCGAATGGCTTGCCAACCCTGTGCTTGTGAGGAAGAAAGGGGGGAAATGGCGGATGTGTGTAGACTACACTGGTCTCAACAAAGCATGTCCGAAGGTTCCCTACCCTCTGCCTCGCATCGACCAAATCGTGGATTCCACTGCTGGGTGCGAAACCCTGTCCTTCCTCGATGCCTACTCAGGGTATCACCAGATCCGGATGAAAGAGTCCGACCAGCTCGCGACTTCTTTCATCACGCCGTTCGGCATGTACTGCTATGTCACCATGCCGTTCGGTTTGAGGAATGCGGGCGCGACGTACCAGCGGTGCATGAACCATGTGTTCGGCGAACACATCGGTCGCACAGTCGAGGCCTACGTCGATGACATCGTAGTCAAGACGCGGAAGGCTTCCGACCTCCTCTCCGACCTTGAAGTGACATTCCGGTGTCTCAAGGCGAAAGGAGTCAAGCTTAATCCTGAGAAATGTGTCTTCGGGGTCCCCCGAGGCATGCTCCTAGGGTTCATCGTTTCCGAGCGAGGCATCGAAGCCAACCCGGAGAAGATTGCAGCCATCACCAGCATGGGACCCATCAAGGACTTAAAAGGGGTACAGAGGGTCATGGGATGCCTCGCGGCCCTGAGTCGCTTCATCTCACGCCTCGGCGAAAGAGGTCTGCCTCTGTACCGCCTCTTAAGGAAGGCCGAATGTTTCGCTTGGACCCCTGAGGCCGAGGAAGCTCTCGGCAACCTGAAGGCGCTCCTTACAAAGGCGCTCCTTACAAAGGCGCCTATCTTGGTGCCGCCGGCGGACGGAGAAGCCCTCTTGGTCTACGTCGCCGCGACCACTCAGGTGGTTAGCGCCGCGATTGTGGTCGAAAGGCAAGAGGAAGGGCATACATTGCCCGTTCAGAGGCCGGTCTACTTCATCAGCGAAGTGCTGTCCGAGACTAAGATCCGCTACCCGCAAGTTCAAAAGCTGCTGTATGCTGTGATCCTGACAAGGCGGAAGCTGCGACACTACTTCGAGTCCCATCCGGTAACTGTGGTGTCATCCTTCCCCCTGGGGGAGATCATCCAGTGCCGAGAGGCCTCGGGCAGGATCGCGAAGTGGGCGGTGGAAATCATGGGTGAAACGATCTCGTTCGCCCCTCGGAAGGCCATCAAGTCCCAAGTGTTGGCGGATTTCGTGGCCGAATGGGTCGACACCCAACTGCCAACGACCCCGATCCAACCGGAGCTCTGGACCATGTTTTTCGACGGGTCACTGATGAAGACGGGGGCTGGTGCGGGCCTGCTCTTCATCTCGCCCCTCGGAAAGCACTTGCACTATGTGCTGCGCCTCCACTTCCCGGCGTCCAACAATGTGGCCGAGTACGAAGCTCTGGTCAACGGATTGCGGATCGCCATCGAGTTAGGGGTCAGACGCCTCGACGCTCGCGGTGATTCGCAGCTCGTCATCGACCAAGTCATGAAGAACTCCCACTGCCGCGACCCGAAGATGGAGGCCTACTGCGATGAGGTTCGGCGCCTGGAAGACAAGTTCTTCGGGCTCGAGCTCAACCACATCGCTCGACGCTACAACGAAACCGCAGACGAGCTGGCTAAGATAGCCTCGGGGCGAACGATGGTCCCCCCGGACGTCTTCTCCCGGGATCTGCATCAACCCTCCGTCAAGCTCGACGACACGCCCGAGCCCGAGGTACCCTCGGCTCAGCCCGAGGTACCCTCGGCTCAGCCCGAGGTACCCTCGGCTCAGCCCGAGGTACCCTCGGCTCAGCCCGAGGTACCCTCGGCTCAGCCCGAGGCACCCTCGGCCCCCGAGGGCAGGGCACTGAACGTCGAGGAAGGGCAGAGCGGGGCCACACCGGATCGAGATTGGCGGGCCCCGTACCTGCAGTATCTCCGTCGAGGAGAGCTACCCCTCGACCAAGTCGAGGCTCGGCGGGTAGCGCGACGCGCCAAGTCATTCGTCTTGCTGGGCGACGAAGAGGAGCTCTACCATCGCAGCCCCTCGGGCATCCTCCAGCGGTGCATCTCCATCGCCGAAGGTCGGGAACTGCTGCAAGAAGTACACTCGGGGGCTTGCGGCCACCACGCAGCGCCCCGAGCCCTTGTTGGAAATGCTTTCCGGCAAGGCTTCTACTGGCCAACGGCGGTGGCTGACGCCACTAGAATTGTCCGCACCTACGAAGGGTGCCAATTCTATGCGAAGCGGACACACCTGCCCGCTCAGGCTCTGCAGACAATACCCATCACCTGGCCCTTCGCTGTATGGGGTCTGGACCTCGTCGGTCCTTTGCAGAAGGCGCCCGGGGGCTACACGCACCTGCTGGTCGCCATCGACAAATTCTCCAAGTGGATCGAGGTCCGACCTCTGAACAGCATCAGGTCCGAGCAGGCGGTGGCATTCTTCACCAACATCATCCATCGCTTCGGGGTCCCGAACTCCATCATCACCGACAACGGCACCCAGTTCACCGGCAAAAAATTCTTGGATTTTTGCGAGGATCACCATATCCGGGTGGACTGGGCCGCCGTGGCTCATCCCATGTCGAATGGGCAAGTAGAGCGTGCCAATGGCATGATTCTACAAGGGCTCAAGCCTCGGATCTACAACGACCTCAACAAGTTCGGGAAGCGATGGATGAAGGAACTCCCCTCGGTGGTCTGGAGCCTAAGGACGACGCCGAGTCGTGCCACGGGCTTCACGCTGTTTTTCCTGGTCTACGGGGCTGAAGCTATCTTGCCCACTGACCTGGAATACGGCTCCCCGAGGGCGAGGGCCTACACCGAACAAAGCAACCAAGCTAGCCGAGAGGAATCGCTGGACCAGCTGGAGGAAGCTCGGGACAGGGCCTTACTACACTCGGTGCGGTACCAACAGTCCCTGCGACGCTACCACGCCCGAGGGGTCCGGTCCCGAGAACTCCAGGTGGGCGACTTGGTGCTTCGGCTGCGGCAAGACGCCCGAGGGAGGCACAAGCTCACGCCCCCCTGGGAAGGGCCATTCGTCATCGCCAAAGTTCTGAAGCCCGGAACATACAAGCTGGCCAACAATCAAGGCGAGATCTACGGCAACGCTTGGAACATCAAACAGCTACGTCGCTTCTACCCTTAAGATGTTTTCAAAGTTGTTCATATACCTCGCACCTACGCAAAGTTTAGTCGTCAAGGAAGGGTCGGCCTAGCCTCGACAAAGCCCGACCCTCCCTCGGGGGCTAAAAGGGGGGAGACCCCCTCTGCGTCGAATTTTTCCTCGAAAAAGGATCTCTTTTTAGCAGGATTTCTTTCGTGCTTCCTGACTACTTCGGAAAAGCGGATCCTGGAAACGACGAGGTACACGTAAGCAGCCAAGGCTGACCGAGCCGAGGGACTCCTACGCCTCTGGGATACGGATACCTCACTCATCACCTTCTGCGATAAGTAACTTGCGCTCGGATAAAGCGACTCCGTGGACCGAACGAGTCATCATGCTCGGAAGCTCTCCTGCCGAAGCAGTCCTTCAAGCTTTCTCGACTAAGTCGGCGACAGGGCCTCATGGACGGGTGAAAGTACGCGTAAGCCGCAAGGCCGACCGAGCCGAGGGATTCCCACGCCTCTGGGATACGGATACCTCACTCGTCCCTTCCGCGAAAAGCAGCTCTCGCTCACACAAACATCCCTGTTACCGACAGAGTCCAGATGCTCGAAACAAGAGGAAAAAAGACGCAGCTTCGCAAGCGCGGCGAGGGTGTGTTCTTCTGGCCTCGGCGGCCGCAGAAAGCACACGCTACAAGATGATCTGATCCTGCAGGCTCGGGTCTTCACGCTGAACGGAGCCGTAGCACCCTCGGCATCGACGGCGTCTTCAGCAAAGCCCGACCCAGCCTCGGGCGGCGCTGCGGTCCAGGGACTCCTCCGGGAATCCGACCCGAGCAGGCGGCTCAACCAGTTACCCCTGGGGCCTCGGTCAACCGGCTTCCAAGGGCGCCAGCCCGACCCGAGGCCTCGACTGATCGACTTCGGCGTCGGCTCCACTGACGGACAACACGGCTAGGCTCCGGCCAGCCAGGTTCCCATTCTCGAGCCAACTCCGCCTCTGTTCATACTGATATCGCTACCCCTGGCCTCGGTCCACCGAAGGGCGGCCGAGGGGTCTCTTCAACTAAGCTAGAGGAGCCCCAGACAACAAGGCCGAACGGGCCGAGGGATTCCTACGCCTCCGGGATACGGATACCTCACCCGTCACCTTGACACGGGGCAACTCATGCTTGGTAAAGCGGTTCAGATAATCAACAGGCGAGACTTAATGCTCGAAAATGAGGAAAAAACACGGCTCCGTGCCGAAATTACATACACGTTCAGGCCTCGACAGCCGCAATGAACAAAAAACACTGGCATCCAAGGTGCCATCACGAACGGAACTCCGGTTCCCCCCTCCGCAGGTACGAACGACCCCATTCCATGGGGAAGGCCTGCGGAGCCACAGAAGACCGATGGCCGGCTCGCCGCCGCCCACCCTGACTACGGCGACAGTGGGTCGGCGCTGCTGCGATCTTGCCCTCGCCCCCGCCGACGCTCGAGGGGCGAGGACAAGCACGCCGGCGCGGTGGCCCGAGGCGCGGGTGGTGGCAGTGATCCCGTCGGTGACGAGGACTTCTCGAGCCGCCTCCGCATCGGCGCCGATGGCAGGGGACACCAGCCCCCCGGCAGATCCCCACTCAAATCCTCCCAGACGAGTGGGGCGCCGGCCTCTGCGCGAGGGCGCCGTCCCAGTGCAAAAGCAGGACCACCCCAGAACACGAACGCCGCCCTAACGGCGCGCGGAATCCTGGGTGGTCCTCCCGTGCACACGATGCGGCGGTCACCCTCCGGCAGGAGGGGCCGCCGGAAGCCCGGCCGACGACTCCGACACGCTGGAGGTGACGACGCCCGCCGTCGTTCAGCCCCACGTTGTCTGAGTCCGCGCCGTCCGCAGGGCCAGCGAGCGCCTCCACCCCCAAACGCCGTGGGAAAGGGCGACCCGCGGACCCGCGCGGAAGGTAGAGCGCCGGCTCAGCGTGGCTCCCGCCCCAGCGGGGATGATGAACATCCTTGAAGCTAAGGGTGGGACCAAGATCGCAGCCCGGCTTGCTCTTCCCCACCTAGAAACCGGCGGTCACCATCCTGGGTGATCGTCGGCATGGGGGTACGGCCGGGCCGGCTGATGAAAATCCTTGAAGCCGAACGATGGCTGAGAGGTACCAACTCCCATGGAGTTGCGTTCCTCCAACGAGGAGGCGAAAAGGCGGCGGATACCCCCCATCCGGGGGCTTGGAAGATGGGAAGACACGACGCTTAAGGGAGAAAGAAGACATGGTTGCCTTACGAAAGGAGTCTCCCTCCTTTTAAAGGCAACTCTCCCTACATGCGCCCCCAGACGCCGCGGGCTGAGCCTTCTCCAACACGCTCCAAGGCCCTCTCCTGCGACTCGGGGGCTGGGTCCCGCATGTCATGCAAGCCAGCCCAGGGCAGAAGAAGCCAAACCGCCGCGCGTGGTGCGCACGACCATCCAGCGGTTACAGGCGACCCCCCATTTTCGCCCAGACCAACGGGCAGAAGGGGCGGGCAGCCATGCAGGCGGCATGCAACCGCGCCAGATGGGCGCGCTTCTCCGACTTCTGACACGCCAGCTTGGGAACCCAGGCCCACGCGTCAAGCAACCGGCGCGCTAGTTGCTGCATGCAAGCAACCGCACCGCCACTTGTGCCACCATCACGCCTCTTCGGTTGCGGAGCCTATGCCGCGACTCGAGGCGACCCAACAGCGCCAGCCTGGCGCGTCGGTCAAAGCGACCGAAAGTGGGCCGGCAGTAATAGCGGTGGCAGGCGGGCGGGCGCAGCGGTCACGTCGTCAGCCAGGCTCACGTCCCATCCTGAGGCAGCAAGAGGGCCTCCTCTCACGGCGTGGAGACGGTGCACCCGTGACCCGTTCCTCGAACGGATCGCACGCGCGCAACGGCCGCCTCGCCAACCACTCGCCCCGTCGCATTAACTCCGCGGCGGGACACGCGGCGCCTCTGGCAGGAGGAGCGCGCGACGCTTCACCTTCGCCGTAATAACCACGTCAGAAAAGGTACGCCACGTCGTCCGATTTCGTATCCTTTTCCGTTTTCCTCTTTCTCTATCTCTTGCAACAGGGACCGGGAAAGGGGATACCCCGAAAGGGATCCTTCTCCGCGAAGGAACCGGGCTCCGAGCCCCCCATTACTGATCAGGGGTTCGAAGGCTGGCCCTCCGAAGGGTTCAACAGCCGCCTCAGATCACGTGGGCCCGACACCCACTACTGGTCAGGGGTTCGAAGGCCAGCCCCCCGAAGGGCTCCATGGCCGCCTCAGGCTACTCGGGCTCCGCGCCCATTACTGATCAGGGGTTCGAAGGCTGGCCCCCGAAGGGTTCACAGTCGCCTCAGACACCGAGCGAGGGATGACCAGGGGTACGTTCGATACATAACCAAGGCTAGGGCTGCGCTCCCGAGGTACCCTAGGACATTTCCGAGACCAGCGGGAACGATCTTGTAACGGAATCCCATCGGAGGGAGGCATCGAGCCCTCGGACCCCGTCGCCAGGGGACCGGGTCCGGCAAATCACCCGCAGGTACTTTTGGGCGTGCCTCTGGGCCCCTAGCCGACCCCCAACGAATGGGGCACGGACGTCCACTCGGATTACCCGCTTGCAGCTCACCGGAGACACCATGTTCGGTGCCCATCGAGGGTAACATGGCGCACTCCCCCCTCCTCCTTGCGGAAAGGCGACGTAGGGGCGTATGTAAAAAGTCGAGTCTGTCCCTGATCGTCCTCTCGCCCTGTGCAGAGGCTCGGGGGCTGCTCTCGCAAAAACCGGCTCCGGCCAAATCGTTGACAGCGTCAACATACCAGCCCGAGAGCTTGGGCCCCGACCGTGCACCCGGGCTACGGCCAGTTCGCATGAGGGAACGACCAGACCAGCCGAAGCGTTAAGCGAAGTATTAAGACCTCGAAGGAGTGTAACCACTCCTCCGAGGCCTCGGGGGCTACACCCGGCGGGTGCGCTCGCGCGCACCCACCGGAACGAAATGCAACCGAGAAAGGCCGGTCCCCTTGCAAAAAAGTGCGACAAAAGCCTCCAAGCGAGTGCTAACACTCCCTTCGAGGCTCGGGGGCTACTGTCGGGGACCATAATTAGGGGTACCCTCAAGACGCCTAATTCTCAGCTGGTAACCCCCATCAGCATAAAGCTGCAAAGGCCTGATGGGCACGATTAAGTCAGGGATCAGTCCACACGAGTGACTCGATCACGCTTCGCCCGAGCCTAGCCTCGGCCAAAGGCAGCCGACCTCGAGAGACTTCCGTCTCGCCCGAGGCCCCCTTTTTATGGTGGACACATCACCGGCTCGCCCGAGGCCTTGGCTTTGCTCAGAAGCAACCTTGACTAAATCGCCACACCGACTGACCAAATTGCAGGGGCATTAAACGCAAAGGTGGCCTGACACCTCTATCCTAACACGCGCCCCCGGCAGGGCCGAAGTGACCGCCGTCACTCCACCGCTCCACTGGCCAGTCTGACAGAAGGACAGCGCCGCCTGCGCCACTCCGACTGCAGTGCCACTCGACAGAGTGAGTCTGACAGGCAGTCAGGCCTTGCCACGGCGAACTCCGCTCCGCCCAACCCCAGGGCTCGGACTCGGGCTAAGACCCGGAAGATGGCGAACTCCGCTCCGCCCGACCCCAGGGCTCGGACTCGGGCTAAGACCCGGAAGACGGCGAACTCCGCTCCGCCCGACCCCAGGGCTCGGACTCGGGCTAAGACCCGGAAGACGGCGAACTCCGCTCCGCCCGACCCCAGGGCTCGGACTCGGGCTAAGACCCGGAAGACGGCGAACTCCGCTCCGCCCGACCCCAGGGCTCGGACTCGGGCTAAGACCCGGAAGACGGCGAACTCCGCTCCGCCCGACCCCAGGGCTCGGACTCGGGCTAAGACCCGGAAGACGACGAAACTCCGCCTCGCCCGACCCCAGGGCTCGGACTCCGCCCTGGCCTCGGCCGAACGACTTCCGCCTCGCCCGACCCCTTGGCTCGGGCTCGGCCACGGCAACAAAAGGCAGACTCAACCTCGGCTTCGGAGGAACCCCCACGTCGCCCTGCCTAGGGCACAGACCGCCACGTCAACGGGAGGCGCCATCATCATCCTACCCCGAATCGACTCGGGTCACGAAGAACAAGACCGGCGTCTCATCCGACCAGCTCCGCCAGAGGGGCAATGATGGCGCTCCACAAGCTCTATGACGACGGCGGCCCCCAGCTCTCTTACGGAAGCAGGACAACGTCAGCAGGGACTCGACCGCTCCAACAGTTGTCCCTCCATCAGGCTCCGCCGCTCCTCCGACAGCCACGACATCACGCCAGCAGGGTGCCCAGATCTCTCCGGCTGCCACATTGGCATGTACCTAGGGCGCTAGCTCTCCCTCCGCTAGACACGTAGCACTCTGCTACACCCCCCATTGTACACCTGGATCCTTTCCTTACGACTATAAAAGGAAGGACCAGGGCCTTCTCAGAGAAGGTTGGCCGCGCGGGACCGAGGACGGGACAGGCGCTCTCTTGGGGCCGCTCGCTTCCCTCACCCGCGTGGACGCTTGTAACCCCCCTACTGCAAGCGCACCTGACCTGGGCGCGGGACGAACACGAAGGCCGCGGGACTTACACCTCTCTCACGCTCGACTCCGGCCACCTCGCCTCTCCCCCCTTCGCGCTCGCCCACGCGCTCGACCCATCTGGGCTGGGGCACGCAGCACACTCACTCGTCGGCTTAGGGACCCCCCTGTCTCGAAACGCCGACAGCTTCGGAACGCCCTCCAACTTCCGAAGGGAGACTCTGACGTTCGAGGTGGTCGGGTTCCGAGGAACCTACCACACGGTACTGGGAAGGCCATGCTACACGAAGTTCATGGCCGTCCCCAACTACACCTACCTGAAGCTCAAGATGCGGGGCCCCAACGGGGTCATCACCGTCGGCCCCACGTACAAGCACGCGTTCGAATGTGACGTGGAGTGCGTGGAGTACGCCGAGGCCCTCGCCGAGTCCGAGGCCCTCATCGCCGACCTGGAAAGCCTCTCCAAAGAGGTGCCAGACGTGAAGCGTCATGCCGGCAACTTCGAGCCAGTGGAGACGGCTAAGGCCGTCCCCCTCGACCCCAGTGGCGACGTCTCCAAGCAAATCCGGATCGGCTCCGGGCTCGATCCCAAATAGGAAGCAGTGCTCGTCGACTTCCTCCGTGCGAACGTCGACGTCTTCGCGTGGAGTCCCTCGGACATGCCCGGCATACCGAGGGATGTCGCCGAGCACTCGCTGGATATTCGGGCCGGAGCCCGACCCGTCAAGTAGCCTCTGCGCCGATTCGACGAAGAGAAGCGCAGAGCCATAGGCGAGGAGATCCACAAGCTAATGGCAGCAGGGTTCATCAAAGAGGTATTCCATCCCGAATGGCTTGCCAACCCTGTGCTTGTGAGAAAGAAAGGGGGGAATGGTGGATGTGTGTAGACTACACTGGTCTCAACAAAGCATGTCCGAAGGTTCCCTACCCTCTGCCTCGCATCGATCAAATCGTGGATTCCACTGCTGGGTGCGAAACCCTGTCCTTCCTCGATGCCTACTCAGGGTATCATCAAATCAGGATGAAAGAGTCCGACCAGCTCGCGACTTCTTTCATCAGGCCCTTCGGCATGTACTGTTATGTCACCATGCCGTTCGGCTTGAGGAATGCGGGCGCGACGTACCAGCGGTGCATGAACCATGTGTTCGGCGAACACATCGGTCGCACGGTCGAGGCCTACGTCAATGACATCGTAGTCAAGACGAGGAAAGCTTCCGACCTCCTTTCCGACCTTGAAGTGACATTCCGATGTCTCAAGGCGAAAGGCGTCAAGCTCAATCCCGAGAAGTGTGTCTTCGGGGTGCCCCGAGGCATGCTCTTGGGGTTCATCGTCTCCGAGCGGGGCATCGAAGCCAACCCGGAGAAGATCGCAGCCATCACCAGTATGGGGCCCATCAAGGACTTAAAAGGCGTACAGAGGGTCATGGGATGTCTCGCGGCTTTGAGCCGCTTCATCTCGTGCCTCGGCGAAAGAGGTCTGCCTCTGTACCGCCTCTTAAGGAAGGCCGAGTGCTTCACTTGGACCCCTGAGGCCGAGGAAGCTCTCGGGAACCTGAAGGCGCTCCTCACAAAGGCGCCTATCTTGGTACCTCCAGCTGCCGGAGAAGCCCTCTTGGTCTACGTCACCGCGACCACTCAGGTGGTTAGCGCCGCGATTGTGGTCGAGAGGCAAGAAGAGGGGCATGCATTGCCCGTTCAGAGGCCAGTTTACTTCGTCAGCGAGGTACTGTCCGAAACCAAGATCCGCTACCCACAAGTTCAGAAGCTGTTGTATGCAGTGATCCTGACGCGGCGGAAGTGGCGACACTACTTCGAGTCTCATCCGGTAACTGTGGTGTCATCCTTCCCCCTGGGGGAGATCATCCAGTGCCGAGAGGCCTCGGGCAGGATTGCAAAGTGGGCGGTGGAAATCATGGGCGAGGCAATCTCGTTCGCCCCTCGGAAGGCCATCAAGTCCCAGGTCTTGGCGGACTTCGTAGCCGAATGGGTCGACACCCAGCTACCGACGGCTCCGATCCAACCGGAGCTCTGGACCATGTTTTTCGACGGGTCACTGATGAAGACGGGAGCCGGCGCAGGCCTACTCTTCATCTCGCCCCTCGGGAAACACCTACGCTATGTGCTACGCCTCCATTTCCCGGCGTCCAACAATGTGGCTGAGTATGAGGCTCTGGTCAACGGGTTGCGGATCGCCATCGAGCTAGGGGTCCGGCGCCTCGACGCCCGCGGTGACTCGCAGCTCATCATCGACCAAGTCATGAA
This sequence comes from Zea mays, assembly GCF_902167145.1. Taxonomy (NCBI): domain Eukaryota; kingdom Viridiplantae; phylum Streptophyta; class Magnoliopsida; order Poales; family Poaceae; genus Zea; species Zea mays. The sequence continues at coordinate 212,733,197 of NC_050097.1, forward strand.
GAACTCCCACTGCCGCGACCCGAAGATGGAGGCCTACTGCGATGAGGTTCGGCGCCTGGAAGACAAGTTCTACGGGCTCGAACTTAACCACATCGCTCGGCGCTACAACGAGACTGCGGACGAGCTGGCTAAAATAGCCTCGGGGCGAACAACGGTTCCTCCGGACGTCTTCTCCTGGGATCTGCATCAACCCTCCGTCAAGATCGACGACACGCCCGAGCCTGAGGCGCCCTCGGCCCAGTCTGAGGTACCCTCGGTCCAGCCCGAGGTACCCTCGGCACAGCCTGAGGCACCCTCAGCTCGGCCCGAGGCGCCCTCAGTTCAGCCCGAGGTACCCTCGGCCTCCGAGGGTGAGGCACTGCGCTTCGAGGAGGAGCAAAGCGGGGCCACGCCTGATCGAAACTGGCAGACCCCGTACCTGCAATATCTCCAACAAGGAGAGCTACCCCTCGACCGAGCCGAGGCTCGACGGGTGGCGCGGCGCGCCAAGTCGTTCGTCTTGCTGGGCGAAGAGAAGGAGCTCTACCACCGCAGCCCCTCGGGCATCCTCCAGCGATGCAGCTCCGTCACCGAGGGTCAGGAACTTCTGCGAGAGATACACTCGGGGGCTTGCGGGCATCACGCAGCGCCTCGAGCCCTTGTCGGGAATGCTTTCCGACAAGGCTTCTACTGGCCAACGGCGGTGGCTGACGCCACTAGAATTGTCCGCACCTGCGAAGGGTGTCAATTCTATGCGAAGCAAACCCTCGCCGACCAGATCCTCCAGATCACTCGCCGTCACCGTGGAAAAAGGCCATGGATCGCGCGGCGAGATGATGGTCACCCGGTCAGCCATCACCGAGCGGAAGAGATGGCGGCGCAAGGGGCAGGAAGGGCAGTTTCCTCTTCTCTGGCTAAGTCTCTCGGGTTGCGAAAACCTAAGAGGGAGGCAGGAAGCGGAGCAAAGAACCGTCACCAGGCCCTCTCCCGGGTATATAAAGACCAAGGCGAGACCGGTTCCAACGTTCCGCCCGGACCGGACGCGGGAATCAAAAACGCGAAGCGAAACAGTCGTTCCTCGAACGGCTCGCGCACGCGCAACGGCCGCCCCGCCAACCACTCGCCCCGTCGCATTAACTCCGCGGCGGGACAGGCGGCGCTTCTGGCAGGAGAAGTGGGCGACGCTTCGCCTTCGCCGTAATAACCGCGCCAAAAAAGGTACGCCGCGTCGTTCGATTTCGTATCCTTTTCCTTTTTTCCTCTTTCTCTCTCTTGCAATAGGGACCGGGAAAGGGGGATACCCCGAAAAGGATCCTTCCCCGTGAAGGAACCAGGCTCCGAGCCTCCCTACTGATCAGAGGTTCGAAGGCTGGCCCCCCAAAGGGTTCGACAGCCACCTCAGATCGCGTGGGCCCTACACCCACTACTGGTCAGAGGTTCGAAGGCCGGCCCCCCGAAGGGTTCCACGGCCGCCTCAGGCTACTCGGGCTCCGCGCCCATTACTGATCAGGGGTTCGAAGGCTGGCCCCCGAAGGGTTCACAGCCGCCTCAGATGCCGAGCGAGGGATGACCATGGGTACGTTCGATACATAACCAAGGCTCGGGCTGCGCTCCCGAGGTACCCTAGGACATTTCCGAGACCAGCGGGAGCGATCTTGTAACGGAATCCCATCAGAGGGAGGCATCGAGCCCTCGGACCCCGTCGCCAGGGGACCGGGTCCGGCAGATCACCCGCAGGTACTTTTGGGCGTGCCTCTGGGCCCCTAGCCGACCCCTAACGAACGGGGCACGGACGTCCACTCGGATTACCCGCTTGCAGCTCACCGGAGACACCATGTTCGGCGCCCATCGAGGGCAACATGGCGCTTCCCCCCCTCCTCCTTGCGGAAAGGCGACACAGGGGCATATGTAAAAAAGCCGAGTCTGTCCCTGATCGCCCTCTCGCCCTGTGCAGAGGCTCGGGGGCTGCTCTCGCAAACCCGGCTCCGGCCGAACCGTTGACAGCGTCAACATACTAGCCCGAGAACTTGGGACCCGACCGTACACCCGGGCTACGGCCAGCTCGCATGAGGGAACAACCAGACCAGCCGAAGCATTACGCAAGGCATTAAGACCTCGAAGGAGTAAAATCACTCCTCCGAGGCCTCGGGGGCTACACCCGGCGGGTGCGCTCGCGCGCACCCACCGGAACAAAATGCAACCGAGAAAGGCTGGTCCCCTTGCAAAAAAGTGCGACGAAAGCCTCCAAGCGAGTGCTAACACTCCCTTCGAGGCTCAGGGGCTACTGTCGGGGACCATAATTAGGGGTACCCTCAAGACTCCTAATTCTCAGCTGGTAACCCCCATCAGCATAAAGCTGTTAAGGCCTGATGGGTGCGATTAAGTTAGGGATCAGTCCATTCGAGCGACTCGATCACGCCTCGCCCGAGCCTAGCCTCGGACAAGGGCAGCCGACCCCGGAGGATTTCCGTCTCGCCCGAGGCCCCCCTCCGACGGGGAACATATTTACGGCTCGCCCGAGGCCCTGCCTTCGCTAAGAAGCAACCCTGACTAAATCGCCGCACCGACCGACCAAATCGCAGGAGCATTTAATACAAAGGTGGCCTGCCACCTTTATCCTGACGCGCGCCCCCCGGCAGAGCCGAAGTGACCGTCGTCACTTCGCCGCTCCACTGACCGGCCTGACAGAAGGACAGCGCCGCCTGCGCCACTCCGACTGCAGTGCCTCTTGACAGAGTGAGACTGACAGGCAGCCAGGCCCTGCCAAAGGCACCATAGGAAGCTCCGCTTCGCCCGACCTAGGGCTCGGACTCGGGCTAAGTCCCGGAAGACGGCGAACTCCGCTCCGCCCGACCCAGGGCTCGAACTCGGGCCAAGTCCCGGAAGACGGCGAACTCCGCTCCGCCCGACCCAGGGCTCGGACTCGGGCTAAGTCCCGGAAGACGGCGAACTCCGCTCCGCCCGACCCAGGGCTCGGACTCGGGCTAAGTCCCGGAAGACGGCGAACTCCGCTCCGCCCGACCCAGGGCTCGGACTCGGGCTCAGCCCCAGAAGACGACGAACTCCGCTTCGCCCGACCCAGGGGCTCGGACTCGGCCTCGGCCATGGAAGACAGACTCGACCTCGGCTTCGGAGGAGCCTCCACATCGCCCAACCTAGGGCGCAGGCCAGCCACGTCAACAGGAGGCGCCATCATCACCCTACCCCGAGCTGACTCGGGCCGTAGGGAACAAGACCGGTGTCCCATCTGGCTAGCTCCGCCAGATAGGCAATGATGGCGCCTCGCATGCTCTGTGACGACGGCGGCTCTCAGCCCCCTTACGGAAGCAAGAGGACGTCAGCAAGGACTCAACCGCTCCGACAGCTGTCCCTCCGCCAGGCTCCATCGCTCCTCCGACGGCCACGACATCACACCAGCTGGGTGCCAAAATCTCTCCGGCTGCCACATCGGCATGTACTTAGGGCGCTAGCTCTCCTCCGCTAGACACGTAGCACTCTGCTACACCCCCCATTGTACACCTGGATCCTCTCCTTACGCCTATAAAAGGAAGGACCAGGGCCCTCTTAGAGAGGGTTGGCCGCGCGGGGACGAGGACGAGACAGGCGCTCGCTTGGAAGCCGCTCGCTCCCTCACCCGCGTGGACGCTTGTAACCCCCTACTGCAAGCGCACCCGAGCTGGGCGCGGGACGAACACGAAGGCCGCGGGATTCCCTCCTCTCTCACGCCGGTCTCCGGCCGCCTCGCTCTCCCCCCTTCGCGCTCGCCCTCGCGCTCGACCCATCTGGGCTGGCGCACGCGGCGACACTCACTCGTCGGCCCAAGGGACCCCCCGGTCTCGAAACGCCGACAATTACACATTCTTAACTTTCCCTTGGGTAACTAGACTCGAACCACTAAACCCTAGGGCGTTATGGCCCAACTCAAGAGTTCTAGATCCAACGACCATGGTCTCTTCATGAGATGGATTCTCAACACAAACCCCTCAATGCCACCATATGCCATCTCTAGTTCCCATCATAACTCCACCTAGGTTTTGAGGCCCAAATACGAGAAACCGTATGCCCAATAGTTTTGAGGTCCAAACCATCAAACCCCTCGTGAGCAGTGTATCTAATACGATCTCAACATGTGTCACCGCTAGTCCTTAACTACCTGGTTACCTAGTCCTCCAACATCTTTGCTTGAGTTGGTTAATCAACATCTAGACTTGGTCAATACAGTCTACTCCATGTACTCTTGCACCTGTCAATGTCCTCAGGTGTCAACCACCCATGGTCGTCCTCAAGCTTCTTCGTTCCCTTGATACAATCCTGAATCCCGACGTTCATAGTTCATCGCCCACAATCTATCGATATGAACTCGTATGACCTTCGCCTTCGCCATCGGCCATAACCTCTGTGCTCCACACATACGCATTATAAGCCAATAAACATATTCCATAATATCATATTCATGCCATTGTTAGTCTCCAAAGTCAATTAAAACCAACCATCTTATTAACAATCACTTATCACACTTAAACACAACACCGTGAAAATACATCAACCACGTGTTCACGATAAGTATTGGAGAAATACCATATCTAAAAAAACTGCTTTGGTTTTCAAAAGTTATTGGGTGTTTAGGTAAAATAAACTTTGTAGTTTCTAAAATCATAGTTTTATCAAAATTCAGGTTTCTTTTGGAGTTTTAAAAACTCCACTCATGGCTCCTTTTTTCTAAATCATGGTTTTGTATCACTTTGGTTTAAAAAAATAAAAACCACACTTTTGTCATACCCAAACAAAACTCTAAATCGGTTTAAACTATTCTCTTTAGGGCTAGTTTGGGAACACCGTTTTTCCAAGGGATTCCAATTTTCCCAATGGAAATTAGTTCATTTTCTCTTGAAAAAATTAGAATCCCTTGGGAAAGCGGTGTTTCCAAACTAGCCCTTACAGTGAAAACACCCACCACGAGAAATTACAAAGAAACATAACAGTTAATAAATATCGGTACATACACGCCAACATTGAACAAAGAGATGTACATGCAAAAGAAGGATTAAAAAGTAGCAGTTATATAGAAATCGGATTAAAAAGTAGGCTCATATAGAATTTGGATTCTGCGTTTCTGCCTAACAAAAAAATCACAGTTTAAACAAAAGGAAGTTCGGGCTCGCCCGTTTATGCTACTTCAGTGTTTGTTGCTTCATTTGCTCATCAGTTGCACTTGCGTCAGATTTCCCGAGTTGCTAATCACAGACGAAGCCACCAGCCCTGATATGAGTCATATGACAGACGAAGCCTCTACTATGCAAAATCGCAACAAACCTACAGCCGTGTCAAGTAGAGACACGGCACTCAGGTCATAGCTAATGCCTATTTGAACTCACGAATTACAGTCAACAACAACGGTACCCTTTTGGCACATGAACCGCTGTCTCAGAATTGTCCTCCCAGCAGTTTCAGAGCAGCAAATGCAAAACATCCCTTTTTCAAATGTTTCAATCAATAGTTTCAGTGGCTGTCCATTTTACGAGGCATTTAGAATATCGAAGCCCACACAGCAAATCCCAAACACTCACTCCGTGTTTTTGGACAGGCTCATTAGCTCAGTGTCAACGTTATATATTTAAAAACGGAGGGAGCAATTCAAGTGCAAGTATCGGCTGGGACAGGCAAGGTTCTTCGAAGTTGCTCTACACTTCACACTGTTTAAAATCAATAGCAAGCAAATTGCGATTCATGTTCTTTTTCACAATAATACAACTGGAAACTTGTGAACACAGCATGAATTTCGCATCCAACTATCCAAGCCAAGAAGCAAAACGTCTGCATTTTTTTTTTTTTTTTGAGAGTTCATTATTTGCTATTTTTCTCTCCTGACCCTCTCATCTGGAGTCTCCGGCACACTGGGTCTGTCCTTATTCTTGCTAAAATGTTGCCTTCAGCACTAATCCCCAATGTGATCTTTTACGGATAGGGGTGATAATGGTTTGAACTAAAACTAACTAAGGGCTCAACTAAATTGTGAAGAAATATTTGAATCGTGATCTATTACCACTCCTATTTACAGACAGTTGGTTGGGAGCTTGGGGCTCCAATGTTCCATAACAAGATTGTATTTTACAAAATATATAAATAGACTACAGAATAGAACGGAGATGTGTGGTTATCAACGAAAATCGCTGTACACGGGAAGAGATTCCTCACATGCACCACGGATAGCAGATTAGGATTTAGGGCTCTTGATGCGCCTCGAGGCAGAGGGCGAGATCGATGCGCGCCCGCTGGCACTGCTTGCGCTTGAGCGCGGTGCCAGCGCTGCCGCAGAGGGTACGGACGGCGTCGATCTCGTCGGGGCAGCACGCGGTCACGACGCACTCCGCTAGCGCGCGGTTCAGGTGGCGGCACAGCACCTCGGGCTGCAGCGGCCCGCGCGCGGCGCGGCGGCGGCACTCGGCGAGCGCGCGCTGCGTCGAGGCGCAGGGTCCCGGGACGGGCAAGGCCGTCGATGCGTCTCGGTCGGACTCGTGGTCTCGTCTCCCGCCGCTTCCGCCAGTCATGGAGTCTGGTTGTGTTGGGAGATCGGCGGCCGGCGTGATCTCTTTCCCCTCCTGCCGGCTCGTCCTGGTCTCTTTCCCGGTTTCCCCTCCGGTCGGACTCGAGGAGAATTCGCCATCGATCTCCGCGGGCTGATTTCCTGATTCCAACAAAAGTTTCTCAAAGGCCTAAAAAATGTTGGACTGATTTATGGAAGTTCCTAGTAAGCCCAGTTGTTTGTGGATCGGCCCATGATGAACGAAATTATTCCGGCAGTTGATTCGGGCTGAGCCAAGAGTTCTTCTGAGATCCAAATCCTAGCGCCAGTATTGGACTATCGGTGCTCTAAAACAGTAATATAAATTGAGTTTGAATGACGAGATATACTATGTGGGGTCATATAAGATATAGTTTTTCTCTTGTTTTTTTCACACTCGCAAGTTAGCACGGTGAGAGATGATGTATTAGACTATAGATGATTAAAGGGGTTGTGTCTAGCGGGCTGGCCTAAAACACGATCCATTTAATTATGTCACAACATGAGCCAATACGATTTAAAGTGGGCACGTCTTGAGCCGTCTTCTTGGCCTACAGTGTCAACCCAGTCCGACACAATTTTTCCATTATAAATATTAGTATATATGTACAGTATATGTCCTTTATACAACACAAATTAACAAGTGGTGTAGTGGGTAAGAGGTGGTAGTAATTCATATACTTCATAAATCAACAAGTGATTTAGTAGTGGTTATGAGGCGATAGTTTGTTGTATAGTAGTAGAGAAATGTGTGGTATGGCAAATGAACGTTATCTGATCCGTTAAAGTAAGGCACCGACATCCGGCAGTGTTGCGGGTGTAGTGTGGTGGTGGTCACGTGCGACAGTGCCTCAAAAGTCAAAGCTCAGCATGCTCGACGACGGATCTAGCAACCTGCTCAATCACAACGGAGCAATGCTACGTGAGGAGACGAGGTGGAGGTTCCCAAGGTGGCAGTGAGGCCTACAGCGACATTCTTCCCTCTTGCTGCATACATATGAGATTATACTCCGAATAGCATGTCTCCGTTGTGGTGTCTTGAACGATAGGATTGCACCTAACCCTATCAAATGATCCAAAGATCAAGCTTGTGCCCATGGATTGAAGTCTCTCGCTAGCTTTGCATAAGTTGATGGGAGTTACAACTCCAAGAAAACGAGAGAGGAGAGCACACACAAAGAGCGAGACAAAAGCACACAACGCCAAGAACAATAGCACAATTTCTCCAAAATGTTTGTCTCATATGAGATGTGTGCTAGGATTTCTCCAAAAATAGATTGTAAGTGTTGCTCAAGCGTGTGAGAATGATGTTTAGCTCTTGGAGTGCTTGTTGTGTTGAGAGGGATGGTAATTGGGCTCTATTTATAGCCCCAAATCCCCAAAGCACCATTGACAGGAAGGTGGCTAGATCTGCTCTGCGTCGAAGCACTAGACCGGTCTGATGCACCACTAGACCAGACCATGTAACCCAATCCTTGGGATCTTGATTGATGCCTTCCATCTGACGCTAGCACCGTACCCGTGCCACGTCAACTATGTGTTGTGTTACTCGTTGGAGCCTGAGATAGCCGTTGGACCCTGTGCGATCTCGTGCACACCGGAATGGGCGCGAGTCTTCTACAACCCTCTTTTGGAAAACTGGTTCGGTGCACCATCGGTCTGGTGCAGTGCGTGAAGATGTCGAAGCCTTCTGTAGGTCTCTATGGAAAAGTGCTCTGGTGCACCACTAGACTAATCTGATGCGCTAGGTGAAAGTCGCCTAGAGGGGGGTGGATAGGCGGAAACTGAAATTTACAACTTTAAACACACTACAAGCTGGGGTTAGCGTTAGAATAAAATCCGAATCCGGGAGAGAGGGGAAAACAAATCAACCAAGAAATAAAGCGGATGACACGATGATTTGTTTTACCGAGGTTCGGTTCTAAAGAACCTAGTCCCCGTTGAGGTGGTCACAAAGACCAGGTCTCTTTCAACCCTTTCCCTCTCTCAAACGGTCACCTAGACCGAGTGAGGCTTCTTCCTTAATATCACCACACAATTGGTGCCTCTTGCCTCACCTACAAAGCACTTGAGAATAAGAAGTGAGAAAGAAAAGAAAGCCAAGCCAAGCAAACAAGAGCAACAAAGAAACACAAATGATCCTTTCTCAAATTCTAATGTGCTAGAGTTGAATCGAGAACTTTGAGTGGATCGGTCACTTGAATTGTGTCTTAGAGTGTTGCACTTTGCTCTTGTATCGAATAGAGAGTGATGAATGCTTGGATTGTTGGAGTGGAGGTGGTTGAGGGGTATTTATAGCCCTCAACCACCAAAACAATCGTTGGGGTTGGCTGCTGTTGATGGGCGCACCGGACAGTCCGATGCGCCAGCCACGTCACCCAATCGTTAGGGTTCGAGCGGTTTCGACCGTTGGAGCTTTGGCACCGAACAGTCCGGTGCTGCACCAGACAGGTATTGTTCACTGTCCGGTGCGCCTCTGACGGCTGCTCTAACTTCTGCGCGCACTGTAGCGTTCGCAGATGTCCGTTGCAGTCGACCGTTGCGCTGGTAGCCGTTGCTTCGCTTGGTGCACCGGACAGTCCGGTGGCACACCGGACAACCCGGTGAATTATAGCGGAGCGCGACCTCAGAAACCCGAAGGTGAAGAGTTCGGAGGTGTACGGTGTCACACCGGACAGTCCGGTGCGCCAGACCAGGGCACCCTTCGGTTTCTTTTGCTCATTTCTTTTTGAACCCTAACTTGATCTTTTTATTGGTTTGTGTTGAACCTTTATGCACCTGTAGAATATATAATCTAGAGCAAACTAGTTAGTCCAATTTTTTGTGTTGGGTATTCAACAACCAAAATTATTTATAGGAAAAGGTTAAACCCTATTTCCCTTTCAATAGGACGCTGAAGCCCCTCTGTAGGGCTCTCTGAAAAAGTGATCCGATGCACACCTGACTGACCCAATGCCCGTCTGTAGTACTTTCTTTATTTCTCCTACTTAATTTCCATTTATCTAACTTTAATCCCTGCATATTCATACTTAGCAATCATGTTAGTCCACATTATTGTGTTGGTCATTAATAACTAAAATATTTATAGAAATGGTCCTAAGCACATTTCCCTTTCAGCAGGTACAATCTTGACCATCTGGATCAGGTTTTCAATTACATAATACAAATAAGAGACCATTACAAAGATATTTTAAAATCTAGTCACATCATAATATAGCTAAGAACCAATATTTTTAGAGAGTCCTCTAAGACATACTCTTTATAAAGAGACTGAGTCTTTTATTTTTCATCTAACATCTTACAACATGCACAATCTTTAGGGTTTTTGAAGTATATGAGATGACTAAGGGACTTTATTTCACAAGACTAAGATCCTAGATCATAAATGTACTTTAGAGACAATATGTATACAAAACCGTCTAGAGACATCTAAAGAGGCTATATATTAAATGGGATTGTACATGTTTGTCGGATACTCAGGAACGAGGTACCCAAGGCAAGGCCCATAATTCTCTCTTTGGCCCATTTACTGACCAATTCCTCACCGAGTAAGTCTGCATGGTGGGACGAACGACCAAGTCCTCGCCAAGCAAGTCTGCGAGACGGGGCGAACGACCATGTCCCCGTCGAGCAAGTCTGTGAGGCAAGGTGAACGACCAAGTACCCGCCAAGCTGATCCATATGAAGAAAACACAGGCCGAAGCTGGCAAGCCACGTCCGAACCGTACATACAATATCAAAAGGGCTCTGGCTGACGCGATAGAACACCCCCGCATGTGCCCACAGATATACCCCTCACTGACTCATGGGCCAGTCAACCCAGTCATGAGGGCCTCAACACTGGAGTCTCTATTGTGACCCGCATACCCGAAAGAACGTAACAAGTATGCATATCGGGGGTTATGTCCACACACGCCAGGGGTGACATAGGCCCATGACGATAGGTGGAACCGCGCCACGCACAACCGCTCCATGTGACTCGCCCTAGGGACCTCGCGCACTACTATGGAGGTGTTAGGAATGGACTAGCTATAGGAGGTCGTGTGACAAACGAGCAAGACGATACACCATACCAAGAGTACGACTATGCATGACCCTACGGAGGACCCACCACGACAAACCTGGGGGTCCAACCTCTCTCTCTAGTAGAAAACAAATCTCCTCTGTAAGGTCCTACCTCTGAGATATAAAAGGGCAGACCCCCTCCTCCTTCACACACAAGCACAACTACTATAACGCGCCTCGAAGCAATACTACGATCAACACTACACTGGACTAGTATGAGAGCCTGAATAAGTATAACTCCAGTATCTCAGCTCCTTGCTCGTATCCCCGTGATCCACCATTAAGAGTGAGTCCGCACTAGTATCCCCAACCGAACACAAATTTATTGTCTTCCGGTTTTCAAAACCACGACAATGTCCTTAGAGGCCTCTTAAGGACATTTTTATTAAGCATTTTATGAGTTTTGTTCTTATTAAATGATATGTCATATAAGGAAGCATGATGTCATGATATGCAATATAATAAAGAGAGAGTTTATGGGAGATAAGATTGTTTTATCAAGATGAAATTTTAGAGATGTTAATTTTTTGACAAATGTTGACATGAAAGTCTAGAGACCTCTAATGCAGTGGGTTAAATAGATCCTTCATGAAAAGATCATCTTTATACTTTTTACTAGTTAGTTGCCCGTGCTTTGCTACGTTTTTTATATATCGTACAAATAAGTACTGAGATATTTATTCAAATATAATCATTGTTTATTTCTAAACATTAATATACACGTGTCTTGGTGGTTAGCCCAAATTTATAGAGGAGGAGGACGTGATTTCGAGTGCTCGCTCTGCACTATTTTTAATATATTTATTGTTTAATTCTAAATGATAAGGCGCGTGGGCGCGGATCTAGAGTATGAGCGTGGAGAATGAAGCTGTGCTAGGATGTCCACCTTGCATTCCCTCATGCAGTTGAAACGGGCAACCAATAAAACAAATTATGTTTTTAATAAATTAGTATAGATATAGATTTAAACCTTTTAAAATGAGATATTAAATGGACTCTACGTGCTCAACCGTTCAGTTTCGATCGTCGCCGCGCACCGTTTCCATACTTCCGTTTCCACCAGCTCATCACGAGCAGGCGGGTCCAACCTCGCAGTCGCAGCCCCGAGATTTGACTGCTGTCCTTGGCTCCGCTGCGGGCCCACTATCACCATTGCCCCGCTCCTGGAGCTCACCAACCCCGCATCCAATCCACCTCTGCGGCCCACTCGAGCCCGACGCGTCCGCTCCCTCCCCTAGACCGCGCTCACCGTACTCCGGTCCACGGCCACGTTTGTCACATTCGTGCGCATCTGAGAGCGGTTCACAGACCCAAGTCCATACTACGCCACCGACGACCTCTCCGCGCGCCGACCTCTCGGTACCGAGGCTTTCGGCGCCGAATCTCCCGTCCCCCACCTGCCCGAACGGTCCCTAGCCGTCCGTATGGCCAGGCGACGGCCGGATGGGCCTCCAGCGGGGCACGTGGCGGGCGAGCAGGGGCAGCCACCCCCGGACCCCACTGCGACGCGAGCGGCCTGCACCGCGCACCGGCACGGCACCCGGCTGTTTGAATCCCGTGGGCCCCACTCGCAGTAAATTCACCTGCATAAATCCTTCAGCAGTCCGGCCCCATACGCTTCTTAACCCATTTGCATGACAAGCGGCCCTACGGAACTCCATGACCCACATGTCGGTGGGTGTTTCAAGACAGCGGAACCGACGAAGCAGAACGTGGTGCCCAAGGAATAAGACAGTTAACTCCACGTCTCCACCTCACCACTGCCAGTAAACAGCGAGTCCTCCCTTGCTCCGTCCTCCTCGTCCCTGCCGTTCCCCAAACCCAAAGCAGAGCAGCCTCGGCTTCTCTTATCCGGAGAGGAGGGCGGCCGCCGGCGTCGACCTTCGCGAGGAAGGAGAGGAGGCCGTTGGATCTCGCTGGATTCGATTGGGCTAGGACGGGATCTCCGCGGGCAGGTAAATACTGCTCATTAATTGATTTCCTTACTCGCGTCGATCCGGCCTTTGAATCGAGAGATTGCTCCCGGTTCTGGCTGGATTGAATAACCGATTTCATTTCAAGGAAAGGTACTTCGATTCTTGGAGCTATTTTTCGCTCTCCTTTCCATTTTCACCATTTCCTTGTTTGATGATTTCTTGATCTCGTTTTGGATTTATCATGTATCTCCGCCCGCCTCTTGCTGAATTGAGTCCTCGCCGCCGTTGCAGATGCGCTGAGCTCTTGGCGTGTGCAGTGCACGATGGTCGATCTTGCTGATCTCGAGGGTGCGGGCGAGGCGGCGCGCTCGCATCCCGCCGCTTCCGGCCAGCGGGACAGGCTGGCGGCGCTGCTGGAGCTCGCTGCGGCGGACGACGCCGCGGGGTTCCGCGAGGCGCTCGCGGGAGGAGGCGGCCAGGGCGACGCAGCGGAGCTGGCGGACGGGGTCGGGCTGTGGTACGGCCGAAGCAAGGCGTACGAGCCGCGCACGCCGCTGATGGTTGCGGCGACGTACGGCAGCGTCGAAGTGGTGTCGTTGCTGCTCGGCCTCGGATGCGTCGACGTCAACCGGCGCCCCGGCGTCGACGGCGCCACCCCGCTGCACTGCGCCGCTTCCGGCGGCTCGCGAAACGCCGTGGCCGTGGTCAAGCTGCTCCTGGCTGCCGGTGCCTGCCCGGTAACCCCCGACTCCGCCGGTCGCTTGCCTGCCGACGTCATCTTGCCTCCTGCTTCGCCCGACGCCTTGGGCGATCTGGATATGCTCCTTGGCCGCCGCCGAGGGCTCGCTGTCGCGACCTCGGTACCATCGCTCTCGTCGTCCCCGCCGCTCTCGACCTCGCCGGATGAAGGTAACAGGTCGCCATCCTCGCGGTCGTCTTCGTTGTCACCGATTACCGTGGACCGCGCCAAGAAGGAGTACCCGGTGGATCCGACGCTGCCCGACATCAAAAGCAGCGTGTATGCCTCGGACGAATTCCGCATGTTCGCGTTCAAGGTGCGGCCGTGCTCTAGGGCCTACTCGCATGACTGGACAGAGTGTCCGTTCGTGCACCCTGGTGAGAACGCCCGCCGCAGGGACCCCCGCAAGCACCCATACACGGCTGTACCCTGCCCCAACTTCCGCCGCCCTGGAGGTTGTCCCAGTGGTGATAGCTGCGAGTTCTCCCATGGTGTTTTCGAGAGCTGGCTCCACCCATCGCAGTACCGCACAAGGCCCTGCAAGGAGGGCGCAGCTTGTGCCCGCCGCATCTGCTTCTTCGCCCATGATGAAGATGAGCTCCGCCATGTGCCTCACAATAGTGGTGCAGGCCTGCTGTCTCCCCGAGCCTCTTCATCCATTGACATGACCGCTGCTGCTGCTGCTCTTGGGCTTCTACCTGGATCTCCTACCAGACACTTTGTGCCACCACCTCTGTCACCATCTGCCGCCAACAATGGTGGAGGTGCTGCTGCTCATTGGCTTCAAGGTAGCAGGCTACGATCTTCTTTCAATGCAAGGGATGCACAGGTTGATGACCTTGGCGTGCTCCTGGAATGGGAATCACAATACCTTGGAGCTCTCAGCCTCCCACAAAGCAGCCGATCCCAGCTGAGTATTCGTCCAACCGCAATTGCTCCATCCAATCTTGAAGAGATGTATGCTTCAGACATGGCTATGTCGCCAAGATTCTCCAATGATCAAGTTCACTCAGTCTACTCACCAGCACACAAATCTGCACTTCTAAACAAGTTTCATCATCAGCAAAAGGGCCTTCTGTCGCCTGTCAATACTAACAGGATATACTCGCCTAGGGGTCTTGATCCATCAGTTCTCCATTCTCCATTTGGTGGTATGTGTCCTCGGTCCCCTCGGACTATGGAGCCAGCATCTCCCTTAACTGTCTGTGTCGGGGCTACTGCTACACAGCGTGATATGTTGGATCAGTTCTCTTCCCTGAACAAGCATCAGGTGCCATCTGCGGGATCGCCACGGAATCTTAATGTCTCATGGGGCAACATTGGTACCCCAAAAAGTAAGGTGGATTGGGGTGTTGACAAAGATGAACTAGTCCGCTTGAGGCACCCTGTGCAACCTGGAAATACAGAAGAGGAGCCAGATGTGTCTTGGGTGCAGTCAATGGTGAACCATGCTGAGCTGAGTGGCAAGAGGGGTGAAATGGCAGGCATGGCTTCTCGACCAACTAATAGGCCTGAACTGAGCAGTCAGGATGACTCACTGGATGAGAGTGTTATTGCTTCTTGGCTTGAGCAGCAGATGCACTTGGAGCCGAAGTAACTGTGAAAGAGGTCTTTTGCTCTCAAGGTGGATGAAACCATCTTTTTGCCGGGTTAGTTTCCTAGAAGAATATTTGTCCTAGTAAATAATAATATTCCTTTTGTATTCTTGAATTTTTTTGTTCGCGAAGTCAGAGATGGTGGTTTTCAGGAAAGCAGTCGCTCACAGATTGGTAGCTGAAAGCAGCTGTCAAGAATTGGTAAACAGCCTCGTTACCTTGGAGGTCCTAACTAGTATTCTTTTGATTAGTTCAGATGAGGTAAAATTCATATATTCCACCGTGAGAGTCAATAGTATCTGTGTTGGTCTCTGTAACAAGAGAGGTTATAGATATTTTTTTTTCCATTTATCATTGAACGATTTCATGAATACATTGATAATTCCCATTTATTCTTCTGAATACATTTTCCAATGTTTTTCCTATTTTCTGCCATGGAAATTGCGTATGTGTCAATGCTATTATAATTCTGTTATGAAGTCCCCAGTCTGGAGACAATTCTCGCTATGCAGGACTGGAAACAAACTGCCCCAAGTGTATATGAAATTTTTGGTACTACTACAGTTCCCAATGATGCTCGTATCTTCTTTGTAATGATTTTATTCAAGAAACTTGCGTTTCATAAGCATTTTGCGGAAATTTCATAGGTCGTTACAACTGATATCTGACAGTACCGAACTAGTAAATTATCATTGGCTAGGGTGGTGGCTTTTGGTGCCCCGTCGGGTTGCTAATCGTCGTCTGGTTAGTGAAGCTTTTACTCGGCCGATAGGGGAAATACATTGTATTAAGAAAAGCTTAATCGGAGTCTTGATTGAGCCCTTTTGAATATTTACTCTTGTTTTCAACCTCTCTAGCTCAATCCATCTCATGTGCACACGACCATTAGAATTCGAACTTAGGGCTTGTCCACGGTCGGCATATTTGGAGGTTCTCTCTTCAGGGCAAATCTACGTATAAAGCGCTGCTGAGAAGATTTGGCAGTCTTGGGCGCCCGAGAAGTGTCGGTGTTGGTCAAGCAAAACAAATGTTGGACGACGAACAATTTAGCTAAGTGTGGCCTCCCACATCTGGAGCATTGCTCTCTTTGTGATCAACATGAGGGCACCGACCATTTGCTGCCGGGTTGCATTTTTGCCAGACAGTCTTGGTTCCATTTGTTTGGGCCCGTGGGTGTACAGGAACTGTCACCTCTCCCTTCCTGATGGGATATGTTTGGTTCGTTACCTCAATTGCCACACTTTGCCTAACTTTTCTGCCTAAGGTTAGTTATTCAATTCGAACGACTAACCTTAGGCAAAGTGGGGCACAGTTAGCCACAAACCAAACAAGCCTGATATTTCTTTTAAAGACCGGTGAAGGCGAGGGAACGAGGCTTTAGCTCTTTGGTTAGTTTGGGAGCATAGATCATTTGGAAGTATAGGAATTTATGTTTTTTTTCGATAAGCCTCCTGAGAATCTTCGAGAATCTTTCTAAATTTCATTTTAAAAATTACCATTTAAAGATTCATTATCATAAAAGCTAATTTCTATATCATTTTAATCTCCAACAACTTTTTTATATCTTATTTGTATTCTAGAGAGTCATTTACGTTTTCTATATTTTGCTAACTAGAAATCCGGAAAAAAAGATGGCCATATTTAGATAGTTGTTTAGATAAGCTATTGGAGGGTATTTTTTATAAAAATCTCTATTTATACCAATTAGAAAAAATATAGAGTATTTTGGAGTTGCTCTAAGGCTTTGTTTCGTTGTATAAGGACCAGAAGGAATTAAGGGGAATTAAATCTCTTTCGATTTAATTTTGACTAGTAAGAGATTTAATCTCCTCCAATCTTCTTTAAGGTTTGTTTGGTTTAGATTTAATCACCGCTTTGATCCGTAGCAAGTTCGTTTGGTTCAACTGTCACGTGGCGCCGTGGCAGCAAATTCTAGATGAGGGATTTGCTACGGTCAGCAGTGCATTTTCCAACAAATCGAGAACACGCTGATCAAGAATGCACAAGCACAAGTGGTCTGACATGTAAATCAACCTATGTATGTATGCAAATATACCACTGCTAGATCAAGAACGCACAGGCACAAGTGGTGTCATGGTGTGGCATTGCTCCGACCATGCTCTAGTGGAAACAAATCTGAATATGGAAATGGAACTGCGTACAAAGCTCCCATCTTAGGGTGTTTGGTTTCTACTGGCTCTCTTTATTTTAGTCTCTTTTAATCACTAAATTGTTAAACATAGTGTTGAACACCATTTATGGCACTAGGTATGGTCGGACAGTACGACTATGTGGTCGGTCCTGGACGGTCCCCCTAGTCACGAACGGTTCGCGGTTAGATCAGGGCAGGTGTGATTATTCCCTTTTTTGCACATGTTTATACCTCTAATATCGCGGATTCTATTGGGTAACGCCTAGATTGGGTTCAGACCTCCCATTTTATATATATAAAGGGTACAACCGATTATGTGTGCCAACAATCAAATCAAATCAATATATATTCTGTTCCTTTACTTTTTGCCTTAGGAGTAGACAATAAAGTAGCTGATAGTCGCCTAGAGGGGGGTGAATAGGACGAAACTGAAATTTACAAATATAAACACAACTACAAGCCGGGTTAGCGTTAGAAATAAACAACGAGTCCGCGAGAGAGGATGGAAAACAAATCGCAAGCAAATGAAGAGTGTGACACGCGGATTTGTTTTACCGAGGTTCGGTTCTCGCAAACCTACTCCCCGTTGAGGAGGCCACAAAGGCCGGGTCTTTTTCAACCCTTTTCCCTCTCTCAAACGGTCCCTCGGACCGAGTGAGCTTCTCTTCTCAAATCACTTTGGAAATCAAACTTCCCGCAAGGACCACCACACAATTGGTGTCTCTTGCCTCAATTACAAGTGAGTGTTTGATCACAAGAAAGAATGCCAAAGAAAAGAAGCGATCCAAGCGCAAGAGCTCAAATGAACACTACAAATCACTCTCTCTAGTCACTAAGGATTTGTGTGGAGTTGGGAGAGGATTTGATCTCTTTTGGTGTGCTTTGCAATGAATGCTAGCTCTTGTATAGTGGTTGGAAGCTGAAAAACTTGGATGCTTTGAATGTGGGGGTGATTGGGGTATTTATAGCCCCAACCACCAAACATGACCGTTGGTGGAGGCTGTCTGTCGTATGGTGCACCGGACAGTCCGGTGCACACCGGACATGTCCGGTGCGCCAGCCACGTCACCAAAGCCGTTGGAATTTGACCGTTGGAGTTCTGACTTCTGGGCCCGCCTGGATGTCCGGTGCACACCGGACATGTACTGTTCAATGTCCGGTGCGCCAGTATGGGCATGCCTGACTTCTGCGCGCTTCTGGCGCGCATTGAATGCGCCTGCAGGTAGCCGTTGGCGCGAAGTAGCCGTTTCTCCGGAGTTGCACCGGACAGTCCGGTGTACACCGGACAGTCCGGTGTACACCGGACATGTCCGGTGAATTATAGCGGAGCAGCCGTTCTGAATTCCCGAGGCTGCCGAGTTCCAGAGCTGCGACCTTTTGGAGCACCGGACACTGTCCGGTGTACACCGGACAGTCCGGTGAATTTTAGCGCGCCGACTCTGAGACTTTCCCGAGGCTAAGGAGTTCTAGGCGATGTCTCCTGGTGCACCGGACACTGTCCGGTGCGTCACCGGACAGTCCGGTGCGCCAGACCAGGGAGCCTTTCGGGATGCCTTTTGCTCTCTATTTTGAACCCAACTTTGGTCTTTTTAATTGGCTTGTTGAGAACCTTTGACACCTGTATAACATATACACTAGAGCAAACTAGTTAGTCCAATTATTTGTGTTGGGCAATTCAACCACCAAAATTATTTAGGGACTAGGTGTAAGCCTAATTCCCTTTCAATCTCCCCCTTTTTGGTGATTGATGCCAACACAAACCAAAGCAAATATGGAGATGCATAATTGAACTAGTTTGCATAATGTAAGTGCAAAGGTTGCTTGGAATTGAGCCAATATTAATACTTACAAGATATGCATGGATCGTTTCTTTTTATTTAACATTTTGGACCACGCTTGCACCACATGTTTTGTTTTTGCAAACTCTTTTGTAAATCCTTTTCAAAGTTCTTTTGCAAATAGTCAAAGGTAAATGAATAAGATTTTGCAAAGCATTTTCAAGATTTGAAATTTTCTCCCCCTGATTCAAATGCTTTTCCTTTGACTAAACAAAACTCCCCCCAAATGAGATCCACCTCTTAGTGTTTAAGAGGGTTTTGATATATCATTTTTGAAATACTACTTTCTCCCTCTTTTGAACATAATAGGGTACCAATTGAAAATACTCTTTGAAAAACTAAGTTTTTGAAATTGGTGATGGTGCAGTCCTTTTGCTTTGGGCTCATACTTTCTCCCCCTTTGGCATGAATCGCCAAAAACAGAATCATTAGAGCCCTAATTAGAACTTTCTCCCCCTTTGGACATAAATAAATAAGTGAAGATTATACCAAAGGTGGAGTCCTTTGTCTTCGTGCTCATGGTTTCTCCCCCAAAAATGGAGAGTTGCTTGGAGTGATGGCGAAGGATGAGTTACGGAGTGGAAGCCTTTGTCTTCGCCGAAGACTCCAATTCCCTTTCAATACACCTATGACTTGGTTTGAAATAGACTTGAAAACACATTAGTCATAGCATATGAAAGAGACATGATCAAAGGTATACAAATGAGCTATGTGTGCAAGTTAGCAAAAGAAATTCCTAGAATCAAGAATGTTTAGCTCATGCCTAAGTTTGTTAAAAGTTTGTTCATCAAGAGGCTTGGTAAAGATATCAGCTAATTGATCTTTAGTGTTAATGTAAGAAATCTCGATATCTCCCTTTTGTTGGTGATCCCTAAGAAAAGGATACCGAATGGCTATGTGTTTAGTGCGGCTATGCTCGACGGGATTATCCGCCATCTTGATTGCACTCTCATTATCACATAGCAAAGGGACTTTGGTTAATTTGTAACCGTAGTCCTGCAGGGTTTGCCTCATCCAAAGCAATTGCGCGCAACAATGGCCTGCGGCAATGTACTCGGCTTCGGCGGTGGAAAGAGCGACCGAATTTTGCTTCTTTGAAGCCCAAGACACCAAGGATCTTCCCAAGAAATGGCAAGTCCCCGATGTGCTCTTCCTATTGATTTTACACCCCGCCCAATCGGCATCCGAATAACCAATCAAATCAAATGTGGATCCCCTAGGATACCAAAGCCCAAACTTAGGAGTATAAGCCAAATATCTCAAGATTCGTTTTACGGCCGTAAGGTGAGCTTCCTTAGGGTCGGCTTGGAATCTTGCACACATGCACACGGAAAGCATAATATCCGGTCGAGATGCACATAAATAGAGTAAAGAACCTATCATCGACCGGTATACCTTTTGATCCACGGACTTACCTCCCGTGTCGAGGTCGAGATGCCCATTGGTTCCCATGGGTGTCTTGATGGGCTTGGCATCCTTCATCCCAAACTTGTTGAGAATGTCTTGAGTATACTTTGTTTGGCTAATGAAGGTGCCCTCTTGGAGTTGCTTCACTTGAAATCCCAAGAAGTATTTCAACTCCCCCATCATCGACATCTCGAACTTTTGTGTCATGATCCTACTAAACTCTTCACATGTAGATTCGTTAGTAGACCCAAATATAATATCATCAACATAAATTTGGCATACAAACAAATCATTCTCAAGTGTTTTGGTAAAGAGCGTAGGATCGACCTTTCCGACTTTGAAGCCATTAGCAATAAGGAAATCTCTAAGGCATTCATACCATGCTCTTGGGGCTTGCTTGAGCCCATAAAGCGCCTTAGAGAGCTTATAGACATGGTTAGGGTACTCACTATCTTCAAAGCCGGGAGGTTGCTCAACATAGACCTCTTCCTTGATTGGTCCATTGAGGAAGGCACTTTTCACGTCCATTTGATAAAGCTTAAAGCCATGGTAAGTAGCATAGGCTAATAATATGCGAATTGACTCAAGCCTAGCTACGGGTGCATAGGTTTCACCGAAATCCACACCTTCGACTTGAGAGTATCCTTTGGCCACAAGTCGAGCTTTGTTCCTTGTCACCACACCATGCTCATCTTGCTTGTTGCGGAAGACCCATTTGGTTCCTACAACATTTTGGTTAGGACGTGGAACTAAATGTCATACCTCATTCCTAGTGAAGTTGTTGAGCTCCTCTTGCATCGCCACCACCCAATCCGAATCTTGGAGTGCTTCCTCTACCCTATGTGGCTCAATAGAGGAAACAAAAGAGTAATGCTCACAAAAGTGTGCAACACGAGATCTAGTGGTTACCCCCTTATGAATGTCGCCGAGGATGGTGTCGACGGGGTGATCTCGTTGGATTGCTTGGTGGACCCTTGGGTGTGGCGGTCTTTGTTCTTCATCCTCCTTGTCTTGATCATTTGCATCTCCCCCTTGATCATTGTCGTCATCTTGAGGTGGCTTATTTGCTTGATCTTCTATTTCGTCAACTTGAGCTTCATCCTCATTTTGAGTCGGTGGAGATGCTTGCGTGGAGGAGGATGGTTGATCTTGTGCATTTGGAGGCTCTTCGGATTCCTTAGGACACACATCCCCAATGGACATGTTCCTTAGCGCGATGCACGGAGCCTCTTCAATACCTATCTCATCAAGATCAACTTGCTCTACTTGAGAGCCGTTAGTCTCATCAAACACAACGTCACAAGAAACTTCAACTTGTCCAGAGGACTTGTTAAAGACTCTATATGCCCTTGTGTTTGAATCATATCCTAGTAAAAAGCCTTCTACAGTCTTAGGAGCAAATTTTGATTTTCTACCTCTTTTAACAAGAATAAAGCATTTGCTACCAAAGACTCGAAAATATGAAATGTTGGGCTTTTTACCGGTTAGGAGTTCATATGATGTCTTCTTGAGGATTCGGTGAAGATATAATCGATTGATGGCGTAGCAAGCGGTGTTGACCGCCTCGGCCCAAAACCGATCCGAAGTCTTGTACTCATCAAGCGTGGTCCTTGCCATGTCCAATAGAGTTCGATTCTTCATCTCCACTACACCATTTTGTTGTGGCGTGTAGGGAGAAGAGAACTCATGCTTGATGCCCTCCTCCTCAAGGAAGCCTTCAATTTGAGAGTTCTTGAACTCCGTCCCATTGTCGCTTCTAATTTTCTTGATCCTTAAGCCGAACTCATTTTGAGCTCGTCTC
Source organism: Zea mays (assembly GCF_902167145.1). Lineage (NCBI taxonomy): Eukaryota > Viridiplantae > Streptophyta > Magnoliopsida > Poales > Poaceae > Zea > Zea mays. Next base: position 212,755,251 of record NC_050097.1, read on the forward strand.
AAGAATCCCTTTAAGGTTTCTTGGGTTTGAGATTTTTCCTGCAAAAAGAACACCCAAGTGAAGCGAGAATAATCATCCACTATTACAAGACAATACTTACTCCCGCCGATGCTTATGTAAGCAATCGGGCCGAATAGATCCATGTGGAGTAGCTCAAGCGACCTATCGGTCGTCATGATGTTCTTGTGTGGATGATGGGCACCAACTTGCTTTCCTGCCTGGCATGCGCTACAAATCCTGTCTTTCTCAAAATGAACATTGGTTAGTCCTAAAATGTGCTCTCCCTTTAGAAGCTTATGAAGATTCTTCATCCCAACATGGGCTAGTCGGCGGTGCCAGAGCCAACCCATGTTAGTCTTAGCAATTAAGCAAGTGTCGAGTTCAGCTCTATCAAAATCTACCAAGTATAGCTGACCCTCTAACACTCCCTTAAATGCTATTGAATCATCACTTCTTCTAAAGACAGTGACACCTATATTAGTGAAAAGACAGTTATAACCAATCTTGCATAATTGAGATACAGAAAGCAAATTGTAATCTAAAGAATCTACAAGAAAAACATTGGAAATAGAATGGTCAGGAGATATATAGCTATTTTACCAAGACCTTTGACCAAACCTTGATTTCCATCCCCGAATGTGATAGCTCGTTGGGGATCTTGGTTTTTCTCGTAGGAGGAGAACATCCTTTTCTCCCCTGTCATATGGTTTGTGCACCCGCTGTCGAGTATCCAACTTGAGCCCCCGGATGCATAAACCTACAAAACAATTTTAGTTCTTGACTTTAGGTACCCAAACGATTTTGGGTCCTTTGGCATTAGAAACAAGAACTTTGGGTACCCAAACACAAGTCTTGGAGCCCTTGTGTTTGCCCCCAACAAACTTGGCAACTACCTTCCCGAATTTGTTAGTTAAGACATATGATGCATCAAAAGTTTTGAATGAAATGTCATGATCATTTGATGCACTAGGAGTTTTCTTCTTAGGCAACTTAGCACGAGTTGGTTGCCTAGAGCTAGATGTCTCACCCTTATATATAAAAGCATGGTTAGGGCCAGAGTGAGACTTCCTAGAGTGAATTCTTCTAATCTTGCTCCCGGGATAACCGGCAGGGTATAAAATGTAACCCTCGTTATCCTGAGGCATGGGAGCCTTGCCCTTTACGAAATTAGACAATCTTTTAGGAGGGGCATTAAGTTTGACATTGTCTCCCCTTTGGAAGCCAATGCCATCCTTGATGCCAGGGCGTCTCCCATTATAGAGCATACTTCTAGCAAATTTAAACTTTTCATTTTCTAAGTTATGCTCGACAATTTTAGCATCTAATTTAGCTATATGATCATTTTGTTGTTTAATTAAAGCCATGTGATCATGAATAGCATTGATATCAACATCTCTACATCTAGTACAAATAGATACATGCTCAACAATAGATGTAGAGGGTTTGCAAGATTTTAATTCTACAACCTTAGCATGTAACATGTCATTCTTAGTTCTAAGGTCGGAAATAGTAGCATTGCAAACATCAAAATTTTTAGCCTTAGCAAGCAATTTTTCATTTTCAATTCTAAGGCTAGCAAGAGAAATGTTCAATTCTTCAATTCTAGCAAGTAAATCATCATCATTATTTCTAGAATTGGTAATTGAAACATTACAAACATGAGAATCAACCTTAGCTAACAAGTTAGCATTTTCATTTCTAAGGTTGTCTATTGTCTCATGGCAAGTGCTTAGATCACTAGACAAATTTTCACATTTTTCTACTTCTAGAGCATAAGCATTTTTAACCTTAACATGTTTTTTATTTTCCTTGATTAGGAAGTCCTCTTGGGAGTCTAAGAGATCATCCTTCTCATGGATGGCACTAATTAGTTCATTTAATTTTTCTTTTTGTTCCATGTTAAGGTTGGCAAAAAGAGTACGCAAATTATCTTCCTCATCACTAGCATTATCATCACTAGAAGATTCATATTTAGTGGAGGATTTTGATTTAACCTTCTTCTTTTTGCCGTCCTTTGCCATGAGGCATTTGTGGCCGACGTTGGGGAAGAGGAGTCCCTTGGTGACGGCGATGTTGGCGGCGTCCTCATCGTCGGAGGAGTCGGTGGAGCTCTCGTCGGAGTCCCACTCGCGGCACACGTGGGCATCACCGCCCCTCTTCTTGTGGTACCTCCTCTTTTCTCTCCTCTTGCCCTTCTTGTCGTTATCCCTGTCACTGTCACTTGATAATGGACATTTGGCAATAAAGTGACCGAGCTTACCACACTTGTAGCAAACCTTCTTGGAGCGGGACTTGTAGTCTTTCCCCCTCCTTTGTTTGAGGATTTGGCGGAAGCTCTTGATGACGAGCGCCATTTCCTCATTGTCGAGCTTGGAGGCGTCGATTGGTTGTCTACTTGGTGTAGACTCCTCCTTCTTTTCCTCCGTCGCCTTGAATGCGACGGGTTGAGCTTCGGATGTGGAGGGATCATCAAGCTCGTTGATCTTCCTCGAGCCTTCGATCATGCACTCAAAACTCACAAAATTCCCGATTACTTCCTCGGGGGTCAATAGTGTATATCTTGGGTTGCCACGGATTAATTGAACTTGAGTAGGGTTAAGGAAAATAAGAGATCTTAGAATAACCTTAACTACCTCATGGTCATCCCACTTTTTGCTCCCGAGGTTGCGCACTTGATTCACCAAGGTCTTGAGCCGGTTGTACATGTTTTGTGGCTCTTCCCCTTTGCGAAGCCGGAACCGACCGAGCTCCCCCTCGATCGTCTCCCACTTGGTGATCTTTGTAAGCTCATCTCCTTCGTGTGCGGTTTTGAGCACATCCCAAACTTCCTTGGCGCTCTTCAATACTTGCACTTTGTTATACTCTTCTCTACTTAGAGAGGCGAGGAGTATTGTTGTTGCTTGAGAGTTGAAGTGCTCGATTTGGGCCACCTCATCCTCATCATAGTCTTCATCCCCTATGGATGGTACCTGTGCACCAAACTCAACAACATCCCATATACTTTTGTGGAGTGAGGTTAGATGAAATCGCATTAAATCACTCCACCTAGCATAATCTTCACCATCAAAAGTTGGTGGTTTGCCTAATGGGACGGAAAGTAAAGGTGTATGTTTAGAAATGCGAGGGTAGCGTAGGGGAATCTTACTATACTTCTTACGCTCTTGGCGTTTAGAAGTGACGGACGCCGCGTCGGAGCCGGAGGTGGATGTCGCTGAAGAATCGGTCTCGTAGTAGACCACTTTCCTCATTCTCTTTTTCTTGTCCCCACTCCGTTGCGGCTTGTGGGAGGAAGACTTCTCCTTCTTTTCTTTGTGTGAAGAAGATTTCTTCTCCTTCCCCTTGGAGGAGTCCTTCTTCTTCTCCTTCCCTTTGGAGGAGTCTTTCTTCTCCTTCCTCTTGGTGCGGGACTCTTCCGATGAAGTGCTCCCGTGGCTTGTAGTGGGCTTTTCGCCGTTCTCCATCTCCTTCTTGGCGTGATCTCCCGACATCGCTTCGAGCGGTTAGGCTCTAATGAAGCACCGGGCTTTGATACCAATTGATAGTCGCCTAAAGGGGGGGTGAATAGGGCGAAACTGAAATTTACAAATATAAACACAACTACAAGCCGGGTTAGCGTTAGAAATAAACAACGAGTCCGCGAGAGAGGATGGAAAACAAATCACAAGCAAATGAAGAGTGTGACACACGGATTTGTTTTACCGAGGTTCGGTTCTCGCAAACCTACTCCCCGTTGAGGAGGCCACAAAGGTCGGGTCTTTTTCAACCCTTTCCCTCTCTCAAACGGTCCCTCGGACCGAGTGAGCTTCTCTTCTCAAATCACTTTGGAAATCAAACTTCCCGCAAGGACCACCACACAATTGGTGTCTCTTGCCTCAATTACAAGTGAGTGTTTGATCACAAGAAAGAATGCCAAAGAAAAGAAGCGATCCAAGCGCAAGAGCTCAAATGAACACTACAAATCACTCTCTCTAGTCACTAAGGATTTGTGTGGAGTTGGGAGAGGATTTGATCTCTTTTGGTGTGCTTTGCAATGAATGCTAGCTCTTGTATAGTGGTTGGAAGCTGAAAAACTTGGATGCTTTGAATGTGGGGGTGGTTGGGGTATTTATAGCCCCAACCACCAAACATGACCGTTGGTGGAGGCTGTTTATCGTATGGTGCACCGGACAGTCCGGTGCACACCGGACATGTTCGGTGCGCCAGCCACGTCACCAAAGCCGTTGGAATTTGACCGTTGGAGTTCTGACTTCTGGGCCCGCCTGGATATCCGGTGCACACCGGACATGTACTGTTCAATGTCCGGTGCGCCAGTATGGGCGTGCCTGACTTCTGCGCGCTTCTGGCGCGCATTGAATGCGCCTGCAGGTAGCCATTGGCGCGAAGTAGCCGTTGCTCCGGAGTTGCACCGGACAATCCGGTGTACACCGGACATGTCCGGTGAATTATAGCGGAGCAGTCGTTCTGAATTCCCGAGGCTGCCGAGTTCCAGAGCTGCGACCTTTTGGAGCACCGGACACTGTCCGGTGTACACCGGACAGTCCGGTGAATTTTAGCGCGCCGGCTCTGAGACTTTCCCGAGGCTAAGGAGTTCTAGGCGATGTCTCCTGGTGCACCGAACACTGTCCGGTGCGTCACCGGACAGTCCGGTGCGCCAGACCAGGGAGCCTTTCGGGATGCCTTTTGCTCTCTATTTTGAACCCAACTTTGGTCTTTTTAATTGGCTTGTTGAGAACCTTTGACACCTTTATAACATATACACTAGAGCAAACTTGTTAGTCCAATTATTTGTGTTGGGCAATTCAACCACCAAAATTATTTAGGGACTAGGTGTAAGCCTAATTCCCTTTCAGTAGCCTTCTTCACATCACTCTTCACCTCTCTTCGACTTTACGTCATCTGTATGCGTCTTGTTGGGTGGTCCGCTGATTCCAAGACAAACACTAGGATCTCTCCTCCCTGACGGGGTCCCTCCAGGCGAGATCTATGTGCCGTTGGTGAACGTCGCCACTCTGCGCACACGCGGACCATCCGCCCACCAGGCATGGATAGTCCAGCGCAAGGCAGAAACCCAGCTACTGCTTCCAGGTCACGGAACGTCCGGCCCTATGTCGCGGAACTTCCGTGTTGCCACAGAGAGCCCGCCGAGCGAAACAACTCCTAGGTGTTTGGCGTCTGGATTGGCGCCAACACACAAGGACTAAAAAAGGGATTAACTCTATTTTAGTCCCTGTGTTTCGCAATTAGAGATTAAAAGGGAATAAAATATAGGAACTAAAACTTAGTCCTTATAAACCAAACACCATTTTAATCGTTTTTATCAGTAAACGGTCAATGGATGCTGACACCCATTTCTACAAGCAGTCATGTTCACAATTCAAACAAGCTGGATGACCTCAGCAGAGATTTTCAAATTATGTCATTTTCTTAATCTCTCCCTTTCCTTAAATAATGAAAGTAAATATCTCTAATTAGTTTCCTTACATGGCTCATGCATGGATTGGGCACAAGTAGATAAATGTAATTGCTCTTGTTCACTTCTTTTTCATGCATAGTTTCCCCGCTTCGTTGCACCTTATTTTACCAAATTGTTTCGTGACACGGTTTCTGAAAGTCGCCTAGAGGGGGTGAATAGGCAAATCTGAAATTTATAAACTTTAAGCACAACTACAAGTCGGGGTTAGCGTTAGAAATAAAGTCGAGTCCGAATGAGAGGGCGAAAACAAATCACAAGCAAATGAAGAGTGTGACACGGTGATTTGTTTTACCGAGGTTCGGTTCTTACAAACCTACTCCCCGTTGAGGTGGTCACAAAGACCGGGTCTCTTTCAACACTTTCCCTCTCTCAAACGGTCACTTAGACCGAGTGAGCTTTTCTCCTCAATCAATTGGGACACTTAGTCCCCACAAGGACCACCACAGCTTGGTGTCTCTTGCTTTGATTACAAAGAACTTGGAAACAAGAAATGGGGAAGAAGAAAAGCGATCCAAGCGCAAGAGCTCAAAAGAACACGGCAAAACTCTCTCTTCTAGTCACTACTGCTTTGAGTGGAATTGGGACTTGGAGAGATTTTGATTCACTCTAATTGTGTCTTGTATTGAATGCACTAGCTCTTGTATTAAATGTGTTGGCTGAAAACTTGGATGCCTTTAAGTGTGGTGGTTGGGGGTATTTATAGCCCCAACCACCAAAGTGGCTGTTGGGGAAGGCTGTTGTCGAAGGGCGCACCGTACACTGTCCGGTGCGCCAGCCACGTCACCCAACCGTTGGGGTTCGACCGTTGGAGCTTCTGACAACTGGGCCACCGGACAGTCCGGTGGTGCACCGGACAGTCACTGTTCATTGTCTGGTGCGCCTTCTAGCGTCTGCTCTGACTCTGCGCGCGCTGTCCACGCACTGTTCACTTTTGCAGACGACCGTTGGCGCTGTTAGCCGTTGCTCCGCTTGGCACACCGGACAGACCGGTGAATTATAGCGGAGTGGCAATTCCAGAAACCCGAAGCTGAGCAGTTCGAGTGGATTCACCCTGGTGCACCAGACACTGTCCGGTGGCACACCGGACAGTCCGGTGCGCCAGACCAGGGCTGTCTTCGGCTTCATTTGCTCCTTTTTATTTGAACCCTTTTTTGGACTTTGTATTGGTTTGTGTTGAACCTTTGGCACCTGCAGAACTTATATTCTAGAGCAAACTAGTTAGTCCAATTATTTGTGCTGGGCAATTCAACCACCAAAATTGTTTAGAAAATGTTTGACCTTATTTCCCTTTCAGTTTCCAAGCCATGTAAAAACAAGTTTTTCTCGTTTTTTGTCAACTGGTTATCATTTCCCACATTGATTCTTTGAGAGATTTAGCCTCCAAACTATGCTAAAGAACTTATCAACATGTTCCTCAACTTCAAGAACCAAATAACATTTGGTTAACCATTCGAGCCAGTTGTTTTGTTTGTACTTGGAGCCTTGGTCCTAATTGGTTAGAGTGTTGCATGTGGTGCTTGCCATCTTGTGTGACCCTAAAAGTTTATAATCATCATCTTCATCTGAGTAAAAACGACTAAAGAGCTTGCCATAGACTTGAGAACGAGGATAGAGTTTAAGAAACCCAAGTCTTTGACTTCCATAATAACATGGAGGTAGCTTAACTTTGTGGCGAGCTAAATCACAAAATAAATCATCATGTCCATTGTGTTCTTGCTTTATTTTGTGCATTACTTGCTTATGAGGTGATTTTAGGGTTTTGTCCCTATATATTAGCTTGTGTTTGTATGACAATTTTCGAGTGGTAAATTAGACTATACTCTATTCTAGGAAGCTCAAAAATTTACTCGATCTAATTTTCTTTAGTCAATTTTTAAATTATGATCTAAAGTAGGTCAATGCATAAGGCAGTGCCGCTCTAGATCCCATAGTGTCGAGACATGACAGAGTCAGACTATTCACAATGTTGCTAATAGATTTTACAATATTGTTTTTAATAGGTCTATTCACCGCTTTCTACGCATACCAGGTTCTTACACTTTGTAATTTACAAGAATCAAGGAGAAACGTCTTGTAGATGATAACATGTATCAACATCTTATTATACTCTTTCTTTTGGGAACGACTGTTGTGCCAATAAACCTTGGTTACAAAGGTGTAAACGACCATTCTAGACGTTTTCAACCGTAAATCACATTTAATACTTAAACCCCTCCACTACTAGCCCACAAAGCTTTATCAAAAACCACTCCATTACATTTACGATTAGATCATGATCTAAAGACTCAAAAGTCATTTCGACATTTACACCTAAGATTTGCTTGCACAGCAGCCGTTGGGTCTGTCCCCTTTTCTTTTACAAGTTCTACTCACAAGTTTCTCTTGTTAAAGTTTAAATGAGGTAAAATTAACGTAAGCATGTGCAATATTTTCTATTTTTCTTATTGAGGGTTTTTATGGGAAATATCAAAGACTCAAATTGCCCTCACAACTCATTCATGGTTTTTCATCGGGTTTTTTTTCATATGACCTACAACATGTTGTCATATTGTACATGAGTTTTGGTCATGTTCAGTTGTTCACTGCAGCTTGCTGCTGCTTTAATCCAGGTGTGGCTGCACTTCTACAGCCGAACAGCTAGCAACATATCGTTTCATATTATTCCTCATTTCTTTCATAAGATTTTTAAGAGAATTAGTATTCTGTCATACCTTCAATATCTCTCCATAGGGGTTTTCAAATGGGATAGTGGTTTTTTCAAATCATGATGTAATGTGTCATGATCATTTCTTTAATTTTCAATAAAATTTAGAAGAGTTTTTAAAGCATATCTATACATACATATTCCTCAGATTTTTCGAGAAATTTAGCTAGCAGTTTCATTGATCTAAAAAAGAATTCAATTGAGGGGATATTTAGTGATCTTATTAATTCATAGAATGCAGCTAGTGATGAGATTAGTCAGCTAATCATATCTCAGATGGGACATGTCCATTCAATGAACTGTTGTTTCTTTCCCAAACTCTACCAAACTGTTGTTAGGCAAAATATTCACAAAGTCCTCATGGAAAGAGTAAACTTCACAGGCAGTACAAGTCTCAAAATTTCTTCGTAACCCCTCCATTCTGTTCCAGCTTCATCTCAAGTTCTCAACTTAGAGCTGCAGGTCACCATATAATGCACAATTTAATGCATCTCAACTTCCAGCTTCATCTCAAGTTCTCAACCAAGTTCGGATAAAACAAGTAGTGCCCCTCAAAACAAAATTTGCAGGTAGTCAACGTACATTGAATAACATCTTAGGAACAAAAATCAATCGCAGTGTTGTTCGAATGCTATTGTACCAGCTGGTCCTATGATAAGTAGCCATTTCAAAAAAAATCACCCTTCTTGAATCCCGGACCTTATAAACACCTATCTGAACAGATTTAGATCAGAGTGAATGAAAGCAGTATGGGATATGAATGGGACATTAGGATACATTCCACAAAGAGCACACCGCAAACACTCGAGCACTGTGAAGATCTGTATGAATGCAATAGACATCCAGAGGTACTGCATTGGCTTCCCCTGATAAACGATGCTTGGCATCCATGTACACATGGTGGCCACTGCTTGGGAGCCAGTGTCCAGAAGGATTGCTAGGATCACATGGAACCTCAGAAAGTGCGGCGACCACTTCCGCCTCACAACGAAGAAGTACACTGTCATAAATATCACCAGAAAGAGCCACCCAGGACACAGAGTCATGGTATCGATGAAGGTGTACAACAGAGAAAACCCCTGCAAATAAGTGTGCAGCTGGTAGATCACGTCAGCATAAGACCACATGTTGTGCAGTGGCAGCAAGTACGGCACACAAGCTAGAGTTCTCCACCACCATCTGGGTTTGGATGTCAGCTCAGGGTAGCTGAAAGATGCCAGTGAGGATGCCTGACAACTAACGGACCTTGGATGCTGATTGTGCTGTCTTGATAGTGATGGGATTCCCCTGACAGAATTTTCCCTTGGGGATGATGTAGGCATGGCATGATGAATAGAATCAGTACCAACTGAAAAACACAAATAATGATGAAAATCAAATCCATTATAGTAACTAGGAAAATAATCAAAGAATGTGACAATGGGACGGATAGATAAATCCTGGACATCAAAGAAATCAATATATATAACACTTGCAAAACGGTTTCATTTCCAATGTCATTCTAAACATAAAAAGGTACCAATGGAAATAACTAAACCAAGGCTTGAACTTCATATATCGTGTTATTATCTTGTTGATAATATGTTCTGGCTGGAATTCTGAACTATTCAAATTCATATCCTGTTCAAATGATTGTATTTTGCTTATTACTTTGCATTGTCTTGAACATTTGCCAAAAAAAACATTATATTGTTTTTTTCAGCAAACCTATATCCAAAATAGGTCCTCAACAAGTAACCAAAGGAATAAACATACTAAAACCGAAAAAGTTTTTTTGGGTTAATTAGAAATATGCCACTCCAGCTTTGAAAACTTGGAAACTAGTTCATCTTCATGCCACTCCATGGCATCAAAATGAACTAACCATCTAAATTTGCAAAAGCTGAGTGGTGTGTATACAATTAATCCTTTTTTATGAAACACGAAATATTGAACTGTCAGGTAGAGCCTAGGAAATCAGCAACACCAGACATTATAGCATCTAATACAGGACTATAACTATATGATTACACTTAATAGGAAACAAAATATTTTGCAGAAATAGCATATAATGATAAGGTTAAATGAATACATCAGTACACATAAAAGAATTGATAGCACTAGCCATCTTCTAGAGAAGCACAGGATCGGTTTAGCCGAGGTAACTCTACACTCTACAGGCTCTAAATCATAACACCATTTCTTTAGTTATATTTCAGTTATCCTACTCTGGACATTCAATGGTCCATTGTGTTATTGTCCCATGTCCTGCATGCTTACCCATATGGCCATATTATATAGTGACAAGAGAATTATGAAGCTGAATAGCTGATTTTTACAGACTTTGCTAAGACAGGATTCTGAATTAACGAATATGGTTTTACATACTCAGATTGTCTGCAGAAAAGAATAAATTAATATAGTGCTAGTCACTATAATGATAATACTGTTTGAGAAGAAACATGCATGAATAAAGTAGAATAGTTTAAGACAATACTTTGCTTTGAGGCATACAGTGAGCTACGTTTGAAGGGAGGTCTTTGGGTATCAAAACTCAAAAGAAACATTCAGTTCATAAGAAAAGAACAGCTTCATGATATTTTGTCTAGAAGAACTCGAATTATCAATAAAAAAGGCTCAATCAAGAACATATGAAGGCAGAAATTCAAGAAAACAATATTGGCAATGGCAATAAAAGAGTATGTGCGTCGAAATTGAAGTGAACCAAAGGAAAATAGATTTGTTGTCTTCATACCACGTAGAGCTCTTGCAGGAAAATGATTCGTTTTAACAAGAAACTGGGTGCTCTTAAGGCTTGATGATCTACCAGGAAAAGCTAGCAACTGAGCATTTCCAACAGATACGCCCTGGCATAGCACCATTTTGCATGAGCTCGGCCTTATGCAGTTATCTGCACATACAAGTAATCGAACTGAGTATTTAGTCTGGCACTGAAATCATGTAGCAGTACAGGACGCAAACCCAACACAGATTAGCTTATTTATTAGGCCAGTTTCAGTGGGGATTTTATGTCAATGTTCCCAAGACTCCGATATGTTAGAAACAGTGCACATAAGTTTCATCGCCCGTGGAACTCATTTCATTCGATAAAACTTTTTACCTTATCTCTCTTCGTTAATAATATGCCACATCAACATATTTAATGCCCATAATCCTCTCGTGAAACCACCAGAGACTAGTCTTAGTTCATCAGTTCGACAAGCATATTGGAACTGTTGGACACCAAACCGCTCAGAGCTAATAGCTGAAGCCATGGACCTACCAGTATGGAAAGACAGCGAGAACAGACCAGCAGCTGACTTAAACTAAGTGACAATGAAAAACTAATAGAAATCGCCAAGAGGCATACGGCGAGGAGAGGATAGATAGAGGCACAGGTGCGGTACGTGACTACCTGGAAACCGGTCGAGACGTGCTCACCGGACGCGGCAGCGGAGGCTCTGGAGAGCTGGGAAAGGGATGGACGGCGGCCGATCTGTGCCGTAGCGCGCTCCGCTGGAATGGACTCCGGAGGGCGGAGGAGCAGCAGACCGGAGCGTGCGAGGGACGCCCCTCAAATCGGAGAACACACCGGTCACCGGGATGCGGAGGACGCGCCGACAGGAGCGTAGGAAGACTGGAAGAGATAGGGTATGTGGAATTCACTCTCGAATACAACATGGACCTCTGCTCTCGCTGGGCTCGATCAAAACAAGCAGGCCCTAGGAAAATCCAGGCCCATGTAAGTCTGGCTCGACCTCGGCGTTGCATTCGGCCTGCTTTGTCTTTCCTACCAAATAGTAGAAATTTAAAAATTCCGGCACCTCTTCGGTAGTTTGCCACGACAAACATTGGTCGAACTGTGTACTTGTAATTAGTTTAGCAAAAAAAACCATATCACCTGTAGAATAGAGTGATAAAAAAAAATACAGTACGATGTAGTTACGGCAACAAACTAAACAACTGTAAAAAATATGGCATGACTAACCTTGTGGCATGGTACGTTCTGATCACGAAACAACACAGACGTAAAGCTTCCGACAAATTACCATTGCCGTTTGATGTCTGTAAATTGGCATGCATTAGGGTATTTTAAGATGGTCTTGTGGCATCTTCTTGTTAGTTCAGGCATGGCCAAAGCCTGTTGGACCATTAATCGCATTATCAAGTCTTTATTCTTATGCAAGCAACGTTTCATTGGTCAGTCTTGTCTTATGTGTCATGCAGGACGCAGCAGGCATATGAGGGCCCCGCGTCTGCACGAATCCGAGCAGATCACACAGGATGGAACCTCACGTACGAAACATCGCAGCCTGAGTTTCGAATTAAAGGCAGCACTCTGAACTCTGTAATCTATATAAAGGCAATAGAAGTCGGTACGAATTAAAGCCAAACGAACTAAGCAAGGCCGTACATAGATGCGTGCGTGTGGCGTCAACCACTCAACCGGGCTCCCTTTCTCTCTCCAGTAGGCCATGTAAAATATTGTTTTGCAATATAGATTGTGCTCTATTTGCTTCTCGCCGAAGAGGGAGGAGTTAGTGGACGTCAGCTGCAGGTGGCCAAGCCGACAACGGCCGCTCGTTCAGGTCGCCAGTCCAATTTCAAAATTGTGTGTTCAAACGTAGTGGCATGTCACGTCTAAACAAACTCATATGTTTCCATCATTTGGATGCCAAATTGCCAATGCCCTCTTTTTTTCCCTAGGCAGGGACGGGAAAACCTCACGTTTGTCGCTGCGCTCACAATGACCATACAAGACTCAGAACGCGTTTGCCGCCACGGCCCAGCAGCCTGGCTATGCTCCCGACTGCAACTCTCATGTGCTTACGTAGCCTAGCTTGTTCGGGAGTCTGACTATACGCGTGCAAAGCTTCGGTATTTTAGGTAGTTTTAATCTTCTAGCTCGGCTGTATACTATGTGATAAAGATCAGCTTATCTGAACCAAACTACATATGGTACAAGTACGTAAATTACAGCCTAGCCTCGAACCAGTTGGACGGGCGGGCTGAGCCAGGCAGGCAAACACGCCAGATCTCTGGCTTGACTGTCCATGTATAGCATAGGGGTCATCTACACTTCAGAAAACTGGCAATGTTAAGACGTGGTCAAGCAGCAGACTTCGGCAATGTGAGACGTAGTCAAGCAGCATGGCTTCGTCCGTTAAGTTGACCCGTAAATTAAATTCATCCATCCAGCACTTCAGGTTCAATTCAACCAACCGTTATCGAGCACCATATGCAGGAACTCGTCATCAGGACATTCACAGAACAATGCACAAACAAATGGGTCCACAGAAGTTAAGAAATGCGTACAAACTCCTAATCATTTTCCCCTCTTTCTCTTGTACAGTACACTTTGCCCTAAGGCGTGGAAATCAGTGAGGCTGGATCATGCAGTCTAAATACAATCACGGCATCAACAATCCCCCCCAATGCTTCAAACAGACGAGTGAAGAATAGAAAGCAATAGAAGATCAGGACGAGCAGAAGAGCTGTCAACAAACAACCAGAAAATCTACACAGGGTTTCCTTCTGTAATTCACAACTTGCCTATGGGTGTTATCGACTACTGCGTACTCTCCATCTGCAACGATCCATCCTTTTGCAGCTTAAGGCTCAGGCTGGTGAACCGCTCTCTCGAATACTGTCTCGACGCTTTCCTCCAGTCTGTTCCGGCCTTCATCATCGCTGCAAACTCATCGTAGCTTATCTTGCCATCCTGAGGAACAAGACAACAAAAACAGTTTTAGATAGTCCGTACCACAAAGTTCAGTCTTGTAACCATTACACCAAATGAGCTAAACAAGAAGCGAGAAGCAAGCTAGCATCCATTTAAAAACCGATTGATCAAGAAGTACGAACCTTATCGGTGTCTACGTCACGGATAATGGCATTGATAACCTCTTCATGATTCTGTCCAAGGTCATCAGCTAATGACTCACGGAGTTCATCGATTTCAATATAACCACTCTGGTTCCGGTCAAAGTATGCAAATGCCTTATGAAGATGCTCATCATTTCCAATCTTTCTTAGATGAACAGATAGTGTAACAAATTCTCCATAATCCAAGGACCCGTTTCCATCAGCATCCGCCTGGCATAACATGCACAAACAGTAAACATAAAAGGCCCAAACACATCACCTTCGTGAAAGAATGCTTAATTAAAATGAAAATCGAAAACATTAAACCAGGTTGACAAAATACATTCAAAGGTGATTCACATTAGCAAAAAAAAATCCAGTCCAATATTAAAGAGGTGCAATAAGTTTCAGTTGTGGAGGAAAAGAATGTCAACTCACAGCTTCCATTAGTATTTGAACATCTGCATCAGGGATTTGGTGACCAAATTTATGCAGACCAAGCTTCAGCTCATCGAAATTAAGCATTTGATCCTTGTTAAGATCCATCTTCTCAAACATATCCTTTATGTCAGCAGCCTCTTCTACTGAAAGATGCTCAGCTATGACCTGTATTCAAAGATGTGAGGAATTCCAGAGCAAGTATGGCAATTAAAGGGTCAAGTCAGACAGAAATGTACCCTAAGTGCATGCTTCTTGAACTTGTTCATCACAGAGAATTGTTGAAGTCTGGCCTTAACAGTTTCGCCCAAATTGACATTTGGAGCCTTCTTAATGTTCTGTAACCATGGGTGATCTGGAGGGAGATACAAGGTTATCAGACAAATATATAAGGGGGAACACTTACAAAAATTATAGCATTATCTTCCATCAATGGTAACAAAAGGTTCAGCAATCTAGGAATATAGTTTCTCGCTGTTTTAAGATTGAAAAAATGAGCAAAAATATGGTCATCTAGTGTGAGAATAAATATTACCAAGCACTTGCTGAGCTGTCAATCGTCGCTTTGGATCTGGGTTGAGCATTCCTCTTACAAGGTCTTTGGCATTATCAGAGACCCTTGGCCATGGATCTCTTTTGAAATCAATGACAGATCGGATAATTGCCTGAGCAACACCTTGCTCCGATTCTGCATTGCAACATTGAAACACAAAAAATGTCAGACATGTTTAACAACACAAAATTAAGGTGTATTTTCATCTTCTACAGCCCCATCTCCCAATCACCACACCCAAATTCAATGTCAAGAAAAAAGTCAGTCCACAATATGCCATATTGAGCATTTGAATTTACAAGAGATTAGAATGTATTCCTTTTTGTAATTCTAAACATTCGAAACTGCTACTGTATACAGATGTATCACAGCTGTCAATCATTCCAGATACAAAACTAACCTGCCCAGAATGGAGGGACACCACAGAGAAGAATGTACAGAATCACCCCTGCACTCCAAACATCAACCTCTGGGCCATAATTTCTCTTTAGTACCTCTGGGGCCATGTAATAAGGACTCCCAACAATCTCTGTAAACCGTTCGCCTACACAAATTCAAATTTGGTGTTCAATATATGCCATGAAATCAAACAGCAAAAGAGACAAGACAGATCACCACAGTCCAAAGATCATATTGTCAATAAGACAACATTATTGATAATGACTGATGAAGCAAAATGACAAACAGATAAAGGAAGAGAAACTGCACCTGGAGTGAAAAATACAGACAGGCCAAAATCAATGGCCTTAAGGGCTGCTGATTCTTTTTTGTTCGCAAACAAGAAATTTTCTGGTTTGAGATCCCTGTGCATCACTCCATGCTTATGGCACATCTGACATTGCACAAGACATAGCAATGAACAAGTTAACTCATAGCTCAGGTTATAACTTATAAACAAGTTAAAGACAGAAGAAATGAAATTACAAACAATCTAAATACACGATGATTAGCCATGGAATGATAAGGTAGTGACCAGAATAAATACAGCTTACATTTAATACATAACCTATCGAATCAAATTTTGAG
This sequence comes from Zea mays, assembly GCF_902167145.1. NCBI lineage: Eukaryota > Viridiplantae > Streptophyta > Magnoliopsida > Poales > Poaceae > Zea > Zea mays. The sequence continues at coordinate 212,771,289 of NC_050097.1, forward strand.
AAAGCTATCATACTAGTGACCGAAAACTGATCCCACGCAACATAATAGAGTAACCGAAACGCGTATAACTAATTCATTTGTAGCTTTGCTGTCAAATAATAATGATTCTACTATGTATCAAAACAAAATCTCACCTGCACGACCTCGACGATAGTGCGTGTGACCAAGGCGGCAGCGCGTTCCGTGTAGTGCCCCCGCGCCACGATGCGGTCGAAGAGCTCCCCACCCTCACAGAGCTCCATGACGAGGTGCACGGCATTGTCGTCCTCGTAGGTATCCCTGAGCGTGACGATGTTGGGGTGCTTGGGGAGGTGGCGCATGATCTCCACCTCCCGGCGCACGTCCTCGACGTCGACGGGGGTGCGGAGCTTCTTCTTGGAGATGGACTTGCAGGCTAGCGCCTCCCCTGAGGCGCGGTCCGTGCAGAGATAGGTGACCCCGAACTCGCCGCGCCCGAGCTCCGCTCCAAGCTCGTACCGCTCCGCGATGTCCCGCCCCGTGGGCTCCCGCAGCACCACCAGCCTCGGCGCGCTCGCCGGCGTCGAGCGGTTGTACTCGATCGAGAAGGGGTTCGGCTTCTTGCCCTTCTTCTGCTTCGGCTCCTTGGGCTTCTTGCCGCCGCCGGCGTCGGCGGCTCCGTTCGGTGTTACGCAGCAGTTGCCCATCCCCAGCCGCCGCGGAGATCCGGCAGCCCCGGAGAAGGCGAATCAAGGAACCTCACGGCCCGCGGAGATCTGTGGGGGGAGAAGGACGTGGGTAGGGAGAGCGGCCGAGGAACGAACGCCGCGTGCGCGTTTGGTGTGCGCGTTGTAGGGAACCGGAGGCAGCGAGCGAGGCGAGGGGTTAAATCGCGCGGGGGGAACTCGGTGTAGACGGGGACAGCGGTGGCGGCGTCTGGCCCCGGTGTGGGAACCCGCCCCAGTGGTAAAGCCAAGCCCAGCAGCGACGGGGACGCGGAGGGGGAGGTGGTCAAACACGACCTCGCTCCCGCCTGGCTCACGCCATCCCTCTTCCCCTATCGTCTTTCTTTTCTCCTCTCGTTTTCATTTTAATTTAATTTTTTCTCATTCTTTTTAAATTCAGGTTTATTTTTCCTATTTACTTTTCCTATGAATTGTTATCTTATTAGGATTTTGTCCGGTTATTCCCATAGCATAGATGGGATTAGAGTTATTGAGGCTCACGAGCTGGCTCGAGTTTATAGCGGTTCGCGAACCTCGAGCGAGCCGAGACGAGTTTGATTTTCGAGCTCATTGGTCCAACAAGCAGAGCCGTTCTGACTCGCGAGTTGTACCAATTTAATCAACCTATAGAATAATAATTGATATTGGTTAATTTTATAGATATGCGACTTGTTTTTATCCTCTGATGATATATACGGCAATTTATAATTTATATTACTTATAATGTTATAATGTTGAATGATGATTATATTTTTCACATTTATATACTATTAAATCACTACATAATACAATATTATCTATTAAGGTGTAACTCGTGAGCCAGCTTTGAGCCGAGCCAAGATGAACTAGGTGAGACAACGATCCACACCACCGAGCCGAGTCGAGTCGAGCCTCCTCGGCTCGGTTCAGCTTGTTTTAGCCCTAGATCAGATAAGATTGAAAAAATTATGAAGTACTTTGACTTGCGCTAAAGATTTAAACCTATCACATCTCCTCCAATCCATATGTATTGAGATGAAAACAAACAACCCTTTAATGGCCTCAAAGGAAAAGGAGAATTTGTTGTTAAGGCATGTACAACCTAGATAATATGGTCCGGTTCTCCACGCACTAGTTACATCTAATAAACTATTTTATACAACACAACGTATATAGGCCTTATATATTATTCACTAGAACCTCTTAAGATACGGTTTATTTATGTGTGTATTATGGTTACAAATGTATCTAAACTAAAGAACCATATTAGAGACATTCTTTCAACAGTATATATCTTTTTTTTGCATTTGCCTCTTTAATTTCCTTTAAGATATGAGTTATTTACGTGGTTTGTGCATGCCCAAAGGTTGAAGAGGACTAAACGGATAAACAGGTTTGGTGATGAGAGTTAAAATGACACACGATTGTGCACTGTGATATGATCGTGCATTGTGACATCACACCAATAGTGCATGTGACATCACACCAATCGTATTTGACCGTATAATACAACGGATACACCAATCGTATTTGACGATATAGTGCAACCGTTATACGACTCGCGATGGTCCAATGATAAACCAATGTGATGAATACTCCCCACAAAAAAAATATAATTGGAGTGAACCCTCCCCACTAAAAAATTAAATTATAGTGAATATATAGCCCATATTTTTTATATTAAACTGCAGATAATGTTCTTTATCTTAACCAAAAGTCCGAGAAAGTATGAGTTGAAATGAAGACATGTATCTTTTTATAGCTTGCTTGGTCGCTCGTCCTCTTTCAGTTAGCGAGGTAGTACTATCCGGGAGTGTTGCGCTATATACAACTTTGTCTCGTGTTGGACTTGGATGTTTTCTCACGGCTCATATATGAGGTAAAAACCCACGTCATTTCACGACCAACACGATAGTGGAACCGTTTTATAAAAAGTAGAAAAGTGATGTTTTATAATTAGTTTAATAATGTTTATTATGTATCATACATATTATTATATTTCTAATTAAACTTTGAAATATTTGATTTCTTAGAACAAAGAACTATTTTTTGAAACGGAGTACAACCGGTGGAAAGCTTGTTCACTTAGTTCCGCCTAAAGCAAAAAGGTGAAAGTGTGACTTTCTACTTTGATGCTATGACAATAATTTGTTAGTCGTGGGTTGGTTTTGGGCTTGCTTATAACACAAAAGTTCCTAAAAGTCATTCAAAACTTTTAATCATGATTTCATAATGGGATGATTTTTTTTGTAGTGATCGTGTTGGGTTCCATACATCATGATGCATCCTTTTTTATTGAAAAAATGGGTGTAGAAATTGTTAAAGGAATCACAATAGTAAAAAAAACATTTGTTTAACTTCCAAACTAGCCCTAAGAGTATGTTTAGTTTATATAAACTAATTTTTAGTCACTTCATTTTTTTATATTTTAGTCCTTAAAATGTCTAATAAGAAAACTAAAACTCGATTTTATTTTTCGTATTTAATAATTTAGAGACTAAAGCAAAATAAAATAAAGGAACTAAAAAATTAGTCTATCGAAACTAAACACCTCCTAAAACTTTCACAGATCTAGCTTTTCCCTTGCCATTCAATATGCCTTGCTTGACCACTTTCCATTAATTACACTTCACACACCGTGTTTCGCTTTGAGTAAACCCCAACTTATGGAACCTTGTGTATTAGGCACCCGTACAGATTCAGCGACCATAACACGATTTGAACGCCGATACCATGGCAGTGTCAGCAGCAGTGTGCGTGGTACTGTTGCCCAGTTGCCCTCCGTTTCGTCTGTACGACCCCGTTCGTCAGCACCCGCTGGACTGGAGTCTGGAGGTCGCACGCACGCTCGCAGCAAGCAAAGCAACGGCGTCGACAGGAACTGGGCATTGATGGCCCCGCTGAAGGACCCAATCACGTGATTGATAGGAATGAACGAAAGCAAAACTTTCTTGTTAAATGGTCGTTGTTCTAAATATTTTTTTTTCAAAATATCAAATCTCGTAAACGTGGGTCACTTAAGAAGTCTCTAGAGATTAATTGGAAAAAAATAAAAGAGACGGAAGTCTGCCTCTACACGACTCTTTATACACAATGTCTCTTAATTTTATGAATGATACATGGACTCGGAATTGTATAGTATAATCTCTTAACTTTTTGTTATGTTTAAAAAAACAGATCCGTGGTCTCAAGGTTGTGTGTATGCATTAAGTAAGATATATTCGAACCAACACTTATCTTTCTTAGAAAACGCCACAGGATATACTACTCATCACACCAAAAAATCAAATTTTGTTTGATGACTTGAAAAAATTATGGCCACCATAGAAAACGCATGACAAAAAGACAAAATGAAGAAAAATGGACTTACAACAAAATATCAACTCCAAAATTCAAGGAAAACTCTGGGGATCTAAAAAATCTGCACGAGTTTGAGGTTGTCTTCACATTTTTTTTTTGCTGAACTGCTTAACCTCAAGACAAATCGATCCAACCTTTATCGATGCATCTGACAACTACGAGCTCTTCAAGACTTTGATTCGTCCTAACACAAACTTTGTGATGACGTCACGTGTTGCCTTCCATTTTGGATAGAGCTTCAATTAGGTTTTGAAGCCAAAACCCAAAAAAAATCGTTCATATTGGGTCCAAAATCACTGAAGTCCTCATGATTAGTCTATTTGATATGTTTTCTCCACGATCTTGAGTTGTTGACACGTGGCATCTTTGGTCCTCAAATGTTCGATCATAAAGTTCCCTAATGTCTTTGCTGGACTTTGGTCAACCGTCGTCTTGACTTAGTCAACACATTTCCTACTCCTCATATACTTTTGCACCCCATTTAGATGTAGGCAATAAAAATTATAGCTGGAATTAAAGTTTATTTTCTTAGTATTGGACTATAACTAGAAGTTGTCACTCACAATTCATAGCCTAGACCCACTGTTTTGGCTGAAATTATAATTCCAATTACATCTAAACAACAGTACCCTTGTACTTGACGATGTTCCTAATTGTCGCTCGTATACGGTCAGCGTGTCGGGCTCTTTGATTTCTCGCTTTAATCCTCATAGCGTATGAGCTCCTAGTTATCGACATGAACATGTTTCGTCGTCTTTTTGTACTCCGCACCCATGAGCCATAAAATCAAAAGGCATATTACATGTATCACAAATACCATTAAGGTTAGTCAATACTAAGCATAGATCAATTATCTTATTTGACGATCACCTATGCTATTTAAACACGCACCCACGTCCCACCAGCCGTCGTGAGGCTGCTGGCCGTAAAAAGCGCCGGTGCAGCTGGAAAAGGGACGCCACGGCCACTCATTCACACTTCGCCGTCTCGCTACGTCCGTGAGCCGGCGGATCGCGTCGTGCGACACGGACACCGACTAGGCCGTGCGTGGCCTTTCTCTTTTGGCGGAGCGATTTTTGCCGTGACACTGACTGCAGCACCAGGGTCCAGGGGCAGCAGCATACATGATACATCTGCGTCGCTCTTATGGCATGCATGACGGATAAACTTGCGTGCGCTTTATTTGGCGACCAGCCTACGGCCTACCCGAGTACAGTACCCATGCAGCAGCATAACGACAAGGAGAAACCCCACCCGTGACGGTTTGTGAGCCCGGCCTGTCCAGCGAATCACAGTGATGGAACGTAGTAGCCGGATTTCAATTACACATGCATTAGATCGGAAAAAAAATTAAAAAGTTCGGCTTGTTTGGGATTTAAATCCACCAATCACACTCAATTCATATGGATTGAGAGCTAACCGAACAGGTCCAATGGGACTATGGATATGCATCAAGTTGCCCGCCCTGCCTGCCAAAAGCGAGTCCACGGCGTGGGAGTTCTCTGCCTTGAGAAACGAAGCCGACGTGTGCTATGTGGTCAACCACAGCCAGGGAGAGTGGTGGTGTGATTTGGACGGCCAGTGAAAAGCAGACACTTCGCAGCTGCATTGGCTTATTCATCGCAGATTCGCAGCTGTCTTGTGTTCGGCTGGTTGGCCCATTCATCTTTGAAACCAAACACAGGCGGTCCGGTCCAAAACTCCAAATCCGTAAAGGCCATCCGAGGCTCGACATGACTGGGCTATCATCGCCCAGTAGCCCAGGTAAGAGAAAGGCAACTCCTAAATATCGTTGGCCTCACTAAAAAAAAATAGGTACCTGAAAACACAGCCATCCAACTCCATTATAGGCACCCGTCGTGGCGTGGTCGTCCGCCATGTCGAAGCCTGAATTCGCGAGAACTCAAGCAGCACTCCAACTACCATCCTCGCAAATCGCTCAGGATTTTTCTGATGCTCACTATAAGGGTTTGGAACATATTTAAACAAATATCTTATTTTAATAAGGTGATATATAGAAATTGTACCAATGCACAAACATCTAACTAGTATATCTTAGAAGTGGCGATATATCTAGTGTAAAAAGGACCATAGTACTAACATGCTAATGTCAAATCTTTTCCACTAGATCCACTATCTACGACCGAGTGAATCCCACCTCACCTCAAACTATTTTCTAAAGAACTCCTACGTTTTATATAATAGGACACGCTTACCCTTTAAAGACCATGATGGTAGTAAGATTCCTTAAAAGGGTACTAACCTATTTAGACTAAAGAGTGATGATAAGAAATCACTAGGATCTGAAGTGTCTTACCTTAGCACCATTGTAGCGTCGAAGTATTTGTGAGTTGAATCAGTACTTTTATTGCATTTGTATTGATCTTTTCGATAAACACAGTGTGAACCCAACCAAAAAGATATTGGATAGATGTTAAGACTACACTAAGGCAGTGACGTAGACAGCGGGTGGTCCGGGTGGGCCACGGCATATCCTAAGCCGGCCCACCGGATCACCCGTTCACCAAGATCCATATAAAAAATACTGATATATATTATATTTGTATTTTAATATATACATTTATAGACTTAAATGTTAAATTTATAGTGTTATATGCTATTTTTATCTTTATATTTTATATTTTGAACTATATAGCAAATTATTATATATTATATTAAATTATTTATAAAAAATTCCAATGGCATACCTCACAAAAAAATTCTAGCTACACCGATGCACTAAGGTACATTAAAAAGCATTCAAGATTTTAGAATATTTTTTGAAAAAATTAGGACCAAACTTTGGCGGACTATACAGATGTCATATATTTCTCAAATCCCCCCATAATGCTAGATTTTAGACTTGCTTTATGTTTCTCTATGGTGGTATTGTCGTATCATCAAGATTGATCCAACAGACACTAGTAGCTACATCTATTGACCACTCAGGGATGATCACACTACATGAAGCCGCACGAGAATGTGTTTGGCTACAGCGGAAGGGTGTTTTATTGTTTTATGTACCATGTCAAACATGTTAAGGAAGAAATACTATCTTGTTTTTATGCACTATGGTGGAAAACTCAAAGAGTGGCAAATTTTCTGGGGTCGTGGGAATCAACTTCATTACATTTACATGATATGGATTTTTATAAGCTTGAACGATATTTTACTATAGGATTCACAAACGGACCTTTGGCGCATGCAATCAACGATTAGTGTGATTTAGACGGTGTTGAATAGGTTTAGTTAGTGTTCTTTATGACAGAGGGAAATCAGACTTGGACAAAAATAAGGCGAAATCTCTACTATACCTTAAGGACACAGTGAGGGCGTCCACCAAGCATCACCGTGCCCCCGCCAATCTCCCCACGCGCGTCTTCCTTCCCCGCTGCCGACATGCCGCACGCGCCCCGCCAGCCATCGCCGCCGGGTATTCCGCCCCCGAGCCCGCGCCCCCTCCCGTCTCCAACGCGCCCGCCGCCGCCGGCTGCCCGTGCCCCTACAGCCCTGCCCCAGCCCCCGCGACGCGCTCTACCCACCAAGCACGCCCACGCCCGAGCAGGAAGCCGCGGATCATACCAGATCCTATCCATGCCTGAGCAGGCACGTAGGGATCTCGCCCACGCCGGATCAGGCAGGCGTGGATCTCGCCCCCGCTGTGCCCCCGATGCACGGCTCCTTGCCCCCACCGTGTCACGCCCGCGGGGCCACGGATCTCGCCAACACGCCGGTGGATCTCTCCCTTCCCCCGTCGTGCCCCAGGCCCTGGTGCGGGAGTCCGGGGAAGCGAGCGTCGGCTCCTTTAGGATTGGGTCGTCAATGCTGCTGGGCCGCGGGGTGACGCTTCGCGTGCTCCTCTTCAGCTCTCTGTGGCGCCTGCGGGCGCGCGCGTACGCCGCCATCTCGTGCATGCGCAGCGCGGCGCTGCCGGTGGCGGCGTCCTGGCTGCGCCTCAGGAATACCCATGTCCTCCTCCTCATGGTCGTCCTCTTCGCCCTCTTCTTACGGAAGCTCTCCGGCGCGCGGTCTCGGGCAACGCTCACACGTCGGTGCAGGCAATACGAAAAGCTCACTTAATTCTCCGTGCGTCTTTTTTGCCGTTAATCTTCTTGTTTGATTGCACCATCTTATTTTGTGTTTGATTCTAACCTGCTATTGGTTAATTAGCCTTTTAACTCCATCGCTTCTGCTGTTGTGCTTGCCCTCTTTTTTTTGTTTGCTCTAACCATGGACGCAGGCTCTCACTCGATCTCCTCAGAGAAGAGCCACGCCGCCGTGCCCCGGCCGCCGCCGCAGGAGGCGGGCTTCCGCCCCTACATGCCATGCTGAGCTCGAGATCTTGTAACCCGTCGGCCAAGTGCTACGTGAGTCCATTCTCTTGCTACTTGGGCAAGCATGGTGGGTGTTCGATGGTTTGCCTGACCAAGTTTGTCTGGTTCTCCACTTCTTCTCATGTGTTGTGTCCTGCACGGCGACAGGTTCATCCCGATAGGTCGGCGATGGACATGGACATGGCACACTACCTGCTCACATAGCCCAGGAAGGATAAGGAGAACGTGGCGGGCATGGTGGCATCCTCGTCCAAGGAGGCATATAGGAGGCTGCTCGCGGGGAAGCTGTTCAACAACCAGACACATATCTTCGCCTTCAGGAACAAGCTGCCAGAACCCGAGAACATGTCTATCACCAATGTCGCTTCCTCCAACCTGTAGGCCGAGCCGGCCAAGCAACGGCGCCACATTCCCTAGGTACGTGTAATAGCTCTTCTGATTCCGCATCTAGCAATCTTATGCAACGGTGTAGTGGCATATGAAAATGGTGGATCACTGATGTGGTTGAGTCAAAATATATACAGTCTGCCGAGAGGACCGTAAACGCACCAGAGCTTGTTGATGACTACTACCTCAACCTGCTTGACTGGGGGAGCAACAACGTGATGTCCATTGCTTTGGGAAACACCGGGTGCCTGCGGGATGCATCGAGCGGATCCACATCTGAGCTTGTGACCATCGATGAGGACAGCGGTCCTATTACCAGCGTTAGCTAGGCTCCTGATGGTCGGCACATTGCTATCGGGATCAACTCGTCCGACGTCCAGCTTTGGGACACCAGCTCCAATCGATTGGTACATGCACTGTCCTGCTTCATCCGAAAATTGCAATGCACATTCTCTGTTGCTGAATTAAATTGTTTTTTCTATGCAGCCGAGAACACTGAGAGGTGTGCATGAGGCAAGGGTAGGCTCGCTGGCATGGAACAATAGCATCCTGGCAAGGATGGCAAGATTGTGAACAATGACGTGAGGATTATAAACCATGTTGTGCAGACATACGAGAGGCACATTTGGGATCAGGGCAGCAGCTGGCCAGGAGGTGTGCGGACTCAAGTGGTCTGGAGCAGGGCAGCAGCTGGCCAGTGGAGGCAACGACAACCTTCTGCACATTTGGTATTTTCTAGCTGCAAGGAGAACTAGCTGCTTGTAAATCATGATGGTGAAAAATGGGCAAAGCACAGGAGAATTCTTAATCCTGCATTTCACCATGAAAAAATAAAGGTATTTTCTAGATGCTTGTTCTATAAATGGATAATTTTTTTTAATATTTTACATTGCATTTGTGATACAAGTTCCCTAAATAGACTACTGGTGTTGTTCTATTCACAGGGGATGATGCCAGTATTTTCTACTTGCTGTATTGAAATGATTACTAGATGGGATAATTCAATGCCTTCTGAGGGATCTTCTGAGATAGATGTCTGGCCTGAGTTCCAGAATCTTACTGGAGATGTTATCTCAAGAACTGCGTTTGGGAGCAACTATCAAGAAGGGAGGAGAATTTTCGAGCTGCAAGGAGAACTAGCTGAACGCCTCATCCAATCTGTTCAGACAATATTTATCCCAGGCTATTGGTTTGTTACGCTTTCCTCTACTAACCAGCAGCAATGTTTTATTCAAGTGAAATTGCATATCCAAGCATTTCAATACATGAAGATTTGTTTCATCAATTACTCCTTAGCCCTATTCATGGTTTTGTAATTATAAAATTTGTCATGAAATAACATTTTTAGAATTGTTGGCGTTTTGTACTAAAATTGGTTGCTCAAGTGTCAAATGGAAAGAAAAGATTTTATAAACAGATCAGCATAGCAGAATGCAAACCTTCCGTGATAACAACGTTGAGCATATGTAGGTTCTTGCCCACCAAAAACAACAGTAGGATGAGAGCAGGATACTAAAAACAGAGAAACACAAGGATACTAAAAACAGAGAAACAAATGTGCTTTCAGTTGGAGACCCGCTCTCCTCCTACATTTTCTAATGTTCAATGAGGTATATTGCTTTCAGTTGGAGAACCTACAAATGTGCTTTTGGTCATTTGGCACCTCATGACTGTTTTAGCTTGTTCCTGTCATTTAGTCTTTTCATTCTGTTATGCGACTCTTTTACCTATATGTTGAAATTTGTCTTTGGAGCATATGCCTGCAGAACACCAGTTAACTGTAGGTTCAAGCTGAAATTCTATAATAGCTTTGGTCTGAGTTAAATCGGAGATCGACAAATTAAGCGGGTTTATGAGTTACGAGTTGATGTTGTTGAACAACTAAACAAAACTGGTTTTTTTCTCCTACACATGGCAACTCTACGGGGCATTTGATTATCTCTTGAAGGGGAAGTCTAAAATAGAATTTGAATGTCCTGGATCATTTTGTATGCTAATTTTAACAAATTTGTTTGCTGTAAAGGAAGCTCCAGACAGAGAAGGCACCGACGGCACTAGGACCTAATTCTCAGGCCATCAAAGCAAACACTGTCCAGTTAACTGGTCATAACATTTTTTTACAATAACAGATAGGTTCATCACTATTATATAGAATATTGTTGGGTCGTATCAGATCTCTTGAGCACTAAAATAATCACTTTCTTCTCCTTATTCATTCATGGTCTTAGTTTTTTTCATTTGCTAACAGTAGTTTGCTGAGAGTCGAGATTATAGGAGCCATGGATAAGACAGAGAGCTTCTGGTGGTAGAGCTAATGGTGATGGATCCAAGAAGACGGAGAACATGTGATCAACCTAAGGCAGCTTCAGCTCCAGAGGCAAATACTGAACTTCAAGTAAATATTGATGTATGTTGAATGAACTTGTTACTTATGGTACAGTTTGTTACTGTGACATGATCTTTTTAGATGTTAATAAGATAAGCTTAGAATAGAGTTAGTCTTCGCACATTCAATATTTCACATAAGCTCTACGTTTTGTGAATTACATCCTACATCCACGTAGACTTCACGATAGATCCTCTCATTCTTGTCCGCCATGGTCAAAAAGGAAGCCCATAATACCATAAAGCAAACTCGACAGTATCACTAACTTGTGCATATCCTTTTTTTTACAGAAAGGAAGGTCCATTACTCATGCAAATGCTAAGAGCAAGAGTGAAAAGTTCCCTCCCCTCGTGCGGTTGGTGTCTCCTTGGATGCTTCAGTACCCTTTTCCTCTGTACTCTTTTAATGCTCCTGGTGGTATATATGGAATCAAACATTTTCGAAGGTGAAGAACGGGTAAGTTCTACAATTCCATTGATACGATAGTGACATAAAAGCTCAAATGTTTGTAATATTTTTCTTTTGTGCTAAACATTTTTGAATCATGCATTCTGCGGTGGGTTCAATGTGACAAATGTGAATGCTAGCAACACCAAATTTGTGCTCTATTTGATGGAAGAAGGAATGATGAAGGACAAGCTGAATATACTTGTCCCAATTGCTACGTTGAGGAGGTCAAATGTGGGTTGCGCAAACCTTTATCATAGTGTGTTGTTCTTGGGGGCAAAAGATTTGCCAAGAACTGTTCTTAGTGATCATATAGAAGATCAGCTATTTAAACGACTTAAGCAGTGCTGGCAAAAGTATTGATGAGGTTAGTGATACCATGCAGCTGCTGCAGGAGAAACAAGATCATGCTTCAAATTGAGTGTATATTATTTTGCGAGATTGAGTGTATACTATTTTGCGAGGGATGCACACTATGAACAATGCTAACATCTTGGAATTCGATATCACCACCATGCTTTGTTTTTCATACTTGTTATCTAACCATAGACTTTGTTTGTATTGGTCGAACAAAGAAGGTAGCGATAATTACGTCCGAAAGTCTGTTTCCGTTATTATATGCCGTTGCAACGCACGGTCACCTAACTAGTATATTTTCTATTAGCTGAAAAAATATGAGGAGCCAAGACCAAATCAGCCGCATGCATATAGGAAAAATAAAGAAGCCCGTTTCTGGGCCGAAATAAAGCGCGAGAAAGCAGCTCGAGGGAGAGAAGAAGAAATGCAAGGTATATCTGCATCGTTCGTGCATCACGCAACCGCAGCTATGCTGTGCTGTCTTCGGTCTCCCACAGTACTACACTCCCGTTTCTCCAATGCGTCCGACCTCATTTGCCTCGTGTCATAAATCCAGCGAACTGCCAACTCGCGCTCGCGGAGTAAAAGGGAAAAGGGACGATTTGAAATGGGTAGCCGTTGCGCGGCTGCTGCCGCCTTGCTGTTGCTGCGCCGTGTGACTGACTGTCTGTGCCCCGACTGCCCTGCTAGTGCAACGGTCGGTCTACCTGCGATGAGATACGGAAGATGCACCTTCCTCTTGATGCGTGCCGCTGGGGCTACAGATCCATACAGCTGGCGCATTCTAGCCGTTATAGAGACAGAGGAAGTCATGGCAAGTCACACCATTGTCTGCAGCAAGCACAGACATGCCAACCAGCCTAAACTTCCGGAGAATTAACGCATGTTTGGAACATACCGAAGCCTGAGTCTCTCTTTCAGTCTCCCAGGGTCTCTGCTTCCACGACCCTGTCTGTAACGCAGTTTGGAACTTTGGTTGGATCCTGAGCAAAAAGGGTAAATTAGAAATGTGTCACTTAGCTTTTGTAAAATTAGATAGCTAACTTACTTGGATGCCACTACATGATATCTAATAAATTGAAAACATATCGAATGCAAATCACGTTTTTGGTGCAAAACTCGTGTAAACCTAATAAAAAAAGTTTCAAAAAAAATATGAAACATAAATTTGACCATGAAAATTTGTATATAAATAAGATAAGTTGAGATATACATTCATGTTTTTTTTAGAATTTTTTGAAACTTTTTTTTAGCAAATTTATACCGGGTTTGTACCAAAACTTGTTTGCATTCGCTGTGTTCCTAAATAAATTAGCTTTCTAGTTTTACGAAAGTTAAGTGACATGTATACCATTAATTCCAAATAAAAGGATATGTTCATATCTATCAGTAAAAAAAATATCCTTTTCGGTTTTGTAAACCAGTTGTATTAGTGAAGCTAAAGCTGTTTTTATAGGTATTTAGTAAACCTGCTTCATAGGAAAGATAGTAGAAAGAAAGCTAAGAGTATCTCAACTGTTTACATAAAATGCTCTCAACTTTTTCATAGTCCTTAAAAATCTATCATCTGTACCTACAAATAAAAGTTTTTTTGCCTCCCCATAAATAATCTACCGCTTTAAAGGATTTATTGAAGAAAGGATTAAAATCTACCGTCACTAATTTTTTTAATATCCTTTAAAACTGATTTTTAATATCCTTTAAAACTGATTTTTGGAGTTATTTTATAGAGAGCTCTTGGAGATTCTGTAACACCGTGTTTGGATCAGTATTTAAGGCTAAAATTTGAAATTGGAATTGGCAGACCCAAATCCAGCGTTTGGTTGGTCACGGAATTTGTTGTTCAGAAACCTCCTCTGTTTCTATGACGAGCAGAGCCTTGGGACGATTCCGAGACAAGACCCATATTCATTGGAAATCTTGTCTCATGCCACCACATTAGCATTGGATTTAGGCCTCATTTCAATTCCGACCTAGTTTTGGTATTGGACACATTTCAAATCTATGGTCTTCTTAGTTTTTCAATACGTGAGAGGAGCTAAATAAACAGTTATTTGAATCTGCTTGACCTGAGAGAATCTGAAAATGGCTTTGTAAAGCTACGGTACAAAAGGAGCATCACCGCCGCTGTTCTCCATGCTGGCTCTCGTTACAATACACCTGCTCACCTGCTGCTTGCCTGATAGATGATTCAGGCGCAACTTCATATAAAAGAAGAGGGAAAAAATGATTTTCCATTTAGTACGTAAACATCCTTTTTTTTTCATACATTAGGCCGATCGGATCGAGACCAGATACACAGCACACTCCACCAGACAGTACACGTACACAGCTGTCATTTCGTACACGCTTAACTGCTCAAAGATCAACCGCGCGTGGGCGTGGCTAAGCATATTAGCACCGCCACCACGCGGCCGTACCTTTTTTTGTCTATAGCTAAACCAGGCACCGTACCGTCGTCCTTCAAGATTGGGACACGAAAAGAACGCCGGCGAGGGAGAGCAGAGCAGAGTATAGAAAACCATGGCCACCGGCTCACTCACTCCAGGTCCTGGCATCCCGCGAGCGGGGTCCCTTTGCTGCACTGGTTGTGCGCGTACGGCTTGCACCCGTGCTTGATGACGCCGTGGCCCTTGGGGAGCGGGCCGCACAGGCGGTTGTAGCTGAGGTCCAGCTTCTGCAGCGTGGACAGGCGCTCCAGCGACAGCGGCACGGTGCCGCGGATGAGGTTGTGGGACAGGTCCAGGTACGTGAGCTCCGGCGGGAACACCAGCCTGCTGAGGTCGAAGTTGAGGTAGTTCCACGACAGGTCCACCTTGCCGATGGGCCGGCCGGCGGCGAACAGGTGGGAGGGGTCGCCGGTGAGCCTGTTGTGGGAGAGGTCGACGGTGTTGATCTCGTCGCGCGCGTCGTCGCGCGGGATGGGGCCCGTGAGCTGGTTGTAGGACAGGACCAGCGACCGGAACTGCCCCTGCACCAGCCCCGCCGGGATGGGGCCCGTCAGCTGGTTGTGCCGGAGGTCCAGCGACCGGAGGCTGGGCAGGTCGGCGAACGCCGCCGGGATGCCGCCCGTCAGCCGGTTGCTGGAGAGGTCCACGGAGTCGAGGCCGCGCAGCCGCGCCAGCGACTCCGGGATGGCGCCGGACACGTTGGTGTGGGAGACGGTGAGGAACTGGAGGTTCGACAGCGCCGTGAGGCAGGCCGGGATGGCGCCCGTCAGCCCCGGCAGCCGGAACAGCGTCAGCGACATGAGCTCCGTCAGCCCGCCCACCGCCGACGGGATCTGGCCGCGCACGTCGTCCGCGCCGTCGATGAAGACGTTGTTCACGCGCCCGGCGTCGTTGCATCGGAGGTGGTCCCACGCGCAGCAGTTGGGCGACGCCGGCGTCCACGTCGACAGCGACGCCGGGTTGCCCAGCGCCTGCTTCACGCTCAGCAGCGCGTGGATGTCGCGCGGTGAGCAGGACCGTGCCGGCGCCGCGGACGCGGCCACGACCAGCAAGACGGCGAGGAAGGTGGTGGTGGTGGAAGCCATCCCGCTCGTGTGCTGGGAGATGGCTCTCGAGTGTGGTGTAGTGTGGGGGAGTGCGGAAGTGAGGCGCACGGAGGCAGCTATATAAAGGGAGCGGCCTGACGAGATTAGTAAATCCTTTCCTTTCCCTGCCTTTTTTTTGAGAGAGAGAGTTTTGACCACCCACCACCGGACCGGGGCGGCGCGTGCGCCAACTCCGAGATCGCCAGCAGTGTCCGTCGCGAGCACAGTGGTATGGTCCTGCAACTGGCACGGTAGTGGGTTCTGTTCGCCGGCGCCGCGGCCTCGGTGGGGCGCGCGCGATTGGTGCGTGCATGAGTATAGCATGAGGCGCTGCGGGCCGCGGCTTTCGTCCACTACGTTCGCCGGCCTGCACATAATTGGACAGCACAGTGTGGCGCGGCCCTGCACGTTGGGTGAGTAAACGCGGGGTACATGTGCGTGCTGGTTTCCAAGAACCGAGATGGGCGTCGCCTAGCTAGCTAGGTAGCATAGCACCTGCCCTGGATTCGCTTGTCCCGGTTAAGCTTAGCAAGGCCTGGATCAAAGGACACGCACGCACGCCACTGTTTTATTGGGATTGCTTGTCTAAGTTATTGGACAAATTGAGGGCATCTGTTACGGAGATTGTTTAATCCAGACCCCCCCAGAAAACGGTTATGAAGCTTTGTACTAGTGCTGTACAAGAACAGCCTGTAATGCGACCACAGCTCACGTCTCGAAAAGATCTCTGGTGGGAGGTCGGGTATGTTCGTTCATGAAGGGCACTAACGTCACTGGACGTCGTTACATTCAGTGCATATATACGCTGAATCTGTGACCACCAGCAGCAGGCCACCCCGGGCCCTGCCGCTCACGTTCAGACAGGACGTGCGTGCCGCGAAGCGTGTGAGCAGTAACACACATCTCGGCGCTATGTGGCGTCAGAACCGCCCATGCATGCCGTGCAAAATCATCTTCTGATCCCCGCAACAAACAGAGCTCCGTCGGGCCCCTCCTCTGCAGCTCGCGCCTCGACCGAGTTATCTCATCTCATCTCTGGGGGGGCATTGCGTATTTTTCTTGAAGCTTTCCGCAGCACGAAAGCAGAGTCCTCCCATGTGAGAGCTAAATGATGGGGGGCCATGGATGGAGGCGTCCGACAGGGTTCAGGCCGCGCACGAGAGCGCATGTGACGGAGAGAGATGGAGCCCCGACGACGAGACGAGACGATCGGGGTGCGATTGGCGAAGCGAGAAAAGGGAAAGGATTCTTTCGCCCGCCTCTCTCTGGGCGCGGCAGGCTGCTGCTGGTTGATGCCGCGAGCTTTGCTTGATGCTCTGCGCTGCGCCTGGCCGCCTGCGATCTCGCTCCAGCTGCGCACCACATGGCCTGGGGAGTGGACACCGGGGCTGCGTTGGCTGGCTGGCCCTTGCCGTTGCCGGTGCTCTGCGCTCTGATGATCACCACCAGTTCGGCGAAGCGTGCACGTTACAGCATCGTTTAGATCGTGTACCGAGCGGCGAGTGATCCACGATGGTTTCAAGTGTTGGGTAGGACCAGATTTGGCATTATCACCGACCAATAAGAGCGATCGGCATCTACTTGTCCCTAGCCACATACGACGTGTGTTGGGTAAGCTCGCAATCAGTCCCCTGCTCCAGCTCTCAGTCTCTTCAAGGCATGCACAGGTGCGCCTGCTGCGAATTCCTCGCGTAATTAGTGAGGCAGCATCTCCTTAAATGGTCACAGTCAGTGAACGGTCTCATCAACCCTCGCACAAAAGCATTACTGGCTGGCTGGCTAACACACGCTGAACGATGCTGTAACGCAGTCAGGCCGGTGGCAAGATCTGAAGAAACTGCAGAGTATAGGATTCCACCGCCACCGCCGCCGCGGTAATAAGCAAAACCGGGTCGAGAAAAGTTCAAGTGAACCGCTATAACACCTGCTACCATCACGTGCGGGTCGAGAAAAAACCTGCCGATAAAAAAAAGAAGGAAAAAAAATCTTACTGCTACACGCCAACGATCGACAGCCGACAGGTGTGAAAAAAGAATACGTACAGGGAGCCTGGGGCATGGACACGTACCCGCCACTCGTTCGTCGCCTCGTGAGATCTGCAGGCCCGTGCAGTGCACCGTGCCTGGCCTCCCGTGGCCTGTGGTAGTAGGACGGACAGGCTCCGGCCGGACGCCAGCCCGCCCGGACGCCAGCCCGCCCGGCCGTGCAGGCCACGCAAGCACACACTGACACACATGCATGCATGCTTGCGCGCGGATCGCGAGCGCGCGCGCGCGCGCGGCAGACAGCGTGTGAAACGTTTGCTTCCTCGCTACTGCGCCCCGGGCCCGCACCCATCATGGCTTCGTGACAGCAACGGCGACCGCGACCGGTGATTCCATCGAGGAGGAAGACGCCGAGAGCAGCGAGCTCCCGGAGGACGGATCTGATCCTCGCGCGCGGCCGCGGCCGCGGCCGCGGGTCCGGCCGAGCTGCCACCCCCAAGCCCATCACGCGCCCGCATGGGGGCGAGCCGGTCGGGTCTCACGAGCGCGACCGCGCGAGCCGCGGGCGCATGGGGGCGGTGGTGCGCTCGGTGTCGGAACGAGGTCCGGACACTTGTCCCGGCCCACGGTGGCCTCCGGATGAGAGATTGAGAGGTGCATGGATCTAGCTAGCTAGGGCCGCCGCCGACGAAGCTCGCACATGGCGGGGACTCTCCCGTCTCCCTCTAGATCCCGGCGGTGGCAGGGCAGGGCTAGCCTTCTTCCTGGAGCATTCCAGTTCATGGCGACGTGGAGGCCTCGAGGTGAAGCCACGTCTCCTTCAGCAGGCAGTGTACTTCGTTTCACTATTGCTCCTGCTGCACCGGCGGCAGCTTCCGGGGGACCTGGACGTCCAACACGGACACGTCCCGTGCTAAAGATTCGTGAAGCTATATCTAGCGGTATACTTTTTAAAATTCAGAAGAAGGGAAAAAAATACCGAGCACGCGGCACATGCGAGACGCTGGTAGCTGGACTGCACATGGCGTGGCGACCGAGGGAGGGGGTGAAGCATGTTCTTCGTTCGGCTAGATTAGGAGAAAAAAAGCAGAAAAAGAAAAGAGAAGAGGACTGGAGAGGATAAAAAGGAAACAAAGAAGAACACCCGATCACAAAATGCAGCTGCCATCTTGTGTAACTTTAAAGCAAAGATGGAGGAGCTAGCATGCAAGACACACATCAGAGCTCGCAGTCATGTAATCCCACCGGATAATGGGTCACTTGAGAGAAGCAGTATGACGCTAGTAATAATGTGTGAGTCCACCCACTGTCCACACAATTAAATAGTCCATTCCCACCTGGGACACATGTCTTCATCATCAAAACCGTATACTGTGTGTATTGTGCTGCGCAGAAAACTATTCGGACGGCCTGTCTGCTGGATTGACTAGGGCCGTTCTCTGGATTCTTTCAGGCGGTGGATCGACGCCGTCCACGGAGGGTTTTATGTACAGGTTGAACATGACGTTGGTGAAGATGGTGAGGATGACGAGTCCAAGCGTCGAGAACGCCACGTATGTCGGAGAAAACTCTGGCAGCTCGTCGGCTGATGATCCCCGCCCAGTTATCATCGTGGCTCGGTCCAGGTACGGATCTGTTTCAAGCAAACCATACATACACACATACAGTAACATGGCGTTCAGAAAGGCTGTAATCGAGCGGCAGCTGTAACGTAATTTGAGCTTTGTCTGCTGGTGTGATGCCTCAAAGAAAATCCAGTGTGCAGGCAGCAGCAGCAGCAGTAATTAATGTTCCCTCCATTTTATATTATGAGACTCTTTAGCTGCTTTTTTTTAATACATTGCATTCATTGCATCTAAGTAGTGTAATATGTACTCCTCTGTTTCAAAATATAACTGGAAATAAATGTAGACATAGGTGAATTAATGAATATATATTTAGTCTAAAACGAATTACATTTTTTTAGGACAGAGGGAATATTCAATTACATAATAAAAACTATGTGTTTAGAAAAGCTATACCATCTTATAATTCCGAATTGAGGAAGTGGTAATCTCAGTCTTCAGGTGGTTCAAGAGCAGTAAAGGTTTCTCATTTTTTTTCTTGCCAAGCATTATTCTATAAATGTTCGACCTTTTAAAAAATGTCTTCTAATCTTTTGACCGATCATTTAAAATGATAAACACATGGCAACACTGCTTCCTCCGTATTCCCTAAAGGTGTGTTTGATTTAAGCAATGAGGTGGTCCACTTTTCTCATCCTTCAATTTTTTTATTTGGTTTGTAGAATAGAATGACTTGATCAATCATCATCTCAATTCTAATAAGATAATAATTAGTATACATATATGAGGAATAATTTGATTCCACCAAAATTTATGGATTGAACCCATAATATATCACTTATGAAGCATAAGTTGACTCCACGTACCAAAATACACCATAAGAGCCTTTATAGCCTGTTTGGTTTGAGGATTGAGCTAGTTCATCGTCTTCTCACTCCTTACTTTTTTGTTTAGTTTGTAGAATGGAATGAGTTCATTCATCATCATCTCATTCCTTATAGTTAGTTAGTTAGTACTAATATGAGGAATGAGGTCATCCCACCAAATTTAAGGAATGGATCCATGATGCACCACTACATTTTGGATGAAATGATTACTCAAACCAAACACCCCGTTAATCGACACTGACACACTGCCCATGAGTTATCGGCACGTAAGGCAGTACGGCAAATTCAGCTGCACCGATGTAGTACGTAGTGCGTACTGTTCTACTGCTATTTACTCTACCTACTATAAAGTGCCAGGAGTTTAATACAATTGTGCAGCACACTGCATGCTGAAGCATTCTCGCAATTTATTGAGTACCTAAAACCAAAGTTCCTACAGAACACAGAGGACTGCTCCATGTCTTCTATTCTATGCCGTAGCCCGTAGGTAGGTCAAAACTACACGGTTTAATGCTGTTGCCGTTTCAGAAAACAAAGATTCATGCAAACAAAAGCACTACTTCAGGCGACAGACTTGTACTCAGCATCAGTTGTTGGCATTAAGGAAGATACGTCAGGAAGTTTTTCCATTTCAACCAGAACTGAACGATCAGGAGAAGTGGACGCAGTGAACATAAGCTGAAATGGGTGGGCAGAGGCTGTAATTAGGAATTACCCGGAGGAGGAGGTGGCGTTGGCGGCCGCATCTTGGGCTCGACCAGCCCCTCCAGCAGCGCGTCCAGCTCCTCCAGCCGCTTCCGCGTCTCCTCCGGCGTCTCGCGCCGCGCCGCCTCCTCGCCCCCCTGTCCCGCCGACGAGAAGCTGATTACCCTCCGATGCGTCCTCCCCCTCCACTCACGCACGGACCGGACAAGACCGGCCGAAAACGCACCTCCTCCTCCGACGGCGCTCGGAGCGAGCGGGCGGACTGCCACCTGCATCCTTGCCAGAGGTCGCCCCGGAACCCAAGTGTCAGCAGCGGACCTGTGGACTGTGATGTCGCGAGCGCGCGCGTGTGTGGATAACGATTTTGACCGATCTAAACGGGCCAAATGGATCTATCAGGTCTTTGACCCACATTATTTCAAGTAAGTTATTAATGGGCAGGAATATGGCCCAAACAAAAATCAGAGTCCACAAGGGCCTATGAAGACTAGATCCACAGTCAGAGTCACCACCAGATTCGCGTGTAGGGAAAGCTAGCGGATCGCTCGACGGAATCCGGAAGGCGGAAGCCACCGAGGCGAGCGGCGAGCGCACGCACCGGCACAAGCACCACACCGCCGCTACCGACTCGACCATCACTCACCCAATTCGTGGAGGTGAGAGATGGCGGCGTCGGGATCGGGAGGCAACGAGCCCAGCGGACGGCCCTGGACTGCAACCAGCACGTGGACCCCCGGTCCCGCCGGCGGGGCCGTGGCGGACGCTGTCTCGTTTGAGACCTCCGACGACGACGCGGAGGCGTCACCGGCGGGCGTCGTGCTCTGCCACCCGTCGGCCGACTCGGACCGCGACATGACTCCCTGCCCCTGCGAGGTCACTGGTGAGTCAAAATGATTTGGAGCTTTGTTGCGAATCGTTGATCGGATCAGTGCCCACTCTGTTGGGAATTGTTGTATTGCGACTTGCGTTGGGCAGCGTCTGAGCGAGCAAAACCCTTGTATCTAAACCGAA
Organism: Zea mays; assembly: GCF_902167145.1. Taxonomy (NCBI): domain Eukaryota; kingdom Viridiplantae; phylum Streptophyta; class Magnoliopsida; order Poales; family Poaceae; genus Zea; species Zea mays. The sequence goes on from NC_050097.1 coordinate 212,792,910, forward strand.
TTGGGCATCGGCTGTTTGGGTTCTGGGTCTAGTGCTGTGATTGTTCCATTGGGCTGGAACTACTGTGTTATGCTTACTTTGGATACACACAAATGTTTTGGGGTCCCTTTGTTAATTTGCATGCTGTTGGTAAGTAACTATAACAACTTGTTGAGATGCCTAAACCCTGCTCATAATGTTAGTACAGACTACATAAGTTGATGTATTAATGTATGATCACTATGTCAGATATAGCGTGTCCATTTTCTGTGCAAGGAGTGATGGTTAGCTAAGCATAACACTCTGATGCTTCTTATTCGGTCCATGGTCATAACTACAGCATTTGGGTAGTTTCAGATGGTATGATACTTTTGAAATTACATTAGCTGGTGTTTTACATCTATTATAGCTTAACATTGTTGGATTATACTTTACCGTGGAATCTGATTATGGCATTGTTTCTAATTCAACTTTGATAGCGTCATACCTGGTTTTGGCATCTTCTATTGTACCTTTGAACCATTAAATTCTTATGGAAGCCTTTAGTAGTGCAAATTTGCAGACAGTTGCACTATCATCTTGTATACACGAAAACTTATTCAAGGATTTGATGCAGTTAGTTTCAGGGGAAAGTATGAGATTCACAGGGTATATGTGCGAAGCACGGCTCGGATATATGAACTATACCACTCTCCTGATGCAAAGGGTACCAGCAAGGATTATCTATGCACTGTGCGTTGTGGACTTGCTGTTAAAGAAACACAGTGCTGTGGTGAAGAAAGTATGTCACAGTGGACTGGCAGTGCTTTAAACAGTGACAAGCGTGAACATGAGGCAAAAAGTGTAAGCAGTGCAAGTGATGAAGATAGTTGGGTTGATGTCAAGATTCCAGAATCTCCTGCAGGAAATAAAACACCAGAATCTCAAGAAAGGAGTGTGATTCGAACCTGCCGAGAAAATACTCTGGTATGTAATTCATTTTTTTTGGTTCTGCACAATAAACATTGGTTAATACTCATTTGTCACCAGAAATTTTTACTTGCAGTGGTTTTGACATAGATCGGCTGAACTGTGTCAATCCTGTAGAATTAATCCAATCCACAACAGCATCAAAAAATTGATTTGAATGCAGATTGTAGATTTGTCAAACCGAGGGGCATTAAAATTTCTGTATACCTCTGAAATGAAACGAGGAAGTGTTGGGAGATAAGAGATATTGAATACCAGAGATAACCAGATCAGTTGTGTGTTTTTAATACTTTGTATGAGTTTGTTAGATAAAATAAGGATGCTTTTTTCTTTGTTAGGAGTTTCTTATTGAGTTCTTTTCAAGGTATCTGAAGCCTTTTTATTAGCAGTACTTTTAGAGAAGTGGGATTGATGAGCAGGCAGACTTACAAGTTTCAACTTTGGATGTAGTAAAAACATATTTCTTATCTTTTGTTATCATATGTATTGCAGCCACACTATGAAGCTACTGCTGAGATGACTGATGTGAACCCATGTGTATCTCTTACTGTACGTCTTCTATCACTTCAGTCGAAGACATCCGTGCACATTGAGGAAATCTACATATTTGCTGATCCTGTTGAGCCCACCGATGATGTTTCAGTAAGAGGTCCTGTAAACATGGGAGGTAGTTCTTTGCTGGCAATGCTTGTTCCTGGCCTTATGCAAATGTCTAAATCAAGGAATTTGAAAATCGATGACAGTTATTTTTCTGACGGATCAAGGAATCAAGAAAGCAGCAAATGTGAAAGCTTTACACAGGAAGCAGGGCCATGTAGCACAAATGATTCAAAACATACGTCTGCAGGAATAGAAAATGGAATGAACTCTACAGTCGGTGTTTCAGCATCTGATGATAAAAGCAGCCAAGGTGAATTCCATTTCAAGGACCCAGATTCTCTTCCACTCCCTGTACAAACATTAGAAAGTACACAAGCGCCTTCAGTGAAGAACCAGCATGAATTAAACACAGGTTATCTTGCTAATCCCATCATGAGTGAAAACCTTACTCCTTCTAATCATATTGAGAGAAAGCTGGACACTCTGCTTTCGAAGGTAGAGAATATGGAATTATTTTGCTCTAGGTTTGAGGACAGCATGATAAAGCCCCTTGGTAGCATTGAGGCAAGGCTTCAGCGACTGGAGGAACAGTTTAGTTCGTTCGCTGTTGATATTCAGTCTTTGAGAGATTATTCTGCATTTAGGTCAGCACCAGATGGTATGCCTAATACAAAGAGCTCACAGGAGGAAGCACATAATGATGCTAATGATAGAAGTACTTCTACATCTGACAGGAAGCCAGGTTTAGTTGTCAGGGCGCCAGATTTTGTGTCAGATGATTCATGTGGTTGTAATGTGATAACTAATGGAAGCCGTGTTAATTGTCATGGGCCTAATGTGGTGCCAAGAATACTTGTGAAGGCCCCTGATTTTATTTCCCAACCTGAGTTAACGGATGAAAACCTCCATGACGGACATGCTCTATCTTCTGAAAAGGAGTGTAAGACTTCCCCAGGTTTAGTTGTCAAGGTTCCTGAACTCCCAGATGATGATGATGATGATGGAGTCGAAGATAAGAAACAGGCAGAAGTTTGTGGTGATGGTGATGATCACACAAGGTCTGATGATACTCTAAGGAAAAGCACAGCTGGCAACACCAAGAGCAAAAAATCTGTATCTATCAATGGCGCGTTGGCATCCGCATTGGAGGCATTACTCACTTCTACCATAGGAACATCATATTCAAAACCTACTATTTGTGCTACCAGTAATTTAAGTGCTGAAAATATTAATGGTTTCTTCAGTTGCTCCCCTTGTCCTGAAAAAACTGGCGAGATGTCCACTAAAGATGGTTCAGCTGTCCAAATTCTGGGTACATCTGGTGATCCAAATTTGGTCGGTGCCTTCATATCTTCTCAGGAAATTGATACAGCTCCACATAATTCTCTCTCAAAGGAAATGTTGGATAGCAAGGTTGAGATAAATGAACAGAACTGTGACATCAATACAGAAAATGTGGCATTTGTTGCAATCACAGAACCATTGGATGTTCCCTCACAGGCTGATACAGTTGAGGAATCTATTAATGATGGAAGTTGGGTGAATAGACAAAACTATGGTTCTAATTTGAATGCAATGCCTTATGCCATGAACGTTGAACCTTTGGATCCTCCTAAGCCTCCTACAGTTTCTGAACCTGTTGATAGTGGAGTTCAGGTGAATGAAGATAGACCTTCCATATCCTTGGTGGAGTTTCTTGCAGCAAGGAATGCTAGCTCTTGTAAGAATGGTACTTCTGAGGTATGCCTTGGTAATGTTGCCGCTGAAAAACTGTCTTTTGAGAGAACATCGGCTGGAGCTGGTAAAAACTCGAAAAATATCAGTCAGCTTCTAGTGAAGAAAGCTCTTGAGGTTGATGCGGACAAGATATTTTTTTTGTTTAGTGTACCCATTGGGCCAAAATTTGAAGGATCAAGCAGTCCCACCCCCAGAACTAGTGGGCACAATATTAATAATACAGAAGAAGCTGTCTCAGATAAGGAATGTGGCGTGAAGGATACCAAGAATGGATTTAGGCCCTCTTTGGGGATGGACTCTATATTTTCTCAGTACCATGCTACAGATTCTAAGAAAAATTTGAGTGAGAACAGCAGTTCGGACCGGATTCTAGATGAGAGTTTCTCAAAACAGAATGGAGAACAATCTCGGTCAAGTCTGAGTAGTATGGTGTCATTTAGTGGAGCATCTGCCACAGAACCCGTTGTTCCAGGGAGTGGCACATCGGAAAATTACGTGGAAGATCTTACAGGCGTTAGAGATCGTCCTGTTGCAACACTAAATTCTGGGGAAGAGCTCCAAAAGGTCTGTGATTTACTTTATGAGTTTAAGGATGAAATGTTGAGGGCCTCCGTAGCGAAGTGTACAAATAAGAGCAGCCCGTCACTTGAAGCTTTGCTTGCTGAATCATCTGATTCTGAAGCGCAAATCTCTGATCTGGAGGGTACTGACAGTGGTGCTGGCATTGGCTCCGGTCGACTGTTTAGTACACTCTCATCTTCAGATGACGATGATGCTTCTGCTGCGGACGAGCCTTTAGTTGATGTTGCTGACCTGACTACGCCACCAGAGCGATATACTTCTGTCCCCAGCGACGAGCCTCTGGTTGACATAGCTGACCTGACAAACCCTTCAGGGATAGATGCTTCTTCAGTGAATGAGCCTCCGGCTGATGTGGTTGATCTGCTACATACTTCAAACGAGCCTTTGGTCAGTTTGGATGGTCTGCCAAACCATCCAGAGATGTGTTTTGGTGGGAGCAGTGGAGAACATACCGACAGTCTTATTTAAAGGATAAGGCCATGCGGTACTGATAGTTCAGAGATGAGCGGAACATATAAGTCCATGCGGCTGATGTGAACGACAGTCTCATATAAGTGTGTTCCAAGTTATGCATAAGTTTTTGTACGTAAATAAGCCTTTGTGTCTGCATCAGTTTATACTAAATACTATGAAAGCAGAGTAACTTTGGTTTTGGGTTGCTATTCTCCCGTTTATGTAAATCCATTACAACTAACACTTTGCCGATATAACTTTTTACTGTTGCACGTTCTTTTTCAAGTTCTGAGCATTGCAGGAGAAAGCAAAGTTACTACTTACCAGACGCGCCTATATTGGTACCATTTCAGTTTGAAGTGATGTCACATTGTCACCAGACCTGAGTTACAATCATGATGAACAACATCTAGACCAGACCAGACAAGGTATGGCATAACTTCACTGCGTGCTTTATTAGTATGTACAGTAATTTATTGCAGTAAACTCGTGTCATTTAACCGCTGGCCTCTGACAGTGACAGGTTAAGCTCGGAACATGCTGTGTTCTTTTACTTTCGATGGAACACGCCATGTTCCTTCCATAAGTAAGCGAACAGAAGAACAGGCGGCGCTCTGTTCACATGTGAGCATGACTGCCACCTGCTGCGCGCCTGCGCTCCGTGTATAGAACACGGGCTAGCCCTGGTCCTGGCGAAGTCGTCCCGCCATTAATACGAGACACGGCCCGGCCCGGCCCGTGCGGCCCATTAGTGGGTCCGACTCCGTCTTCGCTCTGTCTAGGTTCAAGGAATAGGTTATAGGAATCCATGGATTCGCATTCGCATCCCCGCGAGATCACAAACACAAAGAGACACAAGAGAAACAATAGTGGATAAACTTTTCTCTTGTTATTTAGTATGAGAAGGTAGATGCTTATGATATACAAAAGTAGAGCCACTTATGGATATGTTTGATATTGTGCACTTAACCATCGTATGGTTTCTTAATATTATACCATTTTGTCTTCTCTTTATAATAGTATATAATACTATATGTGTTACCATTACATTTACTCACATGTTCAGTATTAAAAAAAGGATAGATAGCGTCGGAGGCTCTCTATGACCGGTAGTAACACTGTCTCTAGTAGAGCGTGTATATAGCAATGCAAAACTGTTTTGTAGTGTGGACTATATAATTTATAGAGTGAAGTTTGGGATAAGAGATGGAATATAGAGTCTGCTGCAGATGACCTTAGAGAAAAATAAAATTGCGACAATACTTCTGTCGTAAATGTAGAAAGTCTGCATGAAACTTATAAACTGGTTGCTCAGTGATACAACTTGTCACAGATGCCCTTCTCAAGAATAACTATTTGGAGCACATGAATATTTTGAGTTGTTGTGTTAAGCTGAGCCGATCAGCCGAACAATAAATGAAAAAAAATCTTGCGTGCACACTATACTAGACACCGTCTTTTGTGCACTACTGTACTGTACCACACTCAAGTTGAAGGCGACTTTTTTTTTCCTGATAGGGATATGGATATTGTTTAGCACCTCCTTCTAAAACGACTAAACAAATACACTTGTCCTAAAGCATCATATAGGGGTGTTTAAGATGACTCTAGATTTGTGGAGCTGTATTTTGTAATATCAATTTAAATAGTTTCAAAAATATTTTTAATCTAATAATAAACAAATTGATTTATCTAAATATCTTTAAAGGCTTACACCTCTATCTCTACGATTTTCTGGAGCACATAATGAATTGCTCCACTAACTCCACTAAATTTACTAGAGCTGGAGTTGTCCCAAACGTACCCATAATAATGTATAACTAGAAACAGATGGAGCACTACCTTTTTGTTAGACTATTATCATGCTTATTGGAAGTATGGATCGGAATTTATTAATACAGCGACACGAAGACCTAGCCCTATCACCCGCCTCCTTTTTGCAGAGGGCACTTTCGGATAGGATACTGTATGTTGATGATGAGTAGTACTATTCCTCACGACTGAGTCACTGAGGTGATAGGTGACGACGTTCGAATAGTCAGAAACAGCTTTGACCTGTCCTCACGACTGTGGTTCTAGCTCAACAGCAAAACTGAAGTTCCAAGTAGTGAAGCTCGTCGGTGCATGCAGCAGACAAGCACAAAGTTTACACTTTACACAGTGGTAATGGACTTCCATTATCTTGTTCGTACTGACATACACAGCTGTTGATGACGAAATATCAACAAAATACAGGCAGCTCTTGCCCTCAACACTCCGGCAGAGCACATCCTTCGTGTACTGACATAAACAGGAGGGAGAAGAAAAGGTTACAAATCATACATGTGGACACAGCACTAAAACAAGCGTTCCACACAGCTAAGCACGGCACTGATCACTCTGTCTGATCCCGTGGAGTGAAGCGGTGAACGATGCAACTGAACTGCACAGGCGGCGGGCGGCGACGACGAGCAGAGCAGGGCAGAGGAACTGGTGAAGGAGGAGAGGCCCGGTGGGCGGTGGGGGAGGGTTCAGAAGAAGGAGCGCTTGGCGGAGGGCGCCCTCCCCACGGCCCTCATGAAGTTGGCGAGCTCCAGCACCCGCGCGACCTTGGTGCCCCGCTTGGCCTCCGCCGACGCGCGCTTCGCCTCCGCCTTGTGCCGCGCCCTGGCCACCTCGTTCTGCGCCTTCTCCATCGCCTTGGCGCGCTTCTCCTCGAGCTTCCTCTGCACATTACATGCGTTGGTATCAGTCAGCAAGCACTGGACAGTTCGGACGACGCTAGTCAGTGAGTGTGGAGGTGTAGATCGATGCGATGGACTGACTACCTCGTACTTGTTGAGCCAGGCGCCGGCCTTCTCCACCTGGTCGCCCTCCCAGCCGTTGATGACGACCTCCTCGCGCTTGAACCGGTTGTTGACCTTGGCCACCTCGGCGATCTGCCACGCGGCGATCTTGGACTCCACCTCCTCCTTCCTGACCTGCCCCACGGACACCCCACCGTCGCCGTTGGCGTGGGCGGCGCCGGCGCCTGGGGTGGGCGGGCCCCGGGCCCGGCGCGGCGACGGGATGGGGTTGCTGTCCGGCACGATGGCCAGCGGGTTGGTCTCCTCGTCCTCGGCCTCCCCGAGCCTGTCGGCGGCGGCACCGTTGGCGATGGCTGCTGCGGCGGCGACCATGGCCGAGAACTCCCTGCTCATGGTCGGGAAGGGCTCGCTGGACGCGGTGTCGCTCCCGACGGACGCGTGCCTGCTCCGGCGGTACGACGAAGGCTGGCTCGGCGGCGGGCTCAGCGCGTGGATGTCCCTGAACTCCGCCTCCTCGTTCTCCCCCACCGGCTGTAGCCGCCTGTCCTCGACGACGCTCCTCTCCTGATGCTCGCCGCTGCTAGTGCTAGCCGCCGTCTGTTCACTCAACATGTGGCTCTCAACGCTAAGCCTCTAGTAGCGGCCGGGAGAGACCATCTGCGGCTCGGGTCAGCTGCTGAATAGAATGGTGGCGGGGGGCGCCTTCTTAAATAGAAGCCGGAGGCGGTGGCAGTTCAGGACTGGAGTAGAGCGAGGACCGTTGGCCGTCCTGGATACAGTTTCCCAAAGGAGATGTTCCGTTAGCTAGTATGGGGATTAGAGACGTGGTCGGCCGTGTCACGTCACCGTCACACGACGCTCGGAGAGGCTTTGCTGAAATTGCTGTGATGAAATTGACCGCACGCAGTCACGCCCTGGCCGGTGAAAGTGAATTAGCGTGAACCCCGCGTGGGCCCGGACCACTGATAGCTCTCTGCTCCATCGATGATACGTAACAAATAAAGGGCGCCCACTATCGTCACCATTATTATTTATTATTTATTTTAACCCGGTAGGCACACACGAGACGAAACGAACAAACCGGTCAGTCGGGAAGCAGGCACGCCGTCCACCTACTGTCTCCGTGATCCATGGATGGCATGCAGCAGCCATAGTTCTATGACATGTTGGCCCTCTCCGTAATCAACGAAAGCTGGAACCAACTCACTCGATCGTTCGCTTTACAGGTACTTGTAGGAATGTTTTTTTTAAGGTTTGCATTTCGCTTTTGTGTTATATGTGGTCGTCGAAGTGGAAGAAACAACAAAGTTCAGTGACAAGGAGACAGGGATGATCAAACATGCTATGCTGAACAATATAAATGTGAAAACTTAAGTGCGATAGAGATACAAACTCATATCGATGATTCTTATACTTTTATCAAGATGTTAAGGACCATGCAAGATTCCTCCTAATCTTTATTAGGGCCCTATGCATGAGAAGAAAGCCTACAAGAGAGCCAAACTCAATCAATACTCTAATATATAAAGCACCAATTTCTATGGTACCATAGTTTTCACCATCTTCGAGCTTCTCCTCCTCCCCGCCCCATTTAAATGGAAAATTTTAAAATTATATATAAATAGGAATTGCAGCCAACAAAAAAAAATGCGCGCCCACCACGTCAGCATGGAGAGCCATGGTGGGGTCAGACACGGTTGTCGGCCGGAGATGCACAGGGCATAGGTATAGATGTTCAAACGGGCCACCCGGCATGGACCCGGCCCGAACCCGTTTCGGCCCGGTACGAATAGGGCCAGGCCAGACACGACCCGTTGATGCTTTGGGCCGGATCGGGCTGGCCCATGTGCCTAGGGACATGCCCAAACCCGGCACGCACAGGGAAAAATCGTGCCGGGCCGACCACTGGCCCGAACCAACAGTAGAGCAGTATATAAATACATACATTTAACATAATTAATCATATATAATAACATATTATTTACATATATTAAGACAACAAAATTCATTTATCAATTCACAAGATAATATCATATTAATACAAATATGAAATGATCACTCAGCCTGCGTCTGTATTTATGTATGCATTTATTCTGCTTAGAATTAAATGTATCAATATTTATGTATGCATTTTATATATGTTTGGTCGCGTATTTAGTATTTACATATTATGAGAGAATTAAATGTATGTATTTATCAATGCATTTATATTATGTTTGGCCGGGCTGTTCTCATGCATGTGTTCTGCGTATTTAGTATTGATCATTTAGCAGGCTGAGTAATGTATGTATTTATATACAAATATGAAATAACAGTCCTGACCCATTTAATTGAATTGGGCTTACGCTACACTGCATTTGTGTTCAAATACGCGGGTCGCCGTCGGGCCGACCCATTTATCGTGCCGGACCAGGCCTCATACCCGGTCCGCTAAATGGACCGTGTCGGCTCGGACCCGTAACCGACCGTGCCGGACCGTGTTTGGACCGAGCTAAATTCGTGTCGTGTCATGGACCAAACGGGTGCCCACACTGTTTAGACATCTATAGACACAGGCGGGTGGCCAGACACGTGGGTTACTGACAGCACCCGTGCCCGCGGGGCCCGGCGGCGGCGCTACGGCCTGCTGTCCATATGTCTAAGCTCCTCGCTCCGGCCCGTCGCTGCGACCTGCGAGGCTGCGAGCCTTGCCGTTGCCGGTCGATGGACGCAGCTCCCGGGAAAAGGAAATATTAGGAGTGATCGGTCGCTAGCCGGCCACTTTTGCGGTTGGTGCTGCCGATGGTAGACAGTACTCAATTCGTTTCGTTTTAGTTGTCGCTGGTTAGTGCAAAATTGAACTATCCAGCGACAACTAAAAAGAAACGGATGGAGTACTTAGTACGTAAACGCTCATGGCCTTGGATATTCTGTAAATCTGTCCTCTGATGCGCGGCGCCCCCTCTTTTGTTAATTTATCCATCATTGCTTTTCCTCGTGGGAAATTCTCGTTTGTGTACAACCTATCATTAGTATTGTGTCGGGCACCTAATTGGATTTAATCCGACGACCTTTAATCTAACCCGCCACCAGCGCTTTGTCTACATTAATTTTTTTAGCCGACAGATCAATTAAAATCAAACGGCAGCTTACGTTTCTTTAGCCTTTAGTTCTATTGGGTTAGCTTCTTTTTCATGAATCGCCGGAGCAACGAAGCCACACGAATATAATTAGCAAGGTCCCGCTTGATGGATTTTTGGCCGGCACATTAGCTCCTCCATACAATCAGTGCCGTCGGATCTAGAATTTCACGGTAGGACATGCCATCTAAAATTTTCATTTATATAAAAGGATATATTGGAAGTCTTAATCTTCCAAATGTTAGAGGAAACCCTGGTCGACTACCTCAGATCTGGCTGGACCATACCAGCGCAGCCACCTACACCCCACGCGAGGTTGTTAGGTGTGTCCCCACCCATGCACCAGGTTAACCCTCATGTGCGTCAGTCAAACTCCCGGCACAACAACCAACCTACACTGGAACACAAGCCATAAATTATGTTTTTGTTGTTTTTTTGCGTAAATAGCGTAAATCATCCATAGAAATAGTGTAAATAGTTCACATAGATATCATAAAAATCCCGCTCGGCCATTGGACCATGTGCACATGCGCAAGTGCATGCATGCAGATCCTATTTTTATGGTTGATCATGGAAGTTTTCATTGCATGTAGTTAATTTGGATGACATTTTCGTTTCCTGGGCACGACCGACCGTTCCAGCCTCTACCACCTCCCCCACCGCGAGGAGGGCTTGGCGAGCCCAGAAAGCCTCAGCAGCAGGAAGGGGGAGGAGGCGGAGCATTCTCGCACATTGTCAGGGAGGTCAACGTCATCATCGGAGGACACAGAGCACAGGAGAACAGGAGGCAACAAAAGCTCAACGACCGACAGGTCTTGGCAGCAACCACTAGTGCCCGACTCCTTATCGGTGGTCGGAGCACACAATAACCTTCAGCCGAATGGATCAATGGTTCAACTTCGACCACCCCTGCAAGTACCTGCTCCTCATTGATCCAGTGATCCGAGAGAACCGGGTGAAGAAAGTACTAGTGGATGGGGGAAGTAGCATTAACGTTACCTTCCCTCGGACGCTCCTAGCCTTGGGGGTCGCACTTAAAGACCTCACCGAGTCAGATACTCCCTTCTTCGGTATCATGCCTACTGAAGGGGAGTACCCACTCGGGCACATCTACATGCCTGTCACCTTCGGGACTTCGGAGAACTACAGAACCGAGTTCCTGAGGTTCGAGGTGGCACGCTTCGACTGCGGATACAACACCATCATCGGCCGATCGGGACTGGCAAAGTTCATGGCCATTCCGCATTACTCGTACATGATATTGAAGATGCCGGGACCTCAAAGAATCATCATTGTGCGTGCTGACTTCCAAGGCGCTGCGGAGTGATTTCGGGGAGCCATCCAAGCAGCCCTCACTGCTGGGTCCCCGACGGCTCCCCTCGCACAGGCAGACACCAAGTCGGAGGAGGGTCTCACAATACCCACTAATGAAGCTCAAGCTGTGACCTCTATATGGCCGACTGAAGAGACTAAGAGGATCAACCTGGGATTCACTGATGAGCGCAAGACCGCCATCATCAGTTCCAGCCTTGATAACAAATAGGAAAGCGCGCTTGTCCGGTTCCTGCGAGATAACCGAGACGTATTCGCATGGCAACCTGTGGATATGTCGGGAGTCCCGAGAGAACTGACCGAGCACAAATTGAAGGTCTATCCTCAAGCAAGGCTGATTCGACAGAAGCTGCGTCATTTCACGCCTGATAAAAGAGAATCTATTCGCGCCGAGTTAGCCCACTTAGTGTTTACATGGTTCATTAGGGAAGTACTGCACCCCGAGTGGCTAGCGAATCCTGTTCTTGTACTCAAAAAGAATAAAGTGGATTGGTGCATGTGCGTCGACTATACTGATCTCAACAAGCATTGTCCGAAGGATCCCTTCGGGCTCCCTAGAATAGATCAGGTAGTTGACTCGACTACTGATTGTTCTATGCTCTTCTTCCTAGACTGCTTGTCGGGGATGAAAGGGAAATGTGCCCATGGGCCATTTCTAAGTATTTCGGTGATTGAGTGCCAACACAAGTTCTTAAATGTGAATTTATGCTCATGGATTGACAAAGTGCAAATCAAGAGTAAAGGTATGTTTCTAAGCCTTAGTAAATTGGTTATGTGTACTAATATACTTGTCTTAGTATTAGAAACAGAAAGAAGAAGAAAAGAAAAGAGGTGAAAAAGGCTTGGCTGTGTACAGCTAAGACTCAGCTCAGTCTGGCACACCGGACTGTCCGGTGGTGCACCGGACAGTGTCCGGTGCGCCAGGCTGACTCGGCAAGAAGTGGCTGCTCTCGGGAATTCGCCGACGGCGTACGGCTAAAATTCAACGGACTGTCCGGTGTGCACAGGACTGTCCGGTGAGCCAACGGTCGGCCGGGCCAACGGTCGGCCGTGGAATCGGCGCGCGACACATGTCCGATGCGCCAACGGCTCCCAGATCTGCAACGGTCGGCCGCGCCATTTTAGGAAGGAAATCGGGACCCGGACTGTCCGGTGCACCCGACGACAGAAGGCAAGATTGGCCTTCCAGATTTGCTCTCAACGGCTCCTAGCTGCCTTGGGGCTATAAAAGGGTCCCCTAGGCGCATGGAGGAGTACACCAAGCAACCTTAGAGCATTCTTGATCATCCACACTCAGTCTCTGCGCATTCGTTTGTCATTCTCAGTGATTCGAGCTCCGTTCTAGTGAGAACTTTGAGATAGTCTTTTGAGCTCGATTCTTGGTCGTGTGTGTGCGCATTTTGCTGTGGATTTGTGTGTGTTGCTTCTCTCCCTTACTTCGTACTTCTTTGTGAAATTCAATTGTAAGGGCGAGAGACTCCAAGTTGTGGAGATTCCTCGCAAACGGGAAAAGATCAAAGTAAAGAAGAACACCGTGGTATTCAAGTTGATCATTGGATCACTTGAGAGGAGTTGAGTGCAACTCTCGTCCGTTGGGACGCCACAACGTGGAGTAGGCAAGTTTTGTACTTGGCCGAACCACGGGATAACCACCGCGCCATCTCTGTGTTTGACTTCTTGTGGTTATTGTGTTTTGACTTCTCTCTAGCCACTTGGCAATTATTGTGCTAACGATTAACCAAGTTTTTGTGGCTTAAGTTTTCAAGTTTCCCAGGATCACCTATTCACCCCCCCTCTAGGTGCTCTCAATTGGTATCGGAGCCGTTCTCTTCAAGAAGGGACTAATCGCCCGAAGAGATGGATCCTAAGGGGAAGGGAATCGTGATCAACGACAAGGAGAAGGAGTCCTTCATCAACGAGCCAAAGGATGATAAGCCTACTGACTCGGGCTCGGGCCACAAGCGCAAAGATGGGAAGAAGAAGAAGACAAGGCGCATCAAGGAGATCGTCTACTACGACGATAGCGATGAGTCTACTTCTTCCCAAAAGGACGACTACAGGAAGACGGTCAATTCGAACTTCTCATTTGATTATTCTCGTATTCCACATAGTTCGAATTCTCATTTGCTTTCCATTCCTCTTGGCAAACCTCCACACTTCGATGGGGAGGACTACGGATTTTGGAGTCACAAAATGCGTAGTCACTTATTCTCACTCCATCCAAGCATATGGGAGATTGTAGAGAATGGAATGAAATTTGATAGCTCGGATAGCCCTATGCTTATAAATGAACAAATCCATAAAAATGCACAAGCTACTACTGTTCTATTAGCATCTTTGTGCAGGGAAGAGTACAATAAGGTGAGCGGCTTGGACAACGCCAAGCAGATATGGGACACCCTCAAGATCTCTCACGAGGGGAACGACATCACCATGCTCACTAAAATGGAGTTGGTGGAGGGCGAGCTTGGACGATTCGCAATGATAAGGGGAGAGGAGCCAACCCAAACCTACAATCGGCTCAAGACTCTTATCAACAAAATAAGGAGCTACGGAAGCACGCGATGGACGGACCACGACGTCGTCCGTCTAATGCTAAGGTCCTTTACCGTTCTTGATCCTCATCTCGTAAACAATATTCGTGAGAATCCTAGGTACATGATGATGACGCCCGAGGAGGTACTCGGAAAATTCGTAAGTGGGCGGATGATGATCAAGGAGGCGAGATATGTCGACGACGCTCTAAACGGTCCAATCAATGAGCCTCAACCTCTTGCTCTCAAGGCAACAAGAAGCAAGGAGATGCTACCTAGCAAGGTGGCACAAATTGAGGCGGCCGGACTTAATGATGAAGAGATGGCTCTCATCATCAAGAGATTCAAGACGACGCTAAAAGGCCGCAAGGGACAGCCAAGCAAGACCAAGACAAAGGGGAAGCGCTCATGCTTCAAATGTGGTAAGCTTGGTCATTTTATTGCTAACTGTCCCGACAATGATAGTGATCAGGATCAAGGGAACAAGAGGGAGAAGAAGAAGAACTATAAGAAGGCAAAGGGCGAGGCGCATCTAGGCAAGGAGTGGGACTCAGACTGCTCCTCTTCCGACTCCGACAATGAAGGACTCGCCGCCACCGCCTTCAACAAGTCATCCCTCTTCCCCAACGAGCATCACACATGCCTTATGGCAAGGGAAAAGAAGGTGAGTACTCGAGACCCCACTTATGCTTCTTCTAGTGATAATGAGTCTAGTGATGATGATGACATAGACTATTCATGCTTATTCAAGGGCTTAGATAGATCTAAGATAGATAAGATAAATGAACTCATTGATGCCTTAAATGATAAGAATAGGCTATTAGAGAAACAAGAGGATTTGTTGTATGAAGAACATGATAAATTTGTAGAGGCACAAAAATCCTATGCCTTAGAAGTTAAAAGAAATGAAATGCTTTCTTATGAACTGTCTACTTGTCATGAAACCATTTCTACTTTGCAAGGTGTTAACAATGATTTAAATGCAAAATTAGAAGTAGCAAATAAATCTAATTCTTGTGAAGAACACGTTATAATCTGCACTAGGTGTAAGGATTTTGATATTGATGCCTGTAGTGAACACCTAGTTTCAATTTCGAGATTGAATGATGAAGTAGCTAGTCTTAATGCCCAACTTAAGACTAGCAAAAGTGATTTCGATAAGCTAAAATTTGCTAGGGATGCCTACACGGTTGGTAGACACCCCTCAATTAAGGATGGACTTGGCTTCAAGAGGGAAGCCAAGAACTTAACAAGCCATAAGGCTCCCATCTCCGCCAAGGAGAAAGGGAAGGCCCCTATGGCAAGTAGTACTAAAAAGAATCATGCTTTTATGTACAATGATAGGAGACAAACTAGGAGTTATAATGCTTATGATGATTTTGATTCTCATGCCATGTTTACTTATGTGCATAGTAGGAATGTTGGTAGGAGAAATATCATTCATAATATGCCTAGGAGAAATGTTGTTAATATTCCTAGGAAAGTTAATGAACCTTCTACAATATATCATGCTTTGAATGCTTCCTTTGCAATTTGTAGAAAGGATAGAAAGGTGGTTGCTAGAAAGTTAGGGGCAAAATGCAAGGGAGACAAAACTTGCATTTGGGTCCCTAAGGATATTTGCACTAACCTTGTAGGACCCAACATGAGTTGGGTACCTAAGACCCAAGCCTAAATTTGCCTTGCAGGTTTATGCATCCGGGGGCTCAAGCTGGATTATCGACAGCGGATGCACAAACCATATGATGGGGGATAAGAAAATGTTCACCTCCTACGTCAAGAATAAGGATTCCCAAGATTCAATTATATTCGGTGATGGGAATCAAGGCAAGGTAAAAGGGTTAGGTAAAATTGCAATTTCTAATGAGCACTCTATCTCTAATGTGTTTTTAGTAGAGTCTCTTGGATATAATTTGCTATCGGTTAGTCAATTATGCAATATGGGATATAACTGTCTATTTACAAATGTAGATGTGTCGGTCTTTAGAAGAAGTGATGGTTCACTAGCTTTTAAGGGTGTATTAGACGGCAAACTTTATTTAGTTGATTTTGCAAAAGAAGAGGCCGGTCTAGATGCATGCTTAATAGCTAAGACTAGCATGGGCTGGCTGTGGCATCGCCGCTTAGCACATGTGGGGATGAAGAACCTTCACAAGCTTCTAAAGGGAGAACACGTGACAGGTTTGACTAACGTGCAATTCGAAAAAGATAGACCTTGTGCAGCTTGTCAAGCAGGTAAACAAGTGGGAGGAGCACATCACAGCAAGAATGTGATGACCACCTCAAGACCTCTGGAGCTGCTGCATATGGACCTCTTCGGACCCGTCGCCTATCTAAGCATAGGAGGAAGTAAGTATGGTTTAGTTATTGTTGATGACTTTTCCCGCTTCACTTGGGTGTTCTTTTTGTAGGATAAATCTGAAACCCAAGGGACCCTCAAGCGCTTCCTCAGGAGAGCTCAAAATGAGTTTGAGCTCAAGGTGAAGAAGATAAGGAGCGACAACGGGTCCGAATTCAAGAACCTTCAAGTGGAGGAGTTCCTTGAGGAAGAAGGAATCAAGCACGAGTTCTCCGCTCCCTACACACCACAACAAAATGGTGTGGTAGAAAGGAAGAACAGGACGCTCATCGATATGGCGAGGACAATGCTAGGAGAGTTCAAGACCCCCGAGTGCTTTTGGACGGAAGCCGTGAACACGGCTTGCCACGCCATCAACAGGGTCTACCTTCATCGCCTCCTCAAGAAGACGTCGTATGAGCTACTAACCGGTAACAAACCCAATGTATCTTACTTTCGTGTATTTGGGAGCAAGTGCTACATTCTAGTGAAGAAGGGTAGAAATTCTAAGTTTGCTCCCAAAGCTGTAGAAGGGTTTTTGTTAGGTTATGATTCAAATACAAAGGCGTATAGGGTCTTCAACAAATCATCAGGTTTGGTTGAAGTCTCTAGCGACGTTGTATTTGATGAGACTAATGGCTCTCCAAGAGAGCAAGTTGTTGATCTTGATGATGTAGATGAAGAAGATGTTCCAACGGCCGCTATACGAACCATGGCGATTGGAGAAGTGCGGCCACAGGAACAAGATGAACGAGATCAACCTTCTTCCTCAACAACGGTGCATCCCCCAACTCAAGACGATGAACAGGTTCATCAAAAGGAGGCGTGTGATCACGGGGGAGCACAAGATGATCACGTGATGGAGGAAGAAGCGCAACCGGCACCTCCAACCCAAGTTCGAGCGGTGATTCAAAGGGATCATCCCGTCGACCAAATTTTGGGTGACATTAGCAAGGGAGTAACTACTCGATCTCGATTAGTTATTTTTTGTGAGCATTACTCTTTTGTCTCTTCTATTGAGCCTTTCAGGGTAGAGGAGGCCTTGCTAGATCCGGATTGGATATTGGCCATGCAGGAGGAACTCAACAACTTCAAGCGCAATGAAGTTTGGACACTGGTGCCTCGTCCCAAGCAAAATGTTGTGGGAACCAAGTGGGTATTCCGCAACAAACAGGACGAGCACGGGGTGGTGACGAGGAACAAGGCTCGACTTGTGGCAAAAGGTTATGCCCAAGTCGCAGGTTTGGACTTTGAGGAGACATTTGCTCCTGTGGCTAGGCTAGAATCAATTCGTATCTTGCTAGCATATGCCGCTCACCATTCTTTCAGGTTGTACCAAATGGATGTGAAGAGCGCTTTCCTCAATGGGCCAATCAAGGAGGAGGTGTACGTGGAGCAACCCCCTGGCTTCGAGGATGAACGGTACCCTGACCACGTATGTAAGCTCTCTAAGGCGCTCTATGGACTTAAGCAAGCCCCAAGAGCATGGTATGAATGCCTTAGAGATTTCTTAATTGCTAATGCTTTCAAGGTTGGGAAAGCCGATCCAACTCTTTTTACTAAGACTTGTGATGGAGATTTGTTTGTGTGCCAAATTTATGTCGATGACATAATATTTGGCTCTACTAATAAAAAGTCTTGTGAAGAGTTTAGCAGGGTGATGACGCAGAAATTCGAGATGTCAATGATGGGCGAGTTGAACTACTTCCTTGGGTTCCAAGTGAAGCAACTCAAGGATGGCACCTTCATCTCCCAAACGAAATACACGCAAGACTTGCTAAAGCGGTTCGGGATGAAGGACGCCAAGCCCGCAAAGACTCCAATGGGAACCGACGGACACATCGACCTCAACAAAGGAGGTAAGTCCGTTGATCAAAAAGCATATCGATCAATGATAGGGTCATTACTTTACTTATGTGCTAGTAGATCGGATATTATGCTTAGCGTATGCATGTGTGCTAGATTTCAATCCGATCCTAAGGAGTGTCACTTAGTGGCAGTGAAGCGAATCCTTAGATATTTAGTTGCTACGCCCTGTTTCGGGATCTGGTATCCAAAAGGGTCTACCTTTGACTTAATCGGATATTCAGATTCCGACTATGCTGGATGTAAGGTCGATAGGAAGAGTACATCGGGGACGTGCCAATTCCTAGGAAGGTCCCTGGTGTCGTGGAACTCTAAGAAACAAACTTCTGTTGCCCTATCCACCGCTGAGGCCGAGTATGTTGCCGCAGGACAGTGTTGCGCGCAACTACTTTGGATGAGGCAAACCCTCCGGGACTTTGGCTACAATCTGAGCAAAGTCCCACTCCTATGTGATAATGAGAGTGCCATCCGCATGGCGGAAAATCCTGTTGAGCACAGCCGCACAAAGCACATAGACATCCGGCATCACTTTTTGAGAGACCACCAGCAAAAGGGAGATATCGAAGTGTTTCATGTTAGCACCGAGAACCAGCTAGCCGATATCTTTACCAAACCTCTAGATGAGAAGACCTTTTGCAGGCTGCGTAGTGAGCTAAATGTCTTAGATTCGCGAAACTTGGATTGAATTGTAGCATACATGTGTTTATGCCTTTGATCATGTTCATTCTGCATTTTGTTGCTTATTGTGGTGCTCAAGTTGTACAAACATTCCCTGGATCTCACAAGTCCTTGTGTAAGTGAAGCACATATTTTGGGGGAGTTGTGTTACAACTTGACCCCTTGAGACTAACCATATGCTTGAGTTTGCTTGATTTAGTCTCGAAGGAGAATTGAAAGGGAAAAGGTGGACTTGGACCATGAAAGACTTCCACTGCACTCCGATGAGAGGGTAACTTATTCCAAGTTCATCTCATGAACTCTTATTGCTATTTGCTCTTCGTTGAAGATTTTGGTGAGGCAATGGGGTTCTGGGGCCAAGATTAATCCCGTTTTGGTGCTTGATGCCAAAGGGGGAGAAAATAAAGGCCAAAGCAATAAATGGATCAGCTATCACTTGAGAAATTTTGAAAATAGTAAAATAGAGCTTTTTGTTTTGTCAAAACTCTTGCATTGTCTCTTTTGTCAAAAGTTGGCCTCTTGTGGGGAGAAGTGTTGATTATGGGAAATAGGGGGAGTTTTTGAAATCTTTGATCAATCTCTTTTGAAATGACTCTCTTTATGCTTCAACATGTGTGTTTGACTTAGAGATAGAGATTTGAGTTTGATTTGCAAAAACAAACCAAGTGGTGGCAAAGGATGATCCATATATGCCAAAATTGAATCAAAATGAATTTGAGTTTTATTTGAAGTGATTTTGCACTTGTTCTAGTTGCTTTATGTTGTGTTGGCATAAATCACCAAAAAGGGGGAGATTGAAAGGGAAATGTGCCCATGGGCCATTTCTAAGTATTTCGGTGATTGAGTGCCAACACAAGTGCTTAAATGTGAATTTATGCTCATGGATTGACAAAGTGCAAATCAAGAGTAAAGGTATGTTTCTAAGCCTTAGTAAATTGGTTATGTGTACTAATATACTTGTATTAGTATTAGAAACAGAAAGAAGAAGAAAAGAAAAGAGGTGAAAAAGGCTTGGCTGTGTACAGCTAAGACTCAGCTCAGTCTGGCACACCGGACTGTCCGGTGGTGCACCGGACAGTGTCCGGTGCGCCAGGCTGACTCGGCGAGAAGTGGCTGCTCTCGGGAATTCGCCGACGGCGTACGACTAAAATTCAACGGACTGTCCGGTGTGCACCAGACTGTCCGGTGAGCCAACGGTCGGCCGGGCCAACGGTCGGCCGCGGAATCGGCGCGCGACACATGTCCGGTGCGCCAACGGCTCCCAGATCTGCAACGGTCGGCCGCGCCATTTTAGGAAGGAAATCGGGCACCGGACAGTGTCCGGTGTGCACCGGACTGTCCGGTGCACCCGATGACAGAAGGCAAGATTGGCCTTCCAGATTTGCTCTCAACGGCTCCCAGCTGCCTTGGGGCTATAAAAGGGTCCCCTAGGCGCATGGAGGAGTACACCAAGCAACCTTAGAGCATTCTTGATCATCCACACTCAGTCTATGCGCATTCGTTTGTCATTCTCAGTGATTCGAGCTCCGTTCTAGTGAGAACTTTGAGATAGTCTTTTGAGCTCGATTCTTGGTCGTGTGTGTGCGCATTTTGCTGTGGATTTGTGTGTGTTGCTTCTCTCCCTTACTCCGTACTTCTTTGTGAAATTCAATTGTAAGAGCGAGAGACTCCAAGTTGTGGAGATTCCTCGCAAACGGGAAAAGATCAAAGTAAAGAAGAACACCGTGGTATTCAAGTTGATCATTGGATCACTTGAGAGGAGTTGAGTGCAACTCTCGTCCGTTGGGACGCCACAACGTGGAGTAGGCAAGTTTTGTACTTGGCCGAACCACGGGATAACCACCGCGCCATCTCTGTGTTTGACTTCTTGTGGTTATTGTGTTTTGACTTCTCTCTAGCCACTTGGCAATTATTGTGCTAACGATTAACCAAGTTTTTGTGGCTTAAGTTTTCAAGTTTCACAGGATCACCTATTCACCCCCCCTCTAGGTGCTCTCAGGGGACCATAATTAGGGGTTCCCTCAAGGCTCCTAATTCTCAGCTGGTAACCCCCATCAGCATAAAGCTGCAAAGGCCTGATGGGTGCGACTAAGTCAGGGATCAGTCCATTCGAGCGACTCGATCACGCCTCGCCCGAGCCTAGCCTCGGACAAGGGCAGCCGACCCCGGAGGATTTCCATCTCGCCCGAGGCCCCCCTCCAACGGCGAACATATTTCCGGCTCGCCCGAGGCCCTGCCTTCGCTAAGAAGCAACCCTGACCAAATCGCCGCACCAACCGACCAAATCGCAGGAGCATTTAATGCAAAGGTGGCCTGACACCTTTATCCTGACACACGCCCCCCAGCCGGCAGAGCCGAAGTGACCGCTGTCACTTCACCGCTCCACTGACCGACCTGACAGAAGGACAGCGCCGCCTGCGCCACTCCGACTGCGGTGCCACTTGATAGAGTGAAACTGACAGGCAGTCAGGCCCTGCCGAAGGCATCATAGGAAGCTCCGTTTCGCCCGACCCAGGGCACGGACTCGGGCTAAGTCCCAGAAGACGGCGAACTCCGCTCCGCCCGACCCAGGGCTCGGACTCGGGCTAAGTCCTGGAAGACGGCGAACTCCGCTCCGCCCGACCCAGGGCTCGGACTCGAGCTAAGTCCCGGAAGACGGCGAACTCCGCTCCGCCCGACCCAGGGCTCGAACTCGGGCTCAGCCCCAGAAAACGACGAACTCCGCTCCGCCCGACCTAGGGCTCGGACTCGGGCTCAGCCCCAGAAGACGACAAACTCCGCTCCGCCCGACCCAGGGCTCGGACTCAGGCTCAGCCCCAGAAGACGACGAACTCCGCTTCGTCCGACCCCAGGGCTCGGACTCCGCCCTGGCCTCAGCCGGCGGTCTCCGCCTCGCCCGACCCAGGGGCTCGGACTCGACCTCGGCTTCGGAGGAGCTTCCACATCGCCCAACCTAGGGCGCAGACCAGCCACGTCAACAGGAGGCGCCATCATCGCCCTACCCCGAGCTGACTCGGGCCGCGGGAAACAAGACCGGTGTCCCATCTGGCTCGCTCCGCCAGATAGGCAATGATGGTGCCCCGCATACTCTGTGACGGCGGCGGCTCTCATCCCCCTTACGGAAGCAAGAGGACGTCAGCAAGGACTCAACCGCTCCGACAGCTGTCCCTCCGCTAGGCTCCATCGCTCCTCCGACGGCCACGACATCACACCAGCTGGGTGCCAAAATCTCTCCGGCTGCCACATCGGCATGTACTTAGGGCGCTAGCTCTCCTCTGCTAGACACGTAGCGCTCTGCTACACCCCCCATTGTACACCTGGATCCTCTCCGTACGCCTATAAAAGGAAGGACCAGGGCCCTCTTAGAGAAGGTTGGCCGCACGGGGACGAGGACGAGACAGGCGCTCGCTTGGGGCCGCTCGCTCCCTCTCCCGCGTGGACGCTTGTAACCCCCTACTGCAAGCGCACCCGACCTGGGCGCGGGACGAACACGAAGCCCGCGAGATTCCCACCTCTCTCACGCCGGTCTCCGGCCGCCTCGCTCTCCCCCTTCGCGCTCGCCCTCGCGCTCGACCCATCTGGGCTGGGGCACGCGGCGACATTCACTCGTCGGCCCAGGGACCCCCCGGTCTCGAAACGCCGACAGTTGGCGCGCCAGGTAGAGGCCTGCTGCGTGTTGACGAACAGCTTCCCGTCAAGCTCCAGATGGGCAGTCCCCAGCAACCTCTCCAACCCGGGATGGTGCTCCGTTTCGGGGGTCTTGAGTTCATGTCCCTCGACGGCAGCTACGACATGATACTCCTTCCACCGCCGCGCGACAACGACAATGGCGGCCGACAACCCGCCCGCCGGCGGCGGAATCGACGACGTCTTCCCTGCGTGGTGGAAGAACAACCTTCGAGCTCATCCTGCCCTTTCCCCCGCCGACGGAGGGGAAGGCAGGGCGACCAAGGCCAAGCAGGAGGCAGCGCCTCGTTGGCTGTCGAGCGAGCCAACAGCACCGGCACCCCAACGAGGGGCGCACCGGGTATCGACTTCGCGGCTGAGACGAAGACGAGCGCCATCTCCCCGCGACACGCCAATCCCGAACAAGCGGACGACGCCAGCGCGCTCGCGGAGAGCTTGCTGGACGTCACCCTCGTACCTGAGACGACGGTGCTGCCAGTCCCCGACGTGACTTTATCACCGCTCGTCGACCAAGAGGTACCGACCGATTCCCATCCCACGTCATTCGGATTCAGCCTCAACCCGCCTAGCGACCTTGCTTTGGTGGGCGCTCTCGTAGAGGCGAGTCCAAACCCTCTGGGGTTTCGCATGCGGTCGCCTTGGGACCGGCTGACGGATGTCTCGACCTACGGGCCCTCTGGGTCTGAGGAAGACGACGAGCCCAGCATCTGTTGGGATTTCTCTGGACTTGGCAACCCCAGTGCCATGCGGGACTTCATGACCGCATGTGACTACTGCCTCTCCGACTATTCCGACGGTAGCCGCAGCCTCGGCGACGAGGAATGCGGCCCAAGCCGCGAATGTTTCCACGTCGATCTAGGGGGTCCCTCCGAAGGCAATCATCTCGGCATGCCGGAGGACGGTGATCTCCCTAGGCCAGTGCCCCGCGTTGACATCCCACGGGAGCTAGCTGTGGTCCCCGTTCAGGCGGGGGGCCATGACCCACAGCTCGGGCAAATCCGCGGGGTGCAGGCCAGGTTCGACGAGGGAGCAGGGGCGCTTGAGCCGATCCGCCGGGACGTCGGGCAGGCATGGGCGGGCCAACCCCCGGCCGGAGAAATACGTCATCTGCCCTAGGGTTTCCAGCACCGCGTCACCGACGACGTCAGGGTCAGGCCGCCACCCGCATCTAGTGGCGTCGGCCAGAACCTGGCTGCTGCAGCGATGCTTCTCCGCGCGATGCCGGAGCCATCAACCACCGAGGGCCGGCGAATCCAGGGGGAGCTCAAGAATCTCCTGGAAGGCGCCGCGGTCCGACGGGCCGAGAGCTCTACCTCCCGAAGGCAGGGATACCCCTCGGAACCTCACGCCGCGACTTCCCGATTCATGTGGGAAGCCTCGGTCTACACCGGGCGCACGCGCAACACCACGCATGCGGCCCCGGGCCGCCTCGGCAACGAGCACCATCACCGCGACCATCGGGCCCACCTCGACGAGAGGGTGCGCCGAGGCTACCACCCCAGGCGTGGGGGACGCTACGACAGCGGGGAGGATCGGAGTCCCTCGCCCGAACCGCCCGGTCCGCAGGCCTTCAGCCGGACCATCCGACGGGCACCGTCCCCGACCCAGTTTCGACCCCCGACTACTATCATAAAGTACTCGGGGGAGACGAGACCGGAACTGTGGCTCGCGGACTACCGTCTGGCCTGCCAACTGGGTGGAACGGACGATGACAACCTCATCATCCGCAACCTCCCCCTGTTCCTCTCAGACACCGCTCGCGCCTGGTTGGAGCACCTGTCTCCGGGGCAGATCTCCAACTGGGACGACCTAGTCCAAGCCTTCGCCGGCAATTTCCAGGGCACGTACGTGCGCCCCGGGAATTCCTGGGATCTCCGAAGCTGCCGGCAGCAGCCGGGAGAGTCCCTCCGGGACTACATCCGGCGATTCTCGAAGCAGCGCACCGAGCTGCCCAACATCACCGACTCGGATGTCATCGGCGCGTTCCTCGCCGGCACCACCTGCCGCGACTTGGTGAGCAAGTTGGGTCGCAAGACCCCCACCAGGGCGAGCGAGCTGATGGACATCGCCACCAAGTTCGCCTCCGACCAGGAGGCGGTCGAGGCTATCTTCCGAAAGGACAAGCAGCCCCAGGGCCGCCCACCGAAAGATGCTCCCGAGGCGTCGACTCAGCGCGGTGCCAAGAAGAAAGGCAAGAAGAAGTCGCAAGCGAAACGCGACGCCGCCGACGCGGACCTTGTCGCCGCCGCCGAGTACAAGAACCCTCGGAAACCCCCCGGAGGTGCCAACCTCTTCGACAAGATGCTCAAGGAGCCATGCCCCTATCACCAGGGGCCCGTCAAGCATACCCTTGAGGAGTGCGTCATGCTTCGGCGCCACTTCCACAGGGCCGGGCCACCCGTGGAGGGTGGCTGGGCCCGCGACGATGACAAGAAGGAAGATCACCAAGCAGGAGAGTTCCCCGAGGTCCGCGACTGCTTCATGATCTACGGTGGACAAGCGGCGAATGCCTCGGCTCGGCACCGCAAGCAAGAGCGTCGGGAGGTCTGCTCGGTGAAGGTGGCGGCGCCAGTCTACCTAGACTGGTCCGACAAGCCCATCACCTTCGACCAAGCTGACCACCCCGACCACGTGCCGAGCCCGGGGAAATACCCGCTCGTCGTCGACCCCGTCATCGGCGACGTCAAGCTCAATCCCGAGAAGTGTGTCTTCGGGGTGCCCCGAGGCATGCTCTTGGGGTTCATCGTCTCCGAGCGGGGCATCGAAGCCAACCCGGAGAAGATCGCAGCCATCACCAGCATGGGGCCCATCAAGGACTTAAAGGGCGTACAGAGGGTCATGGGATGTCTCGCGGCTCTGAGCCGTTTCATCTCACGCCTCGGCGAAAGAGGTCTACCTCTGTACCGCCTCTTAAGGAAGGCCGAGTGCTTCACTTGGACCCCCGAGGCCGAGGAAGCTCTCGGGAACTTGAAGGCGCTCCTCACAAAGGCGCCTATCTTGGTGCCTCCAGCTGCCGGAGAAGCCCTCTTGGTCTACGTCGCCGCGACCACTCAGGTGGTTAGCGCCGCGATTGTGGTCGAGAGGCAAGAAGAGGGGCATACATTGCCCGTTCAGAGGCCAGTCTACTTCGTCAGCGAGGTACTATCCGAAACCAAGGTCCGCTACCCACAAGTTCAGAAGTTGCTGTATGCAGTGATCCTGACACGACGAAAGTTGCGACACTACTTCGAGTCTCATCCGGTAACTGTGGTGTCATCCTTCCCCCTAGGGGAGATCATCCAGTGCCGAGAGGCCTCGGGTAGGATTGCAAAGTGGGCGGTGGAAATCATGGGCGAGACAATCTCGTTCGCCCCTCGGAAGGCCATCAAGTCCTAGGTCTTGGCGGACTTCGTAGCCGAATGGGTCGACACCCAACTACCGACGGCTCCGATCCAACCGAAGCTCTGGACCATGTTTTTCGACGGGTCATTGATGAAGACGGGAGCCGGCGCAGGCCTACTCTTCATCTCGCCCCTCGGGAAACACCTACGCTATGTGCTACGCCTCCATTTCCCGGCGTCCAACAATGTGGCTGAGTATGAGGCTCTGGTCAACGGGTTGCGGATCGCCATCGAGCTAGGGGTCCGGCGCCTCGACGCCCGCGGTGACTCGCAGCTCGTCATCAACCAAGTCATGAAGAACTCCCACTGCCGCGACCCGAAGATGGAGGCCTACTGCGATGAGGTTCGGCGCTTGGAGGACAAGTTCTACGGGCTCGAGCTCAACCACATCGCTCGGTGCTACAACGAGACTGCGGATGAACTGACTAAGATAGCCTCGGGGCGAACAACGGTTCCCCCGGACGTCTTCTCCCGGGATCTGCACCAACCTTCCGTCAAGATCGACGACACGCCCGAGCCTGAGGCGCCCTCGGCCCCGCCCGAGGTACCCTCGGCACAGCTCGAGGCACCCTCAGCTCGGCCCGAGGCACCCTCGGTTCAGCTCGAGGTACCCTCGGCCCCCGAGGGTGAGGCGCTGCGCGTCGAGGGGGAGCGAAGCGGGGCCACGCCTGATCGAAACTGGCAGGCCCCGTACCTGCAATATCTCCAACAAGGAGTGCTACCCCTCGACCGAGCCGAGGCTCGGCGGGTGGCGCGGCGCGCCAAGTCGTTCGTCTTGCTGGGCGATGAGAAGGAGCTCTACCACCGCAGCCCCTCAGGCATCCTCCAGCGATGCATCTCCGTCCCCGAGGGTCAGGAACTCCTGCGAGAGATACACTCGGGGGCTTGCGGCCATCACGCAGCGCCTCGAGCCCTTGTTGGGAATGCTTTCCGACAAGGCTTCTACTGGCCGACGGTGGTGGCCGACGCCACTAGAATTGTCCGCACCTACGAAGGGTGTCAATTCTATGCGAAGCAGACCCACCTGCCCGCTCAGGCTCTGCAGACGATACCCATCACCTGGCCCTTTGCTGTCTGGGGTCTGGACCTCGTCGGCCCCTTGCAGAAGGCGCCCGGGGGCTACACGCACCTACTGGTCACCATCGACAAATTCTCCAAGTGGATCGAGGTCCGACCTCTAAACAGCATCAGGTCCGAGCAGGCGGTGGCGTTCTTCACCAACATCATACATCGCTTCGGGGTCCCGAACTCCATCATCACCGACAACGGCACCCAGTTCACCAGCAGAAAGTTCTTGGACTTCTGCGAGGATCACCACATCCGGGTGGACTGGGCCGCCGTGGCTCATCCCATGTCAAATGGGCAAGTAGAGCGTGCCAACGGCATGATTCTACAAGGGCTCAAGCCTCGGATTTACAACGACCTCAACAAGTTCGGCAAGCGATGGATGAAGGAACTCCCCTCGGTGGTCTGGAGCCTGAGGACAATGCCGAGCCGAGCCACGGGTTTCACGCCGTTCTTCCTAGTCTACGGGGCCGAGGCTGTCTTGCCCACAGACCTGGAATACGGCTCCCCGAGGACGAGGGCCTACAGCAATCAAAGCAACCAAGCTAGCCGAGAAGACTCGCTGGACCAGCTGGAAGAGGCTCGGGACAAGGCCTTACTACACTCGGCGCGGTACCAGCAGTCCCTGCGACGCTACCACGCCCGAGGGGTCCGGTCCCGAGACCTCCAGGTGGGCGACCTGGTGCTTCGGCTGCGACAAGACGTCTGAGGGAGGCACAAGCTCACGCCCCCCTGGGAGGGACCATTCGTCATCGCCAAGGTTCTGAAGCCCGGAACGTACAAGCTGGCCAACAGTCAAGGCGAGGTCTACGACAACGCTTGGAACATCCAACAGCTACGTCGCTTCTACCCTTAAGATGTTTTCAAGTTGTTCATATACCTCGCACCCACGCAAAGTTTAGTCATCAAGGAAGGGTCGGCCTCGCCTTGGCAAAGCCCGACCCTCCCTCGGGGGCTAAAAGGGGGGGAACCCCCTCTGCGTTGAAATTTTCCTCGAAAAAAAGATCTCTTCTGCCAGAATACCTTTCGTGCTTTTTGACTACTTCGAAAAGTGGATCCTGAAAACGACGGAGTACACGTAAGCAGCCAAGGCTGACCGAGCCGAGGGACTCCTACGCCTCCGGGATACGGATACCTCACTCATCACCTTCTGCGATAAGTAACTCACGTTCGGATAAGTGATTCCGTGGACCGAACAAGTCTTCACGTTCGGAAGTTCTTCTGCCGAAGCGATCCTTCGAGCCTTCCTGACTGAGTCGGTGACAGAGCCTCATGGACGGGTAAAAGTGCGCGTAAGCGGCAAGGCCGACCGAGCCGAGGGACTCCTACGCCTCCGGGATACGGATACCTCACTCATCACCTTCCGCGAGAAGCAACTCTCGCTCGCACAAACATCCCTGTTGCCGACAAAAAAGTCCAGATACTCGAAACAAGAGGAAAAGAGACGCAGCTTTACAGCGCAGCGAGGGTGTGTGTTCTGGCCTCGGCGGCCGCAGGAGGCACACGCTACAAGACAATCTGATCCTGCAGGCTCGGGTCTTGACGCTGGAAGGGGGCAGCAGCACCCTCGGCCTCGACGACACCTTCGGCGAGGTCCGACCTAGGCTCGGACGGCGATGCGGTCCAAGGATCCCCGCTCTAAAGGACGACGTCATCGCCACGCCCGGGCAATCGCAGCCAGGGTCTTCTCCGGGGATTCGGCCCGAGCAGGCGGCTCGGCCGGTCACCCCGGGGCCTCGGCCAACCGCCTTCCAAGGGCGCCAGCCCGACCCGAGGCCTCGGCTGGTCAGCTCCGGCGTCGGTCCCGCTAACGGACGACCCGGCTGGGCTCCGGCCAACCAGGTTTCCTTTTCGAGCCAACTCTGCCCCTGCTCATGCTGATATCGCTGCCCCTGGCCTCGGCTCATCGAAGAGCGGCCAAGGGGTCCCTTTAACTAAGCTAGAGAAGCCTCAGACAACAAGGCCGACCGAGCCGAGGGACTCCTACGCCTCCGGGATACGGATACCTCACTCGTCACCTTGACACGGGGCGACTCACGCTTGGTGAAGCGATTCAGACAACCAACAGGCGAGTCTTAGTGCTCGAAAATGAGGAAAAAACACGGCTCCGTGCCAAAATTACATACATGTTCAGGCCTCGACAGCCGCAATGAACAAAAACACTAGCATTCAAAGTGCCATTACAAACGGAACTCCGGTTCCACCTCCGCAGGTACGAACAACCCCACTCGACGGGGGAGGGCCTGCGGAGCGACAGAAGACTGACGGGCGGCTCGCCGCCGCCCGCTCCGACAGCAACAACAACGACCCCCGCTCCGGGTGGCCGAACCGCAGCAGCGCAGGCCTCAGGGTGGGTGCTGCTGCAATCTTGCCCTCGCCCACACCGATGCTCGAGGGGCGAGGACAAGTACAAAGAGCCGGAGGCCCGAAGCGCGGATGGTGGCGGTGATCCCGACGGCGACAGGGACTTCTCGAGCCGCCTCCACCTCGGCACCGACGACAGGGGCCATCAGCCCTCCGGCAGATCCCCACTCAAATCCTCCCGGACGAGCGGGGCACCAACCTCCGCGCGGAGGCGCCATACCGGTGCAAAGGCAGGACCGCCCAGAACACGAACGCCGCCCTAGCGTCGCACGACGTCTTGGGCGGTCCTCCCGTGCACACGGCGCGGCAGCCGCCTTCCGGCAGGAGGGGCCACCGGGAGCCAAGCCGACGAGCTCGACACGCTGGGGCTGACGACGCCCGCCGTCGGCCAGCCCCGCGTTGTCGAAGTCCGACCCGCCCGCAGGGCCGGCGAGCGCCCTCTCCCTCAAACGCCGCAGGAGAGGGTAACCCACGAACCCGCGCGGGAGGTAGAGCTCCGGCTCAGCCCGGCCTCCACCCCAGCAAGGATGATGAACATCCTTGAAGCTGAGGGTGGGACCAAAATCGCAGCCCGGCTTGCTTCTCCCCACCCAGGGGCTGGTGGTCGCCGTCTTGGGTGACCGCCGACGGGGGGGGGGGGGGGTACAGCCGGGCTGGCTGATGAAAATCCTTGAAGCCGAACGATGGCTGAAAGGTACCAACTCCCGCGGAGTTGCGTTCCTCCAACGATGAGGCGGAAACACGACGGGTATCCCCCATCCCGGGGCTTGGAAGGTGGAAAGACACGATGCATAAGGGAGCGCGAAGACATGGTCGCCTTCCAAGGGGGTCACCCTCCTTTTAAAGGCGACTATCCCTACTTGCGTCCCCAGCCATCACGGGCTGAGTCTTCTCCAACACGCTCCAAGGCCCTCCCCTGCGGCGCGGGGGCTGGGTCCCACATGTCATGCAAGCCGGCTCAGAGCAGAAGAAGCCAAACCGCCGTGCGCGGTGCGCACAACCGCCCAGTGGTTACAAGTGACCCTCCACTTTTACCCAGACCAATGGGCGAAAGGGGCGGGCAGCCATGCAGGCGGCATGCAACCGCGCCAAGTGGGCGCACTTCTCCGACTCCCAACACGCCCAACATGGAGGCCCAGGCCCACGTGTCATGCAACCGGCGCGTCGAATGCTTCGTGCATGCAACTGCACCGCCACTTGCGCCACCACCGCGCCTCCTCGGTTGCGGAACCAATACCGCGACTCGAGGCGACCCAGCGCGCGACCCAGCAGCGCCAGCCTGGCGCGGCGGTCAGTGCGGCCAAAAATGGGCCGGCAGTAATGACGGTGGCAGGCGGGCAGGAGCAGCGGTCACGTCGTCAGCCAAGCTCATGTCCCAACCGGGGGCAGCGAGAGAACCCTCTCTCACGGCGTGAAGACAACGCGCCCGTGTTCCGTCCCTCGAACAGCTCGCGCACGCGCAACGGCCGCCCCGCCAACCATACGCCCCGTCGCATTAACTCCACGGCGGGACAGGCGGCGCCTCTGGCAGGAGAAGCAGGCGACGGTTCGCCTTCGCCGTAATAACCGCGCCAAAAAAGGTACGCCGCGTCGTTCGATTTCGTATCCTTTTCCTTTTTTCCTCTTTCTCTCTCTTGCAACAGGGACCGGGAAAGGGGGATACCCCGAAAAGGATCCTTCCCTGTGAAGGAACCAGGCTCCGAGCCACCCTACTGATCAGAGGTTCGAAGGCTGGCCCCCCGGAAGGGTTCGACAGCCGCCTCAGATCGCGTGGGCCCTACACCCACTACTGGTCAGAGGTTCGAAGGTCGGCCCCTCGGAAGGGTTCCACGGCCGCCTCAGGCTACTCGGGCTCCGCGCCCATTACTGATCAGGGGTTCGAAGGCTGGCCCCCGAAGGGTTCACAGCCGCCTCAGACACCGAGCGAGGGATGACTATGGGTACGTTCGATACATAACCAAGGCTCGGGCTGCGCTCCCGAGGTACCCTAGGACATTTCCGAGACCAGCGGGAGCGATCTTGTAACGGAATCCCATCAGAGGGAGGCATCGAGCCCTCGGACCCCGTCGCCAGGGGACCGGATCCGACAGATCACCCGCAGGTACTTTTGGGCGTGCCACTGGGCCCCTAGCCGACCCCTAACGAACGGGGCACGGACGTCCACTCGCATTACCCGCTTGCAGCTCACCGGAGACACCATGTTTGGCGCCCATCGAGGGCAACATGGCGCTTTCCCCCCTCCTCCTTGCGGAAAGGCGACACAGGGGCGTATGTAAAAAAGCTGAGTCTGTCCCTGATCGCCCTCTCGCCCTGTGCAGAGGCTCGGGGGCTGCTCTCGCAAACCCGGCTCCGGCCGAACCGTTGACAGCGTCAACATACCAGCCCGAGAACTTGGGACCCGACCGTACACCCGGGCTACGGCCAGCTCGCATGAGGGAACAACCAGACCAGCCGAAGCATTACGCAAGGCATTAAGACCTCGAAGGAGTAAAACCACTCCTCCGAGGCCTCGGGGGCTACACCCGGCGGGTGCGCTCGCGCGCACCCACCGGAACAAAATGCAACCGAGAAAGGCTGGTCCCCTTGCAAAAAAGTGCGACGAAAGCCTCCAAGCGAGTGCTAACACTCCCTTCGAGGCTCGGGGGCTACTGTCGGGGACCATAATTAGGGGTACCCTCAAGGCTCCTAATTCTCAGCTGGTAACCCCCATCAGCATAAAGCTGCAAAGGCCTGATGGGTGCGACTAAGTCAGGGATCAGTCCATTCGAGCGACTCGATCACGCCTCGCCCGAGCCTAGCCTCGGACAAGGGCAGCCGACCCCGGAGGATTTCCGTCTCGCCCGAGGCCCCCCTCCAACGGCGAACATATTTCCGGCTCGCCCGAGGCCCTGCCTTCGCTAAGAAGCAACCCTGACCAAATCGCCGCACCAACCGACCAAATCGCAGGAGCATTTAATGCAAAGGTGGCCTGACACCTTTATCCTGACACACGCCCCCCAGCCGGCAGAGCCGAAGTGACCGCCGTCACTTCGCCGCTCCATTGACCGACCTGACAGAAGGACAGCACCGCCTGCGCCACTCCGCCTGCGGTGCCACTTGACAGAGTGAAACTGACAGGCAGTCAGGCCCTGCCGAAGGCATCATAGGAAGCTCCGCTTCGCCCGACCCAGGGCTCGGACTCGGGCTAAGTCCCAGAAGACGGCGAACTCCGCTCCACCCGACCCAGGGCTCGTACTCGGGCTAAGTCCCGGAAGACGGCGAACTCCGCTCCGCCCGACCCAGGGCTCGGACTCGGGCTAAGTCCCGGAAGACGGCGAACTCCGCTCCGCCCGACCCAGGGCTCGGACTCGGGCTAAGTCCCGGAAGACGGCGAACTCCGCTCCGCCCGACCCAGGGCTCGGACTCGGGCTCAGCCCCAGAAGACGACGAACTCCGCTCCGCCCGACCCAGGGCTCAGACTCGGGCTCAGCCCCAGAAGACGACGAACTCCGCTCCGCCCGACCTAGGGCTCGGACTCAGGCTCCACCCCAGAAGACGACGAACTCCGCTTCGCCCGACCCCAGGGCTCGGACTCCACCCTGGCCTTAGCCGGCGGTCTCCGCCTCGCCCGACTCAGGGGCTCGGACTCGACCTCGGCTTCGGAGGAGCTTCCACATCGCCCAACCTAGGGCGCAGACCAGCCACGTCAACAGGAGGTGCCATCATCGCCCTACCCCGAGCTGACTCGGGCCGCGGGAAACAAGACCGGTGTCCCATCTGGCTCGCTCCGCCAGATAGGCAATGATGGCGCCCCACATACTCTGTGACGACGGCGGCTCTCATCCCCCTTACGGAAGCAAGAGGACGTCAGCAAGGACTCAACCGCTCCGACATATGTCCCTCCGCCAGGCTCCATCGCTCCTCCGACGGCCACGACATCACACCAGCTGGGTGCCAAAATCTCTCCGGCTGCCACATCGGCATGTACTTAGGGCGCTAGCTCTCCTCCGCTAGACACGTAGCGCTCTGCTACACCCCCCATTGTACACCTGGATCCTCTCCTTACGCCTATAAAAGGAAGGACCAGGGCCCTCTTAGAGAAGGTTGGCCGCGCGGGGACGAGGACGAGACAGGCGCTCGCTTGGGGCCGCTCGCTCCCTCTCCCGCGTGGACGCTTGTAACCCCCTACTGCAAGCGCACCCGACCTGGGCGCAGGACGAACACGAAGGCCGCGGGATTCCCACCTCTCTCACGCCGGTCTCCGGCCGCCTCGCTCTCCCCCCTTCGCGCTCGCCCTCGCGCTCGACCCATCTGGGCTGGGGCACGCGGCGACATTCACTCGTCGGCCCAGGGACCCCCCGATCTCGAAACGCCGACACTGCTATTCTGGATACCATCAGATCAGCCTGGCAAAACAAGATGAGGAGAAGACTGCTTTCATTACCCCGTTTGGAGCTTTCTGCTATACCTCCATGTCATTCGGCCTCAAGAACGCTGGAGCGACTTACTGAAAGGGAATTAGGGTTAACCTTTTCCCACAATTAAATTTGGTGGTTGAATGCCCAACACAAATATATAGACTAACTAGTTTGCTCTAGAATACATGTTCAACAAGTGCATAAAGGTTCAACACAAACCAATAAATATTCAAGTTAGTGATCAAATTCAAAGGAGCAAAAGAAACCAAGTGTGTTGTGGTCTGGTGCACCGGATTGTCCGGTGTGCCACCAGACAGTGTCCGGTGCAGCAGGACCGTATAGAGTCCAACCAGCCACTCTCGGGTTTCCACAGGCGCGCTCCGCTATAATTCACCGGACTGTCCGGTGTGCCAGCGGAGCAACGACTAACTCGCGCAACGGTTGACTGCAAAAGCCGCTGACAGAGGAATATTGCGCGTAGAGTCAGAGCCGCAGAGTCAGAGGCACACCGGACAGTGTCCGGTGTGACACCGAACTGTCCGGTGCCACTAGAAGACAACGACGCCAACGATCGACTGCTCCTGAACCCTAATGGTTGGGTGACGTGGCGGCGCATCGGACAGTGAATAGGACCTATCCGGTGGCGCACCAGACTGTCCGGTGCGCCCATCGTCAGCAGCCTTCCCCAACGGCCACTTGGTGGTTGAGGGCTATAAATACCCCCAACCACCACAACTCCAAGAATCCAAGTTTTCTGAAGTTTTCATTCACTACAAGAGCTAGTGCATTCACTCCTAGACACAACTCAAAAGATCAAAGCCTCTCGAAGTCCCAAATTCATTCCAACCACCTAGTGACTTGAGAGAGAGTGTGTGTTCGTGTTCTTTTGTGCTCTTATTTCTTGGATCGCTTTCTTCCTTCCTCATTCTTGTTCCCAAGTGACTTGTAATCAAAGCAAGAGACACCTAAGTGTGTGGTGGTCCTTGCGGGGTCTAAGTGACCCGTTTGATTAAGGAGAAAGCTCACTCAGTCTAAGTGACCGTTTGATAGAGGGAAAGGGTTGAAAGAGAACCGGTCTTTGTGACCACCTCAACGGGGACTAGGTTCTTTGGAACCGAACCTCGGTAAAACAAATCACCGTGTTCATTCGCTTATTTCCATTTGATTTGTTTTCCCCTCTCTCTCGAACTTGTTTAAGTTCTAACGCTAACCCCAGCTTGTAGTGTGTGTTTAAAGTTGCAAATTTCAGATTACGCCTATTCACCCCCCCTCTAGGCGACTTTCACTTACCAGAGAGCCATCCAAACATGCTTAGCCGATCACTGGGGAAAGCAGGTGGAAGCCTACGTCAATGATATGGTTATCAAGACAGAAAACTCAGAAAACTTCATCGAAGATTTGCAGTTGGTCTTCAACAGCCTGAGGCGCTACCGGTGGAAGCTGAACCCAGAAAAGTGTGTCTTCGGAGTACCGACAGGGAAGCTACTCGGATTCTTTGTCAGCCACCGAAGAATTGAAGCTAATCCAGAAAAGATCGAGGCCATCATGAGAATGGAA
Organism: Zea mays; assembly: GCF_902167145.1. Taxonomy (NCBI): domain Eukaryota; kingdom Viridiplantae; phylum Streptophyta; class Magnoliopsida; order Poales; family Poaceae; genus Zea; species Zea mays. Next base: position 212,828,333 of record NC_050097.1, read on the forward strand.
GCGCCACGATCACAGAAAAAGGTGCAAAGGCTTACTGGATGCATGGCAGCCCTGAGCAGGTTCATATCAAGGCTAGGAGAGAAAGGGATGTCATTTTACAAATTGCTCAATAAAGTTGACAAGTTTCAGTAGACCACAAAGGCACAGGAAGCTCTAGAGGCACTAAAGAAGTTCTTGACCACACCACCAGTACTCAAGCCACCGCGCCGAGCTATGCCTGGTCAGCCGGCAGAAGACCTGCTCCTTTACATCTCCTGCACAACTCATGTGGTAAGCACCACGTTAGTAATCGAGCGGACGGAGGAAGGACATGCATACCCGGTGCAGCATCCGATTTACTTCATCAGCGGAGTCCTCGGACCCTCCAAGATAAGGTATCTCAAGTCCAGAAGTTGTTGTACACGGTACTCCTAACCGCTCGCAAGCTCCGACACTACTTTGACGACCACAAAGTCATAGTAGTCACAAATTTTCGATAGGGGACATTCTCCACAACAAAGAAGCTATTGGAAGGATAGCCAAATGGGCATGCGAGCTGGGAGCTCACGACATAGAGTTCTGGCCCCGCACGGATATAAAGACTCACGCGCTAGTTGACTTCATATCAGAATGGACTGAGCACTAGGTCCCGGATAGCCCAGAAGTTACTGAGGTGTGGAGAATGTACTTTGATGGCTCACTAAAGCTGCAAGGAGCAGGTGCAGGGATTCTCTTTATTGCCCCTGGAGGTGAACAACTCAAGTATGCACTCCAGCTGTTGTTTCTCGCATCAAATAATGCGACAGAATATGAGGCACTGGTCCACGGACTGAGCATTGCAGTATCACTCGGCATCAAGAAGCTGATGGTATATGGCGACTCGTTGGTAGTCATAAGTCAGATAAACAAGGATTGGGATTGCTCGACTCATTCAATGGGCAAGTACTGTGCAGCTGTGCGAAAGCTGGAAGACAAATTCGAGGGATTGGAGTTCCATCACGTGGAAAGAGATCACAATGCAACTGCTGATGCATTGTCGAAGCTGGGATCCCGTCGGGCCCAGGCTCCACCTGGGATTTTCGTCCAAGAAATATCACAACCGAGCATCCTCACGGATCAGGCGGAAGGGTGCAACGCCTTGAGTCAGTCAGAGGCAGATCTCAACGATTGGAGAGAGCATATCATCAAGTACATAAAAATGAAGAAGAGACGGATGACAAGGCTGCAGCAGAACACATCGCAAGGCAGTCAGCCCACTACACCATCATAGGGGGCTTACTGTACAGGAGAGGTGCAGGAGGAGTCTTCATGAAATGCATTCACTTGGCCACCGGGAGACAATTGTTAGATGAAATTCATGCCTGGCAGTGTGGGGTACATGCAACATCAAGGACTCTGGTCGGGAAGGCTTTCAGATCTGGTTTCTACTAGCCAACTGCGAAGAGCGATGCTGCCGAGTTAGTCCAGAAGTGTGAAGCGTGCCAATTCCTGTCAAAACAACAGCACTTGCCCGCGTAGCAGCTGCAGACCATTCCTGTAACATGGTCATTTGCATGCTGGGGGCTGAACATGATCGGACCTTTTAAGAAAGCTCAGGGAGGCTATACTCATATACTGGTTGTCATTGACAAATTCACAAAATGGATAGAGTACAAGCCAATGGCCTCTTTGACCTCAGTTAAAGCAGTGGAGTTTATCCAGGATATAATATTCAGGTTCGAGATACCAAATAACATCATCACTGACCTGGGATCCAACTTCACCAGCTCTGAGTTCTTCGATTTCTGCGAGCAAAGGAGTATCCAGATCAATTACGCATCAGTGGCACACCCAAGAGCCAATGGCCAGATGGAAAGAGCCATCAGAATGATACTGGAAGCCCTCAGAAAGAAGGTATTCGATAAGAGTGAAAAGCTTGTAGGAAAATGGATCAGAGAACTACCATACGTGGTCTGGAGCCTGCGAACTCAACCCAGTCGAGCGTTGCATGGAAATACCCCGTTCTTCATGGTTTATGGATCAGAAGCAGCGTTGCCTGCCGATCTGATCTTCGGGGCGCCTAGGTTGACTTTTGTTGGGGCGAAGGCAAAGACGCCACCCTTCGCTCGTCGCCTTCGCTGCAGTCGCTGGTCTGACAGAGACAAAACGGGCAGGGACACCCTTCGCTCGATTCAGCACCAGACGAAGGCCTGCGGTGACGTCTCCCCGCAGCACGGCCTCGTCCTGCTCTGAAGCCCACGTGTGATCTGGCCCATTGTAACGGGCCCCGCGTGGCCGCCTTTGTGTTACGGGCCTAGTTTGTAAAGGCATTCTTGTAATTACAGCTTGTAACCCTGCTTTATGGGAATATTCTGGGGATAAACTAGGTGTCTGAGGGCACATGCGTCCTTAACACAAGGCGCTGGGCACTCAGATACCTATAAATACCCCCTCACAGTGCCCGTGAGAGGCTAGATTAACAGAGCTATTGCCCCCGAGCACGTAACCCTGTTGTCACCACTGTTCACCCTTGTTGGCCTCCTTGCTGCTGAGAGCAAGTTCCAACATTTGGCGCCCACCGTTCGTGCTACGACAAAACCACCCGCGATGGCACCCAAGAGAGCTAACCCGAAGGCTGACGAGGCTGCGAAGGCAGCACTGCTGGCCGCAAGAAAGGGCAAGGCCCTCGTCCTCACCCAATCCACCCACCAAGAGCCCACTGAAGACAATGTTCCCCACACCGGCGAAGACGATACCTTCTGCACCTGCGGAACCGAAGGACAATCGCAGTCGCCCCCAGGCTTCGCCCCACTGGGAGGCGCGGACCTCACCGAGGACGGTGAGGTCCTCGGCGTCTCAGCAGAAGAACAGCTACAGCTGCGCGCCCTGCGCCTCAAGAACCGCAATCTCCAGAGGCAGAAAGAGATACTGGAGGCCAAGCGCCAGCGTGTGTCCGCACTAGCCAAGGTGCGGCAAATGATACGCGACGAGGAGCAGAAGGCCCAAGACCTCGAGCGCGAGATCGCGCTGATGCAGCGCGAAGGCCACCTTGGCCTACAGCAAGAGCCACCCCTCCAGCAGCGCGCGCAACCGGAAGACACGCGCGAAGGCCACCTTGGCCTGCAGCATGGCCCACCCCTGCATCACCGGGCGCGGCCGGAGAGCCCGCGTTTCCCCCAGCGCGACTACACCTTCCAGCACGGCGCGCCATTCCAAGGAGTCAACTACCTCGACGAGCGAAGTCCCCTGGCGCCACACCTGCAGGTGACGCCTTGGCCAGCTAACTTCTGAGCGGGGACCTATCCCAAGTACAACGGCAGCACCGACCCGGCGCAATACATAATGAGTTATCAGGTCGCCGTTGCATCCGCCGGAGGGGACGACGCCACAATGGCGAAGTCTTTCATCATCGCCCTAGAGGGCCCAGCACTCACCTAGTTCACCAGATTGCCTCCGCTGTCCATTGATTCGTGGAGAAGTCTCAGGGACAAGTTCCTGCTCAACTTCCAAGGGTACCGCCCAGACACCGACGCCTTGGCCGAGCTCTCGCTTTGCAAACAGCTGGAAAAGGAGACTCTGCGGGAGTATTACCGCAAATTCTTAACACTCAAGTCGCAGCTGCCCTCTGTCGATGATCAGATCGCTATCCACTACGCCATCAGTGGCCTTCGGGCCGGCGTCCTCTACAGCCACTGTATCAGAGATCCACCCAAGAGCTTGCAGGAGCTATATCAGCTCTTCGAAAAATATGCCAAATCCGAAGAGCTCCACCAGCGCAAGGTTGAGTCACAGCGGAAACCCAAAGATGCCCCGTAGTCCAGCCGCACGTGGACGAGGACTCCGCAACCAGACTCCGGTCGAGATGGCCGCAGTCAGCAGCAAGTGCACAACATCGCCAACCAACAGCCTGCTGCTGACCCCCCTCGTCGCCAGGAATATCCCCCCCAGGGCCGCGGAAATGGAACTCGTGGCAGGGGCCGAGGACGCGCGCAGCCGCCGCGCCGGTTCTACTGCCTTTTCCACGGCGAAGACTGCGCCCACCAAACCAAAGACTGCCCCGAAACGAAGGCAACCAGAGACAGAATGGCGCGGGAGCAGTCAGCCGACAATCCCAGAATTGTCGCGCATAATTACCAGCCACCCCCTCCACCATATATCCACGCTCCCGCTCCGCACCCACCGCACGACGCTTACCAACACCATCAGGAAGTACAAATCGTACCTCCTCCACCCCCACCACCACACCAGCAACATCAAAACATCCCCCATGCCCCAAAGCAGGAAGACTTCGCCGACCAACCATATCGCGGAGTCATTCACATGATAACAGGGGGGTCCAGCACTGACTTCGACACCAAGCGGCAGAAGCGGGACCACTACCGCAGCATCAACCATGTCGCCGTCACTGGCCCAGTCGTGCAGACGAAGTGGTCCCACATACCGCTAACCTTCGACGCACGAGACGTCGACCTGCACAGCGCCCCCCACATCGACGCTATGGTCATAAATTGTAGCGTGGCAGGCTGGGACTTACACAAAGTCCTAGTCGACAACGGCAGTCAGGCGGACATCATCTTCCTCCACGCCTTCGACCGCATGGGTATAAGCCACAGCTTGCTGAAGCCTTCGGACAACCCGTTGTATGGTTTCGGCGGCAAGGGCACCTTTCCCGTTGGCAAAATAGAGTTGCCCCTCTCCTTCGGTGTAGCACCCAATGCCCGAAGTGAGCAAGTAACCTTCGACATTGTCGACATGGTATATCCATACAACGCCATCATGGGCCGGGGCTCCATCAATAAGTTCGAAGCTGCCATCCACGGGCTGTACCTATGTATGAAGATACCAGGTCCGCTAGGCGCCATCACAATCTACGGCAACCAGCAGACGGCGCGCAACATAGAGCGGGACTTCGTGCCTGGTCAGAGGAACGTACACTGTCTCACGACCCAGCGCGAGGTCCCCGCGCCCGCCAGCCCAACCGATAAGCAGCACGACAAGGCACAGTTGCAGAGCCAAGACGGGACCAAGACTGTCCCCCTCGATCAGGCCACGCCCAAGCAGACAGTCACTATCAGCGAAGACCTCACCTCACTTGAAGAAGAGAAACTTCTCTGCTGCCTGGCCAAGAATAAAGATGTCTTCGCCTGGTCCGCCCTCGACCTGGTCGGCGTCAGTCGATCCATAATTGAGCACAGCTTGGGAATTGACCCTTCGGTGCGACCCAAAAAGCAGAGGCTTCGCAAAATGTCCGACGAAAAGACAGAGGCCGCCAAGGCAGAGGTGCACCGCCTCCTGGAGGCTAAATTCATTGAGCCAGTGGCTTACCCCACGTGGGTCTCCAATGTTGTAATGGTGCAGAAAAAAAGCGGGAAATGGCGAATGTGCATAGACTTCACCAGTCTCAATAAGGCCTGCCCAAAGGACAATTTCCCGTTGCCGCGGATCGACAAAATAGTCGACAGCGCGGCCGGATGCGAGGTCATGTCTCTCCTCGACTGCTTCTCCGGCTATCACCAGATATACATGAAGGAGGAAGACAAGGCTAGCACCAGCTTTATAACACCCTTCGACACTTATTGCTTCGTCAGAATGCCGGAGGGTCTCAAGAATGCCGGGTCCACCTTCTCCAGACTCACCAAAATAGTACTAGAAGGGCAGGTCGGCAGAAATATATTTACATATGTGGACGACATCGTCGTTGCCAGCAAGAATAAGGAGGACCATCTCGCCGACCTGGCCGAGACATTCGCGAACATGCGAGATGCACGACTCCGCCTAAACCCGGAAAAGTGCGTCTTCGGTGTTCGCCAGGGCAAGATATTGGGCTACCTGGTGTCACACCGCGGCATCGAGGCCAACCCAACCAAGATCCAGGCCATCGTCGACATGTCGCCTCCGCAGTCCGCCAGGGACGTCCAGCGTCTGACAGGCAGATTGGCCGCTCTCAACAGATTCATCTCCAGGTCCGCCGAGCGAAGTCTCCCCTTCCTCAAAACACTCCGCGGTGCGAAAGACTTCGCCTGGGGACCGGAGCAAGCAGCGGCCTTCGCCTCACTAAAACAGTACCTGTCGGAGCTGGCCATCCTCACAAGCCCCGACTCCTACTCTATGTCGCGGCTTCGCCGCACGCGGTCAGCGCGACACTAGTACAGGAGCAGACAGTCGAGGGCGCAGTCAGACAGTGCCCTGTCTACTATGTCTCCGAGGTCCTGACACCGTCCAAATGCAACATGACAGAGCTGGAGAAGATCGCCTATGCAGTTGTTATGTCCTCGCGCAAACTGCGCCATTACTTTGAAGCATTCAAGGTCTGAGTCACCTCAGACAGGGGGCTCGGCGAACTATTCAGAAACCCGGAGGCATCGGTGAGGATTGCCAAGTGGGCAGCCGAACTCTCCGGCTACCACATCAGCTTCGAGCCCAGGACAGCCATCAAGTCGCAAGTCCTGGCAGACTTCGTTGTCGACTGGACTGGGCCAGTAACACAGCCGGACCCGTCCACAGAGAAGGTCTAGACCATCCATTGCGACGGCGCATGGTGCCATGCGGGGGCAGGCGTCGCTGAAGTCGTCACCTCACCAGCCGGAGTCAAACACAGATATGCAGCACGCCTCAACTTCGCTCTGGAATCCGACAAATGTACAAACAATATAGCAGAGTATGAAGCGGTTATCCTCGGCCTCCGCAAGCTAAGGGCCCTCGGAGTCACCACATGTATCATCAAGACAGACTCCAAGATAGTTGTCGGCCAGGTCGAGAAAGACTATGCAGCAAAAGACCCCGCGCTCATGCAATACCTCGCGGCTATCCGAAGTCTCGAGAGACAGTTCAAGGGATTCACCTTGCAGCATGTGGACAGGGCCAAGAACGAGGAGGCCGATGCATTAGCCAAGGCCGCCGCCAGGGGCGAGCCCCTGCCCTCCGACGTGTTCTTTCACACCATCGGCACGCCAGCCGTCCGGAGCCCCGAAGGGCTCCAAATAACTAATGATAGCGAGGGCCACCGTATAGTCAACCTAATCATGACCGAAGACTGGCGGACACCAATAACCCTGTTCCTACAGGGGTACTATCATCCAACCGACGTCAGTGAGGCAAAGCGCCTCAGACATCGAAGCCGGGACTTCGCACTGATTGAGGGCCAATTATACAAGAAAGGGGTCAGTCAGCCAATGCTTAAATGCGTCACTGAAACCGAAGGCATGCAGATCCTACGCGAAGTCCACAGTGGCACGTGCGGCTCGCACGCAGGGCCAAGGGCCCTGGCTGCCAAGGTGATCCGACAAGGGTTTTACTGGCCTGCAATGATCTGCGCCGCAAATCGAGTCACAAGGTCCTGCGAAGCCTGCCAGAAGTTCTCTCCTCGGTCAGGCAACCCCTCGCAATATACAAAGTTGATTGCCCATACATGGCCCCTCCAGCGCTGGGGCCTGGACATTGTGGGGCCCCTGCCCACCGTTCAGGGGAACCTTAAGTTCGCCTTCGTAGCCGTCGAATACTTCACCAAATGGATTGAAGCGAGGGCTGTTTCCACAATCACATCAAAGACTGCCCAAAAATTCTTCTGGCAGAACATTGTTTGCCGCTTCGGAGTACCGTCCGAGCTAACAGTTGACAACGGCAAGCAGTTCGACAGCCAAGATTTCAAGGATTTTTGTTTCTCCATCGGCACCAAGCTTGCCTTCGCTTAAGTCTATCATCCGCAGTCCAACGGGGTCGTGGAGCGTGCCAATGGGAAAATCTTCACAGCTGTCAAAAAGATGCTCCTCGATGAAAAAAAGGCAGATGGACCGATTTATTACCGGAGGCAGTCTGGGCGCTAAACACAACTGAGTGCAGGGCGACCGGGTTCACTCCTTTCCGCCTTCTATACGGATCGGAGGCAATGACCCCGCAAGAAATAAAGCATGGGTCCCCGCGTACAGTTCCGTCAGCCGTCCCCGACGTGGACGAGCCAACTTCAAAAGATCTCATTGACGGAGACCGGGTCTTCGCCCTACAGGCCCTAAACAAATACCAAGCCCAGACCAAAGCATGGCGCGACCACGCAGTCATCCCGAGGGAGTTCAGCGAGGGGGACCTCGTACTCGTCCGAACAGCTCGGACGGAGTCCAAGGGCAAGTTGGAGCCCAAGTGGGAGGGCCCCTTCATAGTCAAGACAAAAGCTTCCCCCAGCGCTTACAGGCTCACAACGCCAAATGGCGAGGACCTGGAGCACTCCTGGAACATCGACAACCTTCGCAAATTTTTTGTTTGACCCATTTAGGGCTGATTTCGCCCTTGTAATTCGCCGCAAACAATCTTGTACCGGCCCGCACTCTTTTCCTCCCGGGGGGTGAGGTTTTTAACGAGGCAGAGCCATGTAATATATGTGAGAAAATCCCCCCGCAAAAACATGTGTCGAAAAAAGACCGCGACAACGGTCTTCGGCATTCGACCAATTCGAAGTCACCGCGAGGCTAAGCGCTAGCCACCCTCGCGTGCGACAAATCCGCGCAGAAGTCGCCTAAGGGTGCAGCCGGACTAAGCACAACAAGTGCGAAAAAATCCGATGTCTATCGCGAAGACTATCCGCGCAGAAGTCGCCTAAGGGTGCAGCCGGACTAAGCACAACAAGTGCGAAAAAATCCGAAGTCTATCGCGAAGACTATCCGCGCAGAAGTCGCCTAAGGGTGCAGCCGGACTAAGCACAACAAGTGCGAAAAAATCCGAAGTCTATCGCGAAGACTATCCGCGCAGAAGTCGCCTAAGGGTGCAGCCGGACTAAGCACAACAAGTGCGAAAACATCCGATGTCTATCGCGAAGACTATCCGCGCAGAAGTCGCCTAAGGGTGCAGCCAGACTAGCACAACAAGTGCGAAAAAACCCGAAGTCTATCGCAAAGACTCCGCGCAGAAGCCGCCTAAGGGCGCAGCCGAACTAGTACAACAAAAGCAGAAACGACAGCATCAAACCATCCGCGCTAAGAACGACTATAATCACACCAGCACAGCATAACCAACCATACCAGACAAAAGTACACAACGTCCTCGCAGGCACAGGCACGCGAGGGCACACAACTTCATCGTACAAGCCTTTACACATATACAAGCGAGGGCACCACACTCTACATCGGCTCAACCTTAGGAATAATTCTCATCTCTCTATAATTAAATAACATTATCCTAAGCTCCTCACCCGCAAAAAGACTTCGCAGTTCCCCTTCCCCTGTACTCGCAGCGGCCGGCAAAGACAACAGTTCCTGCCGACCAGCCCTACTCACACGAAGCCGAGCCCCCTCCTCCGCGCTAACCCTACGTTTTGCAACCGCCCTTCGTCGACGGCGCCCGGTGCTAGGGCCTGGCACGTCTGGCGCGTCCGCGGCGTGTGGCGAAGCCTCCGCCGCAGCCACGTCCAAGGCCGCAAAATAATCCAAGTCCTCCTCCGACGACTCCTCAGTCCACTCAACCGAGCTCCCGGAGTCGGTAAAATCAAAAAACTCAGATGTAGACCCACCATATTCATTACCACCTTCTGCGGACGAAGCCGCCAAAAACTCAGTAGTAGCGGTTGCGTGCGTAGGCCCAAAATCTTGAACCTGCGCAGCAACCAAAATTCAGTACAACATCCAAAATTTCCCAACCCTAAACACCCACTACGCCACCTGCGAAGGCCCTGACGCTGCGGGAGCCTCCGCCGTTGGCTCCGCTGCCACTTCTGCCATCGTTTCCACCGCCTCCGCCGCGGGATCTTCAACACTCGGCGCAGCTGCTGCGGGGGCATCAGGGGCGCCTTCGGCCACCTTTGGGGGCAGGTCTTCGCCGGCCGCAGCAGATGCGGGGGCAGCCGTCGCAATCGCTGCGGTCTCCGGGGTTGGCTCCAGGGCGGCCCCGGTCGCAGCCTCCGCAGGGGTCGGCTCCGGGTCTGGCAACGCGCTGTTCAACGCCCCGAAGTCATCCACCCGCTCGCCACGCGCCGCCTAAGACAAAACACACAAAATTCAGCAAACACACGCACAGCCCGCATACAGCAAACGCCAAACAAACAACAACGTTACCTGAGCCCTCGCAAGCTCGGCTCGCTCCCTGACCACCTCACGACCGTGCGGACCCCACATCCGGTCATAGAGGGCCCCGACGGATTCCTTCACAACGGGGTCTTCGACCTTATAGACATCTCGTTCAAAATCTTCATCTGCCTGGTCGAAGACCTCGAAGTGCCGGCACCCTTCGCGGGAGAGTGCGTTCACCGCCCCCACGCAGGTGACCAGGGAGGCGTACGACATAAACCCCCCCCCCCCCCCACGACAACGGGGAGTTCCTGCAGCTCCTCCTGCACCCATTCCAGGCAGCGAAGCCCGGGCTCCCGGTCCGGCACCTCGAACTCACCGGTCCGCGCACCCAGCTCACGATATGTATCCATAAGCTGTGTGCGCGTTCGTTCGGCCTCCGCACGCATCGCGGCCTCGGCCCCCTTCGCGTGTCTCTCCAGGGCAGTAAGCCACTCCTGCAGATGTCCGGCGAGCTCCTTGGCAATATTGCCTTCCGCCCGCGCCAGCTTGGCCTCCGCCTGCGCAGCCTGCTCTTTGGCGATGGCTTCGTTGGCCTCCCTCCTCTCCCCCGCCAGCTGGCGCCGGAGGTCAGCCTTCTCCTTCTCCAGGGCGCCACCCTGTCCGCCAGCTTACGGCACTTGCTGTCGGAGGCCGATTTCTCACGGACAGCGTCAGCATGTTGCGTCCGAAGTCTCTCGACTTCGGCAGACAAAGCTGCCGTAAGGGCCCCCGACGCAGTACGGCTGGTGAAGTCAGCCACCTGCGGAGCACACGTAAGGCCATTGCCGTAAAAAAAAGGGGGGGAGAGAGTATAGCTCAGCGGACCTGACTCACGCCTCCGTCGCCTGACTCAGCGCCTCCGTCACTCCCTTCAGCCGGCGGGTCGCCACGCCCGCCTCGTCCCTGACCAACGCGAGGGCCGACACCTCGCCTCCGGCGCCAAGCGCCTCGCCCCTCGCCTTCGGCACTATGGCGGCCGTCGCGATCGCCGCGCCAGGCGCAACTATAGCAAGCTGGCCCTCGTCCGGCCCTGCAACGCGTCAACAAATTAAAAAAAAATAATTATTAATAACAATAATAGGCCAGCGACTTACCACCAAGATAGTCGTCCACAGTAATATCGGTGCCGAAGTCGGCAACACGTTTGCCCGACAACGGCAACGCTCGGGCCGCCTTCGAAGCCTCCGCCACTCCGCTGGCCGGCGGCACCACCTTCGTTGACTTGGAGCCTCCGGCGCCCGCCGTTGCCTCCGGCGCCTTGCTAGGTGCAGAGGCGCCCGCCTTCGCCGCCAGCGGCGGCTTGCCTCCGCCGGGGGCCGCAGCCTTCGCAGCCCCCCGCTGCCGCTTCGGCCTAGCTTCATGCAGCCTGACAGCCGCCTGGCGTTTTTGCGCCGCCCCTTGGCGATCCTTGTCCATCACTGCCCACACAACATCACCGATATTTCGCCCGTAAGGAAAAACTCTCCACTGACGAACCATACGAGATGTAAAACAGTCCTCGTCAGCCGCGCAGGGGATAGGAACATTCCTAGGCCAGCAACCCCCGGTAACCCTCAGCATCCGAGCCGAAGACTCCCGGAGCTCGGGCGAAGACATCCTTTCCCCCGGGGCCGCACACGTTCTCATCAACTCTCTAGCAAAACTATCAGACACCCCAAGTCCTCCCATCGCAGAACCTAATTTTCTCTTTTTCGAGGAAGGGGCGGCCGCCGGCGCAGGGTCGTCTCTAGTCTCCACCGCCGGTTTCTTCCCACGGCGGTCCGCTTCGTCTTGACCGGGATAGCCGTCGTACGGCAATTGATTTAATTCGAAGACCCTGTTCAAACGGTCATTTGACCCGCGGATATCAAAGCTGCGCTGGCCTTCCGTCCTCGGCACGTAACGTCCCACGAGTCGCACCGCCAAGTCCTCCGCATCACGCACAAAGGCGGCCGGGTCACGGTTTCGCAAATTCAGTGCGAAGGCAGGACTTCGCACCACCCTTCCTCCGTGAAAAGGCATCTGGCGAGGGCACACTTCGCCCAACGCCCAGCCGTGCGCCAAGGGCCAGACCCCGTACGCCACGAACTCTTCAACTAAATCACGCCCACTGCTCTGACCGGCGGCGCACCGAAGGGCCCCTTCGTCTGCATCCTCTTCTGCCACTTCAAAGGGCGGATACGCAGAGTAATAATGAGAGCACATCTCAGACACGGGGAGTCCCTCATGGTCTTCGACAGTACCCTCAGCAACGTAAAACCAAAATTCATTCCAATTGCCCCACTTGTTGCGGGCGCACGGAACCAACTCCACTACTGGCATTGTGGTCTTGCCGGTCTTCGGCGTGAATGTGCATGACCCGAACTGGGCAACTCCGTCCCCAACCATCCTCTTCTGCCAATGCAAACAATAATTCTTCGCAAAAACTTCAACCGACGGCTGTCCGCCGTACGAAGTCGTCGCCCAGACATACTTCGCCAGTGCCACCATGGCATTCGGTGTCAGCTGATGTATTTGAACGTTGAATCTACGCAGGACTTCGCCAACAAACCGGTGCGCAGGCAAGCGGAGACCGGCGGCGAAGAACGCCTCGAAAACGACCAACTCACCCTCCGGCTCGGGGACTTCCTCCGTCCCCGGAGCACGAGCAACTCCGCCGCCAAAGTAGCCCAACCGCTGCATATCTTCAACGCGGGCTGACGTCATCCGTGACACACCAAAATCAACAGAGTCGCCGGCGTGCAACTCCTCCACCATCAAGCTACTCAACGTCTCCTCAGACGAGGCGGCGGCCGGCGGCGTGGTGTCGGCGGAAGAAGAAGAGGACGGCATTGCTACGTACCGTCGGCGGCGGCGGGCGGTCTGCTTCACTCGAGCCAGATCTCCGGCGATCAAGAGCACGGCGGGCAGACGAGCAGCAAGACGGCGGGCGGCTAGGGTTTTCGCGGAGCGCGGAAGGCAAAGTTCAAAAAGCACCGACCCTCGCCCCCTTTTATAGGCAGGGCGCGGCTCTTCGGGAAACCCGCAATCCGACAGGGCGCGGCGCTTCGGGAAACCCGCAATCCAACAGTACGCCGTCCATCAACGGTCACATCGAAAACCCCCGCGGAACCACTTCGAGCGAGGGCAGCGTCTCCGCCATCTAGCGACGTCTTCGGCACCAGGTGACTTTGTCGAACTGGTCCCTCGGAGGGCAAATGTTGGGGCGAAGGCAAAGACGCCACCCTTCGCTCGTCGCCTTCGCTGCAGTCGCTGGTCTGACAGAGACAAAACGGGCAGGGACACCCTTCTCTCGATTCAGCACCAGACGAAGGCCTGCGGTGACGTCTCCCCGCAGCACGGCCTCGTCCTGCTCTGAAGCCCACGTGTGATCTGTCCCATTGTAACGGGCCCCGCGTGGTCGCCTTTGTGTTACGGGCCTAGTTTGTAAAGGAATTCTTGTAATTACAGCTTGTAACCCTGCTTTATGGGAATATTCCGGGGATAAACTAGGTGTCTGAGGGCACATGCGTCCTTAACACAAGGCGCTGGGCACTCAGATACCTATAAATACCCCCGCACAGTGCCCGTGAGAGGCTAGATTAACAAAGCTATTGCCCCCGAGCACGTAACCCTGTTGTCACCACTGTTCACCCTTGTTGGCCTCCTTGCTGCTGAGAGCAAGTTCCAACAACTTTCGAAAACATAGCTGAGGCAAAATCAACCAGGTTGGAAGACATTGATGTGCTGGAGGAAGAACGATTGAACATAGTAATTCAGTCGGCCAGGTACCAGCAGACCTTGAGGCGCTACCACGACAAAGCCATGCGATACCGATCCTTTGCAGTGGGAGACTTGGTCCTTCGTCGAATTCTAACGGGGGAGGGACGACACAAGCTGTCACCACCATGGGAAGGATCGTTCATCATATCAGAGGTCACATGGCCGAGATCATATCGACTTACTCAGATGGACAGCATAGAAGTGAGGAACTCGTGGAACATAGAACACCTCATAAAGTTCTACCCTTAGTAATGCCTCAAAAACCCTTGAAGAAAAGTTGTACTCTATATCCGGAAGATTCCATTATCAATAAAGCTTTCATTTCCAAAGGCGTTCAGACTCTTAATTGACAATTGACTTCGATTGGGCTTGACTTGAAATCAGCATGACTTGACTTAGGGTGATCACTATGCCCTACTAACGAAGCAATCAGCTTAAGTCGGAAATGATTTAAGTCGGTGTGACATGCTCACGCTTACTTGACTTAGGGTGATCACTATGCCCTACTAACGGAGCAATCGACTCAAGTCGGAAACAATTTAAGTCGGTGTGACATGCTCACGCTTACTTGACTTAGGGTGATCACTATTCCCTACTAACAGAGCAATCGGCTTAAGTCAGAAACGCCTTAAGTCGGTGTGACATGCTTACGCTTACTTGACTTAGGGTGACCACTATGCCCTACTAACGGAGCAATCGGATTAAGTCAGAGACGCCTTAAGTTGGTACGACATGCTCACGCTTACTTAACTTAGGGTGTCCACTATGCCCTACTATCAAACCAATCGACTTAAGTCGATGCAGCATACTTGCATTCACATGAGTTAGGGTGACCACTATACCCTGGTAGTAGAATAACCAGCTCAAATTGAGAGTACTTCGAAAAAAGAAATATCTCACTTACAAGTGCCAGGGGTGTTTTCCAGCACCCTGCCCAAGGAATAATCAAGTTCTAACATAACTGTTGCGCGCATGCAGAATTCATATTACATCTTTTCTCTAAAGAAATGCTAACTTGATAAATAAAGTGTTTTACAGGAAATCACTACGTCGAAGTATCTTTGGAGACAACATCCTTCGCACGGGCAACAGAAGAGGATGGACGGCTTGCGGCATCAGGTGCGGCCTTAACATCAACAAGAATATCATCGGACACTACGACGCCGGGTCTTCTCATCAGGATCCGCCCAGCGCGAACGACTTTATCCATAGCCCTGTCGCGCTGAGCCTTCAGGACGACACATTTATTCTGCAAGGTCTTAATAGCAATTTGAGCGGCCTCTAGCTCCTGCGCGACAAGCTTCTTCGAGGCGCGTAGTTCCCTGATGGTGGAATCCTTGGTGGACAAAAACTAGCCAAGTCGAGAAACTTCATCCCGAGATGCCTGCAGGTCGTGGCGATGATGGTCTAAGTCAGACATGGTGAAGCGGTGGTTCCTCTCCAGGATGGTCAAGGAGTTACTAGCGTCACAGTACAACCTATCCAGATTGTCAAGGGAAGCAACAAGTGTTTGTTTTTCTTCCTGCAAGCAAAGAACAACATTCATCATTGAAGCAAGGATATCAAAGCAGGGTCAGTCAAGGAAGTTTACCTCATGTGCCATCCTCTCGGAATCAAGTTGTGCATTTAGAAAAGAATTTAGGGAACGTGCACTATCTAGAAAAGCAGAAGTCTAGGCTAAGTCGGCCTGACTCTGAGAATACTTCTCCTCAAAGTCAGAGCACCGCCGAGCCAAATCTGATAAAGCAGCTGAAGGAGAACACACGATTAAAGATAAGCTAAGTAATTGAAGCAACTAGAGAAACCGTGAGTTCACTAACCAGTATTCAATGCCTTCAAATCGTCTATCTGTTTTTGGAGCAGCAGAGGGTTCCACTGCATTAGAGATAAAGCTTGATTGGGAACAGTAGCACCGCATGATCTCAGTTGGGCGGATACACCGTCAACAAAATCATGTGGTCATGGACAGATAAGCAAAAAAGATAATTCGCCAGTATGAACAATAAAGAGCAAAAAGTTGACTCACTTGAAGACTGGAAAGGAATAGGGGAAGACCCAAGGCAGGAAGAGTCGGTGCATGGCTCGATGAGGGAAGATCAGCATGAACAATCTCAAGAGCACGACTCGGGGAAATTTCAGCCCCACCAGCAGGCGGCAGGCTCCTGGCGTCTGGCTCGCTGACCTCTAAAGCGCCTTGACCAATGAGAGCCGTAGAAACGTGCATCACCTCAGCCTCCTCGGACCGGACTGGGGGAGATCCAATGTGGACGTCCATGGAAGCAGTAGAGAGGGAGCATGCTCCAACACCCTCGGGGGCTGGGTCGCTACTAGCGCCACCCTCGGGGGCTGGGTCGCTACCAGCGCCACCCTCGGGGGCTGGGTCTTCTGCAGCAGCCACCTTTAAGTCTGAAGGCCCCTCAGCCACCTCCATAGGAGTTGGATGGCTTGGATCAGCGCTTTTGCATGTAAGACTGCCCTCTAAGGTCAACGATGCATGAGACACCACCCGGGTTACCTCTTGCCCAGCAGAATCATGCAGCGAAAGACCACCATTTGGGACCTCTGAATAGATGGTCAGAATGTCAGCCTCAGGAGGCTCTGATAAAATATCTTCAGGAATGACCTCTTCTAGTGCCTGATCAAAGTATGATATTGAAAGCCCTTGAAGGCTGACGAGTGCCGACAAGGCTTGGGAGGGAATATCGCCGCCCCTGTCGCTGCCTCTATAGTGACGGTTGTTCTTGCGGATCAGCGGAATTTCTTCTTCTTCCTCCTCGTCAAACACACCACCAGTAGCCTGAGCATCATCACAACCTTCAACATTGACCTCGGGAATGGTGTCCACCAGGCCATCATCAAGGAACAACACAGAAGGACCAGCATCTTGATCCAGGCACGACAGTCGCTGAAGTCTCTTCTTCTTCTTCTCCTCGACAGGTGTAGCTAGGTGGTTCACTCGGCATGAATGCTTCTGTCGGGCACCTTTGGGTTTCTGGATTTCCACATCCTTGCCAAACTCTTGTCCAGTCGCAACGGCCATCGGCTCGGTACGGGTAGAGTCAGACGATTCCCCGGCCAGCAGGCTATGCATAGCATCCATCTCAGCATAATCACTGCTAGATGACATCTCGAAATGAGTTTGCCTCTCAGCCTCGGGAAGACTCAGAAGTGGGGCAATCAAGGATTCAATATCCTCGGGGGAGGGTCGCACTCTATAGCCCGGGCTACCATCACGAGCAGGAGGGTCAGAGACAAATTCAGAGAAGAGCCTATTTGGAGGCAGGTTCCATGCAGAGTAAGCTAAGGGAGCACCAGCATTCGAGACCCTGCCCCTCAGTATCATGTCCAATCAGCTCAGCAAGTCCTCATTAGGAATCTATCTGTTTGTGACTTGGATGGAATCATTGATGCCGGTATACAAATAAGCAGGATAAACTATTCCCTTCAAAGGTTGAATGTTCTTGAAGACAAAGTCAGCGACCACGACCTCAGTGAAAGGGAAATGTGCCCTTGGGCCATTTCTAAAGTATTTTGGTGATTAAGTGTCCAACACAATTGTCCTAAGTATTTATAAGTGCCAAATGGTGGATGAAGTGCAAATCAAATACAAAGGTATGATTCTAGACTTAGTACATTGGTTTTTGTGTACTAACATATTTGTCTAAGTGCTAGAATCAGAGAAAATACAAAAGGAAAAAGACTTGGCTGGAGCAGCCAAGACTCTGCGTAGTCTGGGTGCACCGGACAGTGTCCAGTGCGCCAGGCTGACGTCTGGTCAACTGGCTGCTCTCGGGAATTCGTCGGTGGCGTACGGCTAAAATTCACCGGACTGTCCGGTGAGCCAACGGTCGGCCGCGCAATCCGCGCTTGACGCGTGGCCGAGCCAACGGTCTAATGGGGGCACCAGACCGTCCGGTGCGCCAACGGCTCCAAATCTTCAACGGTCGGTTGCGCCAATTTTGGAAAGCAATCTGCACCGGACACTGAACAGTGCCTGTCCGGTGGCACACCGAACTGTCGGGTGCGCCACCCGACAGAAGGCAAGAATTGCCTTCCCTGATTGCCTCCAACGGCTCCTAGCTGCCTTGGGGCTATAAAAGGGACCCCTAGGCGCATGGAGGAGATACACAAGCATTCTTTGATCATCTCTAAGCACCAAGACTTCATTCTAGCGCATTTGATTCTTTGTGATAGCAATTTGAGCTCCTCTTGAGTTGAGAACTCCGTGTGTGAACTTAGAGCTTAAGTTGTGACTAGTGTGCGTGTTCGTGATGTTGCTTTTGAGACTTGTGTGTGTTGCTTTTCCCTCCCTTACATCTGTGCTTCTTTGTGATCATCATTTGTAAGGGCGAGAGGCTCCAAGTTGTGGAGATTCCTCGCAAACGGGATATAGTGAAAGAAAGAAAAACACCGTGGTATTCAAGTGGATCTTTGGATCACTTGAAAGGGGTTGAGTGCAACCCTCGTCCATTGGGACGCCACAACGTGGAGTAGTGGAGTAGGCAAGTGTTGTACTTGGCCGAACCACAGGATAAATCATCGAGTCTCTTGTGCTTGTTCTCACTGTGACTTTTGTGTTTCACAAGAGCTCGGTCCTTAGCCACTTGATTTCATTGTGCTAACACTTAACCAAGTTTTGTGGCTATAAGTTTTAAGTTTTTACACTTTTACAGGATCACCTATTCACCCCCCTCTAGGTGCTCTCAATTGGTATCAGAGCCGTTCTCTTCACGAAAGGGACTAATCGCCCGAAGGGATGGATCCTAAGGGAAAAGGGATGGTGATCAACGACAAGGAGAAGGAGTCCTTCATCAATGAGCCAAAAGACGACAAGCCCACTGACTCGGGCTCAAGTCATAAGAAGAAGGACGGGAAGAAGAAGAGACGCATCAAGAAGATAGTCTACTATGACAGTGACGAGTCCTCTTCTTCCCAAAGAGACGACGACGACAAGAAAAAGAAAACGGTCAACTCAAACTTTTCTTTTGATTATTCTCGTATTCCGCAAAATTCCAATGCTCATTTGCTTTCCATTCCTCTTGGTAAACCTCCACACTTTGATGGAGAGGACTACGGATTTTGGAGTCACAAAATGCGTAGCCACTTGTTCTCTCTTCATCCAAGTATATGGGAGATAGTAGAAAATGGAATGCAATTTGATAGTACGGATAATCCCATGTTTATCAATGAACAAATTCACAAAAATGCACAAGCTACCACTGTTCTTTTAGCATCCTTGTGCAGGGAAGAGTATCATAATGTGGGCGGCTTGATAATGCCAAGCAAATTTGGGACACCCTCAAGATCTCGCATGAGGGGAACGACGCCACCATGATCACCAAGATGGAGTTGGTGGAAGGCGAACTAGGAAGGTTCGCAATGATTAGGGGGGAGGAGCCAACTCAAACGTACAACAGGCTCAAGACCCTGGTCAACAAAATCAAGAGCTATGGAAGCACGAGATGGACGGACCACGACGTCGTCCGGCTTATGCTAAGGTCCTTCACTGTCCTTGATCCTCATCCTGTAAACTCTATTCGTGAAAATCCTAGGTACACCAAGATGACGCCCGAGGAAATACTCGGAAAGTTTGTAAGCGGGCGAAAGATGATCAAGGAGGCAAGATATGTTGATGAGGCGTTGAATGGCCCAATGCCGATCCACGAGCCTCAAACCGTTGCTCTCAAAGCAATAAGCAGCAGGGAGGGGCTACCTAGCAAGGTGGCGCAAGTTGAGGCGGCCGGGCTAAATGAGGATGAAATGGCCCTCATCATCAAGCGCTTCAAGACGGTGCTCAAAGGTCGCAAGGAGCATCCCAACAAGAGCAAGACGAAGGGAAAGCGCTCCTGCTTCAAGTGTGGTAAGATTGGTCACTTTATTGCTAACTATCCCGATAATAATAGTGACCAGGAACAAGGAAAGAATGGGAAGAGAGAGAACAAGAAGGTTTACAAGAAGGCTAAGGGCGAAGCACACCTTGGAAAAGAATGGGACTCGGATTGTTCTTCGTCCGACTCCAACGACGAAGGACTCGCCGCCACGGCCTTCAACAAATCGTCTCTCTTCCCCAACGATCATCACACCTGCCTCATGGCAAAGGAGAAGAAGGTAAGCACTCGAAACACTATTGCATATGCTTCTTCAAGTGATGACGAATCTAGTGATGATGAAGTAGACTACGCAAGTTTATTCAAAGGCTTAGATAGAACTAAAATTGATAAGATCAATGAATTAATTGATGCGTTGAATGAGAAAAATAGATTGCTAGAAAGGCAAGAGGATCTTTTATATGAAGAGCATGATAAATTTGTAAGTGTGCAAAAGTCTCTTGCTTTAGAAGTTAAAAGAAATGAAATGCTTTCATGTGAATTATCTACTTGTCATGAGTCTATTTCTAGTCTAAAGAGTGTCAATGATGACTTAAATGCTAAGTTAGAAATAACAAATAAATCTAGCTCATGTATTGAACATGTAGTAATTTGTAATAGGTGTAAGGATTTTAATGTTGATGCATGTGTTGAGCACCTTACTTCTATTGCAAAATTAAATGGTGAAGTGGCTAGTCTTAATGCCCAACTTAAGACTAGCAAGAATGACTTTGATAAACTAAAATTTGCAAGGGATGCCTACACTATTGGTAGACACCCCTCAATTAAGGATGGGCTTGACTTTAAAAGGGAAGCCAAGAACTTAACAAGCCAAAGAGCTCCCATTTTCAACAAGGAAAAGGGAAAGACTCCTATGGCTAATAGTAGTCAAAAGAATCATGCATTTATTTATGATAGAAAATTTTCTAGAAATGCTTATCATAATAGGAGTTGTAATGCTTATGATTCACATGCCATGATTGCTTCAAGTTCTTCCTTTGTGCATGGTAGAGATATGCCTAGGAAAAATGTTGTTCATCATATGCCTAGGAGAAATGTTGTTAATATGCCCAGGAAAATACATAATGAAAATGCTACTATTATTCATGCATGCAACACTGATTTTGTACTCACATGCAAAAATAAGAAAGTGGTTGCTAGGAAATTAGGAGCCAAATGCAAGAGAACAAGACTTGCATTTGGGTCCCTAAGGCTATTGTTACTAACCTTGTAGGACCCAATAAGAGTTGGGTACCTAAAACCCAAGCCTAATTTGCCTTGCAGGTTTATGCATCCGGGGGCTCAAGCTGGATTATCGACAGCGGATGCACAAACCACATGACGAGGGAGAAGAAGATGTTCACCTCCTACATCAAGAACAAAGATTCCCAAGATTCAATCATATTCGGTGACGGGAATCAAGGAAAGGTTAAAGGACTAGTAAAGATAGCTATTTCATCCGAGCATTCCATATCTAATGTGTTTTTAGTTGAATCGCTCGGGTATAACTTGTTGTCCGTTAGTCAATTATGTAATATGGGGTATAATTGCTTATTTACAAATGTAGATGTGTCTGTCTTTAGAAGGAGTGATGGTTCATTAGCTTTTAAGGGTGTACTTTACGACAAACTCTATTTAGTTGATTTTGCAAAGGAGGAGGCCGGTCTAGATGCATGCTTAATTGCTAAGACTAGCATGGGCTGGCTGTGGCATCGCCGTCTAGCACATGTTGGGATGAAGAACCTTCATAAACTTCTAAAGAGGGAACATGTGTTAGGTCTAACAAATGTAACTTTCGAAAAAGATAGACCTTGTGCAGCTTGTCAAGCAGGTAAACAGGTGGGAAGCTCTCATCATAGCAAAAACGTGATGACCACATCAAGACCTTTGGAGCTACTTCACATAGACCTCTTCGGACCTGTCGCATACCTCAGCATCGGAGGAAGTAAGTATGGTCTTGTTATTGTTGATGACTTTTCCCGCTTCACTTGGGTATTCTTTTTGCAGGATAAATCTGAAACCCAAGGGACCCTCAAGCGCTTCCTAAGGAGAGCTCAAAATGAATTTGAGCTCAAGGTGAAGAAGATAAGGAGCGACAACGGGTCCGAATTCAAGAACCTTCAAGTGGAGGAGTACCTTGAGGAGAAAGGAATCAAGCACGAGTTCTTCGCTGTCTACACACCACAGCAAAATGATGTGGTAGAGAGAAAGAACAGGACGCTCATAGACATGGCGAGGACGATGCTTGGAGAGTTCAAGGCGCTCGAGCGGTTTTGGTCGGAAGCCGTGAACACGACTTGCCACGCCATAAACCGGGTCTACCTTCATCGCCTCCTCAAGAAGACGTCGTACGAACTCCTAACCGGTAACAAACCCAATGTTTCATATTTTCGTGTATTTGGGAGTAAATGCTACATTCTAGTGAAGAAAGGTAGGAATTCTAAATTTGCTCCCAAAGCTGTAGAAGGATTTTTGTTAGGTTATGACTCAAATACAAAGGCGTATAGAGTCTTCAACAAATCATCGGGTTTGGTTGAAGTCTCTAGCGACGTTGTATTTGATGAGACTAATGGCTCTCCAAGTGAGCAAGTTGATATTGATGATGTAGATGAAGAAGATGTTCCAACGGCCGCAATACGCACCATGGCGATTGGAGATGTGCGACCACAGGAACAAAAGGAGCAAGATCAACCTTCTTCCTCAACAATGGTGCACCCTCCAACTCAAGATGATGGACAGGCTCATCAAGAAGAGGCATGTGATCAAGGGGGAGCACAAGATGATCATGTTATGGAGGAAGAAGCACCACAGGCCCCTCCAACTCAAGTCCGAGCGACGATTCAAAGGAATCATCCTGTCGACCAGATATTGGGTGATATAAGCAAGGGAGTAACTACTCACTCTAGATTAGTTAATTTTTGTGAGCATTACTCTTTTGTCTCTTCTATTGAGCCTTTCAGGATAGAAGAGGCCTTGCTAGATCCGGACTGGGTGTTGGCCATGTAGGAAGAGCTTAATAACTTCAAGCGAAATGAAGTTTGGACACTGGTGCCACGTCCCAAGCAAAACGTTGTGGGAACCAAGTGAGTGTTCCGCAACAAACAGGACGAGCACGGGGTGGTGACAAGGAACAAGGTGAGACTTGTGGCAAAAGGTTATGCCCAAGTCGTAGGTTTGGACTTTGAGGAGACTTTTGCTCCTGTGGCTAGGCTAGAATCTATTCGTATTTTGTTAGCCTATGCCGCTCACCATTCTTTCAGGTTGTTTCAAATAGATGTGAAGAGCGCTTTCCTCAACGGGCCAATCAAGGAGGAGGTGTATGTAGAGCAACCCCCTGGCTTTGAGGATGAACGGTACCCCGACCACGTGTGTAAGCTCTCTAAGGCGCTCTATGGACTTAAGCAAGCCCCAAGAGCATGGTATGAATGCCTTAGAGACTTTCTAATTGCAAATGCTTTCAAGGTTGGGAAAGCCGATCCAACTTTATTCACTAAGACTTGTGATGGTGACTTATTTGTGTGCCAAATTTATGTCGATGACATAATATTTGGTTCTACTAACCAAAAGTCTTGTGAAGAGTTTAGCAGGGTGATGACTCAAAAATTTGAGATGTCGATGATGGGTGAGTTGAACTACTTCCTTGGGTTCCAAGTGAAGCAACTCAAGGACGGCACCTTCATCTCCCAAACGAAGTACACACAAGATTTGATCAAGCGGTTTGGGATGAAGGACGCCAAGCCCGCAAAGACTCCAATGGGAACCGACGGACACGTCGACCTCAACAAAGGAGGTAAGTCCGTTGATCAAAAGGCATACCGGTCGATGATAGGTTGCTTGCTTTACTTATGTGCTAGTAGACCGGATATTATGCTAAGCGTATGCATGTGTCCTAGATTTCAATCCGATCCAAGGGAGTGCCACCTTGTGGCTGTTAAGCGAATACTTAGATATTTAGTTGCTACGCCTTGCTTCGGGATCTGGTATCCAAAGGGGTCTACCTTTGACTTAATTGGATATTCAGATTCTGATTATGCTGGATGCAAGGTTGATAGGAAGAGTACATCAGGGACGTGCCAATTCTTAGGAAGGTCCCTGGTGTCTTGGAGTTCTAAGAAACAAAATTCCGTTGCCCTATCCACCGCTGAGGCCGAGTATGTTGTCGCAGGACAGTGTTGCGCACAACTACTTTGGATGAGGCAAACCCTCAGGGACTTTGGCTACAATCTGAGCAAAGTCCCACTCCTATGTGACAATGAGAGTGCAATCCGCATGGCGGATAATCCTGTTGAACACAGCCGCACAAAGCACATAGACATCCGGCATCACTTTTTGAGAGACCACCAGCAAAAGGGAGATATCGAAGTGTTTTATGTTAGCACCGAGAACCAGCTAGCCGATATCTTTACCAAGCCTCTAGATGAGTCAACCTTCTGCAGGCTGCGTAGTGAGCTAAATGTCTTAGATTCGCGTAACTTGGATTGATCTATAGCATACATGTATTTATGCCTTTGATCATGTTCCTTTATGCATTTTGTTGTTTATTTATGGTGCTCAAGTTGTACACATGATCCCCGGACCTCACAAGTCCATTTGCAAGTGATGCACTTATTGAGGGGGAGGCATGCTACAACTTGACACTTTGAGACTAACCTTGTGTTTGAGTTTACTTGTTTTAGTCTTAAAAGTGGATTGAAAGGGAAAGGTAGACTTGGACCATGAAAGACTTCAACTGCACTCTGATGAGAGGGTAATTTACTCCAAGTTCATCTCCTTGCTCTTATTGCCTTTTTGCTCTTAATTGACAATTTTGGTGAAGCAATGAGCTTAAAGGGAAAAAATGATCCGTTTTGGTGCTTGATGCCAAAGGGGGAGAAATCAAGGCTAAAGCAAATGGATCAGCTACCACTTGAGAATTTTGAAAATAGTAGAGTTAGATCTTTTGTTTTGTCAAAATACTCTTATTGTCAAAAATTGGTCTCTTGTGGGGAGAATGTTTGATTATGGGAAAACGGGGGAGTTTTTGAATCTTTGATCAATTTATCTTGGAATGTCTCTCCTTATGCCTCAACAAGTGTGTTTGACTTAGAGATAGGAAATTGAAGTTGATTTGCAAAAACAAACCAAGTGGTGGCAAAGAATGATCCAAATATGCCAAATTTGAATCAAAACAATTCTTGTTCTAAATTGCATTGATGTTGCACTTCTTTTAGTTGCTTTTTGTTGTGTTGGCATAAATCACCAAAAAGGGGGAGATTGAAAGGGAAATGTGCCCTTGGGCCATTTCTAAAGTATTTTGGTGATTAAGTGTCCAACACAATTGTCCTAAGTATTTATAAGTGCCAAACGGTGGATGAAGTGCAAATCAAATACAAAGGTATGATTCTAGACTTAGTACATTGATTTTTGTGTACTTACATATTTGTCTAAGTGCTAGAATCAGAGAAAATACAAAAGGTAAAAGACTTGGCTGGAGCAGCCAAGACTCTACGCAGTCTGGGTGCACCGGACTGTCCGGTGGTGCACCGGAAAGTGTCCGGTGCGCCAGGCTGACGTCTGGTCAACTGGCCGCTCTCGGGAATTCGTCCGCGGCGTACGGCTAAAATTCATCGGACTATCCGGTGGTGCACCGGACTGTCCGGTGAGCCAACGGTCGGCCGCGCCAACGGTCGGCCGCGCAATCCGCGCGTGACGCGTGGCCGAGCCAACGGTCTGATGGGGGCACCGGACAGTGTCCGGTGCGCCACCGGCTCCAAATCTTCAACGGTCGGCTGCGCCAATTTTAGAAAGCAATCTACACAGGACACTGAACAGTGCATGTCCGGTGGCACACCGGACTGTCTGGTGCGCCACCCGACAGAAGGCAAGAATTGCCTTCCCTGATTGCCTCCAACGGCTCCTAGCTGCCTTGGGGCTATAAAAGGGACCCCTAGGCGCATGGAGGAGATACACAAGCATTCTTTGATCATCTCTAAGCATCAAGACTTCATTCTAGCGCATTTGATTCTTTGTGATAGCAATTTGAGCTCCTCTTGA
The DNA here is from genome assembly GCF_902167145.1 of Zea mays. Taxonomy (NCBI): domain Eukaryota; kingdom Viridiplantae; phylum Streptophyta; class Magnoliopsida; order Poales; family Poaceae; genus Zea; species Zea mays. Next base: position 212,853,963 of record NC_050097.1, read on the forward strand.
GTTGAGAACTCTGTGTGTGAACTTAGAGCTCAAGTTGTGACTAGTGTGCGTGTTTGTGCTGTTGCTTTTGAGACTTGTGTGTGTTGCTTTTCCCTCCCTTACATCCGTGCTTCTTTGTGATCATCATTTGTAAGGGCAAGAGGCTCCAAGTTGTGGAGATTCCTCGCAAATGGGATATAGTGAAAGAAAGAAAAACACCATGGTATTCAAGTGGATCTTTGAATCACTTGAAAGGGGTTTAGTGCAACCCTCGTCCATTGGGACGCCACAACGTGGAGTAGGCAAGTGTTGTACTTGGCCGAACCACGGGATAAATTATCGAGTCTCTTGTGCTTGTTCTCACTGTGACTTTTGTGTTTCACAAGAGCTCGGTCCTTAGCCACTTGATTTCATTGTGCTAACACTTAACCAAGTTTTGTGGCTATAATTTTTAAGTTTTTACACTTTTACAGGATCATCTATTCACCCCCCTCTAGGTGCTCTCACTCAGCAGTCAGACCCTTATCCTTCAACGAGCAGATTTTAGCAAGCAACACTTTGGCTTCGGCTACCTTTGAAAAAGTGGGAGACTCCACCCAGCTAGGCGTACGAACATCTGGTTTCCTCCCTGGGCGAGGGGGGAGGGATTTGCCGTGATTCTCCATGATGAACCACTCAAGAGGCCATCACTTAATGCTGTCCTTAAGGGGGATATCGAGATATTCCACTTTCCTCCCCCGGTGAAGCTCTAAACTTGCGTCGCCAACAAGCTGATGCTGCCCTCCAGCCATCCCGGGCCGACAGTGATAGAGGTACCTCCAGAGTTCGAAATGAGGAAGAATTCCAAGAAAAGCCTCGCACAGATGTACGAAAATGGCAAGTTGAAGAATAGAGTTAGGGTTTAAGTGTCAGATTTAAATCGTAGAAATCAAGGAGACCGCGGAAAAAAGGACAGATGGGGAGAGCGAGTCCGCGGGTGAGAAACGACACGTAAACAACGGATTCATGGGTGTCCTCTGTCGGAACAGTGACCCCACGACAGATCCACAAAGAACAGAGTTCCTTTGGCGACAAAACCCCAGTCTCAACAAGGTGAAAAAGATCAGATTCAGAGATAACGAACATATGATTACCAACGAATGGAAGCGGACTGTTGGGATCGATGGGCGGGATGATCGCATCAACGACGCTCTGCCTCTTCCACTTAGGAGCCATTGCAATCTCTCGGGCGGAATGAGCGGGCTCAAAAATTTAGAAAAGCAGTGAAGCGGCTGAGGAAAAAGTGAAGTTAGGGCTCGGAAATCAAAAAGGCATGTCGGTGCGAGTATAAATGGGCTCCATGGGTCGGGCATTACCTAAAGTGCCAGATCACCACTCAAAAAAGTAAAAGCCTCAGTCGTCACTCGGACATTACCTCTAAAATGCCAGCATTGTCTAGCGCATGGACAAACCTTCAAGCGCTGTCAAACCCGGGTTTCGGGGGCACCAAGACCCGGGCGCGAACATAATCACCAGGTGTGTTGGGACCAAGTCTCACACATACGATGAATCATGGCACATGATCGAATGTCACATCTTTACTATATAATCGGAGTTTTGTATAAAATAAATAAATAATTACATTATATGGAGACAACGGTCCAACAACCCAAAGTTGACTGGGAGACGACGACCTAGACCTCTCACGAACACATCGCAGCATCCTCCATGCGCCTCATCTTGTAGTACCTGTTCTTGACCTATGGGGGGGTGTGAGACAGCAAGAGTGAGCTCACATACGTTCATCGCTCAATAAGTTGTGGGGAATAATGTGCATGAACTCGCCAAAGGTGGGAGCTCACGTGAAGTGTAAGACTTACCAAAGAGGATGGTTAGAGCTGAGCATTGCTTTTAAAGTTGGTCAAAATTTTATTAGCAGTTACTAAGTATAAGTAAATACCAACCCAATTAAGAAAAGTAATAACATCACCTGCGATGCAATGCATGTGACAAATTGAATTTAGTTCCATAAATTAATCATCAGAGAGTCCTGAGCTGCTCATGACCGTGAGCTCGGCTAGTATACCAGTTTTACACTCTGTAGAGGTTGTACCCTTTACCCACAAGTCGTGTATCCCATGTCGCCAGGGTTAGCTAGACCCTTAGACACTATCGAGGTGAATGGCTAGGGATCCACTACGAGGCCTTTACAAAGTTCCACTAGCTTCCGAAAACCCACTACAGTTTATGAGAAGCGCACTTGCAAGAATCCCCCGTCTGACCGCCATCGCAGCAAAATCAACCCGAGAACCTCCTTGCATGCAACTCCCCTACTGCCCTTGCCCCTTTCGGGTAAGGTAGTCTTCCACTAGCTTTCCTAATTAATCAGCCAAGGGCGTCCATAAACCCTTGTGGTGGCACGTGTTTCTCAAGTTAAGCTCCATGTTCCAATTAACATTAATGGTCTTGACATGAACATAAATAAAATAACAAAATAACTGGAACATGGATATAATAAATGATTATCCCAAAACCATGTAAAGCAATAGCAAACTACCCAAGTGATTCAGGGGTAAACAAGGTAATGAGATAAACAATCTAGGGTGACCTATCGGGTCCCATCAAAATTAAACTTATGCATGAACATGTGACATTAAAGAACATTATTGGGTAAAAAGTGGTCAAGGGCACAACTTGCCTGGGACTTGAGATTCCAGGTACCAGGATGATTCTTCAGATCCTCGTGACCTCACTGCTAATCGTAGCAATACAAACAAACATGGTATAGGCAAAATAAACATCACACCAAACATAAGAACAAACTACGTAATAATACTCTACGTGTTGCTACGAGATCGTGGGAACGAGAACCACTAAAATCGGAGTTACGGTCACCGAGTTATGATTTTATGTAGTTATTAAGTACCTAGAATAAATTAATTCATGTGAATAATTTTAAATCAAGTTTCACGGTTAGATAAAGGTACTAGGTGATAAAAATAATTAACCCAAATTAATTCCACTGGAATGAATCAATTTGGAGTAATGGATTTTAAGTTATGAATTTCTAAAGGTTTTATGTATTTGATACAAGATTGATTAAGAGATACATTTTAATATGGTTTTTATGTCAAAACAGTGGTACTAGATGATGAACAATAATATTACAAAATTATAGGAACTGGAATGGACTAAAAATAATTTAATATGAATTTTCTATGATTTATACAAGTTTCTACCATTTTTTTATATTAAAAATGAATTTAGAATGAATTTCTATGATTTTATTTATTATCTGGACTACGCGTAATAATACAAAGAACTGCAGGGTGCTATCTAAAAAATTCCAGGGCCTCGGTGCAAGGTTCTTTCAACTGCTTGGGACTGCGGGTTAATTCGTGGAGATCCTAGGGGTTCTTTTATAACTCGGACACGGCGAAGGGGTATGGTTCACTAAGAGCCGTTCGATTCCCATCCAACGGATAGGATTAGATCCATAGTCTGTTGAACCGGTATGCAATTCTGGCCATCAGATCCGAGATCGACGATCCCGATTTTATGATTGCCAGATTTGCCCAAACCATCGGATAGAAGATCTACGACATCAGTACGATGGAATGAATGGCTAAATAGGATCTAATCTCGACCACCCGTTGTGAGATCGACCGCTACCTATGCCTCTCCTACCTCCGGACACCATCTTCAGTGGCAAGAAATACCACCGCGACGACTGCCATTAGAGGTGCACGATCCCCGCCTTGCTACGCAGAGAAGAAAACGAAACAGGAACCACAGGGAGAAGGAACAGGGATAGCTCACCGGAGTTCGTAGCACAAAGGGTCCCGCCCGCGGCAGATACCAGATCCGTGGTGGAGCCATAAATCCTGATGAGAAAACCTGTCCCCCACACCGGAGCGACGGCGGCCCTCACCGCACCCCAACAAAGCCGCCCAGGTGGTTCACGCAGACGACACGACGCACATCCCTATCGCTTGACGCAAGCCAACAGCGGCGCTAAATGATTCTCAGTGCAGTGGTGCACTTCTTCTGTGCTCGGTAATGGTGAGAGGCTCCCGGCTAATGCACCACGCGCAGGCTTAGCTGGTAGCGATTCCACCGTATATATACTCCGGAGCTCGGGAGAGTCCGATCGGTGGCTCCTAGGATCAAGACCCCGACAGTTAGGCATATCCGTGAATCTCTCCTTCGTAACAAACTCGTTGGAGGTGGTTTCAGGCGAAGAGGAAGGTTGTTCCGGTCCTTCAGCCAGAGTCTGTTGTGGCCAGGAAACTCGTTGACCAGCCGGGGGTGGCCCACGAGCAGCAAAATTAGTACCTGAGTGCATGCATCTACAAACGAATCCCATACACGCAGTAGTCATGCACGCGAGGTCTAGGAGAAGAATGGACGGAGTAGTGGCCTGCTCTATAGCGTGGAATTTGGCTTACTGATGACGTGGGCCATCAAGGTAATATTTAGCTCGAGAGCTAGTTTTGTTTTGTTTTCATCGTTCCAGTTTTCTTTTCTATATCCAAGTTCAAGTATCCAAACTCAATTTAAATCCTTGTTTTGGACTCCATATTTTAAAAATCACACAACAGTCTAATATGATAATACTTCTTCTTATTTTCAAAACCCTAATTTTAATTTAGGGTTTAATCCAACCTTTAGAATTATTATCTTATTATTATTATCCTGATTATTTTATGTAATGCACAAACACATAAAACTCCAACAAAATACACTTTCTTTTATTTTTGTATCATTTGTTTTTAATTAATCACTCTTAATTATATGTGTGCTCTTTTTATGATGCAGATAGGGCACATAAAATAAGGAAATCCAATATAGTATTCTTGTATACATTTTGGGTATTACAAGCGCGCAAGCGAAAAGCAAAACAACAGTGATTACTTGGAGCAACTACATCCTTGATTCGTAATGGAGGGAGTAACACAAACTCGAAGCCGAGTCATGATGAGTCAACTTCTTCTACCCTTGTCACTACATTTACATTGCATTACCTTACTATTTACACTACACCACACTACTAACTAAAACTATATTATTCTACTTCTACTTCTACTACTACTACTACTACTACTACTGCTACTGCTACTGCTACTGCTGTTATTATCTATACTAATATTTAAACCAGTGGCATTATGTCACTGGCCTTGCCGTCGCCCTTGCCACTGCCGTCACCGTCGCCACTATCGCTGTCGCTACTGCCGTCACCACCGTCGCCCTTGCTGCCGTCGCTGCCGTCGCCGCTGCCGTTGCCACCGTCGCCGCTGTCACCCTCGCCACTATCGTCGCTGCTGCCGTCGCCGCTATCGTTGTCGCTGCCATCGCCCTCGCCGTCACCGTTGTCGCCGCTCCACTCCTCTGAGGAGTCGGAGGAGTCTGCCTCATCCGAGGAGATCCCTGACTCATTCGACCCACCGAGCCCGGTGCGCTCGATGGAGCGCTAGTACGCCCGAGCCGCGGTGGAGAGCCCCATGGAGTCATCCGAGTCCTCGGATGACGCTGGGGGAGAAGCCAGAGCAGGCGAGCGGTCAGACTCGGAGGAGGCCTCCTCCGAGTACTCGGGGGACTCGGAGCACGCTTGTGCTTCCCGTCAGCACGGCGAGGCCAACCACGACCCCTCCTGCCTCTACCCATGGTTGGTTGGAGGAGAGAGCGAAGAAGAAGAAAACAACAGATGATCGAACGATGAGTGAAGAGAACAATGGGGCAAGCAGGCTATTTATAGAGGCTAGGGGTGACCGTCCACTTCCTACCACGTTCGCCGAACAGTCGCAAGTATTCAATAAGCAATTCAAGCCGCCTGAAAATGAGTCAGGCAACAGGCGCCGCTTCGCATAACACGACACCGTTTGGACCAAGGTCAACTGCTCAGGCAATATGATTACACCCACGGTCACATCAAATTACTACTCTAGGACAGTGTGGTAAACACTGCGTACCAAGACACCCCTAGGCACACCCATTGGGTGTGTTGCCAAGAATTTTCAAAGATTTTCTGAAGAAGTCATATCCACACAATATACGCAATGAATATACTACGACAAAAGGAGGAGATCGGCTGAGATGGGAGGAAGTTCAAATGTTGCTACTGAACTGCAAGTCTAATCAGTAGAAGCATTGAAGCACAGAGTAGGGTGATGTCCAGCTAAGAGCCATCTGCCTCAACCAGCCAGACGTCCAATCTGTCATTGATCAAATTAATTTGCAGACCTAACAAGGCGTGGACAGATAGTGTCGTTTGAATTCGCAAGAGCATAAAATGAAGACCTTTGAATTGATTATTTTTCCAAAAATCCACTCAAAGCTCGGGGGCTACACCCATTGGGTGCACCGAAGGTGCACCCAATAGATTTTTAGTACCAGGAAGACAAAGTGCTGATTTCTAAAGCATAAGATGAAGACCTTTGAATGGATTATTTCCAAAAATTCACTCAAAAGTTCGGGGGCTACACCCATTGGGAGCACCTTCGGTGCACCTAATAGATTTTTAGTCCCAGGAAGACAAGGTGTTGATTCCTAAAGCATAAGATGGTGACAAAATGATGATTCCTAAAGCATAAGATGAAGACCTTTGAATGTATTATTTTCAAAATCCACTCAAAGATCGAGGGCTACACCCAATGGTGCACCTTCGGTGCACCCATCGGCAGAATGGAAATCGTGTCATATAACGAACCCATGAGCCGGACCTAGAATCTTTGGGCTGATTATTTCAAAATCAACTCAAAGATTGGGGGCTTGTGGGGACAGATATCCCCCGGGTCCACTACAAGGCAAGAAGGCCTAGCGCGGGGCCTTGGGCTAGTTACCTCGCAAGGCCATCCCTTCGTGGGCCGGGCCAGAACTACTGGCGGAGTGGGCGGACCTGAGAAAGAAGCAGACTCAGGCCCAAGCAACCTGTCAGACTCGTGCGCTATCCGCAGCAACCGCCCGACTTTCCCGCGTACGACGCCCTTGAATATCGAGGCGGATTAGGGATAAGTCGGCAAGATTGTAGGAAGATCAGTTTAGTTGGTTCACTATTATTTAGGATAAACATAATCCTCATGTACGCATGGAGTGCCCCACAGTCGAGTATATAAGGCCTAGGAGGTACCCCATCATTTCCATCGACCATCTACCTATCTCACTAGCTTTTCTCCATTTAGGAGACTTCACTTATAACCCACCACAAAAAATTTACACCAGGGAGTAGGGTATTACGCCTCTCCAAGCGGCCCAAACCTGTAGAAAATTGCTTGTCCTTCTCTCGTGCATCTAGCACGAACCAATGAGCTACAGTCGACTACAACGTCCTACCCAAAAGCACCGCGACACCATCTCCTCGTTGTCGAGCTTGGAGGCGTCAATTGGAAGCCTACTTGGTGTAGACTCCTCCTTCTTTTCTTCTGTTGCTTTTAATGCAACGGGTTGCACCTCGAGTGTAGAGGTGGCGCCTTGCTCCAAGTTGACAATGTGTTTGGAGTTTTTGATCATAAGTTCAAAGCTCACAAACTTGTCGATGACTTCCTCTTGAGACATCTGCTTATCTAGGATCCCCACGTATTAATTGAACTTGAGTAGGATTACGAAAACGAGGGATCTAAGAATAACCTTGACCATCTCATGGTCATCCCGTTTTGTGCTCCCGAGGTTGCGCACTTGATTGACCATGGTCTTGAGTCGGTTGTACATGGCTTGCGGCTCTTCTCCTTTGTTGAGGATGAATCGACCGAGCTCTCCCTCGATCGTCTCCCTCTTGGTGATCTTGGTCACCTCGTCCCCTTCGTGCGCCATTTTGAGGACGTCCCAAATTTCTTTGGCATTTTTAACCCTTGCACCTTGTTATACTCCTCTCGACATAAAGAGGCGAGGAGTATAGAAGCTGCTCGGTAGTTAAAGTGCCTAATTTGGGCGGCCTCGTCCGAGTCATAGTCCTCGTCCTCCACCTGTGGTGCCTACGCTCCACATTCAACAATGTCCCATATGCTTTCATGGAGTGAGGTTAGATGATGCCTCATTTTATCACTCCACATACATTAATCTTCACCATCAAAATATGGTGGTTTGCCTAAGGGAACGGAAAGTAGAGGAGCGTGCTTGGAAATACGGGGATAGCGTAGGGGCATCTTACTATACTTCTTGCGCTCATGGCGCTTAGAAGTTGTGGACGACTCAATGCCGGATGTGGAGGGTGTTGAAGAGTTGGTCTCGCAGTAGACCACCTTATTCATCTTCTTTTTCTTCTTGTCACCCCTCCTATGTGACTTGATGGAGGAAGAGGATTCCTCCTTGTATTTGTTGCCGGACTCCCTTGAGAGAGTCTTCCCCGAGCCCGTGGGCTTGTCGACGGTCACGATCTCCCTCTTGGTGTTATCTCCAGACATCACTTCGAGTTTGTTAGACTCTTAATGAAGCACTGGCTCTGATACCAATTGAAAGTCGCTTAGAGGGGGTGAATAGACGAAACCTAAAATTTATATACTTAAACACACACTAAGGCCGGGTTTAGCGTTAGATTTAAATCCGAGTGCAGAAGATTGTTTCTCTTGCTATGAGTTGCTCAAATAATGCGGGTGATGTTTGGGAGCAAACTCAAATCAATGTTAGCAAGTAAACTTTAGTGAAAGGAAAGAGGGAAAAACAAATCAAATGGAAATCAACACAAGTGAACGCGGTGATTTGTTTTACCGAGGTTTAGTTCCAAAGAACCTAGTCCCCGTTGAGGAGGCCACAAAGGTCGGGTCTATTCCATCCCTTTCCCTCTCTCAAACGGTCACTTAGACCGGATGAACCTTCTCCTTAATCAATCAGGTCACTAAGACCCCGCAAGGACCACCACACACTTAGGTGTCTCTTGCTAGCTTTACAAAGCACTTAAGAATAAGAATGGGAAGGAGAGAAGGCAATCCAAGCAACAAGAGCGCACATGAATGTTACTAATTGGTTGAGTTGATTTTGGGACTTGGAGAGGATTTGATCTTTGAAATTGTGCCTTAGAGTGAATGTTATTGCTCTTGTATTGAATGAGGATCTCAGAAAACTTGGATGCTTTGAATGGAGGTGATTAGAGATATTTATAGCCTCCAACCACTTCCTAACCGTTGGCTGACTTTGCTGTCAATGGGCGCACTGGATAGTCACTGTTCACTGTCCGGTGTGCGCCACGTCAGCGTGCCCGTTGGGCTTTGGAGCTGTTGACCGTTGGAACCCTTTATCCTTTTGCTGCACTGGACAATTCGGTGTCACACCGGACATGTTCGACGACCTCTGACTTCTACGTTCTGACTTCTGCCACGCACTGTTCGCCACTGTACACTTTTGCAGTCGATCGTTGACGCACAGGTAGTCGTTGCTCCGTTGGCTCACCGGACAGTTCGGTGCACACCGGACAGTCCAGTGAATTATAGTGGAGCGCGCCTGACGAATTCCCGAGAGTGGTCTATTCGTTTGGTCGAGGGCCTCGTGCACCGGATAGTGTCCGGTGCGCCACTTGGCAGCACACTCTCATGTCTTGCTCCAAATTTTGATTGTGTCCCTAACTGAATTTCTTTCTTGGTTTGTGTTGAACCTTATGCATCTGAGATAAATGATATCTAGACAAGCTAGTTAGTCCAAGTGGTTTGTGTTGGACGTCAACCTCCAAATCGATTATACGAAATGATTAAGTCCATTTCCCTTTCAGAATCCTAACCATGTTTATAAGCTCTCAAAGGCGCTTTATGGGCTCAAGCAAGCCCCAACAGCATGGTATGAATGCCTGAGACTTTCTTATCACTAATGGCTTCAAAGTTAGTAAAGCTGACCCTACTCTCTTCACTAAAACAATTGCTAAAGACTTGTTTATATGCCAAATTTATGTTGATGATATTATATTTGGGTCTATTGACAAGTCAACTTGTGAAGAGTTTAGTAGGATTATGATACAGAAATTCGAGATGTCTATGATGGGGGAGTTGAAGTATTTCCTTGGATTTCAAATCAAGCAACTCCAAGAAGGCACCTTCATCGGCCAAACAAAGTATATTCAAGATATTCTTAAAAAGTTTGGATGAAGAATGCTAAACCCATCAAGACACCCATGGGAATAAATGGGCATCTCGACCTCGACATGGGAGGTAAATCCGTATATTAAAAGGTATACCGGTTGATGATAGGTTCATTACTCTACTTATGTGCTTCACGACCTGATATTATGCTTTCTGTATGCATGTGTGCAAGGTTCCAGGCAAATTCTAAGAAAGTTCACCTTAGGGCCGTGAAGATAATCATGAGATATTTAGTCTACACTCCTAAGTTTGGGCTTTGGTAGCCTAAGGGATCTACCTTTGATCTAATTAGGTATTCCGATGTCGATTATGTCGGATGTAAAATTGATAGAAAGAGCACATCAGGGACTTGTCAGTTTCTGGGAAGATCCCTGGTGTCTTGGGATTCAAAGAAACAAAATTCAGTAGCTCTTTCCACTGCCGAAGCCGAGTACGTTGTTGCACGCCATTGTTGTGCTCAATTACTATGGATGAGGCAAACCCTTAGGGACTATGGCTACAAATTGAGCAAAGTCCCTCTCCTATGTGATAATGAGAGTGCAATCCGCATGGCGGATAATCCCGTTGAACACAACCGCACTAAGCACATAGACATCCGGTATCACTTTTTGAGAGATCACCAACAAAAGGGGGATATCGAAATAGCTTATGTGAGCACCCAAAACCAATTAGCCGATATCTTTACCAAGCCACTAGATGAGAATACCTTTAGCAAACTTAGGAATGAGCTAAATATACTTGATTTTCGGAACTTTGATTGAAACATTGCACACATAGCTCATTTATATACCTTTGATCATGTCTCTTTCATTTGGTACAAATTCATATTTCTTATTCTTCTTGTGCCAAGGCTAAGACTAATGTGTTTTCAAGTATATCTCTATGATTAGTCTTAGATTGAAAGGGAAATGGAGTTTTCGGCAAAGACAAGGCTTCCACTCCAACTCTGACAGTATCATTTACCCTTTGCCATTACTCCTACAACTCTCAATGGTATAACCCTTCACTCGTATTCATTTTACCATTTGTGAGAAAATATTAGGCCCCAAAGGGGGAGAAAAATGCATCAGGGCTCACAAGTTCTTCGTTTTTGGCGATAAATGCCAAAGGGGGAGAAAGTATTAGCCCAAAGCAAAAGGACCGCACCACCAATTTCAAAAATTTCACAAATGTTTATTTCAATTGGTATTTAAAGTTGATTTTCAATTGGTATCTTATTTGGTTTCAAAATATCAAGTTAGTATGAAAAATTTCAATGTGTATAATATCATTTGGTATCCGTTTCGAAAAGGGAAAATCATTTCAAAAACCCTCTTGAAAGCTAAGAGTATAATTTCTTCAGGGAGGGCTTTTATTTAGTCAAAGGAAAAACATTTGAAATAGGGGGGAGGAATTTCAAATCTTAAAAATGCTCTTTGGAATCATATTCTTATACATTTGGCTATTTGCAAAACAATTTGAAAAGACTTTTCTCAAGATTTGCAAAAACAATCCAAGTGGTGCAAATATGGTCCCAAATGTTAAAAATATCAAATCAAACTTATATGCTTAGAAATGCTTTCATTTCAAAAATAACATATGCACATCTGTCAAAATGCAAACTAGTTACATTTCTACACTTTGTATTTGCTTTGGTTTATGTTGGCATCAATCACCAAAAAGGGGGAGATTGAAAGGGAAATAGCCTCAACATTTCCTATAATTGATTTTGCCTAGTTGTTCACTTCTCAGATGCATAAGTTTATCTACAACTATTTCGGACAGGAGAAGCTTTTTGGAAAAACATCTAAGCGCGAACCGTCCGTGCCCTTGTGGCGAACCGTCCGCGACACTAGGGTGAGCCTCGGATAGGAACACTGCAAAAACACAAGTTAACACTACGGACCGTCCGATGGAAAAGCGAACACCGTCTGAGACCAAGCGGCGGACCGTCCGGCCTCAGGCGCGAACCGTCCGGTCGTTGAAAAACCAGAAAACCCCGAAGGTGACGGGTTCTGTAAAAATCATTTTTAACGTCCTCGCGGACCGTCTGGGGTGCACGGCCGGACCGTCCGCGACTGCTTTATCTGACATCTGACGACGCAATAAATGTTCTATAGCCGTTGATATAGCTGTTTGCTGACCGTTGCGATTTCAACCGTTGATGTGCAGGGGTGGATCGTCCGGACCAGGGGCGCGGACCGTCCACGGTCGGCAGGAAAGGAGCAACGACTAGAAAGTGGTTGGTGGCTATAAATACAACCCCAACCACCTCCACTCCTTCACATTCAATACAAGAGTTAGAAATTCAATCAAAAACACATTCAAAGCTTCCAATCTCTCCAAGTTCCACAATTGAGACAAGTGATCATTAGTGATTAGTGACTTGAGAGAGAGTGATTCGTGTTTCATTTGTTGCTCTTGTTGCTTGGTTTTATTAACCGTGCTTTCTTCATTTCTCTCTAAACTCTCTAAGTGTTTTGTAAAGCTTGCAAAAGACACCTAATTGTGTGGTGATCCGTGCGGGGTCTTAGTGACCCGTGAGATTAAGAAGAAGCACTCAACCTGTCTGAGTGACCGATTGAGAGAGGAAAATGGTTGAAATAGACCCGACTTTGTGGCCTCCTCATCGGGGACTAGGTTCTTTGGAACCGAACCTCGGTAAAACAAATCACCGTGTTCACTCGTCAATCTTCACTTGATTTGTTTTTCCCTCTCTAAAAGTTCCCTTGCTCATATTGATTTAAGTTTGCTCCCAAAGGTCATCTGCATTGATTGAGCAACTCTAAGCAAGGAGAACTATCTTCCGCACTCCAATTTAATTCTAACGCGAACCCCGACCTTAGTGCAAGTTTAAGTTTATAAATTTCAGGTTTCGCTTATTAACCCCCCTCTATGCGACTTTCAGGCACGGCGCGGGCTCGATGGCGACCGTAGAACGGACGGCGAACTTCGATGAGCGGCGGCGGAGCTGCCTGGATGCGCGTGCAGGGCGAGAGTGCTCGGCTGAGGTTGCAAATGAGTAGGGGGAAGTGGGCGAGCGCGGTGCGGTCTCTAAAGGGGCGAGGGCGTGCGAAAGTGGCCGGGGATTGCGCGGACGTGGGTGCGTCCACGACGTGGGCGTGGGCGGGAGGTTAGTGACGGGGGTGGCTGACAGGCGGGGTCCACGGGGTAGAGAGAGGGATTGAGCGCGAACGGACGGTCAACGCTGACAGGAAGGTCCCACGGGACAGCGAGAGAAAGAACGCGCGGATGGGTCGACGCTGATAGGCCTGACCCACCGGGAAGCGGGAGGGAGAGAGAGCGCGTGCGCGGACGCGGGCGGTCGCGGGCAGGTGGGGTCCACCTGTCAGGCGACGCGGCGTGCGCGTGCGGTCTGGCTGGGTCGAGTTCTACCGACTAGGCTGAAATGGATTTTTCCTTTTTCTAGGGAATTTCTAATGCTTTTCTTTTTATTTTCTCTAGGGTTTTCAATTCAAATTCAAACCAAGTTTCAAATTCAAACTAAATCAAGCATGTGCAACAATTCAAAGAATATTTGGAGCTCAGCAATGATGCAACATTTCACAACTCATATTGTTTTGACAAAATAAAATAATTAATCCCTCAGTAATTAAGATAAATCTACCCAAAAGAAAGAGAGAGAGATGAACTAGAGATGGAGAGAAGAGTAACACCTGAATTTGGTAGGTAATTAGAAAGAAATTTTATACCCCCAAATTCAGGGTGTTACACACAATCAAAGGATCAAATCCTCTCCAAGTTCCAAAATCAACTCAAGTGCTAAGTGACTTGAGAGAGGATCATTTGTGTTTCTTTTGTTGCTCTTGTAACTTGGATTGCTCTCTTCTTCTCACTCTAATTCTTCTAAGTGCTTTGTAAAGCTAGCAAGAGATACCTAATTGTGTGGTGATCCTTGCGGGGTCTTAGTGACCCGAGTGATTAAGGAGAAGCACTCTCGACCGGTCTGTGTGACCGATTAAGAGAGGGAAAGGGTTGGAATAGACCCGTCCTTTGTGGCCTCCTCAACGGGGAGTAGGTTCTTTGGAACCGAACCTTGGTAAACAAATCGTCGTGTTTATTTGTGTTGATCTCCACTCGATTTGTTCCCCTTCCTCTCTCTAAAGTTCCCTTGCTCATATTGATTTGAGTTTGCTCCCAAGGTTATCCGCATTGATTGAGCAACTCATAGCAAGGAGAATAATCTTCTGCACTTCGAATTTATTTCTAACCCTAACCTCGAGCATAATACGTGTTCATAGTTTATAATTTTCAGGTTTCGCCTATTCACCCCCTCTAGACGACTCAGCCTGGAATCCTGGATGGATGGCTGGATCGCATATACGCGGGCAGTGGGACTTGCACCGGATAGAGCCTTCACTCTTGCTCTGCATTGTCTAGTTCATCGATGCTGACGTTTACTTTGTTTAGCTTGTTGGCTACTACTGCGGTGTGCTCTAGTTGGGGACCAATCAGAATATATATGTGCGGACACGTGTTACCCATACGCGTAAAACTGGCTAGGTAGTGTTCGGATGAGACGATGGTGATGGGTACGTGCATGTGAACGCGCTATCTGCCCTGCTGTTTCCCTGATGCTTGAAGCATACTAGGGGGTTTGGTTCAATGAAAATTAGACTGGTTAAACATGAGCCAATTATAGAATTAATTGCATAAGTGATGTCTAATTGACGAGGTGAACCTAGTATGCCTGATCAATCTACAATTAACACAATGTTTATTGTAGCACCACGTAGCCTAATTATGAATTAATGAGACTTACACTACACCAAATTAGTGAACTTCCTAGAGCCTAAACTCTAGAAAGTTAGCCCTAAACTCTAGTAAGTTAGCAAAACCCTCGGAAGTAAAGCTATCCCATCGGAAGTTTAGCTCTCGGAAATTTTTTGTCGAAAGTTAGCTTAACTTCCTAGAGCACTCTAGAAAGTTAGCTAACTTCCTACAGCCAGCGGTGCCTCTCGGAAGTTAGTAGGTTCTCGGAAGTTAGTGGGTTCACGCCGTCAGTACCGTCAGTTGACTAACTTCCTATGGCTTACTGTAGCCCGTAGGAAGTTAGCTGGCTAACTTACTACGGCTTATTGTAGCCCCTAACTTTCTACGGTCCAGTTGGCCTCTAGAAAGTTAATTGGACCAACATTACAAATGTTGTTTATTTTTATTTTACACCACATTCCACAACATAACAAATATATCAACAGCTATAGCACAACATATTTTCACATAAAATATCTCACACACAATCACATAACAATATTTAAATCCATAGTCTCATCAATTACATCGCAAAAGTCTCATCCATAGTCATAAGACACATCTCATCCACTCATAATAAGAGACAATATCTCATAAATAGTCATAATAAAAGTCTCAAGTATCACAAAACATAACATGGAAGCTCACGATCGCCGATCACCATCGAGGTAGAGTGATGATACCTCCACTAGCGAAGAGGGCTTCGACAAAGTCTAACCTGTCTTCTCGTTCCTGCATCGGCAAGGTAGCTGGAGGGGTCTAATATAAATGTACAAATGATATTTGCTGAGTTACACCATAATATAACTAACAATAAGTAAATGGTGATGAATTTGCATACCTAATGTTCGGTAGGTGGAGATGTAGGTGGAGGTGGAGGTGAAGACCAAGGATAATGTACGGGAGGTGGTGGGGGGGCACCGGGACGTGTATCCCTTGGGTCTGTGCTAGTTGCTACAAAATTGTCAAACTCATTCACATCAGTGTTTTAAATCAATACATATCTTAAAATAAAAGTTATTATCTTTTGAACTTACTTGTATGAGTGTTTGTTGTTGTTGAATCTGTGTAGCATAGTATTCATGTTGCGCAGCTTGTTGCCTCAAGTAATCCTGATGTCGCCTAAGTTCTTCTCGCAGTTGCTCCACATTTGGAGGTGGCTCCTTAGTATGTGGTGGAAACACAAAATCAGGATCCTCTCTTAAATCTTGAAGCATCCCGTCCATTCTATCATATTCCACGTCATCATTGTTGTGGGCTTCAGACACATTTTCACGGGGAAACTCCTCGCCGTGATACACCCAGACTTCATAATTAGGCATGTAGCCATATTTGCAAAGGTGCCCTGACAGAGTTCTCTTATCTTGGCATCTACAAACCCGACACATACTACATGGACATCGCACATCCGTGCCTCTTGACAGAGCAAAAGCACGATCAATAAAATCCTCTGTCTTTCTTATCCACTCTGTCGAGGGGTGATTCATACGCCAACCTTCATACATCCATCGACGGTCCTCACCCACCATATTTGTTGCTAAAATAAAATAAAATGTGATTTATAAATTTTCACGATACTAAAACGCATATCAATTGTGTCACCGCATCTATAGGAGAAGATATGTCCTAAAATGATAATGTATATTAAAGGCGATATTAGGCTTCAATCTAACTAGATTATTACTCCAACATAAGCTTAATTTTAGCCATAACATACAAGAGTCTAACAAAGTTAAACTATATGCAACAGTTAACCGATCAAGTTAATTAACCTAACTACCTACGACATAATTTGAGTTAACTCTTGGAAGTTAACACATTCAATAAAAAAATAAACGAAGTATAAAGAAGGTACCTGACGGAGTTGTTCGATGTCGAGCTGGGACGCCGACGTCGTGGCTGCTGTGGCGAAGGAGGTCGGGAAGGGAGACACGGTGGAGAGGGGCACGACGGCCGGGCGACGAGCGGCGGGCCGAAGGTGCCGCGGTTGCTGGGCAGCGGGGCAAGCCGGGCAGGGGCTGTCGGCGGGGCGCCGGCGGCGGGGCAGAGCGGGGCGGGGGCGGCCGGCGGGGCGGGCTGGGTGGTGGAGGCGTTGGAGAAGAGAGTGACGGGTGTTAGAGAAGAAATGATGAATGATGGAAAGATAAGGTAGATTCGCGGATTAAGATAAAAAATATTACTTCCTAGAGTACAGCTGTAGGAAGTTACTTAACTTCCTAGAGGTTGTACATGTAATCTAGGAAGTTACTTAACTTCCTAGAGGAGGCCGTAGGAAGTTAGCGACTCGTTTGACTGGTCAAAAGTTGACAGCTAACTTCCTAAAGGACGTCGTAGGAAGTTAGCAAGGACAGCTAACTTTCTAGAGGAGGTCGTAGGAAGTTCGCGGCTCGTTTGACTGGTCAAAAGCTGAAAGCTAACTTCCTAGAGGAGGCCGTAGGAAGTTAGCGGCTCGTTTGACTGGTCAAAAGCTGAAAGCTAACTTCCAAGAGGAGGTCGTTGGAAGTTAGCAGGGGTAGCTAACTTCCTAGAGGAGGCCGTAGGAAGTTAGCCGCTCGTTTGACTGGTCAAAAGCTGAAAGCTAACTTCCTAGAGGAGGCCGTAGGAAGTTAGTGGCTCATTTGACTGGTCAAAAGCTAAAAGCTAACTTCCTAAAGGATGTCGTATAAAGTTAGCATGCACAACTAACTTTCTAGAGGAGGTCGTAGGAAGTTAGAGGCTCGTTTGACTGGTCAAAAGTTGAAAGCTAACTTCCTAGAGGAGGCCGTAGGAAGTTAGCGGCTCGTTTGACTGGTCAAAAGCTGAAAGCTAACTTCCTAGAAGAGGTCGTTGGAAGTTAGCAGGGGTAGCTAACTTCCTAGAGGAGGCCGTAGGAAGTTAGCCGCTCGTTTGACTGGTCAAAAGCTGAAAGCTAACTTCCTAGAGGAGGTCGTAGGAAGTTAGTGGCTCGTTTGACTGGTCAAAAGCTAAAAGCTAACTTCCTAAAGGATGTCGTATAAAGTTCGCATGGGCAACTAACTTCCTAGAGGAGGTCGTAGGAAGTTAGCGGCTCGTTTGACTGGTCAAAAGTTGAAAGCTAACTTACTAGAGGAGGTCGTAGGAAATTAGCGGCTCGTTTGACTGGTCAAAAGTTGAAAGCTAACTTTCTAAAGGAGGTCGTAGGAAGTTAGCAGGGGTAGCTAACTTCCTAGAGGAGACAGTAGGAAGTTAGCGGCTCGTTTGACTTGTCAAAAGCTGAAAGCTAACTTCCTAAAGGATGTCGTATAAAGTTAGCAGGGGCAACTAACTTACTAGAGGAGGTCGTAGGAAGTTAGCGTCTCGTTTGACTGATCAAAAGTTGAAAACTAAATTCCTAGAGGATGTCGTAAAAAGTTAGCAGGGGAAACTAACTTCCTAGAAGAGGTCGTAGGAAGTTAGCGACTCATTTGACCGCACGCGTGGGTAGCAGTTGAAAGCTAACTTTTAGAGGAGATCGTAGTAGGGGCAGCCAACTTACTAGAGGAGAGTTAGCGGCTCGTTTGACTGATCAAAAGCTAAAAGCTAACTTTCTAGAGGATATCGTAAGAAGTTTGCAAGGGCAACTAACTTACTAGAGGAGGCCGTAGAAAGTTAGCGGCTCGTTTGACCGCACGCGTGGGTTAGCAGCTGAAAGCTAATTTACTAGAGGAGGTCGTAGGAAGTTAGTAGGGGACGACTAACTTTATAGAGTAGGTCGTAGGAAGTTAGCAGGAGAAGCTAAGTTAATAGTGCATGTCGTAGAAAGTTAGCGGCTCGTTTGACCACACGCGTTAGTCAGACTGTGAAAAGCTAACTTATTAGTGCTAACAGTTGACTCTCGAAAATTGTTTATTTTTTACGGTTTGTTTTAAAAGATATAGGGAGTTAAAAACCCGTACGAAGTTTATGTTTTTGTGTGTTGTTAATAGATTCATGACACAAATTAGTCTGTGCAATTAGTTTTGTAATAGGCAGTTGCTCGTAATAATTGGGAATCTGCAGCTCGCTCAGGTACGTACCGCTCAGGTACGTACACGATCGGAAGAGATTTGATTTGTGTAGCACTAGCACCAACGGCCCGTCGACAAACGCCACAGGGGGGAGGGATACGAGCATCTCCGAACGCGACTGGATTGGGCGACGACCCATTCGACCAACATCAACATGTCGGCAAATACAATGCGTCGGACGGGTCGCCTGAGCTACACAAGACCACAAGCGGAGAGCGACCGCACGCCAAACTGAACGTAAAAAGCAAGCGCCGAAACCCAGACCCAGCAGCAGGTTTCCGATCGATCAGCGGCGCCGTGATCGATCGAGTTGTAGGGTTACATGTCCTATGCAGATGCAGGTAATACTATAACGCAATCCCACGTACGACAAACGCATGCCACACGTGCCGTGTACCGATCGGCCGGTCGCCGGATCGGCAAAAGCGAGTAAGCGACCCAATCCTGCTTCCTGCAGTGCAGAGCCCGCCCCACCCCACCCCCGGGGCCGCGACCGCGACAGTCAAGCGACCGCCTGCCCGCCCCGGACGGCGCCAAACGCGCGCCATGCGGCGGGAGTGGACGACGAGCGAAGCTTCTTCGGTCGCCCTCCGCCGTCCCGCGCGCGGGCGGGCGGTGCATGCACCTCGCCGCTGGCAGGACACACGGATTCTTTTCGATCGCCCGCAAAGGCAAAGCCCCGGCTGGCGGGGCGTCGCGTCAGGGGGGGCCAGCCGGCGGCTCGCGCGCGCGCGCCGCGGCTGCACGTACCGGGGGCGGGCCCCGGCCCCGGCCCCGGCCCCCCAAGTCTCCGCTCTCCAGTCGCCGAGGGGCAAGCCAACCGGCCGCGCGCGCTCTGCTGTCGCGGGTTAGCACACGTACGGTACGGACGACGTGGTCGCGCTCGGGCCGCCAACGGCGAAACCGACCGCCGTGGAGAAAAGGCGCGCCTGCTTAATCGCATTGGGTTGGGTTGCATCAACGCGTGTTTTGGTGGGAGGATAAGCTGGTTTACAGCTGCGGATGATGGCAACTCATGTTACGTCGGTCGGTTCAGTCACGATCAAAGGAAGGAAGGAAACGTCTGGCCTTTGGCTTATATACGTCAGGTCAGGTGAGTATCCAAAACAGACCGGGAGGACGTCGATTAGTCGTCAGAGAAGACTCATCCTCAAAGACTGATGATGTTTTTTTCCTTCAAACTAAGGCGGTATGGCCAAACCACCAAAGCCACTTCTACTATTTTCAGTAGTCTGCTCTTTTTTTTGTCATTGTTGGTCATGGTCACTTTGTCAGTATAATGCAATTTCTTTGTTTATAGTCAAAAGAATAATTATGTGATATGCAAACTTACGGGCCCAAACCCCACCCGGCCCGTTGCAGCAGCCCAGCACTGCACCAGCTACAGAAAACCCACCCAGCGGGTGTGCGTCGTTTTGGATGGACCGTTCGTTCATGCTGAACATCTTTTCGACGTGGTTTCTGACGACATGTGAGCCCACTAACTACAATAAATGTTTGCTTCATTATGAGCTTAAGTATTTGTTAAACCGCGACTGGAGGTTGTCAACTTGCTAATGCTCGTCTCTATAGCATACTAACCTCACTCTGCTTGTACGCCTTCTCTTGCGCGATTTTCCTAAACTTTTCTCTAGGGGGGGAAGCTCTGGTGAATGGAATGGAGTACATCCCTTCGTGTGTTACAGGGAAACCATTGATCTTATTACTCAATTTATCTGATCCCTTACACCTTATGCTGTGTTCTTTCTGAAGAGTGTTTATTCTATCAGTGGGTAGTCGTTGGCATGTGAAGAGAGTCATCATTTCCAAGAGCATTTCAATACATAATACTTTTATGTCCGATCCTTGACAGCTTATACTATACACAAGCAGTTCTAAAAATCCTGATAAAAAAGTCAATAAAAAGTATTTTGTTGTGGCTGTTACATTAATTAGGTGCCTCTCAAATACCATCGGCACACAGAACACAAGCAAACATATTCATCAGGATATATATATAGCAAAAGGGAGGTTGACAGGCCTAGTAACCCATTTGTGGTAAACGAACAGAGGGAGGTGAACTAGAAGCGTTGGTTGCGCTGGATGAGATCGTCGTCGTCGTCTTCGCGTAGACGCCGGACCCTTCCAGCTCCTTCATCAGCGTTCCGTCATCAGAGGAGGTGTAGGAGAACCTGCAGAGATGGATCGGGGGCGCGAAGTACACCGCCACAGGCATCGTCGGTGGAAGGCTTGGCAGCGGCGCCTCGAACTTGAGCACGCTTATGACCTGGCGGACACAAGGCCGGAGACTGTAGTCTGGGTGCGCACACCAGAGCCCCACAACCATCAGGCGCACGGCTTCACGCTCGTCCAGCGCGCCGTCGAGCCTCCCGTCAACGGCGGTAAGGATCTCGTTCCTTCCGTAGAGACGCCACACCCATTCGACTAGGTTGATCTTGTCGTCGTCTTCCTTCAGCACGACAGGCCTTCTTCCGCAGGCAACCTCCAGTGCGAGAACACCCAGGCTGTACACGTCGGACTCTTTGCTTGCCTTGCCCGTGGTGACGCACTCTGGAGCCAGGTACCCCATCGTGCCAGCTATCACCGTAGTCTGCGAGCCTCGGTCGTGGTCTACGAGTCGTGCCAGCCCGAAGTCCCCAAGCTTAGCGTTGAACGATGAGTCCAGCATCACGTTGCTTGGCTTCACGTCGCGGTGCACGACGCATTGCTCCCACTCCTCGTGGAGGTACAGGAGTGCAGACGCGACGCCGACGGTGATCTTGAACCGCAGCGGCCACGCTAGCAGGTTGCTGCTGTCGTAGAGGTGCGTGTTCAAGCTCCTGTTCGGCATGAACTCGTACACGAGCAAGAACTCCCCACGCTCATGGCACCAGCCCACGAGCTGCACGAGGTTCCTGTGCCTCAGCCGGCTGATGATCTTCACCTCAGAGATGTACTCCTTCTTCCCCTGCGTCGATCCTTTGGCGACTCGCTTTATGGCGACGGTGAGGTTCGGGTCCTTCAGGGAACCCTTGTAAACGGCTCCGAAGCCTCCTTCTCCGAGCTTTCTCTCCAAAGCGAAGTTCTTCGTAGCAGACACGAGCTCGTCGTATCGAAATCTTCTTGGGCCCCTCCCTTTCTCGAACTCGCCGTCAATAGACTCGTCGTATTCTTGCTTCCCTTGATCCTTTCTTGCCCTTCTAGTATGCTTCGTCTTCAAACTCATGAAGCACCAAACCAAACCCATAGAACAGACAATGCCACTAACACTAGTAGTCAAGCTTATGACTAATAAACTTTTCGCCTTCTTGCTCTTCACCACCCGCACATCCGTGCAACTGAACTCCCAGTAAAGTATCTGATGGGCCTCTACCAGCTGGCCAGTGGCAGCTGAGAAGCCGATGGCCACTTTTTCCGGGAGGTACCTTCTGAGATCAACTGAATAAGATAGGGAGGAGTTGCCGCTGAACTGTGGGCTGTCCTTGTACGTCAGGAAGACGCTCAGGTTCCTGGAGCTGGCCTGGTAAGTCACCCATGCGTTGGCCATCTTCCCATCCTTGATGCTGCTTCTCCATGTGACGTTATCCACGGACACGATGGAATGGATGTTGATGCCTACGTGGTTGTCGTCCGGATCCCATGGGTTCTTGTGGCTGTCAAACTCGACGGCCACGATCTGGTTGGATGTCTCACTACTCTGATCGGCGCTGCTACTACCGAAGAGGCCAAGGTTACCATCCTCGGAATTTTTGGGGACAACTGAAGGGTACGGTGAGAGGAAGAAGGCGAGGCCCTCGCCGTACGAGCCATCTGCAACACGGGCCTTTATCATGAATGTGAAGCGGGTTGTGAAGTCAGCTAACTCACCAGTGCTGCTATCCCAGAGGGTCACCGGATCTGCCAAGACTGCTCGGCCCACACTGTGAGCGATCTGCCCGTCCAGCTCTTCCTTGGTAAGCCTGACCGCCTTGTTGTAGAAGGCATCCTCCTGTAACTGGATCGTGGCTGCTCCGTTGCTGTTTGACTCAGTGAAGTTCAGCTTGAAGGACAGAGAACTGACACCGGTGATATTGCAAAACACGATTAAGTGGAGGAGAGCCAAAAACCAAGTAGTTGTGCTCCTTGATCTCATGGTTGGTGGTGAGAAAACTGGAGAGAGAGAGGGAGAAGGGAGGAAGGAGAGGCAAGGAGCTGAAAAGGATTTTCCTATGCTTGCTTATGTAAATAGTAACTATGAACTCTCAACTTGGTCAGTTGTCCTTTACTGCACAGTTCACACACAGGCGCTTCTTGTTATTTTGTCTATCAGTTAGGCGCACGGCCGGCCTGTCAATAGGGCATGGGCCTTGAAAGGACAGATGTAGGCGACACGAGAAGTAGCTCAGATTTGGAGTTTATGTTGATTGTATCAGAGGTCGATGTAAAATAATGGGATGATGTTGAACTATGGATTAGAATTTTCCCGTAGGACGGAGGATGCTGAAGATGCTGTGTTTGTATCGCCGGCATTGCCGGCCTAGAGGATACACAAAAAAACAGATTGTAACATGCAAGAAGGTCAGGGATAGTCCGTCCACACAAAACTTTGTTGGTTGCCGCCCAAAGAACTTTGCTTCTTTCAGCAAATGGAGCAGGTTTCGTTGATATCACTGGAGCTTATAGTATATTTTCCATTTGGCATCTATGCTTACCAAACTGAGTCTCAGGCTATCCACACTCATACAACTCTAATTTTTTAACTCTAAAGGTAATGTAAATTAAAATTTACATAACTTGAAAAAATAAATAATTCATAAAAATAAAATCTAAGTGTCATAGTGCAGTACCGTTCTAGAGCTGATCATGGATCGAATTGGCATGGATTGTGGTCGCATAGATTTATGTTTCTTGCCCGTGCATTTTGCACTAGTAAAGTTTTGAATAAGTTTTACAAACCTTAGTTGGTAGCGTTAGCTCCCCTACATATGTGCTAGGTGTTTGAATTTTTAAGCTTACATATAGTTAGATTTGAAATTTTGGAGGAAGCAACACTACCAAAAGTTGTTAAGGTTTATAATATATATATATACATATACCTTCGAAAAAAATGTGTACAACTTGTAATATCAATTGTAAATTTTCATACTTAGCATTTGAGATAGCTACACATACTAGAGATTTTGTGAGACTAAGCTATATATATAATAGGTCAAAATTGTTAGTAACTGACTACATGAGTTAGTCAGTTTAAATTTGTTTTAAGTCAGTTACTAACAACTTTGACCTATTATAACAAATATTTGATAAGATTTTTACAATATAAAAAGTAAAAGTATTAGATTTATCATGACTTAAACTATCATAATACACAAAAAAAAATAAAACTTTAATCATATACATATTGTTGGTCAATGTTTAAATAGTTTGATTTAGAACAAACCCAAAACAACTAACTCATGTGGACGGAGTGAGTAGCTGAACTGTAAGTTGTCCCACATGTTCAAGACAATGAGTCTGCCAGCTGATGTCTTAAGAAGCTAGTGCCATACTTGAAGCAGAGATAAATCCGACACCACACCACCATGGTGGCATCATAAATTCAACAAAAGGGACCAGATCGATGAGCTCAGATGACCAATTTCATTTATGCGCCTCATCGTGCTAATAATTTCCTATTTTTGTAAACATAAGAAACGTCAACACCCTCATGGACAAACTGTTGGTTGCTGGGGATTAAAGAATAATGAATCATCCATCAAGCATAATTCATATATCCTACCTACCCACTGAATCGGAATCAGATCGGATCCGGTACCGGCCGCGCGCCTTCATCGATCATCCACACTGGCAATTAATCATAAGGAACCTTTGTGGATGAGGCTATCCTCATTCGAAGCCATCTCGTTACTGTAGCTTATATATAAAGTTGGTGTGCAGCGTGCACGCTCTCATCTCTTTAGGACCGGCAAGAACCACGTAGCAGCCAGCCAACAGCAAGATGGTGTGCAGGGGCGGATCCGTTCAGAGAAATCGGCCTGCTGGGCCGGTTCTACATGTTCGGAGAAATTGGCCCGCTGGGCCAGCTTCCGCACGACTCGTTAAAATTTTGCTCCGCGCCGCCTGTTTCCTCCGTCCGTTTCTTTTTTTTAAATAGTCCCTCCGTCCCTTTGTTTTTTCAAATTCATCGTTCTCGCTTTTTGACAAATTGAACACATGTATCTTTGCTCAAATATATAAATAATTAAATATCAAAACAATAGTATTTAGAATATATAAGTTGTATTATTAAATAGCTTTTTAAATTTTTATATAATAAATTTATTTAGAGGTTGGTTCAAATAAGACTAATATTTTTTTATAAATCTAGCTCAACTTTAAAAAACTAATCCGCGTGTTTTCATAGGGGCACAGATAGAGTACGTACAAGCCACCGTCTTGTCTGACACCTACATTGTCACCTCTCTCTCTCTCTCTCTCTCTCTCTCTCTCGTGTCCCTACCGTGAAATTGTGAAAACAGGCACTGGCACGTGGGCCGGTCACTAGATGCTTGATATTTTCATCAAGGCTGAAAGGCACGCGCGACCGGCTTACCGGCTGTACCCAGTCGTGGATCGTGGGCTCAAGGTACCGCTACCTGGCCTACCACCACCACCTACTACCAAAGTTGCGGCGTCGGCGGAGCGGTCGACACGTCTCGTGCCGACGCCCGACAGGGACAGTCTGCGACAATCACGGACGCTGATGCCCCCCACGGCTCCACAGCCACGGGCGCGGGTGTGGGACCCGCCTGTCCCTGGAGCTGGATTCTCGTGCTGCCGTGGCAGGGCGCGGGTCCCGGCTGCGCGGCCTGGTGGGGCCCGGGAAGGTCCCATCCTGTCTTCTTCTGTGACAGCAGTGGGATAGTGACAAGAGCCATGGTGAGATTGGTGACTCCGATGAGTACCGACTACCGAGGCATATCCGTCATACTCCCAGCTCTGACATCTAGCAGAGCAGGAGTACACAATGAGCACGACTGGCTGTCAGTCCATTACCACCAAAATGAGACAGTCATTTTCCACGACTCTTTGTAAATTGTAATGATGGGTTAACCACGGATTTGGATTGGACCATGATTAGCGCCACGCCTTAGCGTTGAAGCTGGAAAACAACATGGTTAGGCCGTTCCTAGCGCCTTCAAGTACTCCATTGAGCTGCTCAAGAGCCGGAAGAATTTTGCACTGCAAGTTCCGTTTCCTCAAGAGAATGATTCCAGAAAACGCAAGAGGAAAAAAAAAAGACGTCAAAACACGCCACACCAATTGGCCGCACCTGCCATGTGGAGACAAAACGCGGTGCGCATCTGCTGCCAGTCCAAAGCAGTCGACCATATCAATGCGCCGACGCCAGCCAGAGCCGCAGAAGCAAGAACTCTCAAGGCGCGCCAGAAGGAGGTCAGAGCGGGATCATCTCTGCGGTCAGTGGTGGTGGTATCACCCCCCGACTGATGATACGCAAGCCATGTGAGATACATACGGGCACGATATGTGCCAAATTAAAATAAATACTAGTATTTTTAAAAATAATACAAAACAAACAAAGTGGGGGCGCGTTGAGCGGCAATTTGGCCACCAGCCGTTCAGCGAGCAGAAGATCCCAATCCCAGGCTTCCAGCTACCCCGTCCACTGAACTTCAACTGTGGTCCTTCCTGGTCCCTCGACCGCGACCACCCACAGGACCCACATAGGTCAGCTAGGTTAGGTGGGTCCCTGAAGCCAGAACTGGCATCTCTTCAACGCGGAGCGCGTCGCGTCGAAGCCCCACACACGACACACCACAGACCACAGGTCTGACAGGATGGCGGGCGGGGCCCCTGGCACGAGATTGGACCGCGGCGGCGGGGCCCGTGGGGCGCGCTGCCGCGAGAAAGGACCGCCGCCGGTGGTGTAGCGGGCTAGCGGCGACCGTGCGATCAGCCACGTCGGCGGGTCTCCCATTGGACGGCGCGGGCCACGGAACGGTGAATCCTTTTGAGTTTGTCTGGTCGCTGGTCGATAAACGTGATCAATAATTCCAAAGCATGCATTCGTCGTATACAAGCTAGAGACCACACGTTAATGGCACATCACCGTCCCATGCACGACACCGGAGCCGCCTCACCGTGTAAACGTGGCAGGAGCGAACCCAGCCATAAAAGGGTGTATTTGGTTTGAGGATTCATTGTAGCCAAGATGAAGTGGTGCGTTATAAGTCTATTACTTAAATTTGGTGTGATAGTCTCATTCCTCAGGTTAGTATTAATCAACTAACTGTGAGAAATAAAGTGGTGGTGATGAATCAACTCATTTCATTCAACAAACTAAACAAAAAAATGTGGAATAAGAAGGAGATGGATTAGATTAATCCTCAAACCAAACACCATAAAAGCTCACCGGTGTTATGGGGCAACACGGCAACACTCCCAACAAGGTGTATTAAAGTAGTGCTTAAAAACTAAAATATCAGTGTCCTATTAGTTGTTTTTTAACAGGATTCGAGTCAAACTAGTAAAATTTTGACTACAAATAACTATTTTTTTGTTATTTTTAAAATCTAATATTTATATGCACCGATTTGTCTTAAAAAGTGTTTGTATAAAAGTGTATTAAAAGTTTATTTGCAAATTTTTAAAAAAAAATATTAGTAAAAGTTATATTTTAGAGACCGTTTCGTTGTCCTAAACGACTGAGAGACATTTAGAGATGTGAGCTGACGCGGTGAACAAATTATCCTATCAACTGCATTGAAAAAATTACTATTGGTGACGTAATGTGTGTGTGCGCATATATATTCTACTATTATTTGTAAATGATAAACATTCTCCGTCTAATCTAAATCCAGACACCAGAACTTATTATTCTTAAATAAACTTGGCGCCGAACATCTTCTCCCTCTGTTGCTTCTGCAACTTCCATGCATCGATGGTGAGATCAGAGACTGCAACGCTGTGGTATAAGATGCCGTGGCCTCTTGACCAACTGATGGTTGCTCTTACCTTGAGAAGAGAGAAAGTCATGCATGCGTTCGTTCGACAACATCCAAAATGAAGCACGCCAACAACCCTTCGACTGATCTGAACTCGCAAGCGACATCGTGGTCTCTCACCAGTCACCAGTCGCTGTAACGCTCACTACCGGTCACTGTCAGTTGATGATCCAATTGAATGCTAGTAACATGCATGACGATACTTTGACCCGACAGCGCCGGAGCGGCAATGCATGAGATTGAGGGGTCAAGCAAACCAGTCAAGTGAGCATGACGAACTCCACACGGATAGAGAGAAGGATACATACACCACGTCACGTATACGGAACCAGAACAAGGATCGTCACAGCCTAATCCGTAACAAACGCCTGACCTGGCGACGAAAAGCCGCACGAGTGGAAGGTGAACTGAAAACTTTGACCACACAGACAGGCCCGCCAGCCGGCCTCTGCTTCTGTTTCACGAGACGAGTGAAAGGGACTCTTTCCCTCCCGAGTCCACAGCTCGTGCGAAAAGCCAAACCGACGATGATGATGATTAACCAGCGGGCGGCGGCCGGCGGGCGCACGTCGACGTCGGGCAGAATCTGTAACTTGCAGGGAACATCCTCGCTCAGCTTGCTTTGCCACGGCATCGACAGCGACCGGGAGGCACGGCACACACACATCTCCTCACGACGCCTGCTAAGAAACGCTGTTCCGAAGCGATCATGGACAGGGACCTCCGGGCCAATGCCTGTCCGCATACAAGATTTCGCGATGACCTACCTGAGCTGCACTGCACAAGTGTGCTGCAGTGCAGACGGACAGCTCTCTCTATCTATCCTGCTCGCCAGACGCCAGGTAGTAAAAGCAGCTTGGGCTGTGTTGGAAATGGATCCATCCCGCCGCCCAAGCTGGGGAGCGAGCGCCCGGATCTGGACAAGGAGACGCTGGAAATTCAGCAGGGTCACATCATGCGGTGCATCTCCCTACGCCCGTGCCCACTTGATTGGGAGGGGGCAGGAAAAAGTGTCAACACCAAACAAAACTATACACTACTTTTCATTCAACCTTGCACGTCCAACGGCGACGGGCACAGGCACGTGTGCTCACCACCTACAGCTTCCATCCACATGCACCGCCCCCCTTCCTCTGGTACGAGCACGGCATCTTGCCCATCCACACACGCACAGAAATATCAAACACAAGTGATGGAGCTGCTAGACTCCCCCCTCCACATGCACTGTCCCCACTTTCATCTCCGGACGAGGGCTGCACAGTCATCATCACAACATTGAGAGGCAGAGGCGAATGATCTGTCGTCGCAGGGGGCCACAGGTACAGCATCCATAATCAGGCAATTCCATTCATTCATTTCCTCCCCCCCCCCCCCCCCCCCCACCCACAAGAGCTACTTACAACAACAAACCCAGACGCATGTCACTGTATGCCACCCACACCAATCATGGCTGGACCCTATTCTAGTTGGAATAGATTTTGTTTTCTCCTCTTCTTGCTGGTACTAAAACAATCCAGTCAGAGTGTATCGACAGACAGTGTGTAATGGGAGCATCAGTTGCATAACAAAGTTACCTGAGATCTGCATTCTGATTGAATCTTTCCTCCTCCGGTTAAAGCTGAGACCCCCCACCCAAAAGAAACGAGGAACTGGAGAAGCTACAAGAGAATAGAGGGAGAGAACAGCCTTCGACATCCATCCATGCACAAAAAACGGGGCTACGAGACAGATTCTATGCACTCCTCCGACCTTTACACCATGGGATGGGAGGATGGATAACCAGCCAAAACTACACAAAAGTATTCACTCACATCAGCCATTCCCAGACCCGAACAACCTTTTAAGTTAGCAAGGCGTGTCCTCGCAGTGCCCCTCCTCCCCCTTCCTGATCACCACAGCAGCAACCAAAAGCAGGTTCTTCGAGCTGTGGCCTGCTTTTCTCTTCTCATTGTATCTTTCCTCCTCCATTTGGGGCTTCCGCTGGATAAGCACTTGAGCTCGCCAGCTCAGATTACCACTCCGACGCATGGTCACCTGGGCTCTGTTTATTTTCCTGGTGACAGATAACAAGGCCAACTTATATTCTGTAAGCCAAACGAACCGGACTCTGTTTAGCTTAGCTTAAAACTTGGTGGCAGGTCAAGTACCAGCAGCGGGCTTCTGGTCGCTTGAGGGTTTTAAAGGCACCGGCATTGTTCCGAAACTCAGTTGCGCCGCGGGCATGTGGGTGTGTGGCATGCCACCACCTGCAGACTGGGTTGCCGCTGCGAGATGCATAAATCCACCGGACGAAGGATGAAGCGATTTCATGTTACTGCCAGCAGCGGCTGCAAGAGTTCCCTGGGTCAGCGAGGGTCACGACACGACAGAGGAAACTGAAAATGGAACCACATGAAGGGGGGGGGGGGGGGGGGGGGGGAGGGATTGCAGACAAACCTGACAAGGCGTTCTGCTGGTGTGGTGCCTGTGGCTGTGTCTTGTCGCCTGGTCGCTTCTGGTATAGGCCAAGGGCAGCAGCACCGCCGGCTCCTGGAGCCTGAGGAGCATACGTGCTGGATATGAAGAAATGGCCTTGAGGGAACGGCTGCTGTTTCATTGACGATGACATATGTGACTGCTGCTTGCTCCCGGTATTAGAACCAGGCGATGAATTAGGCTGTTGGCCAAGGATAGATGGCATAGCCATACTGAAATGGTTTGCAGGAGTAGACTTGGAGCCACACGTCGACACAGAGTTCTTGGCTAACTGCTGTTGTGGTGATGGCAATTGGACAGGCTGCTGAACACCCTTTGCATTTCCTGTGGCAGGCGGGCTGCCACCAGTGCTTTTGGACACCGAATTGGATGGTGAACCAGAAGCAACAGGGGCATTTGAAGATCGAGATAGATCCCCTCCTCCAGTAGAAAGGTTAGTTACAGGAGCCATTTTTGATGAACTCATGCTTAGAGAACTCTGGGATTGGTGACCAGGAGTGGAGAGAGCCTGCATAGGAATCTTTGCTTGTTGCGGGTGGAGACTACTTGTCTTCATCACAATCAAATTAGGGGGTGCAGCAGCAGGGGGAGTGGTAGCAGTAGATGAAGGTGTCCCTCTCCCTGAGGATGCCTTCAACTGGGGGGATTGAACTCTCCCTTGGCCTTGGGCAGCATTTGGTGGGTACATCATATTCTGAAAGCTCGCCATATTGAGACGGTCTGGGTACCCACCTGCACTATTTTGTGTACTTGGTGCGGCAGATCTAGGCCGATTCAAATGGTGGTGCTGAATCATCTGCTGATGCTGATGCTTATGCTGCACTTGCATCTGAAGGAAATGCTGGTGCTGCTGAGAAATGCTAGACGAAGCTGCAGGTGGTGTTGAGGCAGGAGTGGTGGAATTTGTGGATTTGCTTCCCATAAATGTATTTGAAGATTCTGTTCCAATAAGGCTTAGGGTTCGGGACGAACTTTCATTTGTGCTGCCACTAAGGAAAGGAGGCACATGATTCTTGCTTTCTGTCCTGGTGAAGGACAGCGAATGCTGCTGTGAATCACCAGAATACTTTGTAGAAGTTGATTTCTTTCTCTGGCTGTCTCCGGCAATGTGTGTCAAGGATGAATCCCCAGCGACAGATTTTGTTTCTCCATGCTGGGGCTTGTGCTGCGTAGATTGAGCTGCAGCAAAATTAAGTTGAGGATAACCATGCCGGGCTGCTTCTTGATGGCTCTGTAAAAATGCATGGCTCTGCGCCAATGCCGAGAAGTCGAGACCAGATGGGGCAGATCCAGGAGGACCAATGGAGCCAAAGGGCATCACAAAAGGCTGAGAAGACGCAAGATCAATCCTCACACCCTGGCCACGACTGACTTGTGGCTGCTGCTGCTGGTGGTGATGGTCACTTAACTTCTTCTCACTCTGACTGCCAGCAGGTTGAGCAGCTGGCATCATTGCAAAATTCGGTAGATGGACTGGAACAGCAAAATTGTGTTCATACCCGCTCTTCTGAGAGTGGGATGGCTTGTCATCACTCGATAGACCATCTTCTCCAGTTTTGTCACTCTCCTGTCGGTGCGCAAGGACAGGGCGCTGATTTCCACTTGAATAATTGTGCGAATTACTAGCAGCTGCTGCTGCGTTAGCATTTGGTGCATATCCCAATAGCCCTTGGGAATGTTGTGGCTGGTGCTTCTGTGATGAACTGGGCAAGTTTGGCAGCTGGGTCTTCTGATGACTTTGTGGTTGCGCACCTTGCTGCTGTGATGGGTGCAGCATGGGAGAGGAATACACATGTCCATTGATGAATGGAACAGCTGGGCCTGGTGGTGCCATGCCTCGATATGGAGGCCCTCCAGGATGAGCAGCAACCTGGAATTGGTATCCATTCTGTAAGATCGCCAAGAACTGGGCATCAGCCGGTTGCAAGTTGGCAAAGCTCAAGTTCATGGCCGTGGCACCAGAGTTTGCTGCCAAAGTGTGAGCACTGGCAGATGGCGGCATTGCATTGCTGGCTCCAGATGATTTTGCATCCCCTGCTCGATTGGCAGCATTTGCAGCTGCCACCATAGCATGTTGCTGATTGAATGGAAAGATGAATGCCAGGGCTTGCTGCAAAAGGGAGGAAACATCTTGTAAGAAAACAAATCTAACTGAAATTTTCAATTACAACGAAATGACAGTAAGATTTCCAGCATGCACGTACCAGCATGTTTGGCATGGGAGTGGACTGCTGTGTTTCATGAGCAGGCGGTTGTTTCCTCTGGCTTGATTCAGGACCAGCAGCATTGCCCAGTGCTTTATCCTTCGAGAGACTCCCCTGGAATGAAGTAGCCATAGGAGCCTTTGCTTCTTGCATTGGAGTGTGAGCCCTGATGGGGTAGCTCCCCTGCATTGGGTTCACAAGCATAGAGGCAGCATCTGTCGGTGGCACAACACCCATGCTGAATGGCCTTGCACCAAAGAGTGGCCCTGATCTGTTGGCGGCGGCGGCTGCCGCTGCAACAGCTGGCGGCCAGAAGGAGTTCATCTTTGCAACCCGCTGCTGGTGCTGGATAAATTGCGCAATGTAGCAATGTGTAGCACATCTCTTTGAGCGTGTTGGCGGTGGAAGCAATGCAGCATGCTGCAATATAGAAGGCTGTAAGACTTCAAGAGAGTGGGCAAGGCAGGGCTCAGGGGAACAAAATACAGATAACTACAGCGTTGCTGACACAAGAATACATACCTGTAATCCACTAGAAGACCCTGGCTTCACGTCCATGGGATGATGAAGACCAGCTCCTGATAGGCCTGGGACTGGACTAAGGTAACTGCCAAGACACAAAACAGCACCTTCAGAAACCAACCCACTGAACAAAAGAGGTGCACACTACGTATCCAGCAGCTAAAGGAACTCACCCAAACGGTGGGAAATTCCCAAGCCAACCTCCAACGGGTATAGGTATAGGTGGTGTAACAGCAGGCATAGCTGCAACACAAGAAAATCCAGATTAAAAAAATGGAAACAAACATATTCCCTAGAAGGCAAAACCAAGGAACGAATGGAAATAACACATCAAAACACTGACCAGATTTCTCGTGCTTTATCTCAGCTTTTGAGGGCTTCAGCTGCTGCAAT
This sequence comes from Zea mays, assembly GCF_902167145.1. Classification (NCBI taxonomy): domain Eukaryota; kingdom Viridiplantae; phylum Streptophyta; class Magnoliopsida; order Poales; family Poaceae; genus Zea; species Zea mays. The sequence continues at coordinate 212,887,292 of NC_050097.1, forward strand.
TGTTGTGGATGTTGATGCGGCTGCCGTCGCTGTGATGGTGATTTTTCATCACCAAGACTGGGCTTCTCCAAATCCAACTGCAGTGTGAGCTTCTTGGGCGTGGACTCATCGGCTGGAATTCTTTGCACCTTCTGGTCCTCCAAATCAATATCCAGCCCTCCCAGAGTCCTTTCACCATCCTTCTTTTCCGAATTTCCTCTCCCCAACTATTAAACCGAAAGAAAAAAGTAGAAAAAGGTCAATCAGAATTCAATATCCAATGCTCCAGTTCATGATGCCAATCAAAAGAATTGGTGAAACCTAAGTTCTCACCATGTCCATCTCAGAATCCAATCCCTTCTTATCTGCATCAGGGTCGGAGGAGGCATCTATATCATCAGACAGCTTCCCAGGAGGGGGAGCCTGGAACAAAAAAAAAAGGCAAAAGAAAGTCAGAAAAGGGAGCCAAAGGATAACAAGACATCAAGCAGCAATTGCGGCAAAAATTGTCGCTTTCACTCTTTGCCCAGAAAAATCCGCAAGATAAATTCAACCACGCACAGATAGACAAGAAAGGATGTACTCACCATGAGATCAATGGAAAACTTGTCATGCCGAGCGCCATCGGATGCCAGCTCACTGGGAAAAAAAGATCGTTCACACAAATGTGAATATACTAATCAGATCGGCACGATCAAAAAAATAATGTTTATTGCAGCATCAATCAATAATATAAAATACGAAGTGGCCCACATCTTTGTCGTCGCAGTAGCTTCGCCGTTCCTGGCCTCGGATCCTACCGGCTTTGCTTCAGCATCCGGCTTGACTGAAGGCGCCGGCAACGACGCCGGCAGCTCCGCCTGGCTCTCCAGGCTGTGATTTCGCCGATCTGGTTCGCTTGGACGGAGCTCTGAGTCCTCCGTCTTCTCTGGCTTTCGTAAAGTCTCGAGTTGAACAGCCGCAGGTGCGGTGCTGGTGCCACTTTCGGTTGCTGCCGACGTTGCCATCTTTGCTTCTGATCTAGCCACAGGAGGTGGCTCCGGCTTTGAGGACGGCTCCACCAACTCTGGCTTCGTTGGGCTCGCCGGACGGCTATCTTCATCGTACTTCGCCAGCCGTGGTTTCTTCCTCTTTGGCGCTGCAAGATACAGCAGGGGAGCAGATTAGACCCTAAAAACCAAAATTACAAAATTGGCAAAATAGGGAGCAAAACGAAGGCAAAGCCACCAATGAAAAGAGCTACACACCTATAGCGGAAAGGGAGGTGGAATCAGAGGGTCGGGCGCCAGAAGAGGGGGCCGACGAAGAGTTCCCACACTTGGACTCTGGCACATCTCTGGGATCGAGCTTGTGGTTGACCTCTTGTTTGGGAGGGCACGAGAACTGCCTGGTGAGTCCGAACAGCACCTCGGCAACCTCGATTTCCTCTTGAATGAAAGACGGCGACTTCGACATCTTCGGTGGCGGTGGTTGTGGCGGGGTTGTTGATGGAGCTGGCGACGGTGATGGTCGCTGCTTTGACGCTTGTCCTGGACCACCGCTGCTCCCACCTCCAAGTGGTTTCTGAGAGGCAAAGAACAAGAAAATTTAGCAAATAAGAGCGAGAAACCGAGAACTGAAGAAATATACCGGGGGAGCGGAGGGCTTGGAAACTCACAAGCTTCTTCCGAGCCGGGACGGTAGTGGAGGCTGACGCTGGAGAGATTGGCCGTGACAAAGGCCGTTGAATCTGCGAGCCGTCTCCTGCGCCGGTGCTGCCTCCACTGGTTCCGCCGCCGGGGACAGGCCACTCATGCGAAGAACGTTTCGTTGAAGCTGTCAAGAGCACAAAAGCACAGCCAAGAATATCATCAGCCATCCGGATGAAACCGCCGGAGTGAAAACTCTGCTCTTTGAGCATGGTAGGAGTGCCTACCGGAGCGTGCTTTCCTCGGAACAGGGACACCAATCATCTCGTCTACAGCCTTGGACACGATGGGATTGGAGCCGCCCTTCCACTGCATCTGGTGGTGCTGGCCGTGATGGTGGTTGTGATAACCCCCGCCACCGCTGCTACTACTGCTGTGGTGGCCACCGCCGGGCGGAGGTGGCGAGGAAGGAGGTGGCGCCGTGCTCGGTGACCGCCGCTGCTGGTGGTACCGCGGCACGAGCTCCTGCTCGGCGTCGTCGTCGTCGTCGCCGAGGCTCTCGTCGGAGATGTCGTCGCCGTCGTCCCGACTGGCGCAGCCACCCCCGCCGTTGAGCATGAGGCGCTCGCCCCGTCGGCGCTCGGAGCGAGGCGAGTCCCTGGGGCCCCCTCCGCCGTTGCTCCTGAGGCGCCTCCTCGGAGGCGGCGGCGGCGGAACGCCTCCGACCGACACCCCGCCCCTCCTGCCGTCCCGGATCCTGTCCATCTCAGATCTGAGACATGCGGCGCCGATCCCCGGCAAACAACCGCCACCTCTCTGGATTCCGATGAGCACCGACGCCGCCCCGTAGATCCGGGGAGCAGCGCCTCGGTGGTCTGGCGAATCTAGCAGCGAACAAGGATTAGGCGGGCGGTGGATGGCTCCTCGGCTCTCGTCGCGTGGCTCTTCCTCCCTCTCCCTCTCTGCTCTTCTACTACTAACGCTCCTCTGGCTTCTCTGCGGTGCAAGCCTCCCCCTGCCCTTCACCACGCCTGCCTCACTTTCCGGCTGCGTGCCGCTGCCCCCTTCTCACTCGTCTGGCCGCTTCCCTCTCCGTCGGGTTCCCTTTCTAGGCGCCCGCGGCCCGCCTCACCTCATCTTCTTTTTGTCGCTGCGCACGCCCGCATCGGACGGTCCAGATCCTCTCACCCGCCGATCCCGCATCCGACGGCCCCAGAGCCGTGGCGCCACTGTCGGATCCTGTAGATGGAGTGAGTCGCTACCTCCTCCTTCCGTCACGGACATGTGGCGGTTTCAGATGACCGGTTGATAAGACGCAGATAGCTAAAAACCGGAATGGATTATAAATCTTTTTTAAAAGATTATAGTGTTGTTTGAATGTACTGTAACTAATAGTTAGTAGGCTAAAAATAGTTAGCGGAATTAGCTAGCTAACAAATAGCTACATAAGATCATCTCCAAGAAACTAGCTAAATAAGTCGCTAAGGCAAATTTTGGCTACTCAGTAGCAAAATAAATCTCCAACAGACTAGCTATATTACTCGCAAACTATCTAAGAGCAACTCCAGTAGTTCTTTAAAAGACTTTCTAAATCAATAATTTAGGTAGTTAACATGAAAACTATTCTCCAACATTTCTCTAAATGAACTTTCTAAATTTAACAACTTGTCATCTAACCTCATTTTCTCTCTACATTTGGCAACCATTTAACAACTCCCTAAATAAAAATGTTGACTGCATTATATAGTTTTTGTGACTTATTTTTTATGTGAATAGATACAAAACAAAATTACAACCTATATTTATAGAACTATTGGATAACTCACATTTTTTTACTCCAAAAGCCATTTAGCAACTTTTTAAATCTATGATTTAGAGAACTAAAATTTACATAACTGAAAGGGAATTAGGCTTACACCTAGTCCCTAATTAATTTTGGTGGTTGAATTGTCCAACACAAATAATTGGACTAACTAGTTTGCTCAAGTGTATAGATTATACAGGTGTAAAAGGTTCACACTTAGCCAATAAAAAGATCAAGCTTTGGATTCAACAAAGGAGCAAAGAGGCAACCGAAGGCACCTCTGGTCTGGCGCACCGGACTGTCCGGTGTGCCACCGGACAGTGTCCGGTGCACCACCGGACATGTCCGGTGCACCAGAGGACTCCAACTCCGAACTGCTCACCTTCGGGAAATTCCAGGGGCGACTCCGCTATAATTCACCGGACTGTCCAGTGCTCCAAGGGAGAGCCGCCCCAGGAACTCGCCAGCCTCGGGAATTCACTTCAGCCGCTCCGCTATAATTCACCGGACTGTCCGGTGTAACAGCGGAGCAACGGCTATTTCGGCGCCAACGGCTACCTGCGTCGCATTAAATGCGCGCGCAGCGCGCGCAGATGTCAGACACGCCCATATTGGCGCACCGGACATCCAACAGTACATGTCCGTGTGCACCGGACATCCAGGCGGGCCCACAAATCAGAAGCTCCAACGGTCAGAATCCAACGGCAGTGATGACGTGGCGGGGGCACCGGACTGTCCGGTGTGCACCGGACTGTCCGGTGCGCCATCGAACAGACAGTCTCCCAACGGCCACTTTTGGTGGTTGGGGCTATAAATACCCCAACCACCCCACCATTCGTTGCATCCAAGTTTTCCACTTCTCAACCACTTACAAGAGCTAGGCATTCAATTCTAGACACACCAAAGAAATCAAATCCTCTCCAATTTCACAAAAGGCTTTAGTGATTAGCGAGAGAGATTTGTCGTGTTCTTTTGAGCTCTTGCGCTTGGATTGCTTCTTTTCTTTCTCACTTGCTCTTGTAATCAACACTCAATTGTAATCAAGGCAAGAGGCACCAATTGTGTGGTGGCCCTTGCGGGGAAGTTTCATTCCCGGCTTTGATTTGAGAAGAGAATCTCACTCGGTCCGTGGGACCGTTTGAGAGAGGGAAGGGTTGAAAGAGACCCGGCCTTTGTGGCCTCCTCAACGGGGAGTAGGTTCGCGAGAACCGAACCTCGGTAAAACAAATCCGCGTGTCTCACTCTTCATTTGCTTGCGATTTGTTTTGCGCCCTCTCTCGCGGACTCGTTTACATTTCTAACGCTAACCCGGCTTGTAGTTGTGTTTATATTTGTAAATTTCAGTTTCGCCCTATTCACCCCCCCCCCCCTCTAGGCGACTATCAATTGGTATCAGAACCCGGTGCTTCATTAGAGCCTAACCGCTCGAAGTGATGTCGGGAGATCACGCCAAGAAGGAGATGGAGACCGGCGAAAAGCCCACTACAAGCCACGGGAGCACTTCATCGGAAGAGTCCCGCACCAAGAGAAAGGAGAAGAAGAAGGACTCCTCCAAACGGAAGGAGAAAAGATCTTCCTCTTCTCACCACAAAGAGAAGAAGGAAAAATCTTCTTCTCACAAGTCGCATCGGAAAGGCGACAAGCACAAGAGGATGAGGAAAGTGGTCTACTACAAGACCGACACTTCATCTACATCGACCTCCGACTCCGATGCGCCCTCCGTAACTTCTAAACGCCAAGAGCGTAAGAAGTTTAGTAAGATCCCCTTACACTATCCTCGTACATCTAGACATACTCCATTACTTTCCGTTCCATTAGGCAAACCGCCAACCTTTGACGGTGAAGATTATGCTAGGTGGAGTGATTTAATGAAATTTCATCTAACCTCACTCCACAAAAGTATATGGAATGTTGTTGAGTTTGGAGCACAGGTATCATCAATAGGGGATGAGGATTATGATGAGGACGAGGTGGCCCAAATCGAGCACTTCAACTCTCAAGCCACAACCATACTCTTGGCCTCTCTAAATAGAGAGGAGTACAACAAGGTGCAAGGGTTGAAGAATGCAAAGGAAATTTGGGACCTCCTCAAGACCGCGCACGAGGGTGATGAACTAACAAAGATCACCAAGCGAGAAACGATCGAGGGGGAGCTCGGTCGCTTTCGACTTTGCCAAGGGGAAGAGCCACAAGACATGTACAACCGGCTCAAGACTTTGGTGAACCAAGTGCGCAACCTCGGGAGCAAGAAGTGGGATGACCACGAGGTGGTTAAGGTTATTCTTAGATCACTCGTTTTTCTTAACCCCACTCAAGTTCAATTAATTCGTGGTAATCCTAGATATACTCAAATGACCCCCGAGGAAGTTATCGAGAATTTTGTGAGCTTTGAATGCATGATCAAGGGCTCTAAGAAGATCAACGAGCTTGATGAAACCTCCACGTCCGAAGCACAACCGGTGGCATTTAAGGCGACGGAGGAGAAGAAGGAGGAGTCTACACCAAGTAGACAACCAATTGACGCCTCCAAGCTCGATAATGAGGAGATGACTTTAATCATCAAAAGCTTTCGCCAAATCCTCAAGCAACGGAAGGGGAAGGATTACAAATTCCGTTCCAAGAAGGTTTGCTACAAGTGTGGTAAGCCCGGTCACTTTATCGCTAAATGTCCATTATCAAGTGACAGTGACAGGGATAACGACAAGAAGGGAAAGAGGAAAGAAAAGAAGAGATACCACAAGAAGAGGGGTGGCGATGCCCACGTGTGCCGCGAGTGGGACTCCGACGAGAGCTCCACCGACTCCTCCTCCGACGAGGACGCCGCCAACATCGCCGTCACCAAGGGACTCCTCTTCCCCAACGTCGGCCACAAGTGCCTCATGGCAAAGGACGACAAAAAGAAGAAGGTAAAATCAAGATCCTCCACTAAATATGAAACCTCTAGTGATGAGGATGATGCTAGCAATGAGGAGGATAACTTGCGCGTTCTTTTTGCCAACCTTAACATGGAACAAAAGGAAAAGCTAAATGAGCTAATTAGTGCTATTCATGAAAAAGATGACCTTTTGGATTCCCAAGAGGATTTTCTAATTAAAGAAAACAAGAAACATGTTAAGGTTAAAAATGCTTATGCTCTAGAAGTAGAAAAATGTCAAAAACTATCTAGTGAACTAAGCACTTGCCATGACACCATTATCAACCTTAGAAATGAAAATACTAGTTTAATTGCTAAGGTTGAGTCTCATGTTTGTGATGCTTCAATTCCCAATCTTAGAAATGATAATGATGACTTGCTTGCTAAGATTAAGGAATTGAATGATTCTCTTGCTAGCCTTAGAGTAGAAAATGAAAATTTGATTGCTAAGGCTAAAGATTTTGATGTTTGCAATTCTATTATTTCCGACCTTAGAACTAAGAATGATATGTTACATGCTAAGGTTGTTGAATTAAAATCTTGCAAACCCTCTACATCTAATGTTGAGCATGTTTCTATTTGTACTAGATGTAGAGATGTTGATATCAATGCTATTCATGATCACATGTCCTTAATTAAACAACAAAATGATCATATAGCATTATTAGATGCAAAAATTGCCGAGCATAACTTGGAAAATGAAAAGTTTAAATTTGCTAGAAGTATGCTCTATAATGGGAGACGCCCGGACATCAAGGATGGCATTGGCTTCCAAAGGGGAGACAATGTCAAACTTAATGCCCCTCCTAAAAATTTGTCTAACTTTGTTAAGGGCAAAGCTCCTATGCCTCAGGATAACGAGGGTTACATTTTGTACCCTGCCGGTTATCCCGAGAGCAAAATTAGGAGAATTCACTCTAGGAAGTCTCACTCTGGCCCTAATCATGCTTTTATGTATAAGGGTGAGACATCTAGTTCTAGGCAACCAACCCGTGCTAAGTTGCCTAAGAAAAAGACTCCTAATGCATCAAATGATCATGACATTTCATTTAAAACTTTTGATGCATCTTATGTTTTGACTAATAAATCCGGCAAGGTAGTTGCCAAATTTGTTGGGGGCAAACACAAGGGGTCAAAGACTTGTGTTTGGGTACCCAAAGTTCTTGTATCTAATGCCAAAGGACCCAAAACCGTTTGGGTACCTAAAGTCAAGAACTAAACTTGTTTTGTAGGTTTATGCATCCGGGGGCTCAAGTTGGATACTCGACAGCGGGTGCACAAACCACATGACAGGGGAGAAGAAGATGTTCTCCTCATATGAGAAAAACCAAGATCCCCAAAGAGCAATCACATTCGGGGATGGAAATCAAGGTTTGGTCAAAGGTTTGGGTAAAATTGCTATATCTCCTGACCATTCCATTGCAAATGTTTTTCTTGTTGATTCATTAGATTACAATTTGCTTTCCGTATCCCAATTATGTCAAATGGGCTACAACTGTCTATTCACTGATGTAGGTGTCACTGTCTTTAGAACAAGTGATGATTCAATAGCATTTAAGGGAGTGTTAGAGGGTCAGCTATACTTGGTAGATTTTGATAAAGCTGAACTCGACACTTGCTTAATTGCTAAGACTAACATGGGTTGGCTCTGGCACCGTCGACTAGCCCATGTTGGGATGAAGAATCTTCATAAGCTTCTAAAGGGAGAACACATTTTAGGATTAACAAATGTTCATTTTGAGAAAGACAGGATTTGTAGCGCATGCCAAGCCGGGAAGCAAGTTGGAACCCAACATCCACACAAGAACATCATGACGACCGACAGGCCGCTTGAGCTACTCCACATGGATCTATTCGGTCCGATTGCTTACATAAGCATCGGCGGGAGTAAGTATTGTCTTGTAATAGTGGATGATTATTCTCGCTTCACTTGGGTATTCTTTTTACAGGAAAAATCTCAAACCCAAGAGACCTTAAAGGGATTCTTGAGACGGGCTCAAAATGAGTTCGGCTTAAGGATCAAGAAAATAAAAAGCGACAACGGGACGGAGTTCAAGAACTCTCAAATCGAAGGCTTCCTTGAGGAGGAGGGCATCAAGCATGAGTTCTCTTCTCCCTACACTCCACAACAAAATGGTGTAGTGGAGAGGAAGAATCGAACTCTATTGGACATGGCAAGAACCATGCTTCATGAGTACAAGACACCGGATCGGTTTTGGGCTGAAGCGGTCAACACCGCTTGCTACGCCATCAACCGGTTATACCTTCACCGAATCCTCAAGAAGACATCCTATGAACTCCTGACCGGTAAAAAGCCCAACATTTCATATTTTAGAGTTTTTGGTAGCAAATGCTTTATTTTTGTTAAGAGAGGTAGAAAATCTAAATTTGCTCCTAAAATTGTAGAAGGCTTTTTACTAGGATATGATTCAAACACAAGGGCATATAGAGTCTTTAACAAGTCCTCAGGACTAGTTGAAGTTTCTTGTGACGTTGTGTTTGATGAAACTAACGGCTCTCAAGTAGAGCAAGTTGATCTTGATGAGATAGGTGAAGAACAGGCTCCATGCATAGCGCTAAGGAACATGTCCATTGGGGATGTGTGTCCTAAGGAATCCAAAGAGCCTCCACATGCACAAGATCAACCATCCTCCTCCACGCTAGCATCTCCACCGACTCAAAATGAGGATGAAGCTCAAGTTGATGAAGTAGAAGATCAAGCAAATGAGCCACCTCAAGATGACGGCAATGATCAAGGGGGAGATGCAAATGATCAAGACAAGGAGGATGAAGAGCAAAGGCCGCCACACCCAAGAGTCCACCAAGCAATCCAACGAGATCACCCCGTCGACACCATCCTCGGCGACATTCATAAGGGGGTAACTACTAGATCTCGTATTGCACATTTTTGTGAACATTATTCGTTTGTTTCCTCTATTGAGCCACACAGGGTAGAGGAAGCACTACAAGATTCGGATTGGGTGGTGGCAATGCAAGAGGAGCTCAACAACTTCACTAGGAATGAGGTATGGCATTTGGTTCCACGTCCTAATCAAAATGTTGTAGGAACCAAATGGGTCTTCCGCAACAAGCAAGATGAGCATGGTGTGGTGACAAGAAACAAAGCTCGACTTGTGGCCAAGGGATACTCCCAAGTCGAAGGTTTGGATTTCGGTGAAACCTATGCACCCGTAGCTAGGCTTGAGTCAATTCGCATATTATTAGCCTATGCTACTTACCATGGCTTTAAGCTTTATCAAATGGACGTGAAAAGTGCCTTCCTCAATGGACCAATCAAGGAAGAGGTCTATGTTGAGCAACCTCCCGGCTTTGAAGACAGTGAGTATCCTAACCATGTCTATAAGCTCTCTAAGGCGCTTTATGGGCTCAAGCAAGCCCTAAGAGCATGGTATGAATGCCTTAGAGATTTTCTTATTGCTAATGGCTTCAAAGTTGGAAAAGCCGATCCTACACTCTTTACTAAAACTCTTTAAAATGACTTGTTTGTATGCCAAATTTATGTTGATGATATTATATTTGGGTCTACTAACGAGTCTACATGTGAAGAGTTTAGTAGGATTATGACACAGAAATTCGAGATGTCTATGATGGGGGAGTTGAAGTATTTCTTAGGATTCCAAGTGAAGCAACTTCAAGAGGGCACCTTTATTAGCCAAACGAAGTACACTCAAGACATTCTAAACAAGTTTGGGATGAAGGATGCCAAGCCCATCAAGACACCCATGGGAACCAATGGGCATCTCGACCTCGACACGGGAGGTAAGTCCGTGGATCAAAAGGTATACCGGTCGATGATAGGTTCTTTGCTATATTTATGTGCATCTCGACCAGACATTATGCTTTTCCGTATGCATGTGTGCAAGATTCCAAGCCGACCCTAATGAAGCTCACCTTTCGGCCGTAAAACGAATCTTGAGATATTTGGCTTATACTCCTAAGTTTGGGCTTTGGTATCCTAGGGGATCCACATTTGATTTAATTGGTTATTCGGATGCCGATTGGGCGGGGTGTAAGATTAATAGAAAGAGCACATCAGGGACTTGCCAGTTCTTGGGAAGATCCTTGGTGTCTTGGGCTTCAAAGAAGCAAAATTCGGTCGCTCTTTCCACCGCCGAAGCCGAGTACATTGCCGCAGGACATTGTTGCGCGCAATTGCTTTGGATGAGGCAAACCCTGCGGGACTACGGTTACAAATTAACCAAAGTCCCTTTGCTATGTGATAATGAGAGTGCAATCAAGATGGCGGATAATCCCGTCGAGCATAGTCGCACTAAACACATAGCCATTCGGTATCATTTTCTTAGGGATCACCAACAAAAGGGAGATATCGAGATTTCATACATTAATACTAAAGATCAATTAGCCGATATCTTTACCAAGCCTCTTGATGAACAATCTTTTAACAAACTTAGGCATGAGCTCAATATTCTTGATTCTAGGAACTTCTTTTGTTAAATTGCACACATTGCTCTTCTATATACCTTTGATCATGTCTCTTTCATATGCTATGACTAATGTATTTTTCAAGTCTATTTCAAACCAAGTCATAGGTGTATTGAAAGGGAATTGGAGTCTTCGGCAAAGACAAAGGCTTCCACTCCGTAACTCATCCTTCGTCGCCGCTCCAAGAGTCTCTCCATCTTTGGGGGAGAGAACAAAAGGACTTCGTCTTTGGTATAATCTTAACTCATTTATTTATGACCAAAGGGGAAGATAGCACTTCGAGGGCTCTAATGCTTCCGTTTTTGGCGATTCATGCCAAAGGGGGAGAAAGTATGAGCCCAAAGCAAAAGGACCGCACCACCACCAATTTCAAAAACTTCGTGTTTCCAAGAATATTATCAATTAGTATCCTATTGTGTTCAAAAGGGGGAGAAAGCAGTATTTCAAAAAGGATATATCAAAACCCTCTTGAACACTAAGAGGAGGATCTCATTTAGGGGGAGTTTTGTTTAGTCAAAAGAAAAACATTTGAAATAGGGGGAGAAAATTTCAAATCTTGAAAATGTTTCTCAAAATCTTATTCATTTGCCTTTGACTGTTTGCAAAAGAACTTTGAAAAGGATTTACAAAAGAGTTTGCAAAAAACAAAACATGTGGTGCAAGCGTGGTCCAAAATGTTAAATAAGAAAGAAACGATCCATGCATATCTTGTAAGTATTTAGATTGGCTCAATTCCAAGCAACATTTACACTTACATTATGCAAACTAGTTCAGTTATGCACTTCTATATTTGCTTTGGTTTGTGTTGGCATCAATCACCAAAAAGGGGGAGATTGAAAGGGAATTAGGCTTACACCTAGTCCCTAATTAATTTTGGTGGTTGAATTGCCCAACACAAATAATTGGACTAACTAGTTTGCTCAAATGTATAGATTATACAGGTGTAAAAGGTTCACACTTAACCAATAAAAAGATCAAGCTTTGGATTCAACAAAGGAGCAAAGAGGCAACCGAAGGCACCTCTGGTCTGGCGCACCGGACTGTCCGGTGTGCCACCGGACAGTGTCCGGTGCACCACCGGACATGTCCGGTGCACCAGAGGACTCCAACTCCGAACTGCTCACCTTCGGGAAATTCCAGGGGCGACTCCGCTATAATTCACCGGACTGTCCGGTGTACACCGGACAGTGTCCGGTGCTCCAAGGGAGAGCCGCCCCAGGAACTCGCCAGCCTCGGGAATTCACTTCAGCCGCTCCGCTATAATTCACCGGACTGTCCGGTGTACACCGGACTGTCCAGTGTAACAGCGGAGCAACGGCTATTTCGGCGCCAACGGCTACCTGCGTCGCATTAAATGCGCGCGCAGCGCGCGCAGATGTCAGACACGCCCATACTGGCGCACCGGACATCCAACAGTACATGTCCGGTGTGCACCGGACATCCATGCGGGCCCACAAATCAGAAGCTCCAACGGTCAGAATCCAACGGCAGTGATGACGTGGCGGGGGCACCGGACTGTCCGGTGTGCACCGGACTGTCCGGTGCGCCATCGAAGAGACAGTCTCCCAACGACCACTTTTGGTGGTTGGGGCTATAAATACCCCAACCACCCCACCATTCATTGCATCCAAGTTTTCCACTTCTCAACCACTTACAAGAGCTAGGCATTCAATTCTAGACACACCAAAGAAATCAAATCCTCTCCAATTTCACAAAAGGCTTTAGTGATTAGCGAGAGAGATTTGCCGTGTTCTTTTGAGCTCTTGCGCTTGGATTGCTTCTTTTCTTTCTCACTTGCTCTTGTAATCAACACTCAATTGTAATCAAGGCAAGAGGCACCAATTGTGTGGTGGCCCTTGCGGGGAAGTTTCATTCCCGGCTTTGATTTGAGAAGAGAAGCTCACTCGGTCAGTGGGACCGTTTGAGAGAGGGAAGGGTTGAAAGAGACCCGGCCTTTATGGCCTCCTCAACGGGGAGTAGGTTTGCGAGAACCGAACCTCGGTAAAACAAATCCGCGTGTCTCACTCTTCATTTGCTTGCGATTTGTTTTGCGCCCTCTCTCGCGGATTCGTTTACATTTCTAACGCTAACCCGGCTTGTAGTTGTGTTTATATTTGTAAATTTCAGTTTCGCCCTATTCACCCCCCTCTAGGCGACTAACAATAACTATTGGAGTTGCTCTAACTCTCTAAATTAGCTCTCTCACTAGCTAAATTTGGCTAGCCACATGACTAGTCAAACTAGATAGATAGTCTGTTGGACTGAGATGCTATATATAGAGTGTAATCTTTATAAAAACGTAAATAGATAGTCAAATAGAGAGTAAAAAGTGAAGAGTCTCTTGGAGATGCTCTAAATATTAACTAATTTACCAAAAATAGTTAATAGTTGAACTATTAGTTAGGATGTTTGGATATCTCAACTAATTTTAGCCACTAAGAGCAACTCCAGTAGTTCTCTAATAGACTTCCTAAATCAACAATTGAAGCAGTAACAAAAAAATCATCTCCAACAGTTCTCTAAATTAATTTTCTAAATTTAACAACTTCTCATCTAACCTTATTTTCTCTCTACATTTGGCAACCATTTAGCAACTCTCTAAACAAGAATGTTTACTGCATTATGTAGATAACGAAGTTAATTGATGACATTTGTGACTTTATTTTTTATGTGGATAGATAAAAGATAAAACTACAATCTATATTTAGAGAACTATTGAAGAACTCACATTTTTTTACTCTCAAAATTATTTAGCGACTTATTAAATCTGTGATTTAGAGAGCTAAAATTTACATAACTATTGGAGTTGCTCTAACTATTATCTTCAGTGCATCCAAACACTCCTAAATAATTATAGAAGGTGGCGCAGAAGAGATAATAGCTATTTTAGCCACTAACTATTATCTCAACTAATTTTAACCACTAACTTAATTACCCTCAATGTTTATTGGATACGTTCATTTGATTCTAAAATCATTTTTGCATAATCTGGTCACTTCGCCTGCACGGGGTGTTTGTTTCACCCCGGTGCTGACGTGGCGCGCCCTCGCCCCGGCTGCAGCGGGTGGTGGCCTGGTGGTGGGTCGAAACTCGAAAGCGAAGGAAACTCTCTAGGCAGGCAGTGGCGGTGGGACCGAGGGATGGAGCGCGGGACCCACGTCCTTGTCCTGCTTTTCTTTTCTGCTCGTGGGCGCGGGCGCGGGCGCCGACGTGGCTACGCGGCTGACGTCACGCGGAGAGCCCACCACCACCAACCACCAACCTTCACTGCTCCACTCATCTACTCCCGTATTACTGTATTACCCTTGCAGTTTTCTCTTTTTTTAAGAAAAAATGACACAAGTGTGGTCAATTTTGTATAGTATCAGTAATGGACTCGTAGAGGAGTCCAGTTGTACTTCTCCGCCAGGAAATAGATCGCGAAGACGTCACCATTTTCAATTTTCACGATCAACGATACTACATCCCTTATTAAGACATTATGGATTGTTTTTTAAAAAAATGATCATTCGTCTGATTCAATAAAAACTGTAAAATATTATTTATTTTATTATAATTTGTTTCATCAGTTAGGGTAATTTGAGTGTGACTTGAAATTTTAGATTTTTGAATAAATATTTTAAATAAAACGAGTGATCAATTTTTTTAAAAAAACCAACAATGTTATGTATTTAAAAACTGATGGAGTAGTAAGTATAAACATTGACAAGGATAGGCTAGTAGGCTACTCGTTCGTTCATCACGCAGAATCCGGATGTAACCAGTAGCTGATCCTATACAATAAATTAAAAGATCAAACAGTTGTTCACCTCGATGAGCGACGGCAGTAATTTCACGCACATTAATAAATTGTCGTCAATATCCGCACCGCCCGCCCGCTCTCTCTCTCCGAGAGGCAACCCCGGGCTGTCTTTTAACCGTGGGTTCCCCCTGCCGGCCACGGGTTCCTCCTCGCTGGCCCGATATGAACACGTGAGGATTGCCGTCTCCCATAGTCCCATCCCCGCCCGCATCGCCAATAAAGGCAAGCGAGCGCGAGGCATGGCACACCCCACCGACCCCAGCACACCTGCTTTTGGTAGCCATGCGAAAGCGGGTCAACTCAAAATTCACAGCGCCGGGCCCGGCGGCAGCGCGCCCCAACACATCCGGGGGGATCGCTCGAGCTGCACCGTGTTGAGAACTACGTTACCACGCATCACCAGATCCGCTCCCTTCCCTCCCGTCAGCAGTAGAGGCGCAAGAACTTGTAGAAGACTCGTCTCCCTTCCCATAAGCACGACAGAGGAAACACACGAGACACTGGATATAGGGTTGGGCCTCTGGCCTCTTTCTGATCTCTGTATTATGAAGGGGTGTACAGGTTCCTTATATAGAGATATGAGACCCCTCAGGGGCAAAGTCGGTATTTGCCCATATAACCCTAACTAGGGTTACTTAACACTCCCCCTTGGGCGAATACCGCGACCAACACATGCCTCTTTAAAACTCCCAAAAACCCAATGGGAAAAATATGGAGAAAGAGTACATGGTGACGCAAATTGCATTTGCACTTTGTTGCCTCGTTAAAAACCTCATGTGAGAAACTTCAAGAAAACTCACAAAGGGAAAAAGAGTACAACAGCTGTCATCGGGACAGATTTCGGTCCTCTGGGATCTAGATTCTATCGAATCTTCTACAAGGGCTAACTTCAGAAATGTGCTCCCCCTAATCCTTGCAAAATTGTATCAATAAAGCAAAACATCTTCTTCTGGAAGTATATGCACATGAAGATTTAGCAAACGGATTGCATATCCTTGCAAGGACTATTTTATGAACTTTACCTCTACTCACTTCTAGGATATACGTGGTAAGTGCACGTATCAATATAAATAAGCCACTTTGACTGATGGTGTTCGATCGACTGGATCTATATATTTGATAGAAAGTTCCATAAAGGTTCACATATTGATCATCAAGCTCATACCTTCAGGGCATAGAATATGACATTTATTGTCTCACGATTGTGATCAATATAAACATTCGCTCCCCCTGACGATGACATCTGTCAAAGTCGTTATCCCTCATAACTCAAGCATATTCTTCAAGATATACGTCTCATTGTTCATCTGGAATAACGAGAATCGATGAGGTTGGGGTGCTATCATTTTCTATCTTACACCACAATTTATACATAGTTGTGCAAAGCAAATAACATGTCCTTCAATAGGACTTAGGGGATAATATAGTTGCAATAGTACATATTCTAAATATGACACATCGCTCGAGGTGTTCATCCATTGCAACATCTATGATGGTGTAACAAAAGTCCATCTAAGATCGTAATCCATCAGGGATTTTTCATCGATCAGATACATCGTTATAGTCTGTCATTCTGGCACAATGGGGATATTTTGTCAGCAACACCTAAACCTTATAGGTTTCTACCATCAGGGCTTTAGAGGATACCGTAATTCCACATCTAGTGGAAATTACCATGAGTAAAACTCATGGAATGCACATGTGCTTATTCAGTGAACTTCAAGTCCTTTGGTACCTCATCTTATTCCTTTTCGGGTCTGTATGGGTCTTTATCCCTTTATAGGGATTATCAAACTTTGGTGTTCAATACAGACTTTGTTTCTTCTGGATAGGTTCCATCTGGGAACGATAGTCTCAACTACGAGATATTCTCCCTACATAGGAGAGTGATCATTCATCAAGAATGTATTATTCGGTATGAGATTTATATGTTGCATATTTATAATTCAAATATATGAGTCCTCCTAGGATCTCATGATGGATCTTCAGAATCCTATTAACTGCATATTTTAATTCATGCCATTTGCCAGATATATTACATAGCGGAACAGTGTTTATTCAACACATACGTGGGATGGGTCTCTCACAAGACCACTTGAACCATCGCATTCACCACACATTATTTCAATAGTGCCCATAAATGTCTGAACTTCAAGGTCGTGACTTTCATTTTGCGATTATTGGTTCAGCCTCGATTGCATTTATCAATGACCCGATAAGAGAGCTTCAAGCACTCATGCCTAGGACTTTGTTTTGGATCCATTTGCAATCTAGAGGGGCAAGATAGGTGTCGACATATTTGTCTCCCACATTTAATAATGATCTCCGTCATTTCCCAAAACGAAAGATTCATTGTTCCGTATTCCCAGCACAATGATATTGCGCGCATTGCTAGGAACTTCATCATCAAGATGAACCTCTTCGTGAGGCAAATCACCATCAGGGTGAATTAATCGGAGGAGAGTTATCACAGACCACATGAATCTGCAATCAGAACATATGCTTTGACTAAGACCAATGGATCATATTCACAGGCGTCCCCGAGAATAGATCAAATGTCAATAAGTCAAATGTGGATATGATATTAATCCCGGGTATATCCACATCTACATCAGGTAGAAGCATTCAAACCAATATGGTTACTCCTCAACGATTTCTGGCA
Organism: Zea mays; assembly: GCF_902167145.1. NCBI lineage: Eukaryota > Viridiplantae > Streptophyta > Magnoliopsida > Poales > Poaceae > Zea > Zea mays. Next base: position 212,904,545 of record NC_050097.1, read on the forward strand.
AACTCCATATACACAGGAGTACACACCGAACGACAGGTTCAGTTTGGCTTTTGTGCGTTTAATAGAATATTGAGGCATTATATTATATGGGCATTCCTCCCCCTAATACCGAGATGTTCTAAAAGCATACAGATAAAATCCCCAACCACAATCATCCAGTTGTGGCCAATGTATGCTATTGTGGTGATTTATTTGGGAAATCTTACGCACATTACAGATAGGGGTTTTATGCAGTGAGCTTTGGACATTAATGTAGTGGCATGAATACTACATATTTATCCTTCAACATGAAGGGTTAGTCTCAACATCCAGCGAGACACGCAACAACAAGTTGCTTCATGGTTACAATTCTGCCAACTTATTGTTATTATTACCAAATGCACAGTCAATCATTAAGATTTAGACTAATATGCACAACACTATTTTATCCATAAGGATCCTTCAGGGGCTCATGCATACCATTTGTCGTTTGGAGCTAGTAGTTGACTTCAGATCAACAAGTAAAATGACCATCAGGGTCTGACGCTCACAAAGACATTCACTGGTTGCATTGTGCTTTTAAGCACATAGGAAAAATGTGTGTGTTTATATTGGTAGTGAAGTGCACGGCATCAGGCCAATGCTGCCAAGCAACGATTTTTATATGCAGAGATGTATAGTCCAACTCGTTTTTATCACTGCCCATGGTTTACCCAATTACTCATACTGCTCTAAAATTGGTATCGATTTATGCAACATTTTTAGGTATTATACTTTTGAGAGAGAACTAATAACAATAGTCAATTATTTGTGATGCTGCCATCAGGGCAAACATTTCTCCTCATATTATATACCAATTTGTTCTATAAAGCATTATTTCGATCTCTTCGTTGTTCGGCAAAAAGAGAAGCTTTGGAATAGAACAAACAAGGCCAAGAATTCATTTTATCTGGGAAAATCACCATATAACTAGCTTTTGATGAAGCAAATGATGATAACTGCTTGGCAAGAACGAAACAAGACTGGTATCCGCCTAGGATCCATCTTCAACAACAGATAGTACTGCTCTCATACGAAGAAATCATCAGGAGTAGAGAGGATACAACAGGTCTCTACAAGATCTTCATATTTCTATCACAAATTATCACCACTAGTAGTCTAGTGGTCAAGACATATGACTCTTCTGGCTCCGAGGACCAAGCACATGTTAATGTCCAATTACACTTCAAGCTCTGTGGTGATGTGGGATTTCATAGTTATTTGTCTACTCTTCTCACTTCTGGTAGATCAGAGGTAGATAATGGTAAGCATGCCAATGGGTGGAATTCAGTGTAGTTCGGCTACATAAACCCCAGGTATATGTCCATTCAGGACCGACCTTTACCATTTAGCTTATAGTGTATACCAAACTTGTCAAAGGACTATCCCGAGTCAATTCAGTGACTATAAGTATTTACAATTCTGAGAGGTGTATGCAACACAAGCATAGAGGTCCTAGATAGGACGAGTAAATTGGTTCGATGGGAACACACAATGGTTTTTCACACAAACATTGTGAAAAAATTCTCAGAATTACCTTTCGATGTACTCGCAACTTCGTGTTGCTAAGGTACTAGCTATTTATCTCAAAGTTCGCTTCATGCCGTTCAGCGACAAATAGCAATGTGCCAACATCTGGTTGAGCAATGTATGACTGAGATTCTAGCATTTATTCATCTGATAAGGTCTTATTGCTTACTAATAAAATCCCAATTTGTGATATCTTCTATGCCAAAAAGGCTTTCATGCATTATATTATATATATTCGGGTTACTTCGGGTAAAACTTTATGCATGAGGAGAGAGGAGAGAATTAACTTGTCCATGTTTTGTTGTATTTCAATTTAATTTCCCAGATTATTCAAGCACTATAGAGCTTGATATAGTTGTTATGGCCACTTGGCAATATAAATAAATATATGATGCCACACAACACAAGCAAATAAAATATAGAGCTAAACAAAATTGTTTACGAAGGTTGCACATAATGTGATTTTAGGGGCTTGAACAACCCACCACAATCCACGCGAGTACAAGCTCTAGCGTATCTGGCGTCAACGTGTGTGCGACCATCAGGGTTACGACAACACAACAAGCCTTCGTAATAAGTACAACAGGCAAAATTATTGCTCGGTAATTGGGGTACACGATAAATCCACGCAACGTGCGCAACAGGCGTAATCGTGGCTCGATGATCACGGCAGACAGACAGTGCCTACAGGGCATGCGAAAAATACGCGACTCCGCGATGGCGGTTCGACTCAACGGGAGTTGTCCGATTAAACGAGACTGCTATATAGCAATCACATGACGCAGCCAAGTTCGTACGACATGAATACTGCGTCGTGTTGCCAGGGCGCAGCCAATGCCAAAGCTCAGCCGATTATTAATTTAGTCCGATCGGCATGTCTAGGTACCCACCATACAATTTAATCGCTCGATGTGAGTTCAAAAAGCTCAACGCAACACAGAAATTTAGAGCGATTTAAATATTCTGAGTATATCCTTCACTTATGTTTTAATAATTTTCTGCTAATTATTTAGCACATGAAATAATATTAATGCAGAAAAAATAAGACACCGGAATTAATGTCTGAACATAACATATGAGGTGTAAAAAAGATATTTTCTCGTATTTAAGCATGTATTTTTCTACTAATTACGACAAGAAATAATTTAGTATCAACAATAGTCTCAAGAAGCTAATGCGCTGTGCACAGGAATTCACGGCTTAAAAATGCATAAACATCTATAACGCCAGATATTAACGATGCTTCTTAGCTGCATTTTTGTTCTAATAAATGAATGAGTGACTAAATAAATAACGGAAACATGCATGGGGCCATACACATGCACGTTTTTTTATCTCAACCATGCAATCGATTGCACGTCATCGCCCTTTTCCTCGCTACCAGCCAACAGCCGCAGTAGCACGATGTGCATGCACGTACTGCCTTTCCTCTTTTTTCTCTCAAGAAAACGTCAACCCTCGCACGTCTCTGACTGCCATGCAAAGAAACGCCAACAGCCCACCAGCCATGCAAGCCTATTTTCCCCTTACGTCTCTAACCACTCAGCCACCAGAACCGCTGCTATTCCACCAGCCGCCGCCGCATGGAGGATCTGTGCGCTGGGGCTTGAGGGCGGCCGAGCCACCGCCGAATCTGACGGGCAGCAAGCACACGGGCTCGATGAACAATAAATCGCAGATCCAATTAAAATTTCATACCGTGATTCCTGGTTCGACAAACGAAACGAAGCCTGTCGCGTAGGACAGTTCGGCTAGGCCGAGGGACCTGCCGGCTTGATGGAGAGTTGATGCCGATCGGATCCGCAGCAACGTCGAGGTAGAGCGTGCTGATAACGTGTTGAGAACTACGTTACCACGGATCACCAGATCCGCTCCCTTCCCTCCCGTCAGCAGTAGAGGCGCAAGAACTTGTAGAAGACCCGTCTCCCTTCCCATAAGCACGACAGAGGAAACACACGAGACACTGGATATAGGGTTGGGCCTCTGGCCTCTTTCTGATCTCTGTATTATGAAGGGGTGTACAGGTTCCTTATATAGAGATATGAGACCCCTCAGGGGCAAAGTCGGTATTTGCCCATATAACTCTAACTAGGGTTACTTAACACACTGCGTAAACCGCACGGATCTTTAGGGCGGCTGCAGGCACATCCAAACTATATTTTCCGTCGCTCAAAGACTCCACACCTAGAAACACCTAGAAACTAAAGCATAATTTCTAAATTTAGACCAACTGTGCAAGCGCCCCCATGTCTCCAAGGGCGTCTGGCGACGTGGCAAGCGTCCATCTTTTTACCGGTCACTGCATGGACAACCCCACTTTTTCCTCTATAACGTGCGTGCGGCAGCATTAATTTTTCTTCCTTTTTTTACATTTCCACTAAGCCGGCGATTAGCTTAGCTGTGACCGTAAGTTAACAGAGGTCTCCGGGCGCCGCGTGACGGGGCACTCGTGGGCGCGGTCCACCATGGGCTGTCGTGCACCGCCACCGCCAAAAAGAGGTGTGGCGATGTGATGGGCGGGGCCCAATCCAAGAGGATAAAATCACATATTTTTCTCTCTCGCTGGCTCGCTCTCTCCAGTCCACGGCGCGGAGGGAGGACGGAGAATGGAAAAGGAGGCCAAGGAAAAGCCGGGGCCGTCTCGCTCCCGGTCCCGGGCGCCTTTCCGCTTTCCCCGTGGCCCGAGCCGGCGACACGCGGGCCCGGCCCTTGTGCCAATTTCCTTCACAGCCGGTGGGCCCGGCGCGTTCGGGTTTGTTCGGTGGTGGGAAAAGCGTGTGGGGGCAGGCAGGCGGAGGCGGGGACGGGCGGCCTCGGGACCACACGCCACTCACGTGAGCACCGGATCTTGACAAGGGGCGGCACGTGGTCGTAGGCCTCGCGGGTCCCTGGCCGGATCCTCTGCGGATCGCCGGTTTACCGGGACGATGTGTGTGGTGTGGCTCGAGCGTACGGGCGGGCGGGCCAAAGGGCAAAAGTTGAAGCGGAGGGCGATCGGGCACCGGACGCTGCGGGTGTGGGTACCAAAAAAGCCCATCCTGGAAATGTTTTCTCTTTTTGCTGGGTGTGATAAATTATTGTGAATCCAGAGTACGGATGCGGACTCAAGTTGATCGCCGGATCAGCTTATGCTCACGTGAGGGTAGGTAAACTGGCGCTGTAATTTTGCATTTATTATGTGCTGTGTTAGAATCGTATTATTTTCTGAATAGAGAGTGCTATCACGGTCAAATTTCTCTCCTCTCTTTTTTCGAGTGCAACGTGAGTGGGTGCGAGAAAGAGACGTGCAAGGTAGAGCCCACGTTCTAGACGATCAGGAGTTCAGGACCAGGAGCAGGGAGAAAAGGGGGAACATGGAGCAAGACCAGCTGGGAAAATTGCAAGAGTAGAGTACTAGTAGTAGTAAATTGCAGTTGCAGGGGGGTGGATCTGAACTGCCAGTGCCAGAGGACGGAAGAAAGAACATGAGCGCAGAAGCTGAAAGGCCCTGTTTTGTCCTCCTTTTTCATCAGAAGTCCAGTGAGTGATGTAGATTGCAGAGGGTGATGAGGTCACCCGCAGCCGGCCTCGTGTCCCGGCTGCTGTGCTCTTCTGACACGGTCACACGGAGACGGCCAACCCCGTGGTACCGCTCCGGCTGGCCGGCCGGTTCGCCGCTCGCCGGATCCCTTCTGTCGGCGCGGCCTCAGGCGTTCAGGAGCGCTGGAGATTAAGCAGCGAAACAATAAACAAAGGAATCATTTGGTGGATTCCGAAAGAATCAGAATCCATATGCAAGACACAAGAAGCGTTGGGTTGCGTGTCTATCTACTAGTATCTCCCATCCAGGTCAGCTACTAGGGCCGCGGGGACGCCCTCTCAAAGAGGCAACACGCAGTAGGTGGCACGGAGATCTCGATGGATGGCGCTAGGCAAAGCCGAGCACCCGGCGGCGGCCTGCCTTCCGGTTCCGGCCGGCCCACCGGTGGCTCCACGGCGTGGCGGTGGCGCGACGGCCACCAACCAATGTCGAAGACACGACGCAACGCAGGGCCAAAAGGAAAGGCGGCGGCGACCAAAAGCAGATTCAACGTACCTTGCTCTCGGATAGACCTGAACACACACACACACTGACACACAGAACCCCAGTCTCACTCACGCAGTCGATCACACCGGCACGAACGCAATTCACCCAGGCTGGCCGGCGGACGCTCTCGCCATGGACGACGGCGCCGCAGCGCCCGGCTGGCGGGGCCGCCACCGGCACGCATCTTCTCGACCAGCGCAGGGGCACACGGCCGGCCCGGGCCCCGGGGCCACTCTTCTGCACCTTCACCGGCGTCTGGGCAGGAGACACGCTATATAGATTAGCTAGCCTTGAGCCCTTGACGGACGGAGAAGGAAGAAGGTGCATCAAGATACGCGGCTCGCTTTTATAATGCGGCGAGCGAGGGAGGGGAGGGGGAAAAGCGAGGGGCAGGCAGGCACCACGTACCAGCTTCTACTTGTAGCTGTTTCTTTTGCCCGTCGTCTTCTGCTCCCTTTTTTTTATCATTAGCACGCGTATATTATTAAAAAACTAAAAGGGACGGCACGTCGGCACCCATTGATGCGCTCACCCTGGGCGATCTGACTGGGATCCACTTGCAGGCGACTTCCTCCAAAGGCGCACGGACCCGTCTTGGATTGATGGGTTGATTGATTGATTTTTTTTTGTTTGGACACGGGAGTCCTCACTGATTAAGTACTTAGCTTGTAGTGGTTAGGATGTAGCCGTTGCACTAATTCCTTTTCGAACCAAAACGAGTGCTCGTGCGCTTTCGGCCCTCAAATACTTCTATAACGGATCACTGGGCATATGGAAGTTTGCTGCACATTATACACATACTATTAAATAACCATCATTTATCTTAGAGCAAGAAGGATGATGATAATTTAATATATGCATCAAACTCCCATGTGCACCACGTATTTTCTTTTTGAAGTTTGTATCCAAACCTCAAAGGCACTCGCTATTAGGGCTAGGCAAAGAAAAAAAACCGTAACCTATAACCCGAAATATTCGAAACCCAAGTTTTGTTCGGCAATTTCGAGTAATAACTTGAAAAACTTGAATTTATCTTGGTTAATTCAGGTATCATAATCGGGTACCCGAAACATCCGAACTTTTATGTGTCATGTACTAATGTCATTCTTAATTATTATTTTGTGCATATATAATTACATGTAAATGTGCATGACTTGTGAATGTAGATTGCCTATGTTTAAAATAAAATACCTAAATGTTAACGCCTACCGTTTCTGTTTCTCTCTCTCTTAAAATACTGTGCAGAAAAAGTATCAAATATCGACATCCACATGATCGCGTGGATCTAGTCAATTTTGTGGTCCGCACCCTTGCTACGTGGACCTAACCAAAAGGGTGAGCTACCTCATCGCATATGACAAGGATATATACGTGTCTCTAGGATAAATTATCTTGTCTCTGCATATTGCATGTCTATTCATGATCGCTCCCTTGATCGTTGGGTCCAGCCTATTTACATATGTCATTAGGGTAGAGTGATGACCTTAGCACACACACTGACAGCAGATGAAAAAAAAAGGAGGGGGGACAAAGCAGCGTACTAGTAGTATACTGCACACTGCTTAATTATTCGACCGCATGGGCTAAGCAATGACTAAAGATGATGATGCACATATGGCTTTGTTTTCTATGCTCTCGTGCAGTTTGTCCCTTCTCAATTAGTAACTTTTTTTTTCATTTGTGTGTGTGCTTTTTGGGCCCACATTGTTTTACTTTTGGTGTATGTCCAACCTTTTAGCACTTAGCGTGCCTAACATAGCAGTATATAGTTGGGCAGATGTACCTCATTGCGAAAGTATGTCTCTTCTGTGGTTTTGTATGTTATCGATATAGTTCATGCGTAAAAATGTCACCTTTTTGTGATTTCCCATGTTGCTAACGAGCTGAAACGGCAAATACAGTAGAGTGTTACTAGGAGTGTCCTTTTTTTTTGCCCCGGGGGGGGGGGGGGGGGGGGGGGGGGGTTGAACTTCTCTTCTATGACCTTTTCTCTATTCACGTCATTCTTTTTTTTAACTCCTCACCCGTTCGTGTTTTTTTAGTTTAGTTGCTTTTGTTTGTTTTTTTCAACCCATGTTTGTTTGTCTTCTCTTAGTTTTTCACAATTCAATAATTTTCTTAGTATTGCAATATGAACTTGATACTGCTAGAAGTGTAATTAAAGAGTCTGGGTTATGGCCACCTTGTGAACTGGACTGAATGGTGTATGTCAACGTTTCCGGATTTTTCACTATATTCCATAAATAAATTGTAAATTCAAAATAGCATATTCAAGGCAATAAAAGATGGAACCTCGATCTGAATCTTCTGAAAAAATAGTATAAAGGGGTGTTTGGTTCCACCAACTAAATTTTAGTCAATATCACATCAATTGTTTTAATGATATTTATATATATTAAACAAAGTTTAATTATAAAACTAATTAATAAAGACTAAAAGACGAGACAAATGTAATAAACCTAACTAAGCCTATATTTAATACTCAATTGATATTTAAACATTTAATGTGACACGAACTAAACTTTATTCAGGAGAACCAAACATCCTTAAGTAATAACTACGAATTGAAATTTTGATGTTTCCTATGTACTTCTACAATTTGGTTTTATTATTTTTATAAATAACGGGATTCGATATAAACTTTTAAGAAAGAAACATGTTGTCTTCAATTACTCATAATATCATCACATATGTGCCTAAGAGTTGGAGCTTCTGCACTTACTTTCAGTGTGAAGCTAAAGTAAATCAGAGGAGTCTTAAGGATGCACGTTAATAACTTATATATTGTGAAAATATAATGTAATTCATTAGTTTTGCAAATTTAAGCCCTTGTTTACTTCGATGCATGATGCTAGATTACATGTATGTAAAGTGGCATACGAGTTACACATATACATATAAAGAGAGTGTGTTACTCATCATCTAAGTCAATAGACCAAAGGTCCAAACCAGTTCGAACCAAAATCACCAAACCACCCCTACGCGCTAGCCCAACCTATCAACTTTTGGTGTGCCCCCCGCTCTCCCTTCCCCTCGGCCACGACTCGCTTGGTCGCCGTTGAATCCACCGTTACCCGTCTATAATTCAATAACTCTGCTCCTATTTGGTCCAATCCACCACCATGCTAACCCGCATCACCCAACATTCGCAAATTTCTCACCGTCGCGCCTCCAGTCATCCACCGCAGCACCCACCTCCCATCCCTCGGCTCATTGATCTCTTCCTCGTGATGAGCAATTCGGCCCTCTAAATACTGAATGACCGAATGTTGTTCCTGTTGTTGTTTATTAAACAATGAATGACTGAAGCAAACCTTAAATCGCCGAACATTTCTTCATTGTAAAATTTTAAAAATGATGAAGGGCTGAAGTAAGCCTTAAATAACTTAATATCTACTCCTACTTTACATTAAAGTAAATCTTGAATATCAGAATATTTGTTGTTGTGCGCTACAGCTACAGGCGGCGGGTGGATCAATCCCAGCATGATCGGTTGGTGCGGTTGGTTCCCTTGTTCGGTTGTTTTTTCTGGTGGGCTAATCAATTAGATCTTTTGATCCAAGTGATGGATAGGTCCATGATCCTGAATAATGAATAGCGTCGTATGTGTGTATATCAGCGCTATTTGTCTTTGATCACGATCGAATGCATCTCACCGAGTCAGCCACGCTCGACTAGGCGACCATAGCTGATAAAATGGGGTCCAATCTACCCTTGTGATTAGGGCTGGACAAAATGCTCGTGGCTCGCTGGCTCACTCGTTTCGTGGTCAGCTCGGCTCGGCTCGGATCGGCTCGTTTGAATTTTGTCACGAGCTGAGCTGACATCCTAGCTCGGTTCGTTAACGAGCCAGCTCGGTTCGTTAACGAGCCAGCTCGCGAGCTAAACGAGCTACCATATTCTAGTAAAACGAAACTATATACATATCATTTATAGAATAATTGATGAACATGTTATATATGTGTGAGGTGTCTATGGCCTCTGAATTAAACTAATGATTAATGAACTATGCCTATGTGTTAATTTGGTCTATGCAAATATAATTATGGGTTAAACTGATGAACATGCATGTGAATTGTGAATTAATGAGTGATGAATTGTGCTAATTTGGTGTTATATTGACATGATTTATGAAACTATGAGTATAATTACTATTTTCTATTGTTAAATTAGTTTGAAATTAATTAAAAATAATTATTATATACATTTTATTTTTTTTCTGATCTGGCTCTCGAGCTAAACGAGCCAGCTCGAGCTCGTAAACGAGCCGAGCCGAGCTGACTCTGTGGCTCGTTACCTTAACGAGCCGAGCTTAACGAGCCAGCTCGAACTCGGACGAGCCGAGTCGAGCTGGCTCGTTATCCACCCCTACTTGTGATACTGATACATGACCCGTCATGAAGAATAACTTGAAACGATTGATGTTTATGGAGATGCTTATTTAATTTGGTTTATTTTACGTTCATCCTTTAATTTTTTTTTTGTCTGCAATCACTGTATTTTAGGATGAACCTACCCAGGCTGATCAGTTGTGGGGCAAACAGTTTTGAACTTTTGATATAAATGTGAAAATCCTACTCACCAGGCATGCATATATACTCATAGATAGGATCACATGGACCAAACGCAAATAGCACAGATCACCATATCTGCCGGATGAATACATTTATCAGGTTATACTAGCTGAGTGCCCGTGCGTTGTAACGATAATATATAATACCAGTATACTATGATAACTTATATATAAAATGTGTGTTATATTGTTATGAGAAAATGTTTCATAATTAATTTGTGATCCTAGCCATACATAAATTTTGTTATTTTAATCTAGTTGTTTCACCACTACATTGCAACCATCAGTATCATGCAGACTTCGATATATGCCACAATTTATATGGTCTCATCATTGGAGAGCACGTTCCACACATGCTGGAAGAAATTTCCTCGTACATCGTTAGTCATCAGACACGCACCACCATACGCTCTTGCTTAAACAAAAAGGTAAGTGTGTGTTTGCGAAGAGAATTAAAGGCAGGTCAGCACAAAAGCTACCCTGACGGTGGCGAGGATGACGAACTGGTCACTGACTCACTGTTGTCGATCCTCCTCTGTGTCACCTCCGACGCTAAGATGCCACAATCCTCGATATAGTAGTCGTCGAACGCGCGCGACATGACGAGTACCGATGACTCTTGGTTGGGCTACCAAACGAAGTGCACCCCGGGCTCATCAGCGAGGTAGTACCCCTGGCCGTTGCACCACCAGATGCGCTACTCCACTACATACATCATGTTCGAGGACACTCACACAACGTTAGCAACGTCCATCATCCCAGCGCACAAGAATTCATGTCCGGTCAGTAGTGACTTACGTGGTAGGTTAGGCTTCAGGTGGACGATGAGCTAGACGAAGTTTTCGCGTGGAGTCCCTCGGACATGCCTGGCATACCGAGGGATGTCGCCGAGCACTCACTAGATATCCGAGCTGGAGCCCGACCCGTGAAGCAACCTCTGCGCCGATTCGACGAAGAAAAGCGCAGAGCCATAGGCGAGGATATCCACAAGCTGATGACCGCAGGGTTCATCAAAGAGGTATTCCATCCCGAATGGCTTGCCAACCCCGTGCTTGTGAGAAAGAAAAGAGGGAAATGGCGGATGTGTGTAGACTACACTGGTCTAAACAAAGCATGTCCAAAAGTTCCCTATCCTCTGCCTCGCATCGATCAAATCGTGGATTCCACTGCTGGATGCGAAACCCTATCTTTCCTCGATGCCTACTCAGGGTATCACCAAATCAGGATGAAAGAGTCCGACCAGCTCGCGACTTCTTTCATCACACCTTTTGGCATGTACTGCTATGTTACTATGCCATTTGGTTTGAGGAATGCGGGTGCGACGTACCAAAGGTGCATGAATCACGTGTTCGGCGAACACATTGGTCAAACGGTTGAGGCTTATGTCGATGACATCATAGTCAAGACGAGGAAAGCCTCCGACCTCCTTTCCGACCTTGAAACGACATTCCAGTGTCTCAAGGCGAAAGGCGTAAAACTCTATCCCGAGAAGTGTGTCTTCGGAGTCCCCCGAGGCATGCTCTTGGGGTTCATCGTCTCCGAGCGGGGCATCGAGGCCAACCCGGAGAAAATCACGGCCATCACCAACATGGGGCCCATCAAGGACTTGAAAGGCGTACAAAAGGTCATGGGATGCCTTGCGGCTCTGAGCCGTTTCATCTCGCGCCAGGGCGAAAGAGGCCTACCTCTGTACCGCCTCTTAAGAAAGACCGAGTGCTTCACTTGGACCTCCGAGGCCGAGGAAGCCCTCAGGAACCTGAAGGCACTCCTTACGAACGCGCCCATCTTGGTGCCCCCCGCCGCCGGAGAAGCCCTCTTGATCTACGTCACCGCTACCACTCAGGTGGTCAGCGCCGCGATCGTGGTTGAGAGACAAGAAGAAGGGCATGCTTTGCCCGTCCAGAGGCCGGTTTACTTCATCAGTGAGGTACTGTCCGAGACCAAGATCCGCTACCCGCAAATTCAGAAGCTGCTGTACGCGGTGATCCTGACGCGGCGGAAGTTGCGACACTACTTCGAGTCTCATCCGGTGACTGTGGTGTCATCCTTCACCCTGGGGAGATCATCCAGTGCCGAGAGGCCTCAGGTAGGATTGCAAAGTGGGCTGTGGAAATCATGGGCGAGACGATCTTGTTCGCCCCTCGGAAGGCCATCAAGTCACAAGTCTTGGCGGACTTTGTGGCTGAATGGGTCGACACCCAGCTCCCGGCGGCTCCGATCCAACCGGAACTCTGGACCATGTTTTTCGATGGGTCGCTGATGAAAACAGAGGCAGGCGTGGGCCTGCTCTTCATCTCGCCCCTCGGGAAGCACCTACGCTACGTACTGCGCCTCCATTTCTCGGCGTCCAACAATGTGGCTGAGTACAAAGCTCTGGTCAACGGGTTGCGCATCGCCATCGAGCTAGGGGTCCGACGCCTCGACGCTTGTGGCGACTCGCAGCTCGTCATCGACCAAGTTATGAAGAACTCCCACTGCCGCGACCCAAAGATGGAAGCCTACTGCGATGAGGTTCGGCGCCTGGAGGACAAGTTCTACGGGCTTGAGCTCAACCACATCGCCCAACGATACAACGAGACTACGGACGAGCTGGCTAAGATAGCCTCGGGGCGGACAACGGTTCCCCCGGACGTCTTCTCCCGAGACCTACAGCAACCCTCAGTCAAGACCGACGACACGCCCGAGCCCGAGAAGGCCTCGGCCTAGCCCGAGGCACCATCGACCCAGCCCGAGGCACCCTCGGCACAGCCCGAGGCGCCCTCGGCTCGGCCCGAGGCACCCTCGGCCCCCGAGGGTGAGGCACTGCGCGTCGAGGAAGAGCGGAATGGGGTCCAGCCTAATCGAGACTGGCAGACCCCGTACCTGCAATATCTCCACCAAGGAGAGCTGCCCCTCGACCGAGCTGAGGCTCGGCGACTGGCGCGGCGCGCCAAGTCGTTCATCTTACTGGGTGTCGGGAAGGAGCTCTACCACCGTAGCCCCTCCGGCATCCTCCAGCGGTGCATATCCATCGCCGAAGGCCAGGAGCTCTTACAAGAAATACACTCGGGGGCTTGCGGTCATCACGCAGCGCCCCGAGCCCTTGTTGGAAACACCTTCCGACAAGGTTTCTACTGGCCGACCGCGGTGGCCGACGCCACTAGAATTGTCCGCACCTGCCAAGGGTGTCAATTCTACGCAAGGCAGACCCACCTGCCCGCTCAGGCTCTGCAGACAATACCCATCACCTGGCCATTTGCTGTGTGGGGACTGGACCTCGTCGGTCCCTTGCAGAAGGCACCTAGGGGCTACACGCACCTGCTGGTCGCCATCGACAAATTCTCCAAGTGGATCGAGGTCCGACCCCTGAACAGCATCAGGTCCGAACAGGCGGTGGCATTCTTCACCAACATCATCCATCGCTTTGGGGTCCCGAACTCCATCATCGCCGACAACGGCACCCAGTTCACCGGCAGAAAGTTTCTGGACTTCTGCGAGGGTCATTACATCCGGGTGGACTGGGCTGCCGTGGCTCACCCCATGACGAATGGGCAGGTGGAACGTGCCAACGTCATGATTCTGCAAGAACTTAAGCCGAGGATCTACAACGACCTCCACAAGTTCGACAGACGATGGATGAATGAACTCCCCTCGGTGGTCTGGAGTCTGAGGACAACGCCGAGCCGAGCCACGGGCTTCACACCGTTCTTTCTAGTCTATGGGGCCGAGGTCATCTTGCCCACGAACTTAGAATACGGTTCCCCAAGGACGAGGGCGTACGACGACCAAAGCAACCAGACCGACCGAGAAGACTCACTGGACCAGCTCAAAGAGGCTCGGGACATGGCCTTACTACACTCGGCGCAGTACCAGCAGTCCCTGCGACGCTACCACGCCCGAGGGGTTCGGTCCCGAGACCTCCAAGTGGGCGACTTAGTGCTTCGGCTGCGACAAGACGCCCGAGGGCGGCACAAGCTCACGCCTCCCTGGGAAGGGCCGTTCGTCATCGCCAAGGTTCTGAAGCCCGGGACATACAAGCTGGCCAACAGCCAAGGCGAGGTCTACAGCAACGCTTGGAACATCCGACAGCTACATCGCTTCTACCCTTAAGATATTTTCAAGTTGTTCGTGCACCTCGTTCATGTACAAAGTCTAACCATCAAGGAAGGGTCAGCCTTGCCTCGGCAAAGCCCGACCCTCCCTCGGGGGCTAGAAGGGGGGAACCCCCTCTGCGTCAAAATTTTCCTCGGAAAAAGTCTTTCTGCCAGAACGTCTTCCGTGCTTTTTGACTACTTCAAAAGTGGGATCCTGAAAACGACGGAGTACACGTAAGCAGCCAAGGCCGACCGAGCCGAGGGACTCCTACGCCTCCGGGATACGGATACCTCACTCATCACCTTCTGCGATAAGTAACTCACGCTCGGATAAGCGATTCCGCTGACCGAACAAGTCTTAATGCTCGGAGACCTTTCTGCCGAAACAATGTTTCGGGCCTTCTCGACTACATCGTTAGCAGAATCCTACGGACGAGTAGGAGTACACGTAAGCGGCAAGGCCGATCGAGCCGAGGGACTCCTACGCCTCCGGCATACGGATACCTCACTCATCACCTTCCGTGAAAAGTAACTCTCGCTCGGACAAACAATTTTGTTACCAACAAATAAGTCTTGATACTCGAAACAAAGGGAAAAAGAAACACAGCTTTACAACACAACGACAGTATGTTTGGGCCTCGGCGGCCGCAGAAAACATACGCACACTACAAGATAAACCGATCCTGCAGGTTCAGACCTCGATGGAGGGGGAGCAGCAGCACCCTCGGCGTCAACACCACCTTCGGCGAAGTCCGACCGAGCCTCGAACGGCAACACAGTCGGAGGATCTCCGCTCCGAAGGACGACGTCAGCACCACGCCCGGGCCGTCGCCGCCAGGGTCTCTTCCAGGAGTCCGGCTCGAGCAGACGGCTCGGCCGGTCGCCCCGAAGCCTCAGCCAGCTGTCCCCCGAGGACATCAGCCCGGCCCATGGCCTCGGCAACTCGACTCCGGCGCCGGTCCCGCCAGTGGACGGCCCGGTCAGGCTCTGGCCGACGAAGTCTTCTTTTCGAGCCAACTCTGCCTCTGTCCACGCTTGTCGGGGACCATAATTAGGGGTACCCTCAAGGCTCCTAATTCTCAAATGGTAACCCTCATCAGTACAAAGCTGCAAAGGCCTGATGGGTACGATCAAGTCAGAGATCAGTCCATTCGAGGGACTTGATCACGCCTCGCCCGAGCCTAGCCTCGGACAAGGGCAGCCGACCCCAGAGGATCTCCGCCTCGTCCGAGGCCCCCCCTTACAGCGGCGAACACGTTCCCGGCTCGCCCGAGGCCCTGTCTTCGCCAAGAAGCAACCCCGACCAAATCACAGGAGCATTTAATGCAAAGGTGGCCTGGAACCTTTATCCTGACGCGCGCCCCTCAGCTGACAGAGCCGAAGTGACCGCCGTCACTTCGCCGCTCCACTGACCGGTCTGACAGAAAGACAGCACCGCCTGCGCCGCTCCGACTGCGGTGCCGCTTGACAGAGTGAGGCTGACAGGCAGTTAGGCCCGGCCGCACACCATAGGAAACTCCGCTCCGCCCGACCCAGGGCTCGGACTCGGGCTAAGCCCCGGAAGACGACGAACTCCGCTCCGCCCGACCCAGGGCTCGGACTCGGGCTAAGCCCCGGAAGATAGCGAACTCTGCTCCGCCCGACCCAGGGCTCGGACTCGGGCTAAGCCCCGGAAGACGGCAAACTCCGCTCCGCCCGACCCAGGGCTCGGACTTGGGCTCAGCCCCAGAAGACGACGAACTCCGCTCCGCCCGACCCAGGGCTCGGACTTGGGCTCGGCCCCAGAAGACGACAAACTCCGCTTCGCCCGACCCTAGGACTCCAATTCCGCCCTGGCCTCAGCCAACGGCCTCCGCCTCGCCCGACCTAGGGGCTCGGACTCGGCCTCGGCCACGAAAGACGAACTCGACCTCGACCTCGGAGGAGCCTCCACATCGCCCAGCCTAGGGCGCAGACCAGCCACGTGAACAGGAGGCGCCATCATTACCCTACTCCAAGCTGACTCAGGCTACGGGGAACAAGACCGGCGTCCCATCTGGCTCGCTCCACCAGATAGGAGATGATGGCGCCCCGCACGCTCCCTGACGATGGCGGCTCCCGGCCCCCTTACGGAAGCAAGAGGACGTCAGCAAGGACTCGACGGCCCCGACAGCTGTCCCTCCGCCAGGCTCCAACACTCCTCCGACGGCCACGACATCACACAAACCGGGCGCCAAAATCTCTCCGGCCGCCATGATGGCGTGTACTTAGGGCACTAGCTCTCCTCCGCTAGACACGTAACACTCTGCTACACCCCCCATTGTACACCTGGATCCTCTCCTTACACCTATAAAAGGAAGGACCAGGGCCCTCTTAGAGAGGGTTGGCCGCGCGGGGACGAGGACGAGACGGGCGCTCGCGTGAGGCCACTCGCTCCTTCCCCCGTGTGGACTCTTGTAACCCCATACTGCAAGCGCACCCGACCTGGGCGCGGGACGAACACGAAGGTCGCGGGATTTCCACCTCTCTCACGCCCATCTCCGGCCACCTCGCTCTCCCCCCTTCGCGCTCGGCCTCGCGTCGACCCATCTGGGCTGGGGCATGCAGCGACACTTCACTCGTCGGCTCAGGGACCCCCCGGTCTCGGAACGCCGACAGTTGGCGCGCCAGGTAGGGGCCTGCTGCGTGTTGACGAACAGCTTCCCGACGCGAACACGTCAATCCCGAGCAAACGGACGACGCCAGCACGCTCGCGAAAGGCTTGCTGGGTGTCACCCTCGTACCTGAGACGATGGTGCAGTGAGTCCCCGACGCGACCTCACCACCGCCCGTCGACCAGGAGGTACCGACCGATTCCCATCCCACGCCTCTCGGATTTATCCTCGACCCGCCTAGCGGCTCCGCTTTGGCGGACGCTTTCGTAGAGGCGAATCCGAACCCTCTGGGATCTCGTATGCGGTCGCCTTGGGACCGGCTGACGAACGTCTCGACCTACGGGCCCTCCGGGTCCGAGGAAGACGACGAGCCCAGCTTCTGTTGGGATTTCTTCGGACTTGGCAACCCCAATGCCATGCGGGACTTCATGACCGCATGCGACTGCTGCCTTTCCGACTGTTCCGACGGCAGTCGTAGCCTCGGCGACAAGGACTGCGGCCCGAGCCGCGAATGTTTGCACGTTGATCTAGGGGGTCCCTCCGAAGGCAACCATCTCGGCATGCCGGAGGACGGTGATCTCCCTAGGCCAGTGCCTCGCGTTGACATCCCGCGGGAGCTAGCTGTGGTCCCCGTTCCGGCGGGGGGTCACGACCCACAACTCGAGCAAATCCGCGGGGTGCAGGCCAGGCTCGACGAGGGAGCAGGAGCGCTCGAGCCAATCCGCCGGGACGTTGGGCAGGCATGGGCGGGCCAACCTCCAGCCGGAGAAATGTGTCATCTACCCCAGGGTTTCCAGCACCGCATCGCCGACGATGTCAGGGTCAGGCCGCCACCCGCATCCAGTGGGGTCGGCCAGAACCTGGCTGCAGCAGCAATGCTCCTCCGCGCGATGCCGGAGCCATCAACCACCGAGGGGCGACGAATCCAGGGAGAGCTCAAGGATCTCCTGGAAGGCACCGCGGTCCGGCGGGCCGAGAGCTCCGCCACCCGAAGGCAGGGGTACCCCTCGGAACATCATGCCGCGACTTCCCAATTCATGCGGGAAGTCTCGGTCTATACCGGGCGCACGCGCAACACAGCGCCTGCGGCCCCGGGTCGCCTCGGCAACGAGCACCATCATCGCGATCGTCGGGCCCACCTCGACAAGAGGGTGCGCCGAGGCTACCACCCCAGGCGTGGGGGACACTACGACAGCGGGGAGGATCGGAGTCCCTCGCCCGAGCCACCTGGTCCGCAGGCCTTCAGCCGGGCCATACGACGGGCGCCGTTCCCGACCCAGTTCCGACCCCCGACTACTATCACGAAGTACTCGGGGGAGACGAGACCGGAACTGTGGCTCGCGGACTACCGTCTGGCCTGCCAACTGGGTGGAATGGACGATGACAACCTCATCATCTGCAACCTCCCCCTGTTCCTCTCCGACACCGCTCGCGCCTGGTTGGAGCACCTGCCTCTGGGGCAGATCTCCAACTAGGACGACCTAGTCCAAGCTTTCGCCGGCAATTTCCAGGGCACGTACGTGCGCCCGGGAATTCCTGGGACCTCCGAAGCTGCCAACAGCAGCCGGGAGAGTCTCTCCGGGACTACATCCGGCGATTCTCGAAGCAGCGCACCGAGCTGCCCAACATCACCGACTCGGATGTCATCGACACGTTCCCCGCCGGCACCACCTGCCGCGACCTGGTTAGCAAGCTGGGTCGCAATACCCCCACCAGGGCGAGCGAGCTGATGGACATCGCCACCAAGTTCGCCTCCGGCCAGGAGGCGGTCGAGGCTATCTTCCGGAAGGACAAGCAGCCCCAGGGCCGCCCATCGGAGGATGCCCCCGAGGCGTCAACTCAGCGCGGCGCCAGGAAGAAGGGCAAGAAAAGTCGCAAGCGAAACGCGACGCCGCCGACGCGGACCTTGTCGCCGCCGCCGAGCACAAGAACCCTCAGAAGCCCCCCCGGAGATCCCAACCTCTTCGACAAGATGCTCAAGGAGCTGTGCCCCTATCACCAGGGGCCCGTCAAGCACACCCTCGAGGAGTGCGTCATGCTTCGGCGCCACTTCCACAGGGTCGGGCCACCCGCGGAGGGTGGCAGGGCCCGCGACGACGACAAGAAGGAAGATCACCAGGCAGGAGAGTTCCCCGAGGTTCGCGAGTGCTTCATGATCTACGGTGGGCAAGCGACGAACGCCTCGGCTCGGCACCGCAAGCAAAAGCACCGGGAGGTCTGTTCGGTGAAGGTGGCAGCGCCAGTCTACCTAGACTGGTCCGACAAGCCCATCACCTTCGACCGGGCCGACCACCCCGACCATGTGCCGAGCCCGGGGAAATACCCGCTCGTCGTCGACCCCGTCATCGGCGACGTCAGGCTCACCAAGGTCCTCATGGACGGAGGCAGCAGCCTCAACATCATCTACGCCGAGACCCTCGGGCTTCTGCGCATCGATCTGTCCTCGGTACGGGCGGGCGCTGCGCCTTTCCATGGGATCATCCCCGGGAAGCGCGTCCAGCCCCTCGGACAACTCGATCTTCCCGTCTGCTTCGGAACGCCCTCCAACTTCTGAAGGGAGACCCTGACGTTCGAAATGGTCGGGTTCCGAGGAACCTACCACGCGGTATTGGGGAGGCCCTGCTACGCGAAGTTCATGGCCGTCCCCAGCTACACCTACCTCAAGCTCAAGATGTCGGGCCCCAACGGGGTCATCACCGTCGGCCCCACGTACAAACACGCGTACGAATGCGACGTGGAGTGCGTGGAGTACGCCGAGGCCCTCGCCGAGTCCGAGGCCCTCATCGCCGACCTGGAGAGCCTCTCCAAGGAGGTGCCGGACGTGAAGCGTCATGCCAGCAACTTCGAGCCAGCGGAGACGGTTAAGTCCGTCCCCCTTGACCCCAGCAGCGACGCCTCCAAGCAAGTCCGGATCGGCTCCGGGCTCGATCCCAAATAGGAAGCAGTGCTCGTCGACTTTCTCCGCACGAACGCCGACGTCTTCGCGTGGAGTCCCTCGGATATGCCCGGCATACCGAGGGATGTCGCCGAGCACTCGCTGGACATCCGAGCTGCAGCCCGACCCGTCAAGCAGCCTCTGCGCCGATTCGACGAGGAGAAGCGCAGAGCCATAGGCGAGGAGATCCACAAGCTAATGGCGGCAGGGTTCATCAAAGAGGTATTCCATCTCGAATGGCTTGCCAACCCTGTGCTTGTGAGAAAGAAAGGGGGGAAATGGCGGATGTGTGTAGACTACACTGGTCTGAACAAAGCATGTCCGAAGGTTCCCTACCCTCTGCCTCGCATCGATCAGATCGTGGATTCCACTGCTGGGTGCGAAACCCTGTCTTTCCTCGATGCCTACTCAGGGTATCACCAAATCAGGATGAAAGAGTCCGACCAGCTCGCGACTTCTTTCATCACACCCTTCGGCATGTACTGCTATGTCATCGTGCCGTTCGGCTTGAGGAATGCGGGCGCGACGTACCAGCAGTGCATGAACCATGTGTTCGGCGAACACATTGGCCACACGGTCGAGGCTTACGTCGATGACATCGTAGTCAAGACGAGGAAAGCCTCTGACCTCCTTTCTGACCTTGAAGTGACATTCCAATGTCTCAAGGCGAAAGGCGTCAAGCTCAATCCCGAAAAGTGTGTCTTCGGGGTGCCCCGAGGCATGCTCTTGGGGTTCATCGTCTCCGAGCGGGGCATCGAAGCCAACCCGGAGAAGATCACAGCCATCACCAGCATGGGGCCCATCCAGGACCTGAAAGGCGTACAGAGGGTCATGGGATGTCTCGCGGCTCTGAGCCGTTTCATCTCGCGCCTCGGCAAAAGAGGTCTACCCCTGTACCGCCTCTTAAGGAAGGCCGAGCGCTTCACTTGGACCCCCGAGGCCGAGGAAGCCCTCGGGAACCTGAAGGCGCTCCTCACGAAGGCGCCTATCTTGGTGCCCCCAGCTGCCGAAGAAGCCCTCTTGGTCTACGTCGCCGCGACCACTCAAGTGGTTAGCGCCGCGATCGTGGTCGAGAGGCAAGAAGAGGGGCATGCATTGCCCATTCAGAGGCCGGTCTACTTCATCAGTGAGGTACTGTCCGAGACCAAGATCCGCTACCCACAAGTTCAGAAGCTGCTGTACGCGGTGATCCTGACGCGGCGGAAGCTGCGACACTACTTCGAGTCTCATCCGGTGACGGTGGTGTCATCCTTCCCCCTAGGAGAGATCATCCACTCTCGAGAGGCTTCGGGTAGGATCGCGAAGTGGGCGGTGGAGATCATGGGCGAGACGATCTCGTTCGCCCCCTGGAAGGCCATCAAGTCCCAGGTCCTGGCGGACTTCTTGGCTGAATGGGCCGACACCTAGCTCCCGACGGCTCCGATCCAACCGGAGCTTTGGACCATGTTTTTCGACGGGTCGCTGATGAAGACAGGGGCCGGCGCAGGCCTCCTCTTCGTCTCGCCCCTTGGGAAGCACCTACGCTACGTACTACGCCTCCACTTCCCGACGTCCAACAATGTGGCAGAGTACGAGGCTCTGGTAAACGGGTTACGAATCGCCATCGAGCTGGGGATCCGACGCCTCGACGCTCGCGGTGACTCGCAGCTCATCATCGACCAAGTCATGAAGAACTCCCACTGCCGCGACCCGAAGATGGAGGCCTACTGCGATGAGGTTCGACGCCTGGAAGACAAGTTCTACAGGCTCGAGCTCAACCACATCACTCGGCGCTACAACGAGACTGCGGACGAGCTGGCTAAAATAGCCTCGGGGCGATCAACGGTTCCTCTGGACGTCTTCTCCCGAGATCTGCATCAACCCTCCGTCAAGATCGACGACACGCCCGAGCCTGAGGCACCCTCGGCCCCCGAGGGCGAAACGCTGCGCGTCGAGGGGGAGCAAAGTGGGGTCACGCCTGATCAAAACTGGCAGACCCCGTACCTGCAATATCTCCACCGAGGAGAGCTACCCCTTGACCGAGCCGAAGCTCAGCGGTTGGCACGGCGCGCCAAGTCGTTCGTCTTGCTGGGAGAAGGGAAGGAGCTCCACCACCGCACCCCGGGCCTTTGTCGAAGACACCCGGGGGCTACGTGCTCCCCTGGGAAAGGCCGCCCACCATGGAACACTTCGAACGTCTAACAGCTACGTCGCCTCTACCCTTAAGATGCTTTCAAGTTGTTCGCTCACCTTGCCCCCTCGCAAGTTTTAGTCATCAAGGAAGGGTCAGCCTTGCCTCGGCAGAGCCTGACCCTCCCTTGGGGGCTAAAAAGGGGGGAACCCCTCTGCGTCAAAATTTTCAGTCGAAAAGGCATTTTGCGTTCCCCCGGCTATGTCGGAAGCAGGACCCCAAGGAGCGAACACGGGTGCATGTAAGTGGCAAGGCCGACTGAGCCGAGGGATTCCTACGCCTCTGGGCTACGGACACCTCACTCGTCACCCGCCACGAAAAGTGACCCCACTTGGGAAAGCCATCCTGCTACTGACAGGCGGGGCCAGACACGCAAGATGGAAAGGAAAAGGAGCACGACTTTATGCAACGGTAATAAAGTGTTTAGGCCTCAGCGGCCGCAGAAAGACACACGTGCATCCGACAGAGACTGTTCCAACAGAGTTAGGCGTCGCCATGGGAAGGAGCTGCGCCGTCGGCTTCGTCTCCACCCTCGGCAAAGTCCATCCCGACTTCTGACGACGGCGCAGGCGGGAGGATCTCTGCTTCGAAGGTGGTCGCCAGCACCGCGCTCGGACCCGCGGCGGCCGCATCGAGCCTCCGGACTTCTGCCAGGGCGGCTTCATCTTCGTCAGGAAGGCAATACCCCTCGCTGACCCGCTCCAGGTCCACGATGTAGTGGGAAGCGAGCATGGCGAAGGCCCGCCTGACGCCGTGGTGTAGCGCCTCGCGGAGTCTGCCGCGCACATGATCGCCCAAGGCCTGCAGGCGACTTTGAGGGGAGCTTCCTGAGGGAACGTCGCCGGAGCCAAGGACCCGGCAGAAGTCCGAGACAGCCTCGGACATGGCCACGTGGTCGGCCTCCCTTTGCTTGGCCGCCCCGGCAAGCGCCTCGGCAAGCGCCTTGGCGGACTCATCAAGGGCGGACTCGAGTTCTGCGAACAGCCAGAACGAAAGACCTCGAACAAAAGCGGAGGAAACAAGCTGAAACGAAAACCGAAGGTGACCAAGGCGTACCTCCGGCTCGGGCACGCTGCTCCGAGGCTGCGACCTGGGCTACGGCTAGGTCGGCTGCAAGGGCTCTGGCCCGGCTTTCGGCCTCGGCAGCCTGGCCCCGAGATTGGTCCCGCTCATCGACGATCCGGTCGAACTCCGACTGCTGTGGTTGCACTTCTGCGCGCGCCGCTGCCGCCTCGGCTCTCAGATCGGTGCAGAGCAACCAAAGGTCCGCCGCCTCGGCGCCCTGCTGAGAAAGGCGCGCAGTAGCCCCGGCGAGCGAGGTCCTCAGGGATCGCAGCGAGCCCCAGACGTCGACCTCGTGGCGGATGAACGACGACTTGGTGGCGCTTAGATCCGTCAGATCCTGAGGAAAGGAAGCGGGGCGTTACGAAAGACGCCTTGGCCACAAAAAAGAAAAGGTATGCCTGAAACCGTTACCTGGAGGATTTTGGGGACGTCCCTGCAGAAAACCTCCAGCGACGACCGGAGCGACCCCACCGTTGCTTCGGCACACTCGTGGAGCTCGTCCCAGGACTGCTCCTCCCGCTCATCGTCAAGCACAAAGAAGGGATCCGAGGTCTCGCGAGTCCAGAACCGGAGCAACTGGCGCCGACCCTCGGAGCCCCGCCGCACAGCGACAAGGCTGCCGCCCGGCGGGACGGATCGCGTCTCCACGCCCCCTCCTCCGAGGCACCAAGCGCTGACGCCTCGGCCGTCTCAACGTCGGCAGCGATAGGTCGCTCCCCGACTGTGACGACAGCGACTTCAGTAGCAGCGGGTGCCGACACCGCCGGCACGTCCGGTGGGGTCTGGGCCACATCAGCCACCTCCCCTAGCACGATGGCCGCCTTGGCAGAAGAGCTGGCTTTGGGAACTCGTTCCACGGCGACTGGTGCCGCCTGAGCTCCCTGCTATGGAGCGCCTTGCGAGAAGGTCAGCTGAACGGCGAGGCCCGGAGCGGCGCTAGTTGCGGAAGCCGACACCGTCTTAAGAGCCTTTCGGGGAGCCAGATCGGTCAGGCCACGGCTCCGCTTGCTGAGGAGAAAAGAAAAATCACGGTCGGGACATGCGAATGAAAAGCCGGGACGAAGACGCTCCAAGATACTTACCCACTCTGGGCCATGATCAACCGTGCCTGAGGGGAGGTCTCTTGGATCTCGGCCCCCAAAGCCGCCGCCGAGGTCCGCTTCGCCGACTGCATCGGCACCACCCTTGCTTCGGGCGCTTCGGATGCCTGGGAGGCGGGCTGCCCAGGCACCACCACGACGACCTGAGGGCCGCTCTCCCGCGTTGCCGGCGTGGGCGACGGCTCTCGAGGAACAGGCGCCTCGGCCTGGCTCCCCGGGATCACCTCAACTCCCCCAGCCGAGGGGTCAAGTACCCTCTCGGTCTGCCCCTGCTCCTCGGGCCGGGACCTCGGCGTCCCGACTCCGGGGACTGACTGCATCCGCCCACTCGGGGGCCGGCTTGACGGCTCCTGGCCTAGCCTCAAGCCAGGGCTGAAGCCGAGACGGGCAGCCATGTCGTCTTCCTCGTCATCATCTTCATCATCATCGTCGTCATCAGGCGTTTCCGGCGACGGCTCCCTCGGGAGCCCCTCCCTCTTCTGTCGACGACGGAGCTTTTCCAAGGCATCCCGAGCCCACATCCGCTCGCGGGCCCGGGTCTTCTCCGCGTCCTTCTCTTTCTTCTTCTCCTCCGCGGCAATCCGCCGCGCTGCTCGGTCCACCGCATCTTGCGGTACCCATGGCAGAGAAGGCTTGTGCCGCCCTACCTCCTGAGGACAGATGGAAATCCCGACCGTAAGAACCAGGGACAACCAATGCAAGGGGGAGGAAGGAGCGGACACTCACCAGAGTCACGCACCCTTGGTCAGGGCGCATCAAAGGCTGGGAGAAGGTGTAACATCCAGTTTGTAACATATAATGAATGAGGAGAAATTAACTCCTTTATCTATATGTGTGTTATTTCTACTTACCATCATATGTGAACACCCCACTTACACAATTAAATAAATACCCCAAAGACACCTAAATAAATCTTGCATCATTCTGAGTTTTTATCTGATTGTGCATTTGTGCTTAATAAAATAAATGTATATTAATAGCATATCAATGGATCCATAGAATTTAAAGTCCAACTTGAAAATAAAACCATGAAAATAGAGGAGAGAAAGGAATATTATTCAAAACAAATAAAATTATCATTAAAATAACTCCATCACAGTTGGTATGATCAAAATAAATAATTAGCCAGTGTACAAAGTGCCACAAAGTTTGAATTTGAATTGAAGTTTGAATTTGGAAATAGGGAAAATGGAAATAGGAATAAAGGAAAGAGTTCTTAACTCGGTTGGGCCTGGGAAACAAATTTTGGCCCAGTGACCAAAACACACCAAGCGGCCCACCTCCCCCCTTTATTCCGCGCGCCACGGACGACCTGACACGCGGGGCCCCTGGGTCACTCGGTGAATACGCGCTCGGACCAGGCACCTGGCTCACTGGGCCCACTGGCCAGTCACCACCCGCGCTCGCTCCTTCTTCCTCGCGTGAAACGCGGACCGGCTTCAACCACCGCGCCGAGCTTGGCGGGAGGAGCCGTTGACCCTGGCACCGTCGACCGCAAAACCTGGGAGGATCGGTACTGTGCTCGCCTATATGACCGCTCGAGAGGGCTAGTCTTTCCCCTTCCCGCCGTGACCCACTATTACCAAGCCGCCAGTGATATCAAACGCCACCGCCAATACTCACGACCAGCGCCGCCGTGCGGGGATTCCGTCCAACCGGCGATTTGGTCCTTCGATCGGGACCGGGGTGGCTCCGCGACGTTGTGGGGGTGGTTGTGCGCCTCGTTTCGGTTAGGATTGGCGAACCGGGAGCCCGAAATTCCTCACCAAAGCTCCGTCACCACCACCGTACCGCCCTTCGTCAACATCGGGTCGCTACGCTCTCCGATTCCTCGGTAAGACCTCCCCATTGAGTTCGCATCCGTCTTACCTACAAGTAGCCACCTTCAGAATAGGGATTAGTGTCTTGCACCCTCGATTGGCGTGGATCCGACTCCCTCTCTGCCGTGGCTCGGCGGCGCCGCCATGGTCGGCTGTCGTGGAGGGAGAGAACCTGGTGACCGTCGATTCCCGATGAACGGTGGGGATTAGAGCTTGGCGTACCCTTTCGCTTGAACGATTTGAGCCACTAATCTGTTAACGGACGGATCCTGTTGGATCTCATCTCATAAAACCACGACCGTAGGATTTAGATCCGAGGGCTACAGCTGCATACCGGTTCAGTAGTTGGCGGTCTAATCCGGGCCGTTCATTTGAGATCGTGCAGCTCTCGGCGATGGATACCCCTTCGCGGGCACTTTTGTTAAAGAACCCCTTGGTAATTAGAGATTCAACCCGCCGTCCACCAGTGATATTCCCTGTGTCTCTGGATTCTTACCCCGAGCCCTTTGGACTTTCCAGGAATGGTGGCCCAGTCCAGTACTGTTTTAAATTGATTAAATGAATAGGAAATTGGATTTTTAATACAAAAATAAACCCTAGAACTTGTATAAATCATAGAAAATCCATTTTTAGTCCAAATTAGTCCAATCCAGTTCCAAAAATTTTGTAATATTATTATCTATCACCTAGGGTCTCTGTTTTATCATGACAACAGTAAGAAAATTAATCTCACACTTAATCCTATTTAAAACACATAAAACCTTTGAAAATCCATAACTTAAAATCTATAACTCCAAAAATTATGATTCCTGTTCCTAGGATTCTATTTTAGTATGTAGAATATTACTGTGTATTTTGCTTTCATGTTTGGTGTGATGTTAATTTTCTCTATATACTGTGCTTGTTTGTATTGTGGCGAGTAGAAGAACTCGTTGCTGAAGATCCTGGTGAGCAGCAGGTTGAAGTAGCTGAGCAGGAGCTCATTGAAGGCAAGTTGTGCCCTTGACCACTTTTTACCCAATAATGTTCTTTAATATCACTTATCCATGCATAGGTTAATTTTGATGGGACCCAATAGGTCACCCTAGATTGTTTATCTCATTACCTTGTTTACCCCTCAATCACTTGGGTAGTTTGCTATTGCTTTACATGGTTTTAGGATAATCATTTATTACCTCTATGTTCCAATTCTTTTTGTTATTCCATTTATGTTCATGTTGAGATCATTAATGTTAATTGGAACATAGAGCTTAACTTGAGTAACACGTGCCACCACAAGGGTTTAATGGGACGCCCTTGGCTGATTAATTAGGAAAGCTAGTGGAAGACTACCTTACCCGAAAGGGGCAAGGGCAGTAGGGGAGTGGTCAGTGTAGGGAGGTCCTTGCTTGATTTTGCTGCGATGGCGGTCAGGCAAGAACCCTGCATTGGAACTTCCTATAAACTGTAGCGGGTTTTCGGAAGCTAGTGGAACTTTGTAAAGGCCTCGTAGTGTTGCCCTGCCGCGCTTCCTAGGTAGAGGTGTATGGGATTCGCGACCCCTTGGCAGATGGGTAGCATGACTTGTGGGTAAAGGGTACAACCTCTGCAGAGTGTAAAACTGGTATACTAGCCGAGCTCACGGTCATGAGCAGCTCAGGACTCTCTGATGATTAAATTATGGAACTTAAATTCAATTTTGTCATTTGCATATGCATGGGTTTATTATTAATTTTGTTCTATTATTTATTAAGGTTTGGTATTTACTTACATCTAGTAATTGCTAATAAAAGTTTGACCAACATTAAAAGCAATGCTCAGCTTTAACCATTCTCTTTGATAAGCCTTACACTCCATGAGCTCCCACCTTTGGTGAGTTCATGTCACATTATTCCCCACGACTTGTTGAGCGATGAACGTATGTGAGCTCACTCTTGCTGTCTCACACCCCCCCACAGGAGAAGAGCAGGTGGTTCAGGAGGAGCCACAAAGCGAGGAGTTTGATCTGATCTAGGTGGCGTTTCTCAGTTGACATTGGCGCCGACGATCCTTAGTTCGTTTTATATTTATTCTTTTATTTTGTAATAAGTCTTCCACTATGTAATAAATGCTTTGATGTTTTATGACATTTATCTCTATACACTCTGTTATTATATATGTTGTCTTCTTTGGCGCATGTATGAGATGCACCTGGCTTTGTTCCTTAAAGCCGGGCGTGACAGAAGTGGTATCAGAGGAAATGTTGACTGTAGGACGAAACCTAGATAGAAATGGACAGACCCTTTCCTACTTACCTTACTCTGACTCATTCTACACTTGTCTTGATCCTGTCTCACCTTCTACTGTTCTACTCTGATCATTCTTACCTCCTCTATTCTAAGACAAGATGGATTTCACACCTTGGAATCCTACCACTATGATCTTTTAAGAGATAGGGAACCTAGGACAAAATTTAATACTATTTTCTTTATTTAAAAAAATGTTGGTTGATTGTTCTGATGATAAATGCTTGATTTGCTTCTTTGATTGATTGAAACATTATAGTTGGGCATCTTAGCATGTACCACCATAAGGTAATGTATTAGCTTTAGTAGGTGACACACTAATCTACTTAGCTAATAAATCCCCCGCAGTAACATTTCTCGTAATTACTCGCCTTGTCTACAATTCTTCCTTTCTTACCCTGTGTTTCTAACCCAGATGGGCTACCCCTATAGTGTTAGAAGAGAGCACTATAGACGTGATCCTTGGTATGTCATGGTTAAGAAAGGCAAAGACAATTTATACACTGTGCTAAGGGAACCGTAGAACTCACCAGTTCCAAAGGAGAAAGATTCGAAGTTGAGATTGCAGTAACTACCACCATCAGACTAGTGGCATTCTTAGTAGATGAGAAGTTTGTGGGTGACAACATCCGTGCAGTTAAGGATTTTCTGGATGTCTTTCCAGAGGAGTTATTAGGGATGCCACCAAATAGGAAAGTTGAGTTGGTCATTGATCTCTTACCTGGGACTGCTCCTTTTTCTAAACGGCCATACAGGATGTCCGTAGAAGAACTAAAGGAACTTAAGAAGCAATTAACGGAATTACAAGAGGCTGGGTACATTCGTCCGAGTCTTCACCTTGGAGAGCATCGGTTTTGTTTGTACAGAAGAAAGATGGATTGCAAGGGATGTGTGTGGATTAAAGGTCCCTTAATGGTGTCACTATGAAGAACAAGTATCCATTACCCCACATTGAAGATTTATTTAATCGGGTGAGAGGTGCAAGAGTATTCTCGAAGATTGATCTTCGATCGGGTTACCATCAAATGAAGATTAGACCATCGGATATTCCCAAGACGGCTTTCTCGACTCGATATGGATTATATGAGTTTACTGTTATGTCGTTTGGATTGACCAATGCCCCAGCGTATTTTATGAACTTAATGAACAAGGTGTTTATGGAGTACTTGGACAGATTCGTCGTGGTGTTCATCGACGACATTCTTATTTATTCACAGAGTGAAAGTGATCATGAACAACATCTAAGGTTGGTGCTACAGAAGTTATGAGATAACCAGCTATATGCCAAGTCCAGCAAATGCGAGTTTTGTATTGGCAAGGTGCCATTTCTTGGTCATATTATTTCTAATGGAGGAATTTCAGTGGATCCTGCTAAAGTTAAGGAGATAATGGAGTGGAGAGTACCCACTACAGTTACCGAGATTCGGAGTTTCTTGGGATTAGCAGGATATTATCGGAGATTTATTGAGGGATTTTCTAAGATTGCTAAGCCTATGACTTCGCTTTTGGAGAAAAGAAGAGAATTTAAGTGGGACGAGAAGTGCCAGGACAGCTTTGACCAATTGAAGAAAAGATTGATGTCGCCACCAGTATTGGTTATGCCAGACCTACAGAAAGGATTTGATATCTATTGCGACGCATGTGGCCAAGGCTTAGGATGTGTGCTCATGCAAGAAGGACATGTGATTGCCTATGCGTCTCGACAATTACGGAGACATGAATTGAACTACCCCACGCATGACTTGGAATTGGCAGCCGTTGTGCATGCACTTAAGATTTGGAGACGTTACATTATGGGAACCAAGTGCCAAGTATATACGGATCATAAGAGTTTGAAGTATATATTCACTCAGAAGGATCTCAACCTTAGGCAACGCCGTTGGTTGGAGCTTATTAAGGACTATGATTTGGAGATTCACTATCACCCGGGCAAGGCAAATTTGGTTGCAGATGCCTTGAGTCGCAAGGAGCATGTTCATTCAGCTATTGTTGCTCAGCTACCCGACGAGATTGTTGAGGATTTCAAGAGACTTAACCTGGGGATAGTTGCTCATACTGAAGGAGTTACTATTGATGTGGAACCTACTTTGGAGCAAGAAATCGGCAAAGGTCAACTTGATGATGCTAAAATAAAAGAGATCAAGGATCTGATTACTGAAGGTCGAGGTTCGGAATTCACGGAAGATGAGCAAGGCACCGTATGGTTCAAGGACATGATGTGTGTTCCTGATATTGAAAGCCTTCGTGAGACTATATTGAAGGAGGCCCATGACTCGGATTATTCTATTCATCCTGGTAGTATTAAGATGTATCATGATTTGAAGCGGAAGTATTGGTGGTATGGATTGAAGAGAGATGTGGCTGCACATGTGGCTATGTGCGATGTATGTCAAAGAGTTAAGGCTGAACATCAGAGGCCAGCTGGACTACTTCACCCACTGAAGATACCCGAGTGGAAGTGGGAAGAGATTGGAATGGATTTCATTACAGGGTTGCCTCACACCCAGAAAGGATATGATGCTATATGGGTGATTGTGGATAGATTGACTAAAGTGACTCACTTCATTCCTATAAAGACTACTTATAAAGGCTCTCAATTGGCAGAGTTATATATGGCTCGGATTGTGTGTTTACATGGAGTACTGAAGAAGATCTTGTCTGATCGAGGTTCGCAGTTTACCTCAAGATTTTGGAGAAGCTTTCATGAGAATATGAGCACAAAGTTGAATTTTAGTACGGCTTATCACCCTCAGACTGATGGACAGACTGAAATGACTAATCAAGTATTGGAAGATATATTGAGAGCTTGTACCCTTTAGCATGGTAGTAGTTGGGATAAGAGTCTACCTTATGCTGAGTTCTCATATAATAACAGTTATCAGGCCAGTCTAAAGATGTCACCATTTGAAGCTTTATATGGGAGGAAGTGCAGGACTCCTCTATATTGGGATCAGACTGGAGAGAGACAATTCTTTGGGCCTGAACTGATTCAAGAAGCAGAAGAACAAGTCCGTATAATTCGAGAGAATTTGAGGGTGGCTCAAACCAGGCAAAAGAGCTACGCTGATAATAGAAGAAGACCACTGGAATTTGAGGAAGGAGATTATGTATACCTCAAGGTGCCACCACTTCGTGGAACGAGGAGATTCAAAGTTAAGGGCAAATTGTCCCCTCGCTACATTGAACCATTCTTGATCTTTAGGCGAGTTGGGGAGATGGCATACCAACTCGAGCTACCTGCTACTCTATCAGATGTGCATAATGTGTTCCACGTGTCTCAACTTAAGAAGTGTCTCCGTGTCCCCGAGGAACAGTTACCAATGGAAGAGCTCAGTGTTCAGGGTGATTTGACTTACACGGAGTACCCAATCAAGATTCTTGACACATTGACTAGAGTTACAAGAAATAAGGTGATAAAGATGTGCAAAGTCCAATGGAGTCACCACGGCGAAGATGAAGTAACCTGGGAAAGAGAAGAAGAGCTTCGCATAGATTTTCCCCATCTTTTCCCTCGTTCTTTCTAAATCTCGAGGACGAGATTATTTTTAAGGGGGGTAGGATTTGTAACATCCAGTTTGTAACATATAATGAATGAGGAGAAATTAACTCCTTTATCTATATGTGTGTTATTTCTACTTACCATCATATGTGAACACCCCACTTACACAATTAAATAAATACCCCAAAGACACCTAAATAAATCTTACATCATTCTGAGTTTTTATCTGATTGTGCATTTGTGCTTAATAAAATAAATGTATATTAATAGCATATCAATGGATCCATAGAATTTAAAGTCCAACTTGAAAATAAAACCATGAAAATAGAGGAGAGAAAGTAATATTATTCAAAACAAATAAAATTATCATTAAAATAACTCCATCACAGTTGGTATGATCAAAATAAATAATTAGCCAGTGTACAAAGTGCCACAAAGTTTGAATTTGAATTGAAGTTTGAATTTGGAAATAGGGAAAATGGAAATAGGAATAAAGGAAAGAGTTCTTAACTCGGTTGGGCCTAGGAAACAAATTTTGGCCCAGTGACCAAAACACACCAAGCGGCCCACCTCCCCCCTTTATTCCGCGCGCCACGGACGACCTGACACGTGGGGCCCCTGGGTCACTCGGTGAATACGCGCTCGGACCAGGCACCTGGCTCACTGGGCCCACTGGCCAGTCACCACCCGCGCTCGCTCCTTCTTCCTCGCGTGAAACGCGGACCGGCTTCAACCACCGCGCCGAGCTTGGCGGGAGGAGCCGTTGACCCTAGCACCGTCGACCGCAAAACCTGGGAGGATCGGTACTGTGCTCGCCTATATGACCGCTCGAGAGGGCTAGTCTTTCCCCTTCCCGCCGTGACCCACTATTACCAAGCCGCCAGTGATATCAAACGCCGCCGCCAATACTCGCGACCAGCGCCGCCGTGCGGGGATTCCGTCCAACCGGCGATTTGGTCCTTCGATCGGGACCGGGGTGGCTCCGCGACGTTGTGGGGGTGGTTGTGCGCCTCGTTTCGGTTAGGATTGGCGAACCGGGAGCCCGAAATTCCTCACCGAAGCTCCGTCACCACCACCGTACCGCCCTTCGTCAACATCGGGTCGCTACGCTCTCCGATTCCTCGGTAAGACCTCCCCATTGAGTTCGCATCCGTCTTACCTACAAGTAGCCACCTTCAGAATAGGGATTAGTGTCTTGCACCCTCGATTGGCGTGGATCCGACTCCCTCTCTGCCGTGGCTCGGCGGCGCCGCCATGGTCGGCTGTCGTGGAGGGAGAGAACCTGGTGACCGTCGATTCCCGATGAACGGTGGGGATTAGAGCTTGGCGTACCCTTTCGCTTGAACGATTTGAGCCACTAATCTGTTAACGGACGGATCCTGTTGGATCTCATCTCATAAAACCACGACCGTAGGATTTAGATCCGAGGGCTACAGCTGCATACCGGTTCAGTAGTTGGCGGTCTAATCCGGGCCGTTCATTTGAGATCGTGCAGCTCTCGGCGATGGATACCCCTTCGCGGGCACTTTTGTTAAAGAACCCCTTGGTAATTAGAGATTCAACCCGCCGTCCACCAGTGATATTCCCTGTGTCTCTGGATTCTTACCCCGAGCCCCCTGGACTTTCCAGGAATGGTGGCCCAGTCCAGTACTGTTTTAAATTGATTAAATGAATAGGAAATTGGATTTTTAATACAAAAATAAACCCTAGAACTTGTATAAATCATAGAAAATCCATTTTTAGTCCAAATTAGTCCAATCCAGTTCCAAAAAAATTTGTAATATTATTATCTATCACCTAGGGTCTCTGTTTTATCATGACAACAGTAAGAAAATTAATCTCACACTTAATCCTATTTAAAACACATAAAACCTTTGAAAATCCATAACTTAAAATCTATAACTCCAAAAATTATGATTCCTGTTCCTAGGATTCTATTTTAGTATGTAGAATATTACTGTGTATTTTGCTTTCATGTTTGGTGTGATGTTAATTTTCTCTATATACTGTGCTTGTTTGTATTGTGGCGAGTAGAAGAACTCATTGCTGAGGATCCTGGTGAGCAGCAGGTTGAAGTAGCTGAGCAGGAGCTCATTGAAGGCAAGTTGTGCCCTTAACCACTTTTTACCCAATAATGTTCTTTAATATCACTTATCCATGCATAGGTTAATTTTGATGGGACCCAATAGGTCACCCTAGATTGTTTATCTCATTACCTTGTTTACCCCTGAATCACTTGGGTAGTTTGCTATTGCTTTACATGGTTTTGGGATAATCATTTATTACCTCTATGTTCCAATTCTTTTTGTTATTCCATTTATGTTCATGTTGAGATCATTAATGTTAATTGGAACATAGAGCTTAACTTGAGTAACACGTGCCACCATAAGGGTTTAATGGGACGCCCTTGGCTGATTAATTAGGAAAGCTAGTGGAAGACTACCTTACCCGAAAGGGGCAAGGGCAGTAGGGGAGTGGTCAGTGTAGGGAGGTCCTTGCTTGATTTTGCTGCGATGGCGGTCAGGCAAGAACCCTGCATTGGAACTTCCTATAAACTGTAGCGGGTTTTCGGAAGCTTGTGGAACTTTGTAAAGGCCTCGTAGTGTTGCCCTGCCGCGCTTCCTAGGTAGAGGTGTATGGGATTCGCGACCCCTTGGCAGATGGGTAACATGACTTGTGGGTAAAGGGTACAACCTCTGCAGAGTGTAAAACTGGTATAGTAGTCGAGCTCACGGTCATGAGCAGCTCAGGACTCTCTGATGATTAAATTATGGAACTTAAATTCAATTTTGTCATTTGCATATGCATGGGTTTATTATTAATTTTGTTCTATTATTTATTAAGGTTTGGTATTTACTTACATCTAGTAATTGCTAATAAAAGTTTGACCAACATTAAAAGCAATGCTCAGCTTTAACCATTCTCTTTGATAAGCCTTACACTCCATGAGCTCCCACCTTTGGTGAGTTCATGTCACATTATTCCCCACGACTTGTTGAGCGATGAACGTATGTGAGCTCACTCTTGCTGTCTCACACCCCCCCACAGGAGAAGAGCAGGTGGTTCAGGAGGAGCCACAAAGCGAGGAGTTTGATCTGATCTAGGTGGCGTTTCTCAGTTAACATTGGCGCCGACGATCCTTAGTTCGTTTTATATTTATTCTTTTATTTTGTAATAAGTCTTCCGCTATGTAATAAATGCTCTGATGTTTTATGACATTTATCTCTATACACTCTGTTATTATATAAGTTGTCTTCTTTGGCGCATGTATGAGATGCACCTGGCTTTGTTCCTTAAAGCCGGGCGTGACAGAAGGCGCTGAGGTCCGGTTTCCCCAGCGCGACGGCCACCCGCCCGTGGAGAACATCGAAGGGAAGAGGGTCCGAGGACATCCGCGAGCCCTCCAAGTCAGCCTCCGGTGTCATCTCCCAGAGCGGCAACCGTCGCTCCGCCAAGGGAAGCACCCTCCGGCGGTGGATGGCGGCAATCACTCCCGCGGTGGTGAGTCCCCCTTTTCGCAACGCCTCCAAAGCCTTGAGAAGGGGTTCGAGGTTCTTCTGTCTTTCGTGCGGGGTCCCGTGGCGCCAAGCATCGTCGGCGACGGTGACTACCCGCTGGGAAAATGGCGGGAGCAACTCGCCGTCATTCCGGAGGTAGAACCACCGGCGCTGCCACCCTTTGTTCGAGGACGCAAGGGTGGCAGGAATGTACAGCGAGGCCCGCAACTGCCTCAGCTGACGGATGCAGCCGCCGGCCCGCACTGCCGCGCGGACCTTTCTCTCCCCCGTCGGCGAAGCGAAAAGCTCTGCGAAAAAGAGATGAGTCCACAAGTCCCAGTGGGGGTGATCCCCAAGTACCCCTCGCACACCGCTACGAAGATGGCGGCCTGCGAGATGGAGTTGGGGCTGAGGTTGTGCAACCCCACCCCGTAGTGGTGCAGGATCGCCCGCATAAAGCGGCTCGCCGGCACACCAAATCCCCGCTCGTGGAAGGAGACGAAGCTCACGATGTACCCCGGTGGTGGGGACGGAGCGGCTCCGCTCACGGGAGGAATCCATTCCGGCTGCCTCTCATCAGTGAGAGGGCGAAGCAAACCCTCAGCGACAAGATCCTCCAGATCGCCCGCCGTCACTGTGGAGAAAGGCCATGGGTCGCGCGGCGGGATGATGGTCACCCGGTCGGCCATCACCGAGCAGAAGGGGTGGCGGCGCAAAGGACAGGGTGGGCAGTTTTCCTTTTCTCTGGCTAAGTCTCTCGGGTTGCGAAAACCTAAGAGGGAAGCAGAAAGCGGAGCAAAGAACCATCGCCAGACCCTCTCCCGAGTATATAAAGGCCAAGGCGAGACCGGTTCAACGTTCCGCCCGGACCGGCCGCGGGATTCAAAAACACAAAGCGAAACGGCCGTTCCTCGAACGGCTCGCGCACGCGCAACGGCTGCCCCGCGAACCGCTCGCCCCGTCGCATTAACTCCACGGCGCGACAGGCGGCGCCTCTAGCAGGAGAAACGAGCGACGCTTCGCCTTCGCCATAATGATCACATCAAAAAAGGTACGCCGCGTCGTTCGATTTCGTATCCTTTTCCTTTTTTCCTCTTCCTCTCTCTTGCAACAGGGACCGGGAAAGGGGGATACCCCGAAAAGGATCCTTCCCTGTGAAGGAACCAGGCTCCGAGCCTCCCTACTGATCAGAGGTTCGAAGGCTGGCCCCTCGGAAGGGTTCAACAGTCGCCTCAGAGCACGTGGGCTCCACACCCACTACTGGTCAGAGGTTCGAAGGCCGGCCTCTCGGAAGGGTTCAACGGTCGCCTCAGGCTACTCGGGCTCCGCGCCCACTACTGATCAGGGGTTCGAAGGCTGGCCCCCGAAGGGTTCACAGCCGCCTCAGACACAGAGCGAGGGATGACCATGGGTACGTTCGATACATAACCAAGGCTCGGGCTGCGCTCCTGAGGTACCCTAGGACATTTCCGAGACCAGCGGGAACGATCTTGTAACGGAATCCCATCAGAGGGAGGCATCGAGCCCTCGGACCCCGTCGCCAGGGGACCGGGTCCGGCAGATCACCCGCAGGTACTTTTGGGCGCGCCTCTGGGCCCCTAGCCGACCCCTAACGAATGGGGCACGGACGTCCACTCGGATCACCCGCCTGCAGCTCACCGGAGACACCATGTTCGGCGCCCACCGAGGGCAACATGGCGCTCTCCCCCCCTCCTCCTTGCGGAAAGGCGACGCAGGGGCGTATGT